>NC_092716.1:139659897-140859897 GCF_047496885.1 Scyliorhinus torazame | reverse complement strand
GTCCAGCGATTCCCCTGAGCGCTGCCGGCGGGTAGAGAGCAGATGCCTGGCGGGTACCTCGTTGATGGGTTTGACGAACCGCTTGCGGAGTAACTCGACCGCCTCTTCATAAGTCGTCGCTTTTTCGAGCGTGGCGGAGATTCTGTGACTCACCCGGGCGTGGAGTAGGAGCAGCTTGCGTGGCCCCAGGTTGGGAGTCTCTGAGGAGTCCAGGTAGGCCTCGAAGCATCGGTGCCAGTATTTAAAATGTTCCTTTGCCTCCAGTGTCCAGGTCCGTGAATCCAGCAGAGGGCTGTTCTGGCCCTAGCTGTTCAAGTGAAGACAAGCATCCAGCAGAGGGCAGTAGAGCGGAGCTGCTGATTCGCTGTTGCGGGGGAAATTTTCATATGTCTGTTGTGCTCACCCTAACTTGAAGGTGTACCTGAGTAAGAGACCCTAGCTGTTCAAGTGAAGACAAGCATCCAGCAGAGGGCAGTATAGCGGAGCTGCTGATTGGCTGTTGCGGGGGCAATTTGCATACGTCTGTTGTGCTCACCTTAACTTGAAGGTGATTTGTGGAGGAGCTGTTGTCAAGTGATACTTAAACCCAAAACACTTCTTCAGTGTTTCCCTCCATACCCCCTCCTCTAACCAAAAAAAACCCCAACTGTTGTAAAGATCAACAGGAAGGTTCGAGGGTAGGTAGAAGTAGAAAGAAGTTGAACCGTGAAGTCACAGCCTGCAGGTAAGGGATTGGCTTGTGACTGGTAAGTAGTTTTTCTTTTCTTTTCTCTCAGGTGTTATTGTGCGGAGCGCAGAGGTTGCTGAGTGAGTGCTTGCTGAGAATGAATGAATGAATGAAAATCGCTTATTGGCACAAGTAGGCTTCAAATGAAGTTACTGTGAAAAGCCCCTAGTCGCCACATTCCGGCGCCTGTTCGGGGAGGCTGTTACGGGAATCGAACCGTGCTGCTGACCTGCCTCGGTCTGCTTTCAAAGCCAGCGATTTAGCCCTGTGAAGGGGAGAGAATAACAGGTAAGGTCTTTCTTTCTTTTTCTTTTTTTATCTAGAGGGAATGGCAGGGAAGGTAGTGCAATGTTCCTCCTGCAGAATGTTTGAGGTGAGGGACACCGTCAGTGTCCATGCTGATTTCATCTGTGGGAAGTGCACCCATCTCCAGCTACTCAGAAACCACGTTAGGGAACTGGAGCTGGAGCTGGATGAACTTCGGATCATTCGGGAAGCAGAGGTGGTCATAGATAGAAGCTTCAGGGATGTAGTTACTCTGAAGAATAAAGATAGATGGGTGATGGTGAGAGGGGCTGGGAGGAAGCAGTCAGTACAGGGATCCCCTGTGGTCGTTCCCCTTAGTAACAAGTATACCATTTTGGATACTGTTGGGACGACGACTTACCAGGGGTAAGCCATGGGGTACAGGTCTCTGGCACAGAGTCTGTCCCTGTTGCTCAGAAGGGAAGTGGGGAGAGGAGTAGAGCATTAATCATTGGAGACTCCATAGTTGGGGGATAGATAGGAGATTCTGTGGGAACGAGAGAGACTCGCGGTTGGTGTGTTACCTCCCAGGTGCCAGGGTGCGTGATGTCTCGGTTTGTGTTTTCGGGATCCTTAAGGGGGAGGGGGAGCAGCCCCAAGTCGTGGTCCACATAGGTACCAACGACATAGGTAGGAAAGGGATAGGGGTGTAAGGCAGGAATTCAGGGAGCTAGGGTGGAACTTAGGTCTAGGATAAACAGAGTTATTATCTCTGGGTTGTTACGCGTGCCACGTGATAGCGAGGTGAGGAATAGGGAGAGAGAGGAGTTGAACACGTGGCTACAGGGATGGTGCAGGATGGAGGGTTCAAATTTCTGGATAATTGGGGCTCATTCTGGGGTCGGTGGGACCTCTACAAATGGGATGGTCTACACCTGGACCAGAGGGGTACCAATATCCTGGGGGGGAAATTTGCTAATGCTCTTCGGGAGGGTTTAAACTAGTTCAGCAGGGGCTTGGGAACCTGAATTGTAGCTCCAGTATGCAGGAGGTTGAGAGTAGTGAGGTCATGAGTAAGGTTTCAAAGTTGCAGGAGTGTACCGGCAGGCAGGAAGGTGGTTTAAAGTGTGTCTTCTTCAATGCCAGGAGCATCCGGAATAAGGTGGGTGAACTTGCTGCATGGGTTGGTACCTGGGACTTCGATGTTGTAGCCATTTCGGAGACATGGATAGAGCAGGGACAGGAATGGTTGTTGCAGGTGCTGGGGTTTAAATATTTAAGTAAGCTCAGGGAAGGTGGTAAAAGAGGGGGAGGGGTGGCAGTGTTAGTCAAGGACAGTATTACGGTGGCAGAAAGGACGTTTGATGAGGACTCGTCTACTGAGGTAGTATGGGCTGAGGTTAGAAACAGGAAAGGAGAGGTCACCCTGTTAGGGGTTTTCTATAGGCCTCCGAAAAGTTCCAGAGATGTAGAGGAAAGGATTGCAAAGATGATTCTGGATAGGAGCAAAAGCAACCGGGTAGTTGTTATGGGGGACTTTAACTTTCTAAATATTGACTGGAAACGCTATAGTTCCAGTACTTTAGATGGGTCCGTTTTTGTCCAATGTGTGCAGGAGGGTTTCCTGACACAGTATGTAGATAGGCCAATGAGAGGCGAGGCCACATTGGATTTGGTACTGGGTAATGAACCAGGACAGGTGTTAGATTTGGAGGTAGGTGAGCACTTTGGTGATAGTGACCACAATTCGATTATGTTTACTTTAATGATGGAAAGGGATAGGTGTATACTGCAGGACAAGAGTTATATCTGAGGGAAAGGCAATTATGATGCGATGAGGCAAGACTTAGGATGCATCGGATGGAGAGGGATGGATGCAAGGGATGGGCACAATAGAAATGTAGAGCTTGTTCAAGGAACAGCTACTGTGTGTCCTTGATCAGTATGTACCTGTCAGGCAGGGAGGAAGTGGTCGAGCACGGGAACCGTGGTTTACTAAAGGAGTCGAAACACTTGTCAAGAGGAAGAAGGAGGCTTATGTAAAGATGAGACATGAAGGTTCAGTTAGGGCGCTCAAGAGTTGCAAGTTAGCTAGGAAGGACCTAAAGGGAGAGGCTAGAAGAGCCAGGAGGGGACATGAGAAGTCTTTGGCAGGTAGGATCAAGGATAACCCTAAAGCTTTCTATAGATATGTCAGGATTAAATGAATGACTAGGGTAAGAGTAGGGCCAGTCATGGACAGTAGTGGGAAGTTGTGCTTGGAGTCCGAGGAGATAGGAGAGGTGCTAAATGAATATTTTTTGTCAGTATTCACACAGGAAAAAGGCAATGTTGTCGAGGAGAACACTAAGATTCAGGCTACTATACTAGAAGGGCTTGAGATTCAAAAGGAGGAGGTGTTAGCAATTCTGGAAAGTGTGAAAATAGATAAGTCCCCTGGGCCGGATGGGATTTATCCTAGGAAACTCTGGGAAGCTAGGGAGGAGATTGCTGAGCCTTTGGTTTTGATCTTTAATCATTTTTGTCTACAGGAATAGTGCTAGAAGACTGGAGGATAGCAAATGCTGTCCCCTTGTTCTAGAAGGGGAGTAAAGACAACCCAGGTAACTATAGACCAGTGAGCCTTACTTCTGTTGTGGACAAAATCTTGGAAAGGTTTAGAAGAGATAGGATGTATAATCATCTGGAAAGGAATAAATTGATTAGAGATAGTCAACACGGTTTTATGAAGGGTAGGTTGTGCCTCACAAACCTTATCATAGAATTTACAGTGCAGAAGGAGGTCGTTCGGCCCATCGAGTCTGCACCGGCTCTTGGAAAGAGCATCCTACCCAAGGTCAACACCTCCACCCTATCCCCAAAACCCAGTAACCCCACCCAACACTAACATAGAACATAGAACATAGAAAATACAGCACAGAACAGGCCCTTCGGCCCACGATGTTGTGCCGAACCTTTGTCCTAGATTAATCATAGATTATCATTGAATTTACAGTGCAGAAGGAGGCCATTCGGCCCCCTGAGTCTGCACCAGCTCTTGGAAAGAGAACCCTACCCAAACTCAACACCTCCACCCAACACCAAGGGCAATTTGGACATTAAGGGCAATTTATCATTGGCCAATTCACCTAACCCGCACATCTTTGGACTGTGGGAGGAAACCGGAGCACCCGGAGGAAACCCACGCAGACACGGGGAGGACGTGCAGACTCCGCACAGACAATGACCCAAGCTGGAATCGAACCTGGGACCATGGATCTGTGAAGCAATTGTGCTATCCACAATGCTACCGTGCTGCCCTTAAGAACAAATAAATCTACACTATATCATTTTCCCGTAATCCATGTACCTATCCAACAGCTGCTTGAAGGTCCCTAATGTTTCCGACTCAACTACTTCCACAGGCAGTGCATTCCATGCCCCCACTACTCTCTGGGTAAAGAACCTACCTCTGATATCCCTCCTATATCTTCCACCTTTCACCTTAAATTTATGTCCCCTTGTAATGGTGTGTTCCACCTGGGGAAAAAGTCTCTGACTGTCTACTCTATCTATTCCCCTGATCATCTTATAAACCTCTATCAAGTCGCCCCTCATCCTTCTCCGCTCTAATGAGAAAAGGCCTAGCACCCTCAACCTTTCCTCGTAAGACCTACTCTCCATTCCAGGCAACATCCTGGTAAATCTTCTTTGCACCTTTTCCAGAGCTTCCACATCCTTCCTAAAATGAGGCGACCAGAACTGTACACAGTACTCCAAATGTGGCCTCACCAAGGTTCTGTACAGCTGCATCATTACCTCATGGCTCTTAAATTCAATCCCTCTGTTAATGAACGCGAGCACACCATAGGCCTTCTTCACAGCTCTATCCACTTGAGTGGCAACTTTCAAAGATGTATGAACATAGACCCCAAGGTCTCTCTGCTCCTCCACAATGCCAAGAACTCTACCGTTAACCCTGTATTCCGCATTCATATTTGTCCTTCCAAAATGGACAACCTCACACTTTTCAGGGTTAAACTCCATCTGCCACTTCTCAGCCCAGCTCTGCATCCTATCTATGTCTCTTTGCAGCCGACAACAGCCCTCCTTACTATCCACAACTCCACCAATCTTCGTATCGTCTGCAAATTTACTGACCCACCCTTCAACTCCCTCATCCAAGTCATTAATGAAAATCACAAACAGCAGAGGACCCAGAACTGATCCCTGCGGTACACCACTGGTAACTGGGATCCAGGCTGAATATTTGCCATCCACCACCACTCTCTGACTTCTATCGGTTAGCCAGTTCGTTATCCAACTGGCCAAATTTCCCACTATCCCATGCCTCCTTACTTTGTGCAGAAGCCTACCATGGGGAACTTTATCAAATGCCTTACTAAAATCCATGTACACTACATCCACTGCTTTACCTTCATCCACATGCTTGGTCACCTCCTCAAAGAATTCAATAAGATTTGTAAGGCAAGACCTACCCCTCACAAATCCGTGCTGACTATCCCTAATCAAGCAGTGTCTTTCCAGATGCTCAGAAATCCTATCCTTCAGTACCCTTTCCATTACTTTGCCTACCACCGAAGTAAGACTAACTGGCCTGTAATTCCCAGGGTTATCCCTAGTTCCTTTTTTGAACAGGGGCACGACATTCGCCACTCTCCAATCCCCTGGTACCACCCCTGTTGACAGTGAGGACGAAAAGATAATTGCCAACGGCTCTGCAATTTCATCTCTTGCTTCCCATAGAATCCTTGGATATATCCCGTCAGGCCCGGGGGACTTGTCTATCCTCAAGTTTTTCAAAATGCCCAACACATCTTCCTTCCTAACAAGTATTTCCTCGAGCTTACCAATCTGTTTCACACTGTCCTCTCCAACAATATCGCCCCTCTCATTTGTAAATACAGAAGAAAAGTACTCATTCAAGACCTCTCCTATCTCTTCAGACTCAATACACAATCTCCCGCTACCGTCCTTGATCGGACCTACCCTCGCTCTAGTCATTCTCATATTTCTCACATATGTGTAAAAGGCCTTGGGGTTTTCCTTGATCCTACCCGCCAAAGATTGTTCATGCCCTCTCTTAGCTCTCCTAATCCCTTTCTTCAGTTCCCTCCTGGCTATCTTGTATCCCTCCAATGCCCTGTCTGAACCTTGTTTCCTCAGCCTTACATAAGTCACCTTTTTCCTCTTAACAAGACATTCAACCTCTCTTGTCAACCATGGTTCCCTCACTCGACCATCTCTTCCCTGCCTGACAGGGACATACATATCAAGGACACGTAGCACCTGTTCCTTGAACAAGTTCCACATTTCACTTGTGTCCTTCCCTGCCAGCCTATGTTCCCAACTTATGCACTTCAATTCTTGTCTGACAACATCGTATTTACCCTTCCCCCAATTGTAAACCTTGCCCTGTTGCACGTATCTATCCCTCTCCATTACTAAAGTGAAAGTCACAGAATTGTGGTCACTATCTCCAAAATGCTCCCCCACTAACAAATCTATCACTTGCCCTGGTTCATTACCCAGTACTAAATCCAATATTGCCCCTCCTCTGGTTGGACAATCTACATACTGTGTTAGAAAAGCTTCCTGGACACACTGCACAAACACCACCCCATCCAAACTATTTGATCTAAAGAGTTTCCACTCAATATTTGGGAAGTTAAAGTCGCCCATGACTACTACCCTATGACTTCTGCACCTTTCCAAAATCTGTTTCCCAATCTGTTCCTCCACATCTCTGCTACTATTGGGGGGCCTATAGAAAACTCCTAACAAGGTGACTGCTCCTTTCCTATTTCTGACTTCAACCCATACTACCTCAATAGGGTGATACTCCTCAAACTGCCTTTCTGCAGCTGTTATACTATCTCTAATTAATAATGCCACCCTAATTAATAATGCCACCCCTAATTAATAATGCCACCCCTAATTAATAATGCCACCCCTAATTAATAATGCCACCCCAATTAATAATGCCACCCCTAATTAATAATGCCACCCCTAATTAATAATGCCACCATTGGATTAGTCCAAAACTAAGGGCAGTTTTGGACACTAAGGGCAATTTATCATAGCCAATCCACCGAACCTGCACATCATTGGACTGTGGGAGGAAACCGGAGCACCCAGAGGAAACCCACGCACACACGGGGAGGATGTGCAGACTCCGCACAGACAGTGACCCAAGCCGGAATCGAACCTGGGACCCTGGAGCTGTGAAGCAATTGTGCTATCCACAATGCTGCCATGCTGAACTATTGAGTTCTTTGAGAAGGTGACCAAACAGGTGGATGAGGGTAAAGCAGTTGATGTGGTGTATATGGATTTCAGTAAAGCGTTTGATAAGATTCCCCACGGTAGGCTACTACAGAAAATACGGAGGCATGGGATTCAGGTGATTTAGCAGTCTGGATCATAAATTGGCTAGCTGGAAGAAGACAAAGGGTGGTGGTTGATGGGAAATGTTCAGACTGGAGTCCAGTTACTAGTGGTGCACCACAAGGATCTGTTTTGGGGCCACTGCTGTTTGTCATTTTTATAAATGACCTGGAGAAGGGCGTAGAAGGATGGGTGAGTAAATTTGCAGATGACACTGAAGTCGGTGGAGTTGTGGACAGTGCGGAAGGATGTTACAAGTTACAGAGGGACATAGATAAGCTGCAGCGCTGGGCTGAGAGGTGGCAAATGGAGTTTAATGCAGAAAAGTGTGAGGTGATTCATTTTGGAAGGAATAACAGGAAGACAGAGTACTGGGCTAATGGTAAGATTCTTGGCAGTGTGGATGAGCAGAGAGATCTCGGTGTCCATGTACATAGATCCCTGAAAGTTGCCACCCAGATTGAGAGGGTTGTTAAGAAGGCATACGGTGTGTTAGCTTTTATTGGTAGAGGGATTGAGTTTCGGAGCCACGAGGTCATGTTGCAGCTGTACAAAACTCTGGTGCGGCCGCATTTGGAGTATTGCGTGCAATTCTGGTCGCTACATTGTAGGAAGGATGTGGAAGCATTGGAAAGGGAGCAGAGGAGATTTACCAGAATGTTGCCTGTTATGGAGGGAAGATCATATGAGGAAAGGCTGAGGGACTTGAGGCTATTTTCGTTAGTGGGAAGAAGGTTAAGAGGTACTTAATTGAGGCATACAAGATGATCAGAGGATTGGATAGGGTGGACAGGGAGATCCTTTTTCCTCGGATGGTGATGTCTAGCACGAGGGGACATAGCTTTAAATTGAAGGAAGATAGATATAAGACAGATGTCAAAGGTAGGTTCTTTACTCAGAGAGTAGTCAGGGCATGAAATGCCCTGCCTGCAACAGTAGTGGACTCGCCAACACTAAGGGCACTCAAATGGGCATTAGATAGACATAGGGACGATAAGGGAATAGTGTAAATGGGCTTTAGAGTGGTTTCACAGGTCGGCGCAACACCGAGGGCCGAAGAGCCTGTCCTGCGCTGTAATGTTCTATGTTCTATATTACTAGCAGGTACCTTTATCCGAATAGCCAAAGGAGATTTCAGCTTTTGTGATTGCAGATGGTATATACCAATTCAAAGTTATGCCATTTGCATGAAAAACGGCCAAGTCACATTTCACCGGTTAACTAACAAAGTCATTTCAGGATTACCCATTGTGCGGTATACATCGACGATCTGGTAATTTTCAGCCAGACATGGAAAGAACATTTATAACATTTGATCAAGTTATTCGATCGACTTCAGGAGACGGGTTTGGTGATAAACCTAGCCAAAAGTGAATTTGGAAAAGCCCAAGTCACTTTCCTTGAAGGGTTTTCGATACCCTCGAGATGAGGGGAAATAATGTGATTTTTTGGCATGAGTGGATTTGATCGAACATTTGTGTACAATGCTTTTGTGGCGTGATTGCTCCACTGATGGACTTGCTGAAGAAACGTCGAAAATTTCAGTGGACAGCGGACTTTCAACAGGCATTTCACTGCCTGAAAGCTGTGATAACCAATGGTCATGTGTTGGAGAATTACAAGGGACTCTGCGATCCGATTGAACTAAAGTATCTGACTTCAAAAAGAGAAATGCCGAGGCATAGAGAAATGGATGGATCGTGCCGAGACCTTCTTGTTCCAAGAGAATGTCAATCGAGAAGGATTTCAGTTGGAGGAAGAAGAAAAAAAATGGATTATATTATTATACCTGTTTGCGTGCGTTGTTTTTTGAAACAAAAAGTATATTTACTGTGTGCATTTCTTAAAGGATTGTGAAAAGGTGAAAAATGAAACCATCTTGAAATTGATGGGAGGTTTTTTCTTGGGGGGAGGTGTCATGAGAATGTCACTTTAAGAAATGTTTGGCTGCTCATATTACGGCAGTGATGTCAGAGTGTGGGTTGTTTTGCTTTAAAAAGTACTTTTCCATTTCTGCTGTACCACACCTGTAGAGTGGGCCGTGTGCTCCCCATACCACAATCTATTAAAAGTTGTGGGTCAGGTGACCTCCATGATACACTTTGGGGTTCTCTAAACCCTGGCCCATAACACTGATACTCTTATTTAACTTCCTGTTTTATATAACATTATCATATCAAGGTAATCCCAAAAGTTGATGGTTGAATGTCAATTTTTGAAGCAATCCCTAAAACTGCTATATTATGCAGGCGATTACAATGGATATTTCTGTCGTGTTCAAATGACCTGTTGGTTTGATTAATTGTCCCCAGTATTAAACATAACAGAAGTTCCATTATCTTGAGAATGAAACCATTACAGAATAAAATAGTGTTGCTGTAATTATCTAGTGCATTCTGCCACCTAGAGGTAATGACCATAGCAGCATCTTCATCAGTTCTCAGCTCCCCAGAACCTTCCCTACTTTTTCAACAGCTTAAAACCCATCAGATTCCTAATTCTCTTCAATTCCGAAGATGTCATATTGGACTCGAAATATTAACACTTTTTTCCTCTCTTCAGATGCTACCAAACCTGCTGAGTTTGTTCAGCACTTTGAGTTTCAGGTCTCCAGCATTTCGTTATTACTATTATTGTGTGCTCCTGCTTCTGATTTGCTCAACCACATCCTCATATCCACCTCTTCTGCCCTAGCCCCCAGTAAAAATATTACTCTCTCTCACCATGCTATTTCCCCTGGGACTACCCTCACTTCTTGTTCATTGAGTCCAAGGAATGCAGAGTTGAAAGGATATGGTGGGCAATATGTTTAGCCATCCACTGCCAGATCTGGTTGGACCACTTAAAACACTATCAGGTCCTGCTGTCATCTGCTAAAACTGCGCACTATTTCAAGAATGCAAATATAACCCTAAATCTTCTTTTCTCTGCTGCAAACGGCCTTCTTAAAGCCCTCTCCCCTGCACCCTTGTAATGTCCTTGTCGGATGGCCTGATTTATATCACAAGAGCACTTGTATCTAAAGTTATAAATGATTTATTAATATTTACTGTGGGTCAAATATATACAAAATAAAAGATGAATAACAGTATCAACATGCACAAGCAACTTCTCTTCCAGCTCTCCAGTCAGTCTGAGGTCACCTGACTCTAACATACACTTATATATGAATGAGAATTGTAGTGGTCAGCCAGTGAATTACAACACAACCATGATATCACTACAACCCTTACCTCTAACAAGTGCAAGGAGCTCATGAACATCTTTGTCACTGAGATAAAGATTATTCCTTCAGCTGCCTGCTCCATGTCCCTCCTTTCCACTAGCCAACCAGGCCAGACTTCTATTAATGCTCCCCACTGGCCCAGCTCTGAACTTGTCTCTCTCTCTAGTTTCTCTTCAATCTCCGTTATGCCCTCTATGAGGGGGCTGGTTTAGCACAAGGCTAAATCGCTGGCTTTGAAAGCAGACCAAGGTAGGCCAGCAGCACGGTTCAATTCCTGTACCAGTCTCCCCGAACAGGCGCCGGAATGTGGCGACTAGGGGCTTTTCACAGTAACTTCATTTGAAGCCTACTTGTGACAATAAGTGATTTTCATTTCATTTTCATTTTTATGAGCTGGCCTTATCCATGAGTTGCACCCACCTCATGCTCCCTTGATCCTCTTCCCGCTCAATTGCTGACCACCCAAATTCCCCTCCTTGTACCCATGCCAGCAAATAAAGTAAACAGTTTGCCATCTTCACATGTCTCTATCTCCTTTAAATCTGCCATCATCACATCTTTCCGCCTTTGAAGCTACCTCCCACCATCTCGCTGGACTTCTCTGCTGTTGCTAATCTATCAAATTGCTAATCTGATCTTCAGTACTGGATAGGCAAAAAATTCCTTGAATTAGCTATTGGGAATACTAAAACCATTGTTTTTGGTTCTCACCTCACCCCCCTGCCTGCGCGACCCTCTCCCCCCCCCCAACTCCATACCCTAACTATAAACTCAATCCCTCTCTTTTGCAACAATTTGAGATTAAGCCAGTCTTTTCTCAATCTTGGTGTTGCTTTAGTTTCCAATCCCACATTTGTGCTGTCGCTAAGGCTGTCTCTTTTTACCGCAAGGACAAATTTGGTCCCAGGCTCAGCTCACCTGCTGCTGAAAGCCCCATTCATGCCATTCTTACCTCAGTTGTCTGGATGGCTGGTTCATGATGTGGAGCGACACCAAGAGCGCCAGTTCAATTTCTGCACCAGCCGAGATTATTCATGAAGGTCTTGGCCAATGCAATCACTCACCAGACTTGTTCTCCTGTTGAGCTCCTGGCTGCAGTCCTGTTCTCTTGTGCTCTCTCTCTCACATGAAGCATCTTTGCCTCAGGGTGCCTGCCATTCGGTTTGACTAGGTTTTCAATTTCTTCCCGAACTTTTAGTCACTTTCGGAGTTTTAAATGGCCCGAGGCTCCTGCGACACTACAACTCAAGTCCTGAGTTAGTCCTTGTTGCTTTCTCCCCCACTTCATGGCATCTGGTTCTGCCTCTCAGCTTATCAAAGACACTGCTCCCTGCACGGAGGAACCCAAAGGGGCTGATCAGTTCCCCTGCTCGGTCGTCTCCCCCAACATCATCGCCTGCTGTCAGAGGCCCTAATACATCCAATTTTTAAACTAGCTACTTCAACCAATATTAAATTGGTATAGTACTTAAATAATCAGCTGAATCTATGCCACTTGATAAATGAATGTATTAAGAGTGAGTAGGGACCACCAGATCCATCAATACTTACCAGGAAACATCTCTTTGTATTTATTTTTACAATTAAAGCAGTCAGGCCTCACCCTTGTTCAACTTCAGGGTTGTCCTTCCAAAGCCTATCCCTCTTCCCATTTACCCCTCTGTCTCCTGAGGGAGAGCTGTACTTTTAGAGGTCTTGGACAAAATTTAAAATCCATGGCGCTATTTCGAAGATGATCAGGAGAGTTAGGGGCATTGTCCTGGCCAATATCTATACTTCTATTAATATCAGAAAAATTGATCATCTGTTAACTATCACATTGCTGTTTGAGAGAGGTTTCTAAGTGCAAGTTAGCAGCTGTGTTTTGACATTACAACAGTGACCACACTTCATAGATACATAGAAGATAGGAGCAGGAGGATGCCTTTTGGCCCTTCGAGCCTGCTCCGCGATTCATCACAATCATGGCTGATCATCCAACTCAATAGCCTGATCCTGCTTTCTCCCCATAGCCTTTGATCTCATTCTCCCCAAGTGCTATATCTGGCCGCCTCTTGAATATATTCAATGTTTTAGCATCAACTACTATCACTACTTCCTGTGGTAATGAATTCCACAGGCTCACCACTCTTTGGGTGAAGGAATGTCTCCTCATCTCTGTCCGAAATGGTTTATCCTGAATACTCAGACTGTGCGATCCCTGGTTCTGGACACACCCATCATTGGTAACATCTTCCCTGCATCTACCCTGTCTAGTCCTGTTAGAATTTTATAAGTCTCTATGAGATCGCCCTCATTCTTCTGAACTCCAGCGAGAACAATCCTAACCTAGTCAATCTCTCCTCATATAACAGTCCCGCCATCCCTGGAATCAGTCTGGGAAACCTTCGCTGCACTCCCTCGAGAGCAAGAACATCCTTCCTCAGAAAAGGAGACCAAAACGGCACACAATATTCTAGGTGTGGCCTCACCTAAGCATTGTATAATTGCAGCAACATATCCCTGCTTCTGTACTCAAAACCTCTCGCAATGAACGCCAACATACCAGCCTTCTTTACCGCCTGTTGCACCTGCATGTTTACCTTCAGCGGCTGGTGCACAAGGACACCGGGTCCAACTGCACACTCCCCTCTCCCAATTTACAACCATTCAGGTAGTAATCTGCCTTCCTGTTTTTGCTTCCAAAGTGAATAACCTCACACTTTTCCAAATTATACTGCATCTGCCATTGAATTGCCCACTCACCCAACCTGTCCAGATCATGCTGTTGGATCCCTGCATCCTTGTCACAGTTCACCCTCCCACCCAACTTGGTATCTTCTGCAAACTTTGAGATGTGACATTTTGTTCCCTCATCCAAATCATTTATATATATTGTGAATAGCTGGGTGCCAGCACCGATCCCTGTGGCACCCCACTAGTTATTGCCTGCCAATTTGAAAAGGACCCATTAATTCCTACTCTTTGTTTCCTCTCTGCCAACCATTTTTCTATCCACCTCAATACACTTTGCCCAATCCCATGCGCTTTAATTTTGCACAATAATCTCTTATGCGGTACTTTATCAAACTCCTTCTGAAAGTCCAAATATAGCACATTGATTGGCTCCCTCGTGTCAACTGTACTGGTTACATCTTCAAAGAATTCCAACAGATTTGTCAAGCATGATTTTCCCTTCAGAAATCCATGCTGACTTTGACTGATCCTGCTACTGCTTTCCAAATGTTCCGCTAAAAGTCCTTGATAATGGATTCCAGAGTTTTCCCCACTACCGATATTAGGCTTACTGGTCTATAATTCCCTGCTTTCTCTCTACCTCCCTTTTTCAATATTGGAGTGACATGAGCTACCCTCCAATCTGCAGGGACAGTTCCAGAGTCTATAGAATCCCGGAAGATGACCACCAATGCATCCAGTATTTCCAGAGTCACCTCCTTAAGCACTCTGGCATGCAGATTCTCAGGCCCTAGGGATTTATCCGCCTTCAATCCCATCAATTTTCCCAGCACCATTTCTCTACTAACGTTGATTTCTCTCAGTTCCTCTCTCACTAAACCTCCAACATTTCTGGTGTCAGATTTTTGTCCTCTTTTGTGAAGACAGAACCAAAGTATGTATTCAATTGCTCAGCCATTTCTTTGTCCCTTATTATGCATTCCCCTGTTTCTGTCTGTAGGGGGCCTACATTTGTCTTTACCAATCTCTTTCTCTTCACATATCTATTGAAACTCTTAGTGGCAGTCTTTATGTTCCCTGTAGCCTACTTTTGTACTGTAATCGTTCTTAATCAATCCCTTCGTCCTTCTTTGCTGAATTCTAAACTGCTCCCAATCCTCAGACCTATTATTTTTCTTGGCCAATCTGTATGCTTCTTGCTTGGATCAGATACTATTTATAATTTCCTTTGTAAGCCATGAATTGGCCCTCTTACCCATTTTGCTTTTGTGCTGGATCGGAATGAACATTTGCTGTAGTTTCCCAATGCGGTCCTTGAATGTTTGCCATTGCCTATCCACTGTCATCCCTGAAAGTAACTCTTCCCAATCTTTCAAGGCAACTCACGCCTCATATCTTCATAGTTCATAGTTCCCTTTATTAAGATTCAGCACCCTAGTCTCTGAATCAACTACTTCACTCTCCATCTTGATAAAAAATTCTACCATGTTCTGGTTGCTCATCCCCAAGGGGTCTCGTACAGCCAGATTGGCAATGATTCCCTTCTCATTACACAGTACCCAGTCTAAGATGGCCTGCCTCTAGTTGGTTCCTCCACATATTGGGCAAGAAAACCATCCCGTATACACTCCAGGAATTCCTCCTCTGCGGCATTGTGGCTAATTTAATTTGCCCAATCTATGTGAAGATTAAAATCACCCATGATCACCGATATTCCCTTATTACATGCATCACTAATTTCTTATTTAATGCCATTCCCAACATCACTACTGCAGTTTGGGGGCCTATATAAGACACCCACTTATGTTTTTCACCCCTTGGTATTTTTCAACTCTACCCATACAGACTCCACATTGTCAGAGCTAATATCCTTTTCACTACTGTGTTAATTTCCTCTTTAACCAGCAGTGCCACACCACCACTTTTTCTTTCATGTCTGTCTTTCCCAAATACTGAGAACCCTGGGACATTCAGTTCCCATCCCTGGTCACCCTGCAGCCATGTCTCCGTAATCCCAATTATATCAGACCCATTTATATCTGTCTGCATAATTAGTTCATCCACTTTATTGCAAATGCTCCGTGCATTAAGGCACAGAGCCTTTGGGCGTCATTCTCCGACCCCCCGCCGGGTCGGAGAATGGCCGTTGGCCGCCGTGAATCCCGCCCCCGCCCCCGCCGAAGTCTCCGCACATGGAGATTGGGCGGGGGCGGGAATCCGGCCGCGCCGGTTGGCGGGACCCCCCGCTGGATTCTCCGGCCCGGATGGGCCGAAGTCCCGCCCAGGAATTGCCTGTCCCGCCGACGTAAATCAAACCTGGTATTTACTGGCGGGACCAGGCGGCGTGGGCGGGCTCCGGGGTCCTGGGGAGGGGGCGCGGGGCGATCTGACCCCGGGGGGTGCCCTCACGGTGGCCTGGCCCGCGATCGAGGCCCACCGATCCGCGGGCGGGCTTGTGCCGTGGGGGCACTCTTTCCCTTCCGCCTCCGCAACGGTCTCCACCATGGCGGAGGCGGAAGAGACTCTCCCCACTGCGCATGCGCGGGAAACTGACAGCGGCCGCTGACGCTCCCGCACATGCGCCGCATTTCCGCGCCAGCTGGCGGGGCACCAAACGCCATTTCCGCCAGCTGGCGGGGCAACAAACGCCATTTCTGCCAGCTGGCGGGGCGGAAATCCCTCCAGCGTCGGCCTAGCCCCTCAATGTTGGGGCTAGGCCACCAAAGATGCGGAGCCTTCCGCACCTTTGGGTCGGCGCGATGCCCGTCTGATTGGCGCCGGCTTTGGCGCCAGTTGGCGGACATCCCGCCGTTGGGGAAGAATTTCGCCCCTGAAGTTAGTCTTTTTCACACTGTTTGTTATGCTCCCAATATTTTTCTCTACTGCCCCGTTTGAATTTTGCCCTTGGTTTCTCCACCTATCACTTATCTTTTTCACTTTTCTACCTTTTGCTTTTGTCCTTGTTCTCTCTTTCTCTGATTCCTTGCATAGGTTCCCCTCCACCTGGCATATTAGTTTAAACCCTGCCCAACTGCAAATAGCCCCTAGGACATCAATCCCAGTCCTGCCCAGGTGTAACCCATCCAGTTTGTACAGGTCCCACCTCCCCCAGACTCGGTCCCAATGTCCCAGGAATCTGAACCCTCCCCCTGACACCATCTCTTCAGCCACGTATTCATCCAATATATCCTGTCATTTCTACTCTGACCAGTACGTGACCCCGGTAGTAATGCTGAGATCACTACCTTTGAGGTCCGATTTCTTAACTTCCTTCCTAGCTCCCTGTATTCTGCTTTTAGGACCTCATCCTGTTTTTTAACCTATGTCGTTTGTACCGATGTGTACCACGACCACTGGCTGTTCACCCTCCCCCTCCAGAATGTCCTGTACCCGCTCCGAGACATCCTTGACCCTAGCACCAGAGCGGCAACATACCATCCTGGAGTCTCGTTTGCGGCCACAGAAATGCCTGTCTAGTCCCCTTACAATTGAGTCCCCCATAACTATTGCACTGGCACACTTATTACCCCTCCCCTCTGCAGCAGAACCAACCGTGGTGCCACGAGTTTGGCTGTTGCTGTTTTCCCCTGAGAGGCCATTCTCCTCAACAGTATCCAAAACGGTATATCTATTCTGCAGGGAATGGCCATAGGAGATTCCTGCACTCCCTGCCTAGCTCTCTTGCTCTGTCTGGTGGTACTTTAAAGGTACTTCATTGGCTGTATAGAACTTTGAGACATTCGGTGGTCGTGAAAAGCATTATACAAATGAAATTCTGACTTTCTTTGTTATTAGATTAAAATCTTTAGCCGGGTGCTACGGTTTCCACCCACAAATCCCAAAATGTGCGCTTGTTAGGTGAATTGGACATTCTGAATTCTCCCTCAGTGTACCCGAACAGGCGCCAGTGTGACAAGGGTATGGATTTTCACAGCAACTACATTGCAGTGTTAATGTAAGCATACTTGTGACACGAATAAAGATTATTATTATTATTTATTGACTACTAATGGACTTCCAGGAAAGTCCCAGTGTTTTTAAATTCTGTGATCAAACATTGCAAGTTGACGCTATTCATAGTCTGGAGCAACAAGATCAAACTATAGGCGGATTCTTGGTCTTGAGTTCAACAAGCTGGCATGGTCTAAGCACTGATTTAAATAATCCACTGGCATTGTAGAATGCTGCCACAATTAGCAATTTGCAAGTGGTGCTTAAAGTGCCCGGAGCTCCATTTCAAATTGTGAGAAATCATGACTGTCTTTTAAAGGTATTCCTTATTTTGAAGACTCAATACTATGATGGAATATTCTTCATTCCGCTAGGCGAGTACAACACCCACAACACCCAAGAAGTTCAACACCATCCAGAATAAAGAAGGCTGCTGGATCAGCACCAATCACCACCTGAAACATTCACTCCCTCCACCGCCAATGCACAGTGGCAGCGGTGTTTATCATCCTCAAGCTGTACTGCTGTAACTCATTCATCAAGGGTTCCTTGATAGCACCTTTCAAAACCTCAACTTCTACTTGAACAGTAAGAACATCAGGTGCAGGAGAAAAACCTACAATTTGACCTCCAAATCACATACCATCTTAACTGGGTAACATATCACAATTCCTTCATAATTGCTGGGTCTACATCTCCCCAGCAGTGTGTGTATCTATACCACATGGCCTGCAGCGATTCAAGAAGGTGACTCACCACCACCTTCCCAAAGGCTGGTGAGAATGGACAATAAATGCTGACCTTGACAACAAAGCCCACATCTCATGAATAGATAAAAAATAATTCGAGTATTTTCTCTGCTTTTGTGGTTCTGGAACACAGCAAGATACAACAGGAAAACCTATTGGAAAACTGAAAGTGGAGGCTACCACACCTGCCAAACAGTCTTCCTAAAGCTCTAACCATTGGAGTCTAGTTGACATTTTGGAGCCAGGGGTCAGGGGTCGGGGGGGAGGACCTCTTAACAGTACCCATTTTTCAGGCTTTAACTAGCCTAATAATCCCCAAATATGTAAAATATTTGTTCTTTGTCCATACCTGAAACAAGCATTAGTTTTTGCATAAACTACTAAGTACGTTAAAATAAAAGCAAAATACTGTGGATGCTGAAATTCTGAAATAAAAATGCTGGAAAAAGCCAGCACATCTGGCAGAATCTGCAAGAGACAAATACAGAATTAACATTCAAGTCAAGTCCAAAAGACACCTCTTCGGAACTAAAGCAGAAGAAGTAGAAAACAATCTACTTCTCTTCAGAGTTTCTGTCTCTCACTGAGGGTCATTAACCCATGGAAACTCTTCCCAGAGGGCAGTGTAAGCAGGGTCACTGAATAGTTTTAAGGTTGCAATAGATAGCTCCTTGACTGACAATGGAGTCAAAGGGGATATAGAATAGACAGGATAGTAGATGTTAAGGAATGGGTTAAGAAACATTCCAATTAGATGTCTCATTGATCCAATAATTGGCACTGATATGTAAAGAGGCTATAGCTGGCCGTGGGGGCATGTGATGTGATGATAGAGTTTGGTGCTGAGTGTGTTCAAAAGAAAAATAAAGGTGTTTGCTAAAAGGAGCAGAACTCTTGACTCTTTACTCAACAGCAGCCCGAGGCTGACATTGGTAGCAGAGAATGGTTGCTGTATAAATGTAAAGGGTTGAAAGATACTTTTCCAGGGAAAAAAAACAAAATTTTTCATCAACCAAGGAGTGAGTGAGAAGGAAAAAGAAAATATGGCTGAACCTAGGATAAAGATGGCCGGATATGACTATCCCCCCTTATTTTCTGAAAGGGGATTGTACGACCAATGGAGAAGTGCAGTTGTTATGTGGACTAAGGTAACTGCCTTGGGAAAGAGGAAACAAGGTATGGCATTGGCTCTTTCTCTACCTTATGAGAATAAAATTCAATGGCAAAGTGTTTTCTGAACTGGAATTGGAGGAGTTAGACTCAGAAAAAGGTCTGGAGACTCTATTACAGTTTATGGATAAGATTTATCAAAAGGATAACTTGTTAAGTGCGTATGAAGCCTGGTCAGAATTTGATAGATTCTGGAAAGCAGAGGATATCTCTATTGAGGACTATATAATGGAATTCAGCAGACTATACAGAAGTCTGCACAAACACCGCCTGGAAATTCCACAATCTCTGTTGGCATTTAAGTTACTAGGCTGTGCTAGAGTGTCCAATATGGATTGGCTCCTGGTTTTGACAGGAGTTAAGTTTGCCGATAATGATACCTTATTCGATCAGATGATAGAGGCCTTAAAGAAGTTCCTGGGAAAACATTCAATTCCTATGGCTCTCATGTCACAAATGGGTCAGTCAGCAATAAAGCAGACGATGGAAGATACACTACTAACAGGATGGCGAGATCGTATGGCTACGAACAGATTACGAGACTATGGAAGGAGATCGGGTCCAGAAATTATGAGGACAGAAACTAATTTAAAACTTAGAATAGAAGGAGGGACATGGAGAATGGAAATAGGAAAATGAACCCCAGAAATGCCCAGGGTATGATAAATCAATGTTTTTGGTGTGACTCTCAATACCATTATGCTTTCAACTGTCCAACACGTTATAATAGAGTGTTTGAAGCTACACATGACATGGAAGAGTCAGAAGAGGAAAAAGATAGTGACCAGAAAGAAGGCATTGTTAGACGTTTTAGTTGCTGTGAAATGAAGAGTCTAAAGTTCTTGTTCCTTTTCACCAAACACCATTTATTTCACTTTCACAGCCTCTGAACAAAACTCTTAACAACACACCACCTGACAGAGGCCACCTGAAGCCCCTTTACATATCAGTGTCAATTAATGGATGCTTAACATAAATGAGACAACTAATTGCAATGTCTCTTAACCCATTACTTAACAGTCTCCCCTTCCTTGGAGAAAAAACATAATTAGGTGAAAACAACATTTCAAGAAACTCAAAAACACACACATGATGTTCCCCCCCTCCCCTTTTTTTGTTGTTTGGACGAGAAAGAAAAAAAAAGTCACAGAAACAAGTGCCCTTCATTAACAATATCCAAAAGTTTTTGTGAACTCGCCCCTCTTTTCATAAAACAGTCTTACAGTTGATAGCTCCTGTCGACCCATTTAATTTTTGTTATTTCCCCTCTGTCCAACATCTGCTTCAAACTTGCGATGTCTATCCGTAACCTCTTTTCATTGAAACTTTTTGTAGAGTGCACATTTTGCCACAGGGATTTATTGTCAATGTGACAGTCAATAGGTATATTACCCAAATCCCCTAATCCCAAAATTTCTGTCAATATCATACTTATATAAAATGCCATATCCACCGCCTCTACAAGGCTTAACGTCTCAGCAGCCAAAGTGCTTTTTACCACTCTCCTTATTTTCTTTGTTTCCCACACAAGAGGGCAACATTTACCATTGTTCCCCAAAAGGAAAATTATAAAACCTCCTGTGCTTGAAACCCCATCACATAAATTTGCGTGGGACGCATCACTATAAACTATGAGTTTCAAGTGCTTAAGGTCACCGAAAACCGGGAACTTCAAAACACACTCCTGCATTTTTAGTTTGGCCAACGCTTTATTTTCTCTTATTATGTCTTCCACTTTGGGATCATTCATTTTTGTACTCAACTCTAAGGCATCACGTCCAGTCTAGTCTGTCTACCTAACCAGTTCAGTTGCCCAATTAAACTTCGCAGTTGCTCTTTTTCTATCTTTGAAACCATTGCGTCTTTTTGTGAAACTCGGCCACGACTAATTGCTATTGGGGTGATGCTTTCCAAATAAGATTGCTGACGTAAAGTTGCCCCTAACTTAGTCTGTCCAATTTCCAGTCCAATATATTTAAATGCACCGGAAGCCTGACTTCTAACTCTGCATTCTTTCCTCAAACCAGAGATTGCAATAGCTTCAAAATCACTAGTCCCACCCCACAAAAAATCATCGTCATGCATCATAAAAATGCCAGAAAGATTTCCTTTATAGTGCCAGTAAAACATTGCAGGATCTGCTTTCAACTGGCAACAGCCTAACTTGAACAAAACTGACCTTACTGAAAAATACCAGACTCTAGATGCATAATTTAATCCATATACACATTTGTTCAACTTTCAGAGTACCCCTTCTGTGTTAGCTGCTTCTTTAGCAGGACGGAGAAAAATGTCTCTCTGGAGCTGATGCCCCTGCAAAATGGCAGCTTTTATATCCATAGATTTGCATTCCCATGCCTTTGTGGCTAATAGAGCCAAGAAGATCTTTAAAATAACCTTTCCTGCTGTAGGTGAATCTACCCTTAAATCCTGATCTTCTAAGTTTTCTTCAAATACCCTTGCCACGAACCTGGCCTTTGCAATATAAGTTCCATCCAGAAGAACCTTTTCTGTGCAAGTCCATCTGTGGGATAGAGCTCTTTGTCCACTATCCGGTACTTCCGTGTATACCCCAAATTCACTCCAACTATGCAATTCTTGCTGTTTAGCTTCTTTAATAACTTTTTCATCTAATTTATTTGAAGCCACCAAAATCTCACGTGCATGTGGGCTTCTACTCCTATTAGTATTCGTAGTCTTACTCATGTTCCGAGATCTTGACAAACTACGTCCCCTCTCCCGCCTGGTATCTCGTTCTGTACTGCTACTGCTTGATCTTTCCCTTCTGCTGTGGCATGTCCTTTCAATAATTCTCGACCTTTCCCTGCAGACCTGTTCACTATCCAATGTACTATCTGAACTAGCACTGCGTTTCTGTGCCCTCCATTTTTGAACATTGTTTTCCCAATCCATTGTCTTGACTCCTTCCCCTGAATGCTGTACATTCAACCAATGTTTATACTTTCCAGTGACCTTCCCTGCTCTACTAATAATAGTTGCATCGTTCCATTGACTAGACCCTTCAGGCAAGTATGTCACTTTTGTACCAACTTTTGGCAGTTGCCCTTTCGGAAAAATGGCCTGTTTTAATTCACCAGAAGTGTTGTGTTCCTCCACAGAAACCCTGTCTATATCAGTTAATTGGTCCTCATAGTTCTGTAACACATGCGTACCAGATGTCTCTGGTTTCTCGTCATGTCAGTCTGCTCTGTCTAAATTTGAAAATTTGTAATCGTTACCCATTATCCTTGATGAATGGACCCGAACAGTTTGATTACCATGTTGCAAAATAATTGTTTTGCCATCTATGCCTGTGATCTTCCCTGGACCTTTCCATTCATTAGAATTGTCTCTCTTATAGTATACCATGCCTCCTTGCTGAAAAACGGCATCTGATGGTCGTACGTTATTTCTTAAAGCTCTGTGAATTCTTTCAGAGACTTCTGCTTCCAAAAAAGCTTTTCTGCTGCTATTTAATGCATTTAAATGTTCAGCAAAACCAGAGCTAATTATAGTCCCCTCCCAAGCTGGAGGCTGGTCATCCAAAATGGGCGGAATTTTAGGATTTCTAACAAACACTAATTGATAAGGACTATAGCTCCCAACCATCTGCAATTAATTCTTTGCATGTACTGCCCATGCTAAAGCTGAATTTAGCCTGCAATTTGGTCGACCTGCCAAAATTTTCCGAAGCATGTCATCGATGACAGCATGATTTCTTTCGCAGACACCATTACTAAATGGGCTTTCTGCAGCCATATTCATAACTCTGATATTCATGTTTTTACACATATCCCTAAACTCACATTAGCAAATTCTCCCCCATTGTCCGTAAGGAATTTTGCCGGTGGACCCATTCCTGTCCCCATCCATTTTTCCACGATTTGATACAGAATTACTCTCTTTTCTTTACTTCGTACAATCGTTGATTGACTAAATCTGGTTGCTAAATCTAAAAAATGCAAAATAAATATATTATTTGCTTTATCCCAGATCTTAAGGTCCATGGCCACAATGTCGTTAAAATCCCTGGCCAAAGGTAGGGTTACTATCGGTCGTGCTGGTGTCCTTCTGTACTTCTTACAAACTTCACAGCAGTCACTAACCTGTTCTATCAGTTTAGTATAGTCGTCATCCCTTACCCCTGCATCCTTTAATAAATTATTCAGCCTCCAAGGAGACGGATGTGCAAATTGCCCATGCAGTTTTCATACAACACGCTTCTTATCAGCTAAAGTCCCATTTTCAACTGCCATTAACACATCCTTAACAACTGTACTTGAAAAATTATTTGTCAGTAATGGAATACAATAGTGTCCCGACTGTGTAAATTGTAAGTCCACCGTCTTTCCAAAAACTGTTGCCTTATCCTGTTCCATATCCAGTTTCATGTGTGCTTTCTTCATCGATGGTCTGCTCAGAAGCAAAGGTGTCTCACTTGATACAACATCCGTGCTAATGAAATGATTCACTCCGGCAATATTGGAAGGGATCACCACTCTTTTCAGCGACTTCAGAGTATTATCATCCCCAAACCTGAAACTTGTGGAACTTTCAAATTCCTTAACCTTGTTACGACTTTCAGCATTCAAGGAGTCCAGGTAACATTTTAACCAGTCAATTCCACACACAGTAGATGTGCAGCCATTGTCCAATACAGCACAGTTGAAGGATTCTGCAACCAACACCCTCATTACCGGCGTAAAACTGCTTGTCAATAGGACAATGCCTTCTTTCTGGTCACTATTTTTTTCCTCTTCTGACTCTTCCGTGTCATGTGTCGCTTCAAACACTCTATCATAACGAGTTGGACAGTGGAAAGCATAATGGTATTGAGAGTCACATCGAAAACATCGATTTATCTGGGGTTCATCTTCTTATTGTAGGTTCTAACTGTGTTTCTGTCTTCATAATTTCCTTGTCTCGGTCTCTGTCTATAGTCTTAAGCCCTGTTCGTAGCCATACAATTTCGCCATCCTGTTACTAGTGTATCTTCCATATTCTGCCTTATTGCAGGCTGACCTATTTGGGTCATCAGAGCCATCGGAATTGAATGTTTCCCCAGAAACGTTTGTAAAGCTTTTGTCATCTGTTCGAAGAAGGTATCCATATCAGTAAACTGAACTCCTGTCAAAACCAGGAGCCTATCCATGTTGCTCACTCTAGCACAGTCAAGTAATTTAAAGGCCAACACAGACTGTGGAAATTCCAGATTGTGTTTCTGCAGCATTTTATATAGTCTGCCAAATTCCATTATATAGTCTTCCATGGAGATATCCTCCATTTTCCGGAACTTATCAAAATCCGACCATGCTTCATACGCACTTAACAAGTCATCTTTCTTATAAATCTTATCCATATAATGTAATAAAGTCTCCAGACCTTCTTCTGAGTCTAACTCTTCCAATTCCAGCTCAGAAAGCACTTTGTTTCGGATTTTACTGCCATATGGTAGAGAAAGAGCCAATGCCATACCTTGTTTTCTCTTTCCCAAGGCAGTTACTTTAGTCCACAAAACTATTGCACTTCTCCATTGGTCGTACGATTCCCTTTCAGAAAATAAGGCAGGATAGTCATATCCAGCCATCTTTATCCTGGGTTCAGCCATGTATCTTTTTTTCTTCTTCTCACTCACTCCTTGGTTTGATCAGGAAAGGTTGTATCTTTCAAACCTTCACATTTGTACAGCAACCATCCTCTGCTACCATTGTTAGACGTTTTAGTTGCTGTGAAATGAAGAGTCTAAAGTTCTTGTTCCTTTTCACCAAACACCATTTATTTCACTTCCACAGCCTCTGCACAAAACTCTTAACAACACACCACCTGACAGAGGCTATCCGAAGCCCCTTTACATATCAGTGTCAATTAATGGATACTTAACATAAATGAGGCAACTAATTGCAATGTCTCTTAACCCATTACTTAACAGCATTGTCCTCTTAACAAGCAGTTTTACTCCGGTAATGAGGATGTTGGTTGCAGAATCCTTCAATTGTGCTGTATTGGACAGTGGCTGCACATCTATTGTGTGTGGAATTGACTGGTTAAAATGTTACCTGGACTCTTTGAATGCTGAAAATCTTAACAAGGTTAAGGAATTTGAAAGTTCCACAAGTTTCAGGTTTGGGGATGATAATACTCTGAAGTCGCTGAAAAGATTGGTGATCCCTTCCAATATTGCCAGAGTGAATCATTTCATTAGCACGGATGTTGTATCAAGTGAGATACCTTTGCTTCTGAACAGACCATCGATGAAGAAAGCACACATAAACTGGACATGGAACAGGATAAGGTAACAGTTTTTGGAAAGACAGTGGACTTACAATTTACACAGTTAGGAACACGAAGTTCAAAAATGGAGGGCACAGAAATGCAGTACCAGTTCAGATAGTACATCGGATAGTGAATAGTGAACAGGTTTGCAGGAAAAGGTTGAGAACTATTGAAAGGACATCCCACAGCATAAGGGAAAGATCAAGCAGTAACAGTGCAGAACGAGATACCAGTCAGGATAGGGGACGTAGTTTGTCAAGGTCTCGGAACATGGGTAAGACTATGAAATCTACTAAGAGTAGAAGCCCACATGTACGTGAGATTTTGGTGGCCTCCAACAAATTGGATGAAAATGTTATCAAAGATGCCAAACAGCAAGAGCTGCATAGTTGGGGTGAATTTGGGGTATACGCGGAAGTATCGGATAGGGGACAAAGGGCTCTATCCCACAGATGGATTTGCACTGAAAAGGTTCTTCCAGATGGAAATTATAAGGTAAAGGCCAGGCTTGTGGCAAAGGGATTTGAAGAAAACTGAGAAGATCAGGATTTAAGGGTAGATTCACCTACGGCATGAAAGGTTATTTTAAAGATCTTCTTTACTCTATTAGCCACAAAGACATGGAAATGCAAATCTACAGATATAAAAGCTGCCTTTTTGCAGGGACAGCAGCTTCAGAAAGACATTTTTCTCCGTCCTCCTAAAGAGGCAACTAACACAGAAGGGGTACTCTGGAAGTTGAACATATGTGTATATGGATTAAATGATGCGTCTTGGGTCTGGTATTTTTCGGTAAGGTCAGTTTTGTTAAAGTTAGGCTGTTGTCAGTTGAAAGCAGATCCAGCAATGTTTTACTGGCATCATAAGGGAAATCTTTCTGGCATCTTTATGATGCATGTCGATGATTTTTTGTGGGGTGGGACTAGTGATTTCGAAGCTATTGTAATTTCTGGGTTGAGGAAAGAACTCAGGGTTGGAAGTCAGGCTTCCGGTGCATTTAAATATATTGGACTGGAAATCGGGAAGACTAAGTTAGGGACAACTTTACATCAACAATCTTATTTGGAGAGCATCAGCCCAATAGCGGTTAGTCGTAGTCGGGTTCCACAAAAAGACGCAGTGGTTTCAAAGATGGAAAAAGAGCAACTGCGAAGTTCAATTGGGCAACTGAATTGGTTAGGTAGACAGACTAGACCGGACGTTAGTTTTGAAGTCTTAGAGTTGAGTACAAAAATGAATGATTCATAATGAGGGCAAATAAAGCGTTGGTCAAACTAAAAATGCAGTGTGTTTTGAGGTTCCCAGTTTTAGGTGTCTTAGACACTTGAAACTCATAGTTTATAGTGATGCGTCCTAGGCAAATTTGTGATGGGGTTTCAAGCGCAGGAGGTTTTATAATTTTCCTTATGGGGAGCAATGGTAAATGTTGCCCTCTTGTGTGGGAAACAAAGAAAATAAGGTGAGTGGTCAAAAGCATTTCGGCTGCTGTGACTTTAAGCCTTGTAGAGGCAGTGGATATGGCCTTTTCTATATCTCAGATATTGGCAGACATTTGGGGATTAGGGGATTTGGGTAACATACCCATTGAGTGTCACATTGTCAATAAATCCCGGTGGGAAAATGTTCACTCTGCAAAAAAGTGTCAATGAGAAATGGCTAAGGATAGACATCACAAGTTTGAAGCAGATTGTGGACAGAGGCAAAAATGAAATGGGTCGACAGTAGCTATAATTATCTAACTGTTTAACAAAAAGAGGGGCGAGTTCACAAAAACGTTTGGATATTGTTAATGAAGGACACCTGTTTCTGTGACTGTTTGTTTTGGGGGGTTTTTCCTTCCAAAAATAAAAAAAAAGAGGGGGAAAATTTGCATGTGTTTTTGAGTTTCTTGTAATTTTGTTTTCATCAAATTATTATTTTTCTCCAAGGAAGGGGAGACTGTTAAGGAATGGGTTGAGAAACATTCCAATTAGATGTCTCGTTGATCCAATAATTGGCACTGATATGTAAAGAGGCTACTGCTGGCCTTGGGGGCATGTGATGTGATGATAGAGTTTGGTGCTGAGTGTGTTCAAAGGAAAAATAAAGGTGTTTGGGAAAAGAAGCAGAACTCTTGATTCTTTACTCAACAGCAGCCAGAAGCTAACAGTAGAGACCACAATAAGATCCAGGATCTTATCAAATGACAGAACAGACTTGAGGGGCCAAATGATCTACTCCTGCTCCGAATTCATATGTTTGTATGTTTAACTTTGGTTCTTCTCCTCACAAGAATTTGTTTTTTCCCTTTCTGTCTCTGCCTGCTTTATTTATGTCTGCATCTGTGTTCTGGTCAACTTCGCCCTCTCGCTCCACTGCTTATAGCTCTCCATTGTATCTGTAGCTCAACTTTGTGTCTGGCCACACAGCTTCTTTCTAACCTTCTTACTGTTGATAATGCTGCCAGGTGAGAGATTGTCAGATCCAATACATCAGTATTTCTTGTTATCCAAGAAACTTGGACCATGAGCCATAGCTGCCTAGCAACCCAACACTTTCAGAGGAGATTGAGGGCTCCTCTGCCAATGGCTCTGAGCCTCCCCCCCACATTTCATGCCGGGGAAAGGTAGAAGTCAGAGCTGACCTCCTGAAGGATGGGGTTTCAGTAGCAAGCACTGTGGATGACCTCGAGTTGTTTACAGGTTAGGTGGTGAATGCGCTGGTGACCCCCACCAATGCTCCCAGCCTCCCTGAATGGGAGCACCAGGACATTTTGTTATGTAATCATGGTTTCCAAGACAGAATCCTGTTGGCCCTGCACTGATGGCATTTATTTTTGCTTATATTCTGGTCCACCTATGGCTAAAAGTGATCCTGGGCTGGAATGCTAAGTAATGGTCCCAGAAGTTTCTCGTTGGGCTCCTGAGGGAGAGGGAACATTAGAGGTCCTCTCCCTCCACACTGTACACTGGGTGCTGGTAATGGTCACACTTACTTTTCATTATGAAGATAACCATAGCCAAGCCGGAACATCAATTACAGCAGAGAAGAACAGTGTTGGTTCCAGAACTTCTCAATCGTCAAGGAAGGAAAGTATGCAGTGTGCTTCCTGCAGGAAACCCGCACCATGCTGGGAAACAAAGCTATGGCTCTTGTGAATGGAAAGGGGGATGTACATGGGTCACCTGGCCTCCTATTCCAACGGGGTGGCTATCTTTGGCCCCATATTTTCTGCCAGAAATCTTAGGAGAAGTAGACTTACACTTTTGGGGGCCCCATGTTCGCTCTCTTTGCCCTCCCCCATGTCAGGTCCCACCTTCTGGTGACGTGGCAACCTACAACAAATGATGTCATGCCCCACCTCCAATGCCATCAATGCCCTCCTGATCCCGCCATCCTCAGCTCACACAATACTACTGGCCTGGTCTCTGCTCTTGCCCTCGCCTGTCCAGTTGTCCAGCCCCACTCAGTCAACCTTGGCCTCTGATCGAGTTGCCCTGTAGCTTCACGAAAACCATTCAGGCGCCTGCCTGACCCTCCCACCTCCCGACTGCTCACCTTGTTCTCGGGTGGCCAGGCCTCAAACCTTGACGACTGCATATGGTTCTGGCTGGCTGCCTGGCTTTCTCTGGCTTGCCCTGGCCCACCATCTTGCAGTTCTTTGATTGGTTGCCCACCTACGCTCCTAAACCTGGAGGTTGAGCGTCACCTCAACGGCCGTTGGCCAGCGCCTCCTCCTTGGTTCTTGCTGAAGGCCTCACAGGCTTGCAACCCGATGAAAGGACGGCGACCTCACCTTTGCCTCAGAATGCTTGGCCTGAATGTCGGAAACCTGATTGCTGCTTCACTAAAGCAAAGTTCAGAAACTTCACACCAGATAATCAGGACATCCACCCGAACTGCCCTCAAGTCTCCACCACGCCTCCATGGCTGGGGGTGTTTTCCTACTCTAAGGGGACTCCACCAATCAAAGCCCAATGTTGTTCTGCATTGCCTGCTGATAGGGTGAGCCTATCAGAAACTTCAGAGCTACCAGGCTCTGACTCTCAGAGCCATCTTCAGTGTGTCAACTTGATGAGTGCCTGGCCACATCTCCATCCTGACTCCAGAGTTTTCATTTTTGTGTTCCTAACAAAGCAGCATTTGACTGAGTATGGCATCAAGGAACCCTGGCAAAACTGGAATAAATGGCAATCAGGGGAAAAATCTCCGTTGGTTGGAGTCATACGTGTCACAAAGGAAGATGGTTGTGATGGATAGAAGTCAATCATCTCAGCTCCAGGGCATCACTGCAGCAGCTCTCAGGGTAGTGTCCGAGGCCCAAACATCTTCAGCTGCTTTATCAATGACCTTCTTTCCATCATAAGGTCAGAAGTGGGGATGACTGCACAATGTTCAGCACCATTCACTTATCTTCCAATACAAAAGCAGTCCTTGTCCAAATATAGCAAGACCTGGACAATATTCAGGCTTGAGCTGACAAGTATCAAGTAACATTCATGTCACACAAGTGCCAGGCAATGACCTTCCCCAGCAAGAGAGGATTTAATCATCGCCCCTTGACATTCACTGACATTACTACCGCTGAATCCCCCAATATCAACATTCGAGGGGTTACCATTGACTAGAAATTGAACTGGACTAGCCATATAAATACTGTGGCTACAAGAACAGGTCAGAGGCTCGGGACCCTGTGGTGAGTAATTCACCTCCTGACTCACCAAAACCTGTCCACCATCTACTAGGTATGAGTCATGAGTGTGATGGGATGCTTTCCACTTGCCTGGATGAGTGCAGTTCCAGCAATACTCATGAAGCTTGACACCAGGATCCTGGGTAAAGCAACCCATTTGATGGCTATTCCATCCACATTCAATCCCTCCACCACTGATGAATAATGGCAGCAATATGTACCATTTACAAGTTGGTCAAAATTTCTGAGACCTTCCAAACCCACAACCACTACCATCCAAAAGGACAAAATATAAATATAATCTTTATTGGAAGGACAGAGTGGATGGTAAGGGAGGTTGTGTAGCTCTGTTATTTAAGGATGACATCCGGACAATAGTAAGGGATGACATCGGTGCTATGGAGGATAAGGTTGAATCCATTTGGGTGGAAATCAGGAATAGTAAGGGGGAAAAGTCACTGATAAAAGTAGTCTATAGGCCACCAAATAGTAACATTATGGTGGGGCAGGCAATAAACAAAGAAATAACGGATGCATGTAGAAATGGCACAGCAGTTATTATGGGGGATTTTAATCTATTGGTTTAACCAGGTCGGTCAAGGCAGCCTTGAGGAGGAGTTTATAGAATGTATCCGCGTTAGTTTATTAGAACAGTATGTAATGGAACCTATGAGGGAACAAGCGGTCCTAGATCTGGTCCTGTGTAATGAGACAGGATTGATTCAGGATCTCATAGTTAGGGATCCTCTCGGAAGGAGCGATCACAATATGGTGGAATTTAAAATACAGATGGAGGGTGAGAAGGTAAAATCAAGCACTAGTGTTTTGTGCTTAAACAAAGGAGATTACAATGGGATGAGAGAAGAACTAGTTAAAGTAGACTGGGAGCAAAGACTTTATGGTGAAATAGTTGAGGAACAGTGGAGAACCTTCCAAGCGATTTTTCACAGTGCTCAGCAAAGGTTTATACCAACAAAAAGGAAGGACGGTAGAAAGAGGGAAAATCGACTGTGGATATATGAGGAAATAAGGGAGATTATCAAATTGAAGGAAAAATGCATACAAAGTGGCACAGGTTAGTGGGAGACTATAAGACTGGGAAATCTTTAGGCGGCAACAGAAAGCTACTAAAATAGCTATAAAGATGAGTAAGATAGATTATGAGAGTGAACTTGCTCAGAATATAAAAACAGACAGTAAAAGTTTCTACAAATATATAAAACAAAAAAGAGTGGCTGAGGTAAATATTGGTCCTTTAGAGGATGAGAAGGGAGATTTAATAATGGGAGATGAGGAAATGGCTGAGGAACTGAACAGGTTTTTTGGGTCGGTCTTCACAGTGGAGGACACAAATAACATGCCAGTGAATGAGAGAAATGAGGCTATGACAGGTGAGGACCTTGAAAGGATTGTTATCACTAAGGAGGTAGTGATGGGCAAGCTAATGGGGCTAAAGGTAGACAAGTCTCCTGGCCCTGATGGAGTGCATCCCAGAGTGCTAAAAGAGATGGCTAGGGAAATTGCAAATGCACTAGTGATAATTTACCAAAATTCACTAGACTCTGGGGTGGTCCCGGCAGATTGGAAATTAGCAAACGTGACACCACTGTTTAAAAAAGGAGGTAGGCAGAAAGCGGGTAATTATAGGTCAGTGAGCTTAACTTCGGTAGTCGGGAAGATGCTGGAATCTATCATCAAGGAAGAAATAGCGAGGCATCTGGATGGAAATTGTCCCATTGGGCAGACGCAGCATGGGTTCATAAAGGGCAGGTCGTGCGTAACTTATTTAGTGGAATTTTTTGAGGACTTTACCAATGCGGTAGATAACGGGGAGCCAATGGATGTGGTATATCTGGATTTCCAGAAAGCCTTTGACAAGGTGCCACACAAAAGGTTGCTGCATAAGATAAAGATGCATGGCATTAAGGGTAAAGTAGTAGCATGGATAGAGGATTGGTTAATTAATAGAAAGCAAAGAGTGGGGATTAATGGGTGTTTCTCTGGTTGGCAATCAGTAGCTAGTGGTGTCCCTCAGGGATCAGTGTTGGGCCCACAATTGTTCACAATTTACACAGTTAATTTCGAGTTGGGGACCAAGGGCAATGTGTCCAAGTTTGCAGATGACACTAAGATGAGTGGTAAAGCAAAAAGTGCAGAGGATACTGGAAGTCTGCAGAGGGATTTGGATAGGCTAAGTGAATGGGCTAGAGTCTGGCAGATGGAATACAATGTTGACAAATGTGTGGTTATCCTTTTTGGTAGGAACAGCAGCAAAAGGGATTATTATTTAAATGATAAAATATTAAAACATGCTGCTGTGCAGAGAGACCTGGATGTGCTAGTGCATGAGTCGCAAAAAGTTGGTTTACAGATGCAACAGGTGATTAAGAAGGCAAATGGAATTTTGTCCTTCATTGCTAGAGGGATGGAGTTTAAGACTAGGGAGGTTATGCTGCAACTGTATGTGGTGTTAGTGAGGCCACACCTGGAGTATTGTGTTCAGTTTTGGTCTCCTTACTTGAGAAAGGACGTACTGGCACTGGAGGCCGTGCAGAGGAGATTCACTAGGTTAATCCCAGAGCTGAACGGGTTTGATTATGAGGAGAGGTTGAGTAGACTGGGACTGTACTCATTGGAATTTAGAAGGATGAGGAGGGATCTTATAGAAACATATAAAATTATGAAGGGAATAGATGCATAGATGCAGGCAGGTTGTTTCCACTGGCGGGTGAAAGCAGAACTAGGGTGCATAGCCTCAAAATAAGGGGAAGTAGATTTCGGACTGAGTTCAGGAGGAACTTCTTCACCCAAAGGGTTGGGAATCTGTGGAATTCCTTGCCCAGTGAAGCAGTAGAGGCTACTTCATTAAATGTTTTTAAGATAAAGATAGATAGTTTTTTGAAGAATAAAGGGATTAAGGGTTATGGTGTTCGGGCCGGAAAGTGGAGCTGAGTCCACAAAAGATCAGCCATGATCTCATTGAATGGCGAAGCAGGCTCGAGGGGCCAGATGGCCTACTCCTGCTCCTAGTTTTTATGTTCTTATATTCTTATTGTCACAAGTTGGCATGCATTAACACTGCAATGAAGTAACTGTGAAAAGCCCCAAGTCGCCACATTCCGGTGCCTGTTCGGGTACACAGAGGGAGAATTCAGAATGTCCAAATTACCTATCTTTCGGGACTTGTGGGATGAAACCCGAGTAACCGAAGGAAACTCGCGCAGACATCGGAAGAATGTGCAGACTCCACACAGACACTGACCCCAAGTCAGGAATCAAACTTGGGACCCTAGAGCTGTGAAGCAACAGTGCTACCCACTGTGCTACAAGGGCATCTGGAGGTTCCTCTCAAAGTCATTCAGCATCCTGACTTGGAAATATATTGCCATTCCTTCACTGTCACTGGGTCAAAGTCCTGCAATTCCCACCCTAACAGCACTGTAGATGTAACTACACCTGTGACAGCAGCAGTTAAAGAAGGCAGCCTTCCACCACTTTCTCAGGGGATGAGCAATAATTGCTGGTATAGTCAGCAATGCCCATATCCTGTAAATTAATTTTTCAAAATACTTCAAATTCTCCCCATTATCCACAGTGCATGTTGCTCCTTCAAAGAAGTTGGTTAAGCATGGTTTTGCTTTAACAAAACCATGTTGACTCTTCCTGATTTTCTAAGTTTCTTCTCAGATTGAGTTTATATTAATTTACTCTTTCACATGATGTGGATGTTGCTGACGAGGTCAGCATTTGTTGCCCGTTGCTAATTGCCCCAGAATTGGGTGATTTGCCATACCATTCGAGTAGCATGGCAAGGATGGCAGGTTCCATTCCCCAATGGTCATTAACGAACCAAATGGGTTTTTACAACAATCAGTAATGGTTTCATGGTCAGCATTACTGAGGCCAGTTGTTCAAGTCCAGTTTATTGCTTGAAGTCAAATTCCACCAGCTGCCATGGTGGGATTCAAACTCTTGCAGGAGGAGGATTATGGTGGGAAGTGATTTCAGGCAAAAGCTATTATAGTAGTCCTTTTTCTCATATAAATTGATTTTAAAAGTAAACTTTCTTCCGTTCTATATGCCACTAGCCCCCGTGATTGACTTTGCTTCTGGTTGCATCCTTGAGCTAGGACAGGAAGTCCAGAAAGCTTCAGCACAAAAAGACAAAGGCACCAATTTTGTCACAATCAAAAGTGACGCCTGGCCTCACGACAGATTAAGAGGATCTGGGGCATGTGATAGGCAAAGAAGTCTGTAGATTTGTTGCAACCTAACTCACAAGAGGGAGAATCATACGTGTCTAGAGGCAGATTATCCAGAGATTTGCAAAAAGGAAACCAGTCCAATAGAATGTCAACAAGTCAGCCAAAAATATGAAGGACCAACAGAGACAGCCTGTTGTTACTTAGGGGATTCTTCTGAATTGTTATTAAAATGGCTGGTTCAGTACAATGGGCTAAACAGCTGGCTTGTAATGCAGAACCAGACCAGCAGCGCGGGTTCAATTCCCATACCGGCCTCCCTGAACAGGCGCCGGACTGTGACGACTAGGGGCTTGTCACAGTAACTTCATTGAAGCCTACTTGTGCCAATAAGCGATTATTATTATTACTATTACAACCTTCCAATAGAAACGTTTATCTGTTTGACCATTAAAGTCTAATACTTGTGTACATGGAATTTTACAAGAAATAGGAGGGAGGCAACAATAGATTGGGAGGACACCAGAGGGCGTACGGGAGCAGGAAGAAGAGTAATTTCAGATAGTTATGATTAAATGCATAAGAACAGGAGCTAGTGTGCGGGCTCATCCAGCTGGATGGCATTGCAGAGGCATTTTTTGGAGAATGACGCAATTAACCTAATCAAAAGGCTGCACACAGATTGAGAAGGACATGGATGGATTGTTTACCTCTCTCATGCCAGGAGACAGGGGAAAGCATGTTAGGTTGAAAAACACATTTTTTCTCTAACAATGGAGTAAAATAAAGCATCTGTGTGGTTCTTTAACTAAATATAAAGTGCCACACTTTTTATGAGTCATGAAGATGAAAGAATTTGCATTTCTAAAGCACCTTTCAGAATTTCAATACATCCCAAAACACGTCACTGAGTACCAGTGCAGTCACTTTTGTAGGTCGTTTAAAAATGTTTTTTTGAATCACTGATATAATGTTAGGAATTAATCTACATTTTGGATAGTAGAAATTAGATGAAAATCTGCCAACCTGTTCTCAAGGTATTTTGTTGTCTCCAAGCCTACATTAATGCAAGAGGAAGATTTATATTTGCACCTCCATGATGAAATGGAAGTACAATACCAGTTGTTATGTCAAAACTAAATAAACATTTCCTCATTGGAATTCTGTCTTGTTTGCCTTTTTTTCACCAGTCATAAATGCTGCAGTGGAAGGAGCAGTGCTCCGAAAGCTAGTGTTTGAAACAAACCTATTGGACTGTAATCTGGTGTTGTAAGACTTCTTGCAGTGCTTGGTGTCACATATATTAGTTTCCAACTAGTAAAACAACTGTGGAAGGATTTAAGGTTATCACCCTTTGGCTGTTTAGGCAAATTTCACAAGTGTTCGAATCTCCGTTATCTTTCAAATATGTTTCATGCGATTGTCTTGAGATGATGGCTAAATCTGCAGAGATATTTTGGAAGACGTTGTAGTGGTCTGCAAATTGGATTTCTGGTTTGTTGCTTGGAGTTACTCTGAAAATAAATTCCGCAAACATGAGCATTCTTGTTGAGCAAAATGTTCCAAATGTATAATGTTGCCACACAACTATGATATACACAAGAGAACTTTGCTGTTCAACGCTCAGTGCTAATGTCCAGGCACCAAATGTAACAGTCTGCCAGGTAAAATCACAGCTTGTTACAGCGGAATGGCAGGCTTTTTGTGCCTTTTGGTCTTTGAACAATTTCTTCCCATGTTATTACATCACAACTAATTTCTGTTATATTTGAGGTTTCAATTCAAAATCTTGTTCCCCGCCAAGGAGCTCATACAATTTGTTTAGGGTCTCTGTGAAACAATTATAATTGCATCTGAATTAGGTTTAAAACTATGACATGATTCTCTGGCCACATTGCGGGCAACCGGGGGGCAAATGCTCGCGGCACCACCATGTCAACGTGTACCATTCCAGCACAACCTTTGTCCCTGTTCATCTGCCTGCCCCATCGATCACCCATACCCCCCCCCCCAACGACTGGTGAGGCCTCTGGCTGAAGGCTATTGCTGATCATGAATTGGCAATCGTGGTTAAGTGAGCACTTCACACATGCCAAGTGGTTTCCCGTGGGTGGGCGGGCCATGGAGCATGTGGGGGTGATTACCGAGCATCCCTATTACACCTTAATGCCTGAGCACTGTGCTTGAATACTGTGGGAGGCAACAACACACATACAATATCCGAACACCCAGCGGATGGGTCACAACTCCAGGGACATGTCCATGGCCGGAGGGAGGCTGAGCGCCACGGTAGGGGGGATGCCTGATGGGCAAAGGGTCCGGAGGACAGCCCGCATTGCGGAAGAAAGTGACAGAGGCATCATAATGATTTGATCTGATTTATTGTCACATGTACCGAAGTTCAATGAAAAGTATTTTTCTGCGGCCAAGGGAACGTACACAGTACGTACATAGTAGACAAAAGAATAATCAACAAAGTACATTGACAAACGGTACATCGACAAACAGTGATTGGTTACAGTGCGGAACAAGGGGCCAAACAAATCAAATACATGAGCAAGAGCAGCATACGATGTCGTGAATAGTGTTCTTACAGGGAACAGATCAGTCCGAGGGGGAGTTGTTGAGGAGTCTTGTAGCTGTGGGGAAGAAGCTGTTCCTACTTCTGGATGTGCGGGTCTTCAGACTTCTGTACCTTCTGCCTGATGGAAGGGTCTGAAAGAAGGTAATGCCTGGGTGGGAGGGGTCTCTGATAATCCTGTCTGCCTTCCTGAGGCTGCGGGAGGTGTATACAGAATCAATGTGGGGGTGGCAAGCTTGTGTGATGCGTTGGGCTGAGTTCACCACACTCTGTAGTTTCTTTTGATCTTAAGCCGAGCAGTCTCCATACCAGGCTGTGATGCAGCCGGATAGGATGCTCTCTATCGCGCATCTGTAGAAGTTGGATTGGATTGGATAGGATTTGTTTATTGTCACGTGTACCGAGGTACAGTGAGAAGTATTTTTCTGCGAGCAGCTCAACAGGTCATTAAGTACATGGAAAGAAAAGGGAGTAAAAGAAAATACATACTAGGGTAACATAAGATATACAATGTAACTACATAAGCACCGGCATCGGATGAAGCATCCAGGGTGTAGTTTTAATGAGGTCAGTCCATAAAAGGGTCATTTAGGAGTCTGGTAACAGCGGGGAAGAAGCTGTTTTTGAGAGTTGATGCAGACATGCCAAATTTCTTCAGCTTCCGTAGGAAGTAGAGGTGTTGTTGGCTTTCTTGACCGTTACATCAACGTGAGTGGACCAGGACAGACTGTTGGTGATGGTGGCTCCCAGGAACTTAAAGCTATCGACCATCTCCACTTTGGAGCCATTGATGCAGATGGGGGGGGGGGGGGGGGGGGTTGTGCTACGCTTCCTGAAGTCGATGGTCAGTTCCTTGGTCTTTCCGACATTTAGAGGGAGGTTGTTTTCGGTACACCATGCAACCAAGTGATTTATCTCCCTTCTGTAATCTGATTCGTCGTTGTTTGAGATACGCCCCACCACAGACATGCCATCCGCAAACTTATAGATTGAATTAGGGTTGAATCTTGCCATGCAGTCGTGTGTGTACAGGGAGTACAGTAGAGGACTGAGCACACATCCTTGCGGGGCCCCGGTGTTGAGGACTATTGTGGAGGAGGTGCTGTTGCCTCTCCTGAGAGATTGCACTCTGTTGGTGACGAAGTCAAGGATCCAGCTGCACAGGGAAGGGTCAAGTCCGAGATTGCGGAGTTTGGTTATTAGTCTTGTTGGGATAATGGTATTGAAGGCGGAGCTGTAGTCTATGAACAGCAGTCTTACGTAGGTGTCCTTGTTGTCGAGATGTTCGAGTGTTGATTGTAGAGCCAGGGAGATAGCATCTGCTGTGGACCGGTTGCAAATTGCAGTGGATCGACACCGCCTGGGAGGCTGGCATTGATCCGTCTCATGACTAGCCGCTCAAAGCATTTCCTGATAACAGACATCAGGGCCCCACCGGTCGGTAGTCGTTGAGGCATGCTACCTTGTTCTTCTTTGGTACTGGTATTATGGTGGTCTTCTTGAAGGAGGTTGGGACCTCCTTCAATGGTTGTGCAAAAAGGAGTTTAATGTGCTGTAAAATACCCCACTCCCGGTAGTGCCCCCAGTCACCCCTTCCTCCGGTGCACTCAGTGATCCTGAGTGTACCTGCCCCTCCTAGCTCTACCACTGCGTCTTGGTGTTTCCCAAGGATGCACATCTGAGGTGGCGGCAGCCAGCTGCTTACCTCATCCTGTGGCCCACTGTGGCTCTGAGGCTGGAGGGCCCTGGCTCACTTGTCGGCGGCACATGCACAGCCGTGCCACCCTGTCCCGTGTGCTGACCTCAAGACACAGCCTCATCAGAAGGGTGGAACTCGGGGGAGCTGATACCCACCATTGCCACTCCATGGGATGGGTCCGGGTTAGCACTCAGTGCCCCCTCCTCCCAGTTGTTGCCCATAGGGCCCTGGGGTTCACGTTGGGGGAGAGGGGCAGCTATTTCAAGCCATGGCTGCCCCTGCATCATCTGGCTCTGCGAGCCCTGATGGCTCCCAAATGTCTGCACCATGGTGTTGACACCCTCAGCGATGCTCCTCCATGACTGGGACATGCTCTGCAGCGCCACTGCAATGCCCAGCTGCGACTGGCACAGACTCCGCAGCACCTCGACCATGCCCATCTGAGAGCTGGACATGTCCCACAGAATCTCATCAAGGTCGTCCTGATATAGGGTGACATCCCCCAGCGAGGCGGTCATTCTGTCGAGACCCTTGGCCATGGCCGTCACTGACTGCGCGACGCCTTGGACACCTTCGTTCATGGTACCGATGTTGTGCACTAGCAGTTTTGGCCTTGGTGTCAGTCATTGCCGCCACCATCTCCTGCGCCCGTAGCCTCCGGGACTCCTCCAAGCGGCAATGGATCTGCTGGAGAGATGCTGCCAATTCCCTCTGAATGTCCCGGCCCTACCCTATTGTCTTCGTCAGCTCCAGGGTAATCCACTTCTAGAGACTCAGCATCACGCTGGGACCTAGCTGGATCCTGGGATCCAGCAGCCCTCCGACTGCTGTCTCGTCTGGGGGTTCCTGCCTCCACCAGACATGCATCATCAGCAGTGCAGTGCTCACCAGATGCCTGACCACTCGTATTTCCCACCGAGGTGTGTCTATCTGTGCTGGTGGAGGGTTGGGATGACAGCTGTGCCGCGACTACAACAGTTGCAACCTCGGAGCTCCCCTCCGAGGTGTTCTCCCTGGAGTCAGGAGAGGGTGCAGCCCTACATGGGGGTTCTGGAAGTGAGGGGGTGCTGTAAGGGGTCTTGGGGTGGCCTGAAGAGGGGGAACAACTGCCAGGACACCATAGCAGGATGTCCCCACTTGGGGAGTGTGGGGTAGCGTCCATGTGCGTGGGAAGCGACATTGCCCAAGGGTTGGGTGAGAGGGGGGGGGGGGGAGGGGGGGGGGATCCACCAGCTCACTTAGAAATCGGGCCACCCTTTTAAAAGGGCGGTCCGATCTCTGAATTCAGCTCTACAGTGGTAAAAAAAAGTTCTAAGGGTGGGACTCACCCAAAAAGTTCATTTGTGGCGGTTTCTCAGGGCGATTCCCACCGGCTCTGCCGGCAAGTTCCTCATTGCTATTCAATGACACTTATCATTTTTTGGGGCCTGGAGAGTTTCTCACTGGATTAGCGCACCCTTAAGGTGCGAACTTCCAAAAAGTGAACAAAGTCCCCGGTCTGGATTCTCTGCAGCCCCGCGCTGAAATCGCGGCCGGCATGGGGGCGGAGAATCCACTTTGGCGCCGTAATCGGGCCCAGCGCCAGTTCGGCTATTCTCCGGGCCCCGAAAATTGGCGTCATTGCGGAGTATGCACGGGGCCCATTACCAGAGGCCCACTCTGCCAACTTTCACTCTTGACCGGCCGAGTTCCCGACGCCGTGGAACTAACCACCTGTTGCCGGTCGGGATGCTCGCGTAGTGGCTGTGGACTCAGTCCATGGCCATCCTGGTTGGGGGCGGGCGCATCGGAGGCCAGGGGGAGCCTTGTATGCGGCAAGGGATTTGACGTGCGGGGGCTGAGGCTTGGGCGCGCGGCCAATCGGGAGGTTTACTTTTTTTGTCTGGCGTCGCGGTCCGAGTCTGTCATGGAGCACGGTATGGCAGATGGAGGTCGCCACCGTGCGCATGAGTGGCATCTGACCCGGAAGTGCGGGGGCCTGTATCTGCATGGCATTGAATTCGGCTAACTTTTTTCTTGGAATCTCGGGAGTAAATGTCCACCGCTTTTACGTTGGCGTGGGGACATAGTCTCATTTTGTGAGAATCCAGCCCCCCAGAGTTTAACCGTGTGTTTCCCGACATTCTCAGTGCGGAGAAACACATGGTTATTCAACAGACTTGCTTTGAATAAGGGGAATGGGGTACGCGCAGCCGAGGCTGCACATAGTCCCGTTTTGGTAGAATGGGGGAGCCCCACTCGCAGGAACTCCCCATTGTAGCGAGACATCGGGACGTCATTTTTACATGATGTGCTGATCTCCGAGGGCCCGAAAAGAATCCACTGTTACGTTCTTTTACAGAGACAATCACTGAGTCGGCGTACCAAAGAACATTTCATCCCAGACTAGTCGAATTTATTATTGTACAACAAACTGTGGGTTGGAAATTAATCCTAACGAACTGGAACAAACACAAACACAACAAACCATTCTCCTTCAGGCTCCCTCTGGGTTACAGTGTCATGTGCTGTTACTTGCCTGACACCGAGTGGCCGGAGGCTAAGCATATTTACATATACAGTTGCTTATGCATATCACTGCATCACCGATCTGCCCCCTAATCCCGAACGCAACATGGTAAGGACCCGCGGCCTCCGCCCCGCACCCTGCAACATCCATACCAGGCAACCCCGGACCGATAGCGCATGTGCAAAGAATGCCGGCTTGGCATCTTGGCAGTGCTAACCCGGCACCTTGACAGTGCCAACTGGGCACCTTGGTAGTGCCAAGCTGGTACCCAGGTGGCACTACCAAGGTACCCATATGGCACCAGCAGTGCCAGGACACCACTCTGCCCAAAGGTGGGGGCCTCCAATCCCCTTGAAAATCCTCACGAGTACCGTTCCGTCTGGTACCTGTTTGTGGGGACCAGTGTTGAACGGCACTTGCCCGAGGTCCCCAAGAGGAAGGAGTTAAATCCCAATGCCTCAGGTACCTTGGGAGCGTGCACTTTAGAATAAGGTTTATTGCCTCGCTCTAATATGCAGATTTGCGAGAAATTGATTCCACCCATTGTGGGATCCCACAATGGGCGGGATTCCCCTTGCAACGTTTTTTGAATCTCACGAGGCGTTGCAAGCTGTGTAGATCACTGGAGCGGGGTCTCCTGGCTTTCATTGCCCATGCTGCGCCGTGTCGAGCTGCTTTTCCAGCGCAGTGTGGCTGGAGGATCGCACCCTTAGAATTTGTATTGGCACTGGGAGCTGAACTCAGAGATCGGGGCCATTTTGAAAGGGTGCCCCGAATGCTCAGTGAGTTTGTGGGTCCCACGCCCCCTTCCACATGGGCACTACCACCCCCCCCCCCCCCCCCCCCTATACACATAAGGTGGGATTCTCCGTTTCTGAGACTAAATGTTGACGCCTCCGCAGAATGTGTGGACTTTCACGACAGCGAAACTGGCGCCATACCTGGCCGAATTCCGCTCCTGCTCAGGGGCAAGGAGTGCAGATCCATGCTTCACCAATGCCAAGCTGGAGACCTCCTGGACGCGGTGGAAGAGAGACAGATGATCCCGACAGATGAGAGACAGCCCGGGAAGGAAGCAGTCACCTGCAGCCATTCGCCGTGCCTGGGAGCAGGTGGCAGAGGCCACCAGCAACACCGGAGGAAACCAGCATGACCCCGCCAGGTTACCAGCCAGCAGTGCCGGAAGAAGCTGCATGACCCCGCCAGGACGGCCAGGGTGAGTAGGCAGCACTGTACCCCTGGCATCAAACCTCATCTCACATACCCGTAACAGGACATCCCCCCAACCCGAAGGGCGGCCGAACCCCCACCCTGCACTATATGCATACCGGTTGCCATGGCCGGGTGCCCTGGCCACTAAGGCCACCAGCTACCCACCTATTGGCTGCATGAGTCAGACTGTCTAACACTGTTGTTTTCTGTTCCACCCAACCCCCAAACCCTCCCTCAGGAGGAGGCCATGCACAACCGTCGGGAGTGGGAGAAGACAGGAGGGGGACCACCGGACCTGCGGCCCCTCACCGTGGCCAAACAGAGGGCCCTGGACATGGTTGGCGTAAGGTAGTGACACAGTCGCAGCTTGATATGACGCAATCCCAGGTGGACATGGTCCACTCCCTGTACTCCATGCCCGCCAGCGTGCAGACCCTGGTTTAGACCAGAGCGGGCGTCCAGAACTGGCAGTGCCAGGTGGCAGGAGAGCCTCAGGAGATAGCTCCCACCCCATGGATTAGCCCGGGGGTTATCGGGCACCCCGTGGAAGGAGGAGGTGATTCGATCCATGCAGGTGACTCCCGCAGCACCTCAGACACGCCCACCCCTCCTGGCGCATCAGGTGGGCAGCGGCCACCCGGGACACCTGAGCAGCAGCTGAGCACATCCAGGCCTAGTTGTCCCCAGAAGACCCCCGCCAACGGGAACCCAGGTCATAGGACAGGAATCAGAGCAGGCTGCCTCCACTCCTGCTGAACCATTTGGGGAACTACCTAGATGTAGCGTTAGGGCCCGTAAGGCCAGGAAGTTAGACAGTAGTTAAGTTGGCATGGATGAAGGGCACAGTTTAGTTACAGGGGCTAGGGTACAAATGTCTATATACTCGTTCACATGAAACACCTGTTGCCACCATTACAACCTGACTTGGTGCTCTGTCTGATGGGTGTGAGGGGTGGGCTGGTCTGGTCTGGCAGGGGAGAAATGGGAGACGTTGGAGGGGGGATATGGGCGGACCCTGTGGGTGGCCTGGGCTCTACACCCTCCCGACCGTCTCCACCACTGCCACCCCAGGGATTCGATAGGATGGTCAGCTCGCATGCAGGGATCACCCAGGTGGATGGTGGAAAGTGCTACCTGCAGTGATATCATTGTTGTGGCGTAATTCACTGGCTGACCACTAGGAATCTCATTAGTATATAAGTGAATGTTCGAGACAGGTGACCACAGACTGACGAGTAGCTGAGAGAGAGGTTGCTTCTGCATGTTCACACTGTTGTTCATCTATTGTTTTGTATATATTTGACCCACAGTGAATGTTAATAAATTGGATTGGATTGGCTTTGTTTATTGTCACGTGCACCGAGGTACAGTGAAAAATATTTTTCTGCTAGCAGCTCAACAGATCATTAAGTACATGGAAAGGAAAGGGAACAAAAGAAAATACATAATAGGGCAACACAAGGTATTCAATGTAACTACATAAATACCGGCATCGGATGAAGCATACAGGGGTGTAGTGTTAATGAGGTCAGTCCATAAGAGGGTCATTTAGGAGTCTGTTTGTGCGTGTTCTCAGACTTCTGTATCTCCTGCTCGATGGGAGAAGTTGGACGAGTGAGTAAGCCGGGTGGGAGGAGTCTTTGATTCTGCTGCCCGCTTCCCCCAGGCAGCGGGAGTTGTAGATGGAGGCAATGGATGGGTGGCAGGTTTGTGTGATGGAATGATACTACCATTCACCTAAAAGATACAACTCAAAGAGGATGCAAAACCTGTGAGACATGCACCAAGAAGAGTACCTGCACCTCGTCAGGATTGCCTGAAAATGGAGCTGGACAAAATTAAAAGTAATCAGAAAGCTAGAAGAACCTACCAATTGGATAAATTCCATGGCATGTTTAAGAAAAAGAATGGCCAGTTTTGCATATGTATGGATCCCAAAGATCTTATTAGAATATCAAAAGAGAACACGAACAAATATCAAAGTGTGAGAAATCAAATCTGAGATGGCGGGTGCACAATTCTTTATGAAACATGACGCATCTCAAGGTTTCTGGCATCTAAAGCTAGAGGAACAAAGTACAAAGTACTGCACTTTTAATACTCCATTTAGATGGTATTGCTTTCTGAGAATGCCGTTTGGTATAATTTCAGCATCAGAAATTTTTCACCATGCCATGAAGCACATAGTCGAAGGTGTACGTGTGTACGTGGATGATATCATCATTTGGGGCTCAACCATAGAAGAGCACAACACAAGTTTGCTTTAAGTTCTAACGAGCGTCAGGAGAAATGGGCTTAAGCTCAACAAACAAAGTGATAATTTGGAGTAACTGAGGTCACATCCCTGGCTGACAAGTACTCATCCTGAAAAGGACAAAATCCAAACAATTCTCAATAAGCCAAAACCACACGACAAGAAAGCCATCTTAAGAGTGATGGGCATGATCAACTTTTTAGGGAAATTCATTCCAAACCTGTCCGCAAAAACAACATATCTACGTGATCTCCGATACAAGACAGCGGAGTTCACTTGAACTGAGCAACATGATCAACAGTGGAAGAAGCTCAAGACTTCACTACCCACCACATCAGTTCTCACATTTTTTGACCCATATAGGCAGATTAAAGTGTCAACAGACGCGTCAAAAGATGGTCTAGAAGCAGTTCTACTTAAATTCGAGCATGACGATTGGAAACCAGTCGCATATGCATCACGATCCATGATGGCAACAGAGTAGAGGTATGCTCAAATCGAAACAGAATGCCAGGGCTTAGTTGGAGGCTTAGAGAAATTCCACGGCTATGTGTATGGGCCTCCAACTTTCAAAGTTGAGACAGATCGTTGTCCTTTGGTTAACATCATCAAAACACATCTGAACCAAATGTCTCCGTGCATTCAGAGGTTGATGATGAAGTTACAACGCTATGACATTGATCTCATCTACATGCCAGGCAAATATTTGTTCTCAACAGATGCATTATTGAGAGCGGCGAGACAAAATATTAGCAGTGAAATTGCTGAAGATGTAGATCAGCATGTCAATCTTATTTCCACACTATTACCAGTATCAGATACGAAACTATGTGAGATCCAAGAAGATACCAGGAAGGATCAAACTTTTCAAGAGGTGATGAGGAACATCAACTCACACTGGCCAGAGGTCAATGTATGGAGTTCTACAGTATAAACTCAGTATCATTAATGGAGTGGTACTTCGTTTGAACGCTATAGTTATACCTCAATCTCTTCGCAATGATGTACTTAAGAGGATAGATGAAGGATATCTCGGGATTGAGAAAAGTGTAAACGGAGAGCTCGTGATTCTGTTTACTGGCCAGATATAAACGAGGATATTGACAGGATGGGCAGTTGTTGTGCCACATGCCAGTCGCATCATTGCAAGCAAACAAGAGAACCTATGCAAATATCCGATTTACCTACGGCACCATGGCAGAAAGTAGCTATGGATCTCTTTACCTACAAGGGAGAGATTATTTAATTATCATAGACTATTTTTCAAACTATCCCAAAATGGCTCTACTGTCAAGCATAATGGCCAGCAGTGTAATACTACATACCAAGTCCATTTTTGCTAGACACGGAATTCCTCAAATCATCGGGAGTGACAACGGTCCTTGTCCTAGCTGTAAAGTGTGGCAACATTTCACGGTCACGTATGATTTCAATCACATCATGTCAAGTCCGTTGTACCACAAGCCAATGGCAAAGCCGAGAAAAGTGTACATATTGTTGAAGAAGGCAATGGACAGCCAATCTGATCCAGATCTTGCAAAATCAAGTTATAAAGCGTTACTATTGTCACATGGTAGATCGCCAGCAGAGTTACTCATGAATAGAAGGTTCCGTCCCACACTTCCATACTTGGAAAAGAAGGAGGAGAATGCAGTGGTACTGCAGGAAATGCAAAACATTAAAGCGAAACAAAAGCAGTTCTATGATAGAGTGTCAAGAGCTTTACCACATCTGAGTAGTGATGACATTGTGAGAATAGAAGATTCAGGCAAGTGGTCGAGAAAAGCCATTGTACTTGAAGAAGTAGCACCTCGTTCCTACAATGGACAGAGGATGGGTTGGTTTTAAGAAGAAATCGCCCTGCATGGGTTAGTTTTAAGAAGACATTGTCGCACACTCTTGCAAACCAGAGAAGACTTTCACAACGTGGTGGATGACAAATCTCCATCTGAATCAACGTCAGCTGCAGTGTCAGGTAGTTGAACAGTTCCTGAGCATGAGAATGTCATAGAGAACATTGAATCTACAAGTTCTGAGCAGCAAGGTCAAACTTTGAGAAGATCAACCAGCATTCTAAGAAAACCTGATCGACTCAATTTGTAGATTTGGACTATTTGTACATACTGTGCTTGATGTACTTGTGTATATATATATATTTGTCAAACCAATTTTGAAAAGTTTAAAGAAAAAAATTAATACTGTTAGACTCACAGGCTAATGATATCACATGTAAATATTCTGATGATAATGTATTAATTTATTCCTTCAAACAAAAGGGGATGTAGTGATATCATGGTTGTGTTGTAATTCACCGACTGACCATTTGGAGTTTTATTAATATATAAGTGAATATTAGAGTCAGATGACCTCAGACTGAATAGGAAACTGAGTGAGATGTTGCTTGTGTATGTTCATACTGTTATTCCTCTGTTGTTTTGTATATATTTGACCCACAGTTAATGTTAATAAATCATTTGTAGCTTTAGGTACAATTGTTCTTGTAATAAAAATCAGGCCATCCGACAAGAACAGTACATGGTACCAGGCTAGGAGTCAGACATTGTCAAACAATGTGGAGCACCAGAGCTCATCGCAGAGCGGGTTGTCATCATCCTCCATACCATTGACCAGACCCACTGTTACTGCCAACCCAGGGCTCGCACACTGTAGTACGGCGGGTATGTATCACGGAGTGAATTGCAGGCAGCGGGGTGGCAGGAGAAGGGGGGCAGTGATGGGATGAGGGGTTGGGATGTGGTGCCCGTGCCCCTGGCCAGTGTCGCCTCCTCCACTCCCCCCCCCAATAGGTGAATCTGCAGGCGATCAGAGTGTCCCGTGCCCGTTGCCCTGGCGCACACGTAGCGCAGCCACCCATGCCTGGCTGGGTGCCATGTCCTGCCCATCCTCCCCCTCCCCCGCATCCTCCTTGCCAGACGACGCCTGGTGTTTCTCCTCCTCCTCCAGCACTTCGCCCCTCTGCTGCTCGATCTTGTGGAGGATGCAGCAGACCGCCACGATGCGGGCGAATCTTTCAGCATCATACTGGAGAGCTCCTCCAGAGAGGTCTAGGCACCTGAACCGCATCTTCAGGAGGCCGAAGCACCATTCGATCATGCTTCTGGGTGCTGCATGTAGCAGCTTTGTTGTAGCAGGTCTCCACATCGGTCTGTAGCCTCCGGATACGCCTCATCATCCACGACCGCAGTGGATAACCCCTGTCGCCCAGGAGATAACTCCCAAGCGGAGGGGCATATTGAACATGTCAGGAATCAGAGTGTGCCAGGATGAAGGGTATCTGGCACCAACATGAATGATGCGCAGCTGATGGTCACATATCAGCTGCATGTTCATCGTGTGGAACACCTTTTGGTTTTAGTAGAGCGGCCTATCATCTGCCGGTGCTCACAGGGGACATGCATCCCGTCGATCACCCCCTGGACCCGGGGAATCCCGGTGATGGCAGCGAACCCCACTGCCTGGGCATCCTGGTGGGCTTGGTCCATATTGGAATGGATGTATTGAGCCACATGGTCATATTGGGCCTCTGTACGGCGCGAATGCACCTGTGCACCAAGGTCTGTAAGATCCTGGACAGGTCCCCACTCAGTACCTGGAAGGACCCTGTCGCGTAAAAGTTCAGGCCAACCATCACCTTGATGGCCACGGGGAGCGGGTGTCCTCCCCCATACTCCCGTGGAGCACTGTCACTCTGCTCAGCCAGATTCATCGACAGCATACCCAGTCCGGCAGGTCTTCAAATGTCAGATGGTGCAGGTACACATGAGGCCTCATGCGGCGTCTTCTTGGTACCTCCTCGGCCTTTTGACCAGCCGGCTCTCCAATCTGGGCCGCTGCCCCTGTTCCTCTGCGGCACACTCAGCTCCTGCAGCTTCCTCCTCATCCTCCAGCAGCGCCCACTCATACAGCCGCAGAGCATCCCCCAGAGCTGCAGCAACAAGGAGGAAGGCCACCATTGTTGGTTAAATTCCAATATCCATTGTCTGCAAGAGGTGAAAGGCTGACATGTTAGCATGGTACGTAACCTCGAGCCTAACCAGGTCCAAAGGGCTATACGATGACCCCAGTTTGCACTGCGGACTCTGTCCCCACATGTCCATCCCACCCCCCATCCCCGCATCCCTGGCCGCATCGGGGGCCGGCACCCATCACCCCCCAACTTCACCCTGGTGCCCGTCCCTGATGCCGGGGGTATCATTAACTGGCAGTGCCCTCGCCAGGGGTATGGGCGGCAGCTCCTGTCGGGGCTACTGTAAGTGTTGCCCTGGGTGGGTTGCCGGTGGGTGGCCGCCGAGTGCGGGAGGGGGTGTGGCGGGTGGCTGTGGTGAACGGTGGGGTGGGGGGGTTACGGCACCCATATGGCCGGTGTCATTCTGCAGAACCAGAGACTAAGATGGGTGGTCAGTGGGTGAGCAGCAAGGTGGCCGCGGTAATGGCGGTCCTTGCCTGAGCACCGCCCCAGTCCCATGGGGGGGTCACCACGGCCACTCAGCCTGTTACCCCCGTCCTGCCCCTCCCCCGGCCCTGGCAGTGACACCTCACCCCAAACATTCCAGTCGGTGCCCGGCCCGGCAGTCGCAGTCACTCCTCGCCATGTCCTACCTCCTCTCTCCCTCAGCAGCCACCACGCCGGTTTCACGATTGATAAATGCACAAGTGAACCGTACCGTGGGGAATACAGCCCATTAGAGGAGGAGAATCGAGGAGGCCCTGGAGAATACTGGGCGCACCTGCTAATGATATGCAAATGTGGTTACTGTACGTGCGTTCCGGTACACATTGATGCCGATGTCAGAGTGATGGAGAATCATGATTTTGCCTCAAATCGACACCTGCTGCAATTTTGCCGTCGGAACCTATTCTCAGCCCAATTGCGTTTTGCGATTTTGGCATCGGTAAACGGAGAATCCTGCCGACAGCCTCCCAAGTGAGGACACCCCACTATGGGGTCCCTAGGGGCCCCCCTCTTCTGGCTCCCAAAGCCCCTTTACAGCCCTCCCTTCCAGGACCCCCACCCATCACCCCCCAACTTCACCGGGGCCCCAACTTACCTGCACTGCACACCCCCAACCTTTAAGCCGCCCCCCACCCTCATTTCATGGGGATGGTCCCCTCAGCCCTTGACCATTGGCAGTGCCACTCTGGCACCTTTGCACTGCCTCCCTGGCTGCGTTCCTGCTGGCAGTGCCAAGATGTCTGCTTTCCAGAAAGAGGGTCAGGGAGCCATCCTGACCACCCAGGGGCTCCGATGGCCCAGGAGACCTCCCCGAGTGCTGTCCCGACTGGTCCATGTTTGTGTGGACCAGTGCTGAATGGCGCCCAGCTGCAGCCTCAAGGGAGGCCGGTGGATATCGCGCAGGTAGGTCTGAAATTGGTTTAAGACCTACTTCTGTGAATGTCATTTGGCCCCGCCCCTTTTGGGCGGAGTTCCGACTCCAACGTCTCGTAGGACTTGCGTAAATCCCGCGAGGCACGGGGACTGCCGCGTGGCTGCTGGAGGGCTCTCCCGGGATTCTCCGGCTGCATTGTGCTCTCCTCGAGCACAACGCGGCCAGAGAATTGTGCCCAGAGAGTAGGAATAAACGGTCCATTCTCGGAGTGGAAGTACCACAAGAGTCAGTGCAGGGTCGACAGCTCTTCACAATTTATATAAATGATTTGGATATGGGAACCAAATGTAATATTTTCAAATTTTCTGATGACGCAAAACTAGATGGGAGTGTAAGTTGTGAGGAGGATGCAAGGAGGCTTCAAAGGGGCTTGGGCAGGCTGAGTGGATGGGTAAGGACATGGCAGATAGAATACATTGTGAAGTTATACAATTTGATAGAAAACAATAGAAATAGTGAAAGATTGGGAAGTGTTGCTATCCAAAGCAACCTGGATGCCCTTGTTTACGAGTCACTAAAAATTAGCATGCAGGTGCAGCAAGCAATTGCAAAAGCAAATTGCATTATGGCCTTCGTTGCAAGCAGATTTGAGTACAGGAGTAATAATGTCTGCTGCAATTGTGAAGAGCATTGCTGAGACTGCCTGGAGTATTGTGAAAGTTCTTTTCTTTCCATTCAAGGAACAATATACTTGCTATGATGGGAGATTCGCTAGACTAATCCCTGGGATGACGGAATCATTTTATGAAGAGAGATTGAGGAAACTGGGCCTGTATTCTACAATGTTTCAAATAATAAGAGGTGATCCCATGGAAACTTGCACAATTCTTAAAGGGTGTAACAAGTGTATTTTTATGCTCAACTTTTTTAAGACTAAATATATTGATCCTTTCCTGATTACTATGCTCTCTACCTTCTTAACTAGTTGGCTACTCTAAGGTCTTCTGTCGCTTAGACTCCCTTGCTGATACTAGATGGGACCTAATTTATTTCAAACTATATTTTAAGTTATTATAGGATCCCAAATCTACAAGGAAGAATTTTAACTCACTTACCACTCAATGTCCTTTTAAGGGTCTGGATCTGTTGAGGATGTATAGGTGAGTTTTTTTTGGTAAACAACTATTTCAGGTTTAGATTTTGGGCATCATGTATTTTGATCACCAACTTCTCTTTGAAATCTCCCCCTAAACCTAAGGGCCAAAAAGACTCTACATGGTGCAAGGATTTACTCCTCGACTCCTTAATGCAGACTTAAGTAGGTGCTAATCAAGGTCAAACTAATACTTCAAGTTATTCCTGGTATAACCAAGATCTACAAAGAAAATGTCATCTACTTACCACTCAGTAGCTTCGATCCTGGGTCCTACTTTGCTGAGGTAATAGTATAGTAGACTTTTTGATATTTTGTAATAACCACTATTTCAGGTTAGAGTAAATTTTTAGTTTACTTTATTTGCTTCAAAAGATACAATTACTGTTTTGCAATGATATATCTGTACTTGGTTAATATATCTTATGTGTTGACGCACTACATATCACTCGACAGAACATAAAACTGAGCTTCATGTGTGAAGTAAATTGTAGTTTTATTCAGTCAGTTTTCAAATGTCTCTTAATCAGGTCAGTTTGCTTGCAAATACAGAGTTTTTAAAAAGTTTGTTTTGTCCAGGCAAATACAGATGACTGAGTTGAATTTAATACAAATTACAGTTCTTGATGATTTCTTCAATACAGAGAAGTTGGAAAAGAACAAAATGGTGGCTTTCAGAGCAAAAGCACAGGAAATAATTAAAGAAATGAAGTAAGATGATTCCAGAATGAATTGTTCAAAACTGGCACCTAGCTTTGAGGTAATTGCTATCGTTAATGTTCTGTCCCCTTTCTGTCTGTGATTGGGTCATAATAATTATAGTTCATTTAATTCGATTGAAATGTCTGTCCATCACATTTTGATATGGTGTGATTGAGGTATTTTGTTCCCACCAAACTTTATCTGTTGTCATGAAAACTGGACTAGGAACGCTGCCCACACTTTCATACTAACGGATGTGTCCTTGCATCTGTCTGGAGTTTTAATCTGATCATTCTCATGCTATTCAGCAGTTTTCACTGTCATGTTTGAACTGTGTGACCTTAATAAACCATTTTAATAAACAATTTTAATTCTGAACCATGTCTTCCTTTAAACCTATTACATATTAAAAGTTAGATTTCTATCAGTCCCCCCTTTTGATTATTAGAAAGGTAAATGAGATGAATCAAAAACAAAATAGAAATTAAGAAAGAAAGGAAGAAATGCAATAGGACAGTTATAAGTGTAGAGAGAAACTCATTCACATTGCCTTTAATGGTTCACTTGTGTGAGAACAGCCTTCAACAACAGAGTGGGAAAAGCCTTGCAAGCGTTACAAACATTCTGGTATATTTCAATAAAACAAATCAGATGATGATATAGTAAAATATCAATGCATTAATAATTGAAGTTGATTATATATTGATTGTATGAATTAGTAAAAATTGATAAAATGATAAAAAATTGATATAATGATTACATAATTCAGTCATAAAAGATTCATAATAATTCACTAATAAATGATTAATAATGCAATAATAATGCAGTAAATAACAGTTCAATAGTAATAGCCTAGTTCAATATCATGGGCTGATGGTGCGGTCGGATTACTATGAACTACTTGGATTGGTGGGGCACTATAAGTGGGCATGCATTAGCCAAAGTATCTGATCTGCAACATCAGTACGTAAATGATAAGTCCAAGTATGCAAAATAGGAAAAGTCCCTGAATGATGTTAATTCCTGTGCCACTCAACCATCCGGCAAGCCAACCCCAAAGAGTGTAATCAAAGGGTTGGTCAAGTTTTTAAAAAAACTTTGTATTGGATGTGTATTGCCAAGTCTTTGACATCTTCTGAATTATTTGGGACGTACGTGCAACACTCTGTACCAAAGCCTGCTGAAATGGTTAATTTCCCTGCAGAAATAAAAGGGGAGTAGAGTGGGCGGAGAACTTGGAATAATGCCATCTGTGTCCCTCTATGTGATGAATACGTTTTTTACTGTTTGGTGCTTAGTGGGTTAAGTTGTATTACACTTTGTCTTCCACTAGGTTCATATTTTTCACAACTATCATGGTTCAAGTGAACAGGCCTCCTTTGTTTAACAATCTCGGAGTCTGCTGAAGCTGCCATGGGAGGCTTTTGAATCGGGGTTAGCAGCATGTTTTGGTCGGTCTCAGAGTGTGATAACAGCTCGTTCTTGGGGACAAGGGCCCTTGAACCCGGAACGGACACATCATTTTGTTGGCCAGGTCCCCCTTGTGGAGTCTCTATCAGAGTATTCATAGCTGTTATGTCAGCAGCAGCTTGCAAAATGCAGGAGCTGAAAGCGGTACAGTCTTGGTTAGAATTATTTCTGCTTCTGCCTGTGGCAGAGTTGTTTGCTTTGGAGAATTGAGATATAGCTGAGATTTTAAAAACAGATTTGATGGCTTCACCAACTTTCCTCTCTGTAACTTTTCATGTCTGACCATCAAATTTTGATATGGTGTGACTGACATATTTTGTCCCCCCAAACTTTATCTGTTGTCATGAAAACTGGACTAGGAACGCTGCCCAGGTTTTCATACTGACAAATGTGTCCTTGGTTCTGCCTGGAGTTTAATCTGATCATTCTCATTCAGCAGTTCTCACTGTCTGTTTGAACTGTGTGACCTTAATAAACCATTTTAATAAACCATTTTAATTCTGAACCATTTCTTCCTTTAAACTTATTACATATTAAAAGTTAGATTTCCATCATACAACAGGTAAAAAGATCCTGCTTCTGGAGTCCCATCGAGTTGATCAGACCTTCGTGCCCTCCTTGACAATCTCTCTTCCTCTTGGTGTTCTCAGTAGTAGCGGTTCTCTGTTTGGCTTCTGAGTCCAGCTGTTCCCATTTACCGAAGTAGCTGCAAAGAGCTCATGCTGGCAACTAGCGATTCAGGGTTTTTATACTTCTTAATTACCCTTCTAGATGCCGTGGTGTCAACATAAGGGTGCTGTGGTGTTCACATGAGGATGCTGTAATGTTAACATGACCTTGGCTTGTCTGAACACTGGCAGATAAGCTTTCTGCTGGTTATTTTGCTGTATTTCAGCCTTTCAATCCTTTATCATTTTTGAGCATTTTATTGCATTTGCGTTTATAGGATCTTTTTTCATTTCTCCTACTTCGCTTTTTCTCATGTTCCGTTGGGTTATCACGAGACCAATGTTTCAAGTGACATTTTTCCCATTGTCTTTTACAGAGGTTAGATGTAGATGGGAAATTTCCCCTGGCCAGTGAGTAGAACTAGGTGACACAGTCTCAGACTGAGGGGCAGTTCATTTAAGACTGAGATGAGGAGCAATTTCTCACTCAAACAATGGTAAGTTTTTGTATTTCTCTACCCCTGAGGGCTTTGGAAGCTCAATCATTGAGCATGGTCAAGACAGAAATTGATAGATTTCTGGATATTAATGAGATCCAAGGATATGGAGATGACCTAACTGAATGGCGGAACAGGCTCGACAGGCCGAATGGCCTACTCCTGCTCCTATTTGGATGGAAATATGAAAAGACCTGCCCAGCAACAGGGAAATATTTCCTTTTTTATTAGCTGCTTGTAAATAAATGGCTTGTATCTTGTTCATTGGATGGAAATTTGCAGCCCTGTCATGACAGGGATGGGACCGCCAAATCATTCAAAACTCTATTGACTTTGGTCTGAATGGATGATTCTGATAGCAGGAGGGCCATAAAATGTCGCAATTTAATGAGCAGTTTTGTTTGTTCACACTCCACCCTTGCATGGATATTTCCATGTATTATGGCATTGCAGCTCTTTACAATTCATGGGGCCGGATTCTTCGGCCACGCCCGCCACAAGCTTGCCACGGACGGGATGCGGACCATGTAAAGGTCCATTGACCTCGGGCTGGAATTTCCGGTCGCCAGGCGGGCGAGGCCGAGGAAACTCACCCATTGTGTCAGGTTGTGCCAGGGGAAGGGCCTTCTATAGAATATATTACATCAATAGTAGTTGGTGACATTAAGAGATTACAAACAAAGACATTAGGAGCATGAGTAGGCCATTCGGGCCCTCGAGCCTGCTCCGCCTGTCAATAATATCATGGCTGATCTGATTGTAACTTCACTCCTACATTCCTGCCTGTCCAAGAATGTGCAGGTTAGATGGGTTGTGCAGGTTAAGTGGATTGGCCATGCTAATATTGCCCCTTGGTGCCTGGGGATGTGCAGGTTCGGTGTAATAGGGTTAAGGGCAGGGGAGTGGGCCTAGATAGAGTGCTCTTTCAGAGGGTCGGTGCTTACTCCATGTGCCGAGTGGCCCCCTGCAATGTAGGAAGTCTACGATTTTACCCCCAGTAACCTTTCATCCCCTTGCTTATCATGAATCTATCAAACTGCCTTAAAAATATTCAAAGATTCTGCTTACACTGCCTTTTGAGGAAGAGAATTCCTGAGACGAACGGCAGTCAGAAAAAAAATCTCCTCTCCTCTTGTCTTGTGGGTGTTTGGAATTTCCTGCCTATTTGGTGGCGGAGGCTAAAAACCTCAACTCATTTAAAGAGGTACCAGGATCAGCACCTGAAGTGCCGTCACCTGCAAGGCTACGGACCGGGTGCTGGAAGGCTGCACTAAACTGAGCAGCTAGTTTTCTATTTCTCTTTTTCGGCCGTGCAGATAGAATAGGTTGAATGGCTTCTTTTTGTGCTGTAACATTTCTATGGTTCTAAATGAGCAACCCTTTTCCTCCCATAAGAGGAAGCATCCTTTGCTTAAATAGGCAGGATCTTTATTGTAACCTCCCTCTGAACCTGAATAATGGTACAGTAATTCCCAAAATTATACCGTTTTGGATGCTGCTGGGGGGGTGACCTACCGGGGGAAGGCCCTAGTGGCCAGGTCTCTGGCACTGAGTCTGGCTCTGGGGCTCAGAAGGGAAGGGGGGAGAATAGAAAAGCAATAGTTCTAGGAGATTCAATAGTTGGGGGAATAGATAGGAGATTCTGTGGTCGCGAGCGAGACTCCCGGAAGGTATGTGGCCTCCCGGGTGCCTGGGATGTCTCGGTTTGTGTCTTCAGGATCCTTAACTGGGAGGGGGAGCAGCCAGAAGTCGTGGTGCACATTGGTACCAACGACGTAGGTAGGAAAAGGGGTGTGGAGGTAATAAACGAGTTTAAGGAGTTAGGCTGGAAGTTAAAAGCCAGGACAGACAGAGTTGTCATCTCTGGTTTGTTGCCGGTGCCACGTGATAGCGAGGCTAGGAATAGGGAGAGAGTGCGGTTGAACACGTGGCTGCAGGAATGGTGTAGGAGGCTTTAGGTATTTGGATAATTGGAGCGCATTCTGGGGAAGGTGGGACCTGTACAAGCAGGATGGGTTGCATCTGAACCAGAGGGGCACCAAAATCCTGGGAGGGAGGTTTTCTAGTACTCTTCGGGAGGGTTTAAACTAAGTTAGCAGGGGAGTGGGAACCGGATTTGTAGTCCAGCAACTAAGGTAGCCGATATTCAGAACACCAAAGCGTGTAGTGAGGCAGTGAGGAAGGGAACATTGACAAAGGGGAGTACTTGCAGGCACGGAGATGGGTTGAAGTGTGTATACTTCAATGCAAGAAGCATCAGGAATAAGGTGGGTGAACTTAAGGCACGGATCGATACTTGGAACTACGATGTGGTGGCCATCACGGAAACTTGGATAGAAGAGGGGCAGAAATGGTTGTTGGAGGTCCCTGGTTATAGATGTTTCAATAAGATTCGGGAGGGTGGTAAAAGAGGTGGGGGAGGGGGGGTGGCATTGTTAATTAGATATAGTATAACAGCTGCAGAAAGGCAGTTCGAGAAGTATCACCCTATTGAGGTAGTATGGGTTGAAGTCAGAAATAGGAAAGGAACAGTCACTTTGTTGGGAGTTTTCTCTCGGCCCCCCAATAGTAGCAGAGATGTGGAGGAACAGATTGGGAAACAGGTTTTGGAAAGGTGCAGACGTCACAGGGTAGTAGTCATGGGTGACTTCAACTTCCCAAACATTGAGTGGAAACTCTTTAGATCAAATAGTTTGGATGGGGCGGTGTTTGTGCAGTGTGTCCAGGAAGCTTTTCTAACACAGTATGTAGATGGTCCGACCAGAGGGGAGGCCATATTGGATTTGGTACTTGGTAATGAACCAGGGCAAGTGATAGATTTGTTAGTGGGGGAGCATTTTGGAGATAGTGACCACAATTCTGTGACTTTCACTTTAGTAATGGAAAGGTATAGGTGCATGCAACAGGGCAAGGTTTACAATTGGGGGAAGGGTAAATACGATGTTGTCAGACAAGAATTGAAGTGCATAAGTTGGGAACATAGGCTGTCAGGGAAGGACAAATGTGAAATGTGGAACTTGTTCAAGGAACAGGTACTACGTGTCCTTGATATGTATGTCCCTGTCAGGCAGGGAAGAGATGGTCGAGTGAGGGAACCATGGTTGACAAGAGAGGTTGAATGCCTTGTTAAGAGGAAGAAGGAGACTTATGTAAGGCTGAGGAAACAAGGTTCAGACAGGGCGCTGGAGGGATACAAGATAGCCAGGAGGGAACTGAAGAAAGGGATTAGTAGAGCTAAGCGAGGGCATGAACAATCCTTGGCGGGTAGGATCAAGGAAAACTCCAAGGCCTTTTCCACATATGTGAGAAATATGAGAATGACTAGAGCGAGGGTAGGTCCGATCAATGACAGTCGTGGGAGATTGTGTATTGAGTCTGAAGAGATAGGAGAGGTCTTGAACGAGTACTTTTCTTCAGTATTTACAAATGAGAGGGGCCATATTGTTGGAAAGGACAGTGTGAAACAGACTGGTAAGCCCGAGGAAATACCTGTTAGGAAGGAAGATGTGTTGGGCATTTTGAAAAACTTGAGGATAGACCAGTCCCCCGGGCCTGACAGGATATATCCAAGGATTCTATGGGAAGCAAGAGATGAAATTACAGAGCCGTTAGCAATGATTTTTTTGTCCTCACTGTCAACAGGGGTGGTACCAGGGGATTGGAGAGTGGCGAATGTCGTGCCCCTGTTCAAAAAAGGGAATAGGAATAACCCTGGGAATTACAGGCTAGTTAGTCTTACTTCGGTGGTAGTCAAAGTAATGGAAAGGGTACTGAGGGATAGATTTCTGAGCATCTGGAAAGACACTGCTTGATTAGGGATAGTCAGCACGGATTTGTGAGGGGTAGGTCTTGCCTTACAAGTCTTATTGAATTCTTTGAGGAGGTGACCAAGCATGTGGATGAAGGTACAGCAGTAGATATAGTGTACATGGATTTTAGTAAGGCATTTGATAAGGTTCCCCATGGTAGGCTTATGCAGAAAGTAAGGAGGCATGGGATAGTGGGAAATTTGGCCAGTTGGATAACGAACTGGCTAACCGATAGAAGTCAGAGAGTGGCGGTGGATGGCAAATATTCAGCCTGGATCCCAGTTACCAGTGGCGTACCGCAGGGATCAGTTCTGGGTCCTCTGCTGTTTGTGATTTTCATTAATGACTTGGATGAGGGAGTTGAAGGGTGGGTCAGTAAATTTGCAGACAATATGAAGATTGGTGGAGTTGTGGATAGTGAGGAGGGCTGTTGTCGGCTGCAAAGAGACATAGATAGGATGCAGAGCTGGGCTGAGAAGTGGCAGGTGGCGTTTAACTCTGAAAAGTGTGAGGTTGTCCATTTTGGAAGGACAAATATGAATGCGGAATACAGGGTTAATGGTAGGGTTCTTGGCAATGTGGAGGAGCAGAGAGATCTTGGGGTCTATGTTCATACTTCTTTGAAAGTTGCCACTCAAGTGGATAGAGCTGTGAAGAAGGCCTATGGTGTGCTCGCGTTCATTAACAGAGGGATTGAATTTAAGAGCCGTGAGGTGATGATGCAGCTGTACAAAACCTTGGTAAGGCCACATTTGGAGTACTGTGTACAGTTCTGGTCGCCTCATTTTAGGAAGGATGTGGAAGCTTTGGAAAAGATGCAAAGGAGATTTACCAGGATGTTGCCTGGAATGGAGAATAGATCTTACGAGGAAAGGGTGAGGGTGCTAGGCCTTTTCTCATTAGAACGGAGAAGGATGGGGGTGACTTGATAGAGGTTGATAAAATGATTAGGGGAATAGATAGAGTAGACAGTCAGAGACTTTTCCCCCGGGTGGAACAAACCATTACAAGGGGACATAAATTTAAGGTGAATGGTGGAAGATATAGGGCGGATGTCAGAGGTAGGTTCTTTACCCAGAGAGTAGTGGGGGCATGGAATGCACTGCCTGTGGAAGTAGTTGAGTCGGAAACATTAGGGACATTCAAGCAGCTATTGGATAGGTACATGGATCACGGTAGAATGATATAGTGTAGATTAATTTGTTCTTAAGGGCAGCGCGGTAGCATTGTGGATAGCACAATTGCTTCACAACTACAGGGTCCCAGGTTCGATTCCGGCTTGGGACACTGTGCGGAGTCTGCACATCCTCCCCGTCTGTGCGTGGATTTCCTCCGGGTGCTCCGGTTTCCTCCCACAGTCCAATGATGTGCAGGTTAGGTGGATTGGCCATGATAAATTGCCCTTAGTGTCCAAAATTGCCCCTAGTGTTGGGTGGGGTTACTGGGTTATGGGGATTGGGTGGAGGTGTTGACCTTGGGTGGGGTGCTCTTTCCAAGAGCCGGTGCGGACTTGATGGGCCGAATGGCCTCCTTCTGCACTGTAAATTCTATGATAATCTATGATTAATCTAGGACAAAGGTTCGGCACAACATCGTGGGCCGAAGGGCCTGTTCTGTGCTGTACTTTTCTATGTTCTATGTTCAATGTATCTTCAGTGTTTTGGTCACTTTGGAATACTGAGATAAAACTGAGTAAATACAGATATGAATATGCAAACATACAAAATAGGAGCAGACAAAGGCCACGTAGCCCTTCAAGGCTGCTTCGCCGTTCAATAAGATCATGGCTGATAGGATTGTAACCTGAACCTCACATTCCTGCTTATCACTATTAATCTTTCACCCTCTTGTTAATCAAAAATCTGTCTACTCTGCCTTAAAAACATTCAATGACTGCTTTCACCACCTTCTGAGCAAACAAGTTTCGATGTCACACAATCCTCTCGGAGAAAAATAATTTCTTCGGCAAGAAAGTTGGGCGGAGAATCGGTTCTGACGCCAAAATTGCGTCAGCCGCCGATTTGACGTCAAATCGCGATTCTCCGTCACCTTCACAGCGGCGCCAATGCATTCCGGAACGCACGTGCAGTAAACACTATTTGCATGTCATTAGCGGGTCTAACCGGGTATTCTCTGGGGTTTCCGCGATTCTCTGCCTCCAATGCGTAGAGTTCCTGACAGCACAGTTCACTTGTGCTTTCAAAAATTGTGAAACCGGCGTGGTGGCTGCTGAGGGAGAGAGGAGATAGGACATGGAGAGGAGCAACCTTGGGCTGCTGTTCTGGACACTGGCTGGGCTAGCTGGGGTGGAGGGGCCCTTCCAGGGCCAGGGGAAACGGGGAAACAGGCAGAGTGGCCGGGGAGACTCCCCACGGGACAGGGGCAGGGACCGCCATTACCGCAGCCTTCAAGACAACTATCTTGATGCGCACCCACTGACAACCCACCCTGGTACCTGGTTCTTCAGAGTGACACCAACTGTATGGGCGCCTCCCCCCCAGCCCCCACCACAGCACCCCCCCACCCCCTCCCCCCGGCCACCACCCGCCTGCCAGAGGGGCCCACGGTACCTGTCACCGACGGGGCCAGGGGTGTGGTGGGAATCCCTCAATGACAACTGGGGCTGCCATGTAGTCTAGTGGACCTGGTTTGACATGGTGGTACACATCATGCTGACATGTTGGTCTTATACCCACTGCAGACAATGGATATTGGAATACAACCAGCAATGGTGGCCTTTCTGCTGGTCGTCGCAACCCTGCGGATGCCCTGTTGCTGTACGAGTTTGAGCTGCTTGAGGAGGAAGCTGCAACAGCGGAGGGGACAGCAGTGGAGTGGCAGCAGAGGGGCGAGGAAGCCGCCTAGGATGGAGAGCCAGCTGCGCAACAGGCCGAGGAGGAGGAGGTGCCAAGGAGGCGCTACATGAAGCCTCCTGTGTGCTGGCACTGCCAGTCATTTGAGAACCTGCCGGACCGGGCATGCAGTCGAAGACTCCCGCGAGCAGAGTGACATATCTGCCAGATGTTGACACAGCTGGCACCGCTGGGGTATGGGGGAGGACGCCTGCTCGCGGTGGCTGTCAAGGTGACTTTCGCCCTGAACCTCTATGCAACGGGGTCCTTCCATGCGCCGAGTGGGGACCTGTCCAGGATCTCTGGGATCTCATGGACCTCGTTGCACAGGTGCATCCGTGCCTTCATGGAGGCCTTATATGTCCAGGCGGCTCAATACATCCACTTCAACGTGAACCAAGCCCACCAGGATGCCCAGGCAGTGGTTCTACAACACCACTTGACTTGGGTGCTATGCGATATGGAACTTTTGTGTAATTCCGAAAATCGTGAGGACGTTTTTCATTACACGTCTGGTGAAATGGGAGCCTTGATCAGACTCTATACTGCGTGGGAGGCCCCATCTTGTAAAGATATGATGTGTTAATATTTTAGCCGTCGTCTTGGCCGGATTAGTTCTTGACGGAAATGCTTCCACCCATTTTGTGAAGGTGTCTATGACCACCAACACATACTTGTAGCCATTTCTGCACGGGGGTAGGGGTACTATATAATCTATCTGGAGATTTGTCCATTAACGGGGCAGGTATGGCTGAGTTGAGCCTTTTTAGCATATCTGTCCGGATTGTTCTGGGCACAGATTAAACAATTCTCTACGTAGTGTGTGACATCCATTTTTAAATCAGGCAACCAGCAAAGCGGTCTGAGGTGGGCTCGGGTGGGTTCAATTCCTTGGTATCCATGATTGTCATGGAACTGACAAATGATTTGGTTCCTGTCCTGGTTGGGGACTACATAAATGCCATCCTTTAAAATCAGACCGTCGTGTGTGGGGATTACTTTTCTAAACTTGTCATACAGGGCTGGGAAGGTTCCCTTTAAAACTTCCCTAAGTTTCTCGTCCTCTTTCTGGGCCTTCGCTAAATCCTGAATGTTGGTCTGAGAGACCTGAACCACGTGTACTGGGGTGCTGTCGGGGGGTTCCAGAAATAACCATGCCTGGAGCCTGCCTTCGCTAGGGCATCTGCTTTAACGTTTCCAGGGGGGGGGGAAGAACGGTGATGACTGCGAACCTTAATTATGCCGTATTTCCTATCCTTCGCTGTCTCTAAGATATGGCGGAGTAATGGGGCTGAGGGTAGGGGTTTACCGTCCGCAGAAACAAATCCTCGTTTCCCAGTATGGTCAAACTATTGCAGACGTACAAGCTGTCTGAATAGATGTCTGCTGGGGTCGGGAACGAGTCTGGGTGGTCTACAATATACGCAATTGCTGCCAGCTCTGCTGCCTGCGAGCCTAAGTGTCCTGACAACTTCAAGGAAATTTCATCTAGGGCACGTCCTCTACATATATACCGCAACCGGTAATTCTCTTCCCGTTTAACACTGTGGATGAGCCATCCACATATATCCTTAGGGGTGCGCACATGTCTGTGGGCTGGGGTCTCTGGGGTGTACTACCTGTTTTCCTGGGAAGTGTTTTGGGGATAAATGGGCCTGTGTTGTGTTTAGTGGTGATGATCTCACATTCGTGAGGGGTGCCTGCACACTGCAGATTATCGGCAAGGAATGTGTGGGTTTTGGTTCTCTTTAACAAAGAACAAAGAACAAAGAACAAAGAACAAAGAAATGTACAGCACAGGAACAGGCCCTTCGGCCCTCCAAGCCCGTGCCGACCATACTGCCCGACTAAACTACAATCTTCTACACTTCCTGGGTCCGTATCCTTCTATTCCCATCCTATTCATATATTTGTCAAGATGCCCCTTAAATGTCCCTATCGTCCCTGCCTCCACTACCTCCTCCGGTAGTGAGTTCCAGGCACCCACTACCCTCTGCGTAAAAAACTTGCCTCGTACATCTACTCTAAACTTTGCCCCTCTCACCTTAAACCTATGCCCCCTAGTAATTGACCCCTCTACCCTGGGGAAAAGCCTCTGACTATCCACTCTGTCTATGCCCCTCATAATTTTGTATACCTCTATCAGGTCGCCCCTCAACCTCCTTCGTTCCAGTGAGAACAAACCGAGTTTATTCAATCGCTCCTCATAGCTTATGCCCTCCATACCAGGCAACATTCTGGTAAATCTCTTCTGCACCCTCTCTAAAGCCTCCACATCCTTCTGGTAGTGTGGCGACCAGAATTGAACACTATACTCCAAGTGTGGCCTAACTAAGGTTCTATACAGCTGCAACATGACTTGCCAATTCTTATACTCAATGCCCCGGCCAATGAAGGCAAGCATGCCGTATGCCTTCTTGACTACCTTCTCCACCTGTGTAGCCCCTTTCAGTGATCTGTGGACCTGTACTCCTAGATCTCTTTGACTTTCAATACTCTTGAGGGTTCTACCATTCACTGTATATTCCCTACCTGCATTAGCCCTTCCAAAATGCATTACCTCACATTTGTCCAGGTTAAACTCCATCTGCCATCTCTCCGCCCAAGTCTCCAGACAATCTAAATCCTGCTGTATCCTCAGACAGTCCTCATCGCTATCCGCAATTCCACCAACCTTTGTGTCGTCTGCAAACTTACTAATCAGACCAGTTACATTTTCCTCCAAATCATTTATATATACTACAAAGAGCAAAGGTCCCAGCACTGATCCCTGTGGAACACCACTGGTCACAGCCCTCCAATTAGAAAAGCATCCCTCCATTGCTACCCTCTGCCTTCTATGGCCTAGCCAGTTCTGTATCCACCTTGCCAGTTCACCCCTGATCCCGTGTGACTTCACCTTTTGTACTAGTCTACCATGAGGGACCTTGTCAAAGGCCTTACTGAAGTCCATATAGACAACATCTACTGCCCTACCTGCATCAATCATCTTAGTGACCTCCTCGAAAAACTCTATCAAGTTAGTGAGACACGACCTCCCCTTCACAAAACCGTGCTGCCTCTCACTAATACGTCCATTTGCTTCCAAATGGGAGTAGATCCTGTCTCGAAGAATTCTCTCCAGTAATTTCCCTACCACTGAAGTAAGGCTCACCGGCCTGTAGTTCCCGGGATTATCCCTGCCACCCTTCTTAAACAGAGGAACAACATTGGCTATTCTCCAGTCCTCCGGGACATCCCCTGAAGACAGCGAGGATCCAAAGATTTCTGTCAAGGCCTCAGCAATTTCCTCTCCAGCCTCCTTCAGTATTCTGGGGTAGATCCCATCCGGCCCTGGGGACTTATCTACCTTAATATTTTTTAAGACACCCAACACCTCGTCTTTTTGGATCACAATGTGACCCAGGCTATCTACACCCCCTTCTCCAGACTCAACATCTACCAATTCCTTCTCTTTGGTGAATACTGATGCAAAGTATTCATTTAGTACCTCGCCCATTTCCTCTGGCTCCACACATAGATTCCCTTGCCTATCCTTCAGTGGGCCAACCCTTTCCCTGGCTACCCTCTTGCTTTTTATGTAAGTGTAAAAAGCCTTGGGATTTTCCTTAACCCTATTTGCCAATGACTTTTCATGACCCCTTCTAGCCCTCCTGACTCCCTGCTTAAGTTCCTTCCTACTTTCCTTATATGCCACACAGGCTTCGTCTGTTCCCAGCCTTTTAGCCCTGACAAATGCCTCCTTTTTCTTTTTGACGAGGCCTACAATATCATTCGTCATCCAAGGTTCCCGAAAATTGCCGTATTTGTCTTTCTTCCTCACAGGAACATGCCTGTCCTGTATTCCTATCAACTGACACTTGAAAGCCTCCCACATGTCAGATGTTGATTTGCCCTCAAACATCCGCCCCCAATCTATGCTCTTCAGTTCCCGCCTAATATTGTTATAATTAGCCTTCCCCCAATTTAGCACATTCATCCTCGGACCACTCTTATCCTTGTCCACCAGTACTTTAAAACTTACTGAATTGTGGTCACTGTTACCGAAATGCTCCCCTACTGAAACATCTACCACCTGGCCGGGCTCATTCCCCAATACCAGGTCCAGTACCGCCTCTTCCCTAGTTGGACTGTTTACATATTGTTTTAAGAAGCCCTCCTGGATGCTCCTTACAAACTCTGCCCCGTCTAAGCCTCTGGCACTAAGTGAGTCCCAGTCAATATTGGGGAAGTTGAAGTCTCCCATCACCACAACCCTGTTGTTTTTACTCTTTTCCAAAATCTGTCTACCTATCTGCTCCTCTATCTCCCGCTGGCTGTTGGGAGGCCTGTAGTATACCCCCAACATTGTGACTGCACCCTTCTTATTCCTGATCTCTACCCATATAGCCTCACTGCCCTCTGAGGTGTCCTCTCGCTGTATAGCTGTGATACTCTCCTGAACAAGTAGCGCAACTCCGCCTCCCCTTTTACATCCCCCTCTATCCCGCCTGAAACATCTAAATCCTGGAACGTTTAGCTGCCAATCCTGCCCTTCCCTCAACCAGGTCTCTGTAATGGCAACAACATCATAGTTCCAAGTAGTAATCCAAGCTCTAAGTTCATCTGCCTTACCCGTAATGCTCCTTGCATTAAAACATATGCACTTCAGGCCACCAGACCCGCTGTGTTCAGCAACTTCTCCCCGTCTGCTCTGCCTCAGAGCCACACTGTCCATATTCCCTAGTTCTCCCTCAACGCTCTCACCTTCTGACCTATTGCTCCCGTGCCCACCCCCCTGCCATACTAGTTTAAACCCTCCCGTGTGACACTAGCAAATCTCGCGGCCAGGATATTTATGCCTCTCCGGTTTAGATGCAACCCGTCCATCTTATACAGGTCACACCTGCCCCGGAAGAGCTCCCAGTGGTCCAGATAACCGAAACCCTCCCTCCTACACCAGCTGTTTAGCCACGTGTTTGTCTGCTCTATCTTCCTATTTCTAGCCTCACTGGCACGTGGCACAGGGAGTAATCCCGAGATTACAACCCTCGAGGTCCTGTCTTTTAACTTTCTGCCTAGCTCCCTGAACTCCTGCTGCAGGACCTCATGCCTCTTCCTGCCTATGTCGTTAGTACCAATATGTACAACGACCTCTACCTGTTTGCCCTCCCCCTTCAGGATTCCCTCTACCCGTTCGGAGACATCCTGGACCCTGGCACCAGGGAGGCAACATACCATCCTGGAGTCTCTTTCACGTCCACAGAAGCGCCTATCTGTTCCCCTGACTATAGAGTCCCCTATAACTATTACTCTTCTGCGCTTTGACCCTCCCTTCTGAACATCAGAGCCAGCCGTGGTGCCACTGCTCTGGCTGCTGCTGTTTTCCCCTGATAGGCTATCCCCCCCGACAGTATCCAAAGGGGTATATCTGTTCGAGAGGGGGACAACCACAGGGGATTCCTGCACTGACTGCCTGCCCTTTCTGGTGGTCACCCATTTCTCTGCCTGCACCTTGGGTGTGACCACACTTACATAACTGCGATCTATGACGCTTTCCGCCACCTGCATGCTCCTAAGTGCATCCAATTGCTGCTCCAACCGAACCATGCGGTCTGTGAGGAGCTGCAGTTGGGTGCACTTTCTGCAGATGAAGCCATCCAGGACGCTGGAAGCCTCCCGGACCTGCCACATCTCACAGTCAGAGCACAGCACCCCTCTAACTGACATTGCGTCAATTAATTAAAATTAAAATTTGTCTTTTTTTTTTTAAATTACAAAGTTACTGTCAACTATCTGTTTCCTAGCACTAGATTTCTAATAGAAATGCAATAGCTAACTATAATATCCTCCGATCTCTGGCTTAGATATCCTCTAAATTATAATTAAGTTATTATGTTTAATTAGTTCCCAAATAGTCAAAAAAATTTAGGTTAGAATCCCAACCAGCCACTCAGGTCACAGCTTTTCTGTCCCCCCCGACACACACAATTTGAAAAAAGGTATAAAAGTAAAAATCACTTGCTTACCTTCTGAGATGTTCTCAGGTTCTCTCGCTGACAGAGACTGCTCCTCCACCTCCAATCCTTGGCCTGCACAATGCTAATAATATATAATATAATATGGCACTTACCTTACACCAATGGGTCTTATTATTAGGTTAGAGGAGGAGGGTGGGTGGGAGACACTACACGTGTAGTGTCTCGGGTTTCCTCTCCACCAGAATTTATTGGGGGGGGGGGGGGGGGGGGGGACTTGCCAGAGGTCGAACTTCCGGTTCCCGCCGAAATCCAAAGGGCTGCTCCTGTAAAGGTAAGAGCTTTTAAACTAACTACTCACCTCCCAGAAGGCCCCTGCGCACCGCTGCCGCCGAAATCCAAAGGGCTGCTCCTGTAAAGGTAAGGTTTTTAAACTCACTACTCACCTCCAAGAAGGCCCCTGCGCACCGCTGCCGCCGAAATCCAATGGGCTGCTCCTGTAAAGGTAAGAGCTTTTAAACTAACTACTCACCTCCCAGAAGGCCCGTGCGAACCGCTGCCGCCGAAATCCAATGGGCTGCTCCTGTAAAGGTAAGAGCTTTTAAACTAACTACTCACCTCCCGGAAGGCCCGTGCGCACCGCTGCCGCCGAAATCCAATGGGCTGCTCCTGTAAAGGTAAGAGCTTTTAAACTAACTACTCACCTCCCAGAAGGCCCGTGCGCACCGCTGCCGCCGAAATCCAATGGGCTGCTCCTGTAAAGGTAAGAGCTTTTAAACTAACTACTCACCTCCCAGAAGGCCCCTGCGCACCGCTGCCGCCGAAATCCAAAGGGCTGCTCCTGTAAAGGTAAGGTTTTTAAACTCACTACTCACCTCCAAGAAGGCCCCTGCGCACCGCTGCCGCCGAAATCCAATGGGCTGCTCCTGTAAAGGTAAGAGCTTTTAAACTAACTACTCACCTCCCAGAAGGCCCGTGCGCACCGCTGCCGCCGAAATCCAAAGGGCTGCTCCTGTAAAGGTAAGAGCTTTTAAACTAACTACTCACCTCCCAGAAGGCCCCTGCGCACCGCTGCCGCCGAAATCCAAAGGGCTGCTCCTGTAAAGGTAAGGTTTTTAAACTCACTACTCACCTCCAAGAAGGCCCCTGCGCACCGCTGCCGCCGTGATGTCCCGTCCCTGTAAAAGAAGGGTCCAATGGGCTGCACAGATTTGGCTGACTGTGCCATCTTTAAGTCGACTGTCTAACAATAGCTGTGTCGGTGTGTGCTCTGTGAGGATGGTGATAGGGTTGAGTCCTGTGATGTATGCGAAGTACTGTACTGCCCAAACAACTGCGAGCAGGTGCCTTTCGCAGGCAGAAAATCCTTGCTCTACGGGGTCTAACATGCGTGAGGCGTATGCTATGGGGCGTAACTGGTCGTGGTGTTACGGAGGAACACGGCCGAAAGGGTTCGGTCGGTGCTTGCTACCTCTATAGCGTATGGGGAATGTGGATCTGGGACCTGTAGTGCGGGAGCTGTGCTGAGTGCTCTTTTTAAAGCATCCACGGCATCTGTATGCTGTGGAAGCCATTCCCAAGGTGCCTGCTTCTTGAGAAGTTCAGAAAGGGGCGCTGCTTTCGTGGCAAAACCGTCAATATGGTTTCGGCAGTAACCAACTAGTCCTAAAAATGACCGGAGGGCTGAGACATTGTGGGGAAGCAGCAATTTGACGATCAAGTCAATTCTCTTGTGCTCGATCTCACGTTTACCATGAGTGATTACTGTTCCCAAGTAAATCACTTTTTCTTTCAGAAGCTGGGCCTTCTTGGGGTTGACGTTCCATCCAATTTCTTTTAGGAGTGCTAGGAGTTCAGCGAGAAGCAAAATGTGCTCTCCCTATGTGTCTGTCTGTAGTAACAAGTCGTCTACATACTGGACCAGACAATCGGGGCGGGAAACCTTTGCTCATCCATTTGCCAGCTGTCGGTGGAAAATGGAGGGGGAGTTGTGGAAGCCTTGTGGAAGGCACGTCCACGTGTATTGTTGCCCTTGGAATGTAAAGGCAAATTTGTACTGACACGCTTTAGCTTTAGCCAATGGAATGGACCAGAAGCCATTACTAATGTCCAAAACCAAAATTTTTTTTGACTGGAGTCCCTGTTTGAGCATGGTCTCGGGACTCGTGGCTACGGTGGGGGCTGCTGCTGGGGTTACTTTGTTCAGTTCCCGTTAATCAATGGTCAGCCGCCATGATCCATCCAGTTTCCTGATGGGCCAAATCGGTGCGTTGTTTGTGGGGGCTACTGATCTGAGTACGCCTTGATCCAACAAACTCTCTATTACTTTGGAGATTTCTCCTTCTGCTTCCTGGGGAAATCCGTACTGCTTCTGGTGTTTAGGGTCGGGACCTGTAACGTTCACAAAGCCAGTCAAACTGCCACAGTCGTGCTTGTGCTGTGCAAATGCTGCTTTATGTTCCTGCAGGACTGCCCTAACCTGTTTGTCTGCACTAATGGTTAGAGGGTCGAACCAGAAGTCTCCTACTGAGCTAATCCTATTTAAGTATTCTCCTACTGTGAGCGTGGCAGGGGCTCGTGCTGCCTTTTGCCATTTTCCACACACACTTGTTCACTGGGTCGAAAGAAAGGTTATGGGAGCTCATGAAGTCGATCCCAAGGGTATGTTCTGCTGTCTGGGGCAGATCAACTAAAACTACGGGGAGCTTGGTTGCGATGTTCCCTATCTGTATTGCTATAGGGGCCGTGATGTGTCAGTGTGGTAAATGGCCTGTAAAACCGCTGAGTGTGATGGTGTCTGTTGTGGGCCATGTGTCTCGCTGGAACATCGTGGAGGAATTGAGCGTGGTGCGGGACCCTCCTGTGTCCCAAAGAAATTCCACGGGTTGTCCCCGAACTTTACCTGTTACTACCGGTCTACCAGACCATGTCCCAAAGGGTGTAGCAGACCCAAGTTGGGGAGCCCGAACACCGTCAGTCGGTGCCGTTCATGTCTGTACTCTCTGAACGAGCGCTAACGCTATGGATTGGCTTTGCCCTATTCTTGTTTAGGGTGCCTGTCTGTTGGTTTCTCTGCTGCTTCTGGGGCGCCTTGCACTCTCGTGAAAAGTGTCCTAGCTGTCCACAATTATAACATTCCTGAGCTTTGGACTGGGGTTGGCTGTTCCTGCCCTCATTTACCCATGCGGGTTTCTGGTGTGCCTTAACTTGGTTCATTTCTACCTGCTCTTCATCGGGTATTATAAATGCGGATTTGCCTGCAATTGATTGCTCCCAAGTGCAGGACAATCTCTTCAAAACCCATTTTTCATTGTGGGCCTCATCTGAGGGGGTCATAATTTGCGCAAGCTTTTCGTCCTGCTTCTGTGGCGTGGGAGACTAGAATTCGGGTCCATTTGGCCATATTATCTGGGGGCAAATGGGCACTGGCTAACTTTCCAAAAACTGCGGTAAAGTGAATCCACAAACGTCCAGCAAATGCTGTGGGGTGCTCTGTCTTATTTTGCCTACACTTGTTTAGGCCTTCTACGGGGTCTCCTCTGTTAAAGCCGATCGCATCAAGGATCGCTGTGTGCATCTCTTGGAGTGTGCCTCCTCCTACATTCTGTGGGTCGGGAAGGGCTGCTACGACTGAAGGGTCGAGGCTTAAAACTGTGAGCTTCACTTGCTCCTTTTCGTCCAGGCCATACATGGTTGCCTGTTGTCTGACTTTCACGAAAAATTCGTGGGTGTCGGATGTGGGAAGGAACGGTGTAATTTTTCCACACGTGTCCCGTAATTGGGTCATGGTTAACGGGGTTGTGTAAAGGAAGTCTACTTCTCCTTCTCCTGCGGCCCTGCGATGTGTGGTCTCAGGATTCATGGGGGTGTGTTCTGCCTGTTCGGTTGGGGGTTGGGGCGCTTTCCTTTTCTGGGGTTTTTCCTGCGTACATGTCCCATGTACGTATCTATGGGCAGTCTCGTTCAATTCCTGCCAATCGGGGCCATTTTCTTGATCTAATTGGGGTCCGAATGTACTCTGAAAGCCATTTTGCACGGACAGCAGAGATTGCAATTCTGCAATTTGCGTCCTGCACTTTGCATGGCCTACGGAGCTCTGACTTTGTTCCGTTGTGGAAGTATGGAGTGCTCGTAGGGCTGCTTTTAAATCATTGCACTGCTTCTGCAATTTCTCAATTGCTGTTCTGTTTTTTGTCTTACCAAGACCGCACGTTGCGTGTCCTGGTAGGCCTTATCGCATTGTGTCTGAAAGCTGTTCAAATGCGCGAGGCAAGACTGTTGTGGCCCCTTGGCATCATCCACCTCTCTTTTCCTTGCTGCTAACTGCTCTTTCAGATCTTGATTCTCTTTCTCTACCTCACCCACTTCTACCTCACTATTCTGTCTCTCTCCTCTATCTCTCTACGGAGCATCCTAACGACCTCCGCTGTGCCTCGCAATTGTGCCAAACAGGACATGATAGCCATCAGCTTGCGAGCTTTCCCTAAGCTCTTCTTGTGGATCTCTGACAGGTTCTCCCACCAAGTATGTCCTATACTCCCGGGACCTGTTTCCTCATTATTCACTCCAAAGGGGCCATCCTTTCCCTTTGAGATATTTCCTGATGTCTTCTTCCCAAAGGGGACACTGTCCTACCCTACTGGTCGCTTCGACTACGAATTCCTGGGGGTTCATAATGCGTTCCATTGCCTTCATTGCTATTCTCGCTACTAGGATCTCTAACGAATTTGGAACAGGGGTGATAAAGCGGTGATGTAAACACGGGTACGGCTTACGCTAATTGCCGGCCTACAAAACTCCCGACAGATTTTCGCAACAAAATCTCTCAGGTTTACCTTATATCCCTGTTAGTACACATGCATTAACACACTTCAGAATCTCGAAGGTTTGATCAGTATTGTTCTCACACTTGTGGTTTTTCTGTTTCCAATTGGATTCTCAATTCAAATTTTGGGTTCTCTCGGAGTGGTTAGGCCACTTCTTAATCGATTCCTGTCAGATGTCGGCAGTAAATGTTGCTAACTTTTGGTTGGCTCTGTTTAAATCACATTTGCTCAAGAGTCGGCAGGTATATTTCGACACCGCCACAAGGTTCAGAACCGAATTCTGATCAATGACTCGATACACCAGATAGGAAGTTCAAAAGCAATGCTCATTTATTTACACACAGTCAAATCTACTCATGCATAAACTCTACAAACTAAACTATACTATTACTAAAGCCTATACTTAGCTTCGGGCGCCCACTCAGTCGGAGGAAAAATGGCCGTTGCTCGGTTCGGAGGCTGCTGGGTTGAGTTGTTTACAGGGTAGCAACGAGGAGTGTCTATCTCGTAGTGTGCGTTGACTTGGGACTTACTTGGTCTGATGCAGCTGCTAGGCAGATCGCTCTCTTCGGTGAGAGCCAAAGCCAAAGGAGGAAGATTATCCCTTGGGTGATACCTCTTATACTGCAAAGGGCTTCACGCTCTTTTGGGTGGGCCTTGTACTTGGCCTCAACAAATTGGGTCTTTCCCAATCATCAGTATCGATTTTCCTCCAATGGAGGGGTGGTTCCCTGATCGCTGGGCACGTCCTGGTGACTGTCAGTCTACTTCGTCTCAGCTTCTTCTGGCGCCAGGGAGTCTGTCCTAACATTGTGTACCTAAATGTTTCCCTTTTGTCCCCGGAGATGGCTCATTAGTATGTAAATCGTTTGGTAGTTTCTGTCCTGTCTGAGCGTTTAAGGTTCTAATCAACAGACAGAGCTTGTACCTGCTTGTTTCTTAGCATTGTCCAATTTTCCCTGCAGTCTTTGCAAGTGTCCATTTTGTAATCGAGACGTTGCCATCCCAGATGGCTACAGACCATATGGGTGCGCCCCCCCCCTCCTCCCCAGCCCCGAGCACCCCGTCTAACCAGCTTACACCCACCGGGGGACCACACCCAAGGCAGCCCCCAGTGAGGGCAGTGTCAGCCAATGATGCCCCTGGTAGTGGAAATGGGCGCCAGGACCAGAGGCACCGATGGGGCCGGGGTGCGGGGGGTGTCATGTGAGTACCTTTAAGAAATGGGTGTTTATCAGTGATGTCAGAGTGTGGGTGGTGCTGGGCTGCCTGTCAGCTTTTTACTTTCATTTTAGGTTGTTTGCTGTAGGGTGTGTTTTTGGTTTCGTTTTCAGTGTTGGAGCTGAAGCCAGACAGAGCAGGTGTACTGTTGATCTCTCTGACATGAAAAGACAGATTATTTGGTGAATTCAGAATTATAAATGTTCTCAGTAGAATATTAACCTAATGTGCTTCTGTTGAAAGGTGTTTCTTTTGTCTTCTGGATGTTGTTTGGGAAGTTATAAAGGATTACTTAGTGTTGTATTCTTTGGAGATTGTATTTGAATTGATGGTTGCTAAGACGTTCATTGTATATTTTATAAAGCTTAACTTGAGTTCATAGAATAAACATTGTTTTGCTTGAAAAAAATACTTTTCCATTTCTGCTGTACCATGCCTGTAGCGTGGGCCGTGTGCTCCCCGTACCACAATATATTAAAAGTCGTGGGTCAGGTGAACTCCATGATGCACTTTGGGGTTCTCTAAATCCTGGCCCATAACAAATTGGGGGCTCGAGGGGGATAAAAGTCTATCTATTTGATTGGCTTAAAGGCGGTGAGGTGTGAGCATATTGTGGTTGCTTTTCAGGTGTGGTATTCCAGTTTAAGTAGGGAGTGTGTTGTGGACAATGTCTCTTTCAGAGGCTCTGAAGTTTTTGGGGGAGGAGACGGTCACACACAGTACCTTACGAACAGAGATTAAAAACAGGCTTTTAGATTTGGCAAAAAACATTGCAGTTAACATAACCGGACAGAAGACAAAAAGAAGAGGTACTTATGGTGCTAGCTGAGCATTTAAAATTGCCTGAGATGCAGTCTGACTCATTAGAACTGGCTAAAATTCCAGTTACAAATTAGCAACTGGAACATGAGAAAGAATTAAAGAAGCATGAATACGCAATGAGGGACAAAGAAAAAGAGAGAGAGGAAAGAGAAAAAGGGAGATACAGATCAGGGAAGAAGAAAAGGAGAGAGAAGAAAGGAACAAAGAAAGGGAAAGGGAGGAAAGGGAAAAAGAGAGAGAGTTTGAACTTCAGAAAATGGCCATGAAACATGACAGTCGGTTATAATTGGCGGATGTAAAGAGAAACGTACAGTTGGAGGATAGTGATGAGGATAAAGAGAAAGAGCGCCATAGTCGAAGGCTTGGTGGGGATCTATTTAAATATGTCCAAGCATTGCCAAGGTTTGATGAAAAGGAGGTAGACACCTTTTTCATTTCATTTGAGAAGGTAGCTAAACAAATGAAATGGCCACAGGACATGTGGGTATTACTGATTCAAACAAAGTTGGTAGGTAGAGCTAGTGATGTGTTTACGTCACTATCAGAGGAGGTATCTGGGACGTATGAGGAGGTGAAAAAAAATCCACCTTAGGTGGATATGAACTAGTGCCTAAAGCCTACAGACAAAGGTTTAGAAATTTAAGGAAAGAACCTGGTCAAACACAAATAGAGTTTGAAAGGATCAAACAGAGTAATTTTGATAGGTGGATAAGAGCTTTGAAAATAGACCAAACGTATGAAGCTCTAAGAGAAATTATACTTTTGGAGGAGTTAAAACATTTAGTTCCTGATGTAGTGAGAACACACATGGAAGAGCAGAGGGTTAAAACGGTGAGGCTAGCAGCAGGAATGGCAGATATGGCAGATGATTATGAATTAGTTCATAATTGAAAGCTTGGTTTCCGACATCAGTTTCAGCCTGTGAGGGATAGAAACTGGGGAAGAGAAATACTCAAGTGGTAGAGGTAAGGGAGATCTGATGGGAGATAATAAAGCGAGTGTACCTCAGATTCAAAAAGAAATCCAGGAGGGTGGAAGAGAAATGAAAAGTTTCAAATGTTTCACTGTAATAAACTAGGCCATGTAAAGTCACAGTATTGGTGATTGAAGAAAAGCACTGGGAAGGCTGATGTGGTAAAACAGGATAAGACAGTGGGGTTTGTTAAAGTGGTAAAGGAAAGCCCAAGTGAAGCGGAGGAGGTGCAAAAGATTGTACAGCCTGATCAAGAGGTGATTGATAAGAAGGTGCCAGATCTCTTTGAAGACTTTTTGGCTTTGATCTTGAAGTCATCTTTCTCTTCAGGAATAGTGTCAGAAGACTGGAGGATAGCAAATGTTGTCTCCTAGTTCAAGAAGGGGAGTAGAGACAACCCAGGTAACTATAGACCAGTGAGCCTTACTTCTGTTGTGGGCAAAATCTTGGAAAGGTTTATGAAAGATAGGATGTATAATCATCTGGAAAGGAATAATTTGATTAGAGATAGTCAACACGGTTTTGTGAAGGGTAGGTCGTGCCTCACAAATCTTATAGAGTTCTTTGAGAAGGTGACCAAACAGGTGGATGAGGGTAAAGCAGTTGATGTGGTGTGTATGGATTTCAGTAAAGCGTTTGATAAGGTTCCCCACAGTAGGCTACTGCAGAAAATACAGAGGCATGGGATTCAGGGTCATTTAGCAGTTTGGATCAGAAATTGGCTAGCTGGAAGAAGACAAAGGGTGGTGGTTGATGGGAAATGTTCAGACTGGAGTCCAGTTACTAGTGGTGTACCACAAGGATCTGTTTTGGGGCCACTGCTGTTTGTCATTTTTATAAATGACCTGGAGGGAGGGAGTAGAAGGATGGGTGAGTAAATTTGCAAGTGACACTAAAGTCGGTGGAGTTGTGGACAGTGCAGAAGGATGTTACAAGTTACAGAGGGACATAGATAAGCTGCAGCACTGGGCTGAGAGGTGGCAAATGGAGTTTAATGCAGAAAAGTGTGAGGTGATTCATTTTGGAAGGAATAACAGGAAGACAGAGTACTGAGCTAATGGTAAGATTCTTGGCAGTGTGGATGAGCAGAGAGATCTCGGTGTCCATGTACATAGATCCCTGAAAGTTGCCACCCAGGTTGAGAGGGTTGTTAGGAAGGCGTACGGTGTATTAGCTTTTACTGGTAGAGGGATTGAGTTTCGGAGCCATGAGGTCATGTTGCAGCTGTACAAAACTCTGGTGCGGCCGCATTTGGAGTATTGCGTGCAATTCTGGTCTCCGCATTATAGGAAGGATGTGGAAGCATTGAAAAGGATGCAGAGGAGATTTACCAGAATGTTGCCTGGTATGGAGGGAAGATCTTATGAGGAAATGCTGAGGGACTTGAGGCTGTTTTCATTAGAGAGAAGAAGGTTAAGAGGTGACTTAATTGAGGCATACAAGATGATCAGAGGATTGGATAGGGTGGACAGTGAGAGCCTTTTTCCTCGGATGGTGATGTCTAACACGAGGGGACATAGCTTTAAATTGAGGGGAGATAGATATAAGACAGATGTCAGAGGTAGGTTCTTTGCTCAGAGAGTAGTAAGGGCGTGGAATGCCCTGCCTGCAACAGTAGTGGATTTGCCAACACTAAGGGCATTCAAATGGTCATTGGATAGACATATGGACGATAAGGGAATAGTGTAGATGGGCTTTAGAGTGGTTTCACAGGTCATCGAGGGCCGAAGGGCCTGTACTGCGCTCTAATGTTCTACGTTCTATGTTCTATGATATAAGGTAAGGTTGGAAAGTCCAGTAGTCCAGTGAAGAGTGGTGAAGTAGTAATAGAGAAACTATCCTGTCCAGGAATACAGTTTATCTTGGGTAATGATGTAGCTGGATCGCAGGTGGGAGTGATGCCTACTGTGGTTGATAAACCAATGGAAAATCAGACAACTGAAGGGTTGAAGGACGAGTATCCTGGGATTTTTTCGGATTGTGTGGCAACAAGATTGCAAAGTCGCAGGTTAACATAAGAGGAGAAATCAGAGAATGAAGATAAAGTTGAAGTGCCATTATCAGAAATGATTTTTGGTCAGGTGATTGGAAAAGAACAAGAACAGGTGGAGGATGAGGCGGATATTTTTAGTTCAGGAAAATTGCCGGAGTTACAACAGAAAGATATAGAAATAAAACAGATGTATCAGAAAGCATACACGGAAGAGGAATCGAGTGCATACCAAAATGTTATTACAGTAAAAGTGATGTCTTGATGAGAAAATGGAGACCTTTACATATGCAGTTGTGTGAAAAGTGGCCAGAGGTTCATCAACTGGTACTGCTGGTGGGGAATAGAAAGGAGGTGTTGCGAGAAGCACATGAGGTACCAGTGGGAGGTCATTTGGGAGTAAGGAAAACTCAAGCTAAAATACAAAAACATTTTTATTGGCCTGGACTACATAAAGATGTGGTTACATTTTGTCGATCACGTCACATGTCAAGTGATAGGGAATCCTCAAGCAGTGATAAAACCAGCGCCCTTAATACCCATTCCAGCATCTGAGGAACCTTTTACAAGGGTCCCAATTGATTGCATAGGACCGCTTCCTAAAAAGAAAAGTGGGAATCAATATCTTTTGACGATAATGGATGTGTCTACTCGGTTTCCAGAGGCCATTCCAGTACGTAATATTACAGCTAAAAGGATTGTGGAGGAGATTCTTAAATTCTTTACTCGATATGGACTATGCACAGAAATACAATCGGATCAAGGATCAAATTTTACCTCAATGTTATTCCAGGGGCTGGTTTAGCACACTGGGCCAAATCGCTGGCTTTTAAAGCAGACCAAGGCATGCCAGCAGTACGGTTCAATTCCCGTACCAGTCTCCCCGAACAGGCGGCGGCGGAATGTGGCGAGTAGGGGCTTTTCACAGTACCTTCGTTTGAAGCCTACTTTTGACATTAAGCGATTTTCATTTCATTTTTCATTTCAAAGAAATTATGGAGAGTTTAGGAAGAAAACAATTTAAATCAACTGTGTACCATCCAGAATTGCAGGGAGCGTTAGAAAGGTAGCTTGAGACATTAAAGACAATGTTGAGTGTTTATTGTGAAGATTATCCAGAGGATTGGGATAAAGGAATTCCATTCGTACTGTTTGCAATTAGGAATGCACCGAATTAGTCAACCAAATTCAGTCCTTTTGAACAAATCTTTGGTCATGAGGTAAGAGGACCACTTAAATTGATTGAGGAAAAATTGGTGAGTGAGAAATCGGAACTTACATTATTGGATTACATGTCAAATTTTAGGGAATGATTAAATAGAGCAGGTGAATTGGCTAGACAGCATTTAAAAATTGCACAACATGGTGATGAAACGGGTCGCGGACAAGAAATTCAAAGTTCGTAGTTTTGCCAGTGGAGATAAAGTTTTAGTATTGTTATCAGTGGTAGGTGAACTTTTCAAAAGCAAGGTTTTGTGGACCTTATCAGATTGAAAGGAAATTAAGTGAGGTGAATTATGTGGCAAGAACGCCAGATAGAAGGAAAACTCACCGAGTGTGCCATGTGAATATGCTTAAAAGGTACTTTGAAAGGGAAGGAGAGCAAAAGGAGAAGGTTTTAATGATTTTAACTCAAAGTGACGAACCAAATCCAGATGACTTTGAATTTGGCATCTCTCAAATTAAATTGGAAAATGAGGATGTTCTTAAAAATTGGGATAAATTGTTGAGTTACCGTCCAGAGGAAAAATGGACTGAACCTGAAAGAGTTATTGATATCACATGGGCAAGTGTGTGGAGATGAATTGGGAAGTAATAAAATGGCTATACATGCTGCAGATGTGGGAAATGCTGTTGCAATTAAACAACATCCCTATAGACTTAATCCTTTAAAATTGACACAGGTTAACAAAGAGATTGAAAGCGTGCTTAAAAATGGCATAATTGAAGTGGGTTGCAGCCAATGGAGCTCACCCATAGTGATGGTACCTAAACCAGATGGTACCCAACGGTTGTGTGTGGACTATAGAAAGGTTAATGCAGTTATAAGAACGGACTCTTATCCTATCCCATGTTTGGAGGATTGCATTGAGAAAGTGGGACAATCAGCTTTTTTTTCCAAACTGGAGGTTTCTGGTAGGTACCTTTATCCGAAAGGGCGAAGGAGATTTCAGCTTTTGTGACTTCAGATGGTATATACTAATTCAATGTTATGCCATTTGGCATGAAAAACGCACCAGCCACATACTCGTTTCAGGATTACCCAATTGTGCGGCCTGGTAATTTTCAGTCAGGCATGCGAAGAACATTTAAAGCATCTGATGGAGTTATTCGATCGACTTCAACAGGTGGGTTTGGTGGTAAACCTAGCCAAAAGTGAATTTGGAAACCCCAAGTCACTTTCCTTGGCCATACAATCGGACAGAGTCGAATGGTCCCATGGGATGTGAAAACAAAAGTTACTGGGGAGTTTCCAATACCCTCGACATGAAAGGAAATAATGCAATTTCTTGGCATGAGTGGATTTTACCGGGAATTTGTGCCGAACTTTAGCAGTGTGGTTGCTGCACTGACGGACGTGCTAAGGAAGCGTAGCAAATTTAAGTGGACAGCGGAGTGTCAACAGGAATTTGATTGCCTGAAGGCTGTGTTAACCACTGCTCCTGTGTTGGCCATCCCAAATTATACAAAACCATTCAAAATGGCTGTTGATGCGAGTGATGTGGGCGTAGTTGCGGTGTTTCTACAAGAAGACGACGAAGGACTGGAGTGGCCGATTGGTTATTTTTCAAAGAAATTGAATTCTCACCAGAAGTATTCAACGATTGAGAAGGAGACTTTGAGCTTGGTCCTGGCTTTGCAACATTTTCAAATTTATGTGACCAGCAATCCGTCTGACACAATTATATATACACTGATCATAATCCATTGACGTTTTTGCAGCGTTTCCGGAATAACAATGCCTGACTGTTTCGATGGATTTTATTGTTACAGTCATTTCATTTAAAAATAATACATGTGGCAGGACGAGAAAACGTGACAGCCGATGCTTTGTCACGAATTTGATTAAAAGAGGCAGGTTCAGTGGAGGAAGAAGAAGAACTGAAATGGACTATGTTATTATAAATGTTTGCGTGTTTTGTTTTGTTAAAAAAGAAACGTATATTCACTGACAATATTTCTTGAAGGAAAGTGAAAAGGTGAAAAATGAAACCATCTTGAAGTTGATGGTTTATATTTTTTTCTTGGGGGAGGTGTCATGTGAGAGTACCTTTAAGAAATGGGTGCTTACCAAATAGCTGCAGTGATGTCAGATATGGATGGAGCTGGGCTGTCTGCTTTAAGGGGCTGTTTAGCACAGGGCTAAATCGCTGGCTTTGAAAGCAGACCAAGGTAGGCCAGCAGCACAGTTCAATTCCTGTAACAGCCTCCCCGAACAGGCGCCGGAATGTGGTGACTAGGGGCTTTTCACCGTAACTTCATTTGAAGCCTACTTGTGACAATAAGCAATTTTCATTTCATTTCATTTCATTTTCGTTTTTGAGCTAGCAGCTACAGTGTGTGTGTTTTAGTTTCGTTTTCAGAGTTGGATAGCTGTAGGCAAAGCAAGCAGCTATAAAATGACTTCTCTCTCTCCAAGCTACAGACTGTCTCCAGATCATTTGAGGATTTCAAAGTAATACCTGTTTCTGCAGACAATTTAAACCTGGTGTCTTTCTGTAAAAAAGCATCTTTTGGATGTTGTGAGGAGTTATTAAGGGTCACTTATAGAATATTGTACCTGTGAAGATTATTGGTGTTAATAGTTGTTAAGATGTTTGCTGTGGGTTTATAAAGTGTTAACTTGATTCATAAATACACATGGTTTTGTTTTAAAAGTACTTTCGATCTCTGTTGCATCACACCTGCAAAGTAGGCCCTTGTGCTCCCCATAACCACAATCTATTAAAAGTTGTGGGTCAGATGAACTCCATGATACACTTTGGTGTACCTATCCTGTGTACCTATCCTAACTGGGGTTCTCTCACTCTCCCCTTCTTATCCGCCATCATCATCGCCTCATAGGCCCATTGAAACCTGCTAACGAGGCTCCAAAGAACAAAGAACAAAGAAATGTACAGCACAGGAACAGGCCCTTCGGCCCTCCAAGCCCGTGCCGACCATGCTGCCCGACTAAACTACAATCTTCTACACTTCCTGGGTCCGTATCCTTCTATTCCCATCCTATTCATATATTTGTCAAGATGCCCCTTAAATGTCCCTATCGTCCCTGCTTCCACTAGCTCCTCCGGTAGCGAGTTCCAGGCACCCACTACCCTCTGCGTAAAAAAATTGCCTCGTACATCTACTCTAAACCTTGCCCCTCTCACCTTAAACCTATGCCCCCTAGTAATTGACCCCTCTACCCTGGGGAAAAGCCTCTGACTATCCACTCTGTCTATGCCCCTCATAATTTTGTATACCTCTATCTGGTCTCCCCTCAACCTCCTTCGTTCCAGTGAGAACAAACCGAGTTTATTCAACCGCTCCTCATAGCTAATGCCCTCCATACCAGGCAACATTCTGGTAAATCTCTTCTGCACCCTCTCTAAAGCCTCCACATCCTTCTGGTAGTGTGGCGACCAGAATTGAACACTATACTCCAAGTGTGGCCTAACTAAGGTTCTATACAGCTGCAACATGACTTGCCAATTCTTATACTCAATGCCCCGGCCAATGAAGGCAAGCATGCCGTATGCCTTCTTGACTATCTTCTCCACCTGTGTTGCCCCTTTCAATGACCTGTGGACCTGTACTCCTAGATCTCTTTGACTTTCAATACTCTTGAGGGTTCTACCATTCACTGTATATTCCCTACCTGCATTAGACCTTCCAAAATGCATTACCTCACATTTGTCCTGGATAGTCAGAGGCTTTTCCCCAGGGTAGAGGGGTCAATTACTAGGGGGCATAGGTTTAAGGTGAGAGGGGCAAGGTTTAGAGTAGATGTTCGAGGCAAGTTTTTTACGCAGAGGGTAGTGGGTGCCTGGAACTCACTACCGGAGGAGGTAGTGGAAGCAGGGACGATAGGGACATTTAAGGGGCATCTTGACAAATATATGAATAGGATGGGAATAGAAGGATACGGACCCAGGAAGTGTAGAAGATTGTAATTTAGTCGGGCAGTATGGTCGGCACGGGCTTGGAGGGCCGAAGGGCCTGTTCCTGTGCTGTACATTTCTTTGTTCTTTGTTCTTTGTAAACTCCATCTGCCATCTCACCGCCCAAGTCTCCAAACAATGTAAATCCTGCTGTATCCTCTGACAGTCCTCATCGCTATCCACAATTCCACCAACCTTTGTGTCGTCTGCAAACTTACTAATCAGACCAGTTACATTTTCCTCCAAATCATTTATATATACTACAAAGAGCAAAGGTCCAGCACTGATCCCTGTGGAACACCACTGGTCACAGCCCTCCAATTAGAAAAGCATCCCTCCATTGCTACTCTCTGCCTTCTATGGCCTAGCCAGTTCTGTATCCACCTTGCCAGCTCACCACTGATCCCGTGTGACTTCACCTTTTGTACTAGTCTACCATGAGGGACCTTGTCAAAGGCCTTACTGAAGTCCATATAGACAACATCTACTGCCCTACCTGCTTCAATCATCTTAGTGACCTCCTCGAAAAACTCTATCAAGTTAGTGAGACACGACCTCCCCTTCACAAAACCGTGCTGCCTCTCACTAATACGTCCATTTGCTTCCAAATGGGAGTAGATCCTGTCTCGAAGAATTCTCTCCAGTAATTTCCCTACCACTGAAGTAAGGCTCACCGGCCTGTAGTTCCCGGGATTATCCTTGCTACCCTTCTTAAACAGAGGAACAACATTGGCTATTCTCCAGTCCTCCGGGACATCCCCTGAAGACAGCGAGGATCCAAAGAGTTCTGTCAAGGCCTCAGCAATTTCCTCTCCAGCCTCCCTCAGTATTCTGGGGTAGATCCCATCAGGCCCTGGGGACTTATCTACCTTAATATTTTTTAAGACACCCAATACCTCGTCTTTTTGGATCACAATGTGACCCAGGCTATCTACACCCCCTTCTCCAGACTCAACATCTACCAATTCCTTCTCTTTGGTGAATACTGATGCAAAGTATTCATTTAGTACTGCGCCCATTTCCTCTGGCTCCACACATAGATTCCCTTGCCTATCCTTCAGTGGGCCAACCCTTTCCCTGGCTACCCTCTTGCTTTTTATGTACGTGTAAAAAGCCTTGGGATTTTCCTTAACCCTATTTGCCAATGACTTTTCGTGACCCCTTCTAGCCCTCCTGACTCCTTGCTTAAGTTCCTTCCTACTTTCCTTATATTCCACGCAGGCTTCGTCTGTTCCCAGCCTTTTAGCCCTGACAAATGCCTCCTTTTTCTTTTTGACGAGGCCTACAATATCACTCGTCATCCAAGGTTCCCGAAAATTGCCGTATTTATCTTTCTTCCTCACAGGAACATGCCGGTCCTGTATTCCTTTCAACTGCCACTTGAAAGCCTCCCACATGTCAGATGTTGATTTGCCCTCAAACATCCGCCCCCAATCTATGTTCTTCAGTTCCCGCCTAATATTGTTATAATTAGCCTTCCCCCAATTTAGCACATTCATCCTCGGACCACTCTTACCCTTGTCCACCAGTACTTTAAAACTTACTGAATTGTGGTCACTGTTACCGAAATGCTCCCCTACTGAAACATCTACCACCTGGCCGGGCTCATTCCCCAATACCAGGTCCAGTACCGCCCCTTCCCTAGTTGGACTGTCTACATATTGTTTTAAGAAGCCCTCCTGGATGCTCCTTACAAACTCCGCCCCGTCTAAGCCCCTGACACTAAGTGAGTCCCAGTCAATATTGGGGAAGTTGAAGTCTTCCATCACCACAACCCTGTTGTTTTTACTCTTTTCCAAAATCTGTCTACCTATCTGCTCCTCTATCTCCCGCTGGCTGTTGGGAGGCCTGTAGTATACCCCCAACATTGTGACTGCACCCTTCTTATTCCTGATCTCTACCCATATAGCCTCACTGCCCTCTGAGGTGTCCTCTCGCAGTACAGCTGTGATATTCTCCCGAACAAGTAGCGCAACTCCACCTCCCCTTTTACATCCCCCTCTATCCCGCCTGAAACATCTAAATCCTGGCACGTTTAGCTGCCAATCCTGCCCTTCCTTCAACCAGGTCTCTGTAATGGCAACAACATCATAGTTCCAAGTACTAATCCAAGCTCTAAGTTCATCTGCCTTACCCGTAATGCTCCTTGCATTAAAACATATGCACTTCAGGCCACCAGACCCGCTGTGTTCATCAACTTCTCCCTGTCTGCTCTGCCTCAGAGCCACACTGTCCCTATTCCCTAGTTCTCCCTCAATGCTCTCACCTTCTGACCTATTGCTCCCGTGCCCACCCCCCTGCCATACTAGTTTAAACCCTCCCGTGTGACACTAGCAAACCTCGCGGCCAGGATATTTATGCCTCTCCGGTTTAGATGCAACCCGTCCTTCTTATACAGGTCACACCTGCCCTGGAAGAGCTCCCAGTGGTCCAGATAATGGAAACCCTCCCTCCTACACCAGCTGTTTAGCCACGTGTTTAGCTGCTCTATCTTCCTATTTCTAGCCTCACTGGCACGTGGCACAGGGAGTAATCCCGTAATGTCCGCAACCCTCCTCTCACCTCCCCTCCGTTCACTAGCCGACTTTAGTTAGCTTGCGCAGACACTGCACCCCCCCATACCATCCCCTCCCACCCAGTCCCAAAAGAAAAAGAAAAACAATTTGCCCCATACAATTCAATGAAACATATATAACCGTTGCAACAAAAAAAAAGGAACAAAAATGCCAATCAAAACAAACAAAAACTCAACTCTACAACAATGTGAAGTCAAGTAAGTTACAATACAGGTCAATGAAAAGAAAGTTGTAACATTTATACATTTTCCAGCTCGCCAATCACAGTCGATGATCTCTCTTCCAGCTCCACTCCTCACTTCTGTCCCAAGATGTCTGCCTTCATGAACGCCTCAGCCGTCTCCACCGTTTTTGATATAAAAATCTTCGGTGTTGTACGTTAACCTCAGCTTTGCCGGGTACACCATACCAAATCGCAGTCCCTTGTCGTACAGTGCCGCCTTCACTCGACTGAACGCCGCTCGTCTCTTCGCCAACTCCACCGTCAACTCCTGGTAAATCCGAACTCGAGCACCAGCCCACTGCACCTCCCGTTTTTTCTTCGCCCAGCTCAACACCTTCTCCTTCACTTGGTATTTATGGAAGCAGATAATTACTGCTCTTGGCAGCTCATTTACTTTGGGTTTCGGCCTTAACGCCCGATGAGCTCGGTCCAGTTCATACTGGGAGGGGGTCTCCATTCTCCCCCATCAACTCCGCCAGCATCTTAACGATGTACTCTGTTGATCTGTAGCCCTTTGCCCCTCCGGGCAAGCCCACAATCCTTAGATTGTGCTGCCTCGAGCGCTGCTGCCTTGAGCGGTTCTCCAAGTCCTCGAGCTTTGCTCGGAGTCCTCAGTTGACCTCCACCACCCTCCACAGCTCGTCCCCCATTGAGGTGAGCTGGTCGCTGTGCTGCGACTCGGCCTCCTCCACATCCTTCATCTCTTCACCTTGTTCTCTCATCTCAGCCGATGCCTTTGCCACAGCTACCCTCACCGGGGCGATTGCCTCCTCCACCAATGACTTAATTGCGACCGCCATCTCCTTCCTCAACACCTCCATGTGCCTCGCAAACTGCTTCTCGAGCTCCACAGCCATCACCTTAGTCATCTTTTCCACCGGAAGTAGTGCGGCCCCACCGCGTGGGCCGGCATCCGCCATCTTGTCAGCGCTTTTACTGGTCCTCTTGTTCGACGGCGAACCCGCGTTTCCTCTCTTCTTCACTGCTGTTTTTGGCATCCTTTAAAGGCTTATTAATTTTCCCCTTCTTTCTTCAATCCTAAAATAAACAAATAATAAAAAAGAAATCTCTTACCCCGGCACCAGACTTCAAACTTTTCAAACATCCATTTTCAGCGGGAGCCACCTGCTATGCTCTACTCCCCCACTACATTCCGTGTCCTAGATTTGGACTTGCCGCCTCGACTGCCTTGCCTCAGGCTCCGCCCCCACCGCTCACTTCGGGCTCGATGCCTCCTGCTCCGGCCGCTGGTCACTCCCACGGTGCTCCTTACAGGCTCCAATCCGGTGCCTGTCCCTCAGGCCCCAAATGCCGAAGAAATCTGAATCGAAAAAACAACAGGGAAACCCCCGAAAAAGACCAAAATATTGTGGACCGGCGAGCACCACCAGAAGCCGTATTCAAATTATTATGTTCATGTTACATAGAACATAGTACATACAGTGCAGAAGGAGGCCATTCTGCCCATCGAGTCTGCACCAACCTACCTAAGCCCCACTTCCACCCTATCCCCGTAACCCAATAACCCCACTGTAGCGCACAAAGACTCTGAGAGACGAATAGAGTGAAGTCGATGAGGCTTTATTAAGCGTGACTGTTTCCCCCGCAGTTCGGTAGTAGACTGCCTGCGGGGGAGGACTCCAGGTACTTATACTCCGCCTTCAGGGCGGAGCTAGAGGTCAACGTCCAACCAGGACCCGGGATCTGTCAGCCAATGACATCATGGCTTCACAGTCCCACATGACCCCTAATGCATACTACCACATTCACCCCTTGTTAAAAATGAACCCGGCGGGGTGATGCTTCGCATGGTGGTAAGGGTTTACAAGGCTGGTCCTGGGAGGAAAACTTTCACATGTTATAACAGTATGTACAAGGTTTTTTTTTTTGTTTCAAACTATTTACAGTAATCGTCAGGACAAAATGTTCTCGTTAAAAGTCCACAAAGTCCACATTGTACTGTTAGATCGACGCCACGAGTCGGTCGGGCGGTCTGGTCGTCCGTGTCGATCGCCTCGGCCCCGGTGGTGGTGGTGGTGCTTGTTTCGGTGTTGTCTTCTCCGGGAGCCTTACGGTTTCAGCTTGGGCTTCATTCCTGGTCGGGCCTGGGAGGAGGACTGATCCTCCTGAGAAGGGGGCGGTCGCGGGGTGCGACGGTGGCAGGAAGGGGGGGGGGGTTGAGTGATTGGTGTCGGGGGGGGGGGGGTGTGTGTTGCCGGCGGGCGCCAGATCTCGCAGAGAGACCGTGTCCTGTCGGCCGTCGGGGTACTCCATGTAAGCGTACTGCGGGTTCGCGTGAAGGAGGTGAACCCTTTCGACCAACGGGTCCGACTTGTGCGCCCGCACGTGCTTTCGGAGCAAGATGGGTCCTGGGGCCGCCAGCCAGGTCGGCAGCGACGTTCCAGAGGAGGACTTCCTGGGGAAGACAAGGAGGCGCTCATGAGGCGTTTGGTTAGTGCTAGTACACAGTAGTGACCGGATGGAGTGGAGGGCGTCCGGAAGGACCTCCTGCCACCGTGAAACTGGGAGGTCCCTGGACCGTAGGGCCAGTAGGACGGTCTTCCAGACCGTGCCGTTCTCCCTCTCTACTTGCCCGTTCCCCCGGGGGTTGTAGCTGGTCGTCCTGCTCGAGGCTATCCCGTTGCTGAGCAGGAACTGGCGCAGCTCGTTACTCATGAAGGAGGACCCCCTGTCGCTGTGGACGTATGCGGGGCAACCGAACAGTGTGAATATGGTGTTCAGGGCTTTAATGACTGTGGCCGCGGTCATGTCAGAACAGGGGATGGCGAATGGGAAGCGGGAGTACTCGTCCACCACATTAAGGAAGTATATGTTGCGGTCGGTGGAGGGGAGGGGTCCTTTGAAATCCAGACTAAGGCGTTCAAAGGGGCGGGAAGCCTTAATCAGGTGCGCACCATCCGGCCTGAAAAAATGCGGTTTGCACTCTGCGCAGATGTGGCAGTTCCTTGTGACTGTACGGACCTCCTCTAAGGAGTATGGGAGGTTGCAGGACTTGATAAAGTGGTAAAACCGAGTGACCCCCGGGTGGCAGAGGTCCTCGTGGAGGGTTTGGAGGCGGTTAATTTGTGCGTTGGCACATGTGCCGCGGGATAGGGCATCGGACGGCTCGTTCAGCTTTCCGGGACGATACAAGATCTCGTAGTTGAAGGTGGAGAGCTCGATCCTCCACCTTAAGATCTTGTCGTTTTTGATGTTGCGCCTCTGTGCATTATCGAACATGAAGGCTACCGACCGTTGGTCCGTGAGGAGAGTGAATCTCCTGCCGGCCAGGTAATGCCTCCAATGTCGCACAGCTTCCACTATGGCTTGGGCTTCCTTTTCCACTGAGGAGTGGCGGATTTCTGAAGCGTGGAGGGTTCGGGAGAAAAAGGCCACGGGTCTGCCCGCTTGGTTAAGGGTGGCCGCTAGAGCTACGTCGGAGGCGTCGCTCTCGACCTGGAAGGGGAGGAACTCGTCGATGGCGCGCATCGTGGCTTTTGCGATATCCGCTTTGATGCGGCTGAAGGCCTGGCAAGCCTCTGTCGACAGAGGGAAGGTCGTGGTCTGTATTAGGGGGCGGGCCTTGTCTGCGTACTGGGGGACCCACTGGGCGTAGTATGAAAAAAACCCCAGGCAGCGTTTCAGGGCTTTTAAGCAGTGCGGGAGGGGAAATTCCATGAGGGCGCGCATACGTTCGGGGTCGGGGCCTATTATCCCATTGCGCACTACGTAGCCCAGGATGGCTAGCCGGTTGGTGCTAAAAACGCACTTGTCCTCGTTGTACGTGAGGTTCAAGGCTTTAGCGGTCTGGAGGAATTTTTGGAGGTTGGCGTCGTGGTCCTGCTGATCGTGGCCGCAGATGGTTACATTGTCGAGATACGGGAACGTGGCCCGCAACCCGTGTTGATCAACCATTCGGTCCATCTCTCGTTGGAAGACCGAGACCCCGTTTGTGACGCCAAATGGGACCCTTAGGAAATGGTATAATCGCCCGTCTGCCTCGAAGGCTGTGTACTTGCGGTCACTTGGGCGGATGGGGAGTTGATGGTGGGCGGACTTGAGGTCCACGGTGGAGAAGACTTTATATTGGGCAATCCGATTGACCATGTCGGATATGCGGGGGAGAGGGTACGCGTCTAGTTGTGTGTACCTGTTGATGGTCTGGCTATCGTCTATGACTATCCTTTGCTTCTCCCCTGTCTTTACTACTACCACCTGTGCTCTCCAGGGACTATTGCTGGCCTGGATTATGCCTTCCTTTAGTAGCCGCTGGACTTCGGACCGAATGAAGGTCCGGTCCTGGGCGCTGTACCATCTGCTCCTAGTGGCGACGGGTTTGCAATCCGGGGTGAGATTTGCAAACAAGGACGGGGGTTGCACCTTGAGGGTTGCGAGGCCGCAGATAGTGAGTGGGGGTATTGGGCCGCCGAATTTGAAGGTAAGGCTCTGTAGATTGCACTGGAAGTCTAATCCCAGTAATGTGGGGCGCAGAGTTGGGGAAGGACGTAGAGCCTGTAGTTTTTGAACTCCCTCCCCTGCACCGTCAGGGTAACTATGCAGAAGCCTTTGATCTGTGCGGAGTGGGATCCTGCAGCTAGGGAAATCTTTTGTGCGCTGGGATGGGTGGTCAAAGAACAGCGTCTTACCGTGTCGGGTGGATAAAGCTCTCCGTGCTCCCGGAGTCGACTAGGCATGGTGTCTCGTGCCCGTTTATCAGCACCGTTGTCGTCGTCGTCTGGAGTGTCCGGGGCCGAGCTTGGTCCAGCGTTATTGAAGCGAGACGTGGTTGTAGTAGTTGAGCGTCTTCTTCGAACCCCGTGGAGCCGTCGACACTGGGGTCCGTTGTTGCCGTCCAAGATGGCGTCGGGGTTGAACAAAATGCATCGCACATGGCTGGGGGGTCACAAGATGGCGGTGGGGGTGGACAAAATGGCCGCCCCCATGCGTCGTACAGGTCTGGGGTGGTCCAAGATGGCGGCGCCCTTCCTCCCCTCGTGGTGGCCGGGACCCAAAATGGCTGCGCCTGCGGTTCGCACATGGGGCGCTGGGGGTGTTGGGGAGCGTTAGGAACGCGCGGGTCTCCCTCATCTCTGGGGACAGCGGTGGTCGGGACCCAAATTGGTAGCGCCGGCGGGTCATACGTGGGGCGCGGGGGGGGGGGGGTTTGGGGGGCGTTAGAGCCGCGCAGAACTCCCTCTTCTTCGGGGAGAGCATTGGTCGGGACCCAAAGTGGTAGCGCCGGCGGGTCATACATGGGGCGCGGGGGGGGGGGCGGGGTTGGTTGGGGAGCGTAAGCGGCGTGCAGGGCTCCCTGATCTCCCGGGACAGCGGCGACCTCGCGGGACCGGCACACAACCGCGAAATGGCCCTTTTTCCCGCAGCTCTTGCAGATTGCTGCGCGGGCCGGGCAGCGCTGCCGGGGGTGTTTCGCCTGGCCGCAGAAATAGCAGCGGGCGCCCCCGGTGCGACTTGGTGTTTGGACCGCGCAAGCCTGTGGGGTGTCCGGGGGGTGGGTGGGTTTGTCGCGACGGGTACGTACGGAGCCCAATGGGCTGCCGCGCGGTCGGGGCGTAGGTGCGGGTATTTTGCGCTGTCACGTCTAGGGAGGCTGCTAGGGCCCGTGCCTCTGAGAGTCCTAGCGACTCTTTTTCTAGAAGTCTTAGGCGGATTTTGGGAGGAGTTCATAACTGCCACAAAAGCATCGCGCATTAAGCTGCGTTCACCGACGGGCAGTTGCAGGCTCGTCCCAAAATTAGTAGCGCGGCGTAGAATTCATCTATCGATTCTCCGGGACTTTGCCGTCTCGTTGCGAGTTGATAGCGGGCGTAGATCTGGTTTACTGGGCGGACATAGAGACTTTTTAGTGCTGCGAACGCCGTCTGGAAATCCTCTGCATCTTCGATGAAAGAGAAAATCTCCGTGCTTAACCTCGAGTGCAGGACCTGTAGTTTTTGGTCTTCTGTGACCCGGCCGGTGGCCGTTCTGAGGTAGGCCTCAAAACAAGTCTGCCAGTGCTTGAAAGCTGCTGCCGCGTTCACTGCGTGGGGGCTGATCCTCAGGCATTCCGGGATGATCCTGAGCTCCATAGTCCTTTTTAGTCACGCTTAATAAATTGTAGCGCACAAAGACTCCGAGAGACGAATAGAGTGAAGTCGATGAGGCTTTATTAAGCGTGACTGTTTCCCCCGCAGTTCGGTAGTAGACTGCCTGCAGGGGAGGACTCCAGGTACTTATACTCCGCCTTCAGGGCGGAGCTAGAGGTCAACGTCCAACCAGGACCCGGGATCTGTCAGCCAATGACATCATGGCTTCACAGTCCCACATGACCCCTAATGCATACTACCACACCCACCTCACCTTTTTGGACACTTAAGGGCAATTTATCATGGCCAATCCACCTAACCTGCCCATCTTTGGACTGTGGAAGAAAACCAGAGGACCCGGAGGAAACCCACGCACACACAGGGAGAACGTGCAGGTTATGTTCTCACACATATCCCAAAATGCATTGTTAGAAAATTCCCCCCTCCCCCACATTAGTGAGGAACTTGGCTGGTGGCCCCAGTCTAGTCCCTATCCATTTTTTCATTCTGTTCTACAATTACTTCTCTTTTTAAAGAAAAAACTGAGTATAATTGCCGACTGACTAAACCTAGTTGCCGCTGTCCAGTTGTTGCCTCGCCGGAGCCTTCGCCAGGTCTTTGGCGTCAATGTTTAGGAGTGAGATAAGTCTATATGACCTGCACTCAGTTTATTTTAAAAGGCAGCAGTGATATTGAGGTCTGAGCCAGCGTGGGCAGCAGGGTCCCTCTCTACAGAGAGTCATTGAATATCTCCCACAGGTGCGGGTCCAGTGCTACCACAAATATTTTGTAGTAGTCCACCGGGAATCCATCTGGACCTGCAGCTGTCCCCATTTGCATGGAGTTAATGTTCTCCACGATTATTATCTTTCATCTGCGCTATTTCCTTCATGGCTGCCTGCTTATGCTTCCTCAGCTGGTGACCCAGCAGACGGCTGGCCTCATCTCCATGCTCATAGAAGGTCCCACCTGACTGGTGAAGTTGGTGTACTGCTTTCCAAGTGGAGAGCAGACCAAATTCCATTTGTAATTTTTTTCCTCTCTGCCAGCAGTTCCACAGGTGGGACTGTGGCGTACTGCCGATCCACCTCCAATATGGAGTTAATCAGTCCTTGCCAAGCCACCCTCGCCTTTCTGTCCCTGCGTGTCCAATATGCTATTATTTCCTCCCGTCTCCCTGCCTTCAGAGCCTCCCAGAATGTGGAGGGCAAGACCTCCCCATTCTGGTTGAAGGATACGTATCTGTCGTTGGTTTGTGATATTCTTTCATATAACATCTTGTTGGCAAGGAGGGCTGGCCCATCTCCAACCTCACATCCACGTAGTGTGGTGCATGGCTGGAGATTACTATTGCGGAGTACTCTGCCCCTAGTTCCCCTGGAAGCAGCGATTTCCCCATTACAAAGAGGTCGATGCAGGAATATACTTTGTGGACTTGGGAGAAGAAGGAGAACTCCTTCTCCCTCGGGTATGTGAACCCCATAAAGGTCGTCCTCTTATTAAATTGTATGGCCACCCCAAGTAGCCCTCGTCCCAGAGCACGCTTGATATGTCTGTCCCATCAACTTTTTCTTACCCACATTTGATCCTTCTCTCAGGTGCGCTTCTTGGAGGAAGTTGTTTCCTGGAGGAAGACTCTATTGGCACTCGCTTTTCAGATGGGCAAAGACTCTCGATCTTTTCACTGGGAGATTGAGTCCCCTGACGTTCCAGGTGACTATCCTGATGGAGGGCTTTTCCCCCCACCCCCCTCCTGCAGGGTCAGCTATACTTATCTCGTATGTGCCCCTGCTCTCCAGGGTTTCCCCTTGTTTGGGGGCCATCCATGATGGCCACTGCAATCCTTCTTTCTTTTAGCTGCCTCCATGTGTGACCCGTTGTAACCAGCCTTCTACTCTTCCCCCCTCCCCTCATCCACCCCCCTGTCCCTTCCTACATGCACCTTCCCACCCCTTGCCCCTCTCCGAGCTCATGGTTCTAACCCCCTTCTGCCAGGTGCTCTCTCCCTTTCAGGAGCTGCACCATGACTCTCATCCCCCAGTTCTGTACTTCCATGTACCAGCATGTTTGCTCACATGATGGTGCCCCCCCCCCCCCGCTCACATGATGGTGCCCCCCCCTCCCCCCCCCGGGAACATTCCCTCCTAACCTTCACCCATTTTGTTCATCAACAGAAGCCCCCCCCTTTGGTGTCTTTCTACCCTCTTCCACCCTCCTTAGGGCATGCAGGCATTCCTTACATGAAGGCAACAGATTAAAAAAACAATTTAGACAGCAAAAGGAAAACTCGAGCGAGCTCATTGTTCGTGGTCTGCCTGTATCCATCACTGCTGCACTCCAAGTCCGTTTTTCAGGAAGAATTAGCCTGTGTCCCCCGGCATGTTGAACTAATGTTCTTTGTTGGCGTACGTTACCCAACATTTCGCCGGGTCCAGCATCCCAAACCATACCTTACTCTTAAATAGCGCTGCCTTGGCCCTGTTGAATTCCACCTGGTGCTTGGCCAGATCAGCCCACATGTCTTGGTAAATTCTGATTGTGTGTCCTTCCCACTTGCAGGGATTGTCTGGAAACTGTGGAGCTGAGCGATGATCATGTTCGGTGGTTCTCCTTTTTGGGGCATTTGACGGAGCGACCTGTGGGCCTGGTTTACTTCTGGGGGCTTGGGGAAGATTTCTCCTCCAGCCAGCTTCCCCAGTATCTGTTCCACATCTGTTGGGTTTCAGGACTTCAGTAGCCTGACAATCCTAGGATTCTGGCGGTGAGACCGGTTTTCTTGGTCTTTCACCTTCCCCTCCATGGGTCACCACTTCCGTTTGGAACGAGGTGATCCGGTCATTTTGGTCCTTGACTGCGCTTTCCTGTTACTGGACCGTCACCTCTTGAGCCTCTAATTGATGCTCCATCCTCTCCAGTACCTCTTTAAAGGGGGCCAGCGTGATCACGATGACTGCCATTACCGTTATCATGAGGTCCTTCTTGATGGTGTCCCTGTGTTTCAGGAGCTCCTGTGTTAGGAGTTCCATCCACTGCCCGGTCAGTGGATGAGACGGCATTTGTGTTGCCGCCCCCCCCCTTGATCCGCCATGTCTTGCTCCACTTCACTCCTTGTATCCGTGGTCTGGGTTTTCCTCTCCTGGCTCTTACTGCTTTTGCTGTCATTTCAGCTTCTCTCTTGCTCGGAGGGCATTTCATCAGGCGGTAGTTCGTTTTGCGGCAGAGGTGGGTGCTTTTTTGGCTTAGTGGACGATTTCCGAGTTAAAATGTCTACGTTTGAGGGGAGAGCCACCTTTCATGTGACTGTTCAGCACATCCACACCACCAAATGTCAAAACTTCTCATTACTGAGACTATGTCTTCCCTTTGGTCAAATTCTCTCTTTTCTTCATTGTCTTTGGTCTTGTGTTTGGTTTTAAAAACTATTATACGACTTAGGGCAGTTTATTGCAGAATAGAACTTTGAATCACATCTAAAACACCGATTGACCGTACCCTGGGCATTTCTGGGATTAATTTTCCTGTTGAAGTTTCCCAATTCATTTCTCCTGCCATAGGGGTTTCGGTCTTCATTATTTTTAGTTGTAAATCTTCTTTCGTATGGATGCCATCACCTAGCTTGACATTGTGTCTTCCATAGTCTGGATTATTGCCAAATTTGTGTTGTGACTGCCACCAGGAAAGAATGCTTCCCCAGGAATTGTTTTTAAAAAAAGAAACTCTGACATTTGTTCGAACTGGGTGTTTCTATCTGCAAATTTAACACACGTCAAAGCCAGAAGCTTATCCATATTTGTAATTTTAACACAGTCCAATATTTAAACATCAGTTCCTGATTATGGAATTTCTGTCACCTCGTCTTTGAAGTCCATTATATATTCTTCTATGGAGGTATCCTCCATCTATCTAAATTTGCCAGTCAGACCAGCCTCATAGGCACTTAAGTTATATTTCAGGTATCAAAAAAGTTATTAATGTCTCCAAACTTTCATCTGAGTTCAAATGCTCCGGCTCCAGTTCCAAGAATTCTTTGCATCGTATTTTGCTTCTGCATGATAGTGAAAGTGCCAAGACCATTCCCTTCTTTTTCTTCGGCAAGGACACTGTCCTTGTTACATGGTAACTTCATTCTTCTGCTGGTTATAAGGTTGATACTCATCACCAATGGTGGGTAGTCATAACCAGATACTCTACCCTTAGATTTAGCCATTTTTCCACTCTTCCAGGTTAAAATCAAAAACACAGTCTTCCCTCCAAATAAATCTTAGATCACAAACTTACCAGCAGTATCCTCTGTTACCATGGTTGAGCTTCAAAGATAACTCCACTAATAAGACTAGAAAGTAAGTCTTAACTTCATCAAATACAGGTTTATTCTGTGATCATTTCCCCATCAACTTACCCAGTGCCACCTGCATTCCGTTAATTTATATGGTGCAGTCTATTTAAACAATAAGTGAAATGTATTAAACAATAAAAATAATTAAAACACCAATTCCAGCTCAAATTGTGGGGGACTTAACTCTTTCCTAATACCCCCTCCTCTTTCCTCCAATTGTCCCTCATGTTTCCTGTAGCAGGGATGGAAATGTTGTTTGACTGATGATACTGTCTGGTGACAGATGCAAGCTGTTTGGTTTGGGTGTGCTGTGTTTGAGGGTGTGATGGAGCATGAACATTAGGTCTGAGATGGGTAGGTGAGTGATGACAGTGTGGTAATTTGAGCAGTGGCTGAAGCTAACGGTGCAGTTGGTAGGGTGTGGCATTAAAGTACATTTCTGCAAATTCATTGAACTTTTTGCAGCACAGTACTACATCCAGAGATCGACATCTGGCATTGACCTCAAGAGCTATCTAACTATTCCAACCTTCAGCATGTGTCTGGAATGCCTCTTGGCCCCTGTGGAGAATTTCTCCCACCTCCACCAAGACATTCATTGGGCATCAGAACACTTTCCAGTCTGATCTCTTCCATGTGCAATTTTTCATTGTTTCATAGGTGGGTTTTATTTCCTGCTTGTCTACCTGTACCTGCTCCAGTCACAATATGAACCAGTCCTTTACGGAATGTAGGCTAGCTGTTCCTTGTGCTAGCAATTTACAATTTTGGGCCCCTTACTGTGTGCACCCAATCAAAAGCATGACTAGTGTGGCTGCATGCAAAAACCATTCAAGTGAACAGGCAGGACAAAGTTGGCATGCTGCCTCCACTGCAATCAGACATGCGTTAATCGTGCATTGTGATCCTCACACCAGTTTTCTGGGACTATTCAATTTAGCCCCTTTAAAGTTCTGCCTCAGCACACTTCAAAAAGGATCACATCGTGCCCCAGTAGAAAATCTGGGCTCATGTGTTTGAAGGATTACCGCATAAATTGAACAGAGGAATTGTGACATGGTACTGAATAGTATGAAAATGATAACCTGGATCCTGTTTGGCACCCAAGGAAGCAGTTGTTTTGGCCTTTAATTTTAGAGGGAGTGACTGCCTTGTGTTCTGCTTGTATAAATTTCAGACTGATATTGCCAACATATACTGCTCGACAGCATTAGAGTTGCCGAGAAGCCCTGAAATTTCCTCAGGTCAAAATGTTAAACCTGCTTATCATTTTGACCTTTTCAAGTTTGTTGCACAATTATGGTAAGTTTTGAGTTTTTAATGTTCCTTCAAACCAATTCCTGAATGCATACATTACTATTTTGTCGTTGCATTATCTTTGTCTTCCACCATTTGGCATTTTATTCATTCTTCCCTTCTCAGTCACTCCACTGCTCCTTCCTCACTCGTTCCACTCCCTCTGTTTAGCAACTTAGTTTTCCAGACTAGTTACCTCCTTTTCATCATTCCCTATTATTATTCTCTGTAACTCTTGTGACACACGCTTTCCTAAACCTCTATTATTGTCCTCCCTTGTTTTAGTCTCCTCCAATCTCGCTTTTTCCTGTGTGGTTTTCAGTTGTAATAATATTGGTTTGTTATTCTTCAGTTGTGTGAAATGCCAAAATGCTAACTCATTTAGAAACATTTTATGTTAACTTTCGCATGTACAATGAAGATATCAGTGCCACGATTTACCAGCTGAAATAGAATTGCAATCTATTTTGTAAATCTTTTTCACAGCAAAAAGACGTGTTATTTTGTCACTGGTTTTGTGGAAGAAAGAATGGTGCTTGTTTTAATCTCCCACTCCGTCCAGTACCCTTGCTTGGTTGAGTGACTTAATGACATTCCTACACTTGGAGAAAATCAAATTCACCATCGGTGGCCAGTGGAGAGGTCCTATTTAAGATGGCAACCATTTATTTCTTTTTTCAAGGATCCAGTCACCGTTCGCTGTTGGGGGTATAATTGAGTTGTAGCGTTTAACTTAATTATGTGTTGGTTTTATTTTTTACTTTTATATTTGCTTGTCATTTGCTGCATTTTTAAATTCTCGTTTGTTATTACGTAAAAAACTCGAATAAACATATATTTTTAAAAGACGTAAATTTTATTTATTACAACTTGCAATTAGTTTTTATAACTATTGTATATATATACAGTTTTGTTTACTCTGCCACTCACCTTCCCCCACTACAAGGTGCAATTCTGCTACCAGTCCCTCCTCCACAGGGTGAAATTCTGCTCCCAAATTCCACTGCCACAGAGTAAAATTCTGCTGAACATCTTTCTCCATTAAACGGTGCAATTCTGCTGTCACCTTCTCCCACCACAAGGTGACATTCTGCCACATATCTTCTCCCATCACAGGGTGAAATTCCGCCGCCCACCTTTCCCAACTACAGGGTAAAATGCAGCTATGTTGTGCCCTATCAGGTGGAAATACAGCAGGCTTCATGATAGTTATGATAAATGTGATTTTCTCCTATAGATTGCCCGAGTTGTCCACTCCTGGGGGCTGGTTTAGCTCACTGGGCTAAATCGCTGGCTTTTAAAGCAGACCAAGGCAGGCCAGCAGCACGGTTCAATTCCCGTACCAGCCTCCCCGAACAGGTGCCGGAATGTGGCGACTAGGGGCTTTTCACAGTAACTTCATTGAAGCCTACTCATGACAATAAGTGATTTTCTTTTTTTTTAAATTTCCTCAGCTGAGCTGCTGCTTCATTCATGCTTTTGTTGCTTGATTATACAAGTGTAACCCGGGCCGATCTCATATTTTATCTCCTCCATAACTTGTGATCATCCAAAGTTTGTTACCATATCCTAGCTCATGTCATGCCCTGTTCACCCATCACCTGTGCTCGCTCACCTTTACTGACCTACAATTAGCAATGTGTTATGGTCAGGAGAGAAAGGCAAACATGCCATTGCCTCCATTAGAGGGGTAAGCTTACTAGGTGGAAATAATGTCCATTGCTATCTCAATGGTCCCCTTTTGAAGTGGACCTGGACAGTCCCAGGTGTGATATGGGTCTGTAAACAGCTCTGCAGGCTTGAGGAGTTTTGATCCCTGAGTCCCCTGATTTGAGGGATTATAATGTCTTTACAATTGGGTGTGAGATTCCACAATGATGGGAGGAAGATTCTGAGGAAGATTCTTTTGTTCTTGTAGTTTATGTTGGTAGCTTCCAGAACAAAGGGCCAATTAAGTGATCATGTGACTTGTAGCAACCATCTTTATGTGGTTCAGCAGAAAATCCATTTTAAAATAGCAAAAACAAATAATGTGTTGATAAATACAGTTTTGGATTTCTTTTCAAGATTTACTGACATAACAAGTATCTTAATTTCAAAATTTTCATCCTTGTTCCCCATGGTCTCAATAGGCCATATGGTCTCCAACAAAGCTATAATGCTTTTGGATCCCTTTGTAGCTTTACCCTTCCTTTCTGTAAACTCTTCCAGCTCACATACCTCGGGGATATCTGTGCTCATCCCTTTTGAGCATCCCCAATTTCTATTGCTTTACTAGGTGGTTGCATTTTCAGTTACCTGGGTCCTAAGCTCTGAGTTTCCCTCCATACACCTCTCCACCTCTCTATCTTGCTTTCTTCCTTCATGTCACTCATTAAAATCTTTCGTTGACCAACCTTTTGGTCATCTGACATCATTTTGGTTGGTACCATATTTTATTTTACAATGAAGTACATTGGAGTGTTTTATTACATTAAAGGATATATACAAATATAAGTTGTTATTGTACTACATCATTCACGAATGAACATATTTATTGCATCCGGCTATATTAATCACTGGTGAAATATTAATATATCATATAATCAATTTCCAATACCCGAGTCATTTTCCTCCCACTTCTCAACAGCTGAAATCTATTTTAACTATATCTCCTGTCCAACATAATTTTTCCTTTCTCTGCACACTGCCTGTTATCTAATCCTAATTCAATCAGGGTGTCTGTAGTCTATTTTTGTTTCTGTTTTGACTGCATGACACCTAATTTGTATTGTGCCTACAGAGCTTAGCTTTGGTTTCTGTTATGCCCATACTGCATCCATTTTCAATAGCCCAAATTTCACAGTTTTCTGATCAGTTCTCTCAGTTTTCTAACAATTCTTTTTGCCTATTTTTAAACACCACTGGATCACAGAATCTAACGGTCTATCGACTTCCGACTCAACCTTTTGTGTTCAGTGGAAAATAAATCACACCGCTGTTTACCCATGCAATGTAACTCCATCAATTATCCATTGTTCCATCTTCACATTGTTTTCTCTTTTGTACTAAGCATTCTCAGTTCTTATTTTTATACTCTTTAGTTCTCACGCTTTAGTGCTAGGAACTTGGTGGGCCTCAGGTTTCTTCCCAAATGACTTGCTCAGCCGATATTAGATGGCATGCTTTTTGAAAACATTGAACTTGACTACATTATGTTAAGCCAGGCATTTTTCTAGATTTAGCTACTTTAAACAGGCTTGCCATGAAATTATGCTCCATAGCATAGTTATCAGCACTTGGAAGACCCAAGACACAAAATGGCATTCAATGTGCTTTCAATGTGACCCACACTGTACCCTTTGCTGCAAATGGCTTGAGCACAAGAGTGCTATGTGTGCCTTCAGCTGCATGAGGATCCTTCGGTTGTGGTACAAATATTTAAGTTGCAGGTGGGTACTTTTGGCTTACTTCTCTAATAAAGTTGATGTGTTTAAGGAGGTCTTTTGGTGATTAGGTACATGAATTCAGAAAGGCCAGAGTGTTTGTTCACCTGTACATATTATGGGGCTGTACTTGTAGTGTCGTTTGGTCTGCAACATGACAAACAGAGCAGAAGTTGTGCACAGGGGATGCTCTGAGAAGAGGAAGGACGATTATTGGCCACAGCATGTTTTTGGAGAGTATTTCTCAAATCTACACCTAACCCAATAGCAATGGCACATGATTAAATATAGAGGTGGTCACATAAATGCACCACATGCTTCAAGAGAAACTGTAGTCTTAACCCCAGGAAGAGGACAGTGCTACCAGTGGCTGTACAAGTCACAAACCCGACTGCCAAAGCAAATCTTCTTCACCCAGCCCAAGGAAAGCTCCAGAACAAGTGGATGACAAAGGAAACACTTCAAAGATACCCTGAAGGCCTATCTCAAGAAATGGAACATAGATGTCAACTCCTGGGAGAGCCTTGCTCAGAAGAGACCTACCTGGTCACAATTCTGCGAGGACATCCAACGGCATGAGGGGGCCTGGAAAGGGAGCCTGAGAAAGGAATACCAGTGATTTTGGGTTTATGTATCAATCCTACTTTCCGGAAACACCTGCCAAGTGTACGGTTAAAGATACGGCTCTAGACCTCCGGTGGCAGCTATGAGGGAGTAGGTCGCACATTTGGTGACTCCCGTTTTGGTCGGACTTTTGGACCTTTTCCTCTGACTTTTTTGCGCTTTCGAGCGCGGAACTGGAAAGCAATAGTACTCAGGCACAGGACCCATACAGAATTGTATGGGCCTAAGAAGCCGGAGGGACTGTAAACAGCAGAAGAAGTGGTTGAGTAAGGGCACAGTGGAGGCTGTGAGAGAGACCAGCATGGCTGGTGTTCAGAGCAAGGAGCCGACAGCCCAGCCCACAATGGAGCAGCTGCTGCAGACTATGCAGGAGGGCTTTTTGGCTCTGAAGCATGACAACTTGGAGCCGCTACAGAAGTCGACTGATCAGATGGGAAAAAGGCTGGATGATCAGGCTGAGAAGCTCCAGCAGTTGGAGAAGTCAGTGGGGGAGCAGGCTGACTTTCAAATGGTGACGGATGTGGAGATTCGGAGGCTGAGAGACCAGCAAAAAGCGCTTCTGGAAAGACTGGAGGACCTGGACAACAGATCTCGTCGGCAGAACGTGAGAATTGTGGGCCTCCCGGAGGGGACAGAGGGGCTAGACGTTGCCTCATATGTGGAGAGTATGTTTCAGAAGTTGCTGGGGAACGAGGTGTTCCCCCGTCTGCCGGTGGTGGACAGGGCACACAGAGTGCAGGTGAGGCAGCCGCGACGAGGGGGTCCCCCACGAGCATTGGTGGTACTCTTTCACAGGTACCTGGACAAGGAACGGGTGCTGCAATGGGCAAAGGGCACACAAAGCTGTACTTGGGACAATACCACCCTGCGTGTTTACCAAGATTTGAGTGCGGAGGTGGCCAGGAGGAGGGGAGGCTACAAGCAGGTGAAGGAGATACTGTATAAAAACAAGGTGAAATTCGGGCTGCTTTTTCTGGCGCGACCGTGGGTCACGTATGAGGGCCAGCACCATTATTTTGAGGAACCCGAAGAGGCGATGGACTTCGTTAAGAAGCAAGGGCTGGCCCTGAGCTGAGGACGTTTGGACTCATGTTAGAGCTTTTAAGTATATGTGGTGTCTCTCCCGTTTTGGGATGCATCTTGTTTTTTTATTGTTTTTGCGTGCTTTTTGCGTGGTGTACCTGAATGTTTCCTGTTTGGGCTCTTTGCTTAGTTGGAGTTTGGCTGGGGGGAAATTAATAAAGAAAACAGTTAAAAGGGTTGGGTTAAAATGGATGCTTCAGGGGAACTTTGTGCTATCTTTTTCTGTGTCTGTATGGGAAGGACTGAAGAGGGCCTGTTATTTCTTATCTCTTTTTTTTCTTGTTTAACTTGAATGGTGCTATTGTGGGGGTTGTTTGTGACTTGTATAGAGTGTTTGCTTAAGTAGGGCTGATCTGGGGAAGTTGTGTGGAGGGGTCGGGGGAGGGGTGACTGGGAACAATGGGTGGGAGCCCCAGGCTAGCTGAGTGGGGCTAGTCAACGGGAGCCAAGGTGGGGGGTGTTCATATAGTTAGATTAGAGCAGGCGTTAGGCGATAGGATGGTGTTGCGAGGGGGGGGCTTGTTCTGCTGACGGGGATGGAAACTGGGCATGGCAACAGTGAGGAGGTCATGGGTGGAGCCGGCCAGGGGCGGGCCAGAGGAAGCGCGACACATGGCTGGGGGGCTGGCCAAGGAAAGGGGATGGCTGATCGGCAAAGTGGGGGGGGGGGGGGCGAAGTGCCCCCCAACCAGGCTGATCACCTGGAATGTTAGAGGGTTAAACGGGCCAGTGAAGGCACCGTGTGTTTGCGCATCTGCGGGTTCTGAAGGCGGACATAGTCTTGTTGCAGGAGACGCACCTGAAAGTGGCAGACCAGGTTAGGTTAAGGAAGGGCTGGGTCAGTCAGGTCTTTCATTCGGGGCTGGATTCTAAGACGAGGAGGGTTGCGACCCTGATTAATAAAAGGGTACAATTTGAGGCGGAGGGCACAGTCGTGGATGGGGGTGGCAGGTTCGTTATGGTGAGGGGTAAGCTCGAAGGGGTGAGAGTAGTCCTGGTCAGTGTGTATGCCCCTAATTGGGACAATGTGCATTTTATTAGGAGGATGCTAGGGAAGATCCCCGACTTGGACTCACGCAAACTGATCGTGGGCGGGGACTTTAATACAGTCCTGGACTCGAGCCTGGACCGGTCATGTTCAAGAACAGGCAGGTTGCCAGCGATGGCAAAGGAACTGAGAGGGTTCATGGAGCAAATGGGGGGAGCAGATCCGTGAAGATTTAGCCGGCCGACGGCGAGGGAGTTCTCGTACTACTCCCACGTCCACAAGGGGTATTCCCGAATTGACTACTTTGTTGTGAGTAGGGTATCAGACCATTATCCGCACTGGGCAGACCTGCAGTTTTGTAAGGACAGCTTTCAGCGCCCACCATGGAGGCTGGAAGTTGGACTACTCGCAGACGAGGCGATATGTGAGAGGCTGAGGAAGTGCATGCAGAATTACCTACAAGTGAACGATACTGGAGAACTCTCGGCAACAGTGCTCTGGGAGGCACTGAAGGCAGTGGTGAGAGGGGAGTTGATTTCAATCCGGGCGTACAGGGACAGAACAGATAGGGCAGAGACGGACCGACTGATTAAGGAAATTCTACAGACGGACAGGAGTTACGCGGAATCCCCGAGGCCAGAGTTACTCAAGAAACGACAGAGGCTGCAGGCTGAATGTGGGGTGCTGACTACAGGCAAGGCTGTAGAGCAGCTTAGAAAGGTAAAAGTCGCGATTTATGAACATGGGGAGAAGGCCAGTAGAATGCTTGCGCAGCAACTAAGGAAGAGGGAAGTGGCTAGGGAAATAGGGAGGGTGGTGGATGGGGAAGGTAATCTAGTGGGTGACCCGGCAGGGCTGAACAAGGTCTTTAGGGACTTCTATAGGAAGCTGTACACTTCGGAACCACCCGGGGGACCGGGGGGGATGAGGCGATTCCTGGATGGACTGACCTTCCCAAGAATGGGGAGGGGGTTGGTGGACGGACTGGGGGCCCTGGTCAGGATCGAAGAGGTATCGGGAGGCCTAAAGGTCATGCAGTCGGGTAAAGCCCCGGGGCCGGACGGGTATCCAGTGGAGTTTTATAAAAAGTTTTATAAAAAGAGGCTGGCAGCACGGTAGCATTGTGGACAGCACAATTGCTTCACAGCTCCAGGGTCCCAGGTTCGATTCTGGCTTGGGTCACTGTCTGTGCGGAGTCTGCATATCCTCCCCGTGTGTGCGTGGGTTTCCCCCGGGTGCTCAGGTTTCCTCCCACAGTCCAAACATGTGCAGGTTAAGTGGATTGGCCATGATAAATTGCCCTTAGTGTCCAAAATTGCCCTTAGTGTAGGGTGGGGTTACTGGGTTATGGGGATAGGGTGGAGGTGTTGACCTTGGGTAGGGTGCTCTTTCCAAGAGCCGGTGCAGACTCGATGGGCTGAATGGCCTCCTTCTGCACTGTAAATTCTATGATAATGGGGCCAGTGCTGGTCAGGGTCTTTAACGAGGCAAGAGACAGAGGGAGTTTACCCCCGACGATGTCGCAGGCCACCATCTCGCTCATTCTGAAACGGGATAAAGACCCGGAGGCTTGTGGGTCACACAGGCCGATCTCTTTGATCAAAGTAGAAGCCAAGTTACTGGCCAAAAGTTTGGCGACCAGAATTGAGGATTGTGTCCCAGATGTAATTGTGGAGGACCAAACCGGGTTTGGAATGGGGAGGCCAACCTAAGAAGGCTGCTCAACGTGATTATGATGCCCCCGGAGAGTAGGGAGGTAGAGGTAGTGGTAGTCATGGATGCTGAAAAGGCTTTTGACCGGGTCGAGTGGGATTATCTGTGGGAGGTACTAGGACGGTTCGGGTTTGGGGCGGGGTTCATCGACTGGGTTAGGCTATTGTATCAGGCCCCGGAGGCAAGTGTAAGGACCAACAGGACGACATCGGACTACTTTAGACTGCACCGTGGGACAAGACAGGGCTGCCCTCTCTCCCCACTGCTATTTGCGCTGCCATAGAGCCGCTGGCAATTGCACTGAGAGCTTCTAGGGACTGGAAAGGAAAGGGCTGGAAAGGGGAGTGGAACATAGAGTCTCGTTATATGCGGATGATCTGCTGTTATATGTATCGGACCCAATGGTGGGGATAGATGGTATGATGGCAACCCTGAGGGAATTTGGCCGGTTCTCCGGACACAAACTGAACATGGCTAAGAGTGAATTGTTTGTAATTCAGGCGAGGGGGCAGGATAGTAGGCTGAAGGGGTTGCCATTCAGGCTGGTGGGGGAGAGTTTCTGATATTTGGGGATTCAGGTAGCACGGGATTGGGGCAGGTTGCATAAGCTGAGCCTGTCCCGACTGGTTGAACGAGTGAGGGAGGAGGTCCGGAGGTGGGATGCACTCCCGCTGTCATTGGCGGGGAGGGTGCAGATTGTTAAGATGACGATTCTCCCACAGTTCTTGTTTGTTTTTCAGTGACTCCCCATTTTTATCCCGCGGTCCTTCTTTAAGAGGCTGAATAAAGTATTCTGGGATTTGTATGGGCAGGGAAGTCACCGCGGGTGAACAGGGTGATGCTTGAAAGGAACAGAGGAGAAGGGGGGCTGGCGTTGCCGAAAATCAGCAACTATTACTGGGCGGCCAACATAGCGATGATAAGGAAATGGATGGTGGGTGCGGGGTCGGTTTGGGAGCGGATGGAGGCTGCTTCGTGCAGGGGCACCAGCTTGGCAGCCCTGGTCACGGCGCCTCTGCCGCTTCCGCCGGCTCGGTACTCTACCGGCCCGATGGTGTTGGTGGCTCTTCGGATCTGGGGCCAGTGGAGGAGGCATGTAGGGGAGGTAAGAGCATCGGTGTGGACCCCAATCTGCAGAAACCACCGATTTGCCCCGGGGAACATGGACGGGGGGGTATCGACTGTGGAGGAGTGCGGGGATTGTGAGGATGGGGGATCTGTTCCTGGAGCATGATGGCGCTGGATGAGAAGTTTCGGCTGGCGAGAGTGAACGACTTGAGATACTTGCAGGTGAGGGATTTTGTACGCAGACTGGTGCCGTCCTTCCCACGTCTCCTGCCAAAGGGGAGGCAGGACAGGGTAGTTTCTAGGGGAGAGGTGGGAGAGGGTAGAGTTTCAGACGTCTACAAGGAACTAATGGGAGCTGAGGATACGCAGGCCGAGGACCTGAAGCTTAAGTGGGAGGAGGAGCTGGGGGCGGGGGGGGGGGGGGGGAGCTGGAGGATGGTATTTGGGCAGAAGTCCTCAGCAGAGTAAACAGAACTGCAACATGCGCCAGGCTCAGCCTGATCCAGTTTAAGGTCATGCACCCGGATGAGCAGATTCTTTGGGCTGGAGGACAAATGTGCTAGATGCGGCGGAGGTCAGCTGACCATGTACACATGTTCTGGTCGTGCCCTAAACTCAGGGGGTATTGGCAGGGATTCGCAGATGTCATGTCCCGGGTGTTGAAAACTGGGGTGGTAATGAGCCCGGAGGTTGGCAATCTTTGGGATTTCGGAGGTCCCGGGAGTCCGGGAAGAGAGAGAGGCCGACGTTCTGGCCTTTGCTTTCCTGGTAGCCCGGCGACGAATACTGTTAGCATGGAGGGCTCAAAGCCCCCGAGGGCTGAGCTATGGCTATCGGACATGGCGAGCTTTCTTGGCCTAGAGAAAGTCAAGTTCACCTTGAGAGGTTCGCTACGAGGGTTCGCCCGAAGGTGGCAGCCATTTATTGACCTCTTCGCAGAGGAGTAAGCGTCAGCAGGCGGGGGTGGCGCAAGGGTAGAGTAGAGTAGAGTAGGGGGATATTGAGGCAGGTCCATGCGTGAACAGAGCCATGGTTTGCACTATGTTTAATTTGTAATTTGTGTCTTAACTTTTTTTTTGTACTGTACAATGTCACTTTTTCTATATGCCTAAAATACCTCAATAAAATCATTTGTTGAAATAAAAAAGATGCGGCTCTAGATCGGACTCATCGGCCAAGCAATAACCCACAGAACGGATGACCAGTAACACAGTTTCTTCGGTGAACAATCGTTTTCGTTAGTGAGTGATCACCGAAGAAGCAGCAGCAGGACGGAGGCAAAATAACAGCAATGCAGCCAGAAATATCACAGAGCGGACAAAAGCAACAGTTCTGCTTTGGAGGGGTATCCTTATAAAATTCGATGGAGTTTCTCGGGGAGTGGGGAGGGTTTGGGAGGATTAACTGGTATTGTTTTTGTTACATATAAAATTGAAAAGTTGAATAAAAATATTTTGAAAATAATAATAATATTCATTGGAGTGTCTACCAAGTCAATGGTGGTCTGCTGCATCCTCCACAACTCACCCGAGGAGGGTGCAGCCAATACTTCAGGCATCTGGTAGTGACCTAAAGAGTAGGACGCGGTAGGGAGGATGCAGCTGGAACCACTTGGTTCCAGATCTTTTGTTACGCTCTTGGCGTAGTATAAGCTGCTTCCTTGATGCGCTCTCTGACAAAGGAAGGTTAGCTACTCAGACTGACTAACCAGTCTGCTACAATCCACGTGGTGGGAGTGATGTGTTTCAATCAACCCTGTGTCTGTGCTCACTGAGAGTCTCCACTGGAAAGAGCCTGAGCATGAGTGATGTGTCCTTTTATATGGGTTGGTGTAATGCCCCCCTGTGGTAATGTCACCTCTGTGTGTATCGTGAATGCCCATTGGTCGTGTCCTATCTTACTGACCTATTGGTTGACTGCCTGTGTGTCATGTCTCTGGTGTTCCCTCTAGTGTCTAGCTAGGTGTAGTGTATGTACATTAACCCTTTGATAACTTACAGTGATGTATATCACCGCGTCCCCCCCTTTTCCGTGTTACATATTTTCTGTACAGTGTTAAAGAAATTTGAACAAACTAGGTAGATGAGTGATACTCTGTACAAGTTATGATAACAGTGATCATTAAACAATAAGTCCAAATCATATGCAAGAGTCCAAAGTTCATTAATTATTATGGTCGAGTGGCTTTCTTGTTTGGTTGGTGAGTTGGTGATGTTGATGGTGGCATTGCTTTGTAAACGCCATCAGTGTCCCTGTGCTGAAGGAACCAAGAAGTGGTCAAATCACTTTGATGTCGGATTTGGACTCTTTTTTTTCTTTCGATGCTTGTGGTGGTAATTCTTGATGGCATCTGTCCTGAAAGCCAGGTTATCTGTTGATAGTGCAGCAAACGTGAATAGGTAAGATGCATCGTCCTGCCATGGTATGTCATTGTACTGAGCTGAGCAGTAACAGTGTCCCTAATTTGCAGCTTGTACCATGTCGTACCAGTTGTAGTTCCATTGGTGTTGTTTTTGTCGTGCTTGTTGTCGAGGTTGTTGCCTTTGGTACGCTTCTTGCTATTGTCTTTGATGTTGTTGTTGTGATGGTTGGTTTTGGTGCCGTGTTTGCTGTGCTCAAGGACCACACTCTGTGGATAAAAGGAGTCCTTCACACAGTTACTCGTGTTAGCGTGCTTTGTGGCATCTGCTATCTCCTTGAGTGTGCCGTCACTGAGTTTGCGGCGCTCCCCATCTGGAGTCAAAGCTTACTTGCATCAGCTTTGGCTTGTCAATGCTCCCCGTCTGGAGTCTAGTCTGTTTCACCTGAGTCAGTTTTGGCCTGTCGATGCTCCCCGTCTGGAGCCCTTTCTGGTTCACCTGCATCTGCTTTGGTTTCTTGACAATCCCCGTCCGGAGTCACTGCAGGTGCACTTGAGTCAGCCGAGATTTCTTGATGCTCCCCGTCCGGAGTCATTTCAGGTTCACTTGCATCTTCTGAGGTTTCTTGATGCTCCACGGCCGGGGCCATTTCAGGTTCACTTGAATCTTTTGAAGTTTCGTGATGCTCCCCGTCCGGGGTCAAAACAGTCAGGAATGCATTTGCTTGCGGAGAGGCTCGAGTGAGTGAGGTTTGAAGTAACGTGGTGTCACCGGAGTCACCAGTCGTCTCACTGTGATTGTCGAGTGTCTCTGTACATTCTAGCTGAGGTCTGTTACATTGCACATCTGGTATGGGAAGTGGGATGCCGTCGTCACTTGTCTCACATACAGTGGGTAGAGCCTCAATGTCTTCTTGTCGTTCACTTGAGCTGGGTAGACCATCAGTCTTCTTCTGGTGGCTCAAGTAATCTGGGTGGACTGTCATAGCAGACTGTCATAGTCTTTCTGTTGCTCACTTGAGCATGGCAGACTTGCATTGTCTGCTGCTGGTTGCCCAGAGGAGGTTGCTAGACCCTCATGGTCTTGTTCATGCAAGGACTGCGCTTTGGAGTCTTGCATTGCTTCTATCATGGAGTTCGTCCACGAGCTCGCTGTGGAGGCTTGTGTTACTCCCTCTGTGGAGTCTTGCAGCGTTCCTTGTGTGGAATCGTGCATTGGTCTCTCTGTGGAAACTGTCATCACTTCTTGTTCATGCAAGGACGGCACTCTGGAGTCTTGCATTGCTTCTATCGTGGAGACTGTCCACGAGCTTGCTGTGGAGTCTTTCATCGCTTTCTGTGTGGAGGCTGGGACCCTTTGTGGTGTGTGGACCACTCTCTGTGAGAAGTCGGGGCCCCTTCGCGGTGCGTGGACCACTCTCTGTGTGGCATCAGGCCGCTCTCTGTGGGCTTGTACCGCTCTCTGTCTCTTGGTGTCAGGCCGCAGCATAATCCTGCACTCATGATTCGGGATGTCATATCTGCTGGGCTGAAGATCCTCAAATCCGAAGAACTCATCGTCGGGGTCGTCAATGTGCAAGAAATCTAGTTGCCGTTCGGATTTGGTACTGTGGTAGTCTCCCAAGGTGAAAGCTTCATCTGAGTCAGTCTTCCAAGATCATATCATCACATTGTGTCGGAGCTGGCATTGGGCTCACGATGTCCAAAGAAGAATTCAAGGTCTGAGTCATAGTCTTCAAGGATTGTATCATCTCTTTTGGTGGTGCTAACTGCTTTTTGCAGGGTTCTGCGGAGGTTACTTTCAGCTACTGGTCGAATGTCAGGCATTGTGCTGTCGTTCCAGGTGAAAGAATCTGGTTTTGAGGCTTTACATTTTTTTTTCGTGTTTTGGGACAGTTCCCCTTTAAGTGGCCGTGGTCCGGGGCCTCTGACGTCATGACGCTTGTGACGTAGAGCGTAGGAAGCGATTGCGCATGCGCATATCGCGGTTCCTTTACTTGGAGCCTTCTTTTCAATTGCGCATGCGCGGCCTCTCGCGCATGAGCAAACGGACCTTCCCGTTCTGTGCGCTCTTCGCTCAACTGCGCATGTACAGCACCTTTCCCAAGATGGCTGCAATTCAAAACTGCCATTCGTTGCTGCCAGCCTACCTCGCGGTGAGTTTTGCCGCCTCTTTTATCTTTTCTTCTTGTATGTTCCTCGCAGAATTCTTGGAATTTGTCCAGGACTGCCTGGAAATCGCTCTTGTTTTGCCCCTTTGAGTATTTGAAGGTCTGGAAGATTTCAGCTGCTTCTGGACCCGCGATGGTAAATAGAAGCTTTATTTTCTCTGCATCCACCACGCCATCTAGGTTGCACGCTACCAGGTAGATCTCGAATCTCTGCCGGAACCAATGCCAGTTTTCACTGAGATTGCCTTGGTACTGGAGCTGCTGTGGAATCGGAATCCCGAACATCACCTTGCCTGGCGTTTGTTGCTGGTTGTCACTGTTTTGTTGAGTTCAGCTATATGGATTTAAACAGTTACTCACTGGTACCATCTTTTGTTATGCTCTTGGCGTAGCATAAGCTGCTTCCTTGATGTGCACTCTGACAAAGGAAGGTTCAGACTTGGAGATAGCTTCAACACGTTTATTGAACTATTAACAATTCTCCTACTTGGATTTAACGCTACTGTTAATCCTGCTACAGCTACTCAGACTGACTAACCAGTCTGCTACAATCCACGTGGTGGGAGTGATGTGTTTCAATCAACCCTGTGTCTGTGCTCACTGAGAGTCTCCACTGGAAAGAGCCTGAGCATGAGTGATGTGTCCTTTTATATGGGTTGGTGTAATGTCCCCCTGTGGCAATGTCACCTCTGTGTGTATCGTGACTGCCCATTGGTCGTGTCCTATCTTACTGGCCTATTGGTTGACTGCCTGTGTGTCATGTCTCTGGTGTTCCCTCTAGTGTCTAGCTAGGTGTGGTGTATGTATATTAATTCTTTATGTACTTACAGTGATGTATATCACCACACCAGACAGGTTGTTTGAGAATGACTGCACAAACTCCAACTCCCTTAGGAGAATATCCCTTCACCACCATTGCTCCACCATTCCCCTCTTACCATTTGGGACACCTGCAATAAAAGCAACCAATAACATTTCCATAATATCTTCATCCAAAAGCTCAGCCAGTTACACGCTTTGAGTTCTTCAGCCGTGCTGAACAGAATATTACTGCCCTAAAGGGGCACCTTTACCTGAGTAGCCCACAGCAGAGTCACCAATCTTCGTGGATCTTCAGGGCATCTACTGAGCCCTCTCAACTTAAGATCTGCCAACTACAGCCCTGTTTCTGGTTGGAGCCTCTTCCTGTGCTCCTCTTTTTCTTAACTTAACTGGTACCTCTCCTTGTTCCCTGTCTCTGACCCTCTCTGGGACTCCTCTTTGGTACCTCTCTCCTGCCTCGGATATTTGTTTGTAATGGCCCTCTGCTTCTGATTACATGGCCCTAATTTATACTTTTTACACGAGCGTGTTAGTGCCAGTATGGCAGAGGCTTTTAAATACTGGAGGAGAAATCCCGAACAGAGCATACGATGCTGGAGACACTGTAGGCACACCGGAACGCACAACCTTGCAGAGCTCAGCCCAAATAACTTAAATTGTGCAAGCGCAGCCCGCTCCTGGTCCGTGCATGTCTCAATTCCAGACTTATCTCGCCGGTAAGGTAAGTTGACTTTCATAACATTAGTTATTCTCTTCCCCCTCAAGTGCTTGTCCAGCTTCCCCCTGAATGCATCTATTCTATTCGCTTCAACCACTCTGAGGTTGTGAGTTTCATATTCTCTGGGTAAAGAAGTTTCTTCTGAATTTCCCATTAAATTTCTTGGTGACTATCTTATCCTGATGGCCTCCAGTAATGCACAGTCCTAAAGCAGGACATATTCTCTCTGTATCTAGTATTAAAATCTTTTAGAATTTGATGCCATTATTAAGTTATCCCACAGTCATCTTCCTTCAAAGGAATTCACCATATCAATCCTTTCTGGATCAGTATATCCACATGTTATTCTTGTAAATCCTAGCTGCACCCACTCTTTATAATACGGTGATCAAAACGGCATACAATACTCAAGAATGGTGTCAGCAATGTCTGATCCAGGTTGAGCAGAACTTCCCTTTTTTCCATTCTATTCCTCAATGAGTAAGGTTGAGTGTTTGGTTTGCTGTTTTCTGGCCTTGTAACCTCTCATGCAACTTTTAGTGATTGATGCATTTGTGATATCTCCTTGTTCCTCGACACCACTGAAATTTGTATTTTCCAAGGAATAAACAACCTTACTATTCAAAAATTTGATTTTAATGCATGTGGTTGGCACAGGCGAGGCCAGCAATTATTGCCTATCCCTAATTGCCCTTGCCACGAGCTGCCTTCTTGAACCGCTGTGCTCCCTGTGATGTTGGTCCACCCACAGAGCTATTAGGGAGGATATTCCAGTATTTTGAGCCATCAACAGTGAAAGAATAGCAATATATTTCCAAGTCAGGACGGTGAGTGCCTTGGAGGGAACGTCCAGGTGGTGGTGTTCCCATGTGTCTGCTGCCCTTGTCTTTCCAGATGGGAGTGATTGTGGGTTTGGAAAGTGCTACCTAAGGAACCTTGGTGAGTTCTTGCATTGCATCTTGTAGATGATACACACTGCTGCCACAGTTTGTGGGTGGTGAAGGGAGTGAATGTTTGTGGAAGGGATAGAAATCAAGTGGGCTGCTGATCCTGGATGGTGTCAAGTTTCTTGAATGTTTTTGGAGCTGCACTCATCCAAGCAAGCGGAGATTATTTCATCACACTCCTGGTTTGTGCCTTGTAGATGATAGACAGGCTTTGGTAAGTCAAGTGAGTTACTCACCACAGGATTCCTAGCCTCCGACCTGGTCTTGTAGCCAAACTATTTCAGCGAGTCCAGTTCAGTTTCTGGTCAATGGTAACCTCCAGGATGTTGATCGTGGGGGTGTTCAGCGATGGTAATGCCATTGAAAGTCAAGGGGTGATGATCAGATCCTTTCATTGCCTGGCACATGTGTGGCACAAATGTTATTTGCTACTTGTCAGCCTAACGCTGGATTTAGTCCGGGTTTGGCCACATTTGGACATAGACTCCTTCAGCATCTATGGAGTCGCAAATGGTGCTGAATATTGTGCAGTCATTATGAACATCCCCACTTCTGACCTTCATGATGAAAGAAAGGTCATTGATGAAGTAGCTGCAGATGGTTGCGCTAAGAACACCACCCTGTGGAAAATATGTAGTGATGTCCTGAAACTGAACTAATTGACCTCCATCTTCCTTTGTGCTAGGTGCACCTCCAACAAGAGGAAAGTTTCCCCCCCATTCCCATTGACTCCAGTTTTGCTAAGGATCCTTGATGTTACACTCCGTCAAATGCTCACTCACATTTATCGGCGCTGAACTTCATTTGCCAATTATTGTCTATCTCCATGTTTATTAATGCCCTCCTATAATCTGTTGCAGTCCACTTCAGAATTAATTAACACCCCCCTCAAAATTTGGTGCCTCTCCACAAAGTCCAACTCGATATAATGTACATTGTGAGCAGCATGGTCCCAACGCTGAATCTTGTGGAACACCACTTCCACCTTCTGAATATCTACTCTTCACTCTCATTCTCTGCTTTCTGTTTTGCAGCCAGATAGCAATCCATTGTGCCACTTACATTCTCTAATTATATATTATACGGCACCTTATCAAAGGCCTTTTGAAAATCCAGACAAATTACACCTTCTGCATAGTCATCAATTCTCTTTGTTATCTCCTCAAACAAAATCAGGTTGGTTAAGCAAATTGAAATTCCTGCTGGTTTTCATTATAATATTTTTGATTTCTAGATATTATTTTATTCTCTCCTATAGTAAGGGTTCCATTATTTTTGTTACCATTGATAAATATTATGTTGACTGGTCTATAATTCCCTGGATGTATTCTCTCCTCCTTCAACATTAGCGATCTGCCACGCCTCGCACCACACCTTGTTTTAACCAAATTAAATAAGAGTAATAATGCCTCTGCTCTCTCTTCCCTAAATTCTCCTCTGAGTTTGTTTATTCATTATATCAGATTTTTTTTAAATACACTTACCTCACTGCTCATTTCATCATGCCACATCATGCCTGCCTGTTCTATCCCCTGGTAAATCCTGCCATCTATTGTTACATGTGGTATGACCCTTTCTATTCCTTAATTATTCCATTTCCATCACCACCTTCCTTTTTTTTTTAAAGTTGATGCGGCAGTAAACTATTTTGCTATTTTTGTTTATATTCCTTGATAATTTTATAGCTCCTATTTTTCTTTCCCAATTCTCTCATATTCTCTCTTATCCCGCTCGCCTCTACTATCTACGACAAGCTTAAAGGATTTGTGCCTCAATGTGTGGAGCTTTCGCAATAACTAATCACGCTGATCACTTGGAAAACAGTGGCAGGATTAAAGAGAGTCAGCATGCTTGAAAAATCTACTGGAATCCTTTGAGGATGTAACTAGTAGAGTTGATGAGGTGGGGCGAGGGGTGTAGTATATTTGGACTTTCAGAAGGCTTTGACAAAGTCCCACATAAGAGATTAGTGTGTAAAATTAATGTGCATGGAATTTGGGAAAGTGCACGGAGATGGATAGAAAACTGATATGCAGACAGGAAACAAAGAGTAATAATTAACGTGTCTTTTTCATATTGGCAGGCAGTGGCTAACGGGATATCGCAAGATTCGGTGTGAGGACCCGAGCTACTCACAATATATATTAATGATTTAGATGAGGGAACAAAAAATAAATTTGCAAATTACACCAAGTTGGGTGGGAGGGTGAGCTGTGAGGAGGATGCAGTGAAATTTGAACAAGTTGAGGGAATGTGCAAATGAATGGCAGGTGCAGTATAATTTGGATAAATGTGAGGTTATCCGCATTGGTAGCAAAAACAAGAAGGCAGACTATTATTTGAATGGCAATAAATTGGGAGAGGGGAATTGCAACAAGACCTGCTTTGCCTCGTACAGCAGTCGCTGATGGTAAGCATGTAGGTACAGCAGGTGGTAAAGAAGGCTAATGGTATGCTGGCCTTCATTGCGATAGGATTAGAGTACAGGAGCAGGGAAGTCTTGCTGAAATTATACAGGGTTTTGCTGAGGCCACACCTAGAATATTGTGTGCAGTTTTGGTGTCCTCATCTGGGGAAGGATGTTCTTGCTCCAGGGTGAGTGCAGCGAAGGTTTACCAAACTGATTCCTGGGATGGCGGGACCTACGTGTGAGGAGAGATTGAATTGGTTAGGATTGTATTTTCTGGAGTTCAGGAGAATGAGGGGGTATCTCCTAGAAATCTGTTAAACACTAACAGGACTGGACAGAGTAGATGCAGGAAGGATGTTCCTGATGGTGGGTGTGTCCAGAACCAGGGTCACAGTCTGAGGATATTGGTAGACCATTTAGGACAGAGATGAGGAGAAATGTCTTCACCCAGAGAGTGGTGAGCTTGTGGAATTTGTCACCACTGGAAGTAGCTGAGGCCAAAACATTGCATATTTTCAAGAAACAGTTAGATACAGCACTTAGGGTGAAGGGCATCAAAGGATATGGGGCAAAGCGGGATTATGCTATTGAGTTGGATGATCAGCCATGATCATAATGAATGGTGGAACAGGCTTGAAATGACCGAATAGTCATCCCCTGGTCCTATTTTCTATGTTTCTATATATTTAATGTACATCTCTTTCCTAATCATCAATTGTTCTCTAAAATACTCATTTATCTATGAATTCTCACTGGTGTTTAGTTTATTCTTTCGTTTTAACAAAATATATTTCCTTGCACTCAGTTGAAGACTTTTAAATGTTTTACCCATTGTTGTACTACATCATTGGTTCCTAGTTGGCTATTTATTTTTCTCAAGTTCAATTTTCAGCGCCTCCAAAGTCAGCTCATCTCCAATCTATTAATGTGTTTTTTATCATACTTATGTCATTTGCGATCATCATCTTAATGTATATTATGATCACTACTGCCTAGATACTCCCCTAAATTTCACACTCTTTTCTGTTCTGGGTCATTCTCTATAACTAGATCCATTTGAGAATCTTCCCTAGTTGAGATTCTAACCCAATATACATATATATATATATAAAAATACTACACACAGTATGTAATCTCCATTCTCTTATTTCCGTTACTTATCTCTTCAGTCCAATTAGGTTGTTGAAATCTATTGAATCTATTTGTTTTAATCTATCCTTTAATCTATCTGCATATTTCTTCCTCTACCTCCCTTCCATTATTAGGTAGCCTGTGGACAACATTCATTCGTCTAATGGATCCTTTATCATTTTTAAGTAGGAGACAACCATACAGACCGTCGATTCTGCACCACCATTCAATACTTTCATGACTGATCTTGGGCTTCAATTCCACCTACCAGCCCACTCCCCAAATCCCTTGATTTCCTTAGACATCAAAAATCTATCCATCTCTGCCTGACATGTATTCAGCAATAAGCATCCATAACCCAATGATGGAGAATTCCACAGATGCATTAACCTTTGAATGAATAAATGTCTCTCCATCTAAGTCTTAAGTGATCAGCCTCTTATCCTGAGGCACTAACCCCTCATTCTAGATGCCCCAGCCAGGTTAGACAACCTCAGAATCCACCCCGCATTGCTCCTTCAGAATCTTAGTCTTCTGAACGCCAGAGAATAGACTCAATTTACTCTTCCTCTCATCTTAGCATAATCTTCTCACCTAGCAGCCAATCTAGTGAACCATCACTATACTATCTCCAGTGCAAGTAATTCCAAAACTGCACGGAGTATTCCAGCTGTGATCTCAGTCAAGCCCTGTACAATTATGGCAAAACTTCTTTATTCGTGTACACTAATTCCCTTGCAACAAAAGGCCAACATTTGCCTTCCTAATTGCTTGCTATACCAGCATGCTAACTTGTAGTGTTCCTTTTTCAATATGTTGGTGGAAGCTGAAGCCTTTGTCAAGAAGCATGGAGGACGTGGTCTTGATCGAATAGATTCAAATGGGACACTAATGGGAATGGTTGGGAGGGGTTGTAGTTTGTATCTGAACTCCAACTAATACAATCCTAACCGATTCAATCTCTCCTCACACCTCAGTTCTACCATCCCAGGAATCAGTCTACATTGTGTATTTATCGTATGTCCAATGTTTTTCATGTATGGGACAACCTGGCTTCTCACTGTAACTCAGTACACGTGACAATAACTTGAAATCAGCCTTAGCCAACTCCTCTTCCCATCCCCCCAGCCCGTATTTATGTCATTTGAATTTCAAGTGCAAGACTGTTGTTTGCGAATGGAGAGTGTCACTTTCGAACTTAGAATGGAATGGAATCTGACAATGATCATTTTTTGCCAGTGAATTTCATCACACAATACTCAATATAAAATATTCTTATCCCCGGTTGGTTCCACAACATTTTGTTCTATGAAACTTGCAAACTCATCCTCCAATGACCTTTGCCAATATGGGTCTGGATTCTCCATTTCAAGGACTATTTCCCCAAACCATCGTGCAAACTGTGGTCTTTTACGCCAGAAAAATTGGTGTCAAAAGGCCACAGATTCACAGCCCTGCAGGGGGCTACCACGGAGCCGTTGTGAAGCTCGCAGCTCCAACTGCAGATATGGCCCCCCGCACAACCGGGTCAGAGGCCGCACATGCGCATGGCGGCGGCCTCCAGTGGCCTCGCTGTGCTCCATGGGGAGCTCAGACCGCGGACCTGGACCGCAGAAATAGTGCCCCTGATAGTGCCCAACTTCGACCGCCCGCACAATAAAGGCACAGTCCCGTATGAGGACCCCCTGCCCTCCGATCGGCCTGCTCCCGACCATGGTGGCCGCAGACTCGTCCGCACCAGCCTCGCTGTTACCCGGACGGCTGGGTCCATATTAAAAATACGCCGTTGGGAGTTTGGCCAGTCGGGGGTGGAGAATAGCGGGGAAGGCTTCAAGCAATGGCCACAGGTGGGGGATACGCGGCGCGGCGGGGATTGGAGAATCGAAGAACAGCTGCCGGTCCCGATTCCATGCGTGAAACTGGATTCTCTGCACTGACACCGGACGCGATTTCGCTGTCGGGGTGCGGAGAATCCAACCCATGATCTTTGTAGTCTATATGAAAGTTAAAACATACATAGAACATAGAAAATACAGCACAGAACAGGCCCTTCGGCCCACGATGTTGCGCCAAACCTTTGTCCTAGATTAATCATAGATTATCATTGAATTTACAGTGCAGAAGGAGGCCATTCGGCCCTTTGAGTCTGCACCGGCTCTTGGAAAGAGCACTCTACCCAAACTCAACACCTCCACCCAACACTAAGGGCAATTTGGACATTAAGGGCAATTTATCATTGGCCAATTCGCCTAATCCGCACATCTTTGGACCGTAGGAGGAAACCGGAGCACCCGGAGGAAACCCACGCAGACACGGGGAGGACGTGCAGACTCCGCACAGACAGTGACCCAAGCCGGAATCGAACCTGGGACCATGGAGCTGTGAAGCAATTGTGCTATCCACAATGCTACCGTGCTGCCCTTGAGAACAAATAAATCTACACTATATCATTTTACCTTAATCCATGTGCCTATCAAATAGCTGTTTGAAGGTCCCTAATGTTTCCGACTCAACTACTTCCACAGGCAGTGCATTCCATGCCCCCACTACTCTCTGGGTAAAGAACCTACCTCTGATATCCCTCCTATATCTTCCACCTTTCACCTTAAATTTATGTCCCCTTGGAATGGTTTGTTCCACCCGGGGAAAAAGTCTCTGACTGTCTACTCTATCTATTCCCCTGATCATCTTATAAACCTCTATCAAGTCGCCCCTCATCCTTCTCCGTTCTAATGAGAAAAGGCCTAGCACCCTCAACCTTTCCTCGTAAGACCTACTCTCCATTCCAGGCAACAACCTGGTAAATCTTCTTTGCACCTTTTCCAAAGCTTCCACATCCTTCCTAAAATGAGGCGACCAGAACTGTACACAGTACTCCAAATGTGGCCTTACCAAAGTTTTGTACAGCTGCATCATCACCTCACGGCACTTAAATTCAATCCCTCTGTTAATGAACGCGAGCACACCATAGGCCTTCTTCACAGCTCTATCCACTTGAGTGGCAACTTTCAAAGATGTATGAACATAGACCCCAAGATCTCTCTGCTCCTCCACATTGCCAAGAACTCTACCATTAACCCTGTATTCCACATTCATATTTGTCCTTCCAAAATGGACAACCTCACACTTTTCAGGGTTAAACTCCATCTGCCACTTCTCAGCCCAGCTCTGCATCCTATCTATGTCTCTTTGCAGCCGGCAACAGCCCTCCTTACTATCCACAACTCCACCAATCTTCGTATCGTCTGCAAATTTACTGACCCACCCTTCAACTCCCTTATCTAAGTCATTAATGAAAATCACAAACAGCAGAGGACCCAGAACTGATCCCTGCGGTACGCCACTGGTAACTGGGATCCAGGCTGAATATTTGCCATCCACCACCACTCTCTGACTTCTATCGGTTAGCCAGTTCGTTATCCAACTGGCCAAATTTCCCACTATCCCATGCCTCCTTACTTTCTGCATAAGCCTACCATGGGGAACTTTATCAAATGCCTTACTAAAATCCATGTACACTACATCCACTGCTTTACCTTCATCCACATGCTTGGTCACCTCCTCAAAGAATTCAATAAGACTTGTAAGGCAAGACCTACCCCTCACAAATCCGTGCTGACTATCCCTAATCAAGCAGTGTCTTTCCAGATGCTCAGAAATCCTATCCTTCAGTACCCTTTCCATTACTTTGCCTACCGCCGAAGTAAGACTAACTGGCCTGTAATTCCCAGGGTTATCCCTAGTTCCTTTTTTGAACAGGGGCACGACATTCACCACTCTCCAATCCCCTGGTACCACCCCTGTTGACAGTGAGGACGAAAAATCATTGCCAACGGCTCTGCAATTTCACCTCTTGCTTCCCATAGAATCCTTGGATATATCCCGTCAGGCCCAGGGGACTTGTCTATCCTCAAGTTTTTCAAAATGCCCAACACATCTTCCTTCCTAACAAGTATTTCCTCGAGCTTATCAATCTGTTTCACACTGTCCTCTCCAACAATATCGCCCCTCTCATTTGTAAATACAGAAGAAAAGTACTCGTTCAAGACCTCTCCTATCTCTTCAGACTCAATACACAATCTCCCGCTACTGTCCTTGATCGGACCTACCCTCGCTCTAGTCATTCTCATATTTCTCACATATGTGTAAAAGGCCTTGGGGCTTTCCTTGATCCTACCCGCCAAAGATTGTTCATGCCCTCTCTTAGCTCTCCTAATCCCTTTCTTCAGTTCCCTCCTGGCTATCTTGTATCCCTCCAATGCCCTGTCTGAACCTTGTTTCCTCAGCCTGACATAAGTCACCTTTTTCCTCTTCACAAGACATTCAACCTCTCTTGTCAACCATGGTTCCCTCACTCGACCATCTCTTCCCTGCCTGACAGGGACATACATATCAAGGACACGTAGCACCTGTTCCTTGAACAAGTTCCACATTTCACTTGTGTCCTTCCCTGCCAGCCTATTTTCCCAACTTATGCACTTCAATTCTTGTCTGACAACATCGTATTTACCCTTCCCCCAATTGTAAACCTTGCCCTGTTGCACGTACCTATCCCTCTCCATTACTAAAGTGAAAGTCACAGAATTGTGGTCACTATCTCCAAAATGCACCTTTCCAAAATCTGTTTCCCAATCTGTTCCTCCACATCTCTGCTACTATTGGGGGGCCTATAGAAAACTCCTAACAAGGTGACTGCTCCTTTCCTATTTCTGACTTCAACCCATACTACCTCAATAGGGGGATACTCCTCGAACTGCCTTTCTGCAGCTGTTATACTATCTCTAATTAATAATGCCACCCCCCACCTCTTTTACCACCCTCCCTAATCTTATTGAAACATCTATAACCAGGGACCTCCAACAACCATTTCTGCCCCTCTTCTATCCAAGTTTCCGTGATGGCCACCACATCGTAGTCCCAAGTACCGATCCATGCCTTAAGTTCACCCACCTTATTCCTGATGCTTCTTGCGTTGAAGTATACACACTTCAACCCATCTCCGTGCCTGCAAGTACTCTCCTTTGTTAGTGTTCCCTTCCCCACTGCCTCATTACACGCTTTGGCGTCCTGAATATTGGCTACCTTAGTTGCTGGACTACAAATTTGGTTCCCATTCCCCTGCCAAATTAGTTGAAACCCTCCCGAAGAGTACTAGAAAACCTCCCTCCCAGGATATTGGTGCCCCTCTGGTTCAGATGCAACCCGTCCTGCTTGTACAGGTCCCACCTTCCCCAGAATGCGCTCCAAATACCTGAAGCCCTCCTTCCTACACCATTCCTGCAGCCACGTGTTCAACTGCACTCTCACCCTATTCCTAGCCTCGCTATCACGTGGCACCGGCAACAAACCAGAGATGACAACTCTGTCTGTCCTGGCTTTAAACTTCCAGCCCAACTCCCTAAACTTGTTTATTACCTCCACACCCCTTTTCCTAACTATGTCGTTGGTACCAATGTGCACCACGACTTCTGGCTGCTCACCCTCCCCCTTAAGGATCCTGAAGACACGATCCAAGACATCCCTGGCCCTGGCACCCGGGAGGCAACATACCTTCCGGGAGTCTCGATCGCGACCACAGAATCTCCTATCTGTTCCCCTAACCATTGAATCTCCTACAACTATTGCTTTTCTATTCTCTCCCCTTCCCTTCTGAGCCCCAGAGCCAGACTCAGTGCCAGAGACCTGGCCGCTAGGGCCTTCCCCCGGTAGGTCATCCCCCCCCAACAGCATCCAAAACGGTATACTAGTTTTGAAGGGGAACGGCCACGAGGGATCCCTGCACTGTCTGCCTGTTTGTTTTTTTCCCCCTGACTGTAACCCAGCTATTCTTGTCCTGTACCTTGGGTGTGGTTACCTCCCTGTATCTCTTCTCAATCACCCCCTCTGCCTCCCGGATGATCCGAAGTTCATCCAGCTTCAGCTCCAGTTCCCTAACACGGTCTTTGAGGAGCTGAAGTTGGGTGCACTTCCTGCAGGTATAGTCAGTGGGGACACCGGTGGTATCCCTCACCACCCACATCCTACAGGAGGAGCATGTAACTGGCCTAGCCTCCATCCCCTCTTACCTTACAGAATATAGCTGCTGTGTGGACTAACTAGATCTCCGCCCTCCGACTCTGCTCCCAGTCAGCTACACTTTCTGTAAACTCCTGGCTCTCTTCGCACTCTTTGCGGAAATATCGGAAACAAAATGAAAGGAGTACCTTACTCCCTCCTCACCTAACTCCCTCGGTCACCAAACTCTCATTATCGCACTTAAATGCACCAAATTCAGCATTCCCTCGGTCACCAATCTCTCACTATCGCACTCAAATGCACCAAATTCAGCATTCCCTCGGTCACCAAACTCTCACTATCGCACTCAAATGCACCAAATTCAGCATTCCCTCGGTCACCAATCTCTCACTATCGCACTCAAATGCACCAAATTCAGCATTCCCTCGGTCACCAAACTCTCACTATAGCACTCAAACGCACCAAATTCAGCACTCAGTGCAAACAAAGTCTGCACTGTAGGGGATCACTTTTATACTGTGAGTCTAGCCTCTGAAACCTGGCCTAATCCAATTAACTAATTAACAAGCTCCAGCTGCATGTGCCTACAAGTAGAAGCCTGTTTAAAGCTGATTGAAAATTCACCTTCTTCTAAACCAAACAGCAACTTTTAAGTTAATTAACTAAATAAAAGAAAGACTAAACTTTAGATAACAATGAAGCCTTATTCTCCCTGTGTTTGCATGGGTTTCGCCCCCACAACCCAAAAGATGTGCAGGCCAGGTGGATTGGCCATGCTAAATTGCCCCTTAATTGGAAAAAATGAATTGAGTATACTAAATATTAAAAAAAGAAAAAAAAACACTTTCTGATCACGGATCCCACAGCTTGCCCACCCTGATTCAACCTGCCACAACAACATCGGGCACTCCTCAACCGCTTCTGCACTGACCAAGGCCTTTATGAAGTGAATTGGCACAAGTGGAGCTTTGCAGGGAAGCAAGACCACAGCTTTGGTGCCCCCAATCTATGACTAACATCATTGAAGACTGTCCCTTGACTCAGAGAGCTCCATCTGGCCACTGCGGAAGCTATTGGCTGACTTGGTGATTACCCGCACACATCAAACAAAAATGTAATGCACATTCAGACTGACAGGAGATAGTGTTGGGCAAGCTAATAGGGCTAAATGGAGACAAATCTCCTGGCCCTGATGGATTGCAACTCTGGGTACTAAAGGAGATGGTGGGGGAAATAGCAAGTATGTGTCAAAGTTCGCAGATGACACTAAGATGAGTGGTAGAGCAAAGTGTGCTGAGGACACTGAAAGTCTGCAGAGTGATATAGATAGTTTAAGTGAGTGGGCAAAGGTCTGGCAGATGGAGTACAATGTTGGTAAATGTGAGATCATCCATTTTGGGAGGAATAACAACAAAATGGACTATTATTTAAATGGTGAAGAATTGCAGCATGCTGCTGTGCAGAGGGGCCTGGATGTCCTTGTGCATGAATTGCAAAAAGTTGGTTTGCAGGTGCAGCAAGTAATTAAGAAGGCAAATCGAAATGTGTCCTTCATTGGCAGAGGGATGGAGTTTAAAAACAGGGGGATTATGTTGCAGATGTATAGGGTGATGAGAGCCCATACTTGGAGTACTGTGTAAAGTTGTGGTCTTCTTCCTTGAGAAAGGATGTACTGGCCCTGGAGTGGGTGCAGAGGAGATTCACTCGGTTGATTACGGAGTTGAGAAGATTGGCTTATGAGGAGAAACTGAGTAGACTGGGACTGTACTCATTGGAATTTAGAAGACTGAGGGGGGATCTTATGGAAACATGTAAAATTATGAAAGGAATAGATAAGATAGAAGTAGGGAGGTTGTTTCCACTGGTGGGTGAAACTAGAACTAGGGGGCATAGCCTCAAAATAAGAGGGAGCTGATTTAGGACTCGATTGAGGGGGAACTTCTTCATCCACAGGGTTGTAAATCTGTGGAATTCCCAGCGCAGTGACGCAGTTGAGGCTACCTGGTTGAATGTTTTTAAGGCAAGATCGATAGATTTGTGAAGAGTAAAGGAATTTAGGGTTCTGGTGAGCAGACGAGTGGCTAAGTGGAGCTGAGTCCACAAAAAGATCCGCCATTATCTTATTGAATGGCTGAACAGGTTCGAGGGGCCAGATGGCCTTCTCTTGTTCCTAGTTCTTATGTTTTTTCTGACCTAACTGGAACCATATCCAAGGGCAAGAAAAGGAGCTGTTTATCAATTTGCAGAATTTCTCTCAGTAAGCATAGGGGAAAAAGCTGTGCTGAGTGCAATATCCAGAACTAGTGACTGATGAGCAAAATACTGTTGCACGTTCCGAAGTGTGGGTTAAAAGTCAAATTAAATACGACAGAAACAAACATTCCAATAACTCAAGATGTGATAAGGAGTGATAAAATTGGACAAGGTTAGATGAGCGCATCTGAATTATGTCAAGACTAGGACTTTGTGTCAAAAATCAGACAATTAAACAAGGGTTGAAATTCCTCAGGTAGGAGATGCAAAGTTTGCGAATCATTGATTTTAAGACCATTAGTCATAGGAGTAGAATAGGCCACTTGGCCTATAGAGTCTACTCAGCCATTCAATCATGGCTGATATTTTTCTCATCCCATTCTCCTCTCCTGTCTTGTCCCCATAACCCTGATTCCCTTTTAATCAAGAACCTATCTATCTCTGTCTTGTCCTGATTGTGTGTACAGTATCGCCGAAACCAGAAAACTTTAAATAATTGCTAGTTGGGAAGAATAAAGTATCGTGTACCCAGCCACAATATTGAAGACACCTTGCTTCACAATTCATTGAGTTTTCCTCTGAGCCATTTGCAGCCTTTGGAAAGCAGCCTGTTTTTTCCAGGAAATAATAATACGATTTTTAAAAGGGAAACATTGGAATTTGAGGAGGAGGAAGGAGAATCAAACAGTAACACCCATCTTGCAATTGTTAGCGAATAGGTGCAGGTGCGGCCTGGAGCAGTCCGCGTGGGGGTGATTGGTGCAGGTGCTGGGCCATGTGGGGTTGATTGGTGCACATGGCGGACCACGCGGGGGTGGTTGGTGGAGGTGCTGGGCCGCGCGGGGGCGGTTGGTGCACGTAGCGGACCACACGGGGTTGGTTGATGCACGTGGTTGACCGTGTGGGGTTGGTTGGTGCACGTAGCGGAGCACGCGGGGGCGATTGGTGCACGTAGCGGGCGGAGCGGGGTTGGTTGGTGCACGTTGTGGACCTCGCAGGGTGGTTAGTGCAGGTGGCGGTCCACGCGGGGGTGGTTGGTGGACGTAGCGGACCGCGCAGGGGCGGTTGGTGCTGGTGCCGGGCCACGTGGTGTTGGTTGGTGCACGTGATCGTCTGCGCGGGGGCGGTTGGTGTACGTGGCAGGTCCGCACGGGGGTGGTTGGTGCACATAGCGGGTCCACGCGGGGTTGGTTGGTGGACGTCGCAGACCACGCGGGGGTGGTTGGTGCACCTGGCGGATCTGCGTGGGGTTGGTTGGTGGACGTGGCGGGTCCACGCGGGGGCGGTTGGTGCACATGGCGGGTCCACGCGGGGTTGGTTGGTGGACGTCGCAGACCACGCGGGGGTGGTTGGTGCAGTTGCCGGGACGCGCGGAGTTGGTTGGTGCACGTGGCGGTCCACGCGGGATCTTAGATATGGGAGGTAAATGTTCCCATGTACAGGTTGGGCAAGGTTTATACTTTATAACTTATATTATACAAGGGAGTGGGGGTTATTAGGGTTATTAGGAGACCTAAAAGCAAATAATTTTCAGTCAAGAGGTCTCCGAGTTTTTCATAATACCATAAGACATCGGAGCAGAAATAGGCCACTTGGCACATCGAGTCTGCTCCGCCATTCAATCATGTCTGATAGTTTCTCATCCCCATTCTCCTGCCTTCTCCCCATCACCCCTAATACCCTTATTAATCAAGAACCTATCTATCTCTGTCTTAAAGACACTCAGTGATTTGACCTCCACAGCCTTCTGCAGCAAAGTGTTCCACAGATTCACCCCCTCTGGCTGAAGGAATTCCTCCTCATCTCTGTTTTAAAGGATCGTCCCTTTAATCTGAGATGGTGTCCTCTGGTTCTAGTTTTTCCTACAAGTGGAAACATCCTCCCCACGTCGACTCTATCCAGGCCTCGAAGTATCTTGTATGTTTCAATAAGATCCCCTCTCAACCTTCTAAACTCCAACGAGTACAGACCCAGAGTCCCCAAACGTTCCTCATACGACAAGTTCTTCATTCCAAGGATCATTCTTGTGACTCGCCTCTGGACCCTTTCCATAGCCAGCACATCCTTCCTTAGATATGGGGCACAAAACGGCTCACAATACTCCAAATGGGGTGTGACCAGAGCCTTATACAGCCTCGGAAGTACATCCCTGGTCTTGTATTCTAGCCCTCTTGACATGAATGCTAACATTGCATTTGCCTTCTTAACTGCTGACTGAACCTGCACATTAACTTTAAGAAATCGTGAACAAGGACTCCCAAGTCCCTTTGTGCTCCTGCTTTCCGAAGCATTTCCCCATTTAGAAAATAGTCTATGCCTAAATTCCTCCTTCCAAAGTGCATAACCTCACACTTTTCCACATTGTATTTCATTTGCCACTTCATTGCCCACTCTCCTAGCTTGTCCAAGTCCTTCTGCAGCCCCCTTGCTTCCTCAATACTGCCTGTCCCTCTACAGATCTTTGTATCATCTGCAAACTTAGCAGCACTGCCTTCAGTACGTTCTTCCAGATCATTAATGTTCTTCCAGATCATTAATGATTCATTACAATGTTAAACTCGCATTCCTTCCTTAGTGGTCGGTAGAGGAGACAACTGTTGACCCAAAGCACAGAATGTCATTCTCCATCCTGCCAGCCCTGTTTTCCTGAGCAGTGCGCCCTCGCTGGCAGTGGGATACTCTTATCCCGCAGTCTGCCAAGGGGTTCCCCATTGTGAACCATCCCACACCATCAGGAAACGTGCGGGAGTGGGTGCGCTGCGGGCGGGGCAGAGAATCCCGCCGACAGAAAATCTCTCAGGGAACACTTTTAATATTTGTGAAGGACCGTGGGTGGGATTCTCCGACCCCGTGCCGGGTTGGAGAATCGGCGCTGGGGGGGGGGGGGGGGGGGGCAGAATCACGCAACGTCGGCCCGCCGATTCTCTGCCGCTGTTTCTCGTGCCCCCGCGGGTTCGGTCAGGGGCCATTGAAAGCGGCCTCCCTGGCGATTCGACGGGCCGAGTCCCGCCGGCATGGTTTATGCATGATCCCACCCGGCGGGACCTCGGAGTTCTAGCTGAGGGGGTGGGGGGCCTCCTGGCGGAGGGACCCGACCCCGGGGGGGCCTCAACGGTGGCCTGGACCGCGATCGGGGTCTACCGATAGGTGGGCGGGCTAGTTCCGTGGGGGCCGATGTTCCTCCACGCCGGGCCCCTGTAGGGGTCCGCCATAATGCCTGTGGGCTGGCGCAGAGATGGGAACTCACGCGCATGCGCGGACTCGTTCCGGCCGTGGTGCGCATGCGCGGACTCGCGCCAGCCGTGACACGCCGGCTTTCGGGCGCCGGAGCTGCGGACACCATTCTGACACCGTACTCGCCCCCTAGGAAGGGGTGCATACCTGCCACTTGAGGCCCGTTGACGCCGGAGTGGCTCGTGCCGCTTTTCACGCTGGCGTCAAACTTATCCGTGGGATTGGAGAATCCCGGCCCATATGTCTACAATGGAAAGATCTGCGTATTGTGGTGGATATTCAGTTCACTTTCCCTGGCCATCTCTTGTGGGAGGACGCCCACAATTTGTTTTTGGCCTCTCCAAATTGACTTTAATCAACAAGTACGAAGCTATTGTGACTCACTAAAGCCAGAGGAAGTACATAGCCTGTGTGGATGCTTACTGTAAAAGTAATCATCTCTCAAGTTAATGCGAAGGACACATCAACTGCAATGTCCATGAATTTCTGTTCAATAACTGGTAAACAAAATGGAGCTCCTTCCTTTTCAAATAATTAAAATGTGAATTGTTTTGATTGCAGGAAGAACATTTGCAGACAAGAAGAAAATAAAAGAACAGCTTCCACATATTTTTTACTGTGAGTACTTTCCAACAATGTCTAAAAACTGCTACGTTAAAAGTCACTGCAGCTAATGGTCAGATGTTGAGATGGCACCGCTCAGGTGAATAGTTTGATTTCTCCCCATCCCCCACAGTGGTTAGAACCTCTGCATCACACGCCAGGGGCCCAGGTTCAATTCACACCTTGAGTGACTGTGTGGACTTTGCACCTTCTCCCAGTGTGTGGGTTTCCTCCGGGTGCTCCTGTTTCCTCCCACAGTCCAAAGATGTGCAGGATAGATGGATTGGTCTTCCTGAATTGCCCCTTCGTGTCTAAAAAGGTTAGGTTGGGTTACTGGGTTATGGGGATAGAGAGAGGGAGTGGACCTGGATAGGATGCTCTTTCAGAGGGTCGCTGCAGTCTCGATGGGCTGAATCTTAGTTCCGTACTATTGTACCCACTGCTTCAGTGATATGAGTCTGACTTCTAGTTCACTATCATTGTATCTGGTTGATAGCGGCATTGGGCTCTTCCTGGGAACAGGTTGCTATATTTGATGAAAGCCCTGGACAGCCTGCAGGAGGACTGGAAAGAATGTAGAATAAGGGATACCTTGTGGAAAGAGAGAAAACAGATTCAAACTGTGGTACTTGAATGTTGAAGGTGCTGAGTCAGCGAGCTCCCTGAGAGAAATTCTTTGAAAGCGTTCGTTGTTTATTATTTCTGATCATTAAGTAGACACTTGCTTATATTTCTGAGGGCAACTGCTTTGAGGGGCTCGGGAATTTGACAATGTAAGTTTGGCTTTGAATCATCTCTTTCTTACACTCCTTCAATTGTGGTGGAGCCAACTATTGGACCAGAACACTGGAAATATTGAGGGGCTGCCCCTCTTGTGTTCTCACTATGTTGCATCCGCTGACCTTTGTAGCACCCTTTCCTGTCACACCTTCCATCTAACACTTTCAATCTGTTTTTGACCTTTCCAAACTTGCTTCAATTAGTGTACATACTACTGATTGTACACTATACTTGGATTATGGGGCCGGGTCATTCCTTCCCTTCAGAATCTGCACTTACTGAATGTAGGCAAGCATGGACTCCACAGGCTTCTTGCATGTGAATTAGGAGGAAGGTTGGGGAAGGGGCCTTCAGGCTGCCCAACTGTGCACAAGTGTAGCCCAGCCTGAAGTTCCAAGTCAGAGCAGCCTGCACAATGTTAGTTGGTGCTGACAGCATTCTCAACACAACTAGGGTACCTGACTCGATGGGCCCAGTTCCCACTAGGGTTCAGCCCTGCAGGCTGTTATTGTATCTGGGGAATTGGAGAGACAAGCTGGGGATGTTGTTCAGTTTTTATTGATGTGTAAGGATTGATTGATAATGAAGTTAATCACATGTTGATTTTACAGCTCCGAAGAGAGCCGTCTGTACCACATGGGGAAGAGGACATTTCAAAACTTTCGATAATTTGATGTATACGTTTTTCAAAGCTTGCAACTATATTTTTGTCAGCGAATGTGCAGATAATATCCCAGATTTCAGCATTCAACTTCGCAGGGGGAATACTGGAGATATCGAAAGACTCCTGATCCAAATATATAGCACTGCAGTCATAGTGGAATTGGGAAGAATCAGAGTCAACGGCCAGCAGTAAGTTTCTTTTGGATAATTCATAAGTTTTGTTTGCAGAGTTATTGTTAAAAAATATATCAAACACTGGCTTCACATCAGAAATAATTTAATGCAGAGGGATAAACTGTTAATCAATAATATGATATGGGGCTGTAAAACAGATTTAACAGGTTGGCAAACAGAATCCTCCAGCTGTTGCCTAGGTAACCTCCAATAATTAATACTGTAGGAGCATGAACACATCAAAAAATGTAGCACTTTAAAATTCAGGAGCTAGTGATATAATATGAGGGACCGACTGCAATATTCTACTTTGGGGATATGGCTTTTATAATATCAAACATGTAGGCCTGTGCCCAATACACATATCAGTTCATGTATTCTGTAATGCTAGGTGGTGAAGTATAGAATTGAAGCCAAACTTTACGCACATTTTAAGCATTTTACAGAATTACACATTGCAAGATTTCACCTCCTAACCTCTTAATCCAGCAACCATGTTTTCACACTATGGGCTGGACTCTTCTGCCCCACCCATCACAAGAATGCCATGGGCGAGTCGCCGACAATGGAAAAATCCATTGACCTTGGGCGGGATTCTCTGGTCACCCACTGAACACGGCCGCAGAATCCCGCCCTATGTTTTTTTATGGAATCACAAGTGCCAGAACTGCAAACAAAAGGTTCATAATTCTGAGCAGGGCTGGTATGCATTGGGTGCTTGAAGTTTGGGCACTGAATGTGCACATGGTTGAATTCAGTTGTAAAGCCAAGGCAAATATATGATAATGTGATCAGGTCGCAGGATTAGCGCCGATAGCCAGAATGCCTGTTTAGATATGTTGAGTGGGGGTTGCAGTGTTGGTGGGTGAAGGGGACTTGTTTAGTCAAATTCGTGTTGCTAAAAAGGAATTCCAAATGCTTTTTCATGCCTACAAGTAAATTTGAGTTGTTTTGGTGTTGTAGTACAAGAGAAGTCTTGGGATTATTTGCAAACCTCGCTGTAGCTACCTTAAACTGGACTGTTTGTTTTGTCATTGACTGTGTTGTAGATACTCAGGTTTGCAGTTTTCTGCCATGAGTCTTCATTTGACTGAATAGGTTGACTCTCAAACAGCAGACCTTTGGATACATGGGGCAGGACATTGCAAGAGGTAGTGGGATCTAGAGTGCAGGATTTATTTATTTTCCTTATCTGCTGCTGCTTTGCATCATCATTAAGGTATTTGGACTTGCAGCTTGATGGACAAGTTGTCGCCATTTTGAATAATTGGTAACAAGCTCCAAGCAGTCATTAATGTCATTAATATCATTGATGTGAATGCTGGCATGCTTCAAAGAGAGCTTCTGAGTTCCTCTGAAGCATTTTCTTCATCCCCCTTTGAAACACAGGCCATTTCAGATTTGCAAAAACAGAAACTGGCAGGAGAAGATGCTTTTCAGCGTTTGGACACAGTGTCTAGTGCATTTTAGTTGATTTTTCAGCATTTGGCAGCACCCTTGAGCAGGTTGGCTGTGCTCGGTATGGCACTGGAGTACCATAGAAAATAGGCCAATTAGCTGACTTTGACTTCATAATGTCAGCTCCCTCAGGGACAGGAGGCTGAAAAAAGCCTGAAAAGCAGAGATCCAGTGAAGCTGTAAGTAATTGTGAACATCACTGTTTGTGATAAGAACTATCAGGTCATCTGTACATTTCAGAAAAAAATCTGTTAGTCGAGTTCTCAGCAATTAGAAAAGCAAATGCATGTTGGCCTTTATCATCGTATCATAGAATTTACAGTGCAGACGGAGGCCATTCGGCCCATCGGGTCTGCACCGGCTCTTGGTAAGAGAACCCTACCCAAGGTCAACACCTCCACCCTATCCCCATAACCCAGTAACCCCACCCAACACTAAGGGCAATTTTGGAAACTAAGGGCAATTTATCATGGCCAATCCACCTAACCTGCACATCTTTGGACTGTGGGAGGAAACCGGAGCACCCGGAGGAAACCCACGCACACACGGGGAGGATGTGCAGACTCCGCACAGACAGTGACCCAAGCCGGAATCGAACCTGGGACCCTGGAGCAGTGAAGCAATTGTGCTATCCACAATGCTACCGTGATGTGAGGGAATTGGAGTACAGAGGGAAAAAAGTAATTTTAGAGTTGTGCAGGGTTTTGGTGAAACCACATCCGGAGAACTCTTCAAATAAGACAATATATGTTTTCATTGGAGCCAGTACAGTGGACGTTTACTAGATTGGTCCCTGGGACGAGGGGATTTTCCTATGATGAGAGGCTAATCTATTTTCTCTTGAAGTTTAGAAGAATGAGAGGTGATCTAATTTAAACATACGAATTAGCGTGGAAGCTGAGAGGTTTTTGCTGGTTGGGGAATCTAAAATGCAGGAGCACAGTCTCAAGATAAAAACTCAGGATTTAGGACTGAGGTGGCAAGAAATTGTGAATCTTTGGAATTCTCTTCCCGAGAGGGTTGTGGATGCTCCATTATTTGAGTACATTCAAGGCTGGGAAAGACAGATTTTTGGTGTCTCAAGCTATCAAAGGATATGGGGAGTGGGCAGAAAATGGAATTGAAGCCCAAGATCAGCTATGATCATACTGAATGGCGGAGCAGGCCCAATGAGCCATATGGCCTTCCGTCCCTATTTCTGGTGTTCTTGTGTGTTCATAATGTCACGGTCCCTGCTCAGTAGATTGTAACGTTTATTTTTTTGTGTCGAAACGTAGATGAACAGAGTCACAGAACTGCTTAAATTTTAGCAAAATAATATAACATTTATTAAAAAAGAAAAGATTAACTGTAGTACAATATTCCGTCACCCCAGCTATATCTTCACAAATATGTACAGATTTGAAGTTTAACACAACTTACAAAATATATCTTATACTTTAACGTTCTGAGTAAGTACACAATCAGTGTAACTCAATAGGCAAAATATGGTCAGCCACAGTTTGGAAACCCAAGTGATGGATGCCACCCAAGCAACATCTGTGGGTTTCTCATCAACCCCCCCCCCCCCCCCCCCCCCCAGGATGCTTGTCGCAATGGGAGCCAACTGGTATCACTGGAACTCTGGCTTTTAATTGAGGGTTTCCAAACTCCACTCTTGAAGAACACACTTTGAAATCTCCCACACAAGGATTCCCCTCGAATGCCTTCACCAAAGAGCCACATTCAGGGTTTTAACCTCTCCTTTCAGTATTCCTTTGACCTGGATCACCACATGCATTCAAGCTACCACACAATATCTCTGGTATCCAGCCATGCCAAGAAAACACTGCTTCACAGGCTGTATTAAGGTGTCACCAAACTCAGGATTACTTCGACTGTCTGGCTTCTCGCTAACCAATGTTTTCAGGTCTGTACCTTGCAGCTCTGTCTTTAACTGAGACCCTCATTCTGCCCATTTCTTTAACTCCAGTGAACAGTACCTTATTCGGATTTCTGTTCTGCGTCCTTTTGTCTTCAGTCATCCTGGGACCTTTCTCTTTTAGTTCCCCTGGATTCTGGAAAATTCTGTTCTTTATTTTCTGGGACTTGTCTTCTGCATCCCTGTATTAGCCTGCCTGTACTGGCAGTTTCTGTGTAAAGCTTCTTGCTTCTCAATTACCAGAGTCCAACTGAACTCTATTGATCTTGCTTTTTAGTGTGGGTCTCTGCAAAGTAACAGCTTAGGTTTTTTTTAAAGCTTTTATGCCATAAAACCTCAATTACAATGCAGGCAATGTTTAAAGTGAAAGTAAACTATAGAAATGCAGTTACCTTTGTTTAACATAAAACTAATCTAAAGTTTTAACCCCTTATCTCAAATACAGAAACACAAAGTAAACTTAAACTTATATCTTACTGTTAACACACAATACAAATTTAAAAATATTCAAACTATTATCTATTTCCTAACAATAAACAACATCAAATATACATAGTTGGATGAATTTTCTGAATCTGCTCCACTAGCATGGTGCTCACCTGTCGCCATGCATTTCAGAAAATCTCAGGGCCATTGTTAGTGATTTTATCTCCATTGACAATAGGTCAGATCACAAGTTTTCCAATATCCCATGAATTGGATTGTTTTATACAGCAAACAGCAATATTTTACAGCAGTAATTTTATGAAGTCCTAGTAAAGATGCTGCAGCTTCAAACACAATCTAAACCTATCTCATGTCACTGGCTTGCAAATAATTCGAGTGCTGGTATGATTAATTGGATGCAAGGGTTGGAGTATGTTACTTTTATCATGTAGAAATATTATATACTATCCAAAGTCACATGCCAAGACCAAGTGTATGATTTTTAAAATATATTTTATGGCATGTGAGTGTTGCTGGCTGGGCTATCATTTGTTGCACTTGAGAAGGTGCTGTTGAGTCACCTTGAAAAACTGTAGTCTATCTAGTGGAGTTATATCCACAGCGCTGTTAGGATGATAATTTTGATTCAGCGACAGCGAAGGAACAGGATATCGTTCCAAGTCCGGATGGCTTGTTGCCCAAAAGGAAGCTTGCAAGTCGTGATGTTCCCATCCATCTGCTGCCCTCACAATTCTAGGTGTTGGAGGTTACAGTTTTGGAAGATTCTGTAGAAAGAGACTTGGTGAGTTACTGCAGTGCATCTTGTAGATGGTATACACTGCTGCTACTGTGTCGGTAGTGGAGGGAGTGAATGTTAAGTTGATGGAAGCTAAAGAAATTTGGCATGTCTGCATTGACTTTTACAAACCTGTACAAATGTGTTGTAGAGAGCTTCCTATCCGGCTGCATCACTGCTTGGTATAGCAACTACTCGGTCCAAGATCGCAAAAAACTGCAGAATATGGTGAACTCAGCCCAACGCATGACACATGTTTGCCCCCCACCCATTGATTCCACACTTCCCGCTGCTTCAGGAAGGCAGACAGCATTATCAGAGACCCCTCCCACCCAGGCTTTGCCCTCTTCCAGACCCTTCCATCAGGCAGAAGGTACAGAAGTCTGAAGACCTGCACATCCAGACATAGGAACAGCTTCTCCCCCACAGCTACAAGACTCCTCAATGACTCTCCCCCAGACTGATCTGTTCCCTGTAAGAACATTATTCACGACACCCTGTGCTGCCCTTGCTCATGTATTAGCTTTGTTTGGCCTTTGTTCTGCACTGTAACCAATCACTATTTGTCGATGTAATCTGTTGATTATTCTTTTTGTCTACTATGTACGCACTGTGTACGTTCCCTCGGCCGCAGAAAAATACTTGTCACCATTCTTCGGTGCACGTGACAATAAGTCAATCAATCAAGTCGAGGCTGCCATTCCGTAGTGCAGGAACTCACAACTCACTTTAGATATCTGGGAGTGCAGGTTGTTTGGGAATGTGGGGGGGGGGGGGGCTCCGTCGGTACAACATTTCTAGTTTGGTGGGGAAGGTGAAAGCTGATCTGGCAAGGTGGGATGATCTCCCACCTGGCGGGTCGGGTACAGGTGATTAAAATGAATGTGTTGCCGCGATTTTTGTTTATTTTTCAATGCCTGCCGAAGTTCCTGCCAAAGACAATTTTTAGAGAGATTGAAGGAATGATTACTGCATTCATATGGGGAGGGAAAGTGGCTAGAGTTAAAAGTGCTGCTACAGAGGGGAAGGCAGTCGGGGGTTGGGTCATCTGAACCTGATGTATTATTACTGGGCGGCGAATGTGGAAAAGGTGCGGAGCTGGGTCAGAGGGATGGATTCCAGTGGGTCAGAATGGAGTAGGGGGTAGGGATTGAAGGTGCTAGCAACAGCGCCGCTCCTGATGGCCCCGGGGAAATACTCAGGGTGTCCGGTAGTAACAGCATAGTTGAGAATTTGGAGCCAGTTTGGCCAGCACTTCAGGTTGGGGGCAAGGTCAAGGGAAATGCTGATTTGGGGGAATCACAGATTTGAACCAGGGAAGTGGGAAGGGAATTTTCGGAGATGGGAGGAGAAGGGAGTCAGGGCACTAAAGGTTTTGTTTGTAGGGAGTCCGTTTGTAGGATTGAAGGAGCTGGGAGCGAAGTAGGCTGGAGCAAGGGGAAATGTTTAGATACATGCAGGTTTGAGACATTGCCAAGAAGGAGATACTGAGCTTCGCGATGGAGCCACCCTCCACATTGCTGGAAGAGGTGCTGACGACAGGGGGACTGGAAAAGGGGGTAGTGTCGGCGGTTTACGGGGTTATTTTGGAAGAGGAGATGCAGTGCTGGAAGGGATCAAAGCAAAGTGGGAGGAGGAGTTAGGAAAGGGTATGGAGGAGGGGTTCTGGTGTGAGGTGCTCTGGAGAGTGCATGCCTCCACCTTGTGCGCGAGGTTGAGGCTGAAACAGCTGAAGGCATATATAGAGCACACCTCACAAAGGCGAGGATGAGTTGGCTCTTTGAGGAGGTGGAAGATGTGTGTGAACGTTGTGGGTGGGGGGCTCCGCAAACCACATTCATATGTTTCGGTCCTGCCCAAAGCTGCAGGAATACTGGAGGGAGGTTTTTAGGGTAAAGTCTGAGGTGGTGCATGTGAAACTTGACCCGGGCACTCTGGAGGCCATATTCGGGGTGTCGGATCAGCCGGGGTTGGAAGCGGGTGGGGAGGCAGATGTTGTAGCCTTCGCCTCGTTGATCGCCCGTCAACCTCTCCACCCTGTGCCCTGACGTGGCGGGGGATCTGCTGGAATTCTTAACTCTTGACAAGGTGAAGTTTGAACTGAGGGGAAGGATGGAGGGGTTCTTCAATTCATTGGCGATATTTATGATGCACTTTAATGTTCAATGTCATCCAATTCTTGAGAGAGGGGTGTTGGGGGGAGGGGTTATGTATGTTGATGGTTACTATGGGTGATTCATGATTTCTTTTTTATTTGATGTTTGTGTTGACATGTGGGTCGTTTAGAGGTTGGTGTGACAAAGGGATTGTTGTTGTTGATAAGGGGATTGATATTATATTTGTTATTGTTGATTGTTGGTGGGTGTAAATTTTGAAGAAAATGTGAGCAAGGAGGAGAATAAAAAATATTTATTAAAAAAAAATCAATCAGGTAGGGGTAGGATATTTAGAGAATGATACAATTGAGCAGAGTCACCATGATTTTATGAAATGGAAATTGTGATTGACAAATTTATTTGAGCTCTTTATGAACGTAACAAGTAGAGTAGTTAAGAGGGAACCAGTAGCTGTTACTATCACAGCCGGTAACCTATAATAAAAACAATTCCAAAATCCCAGTTATTTACTGAAAGAAGGGTGGCACAAGATTCCGCAATTGAAAAGAGGAGAGTTTTTACTGTCAAACAAATCAGACATTAAATACTAACTCCGGTAACCACCTATTCTCTGAAACGCATGTTAAACATGAATAATCAGGCAATTTGTGGTTGACATAAGTAGAAATTGCACATTGAGTGACATTCACAGCTGAGAGTTCACTCAGCATAAAGGTCAGCAATTTTTTTCCCAAAGTCCTTCAAAACTGCCTTCTTCACAGAGAATTTAAGCTACTTTTCATCTCGAATTTACCCTGAACTCCAGCTGACAGCAACACAGAACCAACCTGCAGGCACAGTCTTCAGCAAAAATGGTACACGTTGCATAATCTCCTTAACTCTGCTTACTAAGGTCTGGATTGTGTAGATCCACCAATGTTTTCTTCAAGTAACAGAAACAGCTGCATCTGTGAGTGGAATTTTCCATTCCCACTGGAGATGGGCATCATGTTTAGATTGCAAATTTCTGCTCCCAAATTTTATGGCGGGTGGAGTTCCTTGCTGTGCCATGCCAGGATCTGTATTTGCATGCACTTGAATATCATGAATACTCATTAAAAGCCCAGAAAAACACCCCCATCCCAATCAATTGGCTATGCCAATGACTAATTATAACATCATCAATTATGACTCGATATAACAGACCTACGCCTCATGAACTGTACTTCACTCAGAATCTATTGCTCGCCTACCTTTCACTATGCTGCATTTGTGCCTGCTTCGATTCTGTTGCCAAGACTGTTGAAGCATGAACAGCAAGAAGACAAGATAGGTTTGTGAATCTGGAAGACAGAGGATTAATTGAGAGGAAGAGGTGAGACAACCCGGAGAGTAGAAAGCAAAGTCTTGTTGGGTGTGGTGGTCGTGAGAGAAGACATAACAAGGGAAGGGGCTAGAAATCAAAGGCTTGAGTGGATGAGATCATTCATCCTTTTTCTTCTTGCAGTGTTCTTCTGTACTGTCTGTGCTGACTGCGTTGGTGACCTCCCCAGCCATTTTGGTGAGTTGAGTTGACGTCCAGCTCCCAACATTGGGGAAAACCTCTCCTGCCCGTCTATGATTGCCCGGTGGAGTGCCACCAGTGTGTTGTTACTGATCTTCATGTCAAAGCGCTTGTCACTTTTTGGGGACATTGTGGTACATGGCACGACAAGTCCTGGCCGAGCGGGAGCCATTTAATATGACGCCGGAAATATGAGCAGTTGAGATAACGACAGTCTGAACAATACCCAGCTTCGATGCCATGAGATACTTATGCATGAGCTAAAAAGCGGATGATCTGCTTTGCAACCTGCCACAACGGCCAGTGGGAGCCAGCCCACCTTCCAAACCTTCACTGCACTTAATCTCAGGAATGGAAAATCCTGTGGCACAACTTACTGGAAACATTTGAGTGTCATTTGGGTGCGATTAGCAAGGTGTTTTTCGACGACCCCATTGCTGAGATCACGGCTGGTATTTTAACCGAAAGGAGCCCCAACAACTTTCCCACAATTAATGGCTGTCTTGCCATCTGATTTGCCGGACTTCGGCCTCAGCGTCGCACAGCTAACGAGAGGGAGCTGCTTTAAATACTTTCTGACCATTCATTCAGTAAAAACACAAGCATTGCAGTGCACAGATCTGCTCCTTCCTTTTGGGATGCCGACCTGCCTCGGCTTCTCGATGTTTAGGATGTGAGACGGGGCATCCTGGCCGGGATTCTCCATGCCGAAATCATGCTCGGCGTGGGGACGGAGAATGGGGGTCTCAGACCCGCGTTCGGCTCTGACGCCGGGACGCGAATCTCCACGGACTGGAGAATTGCCGCCAGCCGCACGCACGCATTTGACGCGCCGCCGATCGGGGGGCAGTTGAAAGAGGCTCCCGCGGCGATTCTCCGCGATCGACCGGCCAAGTTCCCGCCGAGTTCCGCTGGCTTCGTTCCAACCTAATTCCACCTGGCGGGAGCTTGGACTCGCGGCTGTGCTGGCCGTCCTGGTGGGGGGATCAGACTCCGGGGGTGGGGGGAGGCCTCCACGACGGCCAAGCACGTGATTGGGGGCTAACTATTGGCGGGAACGCGCGATCTGGGGGTGGGGCCTATCTTCTTCCGCGCTGGCCCACTGGGTGGCTCCGCATGTTGCGCGGGGGCCGGCAGGAAAACGGCCACTGCACGCATGCACGGACCCGCGGCCGGAAGTGCAGGGCCCCGTATCGGCAGCAGGAGCTGCGGGGCGCACACTGGGGCCCTTCTATCCCTCTTGAAATCGGTGAATCACTCCGGAATTTTTGAAAAAAGTCTGGAGTGATTCGCGCCCATTGTGGGAACATAGCCCCATTTTCGGAGAATCCCGGCCCCTGTTCCCCGAGGGGTCAGAATTTCAGCATCAGGGTCAGTAATACCATCTGGAGGCATGGCAATGGCTGTCAGTACAGGCAGCATGACCTGGGGGATCAGCCTTCAATGTCACAAGAAGACCAGCAACCTCGAACGAGCTGCAAGGGTAAGTTACCACCTCTCTCCTGTCATCAGTTCCCCCTGCCACACCTCAAATTCCCAACACACGCCCCCCCCCCCTGCAAATCACTGCTGACACCTTGCATCCTCCCCACATCCGATTATCGTGCTTGTTCCTCATTACCGCCTGGCACCCACTGGCACAACCCCTTCATTTCCAGGTGCGGTGCCCACGCAGGCCACCTGCCGTAGACCCCCCATTTTTGTTTCCGCAGGAGAAGATAACCTGAAAGAAGTGGGAAAGAGCCAAGCCTTGGGGGGGGGGGTACCAGAAATCCGAGTCCTCACCCCTTATGAGGAATGGACCCAGGAGATCGTGGAGTTGACCAAAGAGAGAGCAGTCATGGCAGCGAGGTTGTCCTGCGCCGCAGAGGTGAGGATCCACTGCCCCTTCACCCAAATGACCTGTCTCAAGTGAATTGTTCCTGTCACATGGTTGGTTCATGTTCATGTTCATGTTCATGTTTGTTCATGTCTCATGTCACATGGTTGGTGTCACTTGGTGCAGTCGATTGGCATCAGTTGGTATGGTTGGAGGCACGGTCGGTTGATTGTAGGGCATGTAATTGTTTGGCGGCAGCAGTTGTGTTTGATTTGCTCCAGCAGGCCTGATTGATTCGCTCCAGCAGGTATGGTTGATTCGCTCCAGAAGGGAGTAGTTGATTCGCTCCAGCAGGCGTGTTTGATTCGATTCAGCAGGTGTGTTTCATTCGCTCCAGCAGCTGTGTTTGATTTGCTCCAGCAGGTATGGTTGATTCGCTCCAGCAGGTATGGTTGATTCGCTCCAGCAGGTATGGTTGATTTGCTCCAGAAGGGAGTGGTTGATTCGCTCCGGCAGATGTGTTTGATTCGCTCCAGCAGGAGTGGTTGATTCGCTCCAGCAGCTGTGTTTGATTTGCTCCAGCAGGTGTGTTTGATTCGCTCCAGCAGGTATGGTTGATTTGCTCCAGAAGGGAGTGGTTGATTCGCTCCAGCAGACGTGTTTGATCGATTCAGCAGGTGTGTTTGATTCGCTCCAGCAGATGTGTTTGATTCGCTCCAGCCGGAGTGTTTGATTTGCTCCAGGAGGTGTGTTGATTCACTTCAGCAGGTGTGGTTGATTCGCTCCAGCAGGAGTGGTTGATTCGCTCCAGCAGGTGTGATTGATTTGCTCCAGCAGGTGTGTTTGATTTGCTCCAGGAGGTGTGGTTGATTCACTCCAGCAGGAGTGGTTGATTCGCTCCAACAGGTGTGTTGATTCACTTCAGCAGGTGTGGTTGATTCGCTCCAGCAGGAGTGGTTGATTCGCTCCAGCAGGTGTGATTGATTTGCTCCAGAGGGTGTGGTTGATTCACTCCAGGAGGTGTGGTTGATTCACTCCAGCAGGTGTGGTTATTTGACAGCAGTTCCACTTAACTGTGATGCGTAATCGGACTCATAACTGGACGGGTGTGTCCCTTTAAGAAATGTTTTTGTCTTATCAAATGGCTTCAGTGATGTCATTGTGTGGTTGGAGCTGGGCTGTGGCTCTGGGTTTTTGCTTTTGTTTTGTGTTTGGGGCTGGTTTGAACTGCACAGGTTGAAAGAAGTGTTTCTCTATCTTCATTTTAAAAGCTGTTTCCAGACTACTTGATAACTTAAAAGAGATAATTGCTTTCTGGAAGGAATTCAAACCTGCTGTTTGGAAAGGGGAACAGAGTATCACTAACAATTGTTACACCAGTAAGAGTGCCGTGTGCTGGGCCACACCTTTGAAAAGGGGTTTCTGGTTTTACTTGGAATTTGTCGTTGAATTGGAACAGTTCAGAGGGAATTCATTTAGGGTTATACATAGATTACCGTAGCTGTGTGGGGTCTTTATGTTTGTAGTTGATAAAAATTCTTACTGTGTTTATACAAATGTTAACTAAATTCGTAAAATAAAGCTTGTTTTTTGATTAAATGCACCTAAGAACTCCGTTGAATAACACCTGAAAGGCAGGCTCTTATGCTTATCATACTGTTCTATGGTTCTATGGTTCTATAACCAAAATCATTAAACAGTTATAAGTCAGATGAACTCCATAATATACTTTGGTGTTTTCTAAACCCTGGCCCACAACAGGAAATAGAGGCATGATATAACCCTTCCATTAATAAATAAAAATAAAGGAAGCATGTTGAACAATTTTTTTGTATTGAGACTAGATTGCTTGCTTTGATATTAGGTCTCAGAGCACGTGACTGATTTTTCTAATACATCCTGTCATTGTTTTATATAATCATCAGCTTTTGTCGTTTGTCAGGAATATTCGATTACCATACAGTTCAAATGGAATAAATATTCAACCTTTTGGCAACCTTGTTAAATTATTGGCCAAGCAACAGGGGGTTGATGCTATTGTTGTTTGGAACAATGAAGACTACCTGATGGTATGTAGCCTTTCACCTTCATTCAACAGTCTTTTCTTATTTCTTCAAATTGAGAGTATCTTTCCTATATTGTCATTTGTAACATATTTCCTCCTCCGCTTCCATTGTTCGTCTTCTACCTGTGTAACACCTGTGATTGAAACAGGAAATGGGAAAATTACTCCATGTGGTCTCAGTGTCACAGTGAAACCTCTGGAAAATAATATGCTCGCTGTACTCTTTTTGCATGGATCCAGTATGGACTATTGTAGTCCAGGGTTTTTCAAACTCAGAGTCGCGACCCGCGGGTGGGTCGTGGGTGGGTGTCGGGGTGGGTGAACAGTGTTCAGCTGCGGCATTTCCGATCGCGGGAGAAGCGCCTAACAGCCCTGATTGAATTTTCAGAATGCTGGCAGTCAATGGCCTTTAAATACAAACGATGGAGTCTTCCTGCCACAAGCGGAGGCAGAGAGCAAGTCACGAGCGTGATATGTACACTGACTCCATGCGCCCTGTACATCCGTGATTTGGACACAAAATCATGAAGGAGAGATTCCTCCATTTGTAGCTGCCAGCAAGCAAGCAACAGGACTTTGTGGAGAACTGAAGATGGGTCATTTTGTCATAAAGAAGAGAGGGCCAGAGTCACAAACAGGCCAGGATCTCACAACTGAATCTGCTGGACAGAGCCTCTCAGGATAGCCCAGGGATGGACAAAGCAGCGCTGGTGTGAGCTATCTGCAGAGCTCGAGGGCTTCTGGTGAATACCCAACAAAGAAAAAACTGAAGTCGGGGACAAAGCAGTCTAAAAATAATTTATTGAGATATGGCTTTCTTAATTGTGCCAATGAAAATCAGGATGCAAAGCCCATTTGTGTTATATGCAGGGACTTACAGGTAAATGAAAGTTTTAAACCCTCAAAACTTCAAAGGCATGTCAGGTTTGAGGACAAACCTCTTGATTTTTTTTCAAAGGATGCATCTAAAATTTAAATCGTCAGCTGAAGTTCTTAGCAGACATATGACATTGAATAACAAAGTAAGTGAGATTGTGAAGATTATGCAGTTTCACCTGTTGCATTAAAGGTAAGAAATAATGTTGGGTCATGAAGATCGTCGCATGTGGGTCGCGAAGACTGGCTGGCCTGGGTTACGATGGTCAACTGGCAATGCTCGTGAAGTCCCGAAGGTTAGCCAGTTGGTAAAAGTTGGAAAAATACTGGGCTGGATTCTCCGCAGCTCCGCGCCGAAATCGCGAAACGCGATCGGCCGGAGAATCGGCACCGATGCCGAAATCGGCTTTGACGCCGATTTCCAATTCTCCGGGCACGCCGACACAACGGAATCGCGGTGCCCGCCATGCAGCCTGTAGAATCGCATTAGGTGCCCCGACGATCGATTCTCCGGGCCTGAGCGATTCTGCGGCCCAGATAGGCCGCAGACCCGATGGCGTGGTTCTATCCACTTATACAAAATCGTGAAGGTGGCGTGCTGGCTAAAGCGGCAGCGGGAGGAGGTAGGGGTTGGCGTGGGGGGGCTGCGGGCTCCCATAACGGACACCATCCGTATTTTCTGCGGGGGGGGGGGGGGGGGCTGCCAGGGTCTGGGGAACGGAGGGGAAGGGGGGGGGAACAGGCCGAGCAGTCGGGGAACCCCCGACATGACACAGCGCTACGCATGAAACGAACGCCATCATGCCGGCCATCTTGTTGACCACCCACCCGGGTGCTGGGTTAACGCAGGGTTAATGGCCGTAAGGGTGGGTGCCCCCCCCCCCCTCCCCGGCCGCCCCACCCACCCGGTGATGCCTACCAGGGGAACCACCCACGCCCTCATCCACGGCAGCTCCCAGTGAGGGCAGTGCCATCAAACGGTGGCCATGGCAGCAGGGCTGGGCGCCAGGAGTGGGGGCATCGACGGGGCGGGGGTGGGGGGCATGCGTGGCTGGGGCGCGCGGTGCAAACCGGGGCCACCATGTGGCCCATGGCATCTGGTTGTGCAGGGGTGTATGCGCCATGATAACATTGTGTCCCATCACCCTCTGCAGATCATAATGTTTGAGAACGATGTTCTCAGCGATGTTGGCCGCTGTGGCAGGGGCCGTTGCCCTGCATGCAGCCCTGTGGCAGCGTGAGTGCATGCGGCTCAGAGAGGAGGCGGAGGTCGCAGCAGAGGAGAGGGCCGAAGAAGGGCAGGTGGCAGCCGCTCAGGTTGGAGGGCCACCCGCTCGATAGGCCGAGGAGGAGGAGGAACAAGACGAGGGGGAGAAACAAGATGAGGAGAAGGAGGTGCTGGTGGTGCCAAGGAGGCGCCTGATGAGGCCCCACATGTACTGGCGCCGCATGTCCTTCGATGACCTCCTAGACCGGGTGTGCAGGAGGAGACTGCGGATAAGCTGGGAAACTGTCGCTCACAACTGCCACATGATGACACACCTGCCACCGCGTGGGACTCGAGGGGCACCCGCTACCGGGGGCCGGCAAGGTGATGGTCGCCCTCAACATCTACGCCACGGGGTCATTCCAGTCGGCAAGTGAGGACCTGTCTGGCATCTCCCAGGCATCGGTGCATAGGTCACCGCCGTCACGGAACCCTGTACACCCTTGCGGACCGATACACACAGTTCCCTGTGGACTGTGCCCATCAGGATGCCTGGGCAGTGGGGTTCGCTGCCGGGGCCGGGATGCCCATGGTCCAGAGGCTCATCGATGGGGTGCACATCGCCTTACGGGCACCGGCGGATAACAGGCTGATGTTCACGAACAGGAAGGGGTACCACTCGATGAACGTTCAGGTGGTCTGTGACCATTAGATGAAGATCCTGCACGTCTGCGCCCGGTACCTAGGCAGTGTGCATAACACATTTATCTTGGCACAATCATTCATCCCCGGCATGTTCGAGGGACACCACCCCCAGCTTCGGGGCTGGTTGCTGGGCAACAGAGGTTACCTGTTGCGGTCGTGGATGATGACGCCTACACGGAAGCCACAGAGCGACGCGTAGAACCGCTACAATAATGCCCATTGTACCACTAGGAGTGTGGTGGAGAGGTGCTTTGGGGTGGGGCACTCCAGTACGAGTCAAGGAAGGTCGGCTGCATTGTTGTGGTTTGCTGCGGTCTCCACAATATAGCCCAGCAGAGGGGCGATGTGTTGGAGGAGGATGAGGAGCAAGGGCAGGCCTCGTCAGACGAGGAGGAGGAGGAGGGGGAGAGGGACAATGGGCGGGACATGGGGGCTGGACGTGCACGGCTGGCTGCACTACCCCACTGGCAGGGCCAGTGAGCACGGGGCGCTTTGATCGCACGTTTCATCAACTGGAGGGGGGTTTGCTGGGCAGGGGCGCGGACACCACAATACCACACCCTTTCACCACCGACCACCCTTACCTCCCACAACACCGATGAAATTCACCTCCCCCACCAACAAACCACCCGCATGAACACCACCCCTTCATTATACATCCACCTACGGCACAATGATCTGGGGGCACTGGGTTGCCAGTGACAGTGGGTCTGGTCCATGTGATGGAGGATGATGACAGCCTGCTCTACGATGAGCTCCGTGCTCCACATCGTTAGATAATGTCTGACTCATGCTCACAGTAGCTCCTGCCACCTTGGTGGTCCCTGCTTGCGAGCTGGCCATTCCATCACATGGCCCTGTCGTATCGCTGGGGATGGGGTGATGGGGACGTCCGGGGGTGGGGGTGGGGGTTGGGGGTGGTTTGGGGGTTGCACGGCGCACCCACTGGGCCTCTCACCCATCACCCCTCACCCACAATGGCCCTCACTTACCACCCCACCCCCACACCCATCTGACAGGGCACAGAGGCAGCTTTCATCGGTGATAACATGTGTTTAATGTGAAGAGGTATATACAGTCTGTGCCCTAGCCCATATAACTAAACAATGCCCTGCACTCATGCCAACTTAACTGGTGTCTATCTTTCTGGCCTTACAGGCCCTATCACGACACCTAGGCGGTTCCCCAGATGGTACAGCAAGAGTGGAGGTGGACTGCTGTGACCACTGCCCTGCGACTGGGATCCCTGTTGGCACACGTTTCCGGGGCGGCTCGGCCTGGAGGGGCCAGGCTGCTCCTCGGGTGCCTTAGCTGGCATGGTGCCACCCTGTTCTGCCCACTGCCCACCAGATGCACCAGGGACGGCACTGTGGGGGGAATCCGAGATGCTGCAGCGTTCTGGCACCTCCCTTGCAGGAGTCACCGCACGGGCCCCAGCAGATCCTCCTCCCCCGGGCTTCTCCATGGGACAGGGGTGCGAGCAGAGCCACCCCCCCCCCCCACACCTCCCCCCCCCCCCCCCCCCCCCACCTCCCCCCCGCCACCACCACATAGCACTGTCAGTTCTGGAGGCCTGCTCTGGTATCGACCAGGGTCTGAACGTTAGCGGCCATGGAGCTCAGGGAGTGGGCCATCCCTGTCTGGGTCTGTGCGACACTGGCCATGGTGCCTGGGCAATGGCGCCTATGCTCTCAGCCACGGCCTGCTGTGACTGGACCATCCCTGGGCAATGGTGCCGATGCTTTCAGCCATGGTCTGCTGGGACTAGGCCACACTGAGGAGCGCCGTTGCAAACTGCAGCTGGCTCGGCACATGGCTGTGAGTGGGCAGCCATGATCTGGGCCACGGCCCCCGTCTGCACAGATAGCCCCAGACCTTCCATACCTGACCCATGTCCAAGACCTTCGCCCCATTGCCTCCACCACAGACACCACCCGTGCAGTTTTGGCCTGGGTGGCACGCATGACCGGCACCACTCCCTGCTCCTGCAGGTGGTTGGACTCCTCCACCTGCGTTTGCAGGTGCTGGAAGCCAGCTGTCATCCCCTTCTCTGGTCCCTGGGTTGCTGACTGCACCTGATCTATGGGTGGGAGTGGATATTCCAGGAACCCGGGATCCGTCTGGGCAGCGGCAGGTTGCTGGGGCTGGGCTGCCCTCCGACCGTCCGACTCCACGGCTGCACCTACCTCCACCTACTGTACCGGAGCGGCTGTGTGGTGCGCACCAGTGAGTGCCCCAGAAGCCTCCTCACTGAAGAGCCCAACCGAGTTGATAGTCTCTGAGATGGTGGAGGGTGTAGGAGACAACAGTGACGGAAAGTCTATGTCATCATCAGACCTAACGTCCGGCGTCTCTTGTGTCATGTTATGCTCTTTGTCCGACCCCTGTGTGTTCGTCCCCTGTGTATCGGTCCCCTGTGTGTCTGTCCCCTGTGTTTCCGTCCCCTGGGTTGCGGTATCCTGGCTCGTCTCGGGCGGAGGGCTGTTGTTACGGCTGCCCTCTCCGTCGGTGCTTGGGTCCCTGGGGGGGCACCGATCCTGGAACTGGCTGGGGGCAGGGGGCGGAGGATGGCCGGGACCATCACCGGCTGGTCCTGCAAGACACAAGATGGCATGTATGGTTAGACAGACGGACGGGGGTGAGGCAGGGTGGGGTGAGGGTTGGGGGTGTGGAGTGAGGAGGTGGGGGTGGGCACACATGTTGTGAGGGGTCTCATACAGGCAGGGGGTTCTCACTTGGTGCCGCGCCTCTGACCTCCGCATCGGCTACCTCCGCATTGGCAACTTCCTGCTGCTCCGGTCCGCCAACATTGTCCAAGTGCCGTCTGCTCGGGCACGGGGAGGGGACGCAGTTCTGGTGGCCCCCTCCGGTCTTCTCCGCTCCCGGCGGTTATGCGCGGACTTCTCCTGAAGGGGGAGGGCAAACAAAAACAGCAACAGTGTTAGCCTGTCCGACGCATGCAGCCCAGGGATTTGGTCTCTGATGGCATTAGTGCACAGGGCAGCCGGCCATTGAGGATGGCATGTGTGGGTGCAGCCATGTGGGTCAAGGTGGGGGTGGGACCATTTCCCTTGGGCGGGGGGAGGGGGGGTCACGTGTGTGGAGCGTAGGGTGGTTGGTGCCAGGGGCACAGTGCTGGGTACTCACCCTGACTGCCTGAGGAGGTTGTGCAGCTTCTTCTGGTAGTGGTCTGTGGTCCTGGCCACCGGCCCGGCGGCGCTGACAGATACGGCCACCTCTGCCCAGGCATGGCGAACAATGGTGACTGCTTTCCTGATGACCAGCCTCATCTCCATAACGGCGCCCAGGAAGGTGTCCAACTCGCCGTCCCTGAGTCACGGTGCTGTTCGTCTGGCGGCCATCTTGCCTGCGACGGCTGTGTGTAGGGGAGAATGCTTTTCAGCAGCCGCGGCGTCACGTCAATGATGCAACCCGCATATCGGCGGGCGCTTCACGTTGCGCCCATGCTAGCCACTTGTGGGCCGTTGAATAGCTGCACCTGGGAGGATGTTTCTTCTCATGGGGAATCCAGAACTAGGGGGCATAGTTTCAGAATATGGTGTCTCCTGTAAAAGATGGAGATGATGGGGAATTTATTTTCTTCAGACACACATCAGCGTTGGAATTTTTTTACCCCAGTGAACATTGGAGACAGGGTCAATGAATATATTCAAGGCTTTGATTCAAAAGAGAGTCCAGGGTTATAGGAGACAGGCAGGGAGACAGGCACGAAAGTGGAGTTAAGACCACATCATGATTTTATTGATAGGTGGAGTAAACTTGAGAGACCAAATGGCCGAGTCCTGCACCTATTTCTTATGTTCTTACGCGATCCCCACTTGTGGGTATGACAGGATGTTGGGCACAAACTTTTATGTTTTTCCATCTGATGTTGCCAAGATTCTTAAAAATATGACAGCTGGAATTAAGATTTTACAAATATATTATTTTAGATTGATAAATGTACAATTTTGTGAATTCTCAGATTTTTTTTCCCTTTTCAAGGTTGAGCTTGGAGACAAATATCTAAACAAAACCTGTGGCCTGTGTGGGGACTTCAACAAATCTCCCGACTACAATGAGCTTTTCTACCAAGGTAAAAAAATATACTGTCCTGGCGTATTGGAAGAATTGCTTAGTCAGACTTCTCTTAGCAAGGATTTGACTTTACGTCGAATAAATATCCCGGAGCTGAAAGGGCAATGTTCCAACTAAAAATGTACACGGATTGATTTTAACTGGGCGAGTAGAATGGAGGGATTGAATAAACCCCTGAGAGACCTAGCATGAAGCCCAGACCATCTTAGCTCCTGTATCTTATGTGAATGAAGCTGGACAATTTCCTAGTTTAATACACAAGTAAAGACTCAACATAATTATTTGGCCATGGATTTTTCTCTTCAATATGGGGAAGAGGATTTTGCAGAGATCACACTGTAGATTCTTTAAATTTTTCGGTCTTCTGAAGAGAAAGATCTATATTTGGCATCTTTGGTAGAGGTGATTCTAACAGCAGTGTTTGAAAGGAAATCCATTTGTCAGGGTTTTGGGGTGGTCTGTTTCTGGCATCATTGTATGTCACCTCTGTCAATAGATAAATGTGGCTTGAGCTGGAAAGCCCCACATCCTCACATGCCGATTTGCTCATTTCAGTTATACTTCTCTGGAAAAGAGCTGAGTAAAATAAGGAAAGTGACCGGTCAGATTGGAAGAAAGGTTTCTGCCACTCTTCTTTTTTAAAATGTATTTATTTATTTTTTAAATATAAATTTCAAGTACCCAATTAATTTTTTCCAAACTCCACACGGACAGTGACCCAGAGCCAGGATCGAACCTGGGACCTCGGCGCCGTGAGACTGAAGTGCTACCACTGCGCCACCGTGCTGCCCTTTCTGTCACTCTTCTTATGGTATGAGGTTTAAGATAGGCACTGGTGAGAAGCTTGAAATGGATCTTAGCTGCATGTTCTTGTCTAGGATTGATACAGATGCAGGGAGAGGTGACAAAAAGGGAAAGAGGAATAAAAGAGAATCCTCTGGGAAAACTGGTGATGCAAATTTCCAGTGGAAAGAAATAGAGTAGCTTCAAACTTTCAGAACAAAGATATCTATTGATAAATGTGTTAAATAAAAGTAAGAAATGGAACAGTGGTCTAGTGCTGATAGAATCACCACCATGCCTGAAACAAATTGTGGTTTTTGTTTAGGTCAGAGGATTAGCCCAGTCCATTTTGCTTCTCTCCATAAGTTAGATGATCCTTTGGAACACTGCATGCATATGAAAAATGAGACTGCGGAGGAGCAGCTTCCAGATTACGTAAGTGTGAGAGCAATCAGACAGTTTACGGATTCGGCTTCCTCCCTTATAATGAAAACATGTATATTACTTGAATAATGAAATTAAAGTTGCTATAATCTCCGAAGACCATAGGCTGTTCTCCCATTTTGAGTGAAAACTGACTGTTGGTGATTTAACCTGAGGGTCACCACACCTCAGGGAAGGGTGAGAAGGCAGACCTTCATGGATAACCCCAGCTGGTACAAGAATTGAATGCCCACTGTTGGCGTCGCTCTGCAACACAAATCAGTTGTCCAGCCAAATGAGCTAACCAACACCCCTCTTGGATAATATCCATTCAATGAATAGCTAACTTGTTTTTATCCAACAGCTATCTTGTAAAAATTACAGGGGTCAATATTAACACAAAAGAGGGATGGATAGTAGGTGTGAATCATGGAAGATCATGGAATGCATGGTAATATTCAATTTCATTCACCTCTGCTGCATCGGGGTGGTTGTGTTGTGCACGCATAGTTTCACTTCGCGTATTTAAAGTACCAGTGCAAAGATGGAGGAGCTGGGAGCATTTTTGGAAGCAAGGCAGATTTTACAGATGGAGTCAGAAAGGGCAACAGCTATACCTTGGTTCAATGATACATCACGCGATGTAGAAAGGACCAGGAATGCGATACTCTACCCAAGACCTGGCAGGATGTATTTGTTTAGTCATCGCAGCAGGCTATGGTTAGAGGTGACCAGGTGTGTCAACAGCAGGAGTGCACTGCCCGTACCCAGATCCAGTGTAGGAATTGGTTTAATAGCTTAGAGATCAAGAAAGGTCAGTGAAATTGCAGATTCACCTATATCATATTCCCTGCTCCACCCTCTATAGTGACCATTATCCTTTATTACATCACTCTTTTCAGCCTCTTAGAGTTCAGAATCACAAATTGTTCTTTTTCTTTGCACTTCTTCATCTCCACATCTCTCTACCACCACCACTCATACCAATCCTAATGTAATTTAATAACACCTCAATCACACCTCATTTAATTCTTGACACATCCTCAGATGTTGCCTGTGCTCCTTGTCATGCATCTGCCTGATCGTCACTCTGACCAAATGCACTGCATCCATCAGGTGAAGACATGCCTTCCGGAAATATTTAGGTTTATTGTTCCTCATTGCAGGAGAAGAGAATATGAAACACAAGGGTGAGGCAAAGGGACTGCAAGTGGTTTCCTATAACTTGTACAGTTGATACCTGCAGTAGAGGGAGCAATGAAGAGAAACGGGATATTGGCATCCCTGAATATTGAAGGTTGAAAGTCTCTGACTTCACTATTGCAAGGTAAGGTGTTAAATATCTTCGAGCCACATGTCACCATATCATACTGGGTCAGGTTAACTTAATTAAAATATCTTAATCAGGCTGAATAGAGCAACATTTTTACATTTCTGTTACAAGATCTCAGAATCTCATCTGGCTCTTCTGATTTCCAGGGCTATGTTGCCAAGAATAGGAACTTGTGGCCCATTTTGGGAAATATTTCCTCAGAGGAACTGATACTTTCTGAAGGTGTGCCATAGAAGGATGGATGCAAACCAGGCACCAACGCAGTTATCAGCACTTTGGTGGGTGCTTTTAGGGAGTTAGGTAGAATCCCACCTGGTGAATCACAATTCACAACTGAACATGAACAGATAGCTGTAGCTGTGGAAGATGCCCATCAGGAAGTGTAATCCTCTCAAAGCTCTTCTCATCTAGACAACGATGATGAAGCCTAGAGCCCATCAATGTAAAGGAGAAGAATAGAGTGGTGGCAACAAATGTCTGAGGCACTGTCAGTTGTGTATGGCACACTTTCCACAGCAGCAACAAGAATGGACGATTCTAGCTCATGTATTTGTGGATTGATGGTGTGAGCCATTGCTGTGGTACTTTCTTTGGATAGAGTGTAACTTATCATGGTGATTTCATCAGTTTTTGCAGGCCTTGACCATCTTTGTGCACACAGAATGACAACATTTCTGTCATCTGAAACAGGATGACAGATATCTTAACCATGGCCAGGAAACGCGTCCCTAATCTGTTCCAAGATGCTCCCTAGCTAGTGGAGGAATAATGCTGAATGGCAACTCCACCGTAAGCATTTCTACTTCTCAACTCTAAACTCAGTGCCCAATATTCTCAATCCTCTCCCAATTGCTGAGTCTGTCCTGTAAATGCAAGGGGAGCAGCCTTTGGTGGGTCTTCAGAGATTGGAAACCCAGAGATCATCAGCCAAAATCCTCTCTCATTTATTCACTTAAAAGTTATTATTTTGTACCATTTTCCTATATTCATTGCTCTTGTCTGGCGTGTGGCAATTTGACTTTTCAACTGAAATTATAAATATGAAGACATGAATTCAAAATCAGAAAAAATACAGTGCAGAGGACCTTTGGCCGATCAAGTCTGCACCGACACTTGAACAACACCTGACCTACCTACCTAATCCCATTTCCCAGAATTTGGTTCATAGTCTTGAATGTTATGATGTGCCAAGTGCTCACCCAGGTACTTTTGAAAGGATGTGAGGCAACCCACCTCTACCACCCTCCCAGGCAGTGCATTCCAGACCATCGCCACCCTTTGCGTAAAAAGGTTTTTCCTCAAACCCCTCCTGAACCTCCTGCCCCTCAACTTGAACTTGTCCCCTCATGACTGATCCTTCAACTGGGGAACAGCTGCTCCCTATCCATGCTCCTCAATCTTGTACGCCTCGATTAGGCCGATTCCCAGTCTTCTCTGTTCCAGCGAAAGCAGCCCAAGCCTATCCAACCTCTCTTCATAACTTAAATGTTCCATCCCAGACAATATCCTGCGTTTCCCTGGGTTTCTGTGGCTATGACTCATCTTTCATTCTCACTTTCACAGTATAAATATTTCCCACTTTCTCTGTCTGTTAGCTTTGACAAATAGTCATTGGACTCGAAACGTTAGTTCTTTTCTCTCCCTACAGATGCTGCAAGACCTGCTGAGATTTTCCAGCATTTTCTCTTTTGTTTCAGGTTCCAACATCCTGAAGAGTCTCCTCTCCTCCCCATCCAGTGCAATTACATCTTTCCTATAATATGCCAACCAGAATTGCACACACTCCTCGAGCTGGGCCTCAACAAAGTTCTGTACAACTCCAACATGACGTCATTGCTTTTATAATCGATGCCTAAATTGACTGAGAACAATTAGTACAAAGGATGATTTGTTGGTTACAAGGCTGCTTTCTGTCCATGGGGTGGGGAGGATATGATTGTTATTTGGTCCGGTCTGAGTGCTTAAGTGGCCTTTCAAACTATTCGGGCTTCCCTGCACGTTTATACCAAGATTATTCTAGAGATCCTCACTGGTGAGTATTGGAGAGAACCTCCAGATCTGTCCAGGCACCTTGAGCATGACAATTGAGTCATTTTTTCCAATCAAGGGGCAATGTCGTGTGGCCAATCCATCTACCCTGCACATCTTTGGGTTGTGGGGGCGAAACCCATGCAAACCCCACACGGACAGTGACCCAGAGCTGGGAGCGAACCTGGGACCTCGGCGCTGTGAGGCAGCAGTGCTAACCAGACAATAGTTTGCTCAATGAAGCATATGGGACCCTCACTGGCTGTTCAGAAAACCCATATAATGCAGTCCAGATGCACAATCTGCTGCATCTCCCTTTCCCTCTGCAATAAATGCCCATTTTCACTAATTCCCAATTCTTTGCACCCTGTTTCAGATGTAATCCATTTACAACCACTCTACTCAGATACTGTTTACTTTTCTAAGCCTTTCTGAGGAACATCATAATTACAACTGCTGCCTTACTTTCCTGCTCACGATCCATCCACCACTAGTGTGCCTGGAGGATAGCCAATGTGGGACTTTTATTCAAGAAAGAAGAAAGGGATAAACCAAGAAACTATAGGCCAGTCAGTCTAACTGTTGAGGAAGCTATTGGAAGCAATTCTGAGGAACAGAATTAGTCTGCATTTGGAGAGACAGGGATTAATCAAGAACAGTCAGCATAGTTTTGCGAAGGGAATGTCATGTCTGACCAGCTTGAATAATTTTTCAAAGAGATGACCAGGTGTGTAAATGAGGGAATTGAACTTCATGTAGTCTACTTGGACATCAGCAAGGCTTTTGATAAGGTCCCACATGGAAGATTGATAGCAAAGGTAAGAGCCCAGGGGGTCCAAGGAAATTTTGCAAATTGGATCCAAAATTGGGTGTGGCAGGAAGCAGAGGGTGGTGGTCGATGGGTGTTTGTTTGACTGGAAGCCTGTGTCCAATGGGGGTCCACAGGTTTCAGTATTGGGGCTCTTGTTGTTTGTGGTTTATATAAATGTTTTAGACTTGAATGTAGGAGAGTTGATTCGTAGGTTTGTGGATGATACGAAAGTTGGTGGGGTGGTAAATAGTGAGGACTTTAATAATAGCTTTCATTACAGGAGGATATAAACGGCTGGTCAGATGGGCTGATCAGTGGCAAATAGAATTCAATCTGGATAAGTGTGAGTTGATGCACTTGGGCAGGAGAAAGAAGACAAGGGAATACATCATAAATAGCAGGACCTTGGAAAGCACCGAGGCTCAGAGGGACCTTGGTATGCATGTACACCGGTCCCTGAAGGACCAGTGCAGGTGGATAAAGGTGAAGAAGGCATAGGGTATTCTTGCATTTTATTAGCTACGGCATAATGTTTAAGAGCAGGAGGCTAGGCTGGAACTGTATAAAATGTTGGTTTGGTCGCAGTAAGTGCATTGTTTGCAATTCTGGAATCCACATCATAGGAGGGATGTGATAGCACTGGAAAGGGTGCAGAGGAGATTTACCAGCATGTTGCCTGGCTGGAGAGTTTTAGTTATGAAGAGAGATTGGATAGACTTGGATTGTTTTCCTTGGAGCAGAGGGAGACTGAGGGGGACATGATTGAGATGAATAAAATTATGAGGAGCATAGACAGAGGAGACAGAAACAAACATTTCCCCTTGGTGGAGGGATCAATGACCGGGGGCATAGATTTAAGGGGAGAGGCAGGAGATTCTGAGGGGATGCAAGGACATTTTGTTTTACCCAGAGGGTGATGGCAGTTTGGAACTTGGTGCCTGAAAGGGTGGTGGAGGCAGAGACCCTCATAACGATTAAGAAGTATTTAGATGTGCACTTGCGTTCCCAAGGCCTACACAGCTAGGATACAAGCTCTGAGAAATGGATTAGGGGTGATTGTTTTTGACTGGCGCAGACTTGATGAGCTGAAGGGCCTTTTCTGTGCTATGTGACTCTATGACTCGCCATATATTTCTGACAGATTGCAAGACCCTAATACTTGGGAAGAGACCAGAGGCAAAGTAATTGAGGGCAGTAGTGACTTTCATTACCACTGGTAATGAATAATCGCCAGGTCCAGCAAATAGCTGCTCATCGTCTAGGAGGCTGTTCATGTCCCCATTTCCCCCCAAAGACCTTTTGGCCTCACTTAATTCTATTAACTTTCATTTGCATCTCATTGTCAAAACGACCTTCCCATACTATTCATTCAATGAGAATGTCTGTTCACTTGTGAGCAAGGCCTTCATCATCCATGCACTTATTGTGGGTGATTAAATTGCCATCATGGTTGGGGGTGGCGCAGTGGTTAACACTGCTGCCTACGGTGCTGAGGATCTGGGTTCGATCCCGGCCTTGGGTCACTATCTGTGTGGAGTTTGCACATTCTCCCTGTGTCTGCATGGGTTTCACCCCCACAACCCAAAGATGTGTAAGTTAGATGGATTGGCCACGCTAAATTGCCCCTTAAGTGGAAAAAAATAATTGGGTACTCAAATTTAACAAAAAAGAAAAAAAATTGTCATTATGGTCTTAAAGATACCTTCCTCCTTCATGAAGCCTTTCAATCTGGCTACATCTTCCATCAATGTGGCATTTATCGCAAGATCCCACCTTAGCCTGATCTCTTCTTAGGTATGATAAAACTTTATCGTGGAGCTTTCTGCACTTCTTTCCCTCTTCAGCTTATACACCAAACAATTTATTATCCTCATTGACTTTGTCGATATATGTGTTTCTGGAACCCACCTCTTCATTCACCTGAGGATGGAGCTGCACTCCGAAAGCTAGTGATTCAAAATAAACCTGTTGGATTTAACCTGGTGTTGTAAGACTTCTTACTGTGCCCATCCCAGTCCCAACACCGGCATCTCCACATCAGGGTTTCATACCGTGGACTTTCAGTGGCGGCTATGGAGTGAAAAGTCGCACATCTGGCATCTCCCACTCTTGGTGGTTTATTTGTGGCTTTTAAGCAAGATTTCCATACGTATTTTTCAGAATAAGGGTGTAAAAGCGAGAGGAGAAGGATGTGACCCCTAGCTTATGGAGCATTGCCCTAGGAAAAATCGAAAAAGGAGAAATCAAAAGTTGGCTGGAAGCGAGGACCAGAGTTTGAAGGAGGCAACGGCGGGGAAGCAGAGTTTGACCTCGCCAGCTCAAAGGTTGACGGACCAGTTGGTGGACTTTTCTGTGCGATATGACTCTATGACTCGCCATATCACTCAACATCGCAAGGAATGTGTGGAGGACCTGGCCAGGGCGGTGGACTCGATTAGGGCGGTGGTCAACCGTGTGGAGGAGAGATTGACAACCCAGGGACAGGTGATCCAGAAGCTGGAGGAGCTGGCGCTGGAACGAGAGGAACAGTCTACTGCGATGGCTATGGAGATCGGGATGCTACAGCACCAACAGGAATGGCTGTTGGAGAAAGTGGAGGACCTGGAGAACCATTCTCGGAGACAGAATATCCGGATCGTAGGTCTGCCAGAGGGGAAGGAAGGATCGGATGCTGGTGCGTATGTGGGGAGAATGTTGGAGAAGCTGAAAGGGGAAAGTTCATTCCCCAAGCCATTGGAGGCGGACCGGGCACTTAGGGCACTTATGCGTTAGCTCCAGGGGAGTGAGCCCCCGAGGGCGATGGTGGTACGGCTGCATTGGTTCCTAGATAAGGAACGCATCATGAGATGGGCCAAGCATACAAAACGGTGCATGTGGGAAGATGCTGAGATTCGGGTGTACCAGGACTTGGGAGCAGAACTCGCAAAGAGGAGGGCGAGTTTTAATAAAGTCAAGGCGGCCCTGTACGAGACGCAAATAAAGTTTGGTTTGCTTTACCCGGCCCGTCTTTGGGTGACCTATGAGGGTCGGGAGCCGTACTTTGGTTCGCCGGAGGGCGTGGCGGACTTCATGGAGGACAATAACCTGGTCGACAAGCAAGGATCTTAAATCTTGACTGTGGAGAACTGAGTTAGAAGTTATGTGTTGCCCTTTTAAAAACCTTAGTCTTTTAACTCTGTAATTTGAGTTACTAAGTTTGAAAAGTTGTTTGAGTTTTTACATGTATAATTCCTTTCTCTTTGTCCGGTCTTTTCTATTTGGTCCTGTTTGAAGGTGTTAGAACAGATAAGATTTTGTTAAGAGAGGAGGGGCGGGCCTCTGTGCTTAGACCGTGGGAGGGATTGTTTGTTTGTTTTTTGTCATTGTTCTGGGAACGTAGACTAAGAGTGGGGGGAAGGGGAACTAGCAGGTGGTGGGATGCTAGGCGCTGGGGCGGCAACTGCCAGGCTAGCTGGGTGGGCTAGTTCACGGAAGCAAAGTGGGGGGTGAGCTGAAGATTAACGTAAGGGGGAGGGGGAGGGGGCTGCTGACGAGGAGGGGACTTTTTAGGAGGTTGGAGGAGGAGAGTAGATTATGGCAGCTGCCAAGGGGTGGGCCAGGTGAGGTGCGGAGCATGGGCCAAGGGCTGGCCTCAGAAACGTCATGGCTGATCGACAGGGGAGGGGGGTAAGGTGCCCCCCGACCAGGCTGGTTACGTGGAATGTTTGTGGGATGAATGGGCCGGTCAAAAGAACCCGTGTGTTTGCACACTTGAGACAGCTGAAGGCGGACGTGGCCATGTTGCAAGAGACGCACTTGAAGCTGGGAGACCAATTTAGACTGAAGAAGGGATGGGTCGGACAGGTGTTCCATTCGGAATGGACTTTGAAACAAGGGGGATGGCAATCCTGGTTAATAAAAAGGTGGCATTCGAGGTGGGGAAGATAGAGGCAGACCCGAGGGGTTGATTTATTATGGTTAGCGGAAAGCTGGAGGGAATGGCAGTGATGTTGGTCAATATATACGCCCCAAACTGGGATGATGTCGCGTTTGTCAGGAGGCTGCTGGGGGATTTCGGACCTAGACTCGCACCAGCTGATTATGGGGGGTGGATTTTAATACAGTTCTGGATCCGAGACTAGACCGGTTGGGTTCCAGGTCAGGAAAAGTATCAGCAATGGCGAAAAAACTGAGTGGGTTTATGGAGCACATGGGTGGAGAGGGTGGTTCCGTGGCGATTTGGGAGGCCAAGCAGCAAGGAGTATTAATTCTACTCCCATGTACACAAGGTATATTCCAGGATCGACTTCGTACTTGACAAAACGCTGTTAGCGGGGGGTGGAGGACACTGAGTGTTCAGCAATCGTGGTGTCGGACCACGCTCCACACTGGATAGACCTACGGGTAAGCACAGGAAAGACCCAGCGTCCACAGTGGAGGTTAGATGTAGGGCTGCTAGCAGAGGATGAGGTCTGTGAGCGGATGAGGGAGGCCATTCGGGGTACATAAAGAGCAATGACATGGGTGAGACCGCGGTAGGGGTGGTTTGGGAAGCATTGAAGGCGGTTATCAGAGGGGAATTTATTTCAATTTGGGTCCACAGGGAGAAGACTGAACGGGCGGAGTTGGACAGGCTGGTAGGTGAAATCTTCCAGGTACACAGGAGATATGTGGAGTCTCCAGATGAGGAGCTCCTGAAGGAGTGTCAGAGACTCCAAATGGAATTTGGGCTCCTGTCCACGGGTAAGGCAGAAGGGCAGTTGAAAGGGGCAATATGTGAATATGGGGAGAAAGCCATCAATTGAGGAAGCAGGAGGCGGCAAGAGAAATTGGGAAAGTAAAGGATATGAGGGGGAAGATAGTGATGGACCCGGGGGCGGTAAATGATGTGTTTCGTGAATTCTATAGTCGATTCTATGAATCGGAACCCCCAGCCGGGGAGAGGGTATGAAGCAATTTTGGAGAAGCTAGAGTTCCTGAAGGTAGACGAGGAGCTGGTGGAATGTCTGGGGGCCCAATTGGGCTCATGGAGGTGATAGATGGGTTGGGGGCAATGCAATCAGGTAAGGCCCCGGGACCTGATGGATACCCAGTGGAGTTTTATCAATAGTTTTCTGGGTTACTGGGGCTGCTCCTGGTTAAGACCTTTCACAAGTCTAAGGAGGTGGGAGCGCTCCCCCCAACGCTATCACAGGCATTGATCTCTCTCATCTTGAAGCGGGACAAGGACCCGGAGAGCTGTGTGAACATAGAAGCTAAATTGCTGGCAAAGATCTTGGCCTCATGTATAGAGGATTGTGTCCCGGAGGTAATCGGGGAGAACCAGACGGGATTTGTGAAGGGCAGACACCTGGGGCGAAATTCTCCGACCCCCCGCCGGGTCGAAGAATCACCGGGGGCTGGCGTGAATCCCACCCCTTCCGGTTGCCGAAGTCTCCGGCACCGGATATTCGGCGGGGGCAGGAATCGCGCCGCGCCGGTTGGCGGGCCCCCCGCTCGATTTTCCGGCCCGGATGGGCCGAAGTCCCACCGCTAAAATGCCTGTCCCGCCGGCGTAAATTAAACCACCTACCTTACCGGCGGGACAAGGTGGCGCGGGCGGGCTCCGGGGTCCTGGGGGGGAGCGATCTGGCCCCGGGGGGTGCCCCCACGGTGGCCTGGCCCGCGATCGGGGCCCACCGATCCGCGAGCGGGCCTGTGCCGTGGGGGCACTCTTTCCTTCCGCCTCCGGCACGGTCTCCACCATGGCGGAGGCAGAAGAGACTCCCTCCACTGCGCATGCGTGGGAAGCTGTCAGCAGCCGCTATTGCTCCCGCGCATGCGCCACCCGGAGATGTCATTTCCGCGCCAGCTGGTGGGGCACCAAAGGCCTTTTCCGCCAGCTGGCGGGGCGGAAATTCGTCCGGCGCCGACCTAGCCCCTTAAGGTTGGGGTTCGGCCCCCAAAGATGCGGAGCATTCCGCACCTTTGGGGCGGCGCGATGCCCGTCTGATTTGCGCCGTTTTGGGCGCCAGTCGGCGGACAACGCGCCGTTTCCGGAGAATTTCGCCCCAGATGTCCAACATTAGACGGCTCCTGAATGTTATAATGATGCCAGCGGTGCGGCGCGAGGTTGAGGTGGTAGTAACTATGGATGCAGAAAAGGCCTTTGACCGGTTGGAGTGGAAGTATGGAATATTTTAGGCAGGTTTGGGTTTGGGCAGGGATTTGTGGATTGGATCCGGTTGCTATATCAGGCTCCGGTGGCGAATGTAAGAACCAACCGGGTACGGTCAGAATATTTTAGTCTCTGTAGGGGGACAAGACAGGAGTGCCCGCTCTCCCCACTACTGTTTGCCCTGGCCATTGAGCCCTTGGCAATGCTCCTTTGGTCATCAAATGTTTGGCGAGAGATAGCGAGGAGGGGGGGGTGGGCGGAGGTGGAGCACAGGGTCTCGCTTTATACGGACGATTTACTGCTTTATATCACAGACCAGTTGGGGGGGGGGGGGGGGGGGGGGGGGGGGGATGGCTGGAATTATGGAGACACTAGAAGAATTTGGGCGGTTTTCAGGCTGCATGGGAAAGAGCGAGGTGTTTGCGATTCAGGCACGGGGGCAGGAAAGGAGACTGAGGGAGTTACCTTTTAAGGTGGTGGGGAGGAGCTTTAGGTATCTGGGGATCCAGGTGGCTAAGGGTTGGGGACAGCACCACAAGTTAGTGGTCGACCAGATGAAAAGGGATTTCTGCAGATGGGACATGCTCCCGCTGACACTGGCAGGGAGGGTGCAGACGGTGAAGGTGACAGTCCTCCCGAGGCTGCTGTTCTTTTTCCAATGTCTCCCGATTTTTGTCCCGAAGGCCTTTTTTAGGACAATGAATGTGGCGATTTCGGGTTTTGTGTGGGCTGGTAAAACCTCAAGAGTGAAGAAGGCACTCCTGGAACGAGGTCGCGGGGGCGGGGGCTTGGCCCTCCCGAGTTTTATTAACTATTACTGGGCGGCCAACATATCGATGGAAGTGGGTAGTGGGGAAAGGATCGATTTGGGAGCAAGTAGAGGCGGCATCCTGTAAGGGTACGAGTTTGGAGGCTTTATTGACAGTGCCCCTTCTGTTCTCGCCGGCTCGGTATTCCACAAGCCCAGTGGTAGTGGCAGCCCTGAGGGTGTGGGGATAATGGAGACAACACATGGGACTGGAGGTGGCGTCGGTGTGGTCACCGATCTGTGACAGTCACCGTTTTGTTCCGGGGGAGCTGGACGGGGGCTTTAGGAGGTGGCAGCGGGCAGGGTTTGAGAGATTTGGGGATCTCTTCATTCAGGAGGGTTTTCCGAGCCTGGAGGCATTAGAGGAGGAGTTTGAGTTGCCGGGTGGGAACTGGGGGGGCCCGGCAACGGGTTTTGCTGGGATGGAGAGACTCGGAATCCCCAAAGTCAGGAATGTGGGTCAGTGACATGGCAGGGCTTCTCAGGCTGGAAAAGATTAATTTCGCCTTGAGAGGATCAATTCAGGGGTTCGCCCGGAGGTGGCAGCCGTTCATCGACTTCTTCAAGAAAAATTGAACGTCAGCTGCAAGGGGGGGAGGAGGGGAAAAGGGTGGGGGAGGAAAATGGGAGGCAAGGTAGTGTAAGATAAGGACAGGGACTTAGTACACGGGTAATAGGAAATAGGCCAGGGGTAGTAGGGGATGTTGTTTTTAGTTTTTTTGCGTGTCGGCCCGCGCGGTTGTTGAAAGAATGTTAAAGTGTTAAACTGTAAACTGTGAAAATTACAAATGCTTCAATAAAATATTTTCTGAAAAAAAAGGGATCATATCGTTCTTAAAGTGTGATGTCCACGACTGGATGCAGTATTCAGTTGAGGCCAAAGCAATGTGTCAGACAAATTTAATGTAACATCCTTGCTTAGCACAGGGCTAAATTGCTGGCTTTTAAAGCAGACCAAGGCAGGCCAGCAGCATGGTTCAATTCCTGTACCAGCCTCCCCAAACAGGCGCAGGAATGTGGCGACTAGGGGCTTTTCACAGTAACTTCATTTGAAGCCTACTTGTGACAAATAAGCGATTTTCATTTCATTTGTATTTCATGCCCCTATTAATAAAGCCTAGGATGCTGTATGCTTGATTAACCATGCTCTCAACTGGTTCTGCCACCTTCACTGATTTGTGCACAGACACCCTGCTCTTGCAACATCTTTAGACTTGCGCCCTTTATTTATATTGTCACCTCATGTTCATTCTACCAAAATGAATTACTTCACACTTCTCTGCATTAAATTTCATCTGCCACTAGTCCGCCCATTCCACCAAACGTTTACATCCTTTTGAAGTTCAACAATGTCCTCCTTGTGGATCACAATCCTTCCAAGTTTTGCACTGTCGATAAATTTTTAAAATGTGCCCCGAGTACACCAAGGCCTAGGTCATTAATATACATCATAAGGAGCCCGGATCTCGACACTTGGGGAACTCCACTACAAACTTTGATCCAGTCCAATAAACAACCATTAACCACAACTCTGTTTCATGTCATTCAGTTAATTCTTTAACCTATTTTGCTGCCATCCCTTTAATTCCACAAGCTCTAACTTCGCTCACAAGTTTGTTGTACAGCATTTTTGCTGTCTTTTTGAAGTCCATGTACATTACATCAATAGCATTACTCTAATCAACCCTCTCTGCCCCCTCTTCAGAACATTTGAGCAATTTAGTTAATACAATTTTCCCTTAGCAAATCTATGCTAGCTTTCCTGAATTAACTGCATTTGCTCAAGTCACTATTAAATTTTGTCCCGAATTATCATTTCTAGAAGCTTCCCCACCAGCAAGATTAAATTGACTGGCCTGGTTTATTTTTTACACTTTTTTTTGAACAAGGAATATTTAGCACTACCTTTAAGTCCAAGAAAGATTGGAAATTATGGCCATTTCCTCTGCCGTTTCCATTCTCACTTCCCTCACTATCCTTGGATATATCTCAGCCTGTCCTGATACCTTATCTCCTTTAAATACAGCCAGCCTATCCAATACCTACTTGTTATCAATTTCAAATGCTTCAAGTGTCTGATCTACCTCCTCTTTCATCATGACCTGTGCGGCATCTTTTTTCCTTGGTAAAAACAGATGCAAAGTACTCATTTAATACCTCAGCGCACAGTAGCACAATGGTTAGCACTGTTGCTTCACAGCCCCAGGGTCCCACGTTCAATTCCCGGCTTGGGTCACTGTGTGGTGTCTGCACGTTTTCCCCATGTCTACGTGAGTTTCCTCTGGACGTTCTGGTTTCGTCCCACTAGTCACGAAAGACATGCTTGTTAGGTGAATTGGACATTCTGAATTCTCCCTCAGTGTACCCGAACTGGCGGCGGAGTGTGACGACGAGAAGATTTTCACAGTAAATTCATTGCAGTGTTAATGCAAGCCTACTGGTGACACTATTAAAGATGATTGTTATCACTATACCTCCTGCCTCCATGCGTACATCCTAAGCAGCCCTACTCTTTGTTCCACCACGCTTTCACTATTCATATGCACACAGAAGACTTTTCGATTTCTTTTTATATTTGTTGCTGTTTTTTTCTCACACATTCTTGCTTCTCTTATTTGCTTTTTAACTTCCCTTTGGAATCTTCGATATTCAGCCTGGTTGTATTATCCACCTGATGCCTGTCCTCATCACACATTTTCTTCTTCAAATTAATATCTGTTTCCAGGGAGCTCTGGATTCCCTTTCTTCTTTGTAGAAATATACTTTGCTTGAACTACTTCTTCACTTACAGTTTTGCCTGTCAACCTTGATTCCAACATATCTTGGTCAGATCCATTCTTGCCCTGTTGAAATTTGCTTTCCCCAAATGAATACATTAATTATTCTTACTCTGGATTGTTCTTTGCCATTTTCCATAGCCAACCTGAACCTTATGATACAATGATCCTGAAATGTTCCCCAATGGAACATGTTGGCCCAATGTTGGCCCACCTCATTTCCATGAAAAAGTCTAAAGAACCTCCTTTATCACTGGACTGAGAACGAACTGCAGGAGAAAATTCTCATACACAAGAAATTCTTGTCTCTTTCTGCCCTTTATGCTACTGCTAACCCACACTACTACTATCCAGTTTATATTTGGATAATTAAAGTTCCCCATTATAGGAATTTGTTAATTTTTGCATCTCCCTGTAATTTCCTTGCAAATTTGCTCTCCAACTTTCCTACCAGCTGGTGGTCTGTAGACCATGCCAAGCAATTTAATTGCACCATTCTTTTGTATCTTTGCTCAGGCAAATACATTCTGTCCTTGACCTGTCTGGTACATCCTCTCTCTTCAACTCTCCAATGCTGAAATATTTTCCTGAAACATTACTGCCACTTCTCCCCCTTTCCTTCCTTTCCTGAATACCTTGGGCAGGATTCTCCGTCGGCCGACGCCGGAAAAGGGAAATACGATTGGGCGGAGAATTCCGACGCCGAAATCGTGGCAGGTGCCGATTTCATGCCAAATTGTGATTCTCCATTGCCTCAACAGCGGCATCAATGTGTTCCAGAATGCATGTACAGTAAACACACGTGGCATATCATTGGCAGGCCCGACCCGGCATTCTCCAGGGCCTTCGCGATTCACCGCCTCTAATGGGCCGAATTCCCAATGGCGAGGTTCACGTGTATTTTTAAAAATTGTGGCTGCTGAGGGAGAGAGAGGGGTATGGTTTGTGTCCACCATCGCAATAGTTTGCTGACAGTTGTGCCGCTGGCCGGCAGGCTTCCGCCAGTAAGAGGGGTGAGTAGCGGGGCGTGGCCAGGAGGCGAGGTCGGGATGGACGAGCATGGAACACCATTGCCGCAGCCTGCAAGGCAGCCATGCAGCTGCACATGCTGCCAACTGTGAACTTAGAGCCACAGGTCATATGGGTATCTCGCCAGGCCACTCCCCAAGGTGTCCTCAGCCATGCCATAATGGGTGGAATCTCGTTAAACTCCTGTGAGTGACGAACCTGAAGAGCAGGGATACTTAGTTAAATCGGAGGGAAAATGTGGGGCGACAGTTGGTGGCAGATTGAGGATGGAATGTGTTTCCTGATGGAAAGTGGTAGGAACCAATTTGAATATTAGCATGGCATCTATGCTCAATAAACACAACTTCAACAGATTAAATTGTACCATTGGCATTAAATATGTTGAAAAGTGAGAAACACGTACCTTCAGATTCATGACTGATTAGAAGTGGCAAGCAACAGTCCTGGTGGTTTTCCTGGTGCATTTGGACAGATTATGAGCTGCTTTTTTGTATGGGAAGCTTTGTTGAACCAGGGGAGTGGAGGCATTTTGAAGTGAGATTGGGTAAGCATGACGGGCCGAGAGAGAGAGGGAGGTGGCTGTGAAAGGAGAATGGTGCTGACAGAGGGAGGGAGGTGACAGGCCTACACAGGCTTGTGGGGGACAGAGACGCAGCTGGACCACACAGGAAAGGTCAGTGTCTAAAGACAGTAAGTCTAGCATGATTGTGGGAGATCAAGGGCTATAAAGGGAAGGTCAAAGTGAGGTCCTGAGAACTGAGGGTAACAGGGGCAGGTCAAGGTGATAGAGGGAGGGTCGACATTGAGGGATGCCAGATGAGGATAAGTGAGAGTAGGACCAGGGGTGCTGGCTAGAACATAAGAACAGAAGAACTAGGAGCAGGAGTAGGCCATCTGGCCCCTCGAGCCTGCTCCACCATTCAATGAGATCATGGCTGATCTTTTGTGGACTCGGCTCCACTTTCCGGCCCGAACACCATAACCCTTAATCCCTTTATTCTTCAAAAAACTATCTATCTTTATCTTAAAAACATTTAATGAAGGAGCCTCTACTGCTTTACTGGGCAAGTAATTCCATAGATTCACAACCCTTTGGGTGAAGAAGTTCCTCCTAAACTCAGTCCTAAATCTACTTCCCCTTATTTTGAGGCTATGCCCCCTAGTTCTGCTTTCACCCACCAGTGGAAACAACCTGCCCGCATCTATCCTATCTATTCCCTTCATAACCTTATATGTTTCTATAAGATCCCCCCTCATCCTTCTAAATTCCAACGAGTACAGTCCCAGTCTACTCAACCTCTCCTCGTAATCCAACCCCTTCAGCTCTGGGATTAACCTAGTGAATCTCCTCTGCACACCCTCCAGTGCCAGTACGTCCTTTCTCAAGTAAGGAGACCAAAACTGAACACTATACTCCAGGTGTGGCCTCACTAACACCTTATACAATTGCAGCAGAACCTCCCTAGTCTTAAACTCCATCCCTCTAGCAATGAAGGACAAAATTCCATTTGCCTTCTTAATCACCTGTTGCACCTGAAAACCAACTTTTTGCGACTCATGCACTCGCACACCCAGGTCTCTCTGCACAGCAGCATGTTTTAATATTTTATCATTTAAATAATAATCCCTTTTGCTGTTATTCCGACCAAAATGGATAACCTCACATTTGTCAACATTGTATTCCATCTGCCAGACCCTAGCCCATTCACTTAGCCTATCCAAATCCATCTGCAGACTTCCAGTATCCTCTGCACTTTTTGCTTTACCACTTATCTTAGTGTCATCTGCAAACTTGGACACATTGCCCTTGGTCCCCAACTCCAAATCATCTATGTAAATTGTGAACAGTTGTGGGCCCAACACTGATCCCTGAGGGACACCACTAGCTGCTGATTGCCAACCAGAGAAACACCCATTAATCCCCACTCTTTGCTTTCTATTAATTAACCAATCCTCTATCCATGCTACTACTTTCCCCTTAATGCCATGCATCTTTATCTTATGCAACAACCTTTTGTGTGGCACCTTGTCAAAGGCTTTCTGGAAATCCAGATATGCCACATCCATTGGCTCCCCGTTATCTACTGCACTGTTAATGTCCTCAAAGAATTCCACTCAACTAGTTAGGCACGACCTGCCCTTTATGAACCCATGCTGCGTCTGTCCAATGGGACAATTGCCATCCAGATGCCTCGCTATTTCTTCCTTGATGATAGATTCCAGCATCTTCCCTACTACCGAAGTTAAGCTCACTGGCCTATAATTACCCGCTTTCTGCCTACCTCCTTTTTTAAACAGTGGTGTCATGTTTGCTAATTTCCAATCCGCCAGGACCACCGCAGAGTCTAGTGAATTTTGGTAAATTATCACCAGTGCATTTGCAATTTCCCTAGCCATCTCTTTTAGCACTCTGGGGTGCATTCCATCAGGTCCAGGAGACTTGTCTACCTTTAGCCCCATTAGCTTGCCCATCACTACCTCCTTGGTGATGACAATCCTCTCAAGGTCCTCACCTGTCATAGCCTCATTTCCATCAGTCACTGGCATGTTATTTGTGTCTTCCACTGTGAAGACCGACCCAAAAAACCTGTTCAGTTCCTCAGCCATTTCCTCATCTCCCATTATTAAATCTCCCTTCTCATCCTCTAAAGGACCAATATTTACCTTAGCCACTCTTTTTTGTTTTATGTATTTGTAGAAACTTTTACTATCTGTTTTTATATTCTGAGCAAGTTTACTCTCATAATCTATCTTACTCGTCTTTATAGCTTTTTTAGTAGCTTTCTGTTGCCCCCTATAGATTTCCCAGTCCTCTAGCCTCCCACTAATCTTTGCTACTTTGTATGTTTTTTCCTTCAATTTGATACTCTCCCTTATTTCCTTAGATATCCATGATCGATTTTCCCTCTTTTTACCGTCCTTCCTTTTTGTTGGTATAAACCTTTGCTGAGCACTGTGAAAAATCACTTGGAAGGTTCTCCACTGTTCCTCAACTGTTTCACCATAAAGTCTTTGCTCCCAGTCTACCTTAGCTAGTTCTTCTCTCATCCCATTGTAATCTCCTTTGTTTAAGCACAAAACACTAGTGCTTGATTTTACCTTCTCACCCTCCATCTGTATTTTAAATTCCAACATATTGTGATCGCTCCTTCCGAGAGGATCCCTAACTATGAGATCCTGAATCAATCCTGTCTCATTACACAGGACCAGATCTAGGACCGCTTGTTCCCTCGTAGGTTCCATTACATACTGTTCTAGGAAACTATCGCGGATACATTCTATAAACTCCTCCTCAAGGCTGCCTTGACCGACCTGGTTAAACCAATCAACATGTAGATTAAAATCCCCCATGATAACTGCTGTACCATTTCTACATGCATCTGTTACTTTGTTTATTGCCTGCCCCACCATAATGTTACTATTTGGTGGCCTATAGACTACTCCTATCAGTGACTTTTACGCCTTACTATTCCTGATTTCCACCCAAATGGATTCAACCTTATCCTCCATAGCACCGATGTCATCCCTTACTGTTGCCCGGATGTCATCCTTAAATAACAGAGCTACACCACCTCCCTTACCATCCACTCTGTCCTTCCGAAAAGTTTGATACCCTCGGATATTTAACTCCCAGTCGTGACCAATCTTTAACCATGTTTCAGTAATGGCCACTAAATCATAGTCATTCACGATGATTTGCGCCATCAACTCATTTACCTTATTCCGAATACTACGAGCATTCAGGTAAAGTACACTTATGTTGGCTTTTTTACCTCTGTTCTTAATCTTAACACCTCGATCAGTAACCTCGCCTAAGTTATATTTCCTCTTAACCTTTCTCCTAATTTTCCTTGTCGTCGAACCCATATCTTCCTGTAACAACCTGCCGCGTCGCTTACCATTAATGTTTTCACTTCCCGTTTTATTCCTTTTAGTATTCCTGGTCCTATTCACTGAGCTCCCCTCAGTCACTGTACCTTGTACTGTCTCCCTTTTTGATTTTTGACTATGGCTTCTCTGCCTCACACTTTCCCCCTTACTGCCTTTTATTTCTGTCCCTGTTTTACTACCTTCCAACTTCCTGCATCGGTTCCCATCCCCCTGCCACATTAGTTTAAACTCTCCCCAACAGCTCTAACAAACACCCCCCCCTAGTTAATGATGAGGACTTTAAACTAGTTAAAGATAGGGAGGTGGGGGTGGGCTCAGGAGAAGTTAGTAAATTTCCAGAACAAGTAATAGAACAGAGAGTAGGAAAGCTGCAGGAATCTAACTTCAGGACAGCAGATAAGGGGACACCTAGGAGAAGGGGGTAGTCAACGCAGGACTGAGGTTGCTGTACCTAAATGCGTGCACGATATGAAACAAAGCAAATCAGCTTACAGCGCACATTGAAATTGGCGGATACAATGTTCTGGGCATCACAGAGACGTGGCTGTAAGAGGTTCTGGGCTGGGATCTAAATATCCAAGGATTTGTGTCCTATTGAAAGAATAGGCAGAGGGGTGGAGTTGCCTCGTTAGTAAGAAATTAAATTAATTTGATAGCTAGAAGGGATGTAGGGTTGGTAGAGGTAGAATCTGTGTGGGTAGAGTTGAGGAATCGCAAAGGGAAAAAGCCCCTGATGAGAGTAATGTAGACAGGAGTCAGAATATGGGGCAGAAAATAAATCAGGAGATAGAAAAGCATACAAGAAAGGCAATATTGCAATACTCTTGAGGGGGGGGGGGGTGCGGGGGGGGGGGGGGGGGGGGGGGACACTTCAACTTACAGGTGGACTTGGAAAATCAGGTTGGTAGCAGAACCCACGAATAGGAATTCTTGGAATGTCTATGAAATGGTTCTTTGGAGCACCTTGTGGTAGAGCCCACTCGGGAACAGGCATTTCTGGATTTGGTGATGTGCAATGAGGCAGACTTGATTAGGGAACTTAAGGTGAAGGAACCCTTAGGGAGCAGTGACCACAATATGATTGAAATTACCCTGCAGTTTGAGGGGGAGAAGCTGGACTCAGATGTAAAGGTATTACAATTGAGTAAAGGTAACTGCAAAGACATGAGGCAGGAGCTGGCCAGAGTTGATTGGAAGGGGAACCTAGCAGAGAAGACAGTGGAACAGCAATGGCAGGATTATTTGAAGGTTATTCGGGAGGCACAACAAAAATTCACCCCAAGCAGGAGGAAACATGCTAAGGGGAGGGCGAGGCATCCATGGCTGATAAGGGAAGTTAAGGACGGCATAAAAGCAAAAGAAAAAGCATACAATGTGGCGAGGTTTCGTGCGAAGCCAGAGGATTGGGAAGCCTTTAATGGCAATTGGAGAGCAACTAAAAAGGCAACAAGGGGGCAGAAGATGAAATTTGAAAGTACGCTAGCTAGTAATATAAAATAAGTCACAAGAGTTTTTTTTAGATTATATAAAAATTAAGAGAGGCAAGAATGGACATTGGACCACTGGAAAATGAGACTGGAGAAGTGGTAATGGGAAACAAAGAAATGGCAAAGGAACTGAATAGTTACTTTGCATCAGTCTTCACGGTGGAAGGCACCAGTGGGATGCCAGAGATTCAAGAGTGTCGGGGGCAGAGACGAGTGCAGTGGTCATCACTAAGGAGAAGGTGCTGGGGAAGCTGAAAGATCTGAAGTGGGATAAATCACCTGGACTGGACGGACTACACCCCAGAGTTCTGAAGGAGATAGCTGAGGAAACTGTGGAGACATTGGTGGTGATTTTTCAGGAATCTCGCCCCAGGAGTTATGAGGAGAAGGCAGGAGAGAATGGGGATGAGAAACATATCAGCCATGATTGAATGGTGCAGCAAATCCAATGGTCCGAATGGCCTAATTCTGCTCTTATAGTGCTTGTACCATTTGTTTTTGTACAACGGTAGCATTGTGGATAGCACAATTGCTTCACAGCTCCAGGGTCCCAGGTTCAATTCCGGCTTGGGTCACTGTCTGTGCGGAGTCTGCACATCCTCCCCGTGTGTGCGTGGGTTTCCTCCGGGTGCTCCAGTTTCCTCCCACAGTCCAAAGATGTGCAGGTTAGGTGGATTGGCCATGATAAATTGCCCTTAGTGTCCAAAATTGTCCTTAGTGTTGGGTGGGGTTACTGGGTTGTGGGGATAGGGTGGAGGTGTTGACCTGGGTAGGGTGCTCTTTCCAAGAGCCGGTGCAGACTTGATGGGCTGAATGGCCTCCTTCTGCACTGTAAATTCTATGATTCTATGATCTATGATATCTTACGGTCTTATAGAGTGTTTAAGATAATGGTAGTTTCATAGTCATCTTTACTGAGACTGACTGAATATACCAAATTTTGTAATCAAATTTGTTCTGTTTGTCCGCATTATGGGGCGATCTGCAGAGAGGGTCATGTGACCCCGGTAACTAATCAAGGACTAGGGTGGGAGATCACATTCACAAGTGAGAGTAAGGAAAAGACACTTAAGGCACCGATGTTAAAGTAAGTCAAATCTACCCCGTGCATAATATGGAAGAGTCCAGCACACAGATTTAAATGGTCGCTCAATTGTTCAACATGAAATCAGCATAAGCAGCTCCCATCACTGTCATGTTTTTGGTAAACGGCAAGCACTTAAAATTGAAAGTTGACACGGGAGCCTCTGCCATGGTGGTAAAGAAATTATTGAGCTATTGAGTTTGAGGGATACAGCAGCAAAATTAACAATTTACACAAGAGACGACATCGGAATAAAAGGTACTACCACTGTACCTGCGAGCGATCAGCAGCATTCCACTCAGCTCCCAATCATTGTACTGTCAGGCCAAGAGCCAAGTCTTTTAGGCTGCGATTGTCTCAAGGTAATCAAGTTAAACTGGATGGAGATCTTCCAAGTATGATCGTTTTCATACTTCATTAAATCACTGCCTGATTTAATTGAAGTATGAGAACCTTTTTTTTTGTGACTAGTTAAGTAAGATAAAGGGCCTCCAGGTAGATCCAGAGGCAATCCCTTGTGTTTTTTAGAGCAAGGCCAGTACCATATGCCTTGCGAGAAAGGTTAGACATGGAATTGAAGAGATTGGAAGAATTGAATATTATCCAGCTTGTTCATTTCATGGAGTGGGCAGCACCCATAGTCCCTCTGATTAAGTCTGACAAGATCACCCACATCTGTGAAGAATACAAATTAACAGTTAATTAAACTGCTAAATTTGATAAATATCCAATCCCCAAGATTGAAGAATTATACACACAGCTGGTTGGAGGTCAGCCTTGTACAAAGCTAGATATGAATCACACATATCAGCAACTTGAGTTAGACCAGGCTTCCCAAGGCTGTTACGATAAACATGCATCGAGATTTGTTTCCGCATATGCGCCTACCCGTTGTGTCATTGGCATGTGCTATTTTTGAGCGGACAATGTGAAGTCTATTGCAAGGTCTGCTTTGAGTCACAGAATACCTGGATGATGTATGGATAACTGAATCGTCAGAAGCTGAGCACCAAGCTAACTTAGAGGAGGTGCTAAAGAAATTTCAAGAGGCTGGAGTACGCCTCTAGAAGGAAAAATGTACTTTTAAAGCCACTGAGGTCACCTATCTAGGGTATTATGTCAATGCACAAGGATTACTCGTAGCACAATGGTTCGATTCCCGGCTTGGGCAACTGTCTGTGCAGAGTCTGCACATTCTCCCTGTGTCTGCATGGGTTTCCTCTGGGCACTCCGGTTTCCTCCCACAAGTCCCGAAAGACGTGCTTGTTAGGTGAATTGGACATTCTGAATTCTCCCTCAGTGTACCCGAACAGGTGACGGAGTGTGGCGGCACGGGGATTTTTACAATAACTTCATTGCAGTGTTGATGTAAGTCTACTTGTGACACTAATAAAGATTATTATTATGGAAGACCAGGTCAGACCAACAAGCAAGATGTGGCCCCAGAAATATATCGGAGCTCAAGTCGTTCTTAGGAATTGTAAACTACTCTGGGCGTTTTCTACCAAATCTGTTGACTGAGAACCTGCCTGAATCCTATTGGCTGGGGGCTATTGGTTATCCCATTCAATATTTTTTGTTAAAACAGTAAATATTACAGTTGTATAAAGCCAAATGGTACAAACACTAATTTTGTGTTGGAGAAATTGGGTACCTTTGCCTCTGTACCAACCGGGCGGGGGGGAGGATGTTCCGATTATTAAAACGGTAAACAACGTAGTTGTACAAAAACAAATGGTACAAGCACTAAACTTTGCGATGGAGAGACCAGATATCCTCGCTTCTGTACCAACATAAGGATGAGGAAGGGTAAGAGGGAATAGGGGTGGTTGGGGAGAGAGTGGAAAGGAGGGTGGTGGGAGGGGTGGAAAAGAGGATGGTGGGAGGGGTGGAAAAGAGGATGGTGGGAGGGATGATGGGGCGGTTGGTGGAGGGGGCCCAATAGGACACTTCCTAAACTATCGATGGAGGCAGGAAAAAAGAACCCTCAATTATAATGTCACAGATTCCTGGAATCCCCCAGAGGGGGTGAGGGGCAACACTGTGTCAGACCCGAGTGAGACCTGCACCCTGCTTCAGACAGCCTCACGTACACCCCATGCTCCCGACACCTGGCAGTTGACAGCCTTCGGGCAGTCGCCCTCCAGGCCCGGGTCCTCCACCACACTGAATGCACCGGATGACATGGGCCCACCAACTAACCCATGGCCTGCCTCAATCCTGCCACCAGGTTCATCGACTGGCGGGATCTCCTCTGGCTCCTCCCGGGAACCCGGGCCAAAGGGACGCAGTGGTGCAGATCCCTGTGCCGTCCCCACCGCCCGGTCACTTAAAGGCCCCGGAAACAATTCCAGAAACAGCTCCAGGATGGTGGTGGAGGTGCCTGAAGACAGCCATTCAGACAGAGGGTCTGCCAAACCATAACCCGCGAAGAAGCGGGGGGTTATCGCAGCCCCCCTTCCCCTAAGAAATTGAACAAGTCAGGGGTGCTAAATTTCACTGGGTGGAACGGGCCCCCTAGCATCCCGTCCAACCCGGAAGCACCCTGCTCAGTGTGGACAGCTTCTGGGTTTTCGCACTATCACTTGCCTCTTTTATTTCACGGATTGGGCATGATATCAGTTAGATCGAACCTGGAGTGATGGCATTTTCTGGGGAGAGGGTCATGCACCAGAGAGGCCTCTATCTCTGGAGGCCCCCCCGGTCTGCCTCATCGCCCTTAATGCTTCTCCGTCGAATTGGCGGCTGGGTCAGAGCAGCCTCTGAGTTGAGGTCGCGCACGTCAGCACCACCACCAACAGGGGCCTGTGCAGAAATGTCACCGGGCCGGCATCTGATGATGATATGTCACCGAGCTGGGGTGTTGCTGGGTGATGGTGAGGCGAGATGTAACAACTGCACCCGAGCCAGTAGCCAGGGGCACTGGATCAGTCAGAGAGTCAGAGGGATCCGAACCTGACCACTGTCGAACTGTCCTGTTTGTCTTCTGCGCCTTCTGGCCACGCGGGTGCTCACTCTATGCCACGCCGGCGGTCGAGGTGTCGATTGGCTCCTCTCAACAGGGGTTAGTTGCATGGCCAATTGAAGGAGAGGGGATGGCTGCACCAGCTGCGGCTGCCTTAGAGGAGGGGCAATTTTTACTAATATGCCTCACCTTATTGCAGGCATGGCAGCGCACGCCACCCGCGGACCAGAAGACATGGTAGGTTTTATCCCCAAAGGGGATCTCAAAAGCCCTTTCCAGGACCTCCTCTCGGGCCAGGAGAACAAAGACCTCGTGTCGAAAGGAGAAAATATGTTTGATGGTGGGGTCCCTGAGGCCGAGCAGGAACAGTACCACCCCGGACCGTACCTCCCCCAGGAGATGAAGGTGGGGGAGGAGGAGCTCAGTGGAAATAAAGGGCGGGATTGTAGAGAGAATAGCTCTCTTGGCAGTGCCTCCAGTGAGGCCACCGCCAGGTCGAAACCGCCCACCGTGAGCCTCTTTTCCAGGGAGAGGTGGACCGACGGCTCGGCTCTCAGAAAGAAGACAGACTCGCCATACACCTTCGAGACATCAACTATGGCCGAAGGGCCGACAACTTCGATCATAGCACAGACGCAGGCCTCAATTAACATGAATGGGTGGGCGTAACACTTCACTCGGAGTTTTGTGTCAAGCTATGAAATGGTAGGGCAGCGCAGTGGTTAGCATTGGTGCCTCACGGCGCCGAGGTTCCAGGTTCGATCCGGCTCTGGGTCACTGTCCGTGTGGAGTTTGCACAACCTCCCCGTGTTTGCGTGGGTTTCGCCCCCACAACCGAAATATGTGCAGGGTAGGTGATTGGCCACGCTAAATTGCCCCCTTAATTGGAAAAAAGAATCAATTGGGTACTCTAAATTTTAAAAAAAAGAGATGTAATGGTGATGGAGGGGAGGGTGGAGGCCACACAGGTGGTTTTAGAGGGCCCCGCTGCCGGTTTAGGCAGTGTTGCCACCATTCCGGTCAGTGATGGATGATAGGAGAGAAGAGGAAGGTAGAGAGTAATTGAAAGGGATGGGGGGCACAGGAGGGTGAGGTGCAGGGGGGTGGACCAGTGCCCCAAGTACAAGGGAGGAGAGGGGAGGAAGGAGTAGGAAGGTCGGGCACAAAAGGATGGGCCAGTGCCTCAAGCATGACGGGAAAGCGCTAGCGGGCTGGTCTCCCAAAAGATCTTCAATTCTGCGGTGGGTGGATGGGGGACAGAGTCTTCAGCCCAGGAGGGGGCCAGCAAAACAGTCCATGGGTGTTATCCCGTCTCCGCGCAATCGGCAGATAAAAAAGAAATAAAGTCCAGATGCACCAACCTTCCTTTCTTCTTCGTCCTCTTCCAGGTGTTGCAGCAACCTCCTGTTTACTGGGACGCCCCAGGCCCTAGGGCTCTGCAGATGAAACGAGCAACAAACAGCCCCAGACCCTCGGGCCCTGCAGATGAAACAAGCAGCAAAAAGTCCTGGCCCCTCCTCCCCTCCTTCTGCTGCAGGCTTTGGAAATGCAGCTGCAGGCAGGCAGTATGTCAATCCAGTCCCAGGCTGGAGCTCAGTCCAGGCCAGGCCAATCCTTCACCAGTAGAGATTTATTTCCATCTCTTGCAGATCCCTGTAAGAGTCACTCAGCTTCAACTAAAACAGGCAACAGCAAATCTCTCCTTTTGACGATTTTCCAGGCTGCACGGAAAGCAGCTTGCAAAGTTCAAAAAACACAGGAGAGGAGCTCCCAGGACATACTCTTAAGGAGTATGGGTTTTATAAACAACAACTAAATAGAAGAACAAAAATTAACTGATGGACAAATTAAAAGGGAACGTCCCAAAGAACAATCAGAGCACAGCCCAAAAGGAATAAAGAGAAAATGGAAACCTAAAATCCCTCAAACCAAAGTGTGAAAATCAGGGTCTATAATATAGTCCAACCCCTGCGGTGCCCACTGAGCACAGAAGACTTTGAGTGTACCTGTGGACACTACAAGCTTCCACTCCAGGGACACCTGGCCGTGAATGAGGCCATGGAAGAGGCAGACAGTCAGGTCGGATGTCCCCCTCGATCGCCTGATGCCTGGACCTATTAATGGCAAGTTTGACCAGGCCCAGGAGCAGGTTCACGAGGAGGTCCTCCGCCTTCTCCGCCCCTCTCCGCACCGGATGCCCTTAGATCAGGAGCGTGGTGCTGAAGTGCAAACAAAACCTCAACAACAATGTTGTCAAGAAACCAAAAAGGGAGTGCAACCTCGGACACACAACATATATATGAGGCACGGTCTCCACAAGGCCGCAAAAGTGGCAGGTCGCTGGGGAGGCCGAGAAGTGACTCGGTTGTACTGCACTGCCATGTGCAACACCCTTCACCCCAGGTCCCCAGGTTTTGTGGGGAGGACACCTCCGCAGAGGGAACTCCAGCGGGGACCTCTGCCAACAGATGACAACGAGGCACGCCAAGGCGTGTCCGGATGGCGGGCGAGGGAAAGGAGATGGAAGGTGTGCAGCAGCAGGCCGTACAGGAACCCCCATCCCCCCCCAACACTGCGCAGTGCGAAAAGGCACGGAGGGAATTTCTGCAAGGCGGCTAGGGTTGTGGGGTACCGGTGCCTTGGGGGGGGGGGGGGGGGGAGTTCCGGGGCCTGGGACCGAAGTGGAATTCCATCCAAGCAGGGGTCCGCTCAGAAGGGATGCCACTGCACACCTTCGCTGCCTCAAGACCGAGTGTGTCCTCGGGGCCAAGCACGACTGTTTTGAAGCCTTGAATAGCTTCGGTCGTGAGCTCGTAGGGCGTCATCCAGCCCACTCCTCTGCCACTCAGCACATCCCCGATCCTGGTCACCCCGGCAGCCACAGCCCTCCGCTCCACCAGCCACCAGAATGGATATTGACAACATACCAGTCCTCAGGGTATAATGGATGATGGCGCAGACCATAAGACATAGTGGCAGAATTAGGCCACTCGGCCCATTGAGCCCGCTACGCCATTCAATCATGACTGATATTTTTCTCATCCCCATTCTCCTACCTTCCCCTCATAATCCCTGATCCCCTTATTGATCAGAAACCTATCTATCTCTGTCTTAAAGACACTCAGTGATTTGGCCTCCACAGCCTTTTGCGGCAAAGAGTTCCACAGATTCACCACCCTCTGGCTGAAGAAATTCCTCCTCATCTCTGTTTCAAAGGACCGTCCCTTTAGTCTGAGATTGTGTCCTCTGCTTCTAGTTTTTCTGACAAATGGAAACATCCTCTCCACGTCCACTCTATCCAAGCCACGCAGTATCCTGTAAGCTTCAATACGATCCCCCCTCATCCTTCTGAACTCCAACGAGTACAGACCCAGAGTCCTCAACCGTTCCTCATACGACAAGCTCTTCATTCCACGGATCATTCTTGTGAACCTCCTCTGGACCCTTTCCAAGGCCAGCACATCCTTCCTTAAATGCAGGGCCCAAAACTGCTCACAATACACCAAACGGGGTCTGACCAGAGCCTTCTACAGCCTCAGAAGTACATCCCTGGTCTTGTATTCTAGCCCTCTCAACATGAATGCTAATATTGCATTTGCCTTCCTAAATGCCAACTGAATCTGCATGTTAACCTTAAGAGGACTCCCAAGTCCCTTTGTGCTTCTGATTTCCTAAGCATCTTCCCATTCACAAAATAGTATATGCTTCCATTTCTCCTTCCAAAGTGCATAACCTCACACTTTTCCACATTGTATTCCATCTGCCACTTCTTTGTCCACTCGCCTGGCCTGTTCAATTCCTTCCACAGCCTGCCTGCCTCCTCAATGGTGGATGAAGCTTTCCGTGCTCCCGTAGACAAAAAGGCAGGAAGTCTTGTGCCCATCGATTTTCACCGTTGCTGCTGCGGTTGCAAGGTTGTGGGGCCGAGACTGGTCGAGGGTGATCGAGGCGAGCTGCGGCCGATGCTGGGAGAGCCCGGGCTGGTCAGCGGTGGTGGCAGGCGATGTGCGGCCAGGCGAGCTTCCCGACGAGAAGGGGCCCTGAGGCGCCGATCGAAATGGCGCCGGCGTCCACGGGGCACACATGGCGGGCGGCATTAAAGATGGTGGTGCCCACGGGCCGCACGTGGCCTGTGGAGAAGAGGATGGCGGCGCCCACGGGCCGCACGGGCCGCAAAGAAGAAGATGGTGGCACCCACGGGCCGCATGTGGGGGGTGTAGAAATGCTGGGCCTAGAAACAGCGGCGACCGACAAGGCCTGGCACACAGCAGCAAAATGTCCCTTCTTTCCGCAGCCGTTGCAGGTTGCACTCCGCGCCGGGCAGCGCTGCCGGGGGTGTTTGTTCTGCCCGCAGAAGTAACATTTAGCCCCCCCCCCCCGCGCGATTGGCTGGCTGCCGTGCGGCACAGGCTTGCGGTGGGCTGAGGTCGGTAGCTGGTGGGGCCCACGATGTCCATTAGGGTGTTGAGCGGTCGGGGGAGTATGACTGGACATTACGGGAGGCCGCTGTTAACGAGTTTGCGAGCTACCTGGTTCCCGCAAGGTCAAGCGTACCCCCTCCAATAGGCGCTGGCGGATGTACGCCAACCCCATGCCCATAACAAAAGCGTCTCGGATTAAAAGTTCTGTATGCTGGACTGCCAAAACTGCCTGGCAGTCACAGTTCCTCCCCAGAATGTGCAGGGCATGCCAGAAATCGTCTAGGACTCACGGGGCAACACACACACCAGCTGGAATGGGAGGAGCTCAGACGCAAACTCACTACGGCACCAGTGTTGCCGTTTTTTGACACGTCTCATGCCACCAAAATCTCAACTGATGCCAGCCAATCCGGCATTGGAGCAGTGCTCCTGCAGAGGGATGACACAGCATCATGGGTCCCAGTGGCCTATGCATCGCTGGCCATGACCCCCACAGAGCAGCGCTACGTGCAAATCGAAAAAGAATGCCTGGGCTTGCTAACCGGTTTAGACAAGTTCCACGATTACGTCTATGGTCTTCCACGGTTCACGGTCGAAACTGACCACTGCCCCCTGGTCAGCATAATAAACAAGGACCTGAACGAGATGACCCCTCGCCACCAGCGCATCCTACTTAAACTCAGGAGGTACGACTTCCAACTGGTCTACACTCCAGGGAAGGACCTCATCATGGCGGATGCCCTATCCAGAGCAGTGAGCACGCCGCCAGATGCGGAGGGGTTCGTATGTCAGGTCGAGGCACAGGTGGCTTTTACAGCGGCAAATCTGCCAGCTGACGACTCCAGTCTGGCCCATATCCACCGAGAAACTGCGGCCGACCCCCTTCTGCAGCGAGTGATGCGCCACATGACGGGAGGATGGCTCAAAGGGCAGTGCCCGCAGTTCTACAATGTACGAGACGACCTAGCCATCATTGATGGTGTCCTTCTGAAGCTGGACCGGATTGTGATTCCGCACAGCATGCGCCAGCTGGTTCTCGATCAACTACACGAAGGCCACTTGGGGTTCGAGAAGTGCAGATGGAGGGCTCGAGGGGCAGTATACTGGCCGGGCATCAGGGACGATATTGCCAACATGGTGCTCAACTGTACAACCTGCCAAAGGTTTCAGCTGGCGCAACCTCCTGAGACGCTTCTGCTCCATGAGCTGGTGACGTCTCCCTGGGCGAAGGTGGGTGTCGACCTATTTCACGCGCTCGGCATGGACTATGTCATCATAGTTGACTACTTCTCAAACTACCCAGAAGTCATACGCCTGCACGATTTGACGTTGTCTGCTATCATCAGGGCCTGCAAAGACACCTTTGCTCGCCACGGCATTCCGATTACTGTCATGTCGGACAATGGGCCCTGTTTTGTCAGCCATGAATGGTCGTCCTTTGCTGCTTCGTATGGCTTCACACACGTGACGTCCAGCCCTCTGCATCCCCAGTCCAATGGAAAGGCGGAGAAGGGCGTTCACATTGCCAAGCGGCTCCTCTGCAAGGCTGTTGCTGCCGGGTCGGACTTCTACCTCGCCCTGCTGGCCTATCGCTCGGCCCCACTAGCCACTGGTCTCTCACCAGCACAGCTGCTGATGGGTCGTGCCCTCAGAACCACTGTGCCTTCCATCCTGGCACCAGCATTAGACCATGCTCCGGTACTGCATAGGATGCAACTGCAGCGCGATCGCCAGAAGAGATCGTACGACATACGGGCGACTGACCTTCCCTCCCTGGCCCCTGGAGCCAATGTCTGCATCCACATACCAGACGGTGGCTGGTCAGCACCTGCCGAAGTTCTCCGACGCGTGGCTCCCCGCTCGTTCCTGGTACGCATGCCGGATGGATCCGTGCGTAGGCGCAATCGGCGAGCCCTTCGCTTACTTCCACGCTCGCAACGGGACCCTACACAGACGCCGTGTCCTCCACTGGTTCCTGATAGCGACTTCGTGGAGCTGCCATATACCATGCCCCCTCTGTCGCCGCCCGTGGCCAGGCTCGCACCACAGCCGGTGGTTCTCGACCCACCCTTGAGGCGGTCAACCCGAATTTGTCGCCCATCTACTAGACTGGACTTATGAGACTGTTCACACGTCAAACTTTAGCAACTACTGTTTTGTAACATGTCACTGTTTTATCATTCCAGACCTCGTTTGATCGTTCCAAATTTCAACGTTGTTCTTCTTTTGTTATGGTACAACCTCGTTAGCATGTCGCCCCTTGTATATAGTTAAGCCCCATGTACATGATGTAAATATTACGCACACACACCTTTAGCTGCACTCAGGACACATTTATATTTATAACCACGTAGGCACATAATCTTGTAAAAAAGGAGGGATGTCATGATATTCAAACACACATCATAACACATACATAAGGATAGACAGACCAACGGACCAATTAGCACACATAACACGACAGCCAATCACAGACAAGAGCAGACACAGTACAAGACAAGAAACACAACACTTCCTGGGCAGTCCATCTGGAGACAGCACAGGGCCAGGACCTCATTAACAAGACACTCACACAGTCACAACGTGCTGAGTACCAAGTCAGATGTGTAAATAGTTAGTTGGAATAAAACTGCATTGTACCAATCGCAACCGTGTTGGTTCGTCTGTACCTCAGAGCACCCAACACCTCAACCGTGATGGCAGCACACCACTCGTCGTCAGGATCCACACTCAGGATTGAAAGGCGGTTTGCAGGCGCGGTGGAGACCTTCTTGCGTGTGGTGATGATGCCCACCCGATGTGGAGACTCGAGGCAGCCAGCATCGGGGTCCGTTGGGCTTTCAGGATCAGAATCCTGCATGCCTTGTTGTACGCAGCGGACACGTCTGCGCTGCAGCTGGGATCGCTGGCTGTTGCTCAGTGGAGCGGACCTGCAGAGGGCCGCATAATGCCCAGGCTTTCCACACTGCAGACATCGCCTGCTTTTGGCTGGACATTGTCGCTTTAAATGGGCGGAGCCACAATTCGATCACGTCATGACGCTGACGTCAGCGCATTTTGTGCGCCGTCGCACATGCGCAGTAGAGTCTTCGGCCTCATCGTCCTCCCAGTCGTGGCGGCATGTGTAGGGACCCGGGAAAGCGCGCAAAACGGCCACTCTCCTCGATGCTCAGGCCTTGCATTTTTGTGATGACCTGCACCCTTTCTGCCTCGTGGGAGGCCAGTGTTGCAGTTTCTGCCGCCCTGATGCGGGAGTAACGATTTCTGGCATGCTCATGGATAACGCACGCTTTGATGGCGATGGAGAGGGTCAACTGTTTGATTTTGAGGAGCTGCTCCCGCAGGGAGTCGGACTGGACCCCGAAAATGATCTGATCCCGGATCATGGAATCAGCTGTCGAGTCATAATTACATGACTGCGCTAGGATGCGGAGATGGGTCAAAAAGGACTGAAAAGGTTCATCTTTACCCTGAAGCCGCTGTTGGAAGATGTACCATTCAAAATTCTCATTCACCTCAATTTCGCAGTGGCTGTCGAATTTCAGCAGAACTGTCTTGAGTTTCGTCTTGTCTTCGCCATCGGCAAACGTGAGCGATTTATAGATGTGCGTGGCTTGATCCCCCGCAGTCGACAGGAACAGCGCGATCTTTCTGGCATCTGATGCTGCCTCGAGATCGAAGGCCTCGATATACAGGAGGAACTTCTGTTTGAAGACCTTCCAGTTGGCGCCGAGGTTGCTGGAGATCTGGAGTTGCGGAGGGGGCTGGATCTTTTCCATGCCGCTGGATGGTTGCTTGCTGGTCGTTGCAGATTCACTCGAGGTAGGTTTGTTAGAGTTAATAGTTCCCTAGTACCAGGATGTGTTATCTGAGTTGGTTTAACATTGACTGCAACTGGATGCAGTGAGACTAGAAACAGGCTTCCGACACAGGAGATGGTCCAACACTGTTTCATTGAACCTGCTGGTTGCTGTACATAATCTGCTGTAGGTTGACACTCTATTAATCTAAACTGATAACCTCTGACTGGCTTGACCAGACTAGCTCTCTGTCACATGGAGATAGTGCTCACGGCCTTGTGCACTCTAACTATCTCTGTAGCTGTATCCTGTGAGAAGAGGGAGAGTCTTAATGCCTTGTGTGTTTTATAGTGGTAGTGTCCTGTCTGGTGATTGGTTGTTCTGTGGCGTGTGTGTTCATTGGTTATCCTGTGTGTCAATCACTGCCTGCCTGCATCTCATTACATACATGAGTGGATATTATGACAACTACGATCCCCAATAGGTTCCTAAACATCGCCTCCCAAACTTTCTCCAACTCCACACACCCCCAGAACATATGGGTATGAATCGCCTGCCCCCTCTCACATCTCTCCCACCCATTCACCACCTGCGGGATCTTATGCACTATCTTAAACTGTATATGCCTCATTCTTGCTCAGGAGGAGGTTGAGTTCATTTGGCGCATTATTTTGCACCGACGTCCCTCTCCAAGTCCGTCCACTTGCACTTGATCCTTTTCATTAAGGTCGTGCCCTGCTCGCCCAACAACCTATAATATATAACCTAGATATAAAAGTAGAGAGGTATTGTTGCAATTGTATAGAGTGTTGGTGCGACCACATCTGGAGTATTGTGTCTAGTTTTGGTCTTATTTGGGGAAATATGTGGTGGCATTGGAAGTAGTTCAGAGAAGGTTCACCAGATTAATTCGGCGATGAAGGGGTTGACGTATCAGGAGAGATTAAACAGTTTGGGCTTACACTCGCTGGAGTTTAGAAGGATGAGAGGGGATCTGATCATGGTATATAAAATACTAAAAGGGATTGATAAAGTCACTGAAGACCAAATGTTTCCCCCTGTGGGTCTATCTAGAACAAGAGGTCACAGATGTAGGTTGAGTGGCGGTAGATTTAAAACTGTGATGAGGAGGCACTACTTCTCGCAGAGGGTGGTGAATTTGTGGAAATCGCTGCCTCATAGTGCGGTGGAGTCCGAAGCATTAAATGGTTTCAAGAAGATAGATAGATTTCTGATAAAGAAAACGGGTCAAAAGGATATGGACAACAGGCAGAGAGATGACTTTGAGACGGGGAAGAGATCAGCCATGATCTGATTGAATGGTGGAGCAGGCTCAAAGCGGTCAATTGCCTACTTTCGCTCCTAGTTCCTATGTTCCCAATCCTACCATTCCCCCTTCATCCAGGAGCAACATTTTTTCCAAAAGCGTATATTCCTGTACCTGAGGGAACGAGGGCAGCTCCTTGCGCGCATAACCCCACACCTGCCATTATCTGAACTCGTTCCCCCGTGGTAGCTCAAACTTGTTCTGCAGTTCCTCTAGCCCAGCAGCCTTGCCCTCCACAAACATGTCCCTGACCCACACTAGCCCCTCCCATCAATTCCCGACATCCCATCCCCCGCCCCCAGCACAAACCAATGATTCCCACAAAGTGGAGTCATCATCCCTTGTGCCCCAGTTTAATGTGCCTCCTTAGCTGGTTCCAAATTTGCGTGGACTACTCCACCACAGAACTACTTGTGTACTCCCTCGGGGCTAATGGAACAAGGGCCATCAGAAGAGCCCTCAGGCTGGACCCCTCGTATGACTCCCCCCCCCCCTACCAGCATCTCTCACCTTTTCCTCATTTGCTGCCCAATAATAATGCAGCAAATTTGAGAGCGTCAGCCCCCTCTCCCGCCTCTGCTTTTCCAACAGTGCCCTACTAACCCCGGTCCCCTCTCTGCCCACACAAGTTCCGAGATTAACGTATGTATCTTCCGAAAAAAGGCCTTGGGAAGAAAATCGGGAGGGACTGAGAAACAAACTGGAATATTGGCAGTATGTTCATCTTTACCACCTGTACCCTCCCCACCAATGTCAAGTATCGCATTATTTAAGGTCCCCTTAACTTCCTCCACCAGGTTCCACCTATGCATCGAAGCCCACTCATGCACTTCCTGGATCCCCAAATACCGCAACCTCTCCCTTGCCACCTTAGACAACAGAGCCCCAGATTTGCCCTCTCCCATCCCGAATTGTTTACCGGGAAAACCTTGCTTCCCTAACATTCCATTTATACCCCGAGAAGGCCCCAAATTTCTCCAGTAAGCCCATGATCGGCATACAGTGATACCTGATTCTCCCTGCCCCACCCTCTCAATCCCACTCAGCTGAGGCCTAAAGTGCGATTGCCAAGGACCCAATACCAGCGTGAACAGCAGTGGAGACAGCGGACAATCCTGCCTCAATCACCTGTGCAGTCCAAAATACTCCGTGTTTGTCTCATTCGTTTGCACAATTGCCAAGGGGGTTGCATACAACAACCGAACACATGCCACAAACCTTGACCCAAACCCGAACCTCCAGGATTTCAAACAAATACCTCCATTCTAACTGGTCAAGCCCTTCTTTGCATCCATTGACACAATCACCTCGGGCACTCGCTTCCCCTACGGGGTCATAATTAACAACCTCCTAATATAACTAGAAAGATGTCTTCCACCACAAATCCCATTTGGCCCTCTGAGACCATCTCTGGAACACACCCCTCCTACCTTCTCGTCAATACTTTGTCAAGGCGTGTTCAGCAGTGAGATGTACCTATAGGACCCACGCACTAGTGGATCCTTCCCCTTTTTAGGGATCAGAGGAATCAATGTCTGTGCCAGCATAGCTGGCAGTTTCCCCATCTTCACCGCTTCACTGAACATACCCAGAAGGTGAGGGGCCAACTCTGTCACAAACTGCTTATAAAATTCTGCCGGGAAGCCATTTGGCCCTGGCATCTTGCCCGACTGCATCATACCAATACACTCTCATCACCTCCTTTAGCCACAATAGTTCCTCCAGCGCCTGCTTCTTCCCTCGCTCCAACTCTGGGATGTTCAGCCCGTTAGGAACTGATCCATTCTCTCCATAAACCCTCCAGCTCTCGCGCCATTCTCAAACTTCCCATCGACTTAGGGCTTGACCTATCCATCGTCGGTTCCACACAATTAAAATCCCCCTCATAATCAGCTGGTGAAAGTCCAAGTCCGGAATCGTTCCTAACAGCCTCTTCATGAATCCGGCATCATCTCAATTATGTGCATATACACTCACCAATACCACCAGAGTCCCCATAAGCACCCCACTCACTGCCACAAACCCCCCCTCCCCCCCGGCCAGGTCCCGCACCTCCCAAGCCCTGTAAACCCCATTTTCTTATTCAGCAGTATGGCGACCCCCCCCGTCCCTTGACTTTGAGTCAAACCCCGACTGGAACATTTGCCTCACCCCCCCCTTCTTCAGCCTTATCTGATCTTTCAGCTGGGGGATGCGTCACCTGCAGGAAAATCACCTCTGCTCTCAAACTTTTCAGATGCGCAAATACCTGACTCCTTAACCTGCCCATTTAGCCTGCAGACATTCCATGTCAAGGTTCCTACTGGGATTCCGCCTCCCCTTCCCCCTAGAGTCCATCATCCTCCGTCCCCCTACTCCCTCTCTGAATTGGGCCCACCCAAGATGGCCCCCCACCCAGTCCATGCCCAAACTCATCCTACAAATCGACCGTATCGTCTCCTGCCACCCCTCCCCCCCGCTTCCCACGCAGGCTAACTACCGCAGCATCCTCCCACTTCTCTTCCGTTCACTAGCATTTCTTGCTAGCTTGGCAACTTCCACCTGAAGGCCCTAATGCAAAAAGCCACCTTCACCTCCCCATCTACCCATCTCCCCTCTCTCCTGCACCCCCCTGTTGCTTCTCTCCAACCCTCCTGCCCGGCTCCTCCACCAGTACCCCACATCCAACCCAATGCAAGAAACCTCCCCCGCAAAATGTCCCCCATGCAGAACCATCTCGAACCGCCACCACATCCCAAATCCCTCCTAACTCTCATGCGCTGTTTAGAGCTTAACAAGCAGAGTGCAATACAATTAAACATTATTCCCCTTGTACTGAAGGACCCCCTCCAAAGAAAACAGCAATTTAACTGCAATACAAAAAAGGCGGGGGGGGGGGGGGGGGTGGAGGAACCACCCCCATAACAACTTTTCCCAATCGCCAAACAAAAACACGTGACAAACCTTAACAGAGACAGACTTCCACCCATGTACCTCTTTCAGCCATCCCCCAGATTTTGCTCATTAATAAAGTCATTCACCTCTGCCAACATCCCAAAATAATATTCCCAGCCCTTGAAAGTCACCCAAAGTTTGCACGGGTACAACACCCCAAATGGAAACTGGTGCCGGTACAATACTACCTTAGCCTTGTTGAACCCTGCCCATTTCTTGGTCAGCTCAGCACCAATGCCCTGAGAAATCCAAATTTGCTTTCCTTCCCAATCGCAATCCTGCTGCGTTCTGGCCCACCACAGGATATTTTCCTTGTCCCGGAAATTATGCATACACACATTCACTGCCTACGGCATCTCCCCCGCTCTTGTCTTCTGCCTCAGGAACCCATCCACCTCCGGGGCCTTGCCCAGCACATTCTCATCCACCGTCCTCCCCAGTATCCTCACAACGTAGCCCATTACGCTCGTTCCCTCCACACCCTCCATTAGGCCCACAATCCAAAGATTTTGCTGCCTGGACCTGTTCTCCCAGTCCTCTACCTCTCTACCTTTCCTCGCAGCATCTTGCATATGTACCCAGGATCGCCATCTCCGCTCCCAGCGATACAATCCGGTCGCTCTAGTCGGACACCACCTTCTGCACCTCTTGGATCGTTGGCCCTGCACCTCCAGACGGTTCTCCACCTGTTCCAAAGTCCCGCGGAGCGGTACCACTGTCCCCTCAATCACCTTCGACCAGTCACTCTGCATTTCTTTACGCTACTGCTGAAACTCATCAACGGCTCCATTGGCAGCTTTCCACTCACCGAAGAACCTTCCCCTCCATCATTTTTCCAATTGATATTGCGCCAAGAGACTCCTCCAACTCTTTAGCCAAGGCTCACCCAGTACACAAGCTTATCCTCCTCCACTCTCCGTACAATATTGCCGCCAAATTTCCCTGAAATTCGGGTATAAGGGACCAGAGCCAATGACTTAAAGTAGGAGCCACCCTGTGTGCCACCACTCACTCCATGGCTGCCACCAGAAGTGCCTAACATCAGTATCCTTGGCTCCAGATTACATGTGCATGTTGCCACAGCAGCTTGTACTTCCTGAGTGAACTGTAACACACCATCGCCGGGTCCCTTCTCATCCTTTTACAGTGACCCTCTTCCATCTTAAAAGATTGTTCCTTAATCCTCTCCATTACCAATCTAACCTTATGATGCAATAATCAGCCTTCGATCAATGTTCCTTACACCTGTTCCTAGCATCAGATCCAGCAATGCCAGTTTTCTAGTTAAATTATGAGCATAAAGGCAAAGGAAATTCTCCTGAATACATTTGGTGTGTGATCTCAGGCCATGTAGCATTCAAATCAATACCTTCTTCCTGTTCCATCTCCTCTAGATGCTTTTCTTCTGCTGCTTCTCCTCTTCCTTGTGTTTCTGCTCATCAGCTTTTCACCTTTTACTTGCATGTAACTAATGCAAAGCGCAAGTAGTACTGGCTTTATGCAGTAATCGCTTAAGAGTAGGAAGCACAAATTTAATTATTGTAGCTCAATGAACGGGCGCAGATTAATTTCATAGCACAGTCCCCATTCAGAGGTTGGCCAATGTAATCCCCACCCAAGTAATGCTGTCGCCATCAGGGAGGACACTTCATGCCACTAGAGTTCGACATTAATTGAGTATAATGAAGTTGTAGGTACTAAAAATTAATACAGTACGAAGTCTTACAACACCAGGTTAAAGTCCAACAGGTTTGTTTCGATGTCACTAGCTTTCGGAGCGCTGCTCCTTCCTCAGGTGAATGAAGAGGTCTGTTCCAGAAACACATATATAGACAAATTCAAAGATGCCAAACAATGCTAGGAATGCAAGCATTAGCAGGTGATTAAATCTTTACAGATCCAGAGATGGGGTAACCCCAGGTTAAAGAGGTGTGAATTGTCTCAAGCCAGGCCAGTTGGTAGGATTTCGCAGGCCAGATGGTGGGGGATGAATGTAATGTGACATGAATCCCAGGTCCCGGTTGAGGCCGCACTCATGTGTGCGGCACTTGGCTATAAGTTTCCGCTCGGCGATTCTGCATTGTCGCGGGTCCTGAATGCCCTTGAAGGGCATTCAGCCTCTGATCTCCGGGTAAGCGTTCTCCAAGGCGGCCTTCAGGACCCGCGACAACGCAGAATCGCCGAGCAGAAACTTATAGCCAAGTTCCGCACACATGAGTGCGGCCTCAACCGGGACCTGGGATTCATGTCACATTACACTCATCTGTAAAGATTTAATCACCTGCTAATGCTCGCATTCCTAGCATTGTTTGGCATCTTTGAATTTGTCTATATATGTGTTTCTGGAACAGACCTCTTCATTCACCTGAGGAAGGAGCAGCACTCCGAAAGCTAGTGACATCGAAACAAACCTGTTGGACTTTAACCTGGTGTTGTAAGACTTCGTACTGTGCTCACCCCAGTCCAACGCCGGCATCTCCACATCTAAAAATTAATGATGGCTACATTTCCATGATTATGCCATAGTAAAGATTAAATGTCATATATTAGATCAGCCTCCATTATTACTAATGAATTATATTAATTTTTACACAAATGTTAAACTACTATCTTGTCACAATCTTCTTGTTTCAAAATATGAGACTAAATGGTGCAAATATAATGAGTTGACATAAAGAGTTAACTGAAGGTGAACTCAATGAGACAATGGTCTTTCCTAACTGACTTTTACCATGCTGTAAAGACTTGATCAGGCATTGCAAGATTCTCAATGTTTATGTACTGAACAATAATGTTGTCTTTCTCTGAAATAAGTGTAAGTTTTCACATTACATTGGAAAATAAAACTCTTATCACTAGTAATAAATTATTCTGTTCTTTTCACTTTTTAGCTAGCCTTTTGTACTTCATTGATGGATAAAATTGCACCAGAATGTACTGTTCCAGAATCAAGCTACATTAAAAGCTGTCAACAGGACCTTTCAGAGTGCCCCAAGAAATATGATGTCAACTGTGCTTGTGACACTTTCTCAGAATACGCAAGGGAGTGTTCAAGGTTATTGCAACCCGTCAAAAACTGGAGACATTATCAGCTGTGTCGTAAGTTCGAAAACAACTCTCAGCTTCTTTGTATTTTTCTCAACAGTATACTGAGATGCAGACTATTGCCAAAATAAGACATTTCTTGTATTCCCTTTGTCATTTTTCATCCTACCATTATTCATCTTGTTTGTACTATCAATAACTGATACATTCCTACATTCTTCCTGTTCTGTCATTGAAACATTAATCATCCAGCATGATGGATATTGACCCATGGAGATTCAACAGTTGATTGCACAAGGATAATAACCCCCATAGTTCCTTTCATAGATTACTGATAGGACCTGATGCCTGGAGTTCATCCCATCAATTATTGATAGTTACAAACCTAGGGGGCAGAAATAGGCCCCTTATTAGAAAAGGGGGTTTGAGTAGGTGTCCTGCCCCTTCTCATCCAAGGCCCAAGTAGGCTTATGTGCCAGGGTTCCCTCCCATCCCTAACACCTGCCAATCTAAAACTTACAACTTGGGTGGGAAATGGCTTAAAAGTTGTTGTTAATTGGCCTCAATTAGGGTGAGAGTGGGCAGGCTGCCCTAGGCCTCACCCTCGCTTGTAAAATCATTGCTAAGTCAGGGGCAGAGTGGGGAGTAGGTGACACCTCCAGAATCTTACTGGGGACCGACCCCTGCCACCGAACTTGCTGGTAAGGGTCTGTAAAGTCCTGTCCATGGAGATCCTTCCCTTGATTACTTACAGATACTGACCCATAGAGTTTTGATTCATCGAGTTCCTTGCATCAAGTATTGATCAGTGTCATAAACAGTTGGTGCTTTCCCATGGAGTTCATCTCATCAGATACTAATAGGTACTAATCCATGGGGTTCTGTTCTATCATTGATTGACTCTGAAACTGGATTTTCACAAATTGGTACAACTTTTGCTCCATTTGAAACAACAGATGGGACCCTATTCCAAGACTCCCGCCCCATCCTCGCACCCCTCCAAGTTTTTCTGGTATAGGATACCTACACTATGACCTGACTGGCCCCATATGGCTGCCGACACTCTGCCTCTGGACACAGTGGGCCCAACTCCATCCTGCCCTTGCGATTTAATGTATGTCGGGCACCTTTTACCGAGGCAGCTGCATCAAATCGGGAAATTTCCCGACATACAAACATGTAATTTAAGAACAGGAGTAGGCCACATGCCTCTTCGAGCCTGCTACGCTATTCAATTAGATCAATGCTGATCTGACCATAAGCTCCCGCCTACTCCCAATAACCATTCACCCCCTCGTTTATCAAGGATCTTTGTACCTTGAAATCAAAGATTCTGCTTCCACTGCCTTTTGAGGAAGAGAGCTCCAGAGATTCATGACCCTCTGAGAGAAAGAAATGTCTTCTCATCTCGGTCACAAATGGGCAACCCCTTAATTTTAAAAAGTGACTTCTAGTTCTAGATTCTTCCACACTGTCAAGATCTTTGTTTCAATCAAGTTACCTCTTCCTCATCTAAACTCCAGCAGACACAAGTCAAGCCTGTCAAATATTTCCTCATCAGACAACCCATCATTCCTGGTATTAGTTTAGTAAACCTTCTCTGAACTGCTCCTAACACATTTACATCCTGCCTTAAATAATGGGACCAATACCGTACATAATACTCCAGATGTGGTCTTACCAGTGTCCTGTGTAAGTGAAACATATGTTACAATCCCGGACCAGCCCCCAACAGTGGCTAGGATACTGGACAGAAACCCCAATATTTTTTAATTTTGTAAAACTGTGAGGAAAGGATACTTAGTTCCAGGAATGATTTCATGCAAAATAGGGATAAGGCATATTAAAACAAACTTTATTTCTAACATAGTATTTGTGGTAGTATGTATTAGGGGTCATGTGGGACTGGAAGCCCTAATGTCATTGGCTGACAGATCCCGGGTCCTGGTTGGCCTCTAGCTCCGCCCTGAAGGCGGAGTATAAGAAGCCAGAGTCCTCCCCCGCAGGCCATTCTACTATCCAGCTGTGGGGGAACAGACACGCTTAATAAAGCCTCATCGACTTCACTCTATTCGTCTCTCGGAGTCTTTGTGTGCCACAATTTATTAAGCGTGCCTAAAAAAGGACTATGGAGCTCAGGATCATCCCGGAATGCCTGAGGATCAGCCCCCACGCAGTGAACGTGGCAGCAGCCTTCAAGCACTGGCAGACTTGTTTCGAGGCCTACCTCAGAACGGCCACCGGCCGGGTCACAGAAGACCAAAAACTACAGGTCCTGCACTCGAGGTTAAGAACGGAGATTTTCTCCCTCATCGAAGATGCGGAGGATTTCCAGACGGCGTTCGCAGCACTGAAAAGTCTCTATGTCCGCCCAGTTAACCAAATCTACGCTCGCTACCAGCTCGCGACGAGACGGCAAAGTCCCGGAGAATCGATTGACGAATTCTACGCCGCGCTGCTGATTTTGGGACGAGCCTGCAGCTGCCCTTCGGTGAACGCAAATGAACACACGGACATGTTAATGCGCGATGCTTTTGTGGCAGGTATGAATTCCTCCCAAATCCGCCAAAGACTTCTAGAAAAAGAGTCGCTAGGACTCAGAGGCACGGGCCCTAGCAGCCTCCCTAGACTTGGCCGCGCAGAATAGCGCCTACGGCCCCGACCGCGCGGCAGCCCATTTGGCTCCGTACGTACCCGTCGCGACAAACCCACCCCCCCCCCCCACCGGACACCCCACAGGCCTGTGCGGTCCAAACGCTAAGTCGCACCAGGGGCGCTCGCTGCTATTTCTGCGGCCAGGCGAAACACCCCCGGCAGCGCTGCCCGGCCCGCGCAGCAATCTGCAAGAGCTGCGTGAAAAAGGGCCATTTCGTGGTTGTGTGCCGGTCCCACGAGGTCGCCGCTGTCCCGGGAGAACAGGGAGCCCTGCACGCCGCTGACGCTCCCCAACCACCCCCCCCGCGCCCCATGTACGACCCGCAGGCGCAGCCACTCTGGGTCCCGACCACCGCGGTCCCGGGAGAACAGGGAGCCCTGCACGCCGCTTACGCTCCCCAACCCCCCCCCCCCCCGCCCCCACGTCTGACCCGCCGGCGCTACCAATTTGGGTCCCGACCACCGCTGTCCCCAGAGATGAACCCCCCCAGCGCCCCATGTGCGACCCGCAGACGCTGCCATTTTGGGTCCCGGCCACCAGGAGGGGAGGAAGGGCGCCGCCATCTTGGACCACCCCAGACCTGAACGACGCATGGGGGTGGCCATTTTGTCCACCCCCGCCGCCATCTTGTGACCCCCCAGCCATGTGCGATGTATGGGGGCAGCCATTTTGTTCATCCCTAACGCCATCTTGGACGGCAACAACGGACCCCAGTGTCGACGGCTCCACGGGGTTCGAGGAAGACGCTCCACTACTACAACCACGTCTCGCTTCAATAACGCTCGATCAAGCTCGGCCCCGGACACTCCAGACGACGACGTCAACGGTGCTAATAAACGGGCACGAGACACCATGACTAGTCGACTCCGGGAGCACGGAGAGCTTTATCCACCCCGACACGGTAAGACGCTGTTCCTTGACCACCTATCCCAGCGCACAAAAGATTTCCCTAGCTGCAGGATCCCACTCCGTACAGATCAAAGGTTTCTGCATAGTTACCCTAACGGTGCAGGGGAGGGAGTTCAAATACTACAAACTACACGTCCTTCCCCAACTCTGCGCCCCCACATTACTGGGATTAGATTTCCAGTGCAATCTACAGAGCCTTACCTTCAAATTCGGCGGCCCAATACCCCCACTCACTATCTGCGGCCTCGCAACCCTCAAGGTGCAACCCCTGTCCTTGTTTGCGAACCTCACCCCGGATTGCAAACCCGTCGCCACTAGGAGCAGACGGTACAGCGCCCAGGACCGGACCTTCATTCGGTCCGAAGTCCAGCGGCTACTAAAGGAAGGCATGATCCAGGCCAGCAATAGTCCCTGGAGAGCACAGGTGGTAGTAGTGAAGACAGGGGAGAAACAAAGGATGGTCATAGACTATAGCCAGACCATCAACAGGTACACACAACTAGACGCGTACCCTCTCCCCCGCATATCCGACATGGTCAATCGGATTGCCCAATACAAAGTCTTCTCCACCGTGGACCTCAAGTCCGCCTACCATCAGCTCCCCATCCGCCCAAGTGACCGCAAGTACACAGCCTTCGAGGCAGACGGGCGATTATACCATTTCATAAGGGTCCCATTTGGCGTCACAAACGGGGTCTCGGTCTTCCAACGGGAGATGGACCGAATGGTTGATCAACATGGGTTGCGGGCCACGTTCCCGTATCTCGACAATGTAACCATCTGCGGCCACGACCAGCAGGACCACGACGCCAACCTCCAAAAATTCCTCCAGACCGCCAAAGCCTTGAACCTCACGTACAACGAGGACAAGTGCGTTTTTAGCACCAACCGGCTAGCCATTCTGGGCTACGTAGTGCGCAATGGGATAATAGGCCCCGACCCCGAACGTATGCGCGCCCTCATGGAATTTCCCCTCCCGCACTGCTCAAAAGCCCTGAAACGCTGCCTGGGGTTTTTTTCATACTACGCCCAGTGGGTCCCCCAGAACGCAGACAAGGCCTGCCCCCTAATACAGACCACGACCTTCCCTCTGTTGACAGAGGCTTGCCAGGCCTTCAGCCGCATCAAAGCGGATATCGCAAAGGCCACGATGCGCGCCATCGATGAGTCCCTCCCCTTCCAGGTCGAGAGCGACGCCTCCGACGTAGCTCTAGCGGCCACCCTTAACCAAGCGGGCAGACCCGTGGCCTTTTTCTCCCGAACCCTCCACGCTTCAGAATTCCGCCACTCCTCAGTGGAAAAGGAAGCCCAAGCCATAGTGGAAGCTGTGCGACATTGGAGGCATTACCTGGCCGGCAGGAGATTCACGCTGCTCACCGACCAACGGTCGGTAGCCTTCATGTTCGATAATGCACTGCGGGGCAAAATCAAAAACGACAAGATCTTAAGGTGGAGGATCGAGCTCTCCACCTTCAACTACGAGATCTTGTATCGTCCCGGAAAGCTGAACGAGCCGTCCGATGCCCTATCCCGCGGCACATGTGCCAACGCACAAATTAACCGCCTCCAAACCCTCCACGAGGACCTCTGCCACCCGGGGGTCACTCGGTTTTTCCACTTTATCAAGTCCCGCAACCTCCCATACTCTTTAGAGGAGGTCCGTACAGTCACAAGGGACTGCCACATCTGCGCAGAATGCAAACCGCATTTTTTCAGGCCGGATGGTGCGCACCTGATTCAGGCTTCCCGCCCCTTTGAACGCCTTAGTCTGGAATTCAAAGGGCCCCTCCCCTCCACCGACCGCAACACATACTTCCTGAACGTGGTGGACAAATACTCTCGCTTCCCATTCGCCATCCCCTGCTCTGACATGACCGCAACCACAGTTATTAAAGCCCTGAACACCATCTTCACACTGTTCGGTTGCCCCGCATACGTCCATAGCGACAGGGGGTCCTCTTTCATGAGTGACGAGCTGCGCCAGTTCCTGCTCAGCAAGGGCATAGCCTCAAGCAGGACGACCAGCTACAACCCCCGGGGGAACGGGCAAGTAGAGAGGGAGAACGGCACGGTCTGGAAGACCGTCCTACTGGCCCTACGGTCCAGGGACCTCCCAGTTTCATGGTGGCAGGAGGTCCTCCCGGAAGCTCTCCACTCCATCCGGTCGCTATTATGTACGAGCACTAATCAAACGCCTCATGAGCGTCTCCTTGTCTTCCCTAGGAAGTCCTCCTCTGGAACGTCGCTGCCGACCTGGCTGGCGGCCCCAGGACCCATCCTGCTCCGAAAGCATGTGCGGGCACACAAGGCAAAAGGGTTCACCTCCTCCACGCGAACCCGCAGTACGCTTACGTGGAGTACCCCGACGGCCGACAGGACACGGTCTCCCTGCGGGATCTGGCGCCCCCCGGCAACACACACACCCCCCCGACACCATTCACCCAACCCCCCCTCTTCCTGCCACCGCCGCACCCCGCGACTGCCCCCTTCCCAGGAGGATCGGTTCCTCTCCCCTCAGGCCCGACCAAGAATAAAGCCCAAGCTGAAACCGTAAGGCTCCCGGAGACGACAACACCGGAACAAGCACCACCACCACCACCGGGGCCGAGGCGATCGACACGGACGACCAGACCGCCCGACCGACTCGTGGCGTCGATCTAAATCAATATATGAACTTTTCACAAGAACATTTTGCTTTTTCTCCCGATACCTTCTGTAAATAGTTGAAACAGGACAAAATTGTACATACTGTATTGCCATATGAATGTTTTCCTCCCAGGACCAGCCCTGTAAACCCTTACCACCATGCGAAGCATCACCCCGCCGGGTTCATTTTTGACAAGGGGTGAATGTGGTAGTGTGTATTAGGGGTCATGTGGGACTGGAAGCCCTAATGTCATTGGCTGACAGATCCCGGGTCCTGGTTGGCCATTGACCTCTAGCTCCGCCCTGAAGGAGTATAAGAAGCCGGAGTCCTCCCCCGCAGGCCATTCTACTATCGAGCTGCGGGGGAACAGACACGCTTAAGAAAGCCTCATCGACTTCACTCTATTCGTCTCTCGGAGTCTTTGTGCGCCACAGTATTAAAATATCTTTAAGATCGCACAAGAAAATAGCCTACAATTACTCCTAAAACAATGCTAATCGATACACAATAACCCTCAATTGCTCTCTTTATTTCCATTCAAAAAACAAAACCATCTCAGATCCCAATCCACTTTTCAACACAGATGCCATCCAGGAATACAGAGATGTATTTTGAGACTGCTTCAAAGATAGACCTGACATCCTATCAGAACAATGCAGACTTTCTGGCTGTATTTTTCAGAAATTTCTCAGCTTGCCTTCCTGTTACAAACTAAATCTTGTAACGAAAAGGGTTTCCTTTACTGCACAACAGGCTGGTATTGGGTGTCACAGATAACTGTGGGTGTCTCTCTCCTGCAGGTGTTAAAACCACGACCCGGAAGTGTCGCACTGGGACAGCTTCGTAAGAGAGAGGGGGCAAGTCTCACTGTTTATACCTAACCAGTGAGGTTGTCCTTATGCCACACCAGTTACCCTGACTGCCACCTCCGCCTATGTGAGTCTCTCTCCTGTGATGGTGAAATGTCACCCGGAAGCGCCCCACTAGTGCAACTTCACAAGGGAGAGAGAAAGAGGGACCACTGTTTATTCCTGACCAGTAGACTCTCTTGAGTGAGCGTGTTCGAAGCGCTCAGATTCCCTTCTCCGGTCCTTGACTACGGGATTATGTCCTGGCAATTATTGTGACTTTCCCAGAGTGGACAGTGAAAGGAAGGTGAGACCACAACAATGGTAGTTTTAAAATAATTGATTTATTCAAGAGAAATTAATTCTTCTGCAACTCAGATTAACCCATACACACAAACACCGATTATGAAATACTATGTGGAAAACAAGAGACTAAACGGCACATCAAAAATTCTTACAGTTTACACAGATTTACTTTAGCGATGCAAACACAGATACATTCACTCACCCACCCCAAACCTCAACAAGCTATACTAATTGGGAGTTTTCTGTGAGCTGGAGGAATATACTCACTGCTCCAGGGACAGGATAGTTAAAAAAAAAATGTTGACCCAGATTTCTTTAGATCTTCTTCCAAGCTAGCCGGTCCTTGCGGCTGTTGCTCCTTCAGTTCTCATGGTTGGTGTTCAGCCAGATGAAGCATGTGTCAGGCAAGAGAGTAGAGTTTTTTCCAACAGTTCCTCAGACTTGACTTTTTAAGGGCAAAACCCTGAATGGGTCAAACACTGGCCCTCCCACAGGTGAGTTCCAGGACAAAGGAAGCCTTTCTGATTGTTGACAGAATGGAATTGTTCAAGTTCCCCAATCAAAAGGTGTCATAATGTAATTTGACTTCAATCAGTGCCCTTTCAAAAAGCTTGCAATGTCTCTGGTTTCTGCTGGTCTCTTGACAATGGTCACTGGAGACAACTTTAATCGTTATCTCATTAAGGTATTGTGCTTCCTCTGTCCAGGACAATAAGTGATTTGCATTTGAACTGCCCCATGTCTCTTGACAATGAGATTGGGCTGTTTCATGACTCATGGCCTGTTTGTCTTGATTCAGTTGTCTGCCTGATCTGCCCATTTAAAATGGAATGTCCTGTTCCAACATGTCCAGTTCATTTTGGTCTTTTGATGAGTTTGCTACAATTTACAATCTCTCTGAAAATCCTGAATGCTTCAACCCTTGGCTCCTCCCATTAACTTCATAGTCTAATGATGTACTCCACAGGGAACCCTCTTAATATAAACAAAAATGCATCATCCCAAACTTTTACGATACTTTAATTGCACCTCTGGCTCCAAGCTGTCTTGCAAACACTATTGCAGCAGTCATTCACATACTAAACCAAAGCTTTTAATTCTTACTGGACTAAAAACATCTAATACAATATATCTCAAATACCGACATTCATCACACCTCCCCCTTAAAAAAAAGAACCAGCAATATAATTTTCCAAAGCCTTTCAACTCTAAACATTTGTCATTACTAAACACAACTAATACTCTATAAGATACATATATTACATTTCAGCATGTAAATTTAAATATGAGTATGGTCCATTTCAGTCCTTCTTTCACACCTTTGTACAATCCAGTCTTCTCACATTTCAAACTTATGATAAGGTTTCTACAAGCATATATTCTCTTCCTGCTGTGTGCATATTTTTAAAGTTAAATGGTTGCAGCAATAAACTTCATCTAAACAGTCTTGCATTTCTGTCCTTCAACTTTTCCAAATACTTTCATGAATTGTTAGCAACATAAATGTCAAACTGTTGTAACACCAAGACCAAACTCAATGGCGGAATTTTCCATCCCACCGCACCTGTTTTCTATTGTGGCATGCCCCCACCATAGCGTGATTCTCCGTCCCAGTAGCCTGCCAATGGGGTTTCCCATTGTGGGCATCCCCCCATGCCATTGGGAAATCCCCAGGCATGAGGGCGCTGCTGGCAAAACCCCGCCAACAGAGAATCCAGCCAAATGTCTCCTTCTTGATGGCCGGATATTTCTTTTGCTGAATATTTAATTTCTAAGAAAAATAACCAGCAGGCCGTTCTCTTATTTTGTCGTTGTCCTGCAGCAGTCCAGCACCAATGCTCACATCACTCTCATCAATTGCCACCTTAAATTTCCTGGCATAATTAGATGTGGCCAACATTGGTGGAGTGGTGAACACAGTTTTCAAATTGTCGAATGCCTCCTAACAATCTGACTGAAATTTCCTAAGCTTTTTCAGAAGATTAGTCAATGGAACAACCACAATGCTAAAATTTGGCTCAAATTTCTGGTAGAATTCACTGAGGCCCAGAAATCTCAGAAACTCTCCTCATTTATGGTATTGAAAACTTCCCACCAGCTTTCGTTTTTACATTCCATGGGGCCAGCTAACCATGTCCAATTATGACCGAAGAATGTGACTTGAAGTTTTGCAAATTCACTTTTAGCCATGTTTACCATCAATCCAGACTCCTGTAGTCGATCAAATAATTCATTTAAATGCTCCTTCCACCTTTGACTGAACACCACCAAATCATCAATATACACTGCACAATTGTTTAGTCCAGAAAGGACCATTCTGGTTAATCTTTGGAAATGTTGCTAGCACATTGTTCATTCCAAACGGCATAATGTTAAATTGATACAGACCATTTGGCATCACTATAACAAAACTTCCTTTACTCGTCTGATAAAGGTACTTGCCAGTATACTTTAAATTAGTCAAGTTTGGTAATAAAACTTGCTTATCCCACTTTTTCAACACATTCAATTCCTCGTTTGGAAGACTATGGCCGGGATTCTCCAAAATCCCGGCTAAGTGTTGACGCCGGTGTAAACACTGGAGTGTTTCATGCTGGCGTCAATGGCCCTCTTGGCCCAGCGATTCAGTGGCCCACAGGGGGCCAGCATGGCGCTGGAGTGCTCCATGCAGCTCCGGCGCCGATACGCGGCCCTGCCACTGCCGGCATGGGTCCGCGCACGCGCGCGACGACTGTTTCCACGCCGGCGCTTGCGCATGGTGACCGTTTCCGCGCCGGTGCCACGCAACATGGTGTAGTGACACAGCGGGCCCGCGCGGAAGAAGGTAGGACCCCCCCAGATCGCGCGCGCCCATCGATTGGTAGCCCCCGATCACGGGCCTGGCCGTTGTCTGATCCCCCCGCCCCCCCACCAGGACGGTCACCGCGACCGCGGGTTTAGAGCTCCTGCCGGGTGGTACCATATGTGAACCACGCCGGCGGAACTCGGTGGGAACTCAGCCGGTCGACAGCGGAGAATCGCAGCAGGGGCCTCTTCCAACTGCCCCAACTGGCGTGGCATCGACTGCGCGCGACTGGCGCCGATTCTCCGGACACCGGAGAATCGCATCCGGCATCGGAGCGGCGTGGCAGGAATTTTTGGCGTCACTGGTGATTCTCCGACCCAGCACGGGTTCGCAGAATCCCGGCCTATGAATCTGACATTGTAACTGTGTTGACTTTTTTATAGTCCACACACAATAGTTGCATTTCATCTGGTTTTGACACCATTACAATAGGTGAGCTCCAATTACTGCATCTCACTTCGATGATATCATTCTTAAACATTCTGTCAATCTCCTTTTGTATCTGTGCTTACTTTAGCGAATTGAGCCTATACGGATGTGGCTTAATTGGAGTAGCATTTCCGGCATCTACATCATATACAATTACTCTTGTGCTTCTCAATTTGTTCCCACATATTGTTCTATGTGACTGTAATTCTTTTGGGTCACTTTGAATTTCCTCCGAAGGTATCTCAGTAATTTATCCCAATTTATTATCACTTCTCATTGTTCAATCTAATTTGAGGAATGTCAAATTCAGAATCATCTGGATTTATCTCTTTGTCCCAAGTTACAACGACAAACACCTTTCATTCCTTCTCTATCAAAATATCTTTTGAGCATATTGACATGACAATGTCTGAATTTGCCTTCTATCTGTCATTCTTATCAAATAATTCACTTCACTCAATTTCCTTTCAATTTGATAAGACCCACTAAACCTTGCTTTTAATGCTTCACCTACCATTGGTAAAGTATGTATACTTTCCCCCTTTAACAAAACTATGAATTTTTGATTCCTTAGCTGTCTTTTTTTTCATTCCTTGTTTTAATACATTCCAGCTAATTCACCAGCCCTTGTTAATTTTGCCCTAATTTTGACACATAGTGCAACAATGTGTCAATAGTCTCCGAATGTTGACTCGTCAATTTCTTTTTGATTAAGTTAAATGATTATCTTACTCGTGACCAGAAATCTATTTGAATGGACTGAATTTAATTGGATCATTTGGTGCACCCCTAATTGCAAATAATACAAATGGAATTCCTTTATCCCAATTCTCTGGATAACCCTGACTGTAGGCCTTCATCAAATTAAATTTGATGGCACCTTTCTAACGATCCTTGTGATTATGAATGACACGCAGTTGAGCTAAATTGCTTTATTCCTAAGATATCCATAACAGCCATGAATAATTTTGACATACAATTGGGGGTGGGATTCTCTCATCCCTGGGGGGCTGGGCCGGAGAATCGGCGGGACCGGCGCGAATTGCACCATGCCACCCCGACGCCGGTCCGCCGATTCTCCAGAGAGCGGAGAACCGGTGCCATCGGCGTCGGCACGGCACTGGTCGGGCGCCGCTCTACGGGGACCCCCGGTGATTCTCGGCCCGGGATGGGCCGAGTCCTGCCAGCGCCATCCACCCCTGCTCTTAGCCACCGGGGCCGACCAATCGGCGGGCCGGCCTCTCGGGCTGGGGGCCTCTTTTGTTCTGCGCCGGCCCCTGTAACCTTACGCCATGTTGCGCGGGGTTGGCGCGGAGAAGGGAGCCACCGCGCATGCGCGGCAATCGCGCCGGTCCCACTGCGCATGAGCGCTTTGGCGCAGGCCCAACTGCGCATGCACAGGCCCGCGGCGCCCTTCTGATGCCGGGGATCGGCAGCTGGAGCACCGTGGGTCCAGATGCCGATCCCCGGCATCAGAAGGGCGCCGCGGGTCGCTCCAGTGCCATGCTGGCCCCCTGTAGGGGTCAAAATTGCTGCTCTTGAGGTCATGTTGACGCAGTCGGGAAACGCGATGCCGTTTACAACGGCATCAACACTTACCCTCAGGATCAGAGAATCCCATCCCTGTTCTAATTGGATTTTTTTTGGTAGTCCGTATCTGGTGAACAATTTGGTTAACTCCTCTATAACCCTCGTAGCTGTAATGTTTATGAATGGAATGGCCTCCAGAAATCTAGTAGGCACATCCATTACGGTCAACAAATACTGATTCCCACTTTTTGTTTTTGACAGAGCTCTCATCTCACGCAATCAATTAGGACCTGAATAATATGTTACTGAAATGCTGGAATGGGTATTAGGGGTTCTGAGTCACTCCCACTCACTCCCACACTCAGTCACTGCCATTCACTCCCATGCACACACTCACTCCCATGCACGCTCACTCACTTCCACGCACACACTCCCACACTCACTCACTCACACTGGCACTCATACACATGCAGTTTAACTTAATCACTCCCACATGCACTCACTCCCACCCCCCCCCCCCCACATATACTCAGACTCTTCACACACACACACACACACAATCTCTCACTCTCACTCCCACCCTCACTCTTTCACTCTCACTCTGACTTAATAATGAAGGCATCATCTCATCCATGGGTCCACCAAAGCTATGACCTCCCTTGACCCTCCCAATGTCTTGGCAGCCCTCAACACTGAGCACACAACAGCACCCCTTCCCCCCCTCACTCAGCTCAGAACATCTAACAGCTACCCCTCAGCTCCAAGCAACCACCAGCCAATCCCCAGCTCCAAGCATCCACCCATGCCCCCAGCCTGCCAGTGCTGTTGCCATGTTTGGGATTGTCTCCATTTCTAGGTCTGACGCAAGGCTGAGGTCCGTCCCCAGCCTGCCAGTGTGGGTACCAACCCTTCACACCCAGCCTGCCAACTCTGCCCCTCATCTCCCCCCTGTGCACCCGCCAGCATCCGTTCCCCTGGACGCTCACAAGCTGCGTCCCACTTGCTCCCCACTGAACTTCCATTTCTGCTCTGGGCTCTCCAGCCAGAAGCCAAGATAATAAAAACTTAACCAACAACTGATAATGTGATGCTTGTCTAATCCAAAACTGGTTTCACCCTACATTGACTGCTGATAAGCAGCCACTGATGGTCAGCTACTAGTGAGCCTATAAACAGCCAATGTATGGAGAAACCAGTCTTTGACAGGTCAAGCACACTATAAGCATTTTTAAAAGTCATGTCAGAGAACTTTTGAAGTTCAACAGTTGCCTACACTGGAACAATGGTGGGCTAGGTGGAAATGTCCATGTGCCAAGCCTTGGATAAACCTGTCTTAAATCATATACTGTAACTAATCTGACCTGCAGATCCACTGAAAGCAAGAGAAATATGATAACATCTGTGGAAAGAGGAACAGTTAATGTTTCAGGTTAAAAACCTTTGATCGGTACTTGGAAAGGTTCAAATATGCAATCAATTCTGATCAGTTGAAAAGGAGATGGTGAAAAATGAAGATCTCGTATAGGATGTAAAACTGGAGAGATTAAATGACAAAAGACTTAATTGTGCAGTACAATATAATAAAATATTCTGCCAGCTGTTCTAGGGGGTTACCTGCCACATAGGTCTCCAGGTAAACTCTGGCAGCCCGCATGTGAGCTTAGAGGTGGTGGGGGCCTTTCTGATTGGACTCGGTGTCCCATAGAGAACCCCACCAGAAGGTGTAAGAGTCCTTGCTGCCCTCCAGACTGATCTCCACACTTTAGCTCGAGCCTAATTGACCAGCCCCAATGAGTTTGGCCCACTCATCATCCTCTCAGCCTTCCATCACTATCTTTTATTCCTAGACCTGTAGTCCCAGCAAGTACCTGAATTCCCAGTGGCATTGCTGCTTGGTCTCTGATTGACTTACAGCTCCTTGAGGAAGTCTCTTCACCTTCAAAGTCACAGGAACCCAGACAGCAGATTGCCAGATAGAAATTTATCCCTTGGGAGCTCCTGCAAATAGCCACCGTCAGGTGCCACTGGTTTTCAGATAGGTGGACAGAGTCAGTACTACGACTGTTAAATACAGTTCAAAGAGTCATTATAGCATAGAAAGGGGGGGGGGGGCGAATTTCAGCTTATTGAATCAATACTAGCCCTCTGTAGAGCAATCTAATCATTTAATTCCCCGGGTCTGTACCTACAAGTTTAATTTTTTCAACTGCCCATCCAATTTCCTTTTGAAGTCAGCAGTCTTTTCTATTTCCACAACTAATTTTCATCAAGTTCCAGCTCTTAATTATGCGTTATGTAAAAGAAGTCTTTCTCCCATCCCCTGCATCTTGCCCAAAACCTTAACTCTCCCCTTGTATCGTCAGCTAATGAGAACAGCATTTTTTTAATTATCTTATCCAATCCTATCATAATCCTGTACACCTTTATCAAATCTCCCCTCAATCTCTTTTCCTCCAAGGAGAACAACCTAGTTTTTCCAACCTAACCTTGTAGCTAAAGTCCCTCATGCCTGGACCATTCTGGTAAACCTCTTCTGCACCCTCTCATTGACCCCCACAAAATGGTCAAAATTGAATGAAACACTCCAGACATGGCCTTACTAGAGCTTAATAAAGGTTCAAACTCCCTAATTTTGTACCCAATATCTCTATTTATGGAGTCTAAGATCCCATATGCTTTAATAACTACTCTCTCAATATGCCCCCCTCAAGGACTAATATCTTTGTAAGCCCAGGTCACTCTGGCACTTGCGATCTCATTAGAACTATATTCCCTCTTCCCGAGTCCATCTACCAAAATACCTCACCTTCTGCTTCTCTGTTTTAAACTCATCTGGCATTGTCACTTCAAATCAAGTACAGTTTTTGTTACAAAAAAGGAGAATGACTGCAAATTCTACAAAATGAAGTAGATTGTGATTTGTATCAAATTTCACTGTTTGCTATACCTCATCTGTATATTTTGGTATGATCTTATTCCACTCACATATCCTACACAAAATTTGGTTTGACTGATTAAAAGAATGTTTCTGTATTAAGTATTAATGGGCTATATTCTAAATTCTCTCAGTGACTTCACAAAGAACTATAGTATTATTGAAAGTTTTACTCATTCTGAAGGGTCTTGAAGGGCTTTCAAACCAAGTTAACTCAGGAGCTTAATTTGCTCCAGAACTTTCTATATGCAGAATATATCCTCATTTCATAGAATTGTGACACAACTCTGTTTATTTTAGCTCCATTTAAATGCCCAACGAACCAGGTGTACCAAGAGAGTGGATCCCCCTGCTTTCCTACATGTTCCAACTTGCGCTCTACCTGTGATAGTCACGGCACATATGGATGCTTCTGTCCAGAAGGTAAATCACTTCCTCAAATCAGTTAGAAAATAGAGACAAAATAGAGACTGAAAATCCAAAATGTATCAAAATTGTGGAATTGCACTGTGTGTTCATAAATGCCTGCAAATGAAGGCAAAGTTAACATTTGGGAGTGGGACCCTTGACTAAAATTTGTAATTTAGTCTTGAATACATGGACAGATGTTAATGTCTTGGCTGTGAATTTCCATAGAATTCCAGCTCTGTCATAAGTAGAGCAGAAAACCTGGTTACATTTGTCAAAGGGGATACTGCACATTTCGAGAGAAGTTGTGACAACGGAATGGGAATGTCTGATGAAATCCCCATCCAGACAAAGCTCGTTAGCAAAATTTACTCTCAGATTATCGTTGAAGAGCAGTAGGTGGTGCAGAATAAAAAGCTAGCAAAATTGCAAGTGATCACATTTACCATTAATGCACAATACAGTTTGAATTTTAATTATCTTATATTGCAGATGATGTTGAAATGTTATTGGACGCGATCTTCCCTAAAGGGAACAAAGTCCCCAAGCGAGCGTGTTTAGCCACGTGTTTCCCGGCACTCGCAGTGCCAAGAAACAGATGGTTATTCAATGCAACTCGCTTTGAATAAGGGGCCTGAATTGAGAACACGTGGCCGAGGGTGCACATAGCCCCGTTTGTACAATGGGGAGCTCTGCTCCCCGGAACTCCCTGTTGTAGCGAGAGATCGGGACGCCATTTTGATCTCTGAGGCCCCCAAAAGAATCCCCGACCTCCAACCCCCCCCCGCCCCACAGCCCGAACACAATATGGGAGACCTCCCCCAACACCCACGCCACGCAACCCCAGCCCAATCGCACATGCAAAAAAAGCCACCTGCGCATCTTGGCAGCACCAGGTTGCCACCCAGGTGGCACTACCAGGGTACCCAGGTGGCACAAGCAGTGCCAGAGCACTCTGCCCAAAAGGCATGCAGCTGGGGGCCACCAATCCCCTTGGAGACCCCCATGAGTGCCGTTCCCCATTTGTGGGGACCGGTACCAAATAGGACTCGCCCGAGGTCCCCGAGGTGATGGGATTGAATGCTAAAGCCTCAGGTACTTGGGAACCTGACATTAGAGTAAGGCTTACTGCCTCATTGTGGGTGGGATTCACCTTGCAGCATGCCGCAAGATTGCATTGAATCTCGCGAGGCTTTGTGAGCTGGGTAGATCTCGGGAGTGGGATCTCCCGGCTTTCAGCGGCCACGCTGCACTGTGGCGAGCTGCTTTTCCGGCGCAATGTGGCCGGAGGATTTTACCAATTGTTTCTATTAAAAAGAGTACGCCAGCTTCTGTGACAGAGATTTAAAATTGAAAATATTGCGAAAGCTACTTATTTTTACTGCATGTGGTGCACTTTTTAACTGAAATTACAAATAGGACCACACTGAAAGCTTTGTTCGTATTTACAGAGGATTATATTGAATGAACAGCACAGAAAAATGCAAGTTAGCCCAATAAGTGCAATAAGTAATGCTTCACTTGAGCCTCCTCTCATTTTTTCTCATCTAAGTCTTTCACTTCAACCACTCTGTGGTATCAAGCGCATTCTTATCACTCTTTGGACAAAAAGGTTTCTTCTGCATGAGCTACTCACCACGTGCACTGCTGGTTAAGTTATTCAAAGACCTGCCTGGTAGTTTTACAACAAATTTATCTATGTTACTGCAATTATTAGGATTATCGTCACATTATCTTCCATACAATCAGCAAATGATCTATCTCTGGGACCATGAGAATAATGGGTTTAGAATGGAGACGTGAAGATATAACCAACCACTCCATGGTAGGGTAATTCTTCCATCAACATATATACTCACTGCCATATTTTCCACAGGGACTGTTTTTGATGATGTTACCAACAAGGACATTTGTATACATCTAAATGAGTGTCCTTGCACTTGGAATGGGGCAATCTACAGTCCTGGAGATAAAATCTCTGCACTCTGCAGAAACTGGTAAAACAAAATCTTACTACTTACTATTGGGGTAGATTTTCAATTTAATAATTGATCATAATGAAAGTGGGAGGAAGAGTTGGGAGATGGTATGGAGGAAGGGTTCTGGTGTGAGGTGCTCCAGAGGGAGAACACCTCCACCTCGTGTGCGAGGTTGGGGCTGATACAGCTGAAGGTGGTATATAGAGCACACCTTACAATGGCGAGGATGAGCCTGCTGTTTGAGGGGGTAGAAGATGTGTGTGAATGTTGCGGGCGCCCCCCACAAACCACGTTTATATGTTTTGGTCCTGTCAAAGCTGAAGGATTATTGGAAGGAGGTTTTAGGGTAATCTCTAAAGTGTTGCACGTGAAACTGGACCTGGGCCCTCGGGAGGACATATTCGGGGTGTCGGACCAGCCGGGGTTGGAAATGGTGCGGAGGCAGATGTTGTAGCCTTCCCTCGTTGGTCGCCCGAAGGTGGATCCTGTTAGGGTGGAGATCAACCTCTACACCCTGTGCCCTGGTGTGGCGAGGGGACCTGCTGGAATTCTTGACTCTTGAAAAGGTCAAATTTGAACTAAGGGGAAGGATGGAGGGGTTCCACAACTCATGTAAATTTAGGAGAAAATGTGAAAAAGGAGGTGAATAAAAATATTTTTTTAAAATAAAGAATTGATCATAATGGTAATTGCAATATTTTTATTTCCAATGATTGTAATTAAAAATATTTTTTTTACTGTTTCTATAATGGTTGACCGATTCACAATACTTGTTTTACACCTAAGGCATTAAAGTTAAAAACTTACCTTATTGGTCTGGATGCTGTCGCTCTATTATGGTGAACCTGTCAGTTTTTTCCATCGCTATTCTATTTGAACTGACAGCAACTTTTGTGGGAAAATCCAGAAATCTCTGCCCCTCTTTCCCCACCCATTCACAGGATCCACTGTTGAAGTCCTTGCAGATGGAAATCAACTAGAAATCACTAAATAGATGAGATCTTACACTTTTTTCTGGAATAAAGGTATTAATTTTGCAGTAAAATGCCTGAAAGAGTTACATCTTGCTAAATGAGGTGCAATTGGAAATTTACTGGCATACAAAGTTATTCCACTGCCAAAGAAACCCTCTTGCCCTGAAACATTAACTTTAAATTTGTGGAATACCAAGTTCCTCCATTCCATGTGAACAATTAAGTTATTTTTCATAAAAGATATATATTTTAAAGTTTGTTCGATATTTCAGCTTCTATCTTAATTCCACTTAAATTGACTGTAAAATAAGAAATGAATGATAAAATCTATCATTACTTCCTGATTTGCAAGTTGTGAAATTTTCCAATGTGATTTGCTGCTTAGCCTGCTTGATGGAATCCTTACTGATGGATACCAGGGATTCCCTGTAGCTGGTGCCAGAATAAAACTAACATCAAGAACAGTAAAAAACAGTCACAATGCTTGCAAGATCATTTTGGGCAGCTTCCTTCGAGGTCAGTACTGTCACTTTGCTGCTGGGCTCAAGATCTGGATTGGTGTCTAGGGACCACTTTACCTATCTTCAGAAATTTAACACAGGAATAAGTGGAGGTAAAATTAAGGCAGAAAGTGCTAACTTATTTGTCTATTTCAGAAAATTTGAACCTCCAGAAATAAGGTCAACAAGCAAAAATGATGGTATTATTATCAGTAAAAAAACACTCAGTATTCAACTGTCAACTGCATTCCATGCTACACAAGTGAATTAAAATTATACTACACCAGGTCTATTAAAATAAAAGGAAGATTTCATGTATCACCACAGACAGTATTTGTACATTGTTCAAGAAGAGAGAGCATCCAAAAGTAGCAAGACAGGAGGAGAAACCAACTGGGTAGACAAATGGAATTAGGCTGCAGAGCTACTGTATAATATGCAGTATGTTACGACCAGTTTGCGCTGTCTCAGTTCAAATTGCAAAATTTCCAGTCAGTTGAACATTATATGTTCAAAAATAAAGAGTGAATACTTGTGACAAGTATTCATTTTGTGCACATGCACAGGATATTTCCAGTGAGGCTGCAAAGTAATTTGAAAGAGGTCTTTTGAACTTGTTGCAAGGCAATGCAAGTGCTTAATATGGAGAATAAAATTAAACAGCACAAAAAGGCTTTTTGGCCCTTTGTATTTCTGCCAGCTTTTTTTTTGTCAAGATAGCCAATTAATCCTACTCCTGTGCCCTTTCCCGATAGCCATGTTATTTTTCTTCCTTCAAGTAATTATCCATTTTTCCTTTGTATGTTACCATGGAGAGTTTTGCGTCATCTACCTTTGGAATTTTCCTGTAATCCCAGTCAGTAATGTGACCAAGCATATTGGATCCAAGCATGTCGGAAAGACTTTAGCTAATCATGGTGGCAAAGCGAGAGAAGCTCCAAGGAAATCTAGACCCAAAGTTTTTTTCCCATATGAACATAAAGAATTTCCTTGGTCATGATCAGCTACAGCAGCTTTGGGTGACTAGCAAAAACCTGGATTGGCGTAAAGTAGGGTTTCCACTGATCTTCCACACAAGCTACAACAGTTTACAGGAGAATACCAGAGGACCTAAGAATTAGGCATTTTTAAAAATTGCTACAAAATTAGACCGTTGTAAGTTTATTTGGGAAAGAAGAATATTTTAATATTGTTGTCATGCATATGAATTCTGTGTATTCAATATGTCTGCTATTTGTACAGTGTGTGTTCTATGGGCCAGTGGAAATGCACTAATCTCAGGTGTCCAGGGCGATGTTCCATTGAAGGAGGTTCATTTGTTACTACGTTTGATTCAAGACAATATCGATTCCACTCAGTCTGCATCTTTGTGCTGGTCAAAGTAAGATCTTGTGCCAGTTTATTCACACTTTATGAAGTTAAATGATAGAGTGAAGTTAGTGTTCGATGCCCCTGAAAGTTACTGTTAGCGTATGATTGGGTAATTTTAACTATTATGTTTAATCCTGGCAAACCTTTGATGCTTGGAAAGGCAAGCAATGAAGAAAAGGCACAATGTTGAGGACCTGTTAAAGAATGGGTCCTGATAGCAAGCTGCTGCCCTTCATAATGTTCTGACGGCAAGGTCTTGAGGGTGAAGCCCTCAAAGACAGAAAAGTCTTCAGGGCAAAGCTCTGCCTGTAGAAGGGGCTCTGAGGGTCAGGTACTGCCTATAGAAGGACTCTTTTAGGGCGAGGCTCTGAGAGAAAGGTTCTGTCTATCGAAGGATTAAAAAAAAAACATTTACAGAAAATGGGATCACTGGCTGGCCCGGCATTTATTGTCTATCCCTAATTGCCCTTGAGGAAGTGGCGGTGAGCTGCCTTCTTAAACTTCTGCCATCCTTGTGGATTGGGTACATCCACAGTGCTGTTAAGCGACAGTGAAATAATGGTGATATATTTCCAAGTCAGGAAGGCTTGGAAGGGAACTTCCAGGTGGTGATGTTCTCATGTGTCTGCTGCCCTTGTCCTCTTAACTATTAGTGGTCATGGGTTTGGGAGGTGCTGTCTATGAAATTTGGTGAGTTCCTGCAGTGTGCCTTATAGATGGTACACAATGCTGCCATTGTTCATTGGTGGTGGGGGAAGTAAATGTTTGTGATTGGGTTGACAATCAAGTGGGCTGCTTTGTCCGGGATGGTGCCAAGCCTCTTGAGTGTTGTTGGAGCTGCACTACCCAGGCATCTGTAGAGTATTCCATAACACTCTTCGAGACAGGATCTACTCCCATTTGGAAGCAAATGGACGTATTAGTGAGAGGCAGCACGGTTTTGTGAAGGGGAGGTCGTGTCTCACTAACTTGATCGAGTTTTTCGAGGAGGTCACTAAGATGATTGATGCAGGTAGGGCAGTAGATGTTGTCTATATGGACTTCAGTAAGGCCTTTGACAAGGTCCCTCATGGTAGACTAGTACAAAAGGTGAAGTCACACGGGATCAGGGGTGAACTGGCAAGGTGGATACAGAACTGGCTAGGCCATAGAAGGCAGAGGGTAGCAATGGAGGGATGCTTTTCTAATTGGAGGGCTGTGACCAGTGGTGTTCCACAGGGATCAGTGCTGGGACCTTTGCTCTTTGTAGTATATATAAATGATTTGGAGGAAAATGTAACTGGTCTGATTAGTAAGTTTGCAGACGACACAAAGGTTGGTGGAATTGCGGATAGCGATGAGGACTGTCTGAGGATACAGCAGGATTTAGATTGTCTGGAGACTTGGGCGGAGAGATGGCAGATGGAGTTTAACCTGGACAAATGTGAGGTAATGCATTTTGGAAGGGCTAATGCAGGTAGGGAATATACAGTGAATGGTAGAACCCTCAAGAGTATTGAAAGTCAAAGAGATCTAGGAGTACAGGTCCACAGATCACTGAAAGGGGCTACACAGGTGGAGAAGGTAGTCAAGAAGGCATACGGCATGCTTGCCTTCATTGGCCGGGGCATTGAGTATAAGAATTGGCAAGTCATGTTGCAGCTGTATAGAACCTTAGTTAGGCCACACTTGGAGTATAGTGTTCAATTCTGGTCGCCACACTACCAGAAGGATGTGGAGGCTTTAGAGAGGGTGCAGAAGAGATTTACCAGAATGTTGCCTGGTATGGAGGGCATAAGCTATGAGGAGCGATTGAATAAACTCGGTTTGTTCTCACTGGAACGAAGGAGGTTGAGGGGCGACCTGATAGAGGTATACAAAATTATGAGGGGCATAGACAGAGTGGATAGTCAGAGGCTTTTCCCCAGGGTAGAGGGGTCAATTACTAGGGGGCATAGGTTTAAGGTGAGAGGGGCAAAGTTTAGAGTAGATGTACGAGGCAAGTTTTTTACGCAGAGGGTAGTGGGTGCCTGGAACTCACTACCGGAGGAGGTAGTGGAGGCAGGGACGATAGGGACATTTAAGGGGCATCTTGACAAATATATGAATAGGATGGGAATAGAAGGATACGGACCCAGGAAGTGTAGAAGATTGTAGTTTAGTCGGGCAGTATGGTCGGCACGGGCTTGGAGGGCCGAAGGGCCTGTTCCTGTGCTGTACATTTCTTTGTTCTTTGTTCTTTGTTGACTTGTGCCTTGCCGGATAAGCTTTGGGGAGAAGGGGGTGAGTTACTTGCCACAGGATTTCTAACCTCTGACCTTAGCCACCGTCTTTATATGGCCAGCCCAGTTCTGTTTCTGGTCAACGATAACCCCCAGGGTGGGGGATTCAGCCCAAGGGGCACTAGTTGAATTCTCTCTTGTTAGGGATGGTCATTGTCTGGCACTTGTGTGGTGCAAATGTTACTTGCCACTTGTTAGCCTGGATATTGTCCAGGTTGTGCTGCATTTGGACATCCACAGCTTCTTTGTCTGAGAAGTTGATAATGTGCTGAACATTGTGCAACCATCAGTGGCGTTACTACTTCTGACCTTATGTTGGGAGGAAGGTAATTGATGAAGCAGCTGAAGATTGTTGGGCATAGGACACTACGCTGGGGAACTCTGAAACAAGGCTCTGTCTATAGAAGGGATTTGAGTTCCTTCATAACCTGAGGTGCCAAAACATCATTCATTAAAAACATTTTGCGGAAATAAGGTTCTTCTAACATTTAACAACAGACCTCTCCTTTCCCTGCTTTCCTCAGTAGCAAGCAGATTATTATTGCACTTGGAAGAACAGTAATGCAGAGTAGTTTTTTTTTGTCCACTTTCGAAAGATACTGGGCGCGACCTTCCCAAAAGGGAACAAAGTCTCCAAGCGAGCGAGTTTAGCCGCATATTTCCCGGAACTCTCAATGCCGAGAAACACACAGCTATTCAACGCGACTCGTGTTGAATAAGAGGCCTGAAAGGGGAACACGGGGCCAAGGCCGCACATATCCCCGTTTTTTACAATGGGGAGCTCTGCTCACCGGAACTCCCCGTTGTAGTGAGAGTTTAAAAATAGTGTCACGATCACCAAGGCCTCCAAAAGAATCCCCAACCTCCCTTCCAGCCTGAACGCAATATGGGAGGGGTCCCAGCCCCCCAGCACCCCCCCATACCCCCCCACCCCTGCACCGCACCCCCCACACCATGCAACCCTGGCCCGATCACGCACACACAAACAATTCCAGTTTGGCACCTTGGCAGTGCCAGGCTGGCACCCAGGTGGCACTGCCAGAGTGCCAGGCTGGTACTGTCAGGGTACCCAGGTGGCACAATGCCAGGGCACCACCCTTCCCAAAGGGCATGCAGATGGGAGCCTCTGATCCCCTTGGAGACTCCCATGAGTGCCATTCCATCTGGTCCTCGTTTGGGGACCTGTACGAAACGGGTTTCGACCAAAGTCCCCGAGGCGAAGGGATTGAATAACAAAGCTGCAGGTACCTTGGTAATTTGCACATTTGAATAAAGCTTACTGCCCTGCTTTAATGTGCAGATTTGCCAAGAAGTGGCAATGGGTGGGATTCATCTTGCAATGTCTTGCGAAATTGCGTTGAATCTCGCAAGGCATTGTGGCCGGGTAGATCCCAGGGTCCCGCGGCTTTCAATGCCACACAGCGCCGTGGCGAGCTGCTTTTCCGGCGCTTTGTGGCCGGGGAGATTGTGCCCAAAATTTTAAATGCAGGAGGTGTTGAAAGTTTCATTCTAGTTACCAGCAAGTGCAAATGTGGCATTGGACCATAGCTGCTTAATTTGGATTACTAACAGTGAAGCTGGTCCATTGTAAGTATTAATATGTGATAATCGTGTATGGATACATAAATGCCCAATAGGTTTTTAAAACGGTAGGGAATTTAAACAAAAATGCCCTTCAAAAATAATTCATGGATGGAAGAATAACGACTGATTAGATGGGTGTAGGAATAGTCTACTCTAAATATAGTAAATAATATATCTGTATGATCATCTCATTAACTGGTGATTTGTATTTTATCCCTGCAGAGTCCAATAATACCTAGCAATGGACACATCGAGGCACAATTTGAGAAATCTGGTGTGAAGCCCACAGAAACCTCTTTAAGTGCAATAATTTACACCAGTGATAAGGTAAGTATTTTAGTGTAGCATATTGATGAAAATATGGATTTGAAATTAAGAGAAGCCATAATAGACGATTGAATTTTATGGACTGGAAGAAAGCCATCATGCCTGTGCCAGCTCTCTGAAAGAGTATACACTTAATCCCATTCCTCTGTTTATCCACTTCCCTTTTACAAGATTTAATGGATTTAATACTGTTTTTGGTGCACTTTATACGTCTCAATAGAACCCACCTAAAAATAACTCCTCGGAAGGATAAATTCGGAGCGTCCATTTTCAGGCAGCTGACCCGGACACGGTAACAGCTTAATCCTCAAATGGAGAGATTCTGAGAGCCCAGAATTGTGGACTTCCGATCTCATCATAATATAGGGCTGGATTCTCCCGCCCCGCCCGCTGCAAGAACGCCACGGGCGAGCCGTGTACAATGGAGAACTCAATTAACATTGGACGGGATTCTATGGCCGCATCCGCCCAACGGCTGTAGAATCCCGCCATAGATGATGCTGCACTATCAGCCCATGCAGGATAATGCTCCAGTTTCTAGGCAAGTGATTGGGTTTCATAAAATTTATTTTTTACAGTGCAGAAGGAGGCCATTCGGCCCATAGAGTCTGCACCGGCTCTTGGAAAGAGCACCCTTCCCAAGCCCATACCCCTACCCTATCCCCATTACCCAGTAACCCCACCCAACACTAAATTGCCCTTCGTGTCCAAAATTGGCCTTAATGTTGGATGGGGTTACTGGGTTATGGGTATAGGGTGGAGGTGTTGACCTTGGGTAGGGTGCTCTTTCCAAGAGTCGATGCAGACTCGATGGGCCGAATGGCCTCCTTCTGCACTGTAAATTCTATGATTCTAAGAGCAATTTTGGACACTAAGGGCAATTTATCATGGCCAATACACCTAACCTGCACATCTTTGGACGGTGGGAGGAAACCGGAGCACCCGGAGGAAACCCACGCACACATGAGGAGAACGTGCAGACTCCTCACAGACAATGACCCAAGCCGGGAATCAAACCTGGGACCCTGGAGCTGTGAAGCAATTGTGCTAACCTCTATGCTACCGTGCTGCCCACGGGTTTGATCACAGGTTGTGAAGTAGTAATGGATGAATTTGTTGTCAGGATTCCATTTGTTGCAGGGGAGGGCGTAGTGGGTAACTAGTTTGTAGGCCTAGAAATCTGTGGCTGGAGCCAGGGTGAGGTTTGGGGCTAGAGTAAGGGGTGGACTGAGTTAGCAATTGTTTGGGTTGGCGTTGGGGGGTGGGGGAAGGGAAGTGTCCCACAAGTTGTTACTGGAGGTCGGAACCAGAAAGCATGTTGGAGATTATGGAACTGACTGATGATTGTTAAGTATTTGCTGTTTACTTACATGGAGTTGAATTTCTCAGATATGTCCAGCACTGACATCATCTGCCTCAGGATAAACCAATGTTTCAGCAGAGAACACAGGCATGTGTGTGAGCCTCTTCTCTGAATATGCAAATAAATGAATGCATGCTTCAAATATGAGTAATGGATGAATTTTGTCAGTTCTTTACCAAGATGGTGCCTTCCACACTTCCCATCGAGAATCCTCAAGTAGCTGCTTAGTACCTAGAAAAAGGTGTTACATGTAAGGCGGGGGGGGGGGGGGGGGGGGTTGACTAAATAGGCCTAGTTTTAAAAGTACCAATGACTGCAAACGAGAGAAGATGGTGAATAGGCAAAAGAAAGTGAGAGAAGTTTTGAGTATTGACAGTGAGCACAGCTGCCTCCCAAAGAGCAAGAAAGAGATAGGGGCAGGGTTTAATTATATTTATGTAAATGCATGGAGTATAGTCAACAAAATTGGGGAACCGGAAGCAGAAATTGCCCTCGGGGCATGTGATATTATAGCATTGACAAAAACATGGTTCAAACCTCAAGAAACAATGGGGGGGGGGGGTTCCAAAGCTAGAGTACCCTTGATAACTAAGGATATTCATGATAAGATAAGGAGAAAAAGAAAGCATATGATGCATGCCGGAATAATAAAAGCAAGAATTTCTCAAATTCAGGAGAGAGGCCAAGGCTGGAATAAGGAAGGCTGAGAGGAAGCATAAGGAAAGGATTGCAGGCTGTGCTAAAACAGATAGCAAAACCTTCTTCAAGCATATTAATGGTAAAAGATTAGTGAAGGATATAGTGGGCTCTATAAGGGACAACTGCTGACTGAAGCAAAGGGTATGGTAGTGGTACTAAATGAATACTTTTCTTTGTCTTCACCAAATTAGAAAATGGTGAAAATGGCCCAATTGAAAATGTGTGTGTTGGGCAACTGAGCAGTATAGTAATAGATTAAGAAAAGGTGCTAAAAAGGCTGGCAGCACTCCAGGTAGAGAGTTCGCCAAGCCAAAATGGGATGCAACCGAGATTGCGGTAAGCAAGCATATTGTGGACCGTTGACTGAAATTTTCCAGGTCTCTTTGAACACAGGGTTAATCCCGAGGTACTGGAGGATTGCAAATGTGTCATCATTGTTTAAGAAAAGGACAAAGAATAGCCCAGGAAACTACAGACCTGTCAGCTTGACATCAATAGTGGGAAAACTGATGGAGGCCATAATACGGGATGGGAGGCCATATTACTTGGAGAAAAGTAAGTTAATACTAGTCAACATGGCTTTGTCAAGGGCACGTCATGTCAGACAAATTTAATTGAGTTATTTGACGAGGTGATACAGGCAGTGGATGAAGGTAGTGCTGTGGAGGTTGTACATTTGGATTTTCAGAAAGCATTTGATACAGTGTCACATGGTAGGTTGGTTAGCAAATTAAATTTTGTGGGGATTGATGGGTCCTTGGCAGCATGGATTAGACGTTGGCTAAAGAGAGGAAACAGGTATAGAAGGGCATTTTTCAGAGACGAGTTGAAAGTGGTGTTCCCCAGGCCTCAGTGTTTGGACCCTTACTTTTTCTGATTTATATAAAGGATTTAGAAGTGGGTGTTGAGGACAAAATCTTTAAATTTGCAGATGATATGAGCTGGGAAGAATAGTGCATTGTAAGGATGACACTGAGCGACTTCAGACAGACATTGACAAGTTGGCCAAATGGGTAGACACCTGGCAGATGAAGTGCAATGCAGCAAAATGTGAGGGAATGTATTTTGGTAGAAGAAACATGAGGAGACAATATAGGCTCAATGGTACAACTTTGAGGAGAGTACAGGAGCAGAGGGACCTCGCGGTTCAAGTGCATAATTCTCTGAAGGTGGCCAGGCAAGTTGAAACATTTGTTAAGAAGGCTTACAGCATCCTTGAGTTTCTAAATTGAGTATAAAAGCAAGGAAATTATGCTACACCTCTACAAATCGTTGGCCAGACCATATTTGACGTATTGTGTTCAGTTCTGGGCACCTTATTTAAGGAAGGATGTTAAAATCCTGGAGAAAGTGCAGAGGCGATTTACTTGAATGATAACCAGGAATGAGGAATTTTAGATACAAGGAAAGATTGGAGAAATTGGATTTGTTCTCCTTGGAGTAGAGAAGATTAAAAGGTGACCTGATTGAGGTGTTCAGAATTCTGAACTATTTTGAAATGTAAAGAAGGATATTCTTCTACTAGTTGATATGTCAGTGACTAAAGATCACATTTCAAGATGGTAAGCAAGAGAGCTAGGAATGAGATGAGGAGAAACTTCTTGACTCAGAGAGCTGTTGAGGCAATTTAGCCCTCTCTCCATAGCACTCTAAATTCATCGCTGAGGCAACTTGGGTCCATATACAGAAAGACGTGGACAACATTTAGTCTTGTGCTGATTAATGACAGACAACATTCACAAGTGCTAGAGAAGGCCATCACCAATAAGAAAGAATCTAACCTTGTTCCCCTTAAGTTCAATGGCATTACCATCATGAATCCCCACAATCAAAATCGTGGGGTTTATTGTTGGCCAGAAACTTAACTGGGCCAAATTAATAAATGCTGGCGACAAGAGCAAGAACGAGAGGTCATAGTCTTACGATAGCAAATTTAAAACGGAGTTGAGGAGAAACTGGGAAGAAGCAGTCAGTGCAGGGATCCCCTGCGGTCGTTCCCCTGAGTAACAAGTATACCGCTTTGGATACTTGTGGGGGGGACGGCTTACCAGAGGTAAGCCATGGGGTACGGGCCTCTGGCACGGAGTCTGTCCCTGTTGCTCAGAAGGGAAGGGGGGAGAGGAGCAGAGCATTAGTAATTGGGGACTCGATAGTCAGGGGCACAGATAGGAGATTTTGTGGGAGCGAGAGAGACTCACGTTTGGTATGTTGCCTCCCAGGTGCAAAGGTACGTGATGTCTCGGATCGTGTTTTCCGGGTCCTTAAGGGGGAGGGGGAGCAGCCCCAAGTCGTGGTCCACATTGGCACTAACGACATAGGTAGGAAAGGGGACAAGGATGTCAGGCAGGCTTTCAGGGAGCTAGGATGGAAGCTCAGAACGAGAACAAACAGAGTTGTTATCTCTGGGTTGTTGCCCGTGCCACGTGATAATGAGATGAGGAATAGGGAGAGAGAGCAATTAAACACGTGGCTACAGGGATGGTGCAGGCGGGAGGGATTCAGATTTCTGGATAACTGGGGCTCTTTCTGGGGAAGGTGGGACCTCTACAGACAGGATGGTCTACATCTGAACCTGAGGGGCACAAATATCCTGGGGGGGGAGATTTGTTAGTGCTCTTTGGGGGGGTTTAAACTAATGCAGCAGGGACATGGGAACCTGGATTGTAGTTTTAGGGTACGGGAGATTGAGAGTATAGAGGTCAGGAGCACAGATCTGACTTCGCAGGAGGGGGCCATGTTCAGGTAGGTGGTTTGAAGTGTGTCTACTTCAATGCCAGGAGTATACGAAATAAGGTAGGGGAACTGGCAGCATGGGTTGGTACCTGGGACTTCGAAGTTGTGGCCATTTCGGAGACATGGATAGAGCAGGGACAGGAATGGATGTTGCAGATTCCGGGATTTAGGTGTTTTAGTAAGCTCAGAGAAGGAGGCAAAAGAGGGGGAGTGTGGCGCTGCTAGTCAAGAACACTATTATGGTGGCGGAGAGGATGCTAGATGGGGACTCTTCTTCCGAGGTAGTATGGGCTGAGGTTAGAAACAGGAAAGGAGAGGTCACCCTGTTGGGAGTTTTCTATAGGCCTCCAAATAGTTCTAGGGATGTAGAGGAAAGGATGGCGAAGATGATTCTGGATAAGAGCGAAAGTAACAGGGTAGTTATTATGGGAGACTTTAACTTTCCAAATATTGACTGGAAAAGATATAGTTTGAGTACATTAGATGGGTCGTTTTTTGTACAATGTGTGCAGGAGGGTTTCCTGACACAATATGTTGACAGGCCAACAAGAGGCGAGGCCACTTTGGATTTGGTTTTGGGTAATGAACCAGGCCAGGTGTTAGATTTGGAGGTAGGTGAGCACTTTGGGGACAGTGACCACAATTCGGTGACGTTTACGTTAATGATGGAAAGGGATAAGTATACCCCGCAGGGCAAGAGTTATAGCTGGGGGAAGGGCAATTATGATGCCATTAGACATGACTTGGGGGGGGGGGGTAGGTTGGAGAAGTAGGCTGCAAGTGTTGGGCACACTGGATATGTGGAGTTTGTTCAAGGAACAGCTACTGCGTGTTCTTGATAAGTACGTACCGGTCCGGCAGGGAGGAAGGCGTCGAGCGAGGGAACCGTGGTTTACCAAAGAAGTGGAATCTCTTGTTAAGAGGAAGAAGGAGGCCTATGTGAAGATGAGGTGTGAAGTTTCAGTTGGGGCGCTTGATAGTTACAAGGTAGCGAGGAAGGATCTAAAGAGAGAGCTAAGACGAGCAAGGAGGGGACATGAGAAGTATTTGGCAGGTAGGATCAAGGAAAACCCAAAAGCTTTCTATAGGTATGTCAGGAATAAAAGAATGACTAGGGTAAGAGTAGGACCAGTCAAGGACAGGGATGGGAAGTTGTGTGTGGAGTCTAAAGAGATAGGCGAGATACTAAATGAATATTTTTCGTCAGTATTCACTCAGGAAAAAGAGAATGTTGTGGAGGAGAATGCTGAGACCCAGGCTATTAGAATAGATGGCATTGAGGTACGTAGGGAAGAGGTGTTGGCAATTCTGGACAGGTTGAAAATAGATAAGTCCCCGGGGCCTGATGGGATTTATCCTAGGATTCTCTGGGAAGCCAGGGAAGAGATTGCTGAGCCTTTGGCTTTGATTTTTATGTCATCGTTGGCTACAGGAATAGTGCCAGAGGACTGGAGGATCGCAAATGTGGTCCCTTTGTTCAAGAAGGGGAGCAGAGACAACCCCGGCAACTATAGACCGGTGAGCCTCACGTCTGTTGTGGGTAAAGTCTTGGAGGGGATTATAAGAGACAAGATTTATAATCATCTAGATGGGAATAATATGATCAGGGATAGTCAGCATGGCTTTGTGAAGGGTAGGTCATGCCTCACAAACCTTATCGAGTTCTTTGAGAAGGTGACTGAACAGGTAGACGAGGGTAGAGCAGTTGATGTGGTGTATATGGATTTCAGTAAAGCGTTTGATACGGTTCCCCACGGTAGGCTATTGCAGAAAATACGGAGGCTGGGGATTGAGGGTGATTTAGAGATGTGGATCAGAAATTGGCTAGCTGAAAGAAGACAGAGGGTGGTGGTTGATGGGAAATGTTCAGAATGGAGTTCAGTTACAAGTGGCGTACCACAAGGATCTGTTCTGGGGCCGTTGCTGTTTGTCATTTTTATCAATGACCTAGAGGAGGGTGCAGAAGGGTGGGTGAGTAAATTTGCAGACGACACTAAAGTCGGTGGTGTTGTCGACAGTGCGGACGGATGTTGCAGGTTACAGAGGGATATAGATAAGCTGCAGAGCTGGGCTGAGAGGTGGCAAATGGAGTTTAATGTAGAGAAGTGTGAGGTGATTCACTTTGGAAGGAATAACAGGAATGCGGAATATTTGGCTAATGGTGAAATTCTTGGAAGTGTGGATGAGCAGAGGGATCTCGGTGTGCATGTACATAGATCCCTGAAAGTTGCCACCCAGGTTGATAGGGTTGTGAAGAAGGCCTATGGAGTTTTGGCCTTTATTGGTAGAGGGATTGAGTTCCGGAGTCATGAGGTCATGTTGCAGCTGTACAAAACTCTGGTACGGCCGCATTTGGAGTATTGCATACAGTTCTGGTCACCTCATTATAGGAAGGACGTGGAAGCTTTGGAACGGGTGCAGAGGAGATTTACTAGGATGTTGCCTGGTATGGAGGGAAAATCTTATGAGGAAAGGCTGATGGACTTGAGGTTGTTTTCGTTAGAGAGAAGAAGGTTAAGAGGAGACTTAATAGAGGCATACAAAATGATCAGGGGGTTAGATAGGGTGGACAGTGAGAGCCTTCTCCTGCGGATGGAAATGGCTAGCACGAGGGGACATAGTCTTAAACTGAGGGGTAATAGATATAGGACAGAGGTCAGAGGTAGGTTCTTTACACAAAGAGTGGTGAGGCCGTGGAATGCCCTGCCTGCAACAGTAGTGAACTCGCCAACATTGAGGGCATTTAAAAGTTTATTGGATAAGCAAATGGATGATAATGGCATAGTGTAGGTTAGATGGCTTTTGTTTTTTTGACTTCCCATGTCGGTGCAACATCGTGGGCCGAAGGGCCTGTACTGCGCTGTATCGTTCTATGTTCTATGTACTTCGCCCAAAGGATTGTGAATCTGTTGAATTTGCTTCTCCATAGTGCGATGAATGTTGGGACATTGAGTAAATGTAAGGGGGAGTTAAGACAGATTTTTAATTGGTAATGGGTTGAAAGCTTATGGAGAACGGGCAGTACGGTGGAGTTAAGGCCAGGATGAGATCAGCCATGATCGAATGGCAGAGCAGACTCGATGGGCCAAATGGCCTAATTCTGATCCTATATCTTATGAACTTTTTTTAAAAAAATTATTCAGGCATTTATATCACCAAACAACAAACAAATCAAATAAGAGCAAAAGTAAAGTTGTACAACATAATAAATAACCAGCACCCACTCCTCACCTGCCCTACCCCTCCTCCTGTTCAGCCTACTTCATTTTACCCCCTTATTCCACCCCCCCTTTCCCCTCCACTGACACCTTAATCCTCCTCAAAGAAGTCAATGAATGGTTTCCACCTATGGGCGACCCTATCAACTGACCCCTCAAGCCCAACTTGATCTTTTCCAACCTCAGGAATTCTGCCAGGCCACTCACCCACAGCCCCGCTTTCGGTGGCGCCGAGTCCCTCCACCCAAGCAAAATCCGTCTCCGGGCTATCAGGGAGGCAAAGGCCAAGACATCAGCCTCTCTCATCCCCTGAACCCCGTGTCTTCCGACACCCAAATATTGCCACCTCTGGACTCGGGGCCACCTTCACCCCCAATACCTCGCGCATTACATCCGCAATCCCCTGCCAGAACCCTTTCTGTTTCGGACACACCCAAAACATGTGGATATGGTTCACAGGGCTCCCCCCCCACCGCCCACACCTGTCCGCTACTCCCTCAAAGAACCTACTCATCCCAGCCACCGCCATATGCGCCCTGTGGACCACTTTGAACTGGATAAGTCTGAGCCTTGCACACGACGAGAACGCATTTGCCTGCCGCAGGTCCTCCTCCCACGTCCTGGCCTCCACCTTCCCCCCAGCTCCTCCTCCCACTTCCATTTAACATCTCCCATCGGGGCTCCCTCCCAGTCCATCAGCTCCTTGTAAACCTCTCACATCTTCCCCTCTCCTACTCCTTCCCTCGACAACAACTTATCTTGCAGCCCCAGGGCGGCTACCCGGGAAAGGAAGGCACCTCCCTCCCCACAAAATCCCGAATCTGTAAAACCATTCCCCACAAGCAGCTCAATTTCCTCCCCCAGGTCCTCTAATTTCGCAAAGCTGCTCTCTATGAACAGATCCCCAAACCGCTCAATCCTCGCCTGTCGCCACCCCCGAACCTCCCATCCAGCTCCTCCGGTGCCCTCCTGTCTCAAATACTGCCTCCATAGCCTCAAGGCCAACACCATCACAGGGCTCAAGGAGTATCTGGCTGCTGAGAATGGCAGAGGCACTGTCAAAAACATCCCTAAACTCAATCCACTGCAAGAATCTGCCTCCATCCGCCCCATACCAAATCCTACCCCACTACACATTTCCTGACCAGAGCGATGTTAGCTGACCAATAGTAATTCATTATTTTCAGCAACGCTAACCCCTCCCCTCCTTGCCCCTGCTCCAAAAAAAACCCCTTGACCCGCGGGGTCTTCCCTATCCACACAAACCACGCATTGATCAACGCATTGGCCTTTTCAAAGAATGACTTCGGGACAGAGGTTGGGAGGTTCTGAAATATAAACAGGAACCTTGGCAGCACCATCACCTTCACTATTTGCATCCGTCCCGCCAATGACAATGGCAGCACGTCCCACCTCTTAAAATCCCCCTTCATCTGCTCCACAAACTGGCGGTCGAAATAGGTGTGATGCAGGAGAATCAGAAGTGATTAATGGAGAAGGTGGAGTACTTGGAGAATCGCTCCAGGAGACAGAATTTACAATTTGTGGTGATGCCTGAAGACATCGAGGGGGCGGACGCTGGCACATGTGTAGCTAAGATTCTGGAGAGGTTTTTGAGGGAGGGGGCTTTGACCGGTCACTGCAGGTCGACCGAGCGCACAGAGCGCTGATGAGGAAGCTGCAGGTAAACGAACCGCCAAGCACGATGGTGATGTGTCTCCACCGGTTCCTGGATAAGGAAAAGATATTGAAATGGGCGAGGCAGATGAGTAGGTGCATCTGGGAAGGGAACGGGTTTCGAGTCTACCAGGACCCAGGTGGGACCTGCCAAAGAGGAGGGCCGGGTTCAATCGGGTGAACGATGCCTCTTTAAGAAAGGGGTGAAGTTTGGGATGTTGTTCCCAGCCCGCCTCTGGGTGACTTTTAATAGCTGGAACACTATTTCGGAACACTAGAGGAGGCGATGGAATTTTTAAGAGACAGTCAGCTGGCAGGAGAAGGAGGGCACTGAACTTTGGAGGAGGTGTGAGGAGATGTTAGCCTTTCCTGTCACTTCGTGTTATGGTTATTGCAGAACTTTTCTACTGTGAGATGTTTTTTGGGTTTGGTAGCAGGATGCATGGGGAGCGTTGACGGTGAGTACACTTTTTTCTGTTACTCTGCTGTTTGTTCCAAGTAGGTGTGTGAGCGAGGGGGAGGGGTAGGAGACTCAGTGGCCTTGGGCGGGGGCTGCCAGGCTAGCTGGGCGGGCAACCTAACGGGAGTGCAGTAGGGGGGGGAGGGTGACCTGGTGGCTAGCTTAGAGAAGGGGGATGAGGTTGTTGTCTTGTTTGGGGAAGGGGGTGCTGCTGACAAAGGTGTGGTTGCTGTGACACAGCAAGAAAAGGAGTGATGACAGTGGACATCTGAGGGTGTCTGGGGGGGGTTTGCATGATATGGGCTGGCGGCTGGCCCAGAAAGGTGTGTGAGTGAGTGAGAGCTGCCACCTGGGCATATGTGGAACTGAATGATACAGGGGAAGTCTTGGCCGCCACGCTATGGGAGGCGCTCAAGGCAGTGGTTAGGGGGGAGTTCAATTCGATCCGGGCGCATAGGGAAAAGGAGGAACGAGCAGTGATGGCACGGCTGGTAGAAGAGATTTTGCAGGTGGACAGGAGGTACTCGGAAGCCACAAAGGCACGGTTGTTGAGGCAGAAGCTCCAGAGGGAGTTTGGGCTGCTGTCCACAGGGAAGGTAGTAGGGCAGCGATGGCCAGAGAGGCAGTGTATGAGTATGGGGATAAGTCTAGTAGGATGCTGGCCCACCAACTTAGGAAGCAGGAGGCAGTGAGGGAGATTGGCAGGGTGAAAGATGGGATGGGAAGATCCGGTGGGGGTATTGGATCCGGTGGGGGTGAATGGGGCATTTGAGGAGCTTTACAGGAGGCTTTATGAATCAGAGCACCCCGTCGGGGGGGAGGGAATGCAGCAGTTCATGGATGGGTTGGAATTCCCCAAGGTGGAGGAGGAACTGGTGGAGAATTTGGGGGCCCCATTGGGCTGGTGGAGGTGATGGAGAGTATGGGGGCAATGCAGGCAGGGAAGGCCCCTGGGTCGGATGGGTTCCCTTTGGAATTTTATAAGCGGTTTGGTGGGAATGTGGGGCCTCTGCCAATGTGGGCATATAATGAGGCCAGTGAAAAGGGGGAGCTCCCCCTACATTATCGCAGGTGTCCATATCCCTCAGACTGAAGAAAGATAAAGGTCCAGAGCAGTGTGGGTCCCACCAGCCGATTTCAACATTAAATGTGGACGGGAAGTTGCTGGCGAAGATCTTGACCTTGCGTAGCGAGGACTGTGTACCGGGGTAATCGGGGAAGACCAGACGAGGTTTGTAAAAGGGCAGCAATTGTCGGCGAATGTTTGGAGGTTATTGAATGGGATAATGATGCCCCCGGAGGGAATGGTCGTGGAAGTGGCAGTGGCAATGTTGCAGAGATCGGGTGGAGTGGGAGTATCTGTGGGAAGTGTTAGGACGCTTTGGGTTCAGGCAGGGGTTTATGGACTGAGTCTGGCTGTTGTATAAGGCACCGGTAGCGAACGTGCGGACAAATCGGGTGAAATCAGGGTACTTTGGGTTACCATAAGACCATAAGACATAGGAACAGAATTAGGCCATTCGGCCCATCGAGTCTGCTCCGACATTCAATCGTAGCTGATTTTTTTTCTCATTGCCATTCTCCTGCCTTCTCCGCATAACCCCTGATCCCCTTATTAATCACGAAACTATCTATCTCTGTCTTAAAGACAGTAACTTGGCCTCCACAGCCTTCTGCAGCAAAGAGTTCCACAGATTCAGCTCCCTCTGGCTGAAGAAATACCTCCTCAGATCAGTTTTAAAGGATCGTCTCTTTAGTCTGAGATTGTGTCCTCTGGCTCTAGTTTTTCCTACAAGTAGAAACATCCTCTCCACATCCACTCCATTCAGGCCGCATAGTATCCTCTAAGTTTCAAAAGATCCCCCTCATCCTTCTAAACACCAATGAGTACAGATCCACAGTCCTCAACCGAGTTACATCGTGGGACAAGACAGGGGTGCCCACTCTCCATGTTTCAGTTTGCCTTGGCAATAGAGCTACTAGCAATGGTGCTTAGAGTGTCCAGTAGTTGGAGAGCGATTGTGTGGGGATGGGTTGAGCACAGGGTCTCGCTGAATGCACATGACCTGTTGTTGGATATCTCTAACATGGGAAGGTGCCTCGGTGTGGACTCCGATCTGTGACAATCATAGGTTTACATCGGGTGGGGGGGGGGTGTAGGACATCGGGGAGGGGGATGCTGGATGCGAGGGGTGGCGGCAGGCAGGGATTGAATGTTTGGGGACCTGTTTGTAGGGGGCAGCTTTGCAAGTTTAGACGACCTGGAGGAGTAATATGAGTTGCCCAGCAGGAATGGGTTAAGATACTTACAGGCTCGCAACTTTGTGAGCACGCAGGTGCCATCCTTCCCTGGATTGTTGCCCTTGAGTTTGCAGGATAAGGTGCTGTCACGGGAGGGAGTGTGTGAAGGTAAGGTGTCTGAGATTTATAAGGAGCTAATGGACTGGGAGGGCCCTGACAGGAGAAGTCAAATGGAAATGGGAGGAGGAACTGGCGGTGGAGTGGATTATGGAAGCTGGGATGTGGGAGGAGGCCCTGAGGAGGATAAATTTGTGCTCGTCGTGAGCGAGGCTTAGCCTTATCCAGTTTAAGGTAGTCCAAAGGGCGCACTTGATGGTGACTAGGATGAGTAGGTTTTTTGAGGAGGTAGAGGACAGATGTGGGCGGTGCGCGGGAAGCCTGCCATCCATGTTCACATGTTCTGGACATGTCTGAAACTGAAGGGGTTGTGGTGAATGTATTATACCAATAAACCACCATTGTACCTGTACTATGCTTTGCCCTTGTATTTGTATCTGTGCTATGCTGTTGCCCTTGTGGGCTCCACCTATGGGCCAATATATGGCATCATCCACAGGGGAACATGTTGGAGCATGTATGGGCTCCGCCCATGGCTCCTCCCCTTGAACGGAGGTAAAAAGATCGGTCGACCTGGAGGCGGTTCTCAGTATTGGATCAGTCGCAGGCAGGCACTGTTCTAAGTTGATTAAAGCCACGGTTTACTTCTACTCTTGTCTCGAGTGAATTGATGGTCGCATCAATTTAATCAACTTAAATGCAACTATGGAATCGGCCCTCAAACCTGACTGACTGGAACTCGATCCGCAGGCCGCGGAGGCGAAATAAATGTTTTCGCACTGGCTGCTTCAAGGCCTATCTCGCGGCCTCCTCCACGCCTTCCGTCACTGACGAACAGAAGCTGAGCCTCCCTCCTCCACGCACGGGTGAGCCATCGAATCTCTGTTCAACTCGACGAGACCCCCCTCCTACGCAGATGCCCTCGCAATGCTCAAACTCCTCTATGTACGGCCCATGAACGAGGTCTACGCGCGACACATCCTCACCACTCGTCGCCAGCGTCCCGGGGAATCGCTAGAAGACTACTTATGCGACCTCAAAGTCCTCGCACGCAGCTGTAACTACCAGGCCATTCAACAAATGGAACTCGCCGTCCGAGACGTCTACGTGGCGAGAGTCCGGTCCAATTATGTAAGACAGCGCCTACTCGGAAAGGGGGCTTTGGAATTGGATCAGACAGTAAAGTTAGCCTCCTCTCTGGAAGTAGCGTTCCAGTGCCTTAATGCAATCCTGGCTGACCACGCGACCCCCACGTGGACCCCCGACCAAGGACTACCCCAGGCCTGTGACGCGCGGCCGCCCGCCCACCATGGGGGGCTGCCCTGCTATTTCTGTGGCCAGTCCCAAAACCCCCGGCAGCACTGCCGGGCCCGTAACGCAAACTGCAGCATCTGCGGGAGAAAAGGACATTTCGCCAAAGTTTGCCTGGCCAGGTCCAAGAACTCTAACTCAAAGACCCGATCCTCAGACTCACAGGCCCGCAGACCCCGTAGTGTGGCAGCATGTCTGCTGACTCCGCCCCCTGTAGGTGCGTCATCAGCCTCGTGCTATCCGTGAGGGCAGCCATCTTTCAGTCCACACAGCACGTGTGACTCACGGGGGCCGCCATCTTGGGTATCCTCCCTCACGCGGCCGGCCACATGCGATCCATGGGGGCCGCGAGCTTGGACGCCATCTTCCTCACCGACCGCCACGGTCGACCAACGGGGCCCCCATCTTGGCCGCCATCTGCTACGTTGCTCGACGCGTACGATCAACAAGGGCAGCCATCGCGGAACCGCCCCACCACCTCTGACCACGTGGCTACCCGCAACTCAGCGCGGTCACCCTGGACCCAAGAAACCTCCGGAACTACATGATGACCGTCCGGGTAAACGGGCACGAGACGCCATGCCTTTTCGACTCCGGGAGCACAGAGAGCTTCATTCACCCGGACATGCTAAGACGCTGCTCGCTCCCAATTTTACCGGCGCACCATACCACCTCCCTCGCCTCTGGGTCCCACTCGGTGCAATTCCAAGGGTGCACTACCGCAACCCTAGCAATACAGGGTGCCACGTACGCCAATTTTAAATTATATGTGCTCCCAGACCTCTGCGCTCCTCTCCTATTGGGACTAGATTTCCAATGCAACCTCAGGAGTCTAACCCTGAAGTTCGGGGGGCCCCTACCCCCACTCACCATATGCAGCCTCGCGACCCTAAAAGTCGACCCACCCCCACTCTTCGCACATGTCACCGCCGACTGCAAACCAGTCGCCACCAGAAGCAGGCGGTATAGCGTACAAGACAGGACTTTTATCAGGTCCGAGGTCCAGCGACTCTTGCGGGAGGGAGTCATCGAGGCCAGCAATAGCCCCTGGAGAGCTCAGGTGGTGGTCGTCAAGACCGGGGAAAAGAACCAGATGGTTGTAGATTACAGCCAAACAAGAAACCGATACCCCCTGCCCCGGATTGCAGACATGGTAAACCAGATCGCACATTACCGGGTGTTCTCCATGGTGGATCTGAAGTCTGCATACCACCAGGTCCCAATCCGCCCGGAGGACCGCCACTCCACGGCTTTTGAGGCAGACAGCCGCCTTTTCCACTTCCTCCGGGTCCCCTTTGGCGTAACGAACAGGGTTTCGGTGTTCCAAAGAACGATGGACCGAATGGTGGACCGGTACGGGCTGCGGGCCACATTTCCGTACTTGGACAATGTCACCATCTGCGGCCATGATCAGCAGGACCACGGCTCCAACCTCCACAGATTTCTCCAAACCGTCCAAAAACTCAACCTCACTTACAACAAGGAGAAATGCGTTTTCCGCACAACCAGACTAGCCATCCTCGGCTACGTCGTGGAAAACAGGGTTCTAGGACCCGACCCTGACCGTATGCACCCCCTCCTGCAACTCCCCCTCCCCCACTGCCCCAAGGCCCTGAAGAGGTGCCTAGGGTTCTTTTCATATTATGCCCAGTGAGTCCCCAACTATGCGGACAAAGCCCGCCCACTAATCAAGGCCACCATCTTCCCACTGGCAACTGAGGCCCGCCAGGCCTTCAGCTGCATCAAGGCGGACATCGCCAAAGCTGCGATGCATGCGGTGGACGAGTCCGTCCCCTTTCAGGTGGAGAGTGACGCATCAGAGGTCGCTCTCGCCGCTACCCTCAATCAAGCAGGCAGACCGGTAGTGTTTTCTTCACGCATCCTCACCACCTCTGAAATTTGGCACTCCTCAGTCGAAAAGGAGGCCCACGCCATCGTGGAAGCCGTACGGCACTGGAGGCACTACCTCGCTGGTAGGAGGTTTACCCTCGTCACCGACCAACAATCGGTAGCCTTCATGTTCGATGGTCTGCAGCGGGGCAAAATCAAGAACGATAAGATCTTGAGGTGGAGGATCGAACTCTCCACCTATAATTACAATATAGTATATCGTCCTGGGAAGCTCAACGAGCCCCCAGATGCCCTGTCCCACGGCACATGCGCCAGCACGTAAGATGACCGACTACGGGCTATCCACGATGACCTCTGTCACCCGGGGGTCACCCGGCTTATCCACTATATCAAAGCCCGCAACCTGCCCTACTCAACCGAGGAGGTCAGACCTATGACCAGGGACTGCCAGATCTGTGCGGAGTGTAAACCGCACTTCTATCGACCAGATAAGGCCCACCTGGTGAAGGCGTCCCGGCCCTTTGAGCGCCTCAGTATCGATTTCAAAGGGCCCCTCCCCTCCAATAACCGCAATACATATTTCTTCAATATTATTGATGAGTTCTCCCGCTTCCCCTTTGCAATCCCTTGCCCCGACATGACCACGTCCACCGTCATTAAAGCCCTACATAGTGTCTTCACCCTGTTTGGTTTCCCCAATATTTTCACAGTGACCGGGGCTCGTCATTCATGAGCAACGAACTGCGTCAGTGCCTGCTCAGTAAGGGCATCGCCTTGAGCAGGACTACCAGTTATAACCAGGGGAAACAGGCAGGTAGAGAGGGAGAACGCAACGGTCTGAAAGACCATCCTACTGACCCTGCGGTCGAGGAATCTCCCAATTTCCCACTGGCAGGAGGTCCTCCCCGACGCACTCCACTCTATTAGGTCCCTACTTTGCACGGGCACAAACGAGACCCCTCATGACCGCCTATTTGTTTTACTCAGGAGATCCACCTCAGGGGCCTCGCTTCCGTCCTGGCTGAAGACACCGGGGCCAGTCCTACTCAGAAAACACGTCAGGAGCCATAAGTCCGACCCTCTGGTAGAGAGGGTCCAGCTCCAACACTCCAACCCTCAGTACGCATATATCGAACTACCCAATGGCCGACAGGTTACGGTCTCCCTCTGGGACCTGGCGCCCGCCGATTCCACCACCACCGCCCCTCCACCATATCCCGCCCAACCTACCATGACCAGCGCCCCCGGCGTGATATGGCTCCCGCAATCCTCCCACCCACCATCCCCCTTTCACCGATCCACAGGAGAGATGCTCCCAGAGTTCACGTCTGTACCCGCACGGCGCCCTCACGACCAATGCCAGCACAGACAGGTTCGACACCCGGGCCAGCAACAACGCCAGAGCTTCGGCGATCACAGTGCACAATTTGTGCGCCGGACCGGCTGAACTTGTGAACCCGCCAGATTTAATTTTTTTAACAAGGGGTGAATGTGGTGAATGTATTATACCAATAATCCACCATTGTATCTGTACCATACTTTGCCCTCGTATTTGTATCTGTGCTATGATGTTGCCCTTGTGGGCTCCACCTATGGGCCATTGTATGGCATTATCCATAGGGGAATAAGTTGGGGCGTGTATGGGCTCCGCCCATGGCTGCTCCCCTTGAAGGGAGGTATAAAGACCTGTAGGCAGTTCTCAGTATTGGATCAGTTGCAGGCAGGCACTGTTCTAAGTTGATTAAAGCCACGGTTTACTTCTACTCTTGTCGCGAGTGAATTGATGGTCACATCAGGGGTTCTGACAGGGGTTCGCAGACGTAGGGCGGGATTCTCCCCTACCCAGCGGGGCGGGGGTGTCCCGGCGGGACGGAGTGGCGGGGGCCACTCCGACGTCGGGCCGCCCCAAAGGTGCGGAATCCTCCACACCTTCAGGGGCTAGGCCCGCCCCGGAGTGGTTTGCGCCCCGCCGGCCGGCGGGGAAGGGGCTTGGCGCCACGCCAACTGGCGCCGAAGGGCCTCCGCCAGCCGGGGCGAGTCATCCCCGCGCATGCGCAGAGGGCTTTGTTTCCGCACCGAGAATGGCGTACCGCTATAGCCTCTGGTGCGGAAGAATAGAGTGCCCCCACGGCACAGGCCCGCCCGCGGATCAGTGGGCCCCGATCATGGGCCAGGCCACCGTAGGGGCACCTCCCGGGGCTAGATCCTCCCGAGCGCTCCCAAGAACCTCGGAGCCCGCCTGCGCCACCAGGTCCCGCCGGTAAGGGACCTACTCCAATTTACGCTGGCGGGACTGGCAAAAGACGGGCGGGACTTTGGCCCATCGCGGGTCAGAGAATTTGGGCAGTCCCGGCGCCCATTGAGTCGCGCCGGACCCCGCCATTCTCCGAGGCGGGCGGCGCGACTCACGCCGCATCGATTTGGGGGGGGGGCCGGAGAATTAGGAGGACGGCGGGGGCGGGATTCACGCTGACCCCCGGCGATTCTCCGACCCGGCGGGGGGTCGGAGAATCCCACCCGTAATGTCCGAGGTGTTGAGGTTGAAGATGGTCCCGAGTCCAGAGGTGGCGATGTTCGGAGTGTCGGAAGCGTCCAGGAGGTGAGAGAGTCCGATGTTTTGTCCTTTGCCTACCTGTTAGCCCGGAGACGGATTTTGCTTGGGTGGAGGGACCCGGTGTCACCGAAGTCGGGTGTGTGCGAGAGTGACCTTGCGGAGTTTCTGAGGTTGGAAAAAATCAAGGTCGGTCGATGGGTTTGCCCGGAGGTGGAAGCCATTTATCGACTTCTTCAAGGAGGATTGAGGTGTCAGCAGAGGGAAGGGGTTGTGGGGGGAGGTGTGGATAAAGGGGTTCTTCTGGGGAAGGCAGGGTGGGAGGAGGGGGAGGACAGGGAGGTATGGATGTTACTTAGCTAGTTATTTATGATGATGTTCCTTTTGGTCTTGCTATTTTTTATGTATTTACTGTTTATATAAATGCCTTAAAATTTTTTTTTTAAAGACACCCCATTCACCCCCACCGGGTCCAACACAACCCTTCCCGTCCTGTCGTTCACTCTGCTAATCTCCCTCGACGCCTCCTGTTTCCTATGTTGTCCCCCTAGCCCTCCGCAACTGCCCTACCACCTTCTCCGTGGACACCGATCCAAACTCCACCTGGAAAAATCTGAAAATTCCTTCGCCCTCACAAACCTCCACGGATCCCCCCCCCCCACTTTAGGCGCCATAAACCCCTTCAGCTCTTCGCCACTGCCGACACCTTCCCTGACCTCATGCTCGACCTGTCCAAACTTGGCTCAATGACCGTGTTAAAATCCTCCCCCGTGATCAACTGGTGCGATTGCAGGTCAGAAATCTTCCCAAGCAGCCGCCTCATAAGCTCCACATTGTTCCAGTTTGGGACATAAACATTTACCAGGTCCACCGGCAACCCTCTCAGCTTCCTACTAACCACCACGAACCTCCCCCCCGAATCTGCCACTATGTTCCCCACCTCGAACACCACCCGCCTGTTCACCAGCACCATCATCCCCCCGTCTTCATGTCCATTCCCAAATGAAACACCTGTCCTACCCATCCTTTCCTCAGCCTTGTCTAATCCCCTATCTTTAAATGCGTCTCTTGGAGAAAAGCCACATCCGCCTTCATCCTCCTCAGGTTCACGATGACATGTGACCGTTTAACAGGCCCATTCTGCTCCCTCACATTTCACGTGCCCAGCCTGGTTGGGGAGCTCCCCTCCGCCTCCCCTACCGACTAACCATATCCCTTTTTGCGCCAGCCCCAGGCCCTGTGTCACACGACCCTCCAGGACCACCCTTGGATATCCACCATCATCACTCCCTTTCCAGCTACGCCACCGCACTCTTGTCAGCACCACCCCATCCCCCCCCCCCCCCGACTCCTCCAAACCAAACAACAACCTCATCCCCCGGCCCTACACCAATCACCTCCCACTGTGCTCCCGTTAACTCGCCTGCCCAGTTAGCATGGCAGACCCCGCCCAAGGCCTCCCAACCTTCTACCCCCTGATTCCCCTCCAACCCCCATCTGCATGCCCTCAGGAAACAAAGAAACAAATAAACAGAAAAAGATGCGCTCACCCTTGATGCTCCCCAAGCACCCCACCACCAAGACCAACAAAACATTTCAAAGGAGAAAAACCTCTCCAACAACCACCAAAAGGAAACACCTCCTCACACCTCCTCAAAAGTTCAATATCCTCCCTCTTCTGCCAGTCCATTGTTTCAAAAACTCCATTGCCTCCTCTGGCGTACCAAAATAGTATTCTCGATTCTGGAAAGTCACCCAGGTACCGCACTCCAAACTTCACCCCTTCTTGAAGAGGTCACCCTTGGCTTGCTTAAACCTGGCCCTCCAGTTCTGTGCTCAGATCTTGGTACACCCGCAGCTTGTTCGCCTCCCAGATACACTTCTTCATCTGCCTCGCCCACCAAAGAATCTTCTCTTTGTCCAAGAAGCAATGCATCGCCTTCAGTAGGCCGCCCGCCTGTGGCCTCCTCATCAGTGCCCTGTGCGCTCGTTGGACCTCCAGAGGCCAATCAAAGACCCCCTCCCCATCAGCTTTTCCAACATCGTGGCCACATACGTGCCAGCCCCCCCTCTTCAATGCCTTCAGGAATCAGGAATCCTCACGTGTTCTGCCTTCTGGAGTTGATCTCCACCTTCTCCTTCATAGAACCATAGAATCATAAAATTTACAGTACAAAAGGAGGACATTCGGCCCATCGAGTCTGCACCGGCCTTTGGCAAGAGCACCCCACTTAAGCCCATGCCTCCACCACATCCCTATAACCCAGTGACCCCATCTAACCTTTTTGGACGCTAAGGGCAATTTAGCATGACCAATTCACCTAACCTGCATATCTTTGGGCTGTGAGAGAAAACCGGAGCCCTGAGGAAACCCATGCAGACACGGGGAAAAAGTGCAAACTCTGAGGTCGGAATTGAAGCCGGGTCCCTGGCGCTATGAGGCAGCAGTGCTAGCCACTGTGCCATCACTGTATTTTAACTGAAACTTCACGTGGCTTCTCTGCAACCTCCAAATCACTTTGAAATTCTTTCTAAAGTAATGCATCAAAACTAGATAGTGTAATAAAACAGTAGCCAACCATGAGTGTACATAGAGGGATTCTGATGGTAAGAGCTGCAGTGGAGAGAGGGCTTGAGGCTCTGTCAATAGGAGTACTGACGGTGCTATTTCTTTTGTAAATGGGAGGCTTGAGCCTGCTTATAGCTCTCCTTGTAGCTATGTCTTTGTTCAACAGTAGTATTGTTTTACAGATAAAAATTACCTTCCTGAAACTGGGCATGGTGTACGTGAATAATCAGATCCAAAGTCTACCGTTCCTGAAAGGTAAATACTTCTGATTTAGTGCCGTTAACCAAGCATAGGTTTGCTTTGTTTGCTTTGTTTGCAACCTGGGGCGGGATTCTCCCCTACCCGGCGGGGCGTGGGGTCCCAGCGCCGAGGAGTGGCGTCAACCACTCCGGCGCTGGCCGCCCCAAAGGTGCAGAATCTTCTGCACCTTCAGGGGCTAGGCTGGCGCCAGAGTGGTTTGCGCCATGCCGGCCGGCGCGGAAGGGCTTGATGCCACACCAACTGGCATGCGCAGGGGGTAATCATCTCCGCATCGGCCATGGTGGAGGACCACACCAGCCGACGCGGAGGAATAGAGTGCCCCCATGACACAGGCCACCGTGGGGGCAACTCCCGGGGCCAGATCCCCCCGCACCCCACCGAGGACCCCGGAGACCGCCCTCGCTGCCAGGTCCCGCCGGGAAGGACATACTCTAATTTACGCCGGCGGGACCGGCAAAAAAAAAAGGTGGCTACTCGGCCCATCGTGGGCTGGAGAATCGCCGGGGGGGGGGGGGGGCGCTGCCAGCGACCGCCGACCGGCGCGATTCCCACCCCCGCCAAATCTCCGGCACCGGAAAATTCGGCAGCCGGCGGGGGCGGGATTCACACCGCCCCCCGGCGATTCTCCGACCCGGCGGGGGGTCGGAGAATCCCGCCCCTGGTTCCACACTGTAACCAATAACTGTTTAGTCGATGTACCATTTGTCAATGTTCTCTGTTAATTATTCTGGTGTCTACTATGTACGTACTGTGGACGTTCCCTCGGCCGCAGAAAAATACTTTTCATTGTACTTCGATACATGTGACAATAAATCAAATCAAATCAAATCAAAATCAAATCACAAGTGACCAAATGGAGTAGTGAGAAGGTAAAGGTACTGACTAAATGCAATGTCAGAGAGAGTTTTTGAATGTGCTTTTGCAGAATGGGGAGATGTATTTCAAGACCTCCTATTCTAAATCGGCTGTTTCAGATCCATTGGAAAAATTTGGTCAAGGATATACATATGGAGAGTTGGAAATTTTCCTGACCCCGCAATTCCATCTCTGTCCTGGTTCAGCCCACAAACCTTAATCTTGTGCCACGGAGATGGATCTGGGCTGGAAATGGGCCTGGGGTAACAACAGAAACGAGTGGGTGGCAAGATTGGCAGGTTAAAGAACCTAGATTGGGTCGGGTGTTTGAGGGTAAATCAACATCTGACATGTGTGAGGCTTTCAAGTGTCAGTTGAAAGGAATTCAGGACCGGCATGTTCCTGTGAGGAAGAAGAATAAATACGGCAAATTTCGGGAACCTTAGATAACGAGAGATATTGTAGGCCTCGTCAAAAAGAAAAAGGAGGCATTTGTCAGGCCAAGATGGCTGGGAACAGACAAAGCCTGTGTGGAATATAAGGAGAGTAGGAAGGAACTTAAGCAAGGAGTCAGGAGGGCGAGAAGGGGTCACGAAAAGTCATTGGCAAATAGGGTTAAGGAAAATCCCAAGGCTTTCTACATGTACATAAAAAGCAAGAGGGTAGCCAGGGACAGGGTTGGCAAAGGAATCTATGTGTGGAGCCAGACAAAATGGGCGAGGTACTAAATGAATACTTTGCATCAGTATTCACCAAAGAGAAGGAATTGGTGGATGTTGAGTCTGGAGAAGGGCGTGTAGATAGCCTGGGTCACATTGAGATCCAAAAAGAGGTGTTGGACGTCTTGAAAAATATTAAGGTGCATTAGTCCCCAGTGCCTGATGGGATCTACCCCAGAATACTGAAGGAGGCTAGAGAGGAAATTGCTGAAGCCTTGACAGAAATCTTTGGATCCTCACTGCCTTCAGGTGATGTCCCGGAGGACTGGAGAATAGCCAATGTTGTTCCTTTGTTTAAGAAGGGTAGCAAGGATAATCCAAGGAACTACAGGCCAGTGAGCTTTATGTCAGCGGTAGGAAAATTATTGGAGAGAATTCTTCCAGACAGGATCGACTCCCATTTGGAAGGAAATGGACGTATTAGCGAGAGGCAGCATGGTTTTGTGAAGGGGAGGTCGTGTCTCACTAACTTGATAGAGTTTTTCAAAAAGGTCATAAAGATGATTGATGCAGGTAGGCAGTAGATGTTGTCTATATGGACTTCAGTAAGGCCTTTGACAAGGTCCCTCATGGTAGACTGGTACAAAAGGTGAAGTCACACGGGACCAGGGGTGAGCTGGCAAGATGGATACAGAACTGGCTAGATCATAGAAGGCAGAGAGTAGCAATGGAAGGGTGCTTTTATAATTGGAGGGCTGTGACTAGTGGTGTTCTGCAGGGATCAGTGCTGGGACCTTTGCTGTTCGTAGTATATATAAATGATTTGGAGGAAAATATAACTGGTCTGATTAGTAAGTTTGCAGACGACACAAAGGCTGGTGGAATTGCAGATAGCGATGAGGACTGTCAGAGGATACAGCAGGATTTAGATTGTTTGGAGACTTGGGCGGAGAGATGGCAGATGGAGTTTAATCCAGATAAATGTGAGGGAATGCATTTTGGAAGGTCTAATGCAAGTAGGGAATATACAGTGAATACCCTCAAGTGTATTGAAAGTCAGAGAGATCTAGGCGTACAGGTCCACAGGTCACTGAAAGGGGCAACAGAGGTGGAGAAGGTAGTCAAGAAGGCATACTTGCCTTCATTGGCCGGGGCATTGAGTATAAGGATTGGCAAGTCATGGCAGCTGTATAGAACCTTAGTTAGGCCACACTTGGAGTACAGTGTTCAATTCTGGTGGCCACACTACCAGAAGGATGTGGAGGCTTTAGAGAGGGTGCAGAAGAGATTTACCAGGATGTTGCCTGGTATGGAGGGCATTAGCTATGAGTAGCAGTTGAATAAACTCGGTTTGTTATCACTGGAACGACGGAGGTTGAGGGGCGACCTGATAGAGGTCTACAAAATTATAAGGGGCATAGACAGAGTGGATAGTCAGAGGCCTTTTCCCAGGTTAGAGGGGTCAATTAATAGGAGGCATAGGTTTAAGGTGCAAGGGGCAAGGTTTAGAGGAGATGTACGATGCAAGTTTTTTATACAGAGGGTAGTGGGTGCCTGGAACACGCTGCTAGAGGAGGTGGTGGAAGCAGGGACGATAGTGACATTTGAGGGGCATCTTGACAAATACATGAATAGGTTGGGAATAGAGGGATACGGACCCAGGAAGTGTAGATGATTTTAGTTTAGACGGGCAGCATGGTCGGCACAGGCTTGGAGGGCCGAAGGGCCTGTTCCTGTGCTGTACTTTTCTTTGTTCTTTGTTCTAAATTGCCACCTGTCAGCTCTCACCCTCAAAGGGGAAAGCAGCCTATGTTCATCCTGGACTATTGTGACTTTACCTTTAATCCAATAATATATATTGTGACTTTACCTTTAATCCAATAATATAACCCAGGGTAATACTCAGGGGACCTGGGTTCAAATCTCACCATGGCAAATTGAATCCAATAAAAGCTGGAATAAAAAGTCTGATGATGACCACAAAAACCATTGTCGATTGTTGTAGAAATGCATCTGGCTCACGAATGTCGTACAAGGAAGGAAATCTGCCATCCTTACTTGTTCTGGCCTACATGTGACTCCAGACCCACAGAAATGTGGTTGACTCTTCTGCAAGCCAGTATGCTCAAGGGCAATTAGGGATGGGCAATAAATGCTGGTCCATCCCATGAATGAATGAAAATATAGAACCAGCCTGGCAAATGTTTGAAATGCGGATGAAAAAAGCTAATTTTCATAGCATTTACTGTGCAGAAGGAGGCCATTCGGCCCATCGAGTCTGCACCGGCTCTTGGAAAGAGCACCCTACCCAAGGTCAACACCTCCACCCTATCCCCATAACCCAGTAACCGCACCCAACACTAAGGGCAATTTTGGACACTAAGGGCAATTTATCATGGCCAATCCACCGAACCTGCACATCATTGGACTGTGGGAGGAAACCGGAGCACCCAGAGGAAACCCACGCACACACGGGGAGGATGGGCAGACTCCGCACAGACAGTGTCCCAAGCCGGAATCGAACCTGGGACCCTGGAGCTGTGAAGCAATTGTGCCATCCACAATGCTACTCTACAATAGTCCCTTTCAAATATTGCTGCTCTTTACATAATGTTACATCAAACGCAGGCATTAACTGTCCCAATGAGCAAACTTAATCTACGTCACACTTCTTAATCTTGTTCAATTAAACACAGAGGCATTGAAAATAATTATTCAAAGAGGCACCAGGTAATAAACCTATCAATCAAACAAAGCTGGCACTCAACATTACAACTGATTAAACCAATTCTTGGCTGTGTCCACTGGTTATTTTTGGATTTCAGCCAAACATTCCTAGTGAAAAACAGATGCCTGGCCATCTGTTTAACCTACTTATTTTGATACAGTTGCCTGATGACCTGTGTAAGGGTCCTTCCTGTTAGTTCCTGCTTATTTCCTTATTTCCCCTTTCTTATTTTTGCTGATTTGACTGATTGGCTGGAGGCGGATGAATTTGCCCAAAAGGCTGTGCTCTGCCCGGTAACAAGCAGTGATTGGACCTGATCTTACTGGAATGTCTCAGAGGTTCAAGGGTTGAGTTTGGTTTCGGTTGGTCTCCTGGCTGCTCAGGGAAGAACTGCTAACCTTTCCCCTCTCTGTTTTCTCCAGAAAGGCTGTGTTTCTGAACTGGCAGGGAGCCTAGATCAATCTATGTACAGGAGAACCATTACAGGCTGTACCAGCAGTGACCAAAACCGACCAGCAAAGGCTGATATAAACCAACCAACTCTCTCTCCAGAAAAGACAGAGGTTAAAGGCAAGATTCTTGGAAGTGTGGGGGAACAGAGGGATCTTGGGGTCCACATATATAGATCCCTCAAAGTTGCCACCCAGGTTGATAGGGTTGTTAAGAAGGCGTACGGTGTGTTGGCTTTCATTAACAGGGGGATTGAGCTTAAGAGCCGCAAGGTTTTGCTGCAGCTTTATAAAACCCTGGTCAGAGCACACTTGGAATATTGTGTCCAGTTCTGGTCGGCTCATCATAAGAAGCATATGGATGCTTTGGAGGGGGTGCATAGGAGATTTACCAGGATGCTGCCTGGACTGGAAGGCATGTCTTATGAAGAAAGATTGAGGGATCTAGGGCTTTTCTCACTGGAACGAAGAAGGAAGACAGGTGACTTGATAGAGGTCTACAAGGTGATGAGAGTCATGGATAGAGTGGATAGCCAGAGACTTTTCCCCAGGGCGGAAATGGCTGTCATGAGGGGAGATAATTTTAAGGTGACTGGAGGAAGGTGCAGGTGAGATGTCAGAGGTGGGTTCTTTACACAGAGAGTGGTGGGTATGTGGAATGCACTGCCAGCAGAGGTGGTGGAGTCAGAGTCATTAGGGACATTTAAAGGGACAGGCACATGGACAGCAGTAAATTGAAGGGGTGTAGGTTAGGTTGATCTTAGATTAGGATAAATGGTTGGCACAACATCATAGGCCGCAGGGCCTGTACTGTGCTGTACTGTTCTATGAAAGCAGAGTTTGATGTGAAGCAAAGGGGCCTCTTCAGAAATAGCTGTGAGTAATACATTTCTAAATAACAGCAAAGATCATTACAGGTTGCAAACCAAAGACTTTAACCAGCAAATGTGCTGTCAGGAAAGAATGCTAAGGAACCACCATTGGAAGCAAAGACTCTTATGATTGACCTCACCCGTATTAATTTCACCATCCCTGGTGTTTGTCTGTTTAGTGTTTGGGTAGAGGGTGGGACAGTTAAGGGGGTAGTAGATTGGCGTGTTGTTATCCCATTGTATTTACTGCATATTTCATCATTTTTCTGTTATAAATAAACAGTAATTGCGTTTCAACTTACAAACCTGGTGACTATAATTATTTGGCAGCTAAGGGCCAACGACTTCAGGAATTTTTATGCGAATTATTGGTTAATTCACTTGTGTTGCAATTCCGGCACGGGGCTGAAACTGACCGCTTATCAGCACGGTAGCATTGTGGATAGCACAATTGTTTCACAGCTCCAGGGTCCCAGGTTCGATTCCGGCTTGGGTCACTGTCTGTACGGACTCTGTACATCCTCCCCGTGTGTGCGTGGGTTTCCACCGGTTGCTCCGGTTTCCTCCCACAGTCCAAAGATGTGCAGGTTAGGTGGATTGGCCGTGATACATTGTCCTTAGTGTCCAAAATTGCCCTTAGTATTGGGTGGGGTTACTGGGTTATGGGGATAGGGTGGAGGTGTCAACCTTGGGTAGGGTGCTCTTTCCAAGAGCCGTGTACAGACTCGATGGGCCGAATGGCCTCCTTCTGCACTGTATATTCTATGATAATCAGCCCGGCGTGTTATAACACCTGATCCTCCTTTGAAGTTGTTTTTCAATGTGTGTCTGCTTATTTGTACAAGCTTAAGAAGTGTGAAATGGATTGAAGATTTCCTCAATGGGACTTTCAATGTTTGTATTTGATTAAAAGCTTTATGACAAGCTAAAAGGGCAATGTTCTTCACAGTGAATATTGAAGCCCTACTTAATTTGTTGGTTCCTGTCTCCAGAATAGACTTCCCCAATAGTTCACAAATCCCCTGAGGAGCTGTGCACCATGCCTCTTACAAAAGCTTGCATGACTCGATGAAAGTAGTGGGTGGGGGGACTAAAATCCCCAGCTCCAGAAATAGAATCTAGCGCTGCCTGCCATTTTTTAAGCCCCTTTGTCTCCATTCTGACATTCTGGGATTCTTGAAAATCCAGGCTGGTAGTGAAGAAGAGAATAATGCATATTAGGTCAAAGAATTATAGTTTCAAGGCAAACTATAAGACACTTTTGTAGGTGGAGCGATCTTATAGCTGTGATTTTGTAGCAGGGAAGTGAGCAGCCAAGAGAAGAAACCTCATTGTGTCTAACCTGTGAACCCCTTCAGAATTTGGCATGTTTCTGTGTAGGTTTCAGATTTTCCAGGGCAGTGGATGAATTTGCCCTTATGCCCCCCAAAAGCCCAGGAAATTTCAATCATGGGGGCAACCAATAAGAGAAAAATCGCTCCCACCCCACCCGATCCATACAAGTGAGAAATTCTGAGGAGCTACTTCTCAATCAAGAGCTGTTCCTTTCCCTTGCTCGTGAGATGCTGTTGAGTCTGTCAGCAGCAAATGCAGGACAGAAGCAGCCTGTGATTGGAGAAACAGCTGGAAAGTAATCTAAACAGTCTGAAAACACCTCAGATCCTTGACCACTGAAAAGCTGGCAAGGGGACAGTAACTGGAAGCACAGCCACCCCAACTGTGGTTAAGAATCATTTTGAAAAGTAGAAATGGATGTCAATTCACTGAGCTAATATGACAAACATCAGCTGGACACCAGTGTGAACACAGAGCCACTGCTACCAGATAGCCTGAGGAAGGGAATGGCAGCTGGATTACCCGAGCCTCCCTCAGCCTAACTGCTGATCCCTGTATCAAGTTGGACAGATGCAAGCCAGTCATAACTTGCTAGTACCTGTGACCTCACAAGCACAATCAGCAGCATCGAGTGACACAGCGATGGTGGTGGCCTGGCATTGCAAGGTTCTGACAGGGTCTGAATGTGTGCGCCTGAGCAGTGAATCGTAGAATTCTACAGTGCAGAAGGAGGCTATTCGGCCCATCGAGTCTGCACCAACCCTCTGAAAGAGCACTCTCGCTAGGTCCACTCACCCATCCTACTGCTGCTACCTAACCTGTATATCCCTGGACACTAAGGGGCAATTAGCATGTCCAATCAGCCTAACTTGTGACAATAAGCGATTTTCATTTCATTTCATTTCACCTGCACATCTTTGGATGGTGTGAGAAAACCGGAGGAAACCGACATAGACAGGGGAGGCCACACAAACTCCACACAGGCAATCACCAAGGCCACAATTGAACTTGGGTCCCTGGCGCTGTGAGGCAACAGTGCTGACCACTGTGCCACCTTGCTGCCTTATGTTATCACTGCCTGACTGAAATCTTTTAGCTTGGTACATATGTGATGAAACTGCATCAGCTGTAAATTTTAACAGATGACAGAAGGTACCGAGGGTGATTGCTTTTTGTTTGTAGAAGTATATCTCAGTTATTTGGCACAAAATGTTTCTTACTTGCCTATATCTGATATTTTCATGTGCTAATTTTAAAAATAAGTAATTTTTAAAACTAATTTATGAAATTTTGGTGTCACTGGGTAGACTAGCATTTATTGCCCATTTCTAATTGTGCTTGAGAAGGTGGTGATGAGCTGCCTTCTTGAACAGCTGCAGTCCATGTGGTGTAGGTGCACCTACAGTAATGTTAGAGAGGGTTCCAGGATTTTGACCCAGAGACAGTGAATTAACGGCAATATATTTCCAAGTCAAGATGGTGAGTGAATTGGAGGGGAACTTCCAGGTGTTGGTGTTCCCATGTGGCTGCCATCTTAGATCATCTAGATGGTAGTGGTTGTTTAAAGGTGCTGCCGAAGGAGCCTTAGTGAGTTTCTGCTTTGCATCTTGTAGATGGTACACATGGTTTCCACTACACATCAGTGGTGGAGTGGTTGAATCTTTGGGGATGGGGTGTCAATCAAGCAGTCTGATTTGTCCTGGATCAAGTAAGCTTCTCGAGTGTTGTTCGAGCTGCACTTATCCAGGCAAGTGGAGAGTATTCCATTTCACTCCTGACTGTGCCTTGTAGATGGTGGACAGGCTTTTAGGAGTCAGGAGATGAATATCGTGCTGCAGGATTCCTAGCCTCTGACTTACTCTTGTAGCTGCAGTATTTATATGGCTAGTCCAGTTCAGTTTCTGGTCAATGGTAATCCCCAAGGTACTGATTGTGGGGGATCCGGCGATGGTAATGCCATTGAATATCAGGAGGTAATGGTTAGATTCTCTCTTGTTGAAGATGGTCAATAACTGGCACTTGTGCAGCGTGAATGTTACATATCTCTTGTCAGCCCAAGCCTGCATATTGTCTAGATCTTTCTCCATTAGGACATGGACTGCTTAAGTATCCAAAGATTCATGAATGGTACTGAATGCAATTATTAGCGATCACCCCCACTTCTGACCTTATGAAGGAAGGATGTTCACTGATGAAGCAACTGAAGATGGTTGGACCTAGGACGCTACCTGAAGAACACCTGCAATGATGTCCTGGAGCTGAGATGATTGACCTCCAACAACCAGAAACATTTTCTTTTGTGCTCAACCCAGCAGAGGGTTACTTCCCTGGTTCCCATTGGCTACAATTTTTCCAGAGCTCCTTGATGTCACACTCAGTCAAATGCTGCCTTGTTGCCAAGGAAAGTCCCCCTCACCTTCCCTCTAGCACTCAGATCTTTTGTCCATGTTTGAACAAAGGCTATAAATTGGGCAGGGGATGAATGACCCCAGCGGAACCCAAACAAAGCAGGTTGTTCACAGAATCAGAAAATCACTGCAGTTCGGAAAGAAGCCACTGGTCCATCAAGTATGCACTGATACTCTGAAAGACCACCCCACCTAGGCCAACGCCCCCACACCACCCCCATAACCCAGTAACCCCACCTAACTTCTTTGGACACTAAGGGGCAATTTAGCTTGGCAATCCACCAGTCCTGTGCATCTTTGGACTGTGGGACAAAACCGGAGCACCCGAAGAAAACCCATGCAGACAAGGGGAGAATTTTTAAACTCCACACAGTCACCCACAGTCGGAATGGATCCAAGGTCCCTGGGGCTGTGAGGCATCAGTGCCAACCACTGTGCCACCATGCTTCCCCTTATTGCTAAACAAGTGCCACTTGATACCACTTGATGATGCCTTCCATCATTTTACTGATTATCAAGAGTAGACTGATGGAGAAGTAAATGACTGGATTGCATTTGTTCTGTTTCTTGTGTGCAACAAATTCCTGGACAATTTTCCACATTGCTAGGTGGTTGCCAATGTGGTCGCTATTCTGCAACAGCTTGGCAAGTGGCGCAGCCATTTCTTGATATCACATTGAGTAAATCGAATTGGCTGAAGACCGATATCTGTGATGCTTGGGACCTCTGGAGGAGGCCGAGGTGGATCATCCACTCGGCACTTATGGCTGAAGATTGTTGCGAATCCTTCAGTCTCATCTTTTGCACTGAAATGCCGGGCTCCTCCATCATTGAGGATGGGGATATTTGTGGAGCCACTGCATTGTCCACCACTATTCACCACTGCATGTGGCGGGACTGCAGTGCTTAAATCTGATCTGTTGTTTCTGGCGTTGCTGACCTCTGTGTATTTGGTGCTGCTTATGTTATGTAAGTAGTTTCTATGTTGTATCTTCACCAGGTTGACACATCACTTTTAGGTCGGCTTGGTGTTGCTCGTGGTACGCTCTCCTGCACTCATCACTGAACCAGGGTTGATCCCCTAGCTTGGTGGTAATGGTAGTGTGGAGGATATGCTGAGCCAGGAGGCTATATGGATTGTGGTTGAATACAATTCTGCTGCTGCTGATGGCTTCATGGGTGCCCAGTCTTGTATTATTATTATTGTGTTGAAATCTATCCATTTAGCACGGTGTTTGTGTCACACAAAACAATGGAGGATATCCTCAATGTGAAGAAGGGACTTAGTCTCCTCGAGGTGTGACAGTTACTCTTACCGATACTGACATGGACAGATGTTTATTTTCTCTTGTTTGTTCCCTCACCACGAGCTGCAGACTCAGTATAGCAGCTATATCCTTTAGGAGCCGGTCAGTTCAGTCTGTGGTGGTACTACCGAGCCACTGTTGGTGATGGACATTGAAGGCCCCACCTATTCTGCACCCTTGCCACCCTCAGTGCTTCTTTCAAGAAGTGTTCAACATGGAGGAGCACTGATTCATCAGCTGAAGGAGGATGATTTGTGGTAACCTGTAGGAGGTTTTCTTGCCCATGTTTGTCCTGGTGGCATGAGACTCCAGAGTCGATGTTAAGCACTGCCGGGGAATCTTCCTCCTGACTATGTATCACTTTGCCACCACATCTACAGAGTCTACCCTGCTGGTGGAACAGGAGTTACCCAGCGATGGTGGTGCTGGGGACATTATTTATGATTCTGTAAGGATTAAAATATCAGGCTGTTGCTTGACTGTCTGTGAGACTGCTCTCTCAAATGTGGTCCAAGCCCCCCAGATGTTAATAAGGTGAATTTTGCAGGGTTGACGGGACTGGGTTTGCCATTGTCGTTTCTGGTGCCACTGAGAAGGTGGTGGTGAGCTGTTTTCTTGAACTGCTTCAGTCCATGTGGTGTACGTACTCCCTATGGTTAGGGAGGTAATTCCAGGATTTTTGACCCAATGACTGTGAGAGAATGGCGGTATATTTCTAAGTCAGGGTGATGACTGACATGGAGGGGAACCTCCAGGTGGTGGTGTTTCCAGATATCTGCTGCCATTGGCCTTCTAGATGGTAGTGGTCATGGTTTGGAAGGAGCTGCCTAAGGAACCTTGGTGAGTTCCTGCAGTGCATCTTGTGGATGGTACACACTTACATACACACATAGAGGGCAAAATTCTCCCCCAACGGCGCGATGTCCGCCGACTGGCGCCAAAAACGGCGCCAATCAGACGAGCATCGCGCCGGCCCAAAGGTGCGGAATGCTCCGCATCTTTGGGGGCTGAGCCCCAACATTGAGGGGCTAGGCCGACGCCGGAGGGATTTCCGCCCCGCCAGCTGGCGGAAATGGCGTTTGTTGCCCCGCCAGCTGGCGGATATGGCATTTGGTGCCCCACCAGCTGGCGCGGAAATGCGGCGCATGCGCGGGAGCGTCAGCGGCCGCCAACAGATTCCCACGCATGCGCAGTGGGGAGAGTCGCTTCCGCCTCCGCCATGGTGGAGGCCGTGGCGGAGGCGGGAGGGAAAGAGTGCCCCCACGGCACAGGCCCGCCCGCGGATCAGTGGGCCCCGATCGCGGGCCAGGCTACCGTGGGGGCACCCCCCAGGGCCAGATCGCCCCGCGCCCCCTCCCCCAGGACCCCGTAGCCCGCCCACGCCGCCTGGTCCCGCCGGTAAATACCAGCTTTGATTTACGCCGGCGGGACAGGCAATTTCTGGGCGGGACTTCAGCCCATTCGGGCTGGAGAATTGAGCGGGGGGTCCCGCCAACCGGCGCGGCCCGATTCCCGCCCCCGCCCAATCTCCGGTACCGGAGACTTCGGCGGGGGCGGGATTCACGGCGGCCAACGGCCATTCTCCGACCCGGTGGGGGGTCGGAGAATGACGCCCAGAGTCTTTGGTATTTATGCTACCTTGTTTATCTAAAGAAAGAAACCATTAAAAAGTCAGTAAAAATACAGACGCTAATGTTGCTGCACCATTGTATCACCTAATAAGGGAGTTAGTGAGAATGAAAAAGGGCCCCCTGAAAACCAAAAATTATCCCCCACGTGGTTGCCGGGGGGCAAAATGGCCACGGGTCGCACGCTGCCTGGAGGGACAAAGGCTGCGGTGCGCGTTGGGCTGGCGGGACCTGGAAAAAGGACTGCGGTGGGCCTTGGGCTGCCGGGACCTGAAAGAACGGCCGCGGTGGGCCTTGGACAGCCGGGACCTGGAAGAACGGCTGTTGGTGATCGCTGGATACCGCGGCCACAGCGGTATCCCATCGCGGCAGACCGCGGAATAGTGGCCTTTCTTGCCGCACCCTTTGCAGGTGACGGTGCGGGCCGGGCAGCGCGCGCGCAGGTGATTCGCCTGGCCGCAGAAGAAGCAGCGTTGGCCGGTGGCGGTAGCTGGACGCCTTGCCGCGCAGGCCTACGGAGTTAGGGGGTAAGTCTGCGGGGTTGGGTAAGTCTGGGAGGCTGCTGCGGCGGGGCGCCACGCAGCCCAGGGGGGGCGACGTGCGCGTGGGGGCGTACGCGAGTGCGTTCTTGTACGCAACGTCCATGGACCCTGCCAGGGCCCGGGCCTCGGTGAGGCCCAGTGTGTCCATTTCGAGGAGCCTTCGGCGGATGTCGGGGGAAGCCATACCTGCCACAAAAGCGTCCCGAATTAAAAGTTCCGTGTGCTCGTTCCCCGTCACTGCTGGGCAGCCGTAGTTTTGGCCCAGCACTATCAGTGCCCGGTAGAAGTCTTTGAGTGTCTCATCTGGGCTCTGTCGTCTCATGGCCAGCAGGTGACGGGCGTAGGCCTGGTTCAGTGGGCGAATGTAATGTCCTTCTAGCAGCTCCATGGCTGCAGCAGAGTTCGCCGCCCCTTCGATCAGGGGGTAGATCGCCGGGCTGACCCGCGAGCGTAGGAGGTGTATCTTCTGCCTTTCCGTGGGGGTGTCGGCAGCCGTTTCGAGGTAGCTCTCAAAACACGCCAGCCAATGCTTAAAAATAGCAGTGGAGTTTTCTGCGTGAGGGCTGAGCTGAAGGCACGCCGGCTTGATGCAGAGATCCATCCTTCAAAAGTACTAGCTGATTAAATTGATGCACAATCAATACTCTCGAGACAAAGAGGAGTCATATCTAATCGGCTTTAATCAGCTAGAACTGTACCCAGCAGCGGTGATACAGAAAGTGAAGGCTGCTGGGACGGCATCGGTTCTTATACCCCGCCTCTCAGGGCGGGGCTATGTACATTATCGAATGGTAGACCCCTCGGTCTAGCCAATGGTCATTCACCTCTCAGGTACTTGATGGGTTGAACAACTGATCTAGCTTCAACTGCTGTTTGTGGGAGAGAGTCTCAAACTTCTACTACCCTGTGAGTGAAGAGGTGCTTCCTAACATCTCTCCAGAATGCTCTTGCCCTAATTTTTAGACTATGCCCCCTAGTTTTAGAATCTCCGACCAGTGGAAATAGTTTATCTTTATCCACTCTGTCTTTAGGAACATAGATCATAGGAATTAGGAGCAGAGTAGGCAATTCAGCATTTTACACCTGCCATTCAATTTTCTGTGTGCTCTGGTTTCCTCCTGCGGTCCAAAGATGTGTAGATTAGGTGGACTGGCCATGCTAAGTTGTTCCTTAGTGTCCAGGGATGTACAGGTTAGGTTCCGGGGATTAGACGGGAGAGTGGACCGAGGTAGGGTACTCTTTCGGAGGGTCAGTGCAGACTTCATGGTTCAAATGGCTTCCTTCTGCACTGTAGGAATTCTATGGCTCTATTCTATGGTTCTAGGAAATCCATGCAGTCATGGGGAGAATGTACAAACACCACACAGACACCCAAGGTCCGAATTGACCATGATTCCTGGAGGCCGCAGTGCAAACTACTGTGCCACTGTGCTGCCCGTGTTCCTGCCTTGTTTACTCAATTATCTTATTAATTTATAATTATCACATAATTAAATGGTGTGTTTTGATGTTTCAGTAAGACATCTGCAGAAGCTTGTAAAGTTTAATATACAAAAGTTTAGAGTACAGAAAAGGTTTACCAGGATGTTGCCTGGTATGGAGGGTATTAGCTATGAAGAGAGATTGAACAAACTGGGGTTGTTCTCCCGAGAGAGACGGAGGCTGAGGGGCGACATGATATAAGTTTATAAAATTATTAGGGGTATAGATAGGGTGAACAGTTGGAGGTTTTTTCCCAAGGCAGAAAAGACAATTACAAGGGGGCACAGGTTCAAGGTGAGGGGGGAAAGTTTCAGTGGAGACGTGCGGGTGTAGTATTTTACACAGAGGATGGTGGTGGCCTGGAATGCACGACCAAGTGAGGTGGTTGAGGCAGATACGTTAGTGACCTTTAAGACTTATCTGGATAGGCACATGAACAGATGGGGTATAGAAGGATGCAGGCGGTTGGTCTAGATAGGATACGTAATCGGCGCAGGCTTGGAGGGCCGAAGGGCCTGTTCCTGTGCTGTATTGTTCTTTGTTCTTTATTCTTCTTTGTAAAACATTTATTTACAAATAATTTAAAAATACAAAATTTTGAAACCATTCAACTTAATGTTTAACTTTAACAACTGAACAATGATCTGAAACTTCCTCAACTTTTACAAATTTCTTGCAATAAAATATTTTTTTTCACTTAAACACAATGGTTCTGTCAATTTGGAAAGTAGTGGAGGGAAGAGGGAGAAGAGAAGGGGAGGGAGGGAAGGTAGGGTGGGGAGGGATGGAGGGAAGAGGGGGGAAGGGGAGGGTTTAGACATATCAGTTGTTAATTGACAAGCTCAACTTTCTAAAGCAGCAGCTGCTGAAGCACAGTGTCCTAGCACACATCTCCTCTGACATCATTTCAGAATACCCTTAGGCAGGACACTCTTAGGGGTGGATGAATGATTTGCTGCAATACCTCTCAGAGAAATAGTTCACATTGCTTATATATACCAAATAAGGCATTGAACTTTGTTAAACCATTTGAAGTAATCACTGCAGCTTCTAAGAATGAACATTACCTCAGGGAGACTCGTAAACAACACAGCTTAAAATACATTGCAATATCTAAATGCACTTCAGCTCTGAATCAGCTGTGAGGCCAGGCGTGCTAACATTAGTGTCCTTGAAGGAGTCAATAGCACCAGTATTGAGGTCAAGATCATCTGAAACCAACTCTGCTGTGCCGCCCATATGCTTGGGACGTCAGAGTCCCGACTGTCAGTTCAAGGAAGAATCCCAAACAATAGGAAGACAAAGGAGGCACTTCAAAGACACTTTGTAGGCTTACTTCAAGAAATGGAACATTGACATCAATACCTGGGAAACCTTTGCTCAGAAGAGACCTACTTGGAGGAGCGTCCTGATTGAAGGATCACAAATCTTCGAGAACACCCAACGGCAAGAGGAGATCCGGAAAAGGTGCCTGAGAAAGGAATACCTGTGACTTAGCAACCAAGGACCGATCCCACCTTTTGGAAAGTCCTGCCAAGTGAGTAATTGAAGATGCGCTCCAGGATTGGGCTTATCAGCCACTCAAGGAACCCCCACCACCACCCCCACATGAGTCACAGAGGTGTGATTTGGTACAGGTATTGAGGAACGTGCACTGAGGGGTGGCAAGGGAGTAAGTACACCCCCTGCCCCAAAATTACCTCCAGGGTGCTGAGGGGGTCTTTCATGGGTGGTGGAGATCAGGGGGACTTGTGCTTGGCCGGTGGGACTCAGGTCGCGAGTCCTTCCTTCACTTTCGAGGAAACAGTTCAGAACAAAGAGGCAGACTCATTAAAAAAAACAGTTCGGAAAACACCCTGAATTATGGATCCCTGCAGAGCTTTATAAACAATCTGAATCTCCCTTTGAAGCTGCCTTGACCTGTCAATCGGGAAGCTTCTAGCAGGCACTGGGGCATGAAATTGAATGTAAACAGTGCAGATCAAAGCTTTCACAGACTGTGATACTTCAAAGGGGGATCAAATTGAATGTGCAAAAATCATTTCAAAGAGTTCCACCACTTAAAGTGATTACTTTTAATTTAATCTCACAGACCTTTAAACTTGTTTTCCAAAATATTTTTATTCTCCTTTTTCACATTTTCTCCCAAATTTACACCCAACAATAAACAATAATCAGTATTAAATGTAATGTCAATCCCCATATCAATAGCAACGATCCCATCCTCCCACCAAACCCCAAACATTAGCCCGCATGTTAACACAAACAAATGCCAAAAAGGAATCAGGAATCACCCATAGTCACCATCAACATTGGTGTCCCTCTCCCCCCAAGCCTCCCAGCCCCTCCCCCTAATGTTCAATGTAACCCAGTTCTCAAAAGTGCATATTGAATAACGCCCGTGCATTGTAGAACCCCTCCATCCTTTCCCTAAATTCAAATTTGACCTTTTCAAATGTCAAGAATTCCAGCAGGTCTCCCCGCCATGCCAGGGCACAGGGTGAAGAGGTTGATCTCCATCCCAACAGGATCCGCCTTCAGGTTATCAACCAGGCGAAGGCTACAACATCTGCCTCCGTGCCCGTTTCCAACCCCAGCTGGTCCGACACCCCGAATATGGCCTCCTGAGGACCCGGGTCCAGTTTCACGTGCACCACTTTATAAAATACCCTAAAATCCTCCTTTCAGTAATCCTCCAGCTTTGGACAGGACCAAAACATATGAACGTGGTTTGCACCCCCACCCCCTCTTCCCCGCAATGTTTACACATATCTTCTACCCCCTCAAAGAGCAGGCTCATCCTTGCCCTTGAAAGATGTGCTCTATACACCACCTTCAGCTGTATGAGCCTCAACTTCGCACACGAGGTGGAGGCGTAGACCCTCCGGAGCACCTCACACCAGAACCCCTCTGCCATACCCTCTCCCACCTCCCACTTTGCCTTGATCCCTTCCAGTGGCGCCTTCTCCTCCTCCAAAATACCCCGTAAACCGCCGACACTACCCCCTTCTCCAGTCCCCCTGTCGTCAGCACCTCCTCCAACAATGTGGAAGTCGGCTCTACTGGGAAGCTCTGTCTCTCCTTCCTGGCAAAATCTCGAACCTGCATGTATCTAAATATTTCCCCCTGCTCCAGCCCATACTTCGCTCCCGGCTCCTTCAATCCCGCAAACCGACCCCCAAGAAACAAATCTTTTAGTGTCCTAATTCCTTTCTCTTCCCATCTTTGAAAATTTAAATCCCAGTTCCCTGGCTCAAATCTATGGTTCCCCCGAATCGGCATTTCCCTTGACCCTGCCCCCAACCCGAAGTGTTGGCGAAACTGCCTCCAAATTCTCAACAAAGCTATTACTACCAGACTCCCTGAGTATTTCCCCGGGCCATCGGGAGCGGCACTGTCGCTAGTGCTTTCAATCCCGACCCCCTGCACAAACTCTCCTACATTCTGACCCACTGGGAATCAGCTCCTCTTTCCCAGCTCCACACCTTCTCCACATTCGCCGCCCAGTAGTAATACATCAGGTTCGGAAGACCCAAACCCCCTGCCTGCCTTCCTCTCTGTAGTAGCACCTTTCTAATTCTGGCCACCTTCCCTCCCCATATGAACGAGGTAATCATTCCTTCAATCTCTCTAAAAAGTGCCTTGAGCAGGAAAATCGGCAGACATTGAAAAATAAATAGGAATCGCGGCAGCACATTCATTTTAACCACCTGTACCCGACCCACCAGTGACAGAGGGAGACCATCCCACCTTGCCAGACCAGCTTTCACCCTCCCCACCAAACTAGAAATGTTGTACCTACAGAGCCCCCCCCAATCCCGGCAGACCTTTAAACTTGACATACTGTCAGACCTTTTACACGGTTTGACTTTATTATGAGAAAATTTTAAATTTTTCAGACTGACTGACTGTCTGAAGGGTTTAAAGGCTACAGATGAGGAGAGCAGCCAAACAAACCCCATCCCAGAAAAAACCCTCCAGCCCAGCACAAACCTCCCTGAAACCTACCTCCCATGAAGGACCTCCCTCAGCACTCTGGTGGCAATTGTTGGGAGGGTATTTTCCATCTCTCTGACTCCAAGGTGCCAAGTTAGCACTGGCAAGTGGAGTCTGAGAAGAATGATGTGTAGCTGCGCAGGAAAGGAGTGATGTGCAACAATGTTCGAGATGAGCAAGATATAACACCATCAGAAAGGTGTGCTCTTTAGAATAGTCCAAGAGGAGCGTGGTGTAACCCCAAGAAAGGAAAGATGATTACACACAACAGAAAGGAGAGATATGTACCACTGTCCGAGACAGTTTCTTTCATTTCATATGCACTTTATCCTGCATTCTAAAACACTGATTATGTGACACTATTATTGCATTGATGTATTTTCCTCTATTAGGGTTGAAATTCAGCCTTTACATGCAGCAATTAACGTTCCTTTATTTTAAAGATGCATTAACAAATTAATTTCAACTCTTGTATAAAATAAGTACACACACAGCAATGAAAATCCAGTATGTTAAAAGTTTATTGGTGAACTTTGCTGATTTGAATTTCTGCCCTTTAACTCCGCACCTGCCTTGTTGTAGCCCCCGGGCCTTTCACGCTTTGGCACATGTTCGACAATGTTTTGGAATTACATTTACCGCAGTTTGAAAAGTAGCTGGATTCAGCTTTTCATTTTTTTCACAACTGTGTGGTTGAGGTAAAGAACTCTAGTGAATGGGGAAAGGGGTGGAAACCAAGCACGTTAATACAATCATAAAAGGAAGCAAAGTACTGTGTATGCTGGAATCTGAAACAAAACGGAGAATGCTGGGAAAACCCAGCAGGTCAGGCAGCATCTGTTGGGAGAGGAAAGAGTGTTAATGTTTTGAGTCTGTTTGGCTATTCATTAGGACTAATGAATTTCTTATGTTAGTTCTGATGAGTTTTTCCAGCATTCTCTGTTCTTGAGTTCATACCATCGCCAGGCTCAGTGTTGCTGTATTGCTCCAGTGTGTTTCCTTTGATGTCACTGCTGAGTCTAAAGTCACCGTTCCTAGGAAAAAAGAATGTCCAATCTTTTGTTCTTTGTCCATGTCACAAGGTGTGATGACTTTAATGGTCTGTATTTCTTTCAGCGGGCATTAAGGTTGAGAGAAGGTCTGCTACCTGGGTTCAGATGTCCACCAAATTTGGCCTGAAGATGCAGGTCTACTTCAGTCCAGTTTTCCAGGTGTATATTACTGTACAGATGAAATTTTTTGACACCACAGATGGTAAGTGATTTAATATTATTTCTTTAAGTATTGATGCTTGGAAAGACAGTCACTCAGAAACCTTTAAATATGAATGAAAGCTTCCGGTTTCCTCTCATTTCTCACCTGGCACAACTCTTACCATGTTTCTTGATCACAATATTGGAATATTAATTGAGAATATCGGGAAAGGGGTGAGTCTGTCCAATCAGGAACAGCAAAAGTCCCAGTGATCTGAAATCATGCAGCAGCTTTATTAGATAGAATGGATCGAAAATATTACGATGAGATTGAATAAGAATTATAACACAAATGAAATGTATGGTATTAAAATCGTTTATAGATCTGCATCAAGAATAATGCTTTGCATACTATCAATTAAAACCCATCTTTTACAGTGCAGAAACAGGCCATGATGATGTTTATGTTCCATCTGGGCCTTCTCCCACTTATCTTCATCAATCATCAGAATCATATCTTCTGTTATATTCTATCTCACAAGCTTGTCTGGATTCCCATAAATGTATCTATGTTTGTCATGATATATACCAGTATATCATGGTGCAGGTACACACACACTGATGGACACACAGCAAGACCAATCAACACACACAACACCGCAGCCAATCACCAGTTAGAGCACACTCACTATAAAGACAGGGGGCATCAGAGTTCCCGCTCATTCGGGATGCAGCCTCCTACAAGGACAGAGCTTACAGCTTACAGCACAGGTCCTCACCATGTTTGAGTGCATAGACTGGTTCGGACAGGCATAGGACTTTAGTTTAATCTAACATCGTGTTAACCCACAGTGAAAGTATGTTCAACAGTTTCTATCTTAATATGTGTTCCACAGATCCAGAGCACCCAACACATCAATGTTGTTCACCTTCCTGGTGGTAGCAAGTTCAATATTCTAACTACACTTCAGACCTTCATTTTTCTCTGAGACTAGAGACCCAGACTGTTTGATATTTCCTACTTAAAGTTATTCAGGATTACATAAAATGTACAGCATAGAGCTAGGCTGTTCAGGCCGACCAGTCCATGCGAATGTTTATGCCCCACTTGAACTTCCCTTCTTTTTTCATCGAAGTCTACAATCACAACCACCTATTCCATTCTTTGACATAAGTTTGTCTAGTTTTCCTTTAAATGCAAACATGCTATTCCCTTCAACCACTTCATGTGGTAGTGAATTCTACATTTTACCACTCTTTGGGTGAATAATATTTTTCTGAACTCCCTAATGTATTTCTTGGCGACTATATTAATAGCCTCTAATCATGCCCTTCCACAAGAGGAAACACTATCTTTCATTGAATTCATAGAATTTACAGTGAAGAAGGAGGCCATTTGGCCCATTGAGTCTGCACCAGCCCTTGAAAGAAACACCCTACTTAAGCCCTCGCCTGCACCTATCCCTGTAACCTTGTAACCTCACCTAACCTGTTGGGACACTAAGGGCAATTTAGCAAGGCCAATCACCGAACCACTCTCTAATCACTCTATCAAAATCTTTCATAATTCTGAAGACCTCTATTGAATTAACGCTCAACCTTTTGTTTTCAAGGAGATCCAATCTATCAATCCTTTCTCGATAAGTGTATCCAAGCCTTTCTGAAATCACTCTTATACATCCTCTATGCACCCTCTCCAACTCCTCTATATCCTTTTCGTAATGTGGCGACCAGCACTGCATGCAGTGCTCTAGGTATAGTCTACACAAATTTCAGTACAAGTTTTGCATGATTTCTCTGCCCTTCCATTTTCTCCCTTGAGGAAAAAAAAGTTTGTCCTTGGTTTGGTTTTTATAGTTGCCTTGCCAAACTTTTGGTGATTGATATACTTGTACTTTAAAACCCTTTTGCTCCTCTACCAGGTATGGACTCTCACCTTCCCTGTAATAAGTAATCTCTCGGTTCTTCATACCTTACATGTATTGGTGTTGAATTTCATTTGTCAGTTATTTGCCGATTCTGCCAGTTTACAGACCTCCTCAGCATTGAGCACCCTTCACCCCCAATTTAATTCCAAAAATCCAAATTATTAATTTAAATTGTGAATACAGTGGTCCCAGTACTGATCCTTGAACACCATCTCCTACCGCTCTAAATAACCAGCTTTCACTCCCACTCCCTGCTTTTTGCCTTGAAACTAACTAGCAGTCCGTGGTACTATTTTGCCCCTGACTCTAGCTTCTTTAACCATACTTGTCAGTCTATTTCGGGGCATCTTATTAACGGTCTTTTGGAAATCCAAATAAATTACATTTACTACATGACTGCCGTCTACTTTATCTGTTACCACCTCAAAAGTTTCAAAAAGATTGGTCAAGCAAGATCTTTCTTTTTGAAATCGATGTTGACTATTCATGATTATATTTCTAATTTCTAGATGTGATTTTATTGTCTCCTTTAATTAGTATTCCATTATGTATCTGACTGCTGATGTTAGGCTGACTGGTCTATAATTCCCTGGTTATATTGCCCCTTATATACAAGAATTACATTAACAACCTGCTATTCCTCTGGCAAACTCTTCTTTGCAGGGATGAAAACTTCCACCTTTTGATGGTTTTTTGACATTTCGGTCTCTGAAATCTACCATTTTAAAAACATTTTCTGACCCTTAGCGCTAGTTCAAGGTGTGGGGTTCCAAAAAAAAGCAACTCTGCTATCAGTCAGTGCGAGTAGGAACTGACCTGCGGAGTTGTGACTGGAAGAGCAGTGACATGGAAGAAACAGAGCTGTTCCTCCTATGCAGATTCTGTCTCTTCCTTGCTCTCTGTCCCAGCTCCTCCAATCACAAGTTCCCTCCCTCCTGCTTTTGCTGCATCTCCAGAGACCAAATCTACGATTGGAGGAACAGCAATGGTGGGAGGGAGGAAACCTGAAAGTGAAGGTCAAGAAGCTGTGTTCTGGCTGGTTCCATTGCCAACATGCAGGAGACTTTCAACTGCACTATCAGCAAATGCCTGTTGACCAGTTGCTGACTACAAGGCTGAGGAGATGAAACAGAATAAGAAAAAAAAGAACATAGAACAGTACAGCACAGTACAGGCCCTTTGGCCCACGATGTTGTGCCGACCACTTATCCTAATCTAAGATATAGAACAGTACAGCACAGTACAGAGGACGGAGTCTCAGCCTGGAAAATCTCCACCAATAATGAGGGTGGGAGCAGATACAGAGCTTTGTCCTACAGCCTCGCAACAACCAGAACCCGGCTGAAGCTGGTGTCCACAACTTGAGTCATGGAAGAACAACCCCCAGTTGTCTCCCTGCTAGCTGGAGTCATCAATGGCATGCCTGGTCTGGCAGGTCCTCGAACGACAGGGGCTACCGGTACACAGAGTGCCTCATGTGTTGTCTCCTTTGCAAGTCCTCCTTCTCGGCCTGTTGGGCGGCTGCCTCATGTTCCTCTGGGGCAGAGTCCGCTGCTGCAGCTTCCTCCTCCTCGAGCAGCTCCAGCTCGTACAGCTGTAGGACATCCTCCAAGGCTGCGGCGAATAGCAAGAAGGCCGCCATTGCTGATTGAATTCCAATATCCATTGTCTGCAGGGAGTGAAAGGCCGACATGTTAGCATGGTGCATACCGCTGTACCCAACCAGGTCCACTGGGCTGCATGGTGCTGCCGTTGGCATTGCGGACTCTGATCCGGCCTGTTCTCCCTCCCCCCACTCTCCTCAGCCCTGGCCCTGTTGGTGCCCAGCACCATTAAGACTCTGGCCCTGGCGCCTGTCCCTGCTGCCAGAGGTACTGTCAACTGGCACTGCCCTTGCCAGCGGTATGCTCAGTGGCACCCATCTGGCTCCCCCCCTGTGGGTACTGTTGTGAGCATTGTCCTTGGGTGGGCTGTGTGATGCCCCACCTGCGGTTGGCGGCCAGGAGGGATATGGCGGAGGGTGGTTGCAGGGTGGTGATGCGGGGGTAGGAGCACGGGTGCGGGTGTTGGTAGGGTGGAGCACCCATACAGCCAGTGTCACTGCATAACCATGGGCCAAGGTGGGTGGTCAGTGGGGTACACAGTAGGATGGCTGCCTTGCAGGCCATGGCAGTGGCGGCCCATGCCTGGACACTGCCTCAGTGCCATGGGAGTAGTCATCCCGGCCACACGTCCTGTTTTCGCCATCCTGTCACACACACCGCACCCCATCCCCACCCCAGCCAACCCGCAGTGTCAGGATCAGCAGCCCAGTCACGCTGCTCTGTGTCCGACCTCATCTCTCTCCCACATCAGCCACGACACCCGTTTCACGATTTAAAAAAAATAAATTTTGAATATCCAATTCAGTTTTTCCAATTAAGGGGCAATTTAGTGTGGCCAATCCACTTACCCTGCACAGCATTGGGTTGTGGGGGCGAAACCCACGCAAACATGGGCAGAATGTGCAAACTCCACATGGACAGTGACCCAGAGCCGGGATCAAACCTGGGACCTCGGTGCCGTGAGGCAGCAGTGTTAACCACTGTGCCGCCCTATTTTCACGATTTCTAAAAGCACAAGTGAATCTCGGCATCGGGAATCCGGCAATTGGACGTGGAAAATACCAGGTCAAGCCCGTAATGATACGCAAATGGCGTTTATTGTCCATGCATTCTGGAACGCATTGGCGCTGCTGTCGAGGTGACGGGGAATTGCGATTTGGTGTGAAATCGGCGCCCGAGACTATCTCGAGACTCTTGCTTGAGACTAGTTATGCTGTACATTTATTTCGGAGTTCACAATCCCACTGAACAAACCTGATTGCAAGCAGATTAGCCACTTTTAAAATCCGATTTTAAACTTTTCTCTGACGAGAACAATTTCCACTTCTTTACAATTTTGAACCCTTATTCTCGGAATTCTTCCCTTCTCCCTGGTCTCACATTATTTTCAGCTGAGTAATCACAGACACTAACTTTGTTTAAAGAATAAAAACAGAAAATGCTGGAAAAACGCAACAGGTCTGGCAGACTTTGTGGAGCGAGAAACAGAGTTAACATTTCAAGTCCATAAGACTTCTTCAAACATTTAGTATCCACAGTATTTTGCCTTAATTTAAAAGTAAATTTGACATTAAAGCACATAATCTTCAGGGATATAGTCAAAAGCGTTGACAAATATTCATGTTTTCAGCAACATCTTAAAGTTGAAAAGAGAAATTGAGAGGATTAGGGAGTGGATTTCAGACTTTTGGGCCTTGACAAATGTGGCACGGTCATAAATGATGGAGTGCATCTGAAAAGAAGCTCACCATGGTGCAGCATGGCCGATAAAAGCCGGGAGACCCCGCTCCCGGGATCTATCCAGCCCGCAACGCCTCGCGAGATCTAATGCGATCTCACGAGACATTGCAATGTGAATCTTGCCCATTGTGGACGGGATCACGTTTTAGTAAATCTGCATATTAGAGCAAGAGTCTTACTTTAATGTGAAGATTCCGGAGTTAACCGAGGCGTGGGTTCAATCTCCCTTGCCTCAGTGACTTCAGCCGAGCGCCGTTTAGTACTGGTCTCCACAAACTGGGACCAGATGGAACATACTGGTAGGGACATGCTAGGGGACTGGAGACCCCCAGATGTATGCCCTTTGAACAAGGTGACACCCTGAAACTGCTGATGCCATCTGGGCACTCTGGCACTGCCAGTCTGGCACTGGTGCCTAGGTAGCATTGCCAAGCTGCCCAGGTAGCATTGCCAGCCGGCAGAGGCCCTGCCAGGGTGCCAGGTTGGCACTGTCAATCTGGCATGTTCTTTCACGGTTGCTATCGGGCCGGAGGTGCCCTGTGCGGATGCTGGGGGGCTGCGAGGACTCTTCCCTAGTGCATTGGGGCTGGGGTCAGGATTCGCTTCGGGGGCCTCAGAATTTTTAAATGGCGTCTTGATCTCTCACTACACTGAGGAGTTCTGGCGAGCAGAGCTCCTCCATGTTCAAAATGGGGCTATGTGGGGCCTTGGCCGCATGTTCCCTGTTAAGGCCCCTTATCGTACCCGAGTTGCGTTTTATAGCCTCATGTTCCTCAGCGCTGCGAGCGCTGGGAAACACGTATCTGAACGCACTCACAATGGGATTTTGTTCCCATTTAGTTAATTTGCGTCCTCCAAGTTTACATTTAACCCAACAATCTCAGTTTGTATCTATTTATGGAGCCACAAGTGCATCTCCAGTTAATGGCCTTGATTTGCATGCAATTAAACACCATTTGTATTTAATAACATTCCTTTCCCTCCTATTAAATAAAACATTTGAGTTTATATGTACAACCAAAATTTCAAAACAAAAAATTAAAAACATTACATTGAGGTGCCCCTTTGGGACCCATAGAATTTCTTCACAGGTGCATCTCTTTTTGTATTGCAATCAGGCAGTTGATGACTTGCATCCACCAATTTAGTTTTGAGACTTCCTTTTACTCCATCATTTGTTTCAAGCTAGAAAAGTCAATCTATAATCTTTTTCACTCACCTTTTATAGCTTGCACATGATCCTGTTGTGAATGGTTGTCTACATAACATTCAAATGGTTCTATCTTTTCAGTGGACAGAATGTCACTTTGAGAAATAGAACCCCATATTCACTGCCTCCACAAATTGCTTCAACAGATAAAGTACTTTTAACAAACCTTCTATTTTCTTAACTTCCTACGCCAACAAATATTTTTTATTCTACCCATCGTAGATATTCCAAAACCAGCTGCACTAGAATACCCATCAGGAAAATTAGCATATTGAGTGATGCTAAACATGACTAGTTGAAACCTAATTAGTTGCTCCCCCCATCGGCTCCATGAAGGTGTAACAGGATTTCCTTTACTCCACGACAGGCTGGTATTGGGTGTCACAGATAACTGTGGGTGTCTCTCTCCTGCAGGTGTTAAAACCACGACCCGGAAGTGTCGCACTGGGACAGCTTCGCAAGAGAGAGGGGGCAAGTCTCACTGTTTATACCTAACCAGTGAGGTTGTCCTTATGCCACACCAGTTACCTTGACTGCCACCTATGCCTATGTGAGTCTCTCTCCTGTTGATGGTGAAATGTCATCCAGAAGTGCCCCACTAGTGCAACTTCACGAGAGAGAGAGAGAGAGAAAGAGAAAGAAAGACCACTGTTTATCTGTAACCAGTAGCCTGTTTTGAGTGAGCGTGTTCGAAGCGCTCAGATTCCCTTTGGGTCCTTGACTACGGAATTATGTCCCGGCAATTATTGTGACTCAACCAGAGCAGACAGTGAAAGAAAGGGGAGACCACAACAATGGTAGAATTAAAATTAAATTTATTCAAGAAAATTTGGCCTTCCACAACTCAAACAACTCAAACTATCAGACTAACACCGGTTATAAAAAATACTGTACTATAAAAACAAAAGACTAAACGGCATAACAAAAGTTCTTACTTTTACACGAATTTACTTCAATGCCCACAAGCAATAACATATATATTCACTCACCCACCCCAAAACCTCAACACTCTAAACTAATTGGGAGTTTCTGTGGGCTGAGAGGGCTTATTCACCGTCCCCTGGGAGTAAAGTCCAGCTGATGTGGATGTTTCTGGCGCTTCCTTAAAACTGGCTGGTCCGTGTGGCTGCTGGGCTGCTGTTCCTTCTGTCTCTTTTCCGCTTGCTCTTTTGCCTTTTCCACTTGCTCTATTCCTTCGGTCTCTGGGTCTGTCTCCTTCAGTCTCTCGCTCTCACAACTCTCCTGTGCCTGGCGCTGCCTTTTTATCTCCTCGCCAAGCCAAGACGGTCTTCTCCCGGGTCCTGCTGCCACCTACAAGCAGCTTTCAGAAATTTCACCTCCTTATCTCCATTAGGAGTCTCACGGGTCCTTCTCTGGTTGGGAGTGTCCTCCAGCAGTTTGATTTCCTTCCCTGGTTGTTGCAACTTTTGCTAGGGAATTTTAGCTCTTCCAGGTTTCTTTGGTGTTAGTCGAATCAACTTTTGAATGTACCTTGCAGATTAATCAATAGGGCATGCAAAATGCTCAGTATGGTAGTGCAAAATTCCTTTATTGCAAATACATTTTGACATTCTGCTTTAAGTTTTTAGCACAAGGCTCCGTTCCTGCAGCTGCTGGGGATTTTCTAGTGCATTATGATGTAGGAGTGGCGTTTAGAGCAGAGGATGTTCCTGACTTATTTGGGGGAGGGTTTGTTGTTTACAGCAGTTAATTTCTGACTGTTCTGCAGGTTTCTTTGCAAGCTCTGAGTTTGCTGCAACTTACAAAGACCAATGGTGCCTTTGCCATCTCAAAGGCTTCAATGCCTTTGGCCTCGAGTTATCCACTGAGGGATCCAAATCTGGGATCAAAGATAACAACTTATTAATAAAAGCTGCATCATCCCAATTTTGGGCATATACATTGACCAGCACCACCGGTACACCCACAAAAAATCCACTAGCCACTACAGACCTCACATTTGGATCCGTCAAAATCTTCACCGCCGAAAAGGCTACCTTCTTATTAATCAGGACGCATCTCCTGGGCTCTACTATCAAATCCCGAATGAAAGAGCTGCCCCACCCAACTCTTCCGCAACCTTATCTGATATCCAACTCGCAAATTGGTCTCCTGCAACAATCCTGCAATGTCCTAAGGTGCACAAATACCCTAAATCTCTTTACCGGGCCACTCAGACCTCACTCATTCCATGTGACCAGCCGGATGGGGGTCGTCTACTGGAGTCAGCCATTCCCGCCTTGTGAGGCCATCCAGTAACCCCCCCCTCCCCGGGAAAGGCTGACACCGGGCCCAACCAGGCTGCCAGATCCTCCAACAGGGCAAAGAAAACTCCCCAGTCCCCCCAGAAGACTAACCGCGCCCCATCTCTCACCACCCAACAACTCCACACCCAAACAACCAAGTAAACCCAACCAAGCCCCATATACCAACCCCCATCAAACATAATCACTCAATAACAAAATCCCTAAGCTCATACTTAATAACCCCCCCCTCCCCCCCACTGTACAAGCCACAGAAACCTCATTCATAATTTCCATTGACTAAATATTCTAGCTAGCAGGGTGGCCCCCCACACAGAGAACAATTCATAACTCCAAACATATGGAACACCAAACCAATCTCCCACCTAAACTCACTTTATTAATTCTAAAAGAAAGAAACATGGGCAGGATTCTCCGCCCCCCCCCCCCCCCCCCCCCCGCTAGGTTGGAGAATCGCCGGGGGGCGGTGTGAATCCCGTCCCGCCACTCCGACGGCAGCTGCCAAATTATCCAGCGCCGGTATTTGGGCGGGGGCGGCTATCGGCCGCGCCGGTCGGGGGCCCTTGGCAGCGCCCCCCCCCCTCCCCGGTGATTCTCCGGGCCCCAATGGGCCGAGCGGCCGCCCGTTTTCAGACAGTCCCACGGCGTGGATTAGACATGGTCATACCGGCGGGACCTGGCTTTGAGAGCAGCTTGCGAGGTCCTCGGGGGGGGGAGGAGCGGGGGGGGATCCAGCCTGGTGGGGCGGGGGGTCCACATGGTGGCCTGGCCCGCGATCGGGGTCCAGTGATCTGCGGGCGGGCCCGTGCCGTGGGGGCACTCTTACCCTCCGCGCCGGCCTGTTTAAGGCTCCACGTTGGCCGACGTGGAGAAGAAACCCCCTGCGCATGTGCAGGAATCATGGCAGCGGTTCTGTGCAAGCGCCAGAACACGCTGGTGCTCCTGCGCATGCGCCAACTCGCGCCGGCTGACGGAAGCCCTTCAGCGCCGGTTGGTGTGGCGCCAACCACTCCAGCGTCGGCCGAGCCCCCGGAAGTGTGGAGGATTCTGCACCTCCCGGGCGGCCAGATGCCAGAGTGGTTCACGCCACTCTTTGGCTCCGGTACGGCCTGCCCCGCCGATTGCGGGAGAATCCCGCCCATGATCTCCGTGGTGCTCCACCAGTTACATCTTTCCACTCTGAAATCTTGCCTTTTGGAAATCAAAATACACTACATCTACTCTCCCTGTTACACCCTCAAAGAATCTGAGCAAATTTGTCAAACATGATTTACCTTTCAGAAAACCATGTTGACTAGGTTTGGTTATATTCAGCTTTCCTAAATGATTAGCTATTTCTTCTTTGATTCTTAAAAACAAGAGTGGCCTCTCATTTCTCTTTGTTTCACATACCCATTGAATAGCTAATAGGCACATTTTGAGTTTGGAGTTTTGTAGTGTGGAACTGGGAGGTGTATACAAATGCATGGCCTGCTAGTCTTGGACACTGCTGGTTATTGACATGCTGCTGCAATTCACAATAATGACAAATTTCACTTGACAGAATCTAACTAATAAATGCACACCACTTATTCTCTTGCAGGATTGTGTGGTAATTTCAATGGAGACTCGAAAGATGATTTCAAGAGCAGTATGGAAATTTCAGAAGGGATTGCTGCTATATTTGTCAACACTTGGCACATTGGTGGATATTGCAAACACGTGATTGACAAACATCCAGATCCATGCTCCCATAGTCACTTCAAACGTAAGTGTCTAAAACAACCCTTTCTTTGCAGCTGAATTTTGCAGAAATTCAGATTATTTTGAATGAGTAAGCAATTCGGCAGAATTGCCTCTGGCATATTGTGTATACCTGTTTCTGGGGCTTAACAGTGGGAGGAATGGGCACAACCAGTCTTACATTTTTCAATCTGCATTTCCAGTTTTGTTTTTGATTTGATTTGATTTTGATTTGATTTGATTTATTGTCACATGTACCGAAGTACAGTGAAAAGTATTTTTCTGCGGCCGAGGAACGTACACATTACGAACATAGTAGACACAAGAATAATCAACAGAGAACATTGACAAATGGTGCATCAACAAACAGTGATTAGCTACAGTACGGAACAAGGGGCCAAACAAAGCAAATACATGAGCAAGAGCAGAATAGGGCGTCGTGAATAGTGTTCTTACAGAGAACAGATCAGTCCGAGAGGGAGTCGTTGAGGAGTCTTGTAGCTGTGGGGAAGAAGCTGTTCCTATGTCTGGATGTACGAGTCTTCAGACTTCTGTACCTTCTGCCTGATGGAAGGATCTGGAAGAAGACAATGCCTTTGATGGGAGGGGTCTCTGATAATGCTGTCTGCCTTCCTGGGGCAGCGAGAGGAATATACAGAATCAATGTGGGGGTGGCAAGTTTGTGTGATGCGTTGGGCTGAGTTCACCACAGACTGCAGTTTCTTGCGATCTTGGACCGAGCAGTTGCCATACCAAGCTGTGATGCAGCCGGATAGGATGCTCTCTATCGCACATCTGTAGAAGTTTGTGAGAGTCAATGCAGACATGCCAAATTTCTTTTGCTTCCGTAGGAAGTAGAGATGTTGTTGGGCTTTCTTGACTGTTGCATCAACGTGAGTGGACCAGGACAGACTGTTGGTGATGGGGACCCCCAGGAACTTAAAGCTATCGACCATCTCCACTTCGGGCCCATTGATGCAGATGTGAGTGTGTGTCGTGCTGCACTTCCTGAAGTCGATAATCAGTTCCTTGGTCTTTCCAACATTTAGAGAGAGGTTGTTTTCAGTACACCATGCAACCAAGTGATTTATCTCCTTCCTGCAGTCTGATTCGTCGTTGTTTCAGATGCGGCCCACCACAGTTATATCTTCCGCATACTTATAGATTGAGTTGGAGTTAAATCTTGCCACACAGTCATGTGTGTACAGGGAGTACAGTGGAGGACTGAAGACAAATTCTTGCAGGGCCCCGGAGTTGACTATTGTGGAGGACGTGTTGTTCCCTATCCTGACAGATTGCGCTCTGTTGGTGAGGAAATCTAGGATCCAGCTGCACAGGGAGGGGTCAAGTCCGAGATTGCGGAGTTTGGTTATTAGTCTTGTTGGGATAATGGTGTTGAAGGCGGAGCTGTAGTCTATGAACAGCAGTCTGACGTAGGTGTCCTTGTTGTCGAGGTGTTCGAGTGTTGATTGTAGAGCCAGAGAGATAGCATCTGCTGTGGACTGGTTGTGGTGATAGGCAAACTGCAGTGGATCGAGACTGTCTGGGCGGCTGGCATTGATCCGTCTCATGACTAGCCGCTCGAAGCATTTCATAGCCTGGAGTATTGTGTTCAGTTTTGGTCTCCTTACTTGAGAAAGGACGTACTGGCACTGGAGGGTGTGCAGAGGAGATTCACTAGGTTAATCCCAGAGCTCAAGGGGTTGGATTACGAGGAGAGATTGAGTAGACTGGGACTGTACTCGTTGGAATTTAGAAGGATGAGGGGGGATCTTATAGAAACATATAAGATTATGAAGGGAATAGATAGGATAGATGCGGGCAGGTTGTTTCCACTGGCGGGTGAAAGCAGAACTCGGGGGCATAGCCTGAAAATAAGGGGAAGTAGATTTAGGACTGAGTTTAGGAGGAACTTCTTCACCCAAAGGGTTGTGAATCTATGGAATTCCTTGCCCAGTGAAGCAGTAGAGGCTCCTTCATTAAATGTTTTTAAGATAAAGATAGATAGTTTTTTGAAGAATAAAGGGATTAAGGGTTATGGTGTTCGGGCTGGAAAGTGGAGCTGAGTCCACAAAAGATCAGCCATGATCTCATTGAATGGTGGAGCAGGCTCGAGGGGCCAGGTGGCCTACTCCTGCTCCTAGTTCTTATGTTCTTATGATGAGAGACGTTAGGGCCACCGGTCGGTAGTCGTTGAGACAGGCTACCTTGTTCTTCTTTGGTACTGGTATTATGGTGGCCTCCTTGAAGGAGGTGGGGACCTCAGAGCAGAGGAGTGAGGTGGTGAAGATATCTGCGAATACACTCGCCAGCTGGTCTGCGCAGGCTCTGAGTCCTCACCCAGGGACTTCGTTGGGGTCTGTCGTTTTCCGCGGATTCACTTTCAAGAAGGCAGCTCTTACCTCTGAGGCTGTAATAGTGGGTATGGGTGAGTCCAGGACTGTTGGGGCGGGTGGCACTGATACATTGGCTGACTGCTCAAAGCGGGTATAGAACTTGTTCAGATCATTGGGTAGGGATGCTCCAGCCCCAGATATTCCGCCTGGCCTTGCTTTACAGCCTGTGATCTTGTGTAGGCCCTGCCCTGGTCGTCGTGGGTTAGTGTCATTGGCCTGGGTCTCTAGTTTGATGCAATATTGTCTTTTTGCATCCCTGATGGCTTTCCGTACGTCGTACCTGGATTTCTTATGTAGATCTGGGTCGTCAGACTTGAACTCCTCGGTCCAGAACTTCAGCAGGGATTGAACCTTTTGGTTGATCCAGGGTTTCCGATTGGGGAATACCGTATTGTCTTCTTTGGTACACAGTCCTCGACACACTTACTGATGAAATCTGTGACGGTGGTTCCGTACTCGTCCAGGTTAGCTGCAGTTTGGGGAGAACGTGCAGAAGAAGGGCCAACATGAACAGGTGAGTGCTTCAGTCGCATGCTATTTGTGGCAGCTCAGTGGTAGCACTCTCACTCTTGAGTCAGGCACTTGTGGATTCAAGTCCCATTCCAAAGACTTCAGCGCATAATTGTGAATCACACAGTGCAATGCTGAGGATTTACCGGAAGGCTGGATGTGATGTTAGACCATTGATCTCCTGGGTAGACAGAAAACATCCCATATTATATTCCAATGGGAATGCCCACTGGTGCACCTGTCTGAGAGCAACCAAATTGTGCAAAAAACCTGAGGTCAGGGCAAAGTCCATCAGTGCGTGTCACACCAGTGATAATTGGTTCTATATAGTGTGAGGTGCACCACTCCGCATGGCGCAAGATGAGGAAGTAGGCACTCCTATGAAATACCACAGCCAATACAGGGATTGAAACGACACCACTGGCATCATTCTGCATCACACTCTAGCCATCGAGCCAACTGGGTCAAGCAACCAACTCCTTACGAACACTTGATCCCTTTTAATAGCACTGCGGGTATTGCCCTCCCAGCTTCTGAATGCATGTTTAGCTATGCGAGATCAAGAGAACGTGAGCTGGCGTGTTGAGTGTCAAATGACATTTCTGCCAACCAATTGGCATTCCATGTGAAGGTTATGGATGGAAAGTCCTGTGCTTTTGTAATAAGCTGTTCAAACACTTCAATTTGGTACTTTTGTATGGAAAACACATTTAGTGCAGTGTACTTTTGCAAGATGAGGCTGGTCCACGAAGTGGAAGAAAATGGGGTAAAGAGGTCTTTGGTCCAGGAAAAAATGTTTTTGAAAATTTTCCCGTCCACCATCACTCTCCCAACTCATCACAATATAATTTGCAACTATCACCCCAGCACATAAAAATAATGGCAAAGGATAAGGAGCGGGATTCTCCGTTGGCTGATGCAGAAACCGGGAAACGTGATTGGGCGGAGAATTGTTTCTGATGCCAAAATCGCGGTGGGCACCGATTTGACGCCAAATCGCAATTATCTGTCACCTTGACAGTGGCATCAATGTGGTCCGGAACACATGTACAATAAACACCGTTTGCATGTCATTAAAGGGCCTGACCCTGTATTCTCCAGGGCCTCCGCGATTCTCTGCCTCCGATGAGCCAAATTCCTAACGACGCGGTTCACTTGTGCTTTTAAAAATCATGAAACCTGTATCATGGCTGATGAGAGAGAGAGAGGAGATAGGACATAGAGAGATGCAACTGTGGGCTGTCGGACTGGTCATTGGCTGGGCTAGCTGGGGGCGAGGGAGCCCTGCCAGAGCCGGAGGGGAGTGGTGATGGGGGAATGGGCCGTAAGCCTGGGTGACTCTCCAAGGGACTGGGTGGTGTCTAGTCACGGACTGCCATCTCGCGGTGCAGCCCACTGACAACCCACCTTAGCCCCTGGTTCTGCAGAGTGACACTGGCCATATGGGTGCCCCCACCCACAGACCACACTCTCCGCCATACCCCCCTCCCCACCCCACCGCCACCCACCGGCGGGGCGTCAAGCGGCCTATCCAAGGGCAATGCCCACTGTCGGACCTGCGGAGTTGCCGGGCGGGGGCCGTGGAGCGTACCCCTGGCACGGGCAGCGGCAACCGACGGTACCCCGGGTATCTGGGACAGGTGCCAGAGGTCCCCACGATGCCGGGCAAAAACGGGGCCAGGGGTGCGGAGAGGAGGGCAGGGGGCACATGTGGGGGCAGAGTCTGCAGTGCCAACTGGGACCACCTTTAGCCCGTTGGACCTGATTGGGCAAGGGGGTGCGTACCATGTTAACATGTTGGCCTTTCAGCCGCTGCATGCTATTGGTATTGGAATACAACCAGCAATGGTGGCTTTCCTGCTAGTCGCCGCAGCCCTGGGGGTGCCTTGAGGCTTGTGGTAGGCTATATTAGGGGTATCGTGGTACCTAGGTGGGATATACCTTATACTGTAGTATGAGTGGTAGAACCTGCCTGCTGGTTCCATCCAGCAGGCAGAGCATAAGAATCTGTGGTTCACCCACAGCAGTTATTCTGTACCGGAGCTGCTGGGGTAACTATTTGTTCATTAAAGCATTCAATCTCGCTTCAGTAGTGATTGATCGTGCATCAATTTAATGAACAAAATTGAAGAATGGCTGCTCTTCGCATCAATCCAGAGTGCCTACAAATCAACCCCCACGCAGCAAATGCAGCAGCAACTTTTAAATATTGGCTGGCATGTTTCAACGGGTACATCAGGACTACCCCCACGGAGGAACAGAAAATGCAAGTCCTCCACTCAAGGGTGAGCCCAGAAATCTACATGCTTATTGAAGACGCGGACGGTTTCAAGGACGCAATGACTTTGTTAAAGAGCACGACGTCCACACTGTGAATCAGGTATACGCTCGGCATCTTTTAGCTACCAGACGGCAGATCCCAGGGGAATCACTGGACGATTTTTACCGTGCTTTGTTAGTGTTAGGTAGAAATTTTAACTGTCCACAAGTCTCAGCCAATGACCACACCGATCTCTTAATACGGGATCCTTTTGTTGCGGGCATGCTGTCCTCTAAGATCCGCCAGCGACTGCTGGAAAACGATACGCTAGGGCTTAAAGAGGCACGGAAACTTGCGCACTCCCTAGATGTAGCTTCCCACAACTCCCTGGCCTACGTTCACGACCGCGCGGTACCCGCATGGACAGGGTGGACCCCACCCGCGGCCGATTCCAAAGCACCCCTAAATTCCTCACAAGCTTGTGCAGTGCGGCAGCCAGGAAACGCCGATAGGAGGCCCAATGTTATTTTTGCGGGCAAAACAAACACCCCCGGCAATGCTGCCTGGCCCGATCCGCAATCTGCAAGGGCTGCGGGAAGAAGGGGCACTTTGTGGCAGTATGCCAGACCCGGTCGGCCGCCGCTGTCTCCACAGGTGAACCGGGCCCGCTGCCATTCCTCTCCTCACAGGCCATGTGCAATTCATGGGGGAAGCCATCTTGGATGACGTCTCAGGACCCCGACTCGGGTGGCCGTGTATCGCCCGACGAGATCTCTCAGCTTCTGCCACAACTTGCCTCAGTGACACTGGACCAGTCTCGGCCCATAACGCTTTCAACCGCTACGACGTCGGTACTCATCAACGGGCACTAGACATCCTGCTTGATCGACTCTGGGAGCACGGAGAGCTTCATCCATCCCAATACGGTAAGACACTGCTCTCTCGCTGTACACCCGACAAAACAAAAGATCTCCCTGGCCTCTGGGTCCCACTCTGTGGAGATCCGGGGGTACTGCATAGCCAACCTCATGGTCCAGGGTGCGGAGTTCAATAACTTCCGACTCTACATCCTCCCCCATCTCTGCGCTGCCACACTCCTGGGACTGGACTTCCAGTGTAATCAGCAAAGTTTAACTTTCAAATTCGGCGGCCCCATACCCCCCTCACTGTCTGCGGCCTCGCGACCCTCAAGGTCGACTCGCCTTCCCTGTTTGCAAACCTTACCCCCGATTGCAAACCCGTCGCCACCAGGAGCAGACGGTACAATGCCCAGGACCGGACCTTCATTAGGTCGGAAGTCCAACGGCTACTAAAGGAAGGCATTATCGAGGCCAGCAACAGCCCCTGGAGAGCTCAAGAGGTGGTTATAAAGACCGGGGAGAAACATAGGATGGTCAGAGACTACAGTCAGACCATCAACAGGTATACGCAGCTCAACGCGTACCCTCTCCCCCGCATATCTGAAATGGTCAACCAGATAGCGCAATACAAGGTTTTCTCCACAGTAGACCTTAAATCAGCCTACCACCAGCTCCCCATTCGCCCGGACGACGGCAAGCACACTGCATTCGAAGCAGATGGGCGGCTCTACCACTTTCTAAGGGTTCCCTTTGGTGTCACAAATGGGGTCTCGGTCTTCCAATGGGAGACGGACCGAATGGTTGACCGGTGCGGTCTGTGGGCCTCGATAACGTCACCATCTGCGGCCACGACCAGCAGGACCACGACACCAACATCCGCAAATTCCTCCATACCGCAAAAATCCTTAACTTAACCTATAACAAGGACAAATGCGTGTTTAGCTCCGATCGCCTCGGCTACGTAGTGCATGATGGAGTCACAGGCCCAGATCCCGAACGCATGCGCCCCTTCATGGAGTTTCCCCTCCCCCACTGCCCCAAGGCCCTGAAACGTTGCCTGGGCTTCTTTTCTTATTATGCCCAGTGGGTCCCCAATTATGCGGACAAGGCCCGCCTACTAATCCAGTCCACGTTTTTTCCCCTATCGGCAGAGGCCCGCCAGGCTTTCAGTTGCATCAAAGCTGACATCGCCAGGGCGATGATGCACGCAATCGATGAGTCCCTCCCCTTCCAGGTCGAGAGCGACGCATCAGACGTAGCTCTGGCTGCCATCCTCAATCAGGCGGGCAGACCCGTGGCCTTCTTTTCACGTACCCTCCATGCCTCAGAAATCCGCCATTCCTCCGTCGAGAAGGAGGCCCAAGCCATCGTCGATGCTGTGCGGCATTGGAGGCATTACCTGGCCAGCAGGAGATTCACTCTCCTCACTGACCAACGGTCGGTAGCCTTCATGTTTGACAATGCACAGGGGGGCAAAATTAAGAATGAAAAGATCTTACGGTGGAGAATCAAAGTCTCCACCTATAATTACGAGATCTTGTATCGTCCTGGGAAGCTCAACGAGCCTCCTGATGCCCTGTCCCACGGCACCTGCGCCAGTGTACAAGTAGACCGACTCCGGACCCTCCACGACAACCTCTGCCACCTGGGGATCACCCGGTTCTTCCACTTTGTTAAAATCCGCAATTTTCCCTTATCCATAGAGGCGGTCAGGGCCGTAACCAGAAACTGCCAAATCTGCACGGGGTGCAAGCTGCACTTCTACAGGCCAGAGAAAGCGCACCTGGTGAAGGCTTCCCGCCCCTTTGAACGCCTCAGCGTGGATTTCAAAGGGCGCCTTCCCTCCACCGACCGCAACATGTATTTCTTAAACATGATTGATGAGTACTCCCGGTTCCCTTTCGCCATCCCCTGTCCCGACATGACAGCTGCCACCATCATTAAAGCCCTCCACAGATCTTTACACTGTTCGGTTTCCCCGCCTACATCCATAGCGATAGGGGGTCCTCCTTCATGAGTGACGAGCTGCATCAATTCCTGCTCAGCAAGGGTATTGCCTCCAGCAGGACGACCAGTTACAACCCCTGGGGAAACGGGCAGGTAGAGAGGGAGAACAGAACGGTCTGGAATGCCGTTCTACTGGCCCTACGGTCCAAGAATCTCCCAGTGTCCCGATGGCAGGAGGTCCTCCCCGATGCACTTCACTCCATTCGATCACTACTGTGCACTACTGCCAACGAAACACCTCATGAAGGTCTCCTTGCCTTCCCTAGGAAGTCCTCCTCGGGGACCTCGCTCCCAACATGGCTGGCAGCCCCCGGACCCGTCCTACTCCGCAAACACGTACGGGCCCACAAGTCGGACCCACTGGATGAGGAGGTACATCTCCTCCATGCTAACCCCCAGTATGCCTATGTGGCACCCCGACGGCCGACAAGACATGGTCTCCCTCCGGAGTCTGGCCCCCGCTGGATCCCCCCCCCCCAACCCCCAACCATTTTTTCACCGGTGCACACCACCGCAGCCCCCTTCCCAGGAGGATCCGTCCTCCCACTGGCCCCATTCGGATGCGACTGAAGACGACACGCTCCCAGACCCACGGATGCCTGAGCCGATGCCAGCATCACTACACGGTACTGTGACGATCGCAGAGCTGATAGTCCCCCGACCGGCTGATAGTTTCATTGTAAAATGAACTTGTAAATAATTGTCTGTAAATATGTGTATTGCATGTAAAGGCACCGAAGGGTACCGCTATAACCTCTACCACTGTAAAAGCAAGGCTATCACCCCTGCCGGACTCTTTTTTAAACGGGGGGTGGATGTGGTCGGCTATATTAGGGGTATCGCGGTACCTAGGTGGGAAGTACCTTATACTGTAGTATGAGTGGTGGAACCTGCCTGCTCGTTCCGTCCAGCAGGCGGAGTATAAGAGTCTGTGTTTCACCTACAGCAGTCATTCTGTACCGGAGCTGCTGGGGTAACTACTTGTTCATTAAAGCATTCAATTGGACTACAATCTCGCTTCAGTAGTGATTGATCGTGCATCAAGGCTGTATGAGCTGAAGCTGCTTGAGGAAGAGGAAGCTGCAGCAGCGGAACGTGCAGCAGTGGAACGTGCCGCATAGTAACAGGTGGCAGCCGCCCAGATTGGAGAGCGAGCCGCCCAACAGGCCGAGGAGGAGGAGGTTCCAGGGAGACACCGCATGAGGCCTCGTGGGTACCAGCAGTACCTGTCATTCGAGGGCCTGCTGGATCAGGCTTGCCTGCAACCTGCGTCCCCATTGGCGAGCGTCTTCTGGGCCTGGATGGGCCTGGCTGCTGCTCAGGTGTCCCAGATAGCGTGGTATCTACCCACTACCCACCAGATGCATCAGATGGGACAGGAGAGGGGGGAGGGGGTAGTCCGAGGTGCTGCGGCACCTCACCTGCAGAAGTCTCCGGCATGGGCCCCATCACCTCCTTATCCCTCGGGGCGCCGGTATGAGTGCCAGCAAGTAGTGCAGGGTGGGGGTTCGCCTGCTTTCCGGGTGGGGGTGGGGCTGTCATGTTATGGGTGTCTAGAATGGGGATTAGTGCCAGGGGCAGTGCTGCCTACTCACCCTGGCTGCCCTGAGAAGGTTGTGCAAATTTTTTTCGGTACTGCTGGCCGGTCCGGACGGTGTTGCCCACGGCGTTGACCGCCACTGCCACCTGCGCCCAGGCACCGTGAATGGCGGCGGCTGGCAGACTCTTTCCCGGGCCAGGCTACATGGTCCTACGCCTCTCCTCCATGGTGTCCAGGAGGGTCTCAAGCTCTGCGTCCATGGAACGTGGGGCCGTGCGTCTTGCTGCCACCTTGTTGGCTGGCATGGTGTGTGTGGGAAGTGCAGTGTGTATATGAGGATGCAGCTTGTCAGCGTCCTGAGTGTCTATCACAAAACTGGCCAATTCCACATCATTTCTCATTAGAATCGATCGTGTTCCACGTGGCTCCGAGGCTAGCCCCTTCATAGTAGCTGAATCGGTCCAGTTGCGGTTTTGCTGTCGTGGAAGTCCACAAAGTCAGCGTCAACACTCAGTCTCAGAGCAGAGAATCCAGCCAATGGTTGGTTGCAGAGCCCCATTTTCCTCCCCTGTTCTCCTCAAATGTTGGAATCTAGTAACTGCCAAGAAACAGTACCTTGTTTGCAGTGCTGCTGAGGCCTGGCCAGGCATGCTACAGAGTTGATCAGTATAGGCACCTGGAGCTCGATAATCATAAGGGTATTTTAAGTATATTTAAGCTTATTTTGAATACATGAGATTGAGAAGTAGGCAAATCTGCACTCTCAACACAGGCAAATATCTGCGAAGCAAACAGTGAACCTGGAATACCCTTTCATGAGCCATCTTGCACACCAGTTACACCTTCAATTAATATTTTTTGAAGATTTATTGTCTTTGTGAACATGACAATTTTCGTTCGGCAGAAACAAGAATGAAAGGAGTAAGATAGTGCTGTTTAGATCCAGAATACTGGAATGGGGCAAGCATGAGGTGCAGAAAATAATGCAGGGACAGAACAACAACAACTTGCATTTATAACTGAGTGAACAAAATTACATGTACGGATTCTCACGTCACTTTGTGTTCAGCAAGAGAAATAAAAATAACCTCGGTTCATGCCATCTCATGTTGTTTCTGTGGTGATCTTTGTGCGGGGTTTCCAGGATAGAAAGCATAGAGATCACAAAGATACACAAAGCTCTTTTGAAGAACTAAACTAATTTTATTAACATTACTAAATTTGAGTTCGACACTTATTCTGAATAGCAAACATACATGTAAGAATTAAACTGGACTCACTAACACTATCTCTGTTGACTAACTATAACTAGTATATCTTCACTATCTCTGCAATACACTATGAATCTTATCTTCTTCAGCTCCAAATCTAATCTCCTCCCCAAGCCCAAGAGCCAGTGCAATTTATAGTACTGTACCTTAGCTCCCTCTAGTGGCTAGGCTTAACATAACATTAACTTCTTCACATGCTGTACATTTGTATAATGTCACAGTTTCATTTGCTTAACCAATTGCAAATACGGCATGTGAAGTAATTAAGTATTGATGGGATGAATGGAGGATTTGTACTGCATTGGCTTTGTGCCATGGTCGCTTTTCCTGAAGGCGCTTGACTCTGTTCTCCTCAAATGTTGAAATCAGGTGATGACATTTAGGTTTGTTCAAGGTTGTTTTACCCATGTATTGGGATCCAGCTTGCAAGCTATGAGGTTTGTTTTCTGGGTATCTTTATATCTAAGTTTGAGACATCGTGTGGCATGGGTTCCTCTGCTCAGCGGCTGTAAGGCATTGGGCGCGATTCTCCGCTTCCGCGACTAAGTGCCACGCGGCGGGAATGCCGTCGAGTCCCCCCCCCCCAGGACAAGACAGCTCACAACCAACGTGAGCGTATGATAACCTGATAACCGGAGGGGATTCTCCTGTGCTGCACCCCCTAACCCCTAAATGTTCACGAGCAGAGGGCCCTGGACCTCGCTGGGGGACCTGCCACCCGGGAGGTCGCAACATGCCAGGTCGGAGGCGCAGAAGCAAGTGAGACAACCCTGCATGTCCTCACCCCCCCCCCTAACCCGTTATCGCCCCCCCTCACACTCTGGCCACTGCACCCTCGATCCCCTCCCCCCTCACACTCATGCCACTGCACCCTCGATCCCCTCCCAACTCACACTGGCCACTGCACGCTCGATCCCCTCCCAACTCACACTGGCCACTGCACCCTCGATCCCCTCCCCCCTCACACTGGCCACTGCACCCTCGATCCCCTCCCCCCTCACACTCTGGCCACTGCACGCTCGATCCCCTCTCCCCTCACACTGGCCACTGCACCCTCGATCCCCTCCCCCCTCACACTCTGGCCACTGCACCCTCGATCCCCTCCCCCTCACACGGGCCACTGCACCATCGATCCCCTCCCCCCTCACACTCATGCCACTGCACCCCCGTCCCCCCTCCCCCCTCACACACTGCCCCCACCATCACCATACACCCGGCCCAGCGTGTCTAACGCACCCCGTATCGTTGTGTTCCCCAGGGCCAGCCGCCGAACGTCCAGGGTCGCATCGGCCAAGACACAGCCGACCATCTGCAACCTCAACCGCACCCAGGGCCGCACGCCAGAGGGTGGCAGTCGGTCGGACAGGAGGGCCATCCTCTCAGTCTGGGACGCTGGACGGGGACGCACATACGACGGACAGAGATAATACTGAGGGGCACAGGACAGACAGTGACGATGATGCACAGAGAACGGCCACACAGTCCACGGAGTCACCTGGAGCGGAACATGACATGGGCCGCATGCGCCCTGCGCCGGGCCATGAGGGGGACCAGGACACACCAGACATCCTAACGGACGATGACCTCGAGCTAGCGGCACTGCTGTCTCGCACACCATCCACCATCGCAGAGACACTCACCTCGATTGGGCATATAAGTGACGAGGCTCTCGGGTCACGGTCTGGTGCGCACCACACAGCCGAGCCGGGACAGCAGGTGGAGTTTGGAGCAGCCGAGGGGCTGGACAGTCGGAGGGCAGCTCAGGCCCAGCAACCAGCTGCTGCCCAGACGGTTCCCAGGTTCCTGGATGTACTTGACCCACCTGGACACCCGATGCATGAGGACACCGAGGGACTGAATAACGGGATGAGGGTCATCTTCCAGGACCTGCACACGCAGTTGGAGGAGTCCATTCGCGTCCAGGAGCAGGGAGTGGTGCTGCTCATCGCATCCACCCAGGCCGACAGCACACGGGTGGCGTCCGCGGTGGAGGTAATGGGTGAATCGGTTTCGGCCATTGGCCAGGTTCTGCAAGGTGTTGGGCTTCACGTGCACGCGTCATCCATGGCCCAGGAGAGGGCTGCCCTCCCACAGGTAGCCATGAGCCAGAGCCAACACGACATTGCCGCCGCTCTCCGGGTCCTGGCCGAGTCTCACCATGCCATAGCCTGGTCCCAGCAGGCGATGGCACAGTCCCAGTAGTCAGTTGCGGAGAGCATAGACCGCCTGGTGCACGTGATGGATGGCGTAGCGCACTCACAGGTTGAGGTAGCACAGTCCATGGCAGGAATGTCGCACTCCCTGGGCTCCGTCTCTGAGAGCATTCGGACCGTGGTCGATCCTGCTGCAGGCCTCCAGGACTGGCAGCGCCAGGTGTCGGTGGTGCGACGGGGCATGTCTCCAATCGCACCTCCATCCCACAGTGAGCCCGGGGTCCACCGGGCTCCACGAGGGAGGAAGAGGTTCTGGGGCCATCCCGGTAGCTCCAGCAAGGGACGTTCCGGTACACTCGGCCTCCCCCCGTTCCGTCCCTGGCGCACCTGGTGGGCAGCGGGCAGGACAGGGTGGCACCACGCCATCCAGCACGCCCGCCGAGCAGCCTGGCCCATTGAAGCCAGGCCGCCACAGGAAACGCGTGCCGATGGGGAGCCATGTCGCAGGGCGTGACTCTCGGCAGTCCGCCTCTACTCCTGCTGTACCATCTGGGGAGACACCTAGACGTAGTGGTAGGGCCCGTAAGGCAAAGATGTTAGGCACGTAATAAGTTGGCACGGGTGTAGGGCACAGTTGAATTGTAGGGGGTAGGGCATCTGTATGTGAATGTCACAAATAAACTCACTGTTGAACTTAACTTGTATGTCCGGTGCCCGGGGGCTCGTGAGGGTGACCGAGTGGCGCTGGGGTTAACGAGCGGTTCAGCGTCGGTGCCGGATGTGCTGTCCCTTTCCCCCCTGCCTCCCAAATCGGACACCGTAGTCCTCGGCACTCCGACGCCAGCTACCCCACACGGGCACGTGATGAAATGCCCGTGACGAAGGCTGTGACCACCGGAGTGCATGGCTCAGCTATAGCCATGAGTCAGACCTTGGCTGGCGAATCTGAGTTCACAGCTCATCGCAGAGCGGGCTCTCATCATTCAACATGGCACTGTTCACACCCGCTTACCCAATCATCAATGTTGTGCAATCTCATAGTGGCGTAGTGGTAAGGTGATGTGGAATTGTTGCCGGGAACGCGGTGCGGGGGTGCCGGGGCGGGGTGGGGGGGGGGATGCCCATGTGCAGGACTGGCGGTGCAAGTGGCAGTGTTCAACGAATCCCTCCCCCATGGTGCGTGAACCGTGCAGCCACCAACGCGTCGTGTGCCCGCTTTCCTCGATGGTGCCGTCGTACAGCCTCCTGGACGTAACCAGCACCCGGGCAGTGTCTGTGTCCTGCGCCCCTCACCCCACCCTGATGCACGCCACCCTCCGCATCCTCCTCTTCCCCATCCCCCTCGTTTGCGTTGGCTCCGGTGCCGTCGGGTCCTCCCTCCAACTCCTCCACCAGTGCATCTCCCCTCTGCATGGCAATGTTGTGCAGCGCACAGCAGACCACAACTATGCGACTGACCCTGTAGGGGCGGTACTGCAGGGCCCCTCCTGATCGGTCCAGGCATCTGAAGCGCATCTTCAGCAGGCCAAAGCACCGCTCCACCACACCCCTGGTTGCTGCATGGGCTTCGTTGTATAGGCTCTCCGCGTTGGTCTGAGGCCTCCGTATTGGCGTCATCAGCCATGGCCTCAACGGATAGCCCTTGTCGCCCAGCAACCAGCCCCTCAGCAGGGGGGAGGGGCATCCATCGAACATTGCGGGGATGAACGACTGTGCCAGAATGTAGGCGTCATGCACACTCCCGGGGTACTTTGCACACACGTGCATGATCGTCATGTGGGAGTCGCACACCACCTGAATGTTCATGGAGTATGCGCCCTTCCTGTTAAGGAACACTTCCCTGTTGTCTGCAGGCGGGCACATGGGGACGTGCACACCATCGATGACACCCTGGACCATCGGTATCACGGCCATCTTGGCGAATCCACATGCCCGTGCTTCCTGCTGTGCTCAGTCCTCGGGGAATTTAATGCACCTGTCCGCGATGGCGTACAAGGCGTTGGTCATGGCCCTGATGCACCTGTGGACCGATATCTGTGAGATCCCGGATAGGTCCCCGCTCAGCGCCTGGAAGGAACCGATAGCGTAAAAGTTAGGGCCACCGTCACCTTGACGGAGACTGGTATCGTGTGTCCTCCACCCATTCCAAGTGATGCAGGGTGCGCCACGAGGTGGCATATATGTGCAACCGTCTCCCTGCTGAACCGCAGTCTCCTCCTGCATGTGATGTCCGTTAGGGCCTCGAACGACATTCTGTCACGGTACACCCTCGGCCTTGCTGGACACCTGTGGCGCCCTGGCACCACCATCAGTGGCTCTTCCTCCTCCTCCTCCCCCCCAAGCACTTCGATATCAGTGCCCACTTCCTGTGCATTCCTCGCCGTCGGGGGGTCAATGTTCCCCTCGGCATCCACCTGGACATTCTGGGCTTGAGCGCCTGCGGCCTGCGCGGCGATGATAGGCCACTCCGCGGCCATCCCCTCTGCTGCACCGGCGACCGCTGCATCTGCAGCCACTGTGGGCCGTCCGACTCTACGCTGCCGGATGACCACCTGCAGTGCTGCGGCTCCAACCACGGCAGTGAACATCGATGTCTGGTTGGCATACATGGTGACTTGCAGGAGGGTGGTGGGGGGCAGAGAAACGAAATGTCACACGGAGGTTCTTCCACACCTCGCCAGCCTGGTTGCCTGGGATCCCTGTGTGCCCCGGTGGCCTGGTCGCGCTGCAGACACGCAGCCAGCCTAACACCTGGTCACTGTCTGCGTCCAACGGTCAGTTCACACCGTACTGCTCACCAGTGTGCCACTCACCTGTGCCCATCAGCCACACGACAACCTGCGACTGTGTCCTCGTCACCGTCCTGCCATATCAGGGCGGCTGACATGTGGCATCCGCGGATGGACGACACCCTCCACACTCTCCCTCAGCAACCCCTCCCACCTGCACACTCTCCCTCACACCCCTCCCACCTCCACACTCTCCCTCTCCCCCCTCCACCTCCACACTCTCCCGCACCCCTCTTCCACCTCCACTCCCTCCCTCACCCCTCTCCCACCTCCACTCCCTCCCTCGCCCCCTCTCATCTCCACTCGCTCCCTCACCCCCCTCCCACCTCCACTCCCTCCCTCACCCCCCTCCCACCTCCACACTCTCCCTCCCCCTCCCACCTCCACACTCTCCCTCCCCCCTCCCACCTCCACACTCTCCCTCCGCCCCACCTCCATACTCTCCCTCACCCCCCTCCCACCTCCACACTCTCCCTCACCCCCTCCCACCTCCACTCCCTCCCTCACCCCCCCCCCCCCACCTCCTTCCCCCGCGCCTCACCTTTTTAAATACGTGAACCTGGCGGAAGGGCTTCTGTGGGGAGCTGAGGAGGTGAGTATCCATCTTTGCTCACAGGTAAAGAGCCCGTGGGTTGTTGCCCCTGTGCTCGGCGGGAAGTGGGGAATCCTCGGTTCTTGGTGGGAGACGCTCAGCAGGGATGTGCTGCCATGGGAGAGTGGTTGTCGCTGAGACGGCAACCGGGGGGGGGAAACAGCTCATGGCACCACCATGTCAACCCCTGGATCATGTGTACCCGTTCTGGGGGCAACCCTTGTCCCTGCCCGTCTGCCCACTGACCACCCATAACCCCACCGACTGCCGAGGCTTCTGGCTGTGTAGCTGAAGGTTATAGCCTCTAGGGAATTGGTAATCGTGGTTAAGTGAGCACGGCACACAACCCAAGTGGATTTCCGTGGATGGGCAGGCCATGTGCATGCAGTAGTCATTGCCTAGCATCCCAATCAAACTACAATGCCTGGGCAGTGTACCATAAGGCAGGCATAGACCCAGCCGGGAGTCCTGCGTCAGCCCAGGGTGCACAGGCATTGCTGGTCCTTTGAAGAAATGACAGACAGTGTGTGCTGCAGGAGTCTCTGCCTCAACAAGGAGCGGATGCAACACCTGTGCCATATCCTTGTGAACTTGGCACCACGTGGAAGAGGAGGACACCTGCTCCTGGTGGCCAAGGCGCCGCTGGTCCTTTTAACAAATGACGGACAACGTGTGCCGCAGGAGGCTCCGCCTCAACAAGGAGATGGCATGACATCTGTGCCATATCCTCGCGGACTTGACACCATGACACCAGGGGCAGCACGGTAGCATTGTGGATAGCACAATTGCTTCACAGCTCCAGGGTCCCAGGTTCAATTCCGGCTTGGGTCACTGTCCGTGCAGAGTCTGCACATCCTCCCCGTGTGTGCGTGGGTTTCCTCCGGGTGCTCCGGTTTCCTCCCACAGTCCAAAGATGTGCAGGTTAGGTGGATTGGCCATGATAAATTGCCCTTAGTGTCCAAAATTGCCCTTAGTGTTGGGTGGGGCTACTGGGTTCTGGGGATAGGGTGGAGGTGTTGACCTTGGGTAGGGTGCTCTTTCCAAGAGCCGGTGCAGACTCGATGGGCCAAATGGCCTCCTTCTGCACTGTAAATTCTATGATGTGGAGGGGTAGGACACCCGCTCCTGGTGGCCGTCAAGGCAACTGCAGCCCTGAACGTTTACACTACGGGATCATTCCAGAGCTCGAACAGGGTTCTGTGTGGCATCACAGGCCACAGCCACAGGTGGATCCAGCAAGTCACAAATGCCCTATATACCCGGGCGGAAGACAACATCGTCTTTGACATGGACCAGGCTCAGCAAGATGCCCAGGTATCCTGTATCCCAGGTATCCCGGGGATGCTTCCCGTAACAGCCTCCCCGAACAGGTGCCGGAATGTGGCGACTAGGGGCTTTTCACAGTAACTTCATTTGAAGCCTACTTGTGACAATAAGCGATTTTCATTTCATTTTCAGGTAGCAGGAATCTCCACCATTACAGGGTGCCCCAGGTCCAGGGGGTCATAGATGCCACGCATGTCGTCCTGCGCTCACCGGGCCATCTGAGGTTGCCCTATGTTAACAGAAAGAGGTTACACTCCCACAACATTCACCAGATGAGATAATACACGTGTGTGTACATCCTGGGGCAATTGGTCATTCCTGCCCTCTTCGAGGAACACCGCAGGATGGGTGGTTAGCTCTTCGGGGATAAGGGGTATCCGTTGAGGATCTGGCTAATGACACCAGTATGGAGGACCGAGATCAAAGCGGAGACCCCGAATAACGAGGCCAATGCAGCCACCCTGGGTGTCATTGAGCGGTGCATCGGACTCCTCAGGATACGCTTCCGATGCTTTGACCGCTCTGGTGGGGCCCTGCAGTACACCCTCTGGAGGGTCGCCCGCTTTGTTGTGGTCTACTGTGTCCTCCACAACCTGGCACAGCAGCGGGGTGACGAGCTGGGGTTGGTGACGAGGAACATATGGCCACCTCCGAGGAGGAGGGGGACTAGGACAAGGATAATGAGGAGGCGCCGGACAGCAGGAGCTAGAGGACATGGCTGGGGAGGAACCTGAGGCCCGGAACCGGAGGCTGCAGGACAGGTGGCAGCGGTGAGGGTTCAGAAATCCCAAAGGGCCATACTTGCCCGCTTCACGTAGGACGTGACCTACTCCATCATCACAGCCTTACTTACCCACAACTCCATTTCCCACCCTCCCAGGGTTTGTGTCACATCATTCCAAGGTGCTGGGTCTGTGTCGGCACTGTCCGCGGGTCACTGTCAAGGGCAGGGGGGTGGTGATAACCCACAGAGAGCTGGGCACTGGTGCTCCTCAATCTATGCCATCGTCTGACCCCTGCCTGTCTGCTGAGTGCCCGCTCACACCCATCACCTGCGCGTGGTGATGCATTGCAGAAGAAAGTGACAGAAGCATCCTACTAGTTGTGCACAAGGATGTTTATTGTTCAATAGAGGTCCCAACTCTCCCGATGGTGCAGATACCCCAACACCCATCCTCCACACCCCCTCTCACTCCCCCAACCCCACCCTCCACACCCCCTCTCACCCCCCCCCCCCCATCCCCCACACTCCACACCCCCTCTCACCCCCTACCTACCCACTCTCCCCCTCCCCGGTGCCCTCAGTGATCCTCGACCAGATCTCCTAGTTCTACTACTACGTCGAGGTGTCTCCCCAGGATGCATATCTGAGGTGGAGGCAGCCAGTTGCTTTCCTTGTCCAGTGGCCTTCGAGCCTCTGGCGGGCGTCCTCTGTCGGGCGTTCTCTGGGGCCGGAGGACCCCCTCTCGCCTGTCGATGGAACATGCACAGCTGTGCCGTCCTGTCCCATGTGCTGACCCCGGGACCCGTCCTCATCAGATGGATGGAACTCGAGGGACTGGTCCGGGTTGGCACTGAGCGTCCCCTCCTCCTGGTTGGTGCCCATAGGGGGTTCACCTTGGGATGGTGGGGCAATTCATTCGAGCCCGGGCTGCCCCTATATCATCTAGCTCTGCCAGCGCTGGCTGTTCCCAAATGTCTGCCCCATCATGTTGATGCTCTCGGTGATGCTCCTCAATGACTAGGACGTGCTCTGCAGTGCCTTGGCATTGCCCACCTGCGACTGGGACAAGCTCCACAGCGCCTCGGCCATGTGCATCTGAGAGCGGGGCATGTCCCGCAGAATCTCATCAAGGTCAGCCTAGTACTGGGTGACATCCCCCAGCAAGGCAGGCATTCTGTCGAGACCCTCGGCCATGGCCATCATCGACTGAGTGACGCCTTGGGTACTAATGGTGCCATCGTCATGCACCAGACTCTCCACTGAGGTCGGCACCCTACCAGTGTTGGCCTCGGTGCCACTCATTGCCGGTGCCATCACCTGCGCTTTGCACTCAGGGGAATGGGTTAAAGTGTGTCTGTTTCAATGCAAGGAGTGTCAGGAATAAGGGAGATGAACTTAGAGCATGGATCAGTACTTGGAACTACGATGTCGTGGCTATTACGGTGACATGGATTTCACAGGGGCAGGACGTTCCAGGGTTTAGATGTTTTCAGAAGAATAGGGAGGGAGGTAAAAGAGGAGGGGGAGTGACACTGTTAATTAGCGAGTTCAACACAGCTGCAGAAAAGGAGTTAGTTGAGGAGGGTTTGTCTACTGAGTCAGTATGGGTGGAAGTTAGAAACAAGAAAGGAGCAGTCACTTTATTTAGACCCCCCAATAGCAGCAGAGAGATAGACGAACAGATAGGGTGGCAGATCTTGGAAAAGTGCAGAAGTAACAGAGTTGTTGTCATGGGTGACTTCAACTTCCCTAATATTGACTGGAACCTCCTTAGTGCAACTGGTTTGGATGGAACAGATTTTGTCAGGTGTGTACAGGAAGGATTCCTGACTCAATATGTAGATAGGCCGACTAGGGGAGAGGCCATAGTGGACTTGTTGCTCGGCAATGAACCAGGCCTGGTGTCAGATGTCTCGGTGGGAGAGCATTTCGGTGACTGTGACCACAACTCCTTGATCTTTACCATAGTCATGGAGAGTGATAGGAACACACAGTATGGGAAGGTATTTAATTGGGGGAGGGGAAATTATACTGTTATTAGTCAGGAGCTGAGGAGCATGAAGTGGGAACAATTGTTCTTGGGGAAATACACAACAGTAATGTGGGGATTGTTTAAGGAGCACTTGCTGCGAGTGCTGAAAAGTTTTGTCCCACTGAGACGAGGAAGGAATGGTAAGGTGAAGGAGCCTTGGATGACAAGAGAAGTGGAGCTTATAGTCAAGCGGAAGAAGGAAGCTTATGTAAGATTGAGGAACCAAGGATCTGACTCAGCTCTAAAGGGTTCAAGGTAGCCAGGAAGGAACTCAAAAATGGACTGAGGAGAGCTAGAAGGGGGCATGAAAAAGCCCTGGCGGGTAGGATTAGGGAAAACCGCAAGGCGTTTTACACTTATGTGAGAAATAAGAGAATAATCAGAATGAGAGTAGGGCCGATCAGGGATAGTGGAGGGAACTTGTGCCTAGAGTCTGAGGAGATGGGGGAGGCCCTAAATGAATACTTTGCTTAAGTATTCACTAGAGAGAGGGACCTTGTTGCTCATGAGAACAGCGTGAACCAGGTTAATAGGCTCAAACAGGTTGATATTAAGGAGGATGTGCTGGAAATTTTGAAAAGCATCAGGATGGATAAGTCCCCTGGGCCTGACGGGATATATCCAAGGTTACTACAGGAAGCGAGGGAGGAGATTGTTGCGCTGTTGTCGATGATCTTTGCGTCCTCACACTCCACTGGAGGAGTACCGGATGATTGGAGGGAGGCGAATGTTGCTGCCCTGTTCAAGAAAGGGAATAGGGAAATCCCTGGGAATTACAGACCCATCAGTCTTATGTCTGTGGTGAGCAAAATATTGGAAAGGATTCTGAGAGATAGGATTTATGATTATTTAGAAAAACATAGTTTGATTAAAGATAGTCAGCATGGTTTTGTGATGGGCAAGTCATGCCTCACAAGCCCCATTGAATTCTTTGAGGATGTGACGAGACACATTGATGAAGGTCGGGCAGTGGATGTGTACATGGATTTCAGTAAGGCATTTGATAAGGTTCCCCAAGGTAGGCTCATTCAGAAAGTTAGTTGGGCATGGGATACAGGGAAATTTGGCTGTCTGAATACAGAATTGGCTGGCCGAAAGAAGACAGCGAGTGGTCGTGGATGGAAAATATTCCGCCTGGAGGTCGGTGACCAGTGGTGTCCCGCAGGGATCTGTTCTGGGACCTCTGCTCATTGTGGTTTTTATAAATGACTTGGATGAGGAAGTGGCAGGGTGGGTTAGTAAGTTTGTCGATGACACGAAGGTCGGGGGAGTTGTAGATAGTGTTGAGGGTTGTTGCAGGTTACAGCAGGATATTGACAGGATGCAGAGCTGGGCTGAGAAGTGGCAGATGGAGTTCAACCTTGATAAATGTGAAGTGACTCATTTTGGAATGTTGAATTTGAATGCTGAATACAGGGTTAAAGACCAGGGGCGTCATTCTCCGACCCCCCCAGCGGGTCGGAGAATGGCCGTTGGCCGCCGTGAATCCCGCCCCCGCCGGTTGCCGAAGTCTCCGGTACCGGATATTCGGCGGGGGCGGGAATCGGGGCGCGCCGGTTGGCGGGCGCCCCCCCGCTCGATTCTCCGGCCCGGATGGGCCGAAGTCCCGCCAAGAAATTGCCTGTCCTGCCAGCGTAAATTAAAGTAGGTATTTACCGGCGGGACAAGGCGGCGTCGGCGGGCTCCAGGGTCCTGGGGGGGGGGCGCGGGACGATCTGGCCCCGGAGGGGGCCCCCACGGTGGCCTGGCCCGCGATCGGGGCCCACCGATCCGCGGGCAGGCCTGTGCCGTGGGGGCACTCTTTCCCTTCCGCCTCCGCCACGGTCTCCACCATGGCGGAGGCGGAAGAGACTCTCCCCACTGCGCATGCGCGGGAAACTGTCAGCGGCTGCTGACGCTCCCGCGCATGCGCCGCCCGGAGATGTCATTTCTGCGCCAGCTGGCGGGGCAACAAAGGCCGTTTCTGCCAGCTGGTGGGGCGGAAATCCCTCCGGCGCCGGCCTAGCCCCTCAATGTTGGGGCTCGGCCCCCAAAGATGCGGAGCATTCCGCACCTTTGGGGCAGCGCGATGCCCGTCTGATTGGTGCCGTTTTGGGCGCCAGTTGGTGGACATCGCGCCGTTTGGGGAGAATTTCGCCCAGGATTCTTGGAAGTGTGGAGGAACAGAGGGATTTGGGGTCCACGTACATAGATTCCTCAAAGTTGCCACCCAGGTTGATAGGGTTGTAAGAAGGCGTGTGGTGTGTTGGCTCTCATTAACAGGGGGATTGAGTTTAAGAGCCGCAAGGATTTGCTGCAGCTTTATAAAACCCTGGTTAGACCACACTTGGAATATTGTGTCCAGTTCTGGTCGCCTCATTATCGGAAAGATGTGGATCCTTTGGAGAGGGTACAGAGGAGATTTACCAGGATGCTGCCTGGACTGGAGGGCATGTCTTATGAAGAAAGGTTGAGGGAGCTAGGGCTTTTCTCACTGGAGCAAAGACGGCAGAGAGGTGACTTGATAGAGGTCTACAAGGTGATGAGAGGCATGGATAGAGTGGATAGCCAGAAACTTTTCCCCAGGGTGGAAATGACTGTCACAAGGGGACATAACATAGAACATACAGTGCAGAAGGAGGCCATTCGGCCCATCGAGTCTGCACCGATCCACTTCAGCCCTTACTTCCACCCTATCCCCATAACCCAACAACCCTTCCTAACCGTTTTGGACACTAAAGGCAATTTATCATGGCCAATCCACCTAACCTGCATGTCTTTGGACTGTGGGAGGAAACCGGAGCACCCAGAGGAAACCCACGCAGACACGGGGAGAACGTGCAGACTCCACACAATGACCCAGCAGGGAATCAAACCTGGGACCCTGGCGCTGTGAAGCCACAGTGCTATCCACTTGTGCTATTGTGCTGCCCTTTAAGGTGATTGGAGGAAGGTATAGGGGAGATGTCAGAGGTAGGTTATTTACATAGAGTGGTGGGTATGTGGAATGCACTGCCAGCAGAGGTGGTTTAGTCAGAGTCATTAGGGACATTTAAGTGACTCTTAGACAGACACATGGGCAGCAGTATATTGAAGGGGTGTAGGTTAGGTTGATCGTAGATTAGGGTAAATGGTCAGCACAACGTCGTGGGCTGAAGGGCCTGTACTGTGCTGTACTGTTCGATGTTCTATGTTCTAATTAGTAGACAAAACTAAGCAGTGCTCCACAACAAACGTATCAGATGTAAGCTTTGTAGTCCTGCCACATCCAGCCGTGAATGGTGGTGGACAATTAAACAACTCACTGGAGGAAGAAGCTCCACAAATACCCATCCTCAGTGATGGAGGAGCCCAGCACATATGTGCAAAAGACAAGACTGAGGCATTTGCAACAATCTTCAGCCAGAAGTGCCGAGTGGATGATACATCTCGGTCTCCTCCAGAGGCCCCCAGCATCACAGATGTCAGTCTTCAGCCAACAATTCACTCCACATGCTATCAAGAAATGGCTGAAGGCACTGGATACTGCAAAGGCTATGGCCCCAGACAATATCCCATCAATAGTACTGAAGACTTATGCTCCAGAACTTGCCCCACCCCTAGCCAAGCTGTTCCAGTACAGCTACAGCACTGGCATCTACCCGGCAATGTGGAAAGTTGCCCAGGTGTGTCCTGTACACAAGAGACAGGACAAATCCAACCCAGCCAACGCCCTATCAGTCTACTTTCCATCATCAGCAAAATGATGGAAGGAGTCATCAACAGTGCTACCGAGCAACACTTATAAAGCAATTTCATGACATTCAATAGTAAGGCAAATAGCAAGACTTCATCAGGGTAGCGACGCAATTCATGAAATCGAACAATCATAAGAAATAACAGTGGAACATTGGGCATATCGAATCTACTCCGCCACTCAATGAGATGAATGCTGATCTGATTCATGGCCTTAATTCCGCTTTCCTGTCTGCCTCCTATGACCCTTAACTCCTTGCCGATCAAAGATTCTGTCTAATTCGGCCTTGAATATATTCAGTGACCCAGCCAGCACTGCTTCTGTCTTGAAGAGAATTCTCTGAGAGAAGAAATTCCTTATCTCCATCTTAAATGGAGGGTCCCTTATCTTGGAGCTGTGCCCCTTAGATTCCTGTAAGAAGAAGCACCCTCCCAGCTTTTGTGCTGTAAGAATCTTATATCTTTCAATAAGGCCATCTCTCATTCTTCTAAACTCCAATTTGTACAGGCTGAATCTGCTCAACCTTCCTTCATAAGCCAAACCCTTCATCCTCGAAATCAGCCTATTTAACCTTCTCTGATCGGCTTCCAATATAAATATTTCTCTCTTTAAACAAGGGGCTGAATTCTCCGCAGCCTGACGGCATAATCGCGGCCAGCGCTGGGGCGGAGAATCCAGTTTGGCGCCCTAATCGGACCCGGCGCCGGTCCGTCAATTCTCCGGGCACCGAAAATCGGCATCACCATGGGGTACGCTGCGCCGCTGGGGGCCCATTGCCAGAGGCCCGCTCAGCAAACCTCCACTCCCGACTGACCGAGTTCCCGACGACGTGAAACTAACCACCTATTGCCGGTCGGGTTGCTCGCGTGGCGGCTGCAAACTCAGTTCGCGGCCGCCCTAGTTGGGGGCGGGTGCATCAGAGACCGGGGGGCTGTATAGGCGGCCGGGGATTAAATGTGTGGGGGTTGAGGCTCGGGTGCACGGCTGACTGGAGGGTCTTCTTCTTCGGTATGGCTTCGCCGTCTAAGTCCGCCATGGAGCATGGCGCGGCCGCTGGAGGTCGCCGCCGTGCGCATGCGCGGCCTCCGACCCAGAAGTGGGGGGGCCTGTATCTGCAGCAAAAGCTGTGAGAGTCACTCCCGGTCCCTGCTAGCCCCTTGCAGGGCTATGAATTCGTTCAACTTTTTTCAAGGAATTTCGGGAGTAAAACACCGCTGGTGTGGGGACATAGTCTCATTTTGGGAGAATCCAGCCCACGGAGTCCAAAACTGTACACCGTATTCCAGCTGCAGTCTCCCAATGCCCTGTATAGCTGGAGCAAGGCATTCCTACTTTGATACACCACCCTTCTTTCAATAAAGGCCAACATGCCATTTGCCTTCCTAATTCTTTGTACCTGCATACTGACTTTTTGTGATTTCGATAAAAGGACACTGAGACCCCTCTGAACTGCACCGTTCAGCCATCTCTTTCCATTTAAATAATAGTCTGCTGTACTATTCTTCTGCCAGACCTCACATTTTCCCATTTGCCAATCCCCCCATTCACTTAGCCTAGCTATGTCCCTGTGCCGATTTTTTGGGTGGGATTTTCCGCTTCCCCCGCGGTGTGTTTTGCAGAGACAGCTCGCCATTGGCTGGTAGCAGGATCTTCTCCCCCTGCCACTGTCATTGGTTTCCCCTATTGTTTGTACCCACTGCCCCCGCCGGACTGGCCAGAGTATTTTTTCCTTTGTGCCCTCCTCATAATTTACTTTCCTGTCTATCTTTGTACCATCAACAAATTTGGCTCCAATATATTCAAAGTTGTGAGTATAGATTCTGAATAGTTGATGCCCAGCACTGAACCCTGCAGCACTCCACACTGTTTCCCAGCCTGAAAATGGCCCATTTATCCCAATTCTGTTTCCTGTTAGCCAATCTTTCATCCTTGTTAATATCACTCCTCAATACCATGAGCAGACTCGATGGGCTGAATGGCCTCCTTCTGCATTGTGTTATGGGGCAGGATTTAGAGAACCGCAAAGTGTGTCATGGAGTTCACCTGACCCACAACTTTTACTAGATTGTGGTATCGGGAGCACACGGCCCACTCTCCAGGTGTGGTAGAGCAGAAATGGAAAAGTATATTTTAAAGCAAAATAATGTTTATTCTATGAACTCAAGTTAACCTTTTTAAAACATACAGTGAACATCTTAGCAACCATCAATTCAAATACAACCCCCAAAAAATACAACACTAAGTAATTATCATAGATAATCATAGAAGTGCAGAAGGAGGCCATTCGGCCCATCAAGTCTGCACCGGCTCTTGGAAAGAACACCCTACCCAAGGTCAACACCTCCACCCTATCCCCATAACCAAGTAACCCCACCCAACACGAAGGACAATTTTGGACACTAAGGGCAATTTATCATGGCCAATCCACCTAACCTGCACATCTTTGGACTGTGGGAGGAAACCGGAGCACCCGGAGGAAACCCACGCACACACGGGGAGGATGTGCAGACTCCGCACAGTCAGTGACCCAAGCCGGAATCGAACCTGGGACCCTGGAGCTGTGAAGCAATTGTGCTATCCACAATACTATCGTGCTGCCCCAAATAGGGATTTCCCTTTTTCTTTAAAAAAAAAATTTAGAGTACCCAATTCATTTTTTCCAATTAAGGGGCCAATTTAGCATGGCCAATCCACCTACCCTGTACATCTTTGGGTTGTGGGGGCGAAACCCACGCAAACACGGGAAGAATGTGCAAGCTCCACATGAACAGTGACCCAGAGCCGGGATCGAACCTGGGACCTCGGCGCCATGAGGCAACAGGGCTAACCCACTGCGCCACCGTGCTGCCCTAAGCTTAATCCTTAAGCTTTCCTTTTAACATCCATCAGACATTTAAAAAAAAAAATTAACAGAAACACATCAGGTTTAAATTCACTACTGAGAGCAGTTATCACTCTGACTTCACCAAATGATCAAGAGATAGTCTTTAGATGGCAGAGAGAACAACATTACACAATCTTTAGCTGGCTGCAGCTCCAACACTAAAAACAAAAACAAAAAAACACAGACACACCCAAGCTTTTCTCAAAGTGAAACTAAACGCTGGCAGACAGCCCAGCTCCACCCACACTCTGACACCACTGCAGTAACATGAGCAGACAAACATTTCTTAAAGTGACATTCTCTTGACAATTGTAAGGATTCTATGATTATTAATTCCCTAGTCTTTGCCTTTAAGAGACCCCAACACTTTATTCCCTTATTTTTTGTATACTTTTTATCCATTGCTGGTTTTTTAATTTTCCCAGTGGGCTGTTATTAAATTTTGCAGCATTGTACACCTTTTCTTTCTATTTGATACTATCTTTAACTTCCTTAGTTAGCCATGGGTGGTGCATCCTTCTCGGTACTTTTATTTCTCAATGCTCAATGGAATATACCTTTGTTGAGAGTTATGAAATATATCCTTAAATATCTGCCAGTGCTTCTGTTACCTTTAACCTATTTTTCAATTTTAACCAACTCTGTCTTCATACCCTTGTAATTGTGTTTTATTTAAGTTTACGATACAAGTTCCAGATCAAATTTTCTAACCCCCAAACTGAATATGAAATTCTATCATGTTATGATCACATTTTGCCCAAAGAAGTGCAGGTTAGGTGGATTGGCCATGCCAAATTGCCCCTTAGTGTCCAAAGATGTGCAGGTTACGGGAATAGAATGGAGGTGGGACTAGGTTGGGTGCTCTTTCAGAGAGTCGGTGCACACTCAACAGGCCAAATGTCATCCTTCTGCACTGTAGGAATTCTATGATCCTTTACTCTGGGGTCATTAATATCTCATTACACATTACCAGCTTTAGAATAGTCCATGGTTGGCTCCAGAATATAATATTCAAAGAAAGTCCCAAATATATGTTATGAACTCAACTTCCAGACTACTTTTGCCAATTTGGTTTATCCAATCTTAATGAAGTTTAAAACCTCCTGTGCTTATTGTTTAACCTTCCTGACAAGCCGCTTTATCTTTTGATTTATTTTGTCCTGCAATGTAGTTACTATCAGGGACTCTATATACCACTCCCACCTTGACTTTCCTTTGCTATTTCTTTCCCCCAATCAAATTATTCCATATCTTCAGACGCCTGAAACAAGATCATTTCTCACATATTTCAACCTTTATTATCAGAGCCATGCCACTCCCTTTTCCTTTTTTTTTGTCCTTCCAAAATGTCAAATAACCCTGATTATTCAGGTCCCTCACACGGTCACTTTGCAAGCATACCAATGTGAGACACAGTTCATCAGAGTAAATTCAGGAGTGCAAGAAGCCCATTAAAGCCTGCAGGGCAGCCTTGGAAATTCTAGTCATGTTGAGGATCACTGATTAAGATATGCAGAACTGCTGAGTTTGGACATATCTGTCTTGATTCCTTACAGTGTGCCTGAAAACTTCCCAGCAGAGGATTCCTGAAAGCATTGTTGGGTAATTGGCCCCAGGTAACTACACAGAACAATAATATTACCTCTTTTTTTTTGATAGTGGATTATGCACAACGCTATTGTTTGAAGCTGATGAATAAAAACAGCATATTTGGAAGGTGCCATGCCTTTGTGGGCCCAATGGATTATGTTGAGGTAAAGTTTTTTTTCTTGTCTTTTTTCTTGAATGATCTTTAAATATCAAATCTTTATGGACAGTTCAGGATTGTATTTGTGGTGTTAGAGTTAGGAGCTCTGCAAATAAAAGGCTCAACGCTACACAACGATTCATTTAATCATTACACTCTGAGAAGAGAATATTTCTTTATGAGCTCTCCATTAAGTCACAGTCAGGTCATTTCCTGCACTCTTGTAGGAAATTTATTTATTCCCTTTTTCTCGTGGAAACAATTATTCATTCTGTTTTTACCATGTTTCTGGGTTGCTGGTCAATGCCATAATGACAGCACGGGGCAGCACGGTAGCATTGTGGATAGCACAATTGCTTCACAGCTCCAGGGTCCCAGGTTCGATTCCGGCTTGGGTCACTGTCTGTGCGGAGTCTGCACATCCTCCCCGTGTGTGCGTGGGTTTCCTCCGGGTGCTCCGGTTTCCTCCCACAGTCCAAAGATGTGCAGGTTAGGTGGATTGGCCATGATAAATTGCCCTTAGTGTCCAAAATTGCCCTTAGTGTCCAAAATTGCCCTTGGTGTTGGGTGGGGTTACTGGGTTATGGGGATAGGGTGGAGGTGTTGACCTTGGGTAGGGTGCTCTTTCCAAGAGCCGGTGCAGACTCGATGGGCCAAATGGCCTCCTTCTGCACTGTAAATTCTATGATCTATGACACTCTACATATAAGGTGGAATTTACCGGCTATTCACACTGGCTACCAACACAATGACATCGGATATCGGTTTTATTTAACTTAGTTAGCTTTATAACAATCTATTGTTAGTTTAAATACCTCTAATGGGTCTTCTCTGTGCCTTCTCACAAAAGATCTTGGGCTTCTCCCCCTTTCGCGCCCACTCCCCATAATCACTTGATTGGGCGACTAGAAATCTGCCTGCCAAAGGCTGAAGCATATTCAACAATGGAGCATCCACAAATCTCTGGGTAGAGAATTCCAGACATTGACAACCCTTTGAGTGGAGACATTTCTCTGCATTTCAGTCCTAAATGATTGCCCCCTTATCCTGTGAATGTGGCTACATGTTCTAGATTCCCTCGCCAGCAGAAATAATGGGTGGAATCTTCCACCCCCACCCAGTGGCTGTTTTGCGATGTTGTAGGCGTCCTGCCATTGGCCACAGCGGGATCTTCTGGTTCCTCCGTTGTCAATGGGAGTTCCCCTTGCTCGCAGCCTGCTCCGTCGAGGAACCCACAGCAGACGGCAGTTTTTGGCAGGACCGGTCGATCCTGCCAGCAGGAACGACTGTAAAATCCCACCCAACCTTTCAGTATTCTGCTGAGTCCCTTCAAAGACGTGTATGTTTGAATGAGATCACCGTTCAGTCTTCCATATTTCAGAGAATATATACAAAAAATATACTCAACCTCTCATCATAGGACAACCTTCTCAACCCAGGAACAACCTAGTGAACCTTCACAGTACTGCCTCCAATACAAGTATATATATCCTTCAATATGGAGACCAAAATTGCACACAATATTCCAGTGTGGTCTCACCAAAGATCTGCATAATTGCAGAAAGACTTAGAATATAGAATTTTAGGGCAATGAAGGAGGCAATTTGGTCCATCGCGTCTGCACCGGCTCCTGAAAGAGCTACTTAGCTAGCTCCATTCCCCTGCCCTATCTCCACAGCCCCCGAAATTCATCACTTTCAAATATACAGCTCTCTTTTGAAACCTCCTGTGGAATCTGCTCTTCCAGGCAGCGCATTCCAAATCCCAACATTCCTGAGTAAAGAAGTTTCTCCTCGTCTTACTCCTAGCTCTCTTGCTCACCATCTTGAAATTGGCACCCCTAGTCGCTGACTTACCAAATAGTAGAACAGATTATCCTTATTTACCCTGTCAAAATTGTTCATAATTTTGAACACCTCAACAAGGTCATCTAAACTTCTCTGCTCCAAGGAGAACAAGCCCAATTTCTCTCATCTTTCCTTGTATCTAAAATTCCTTATTCCTGGTATCATTCTATAAATCTCCTCTGCACTCGCTCCAGGGCTTTAACATTCTTCCTTAAATAAGGTGCCCAGAACTGAACATAATATTCAAAATGTGATCTGACCAAAGATTTGTGGAAGTATATCATGACTTCCTTGCTTTTATACTCTATGTGTCTATTTATAAACCTAAGGATCCTATAAGCCTTTAAAAAATATATCTTTATTAATGCATTTGTACAAACAGTAAATACAAACAAACACAAGAGCAAGAACAAACAGGAACATCATAATAAATAAATAGCTAACCAACACCCCAATCCCCATGCCATTCCCCTCCTCCCGTCCTGCCTTCCCTATTTTAGCCCCTTTATCTCCCCTTCCCCTTGCTGACGCCTCAATTCTCAATCAATCAAATTGGTCAGGCAAGATTTTCCTTTTTGAAATGGATATTTTTTCATTTCTGGATGTTTTGCTTTCTCCTTTACTTGGATTTCCATTTTTGTCCGGTCGCCAATGTTAAGTTGTCTGGTCGAGAATGTTCTGCCCCCTTCTTAGGAATTATATTAGCTATCTATCAACTTTCTGGAACTGCACCTTTTTGAAAATGAATTATTAAATATGTGTAACTCAGTTGGCTGGTCAAATGTTTTGTGATGCAGAGCGAGGCCAACAGTGCGGGTTCATTCCTGTACCAGCTGAGGTTATTCATGAAAGCCCGCCTTCTCAACGTTGCCCTTCACTGAGGTGTGGTGACCCTCAGGTTAAATCATCACCAGGCAGCTCTTACCCTCACAGAGAAAAGCAGCCTATGGTTATCTGGGATTATGGCGACTTTACTTTTACTTTACCAGTAATTATTTAATATGGGGTGAACTCTCCCTGGCCTATATTTTTGTGAGGTCAGGAAGGAGCTCACTTGTATATAAATGTCAACCCCTTGTAAGAAGCTTCATATTAGTTGCTGGTTTAATGTTAGCTTATGAATTGCCAAATTCATGTAGGAATGTTGAAGAATCAGAGTTTTCTGAAAGTATCTGTGGCACTTGTTTTCATTTTCAGCGATGTCAATATGAAGTCTGCAACTATGAAAATATTCAAGGATATATGTGCTCCGCACTTCATTCATATGTTCTCGCTTGTAAAGCCCGAGGGATACCGTTGACAGGCTGGATGGATCATGTGAAAGTTTGCAGTATGTATGGACTTAAGAGAAGATATAAACAATCATAGCTTTCAGACACTGATTCAAAGAGTGATGAATCTTCATTTATTCTATAGTTAGAGATTTAAATGATAATTAGATTCATTGAATAATGTGGTATTTTAAGCAGATATCAGAAGTACAGGCACATGGGCCATAATTCCTATCTTGGGAGGGTGCAATGAATACTTGCCATTGGTGGAGTTAAGAGCGGTTTGGGGTGGCATCAAGGTGCATCAAATTTTTGTGCTGGAAGTTGTTATGGGCCAGGGTTTAGAGAACCCCAAAGTGTATCATGGAGTACACCTGACCCACAACTTTTAATAGATTGTGGTTATGGGGAGCATAAATGAGCTTACCTCCCAGGTGTGATGCACTGGAGATCCACAGTACTTTAAAATTAAAACAATGTTTATTTATGAAACCAGTTGACACTTTATAAACCCACAGTAAACATCTTAACAACTATCAACACCAATCCTCCCCACAGATACAATATTCTATAAGTAAACCTTAATCTTTCCTTATTAACATCCATAAGACAAAATACCCTTTTTAACACAGAGGTCAGGTTTAAATTCTCTACTGAGAGCAGTTATCACTTTGAAATCATCCAAATGAACACTCTTTACTTGTGGAGAGATCAATGCACATCTGCTGGCTTTCACTGCAGCTCTTCTCTCTAAAAATGAAACTAAAACACACCCTGTGGCAAACAGCCTAAAATGAAAGTAAAGCAGACAGCTAGCCCAGCTCCACCCGCACTCTGACACCATTGATAAACACAAATTTCTTAAAGGTACACCCACTACAGATATTTTTGTAAACACCCATTTCTTAAAGGTACTCTCACATGACAAAGTGCAGTGCAATGGAACAGTTCTATCCATGGCCACTGTTGCCTATAAATTATCAGGCCCTTCGACCAGTTTATTATTAAAATGTTTTACCCAGATGCCCTATTTGCAAGATGAACAAAGGACACTCACAGGGTCATGATTCAACCCAAATTTATTCACAGACACAATATAACAGTTATTCTGTCAAATTATCCCAAATATAATCTTTTTTAAAAAATGTGTTTTATTAAAAACATGTATCAAACCAGGTTACAACAAATAAACACCCTGGGAAACATACTTCCCAGCAATCAACTATACAGCCTGTACACATTTTTCCCCCTTTTTCACCCTCCCCCCCCCACTCTCCCCCTGCGACAAACAGGTCCTCAAACACAGTCACAAACACCCTCCACCTTTTCTCAAACCCCTTTACACAGCCTCTTAATTCATATTTTATCTTCTCCAACCAGAGGAAGTTGTACAGGTCACCCAACCAAACCGCTACACCCAGTGGTGATGCCGACCGCTACTCCAGTAAAATTTGCCGCTGTGCAATCAGAGAGGCGAAGGCCACGACATCGGCCCCATATCCTGGCTAGGACTGCGAAAACACCCGTGCAGAATCTTCCCAATTTTTCACATCCCAAAACATGTGCGTGTGATTTGCTGGCCCCCGCCCACACCTCTCACACTCATCTGCTACCCCCTGGAAGAACCCACTCATTCTCGCCCGAGTCATATACACCCTGTGCATCACCTTAAACTGTATCGGACTCATCCTTGCACAGGAGGAGGTCCAGTTTTCCCATCGCAGTGCCTCACTCCATACTTCTCAATTTATCTCCCCTCCCAACTCCCCTTCCCATTTCTCCTTGATCTTCACCACCTGCTCACCTCCCTGCTCCCCTAGCCACTTGTATATATCCCCAATTCTTTCCTCCCCTTCCACTTCCGGAGGCAGCAGTCGCTCCAGCAGGGCGTATCCCGGCAACCTCGGGAACCCCCTCCAGACCGTTCGTGCAAAGTCCCTAACCTGCAAATACCTGAACTCACTTCCTCTCGGCAGCTCTACCCTCTCCCTCAGCTCCTCAGACTGGGAATCCTTCCTCCAAATACAGATCCCACAGTTATATACAGTTTTATACCTGTAACTCCCTCTAGTGGTTATTCTAGACATTTCATTAACCCCCCCCCCCCCCCCCCCGCTCAAACCCATGATTCTCGCCATTAACACCAACAATCCTTCCACCCTAAAATGTCTCCTCAACTGATTCCATATCTTCACCATGGATTGCACCACTGGACTCCCTGAATACCTACTCGGAGCCATTGGCAATGCTGCCGTCATTATAGCCCTTAAACTGGACCATTACAAGATTCCTCCTCCATCCTAACTCATTCTACCCCTTCTCCTTCCCACTATCACCGCACCTTATCCACATTCGACACCCAATAATAATGAAGCAGGTTCGGCAACGCCAACCCCCCATGTTGTCTCTGCTTCTGTAGCAGCGTCCTCCTGATTCTTGGCACCTTCACCACCCATAAAAAAACCAAAATGATCGTGTCCAATTTCTGGAAAAAGGCCTTTGGTATAAAGATCGGGACAGCCTGAAAAATAAACAAGAACCTCGGCAGAATATTAATTTTCATCACTTGGACCCTCCTCACCAACATCGATTGCAGTGCATCCCACCTCCTGAGATCCCTCTGGCTTCATCCACCAGCTTCGTTAAGATCCACTTATGGCGTCCCGTCCATTTCCTCACCACTTGAATCCCCAAATACCTAAACCTATCCCTCGCTACCGTAAATGTCATCTCCCCGAAATTAGCCAGCTGTCCCAGCTCATTCACTGGGAAAACCTCGCTTTTCCCTACATTCAGTTTATACCGTGAGAACCATCCAAACCTTCCCAGCAGGCACATAATCCTTCCTATCCTTTCCAGCGGATCCGAAACATATAGCAAATGGCATAGAGCAACACCCGATGCTCCCTCTGCCCCTCATAATCCCCTGCCACTCTGCCGTGTGGTCCCCTAAGAGCCATGGCCAACGGCTCTATGGCCAGTGCAAACAGCAACGGCGACAGAGGGCACCCCTGCCTCATAGTTAGTGTGAAAATCCCCTAGTCACCATACTCCGGCGCCTGTTTGGGTACACAGAGGGAGAATTCAGAATGCCCAATTCATCTAACAAGCACTTCTTTCAGGATTTGTGAGAGGAAACCGGAGCACCTGGAGGAAACCCAAGCAGACAGTGACACAAACGGGAATCGAATCCGGGACCCTGGCACTGGAAAGCAACACTGTGCTACCGTGCCGCATCATCGTCTCCTGCAGCTCCCCCTTCACCAGCGCTTCATTAAACGCCCCCAACAGATGGGGTGCCAGGTCCATCGTAAATTCCTTCTAAAATTCCGCCGGATACCCATCCGGCCCTGGAGCCTTCCCTGATTTTACACCCTAATACTATCCAGCACCTCCCTCAGCTTCTGAGGCTCCTCCAATGCCTGCCTCTTTGCTTCCCCCACCTGGAGAAACTCCAGCTCGTCTAGAAACCGCCTCATGTGCCCCTCCTCTTCCCGCTGATCCACCTCGTACAGTCCGTGGTAGTCCACCCTGAACGCCTTGTCTATCTTCCCTGGCTCTCACACCACATCCCCAGCCCCAGTCCGTATCTTCAATATTTCCCTGGGCGCGGCCTGCCTTCACAACTGGTGTGCCAGCATGCAGCTCGCCTTCTTCCCATACTCATATTGCACCCCTCTTGCCCTACGCAGTTGCCCTTCTGCCTTCCCCATTGTCAGCCTGTCAAACTGCCCCTGCAACTTTTTCCTCCTCGTCAACCCCTCCACGGTGGGCATCCTGGAGTACACCCTGTCCACCTCCACTGTCTCGCTCACTAGATGGTCATGTTCCTCCCTCATTTTCCTATCCGCATGAGCCTTAAACAAAATAATTTCCCACCAGACCACTGCCTCAGTGCTTCCCAGAAAATGGCCACTGACAGCTTCCCATTCTGATTTAATTCCACATAATTCTTAATCGTCGCCCGTACCTTATCACAAAAAACCTCGATCCGCCAACAACCCCAAATCAAACCTCCACCCTGGCCTCTGCTGTCGTCCCGATCTAAACCTAATCACCAGCCAGTGGGGCGCATGGTCCAAGATAACTATCCCCACATTCCCTGCCCCCTCCATCCCAACCAATATCTTCCGGCTCACTACAAAGTAATTAATCCTCGAGTACACCTGATAGACGTGTGAAAAGAAGGAATACTCCCTTCCCCCTGGGTTCTGAAAGTGCCATAGATCCACCATACCCATCCTCGCCATAAACCAACCCAACTCCCGTGCCATTTGTACCCTACCCATCGCCCTGAGGCTCGGCTCTAGGACACAATTAAAATCCATTCTTGGCTCCAAAACACAGTTAAAATCTCCTCACATGATCTTCTGGGATCGCTGTCAGCAACCCCCTCATATAGCCCATAGCATCCCAATTTGGGGCATACACTTTTACAAACACCACCGGCACCCTTTCCAATACCCCACTCGCAATCACAAATCTCCCACCCGGATCCCTCACCTCCTTCGCACTCACAAATCCCATTTTTTTGCTCATTAAAATTGCCACTCCCCTCGATTTCGAATCAAACCCTGATTGGAAAACCTGCCCGACATACCTTTCTTAACCTAACCTGGTCCTTCACGGGAAGATGTGTCTCCTGCAGAAAGACCATCCCCGCTTTCAAGCTGCTGAGGTGCACGAACACCCGCAATCTTTTATCCAGCCCATTCAGTCCCTGGACATGACACGTTACCAGCTTTACCAATGGCTCCAATTCCCACTACTGTCAGTCATCTTCCCCACAACTCCAGCCCCCTTAATTCCACCCTATACCTAGCCATCCCAGATGCTACGTCGCAACAACCCCCCCCCCAACCACCCCCTCCTCCGACCATCCAAAATATAATCTACCCAAGATTCTAATAATCCCTGTGTTGATGAACTTGATCGAGCTGCGGGTCCAATACTCCTAGTCTCAGTCGTCTCAGGGCCCTCTTCTGTGAAGGTGGGTCTCGCTCGTCTCTTCCTTTTGTTCTCTGGTCCGCCGACTAGTCTTCTCAATTACCTCTGTGTCGAGTTTTCGTTGGGGAGGGTCCCTGGTTGTCTTCTTCTTATCCCCCTCTTTGTGCCCTTACAGACATTTCTCTGGTCCTCAGCCAATGAGTCGCAATACCCAATGAAGTTGCTGATTGCAACTCTGCAGCTCCCCCCCCCCACACACACACAGAGCGGGAAATCTAAGTGCCAGAAAGTCTTGCTTCATCTGGGCAATCCACACCAATCGATCCATTTGAATGGGCTTGTTTATATTTCGATGTCTTGCCCCGGCTGTCTGTCCAGTATATTCAATTTTGGCTGTTTGACTTCCCATCGGACCTGTCTGTGGTTCTGGCGGTGGTTATAATTTAAAGTGTCTTATTTTTAATTTAAATTGCCCAATTCTGTTTTGGGCCTAAGATTCAGGCCATTGACCATTTTACCACACCACCCATATATGCGGCCAACTTTAAAGTTTGTTTGGGAATGTTCGAAGGCCATCCTGGGATTAATTTCATTGCACCCTTGTTAGGCCCAGCAAAAGCTACATTTGCTGAAATCTGCCAGGGACCTGGAAATAGCCCAACAAACTAGAGAGTTCTTTCCCTGTTATCTGATCCGTGCTATACCTCAAATAAAAAATTATTCCTGCCTCCAACACAACTTTTTCACTTTAATCAATGCAACCATTAACCACGATATAATGAAAATATAAACTTAAAGAAATATGTGAAATACGAACTGGCCAAAAGAGAAACAAACTTCTTGATCCTGACTTTATTCTGGATAAAATGTTTGATGTTGTGAATTTAAAGCTCCTAGAGACTCATGTGCTTCTGAATCTCCACTGCCAAATTCCATACCAAAAATATGGTCACATAAAACAGCAACGGGGCGGCACAGTGGCACAGAGGTCATCCCCTCACTGCGCCAGGGACCCGGGTTCAATTATGGCCTTGGGTGACCGCCTTTGTGGAGTTTGCATTTCCTCGCTGTGTGGGCATGGGTTTTCTCCAGCTGCTCTGGTTTCTTTCCACTGTCCAAAGTTGTGCAGGTAGGTGAACTGGCCATGCTAAAATTTCCCCCTGGTGTACAGTGTTACGAGGATAGGGCTGGGGAGTGCACCTTGGTAGAGTGCCCTATTAGAGGGTTGGTGCAAACTCGATGGGGTGAGTGGCCTCGTTCTGCACTGTAGGAATTCCATGATTCTAAATTTGAAGACAAGATCGCACAACAGAAAATCAAATGGACCAGCATAATGATGTGCACCGAAGCTCCAGGCTCACTTCCCAGAATGAAAGGGCAACTTTCATTGCACCTGCACCTTGCATCAGGGATGCCCAGGACTCAGACGTGAGATCATGACCCCCAATAATAACAAACAGTTTGATCAGCTGCGGAGCCATACCTCTCTGCTAGCAGCTGCTACAGGCATACTTCAACACTTCAATTAATCCTTGGCCCATTTATTCCAACAAAAGGACAACAAATTTCACTGACCTGTTGTTCCGCTTACCAGATTTAAACATGGCGCCAAGACTGTCTATGCACTCAGCCTGTTGAATGCAGAACCAGCTGCCAAATGGATCTGGAGGAAGAGAGGGGACAGAATCTCGTTCAACAGCATAGGTCCAATCTTGCATTGGCGCACTCAGTTGGACTCTTTTTTTTTTTGGAAGTTGGTAGAATCATAGAATTGACAGTGCAGAAGGAGGCCACTCGAGCTCTATCTTCCACCCCGAGATGAACCAACTCATCCTGGACACCGTCAAGTGAGTTCAATGCTCCACCTTAAATTGGATAATACTTAGCCTATCACATGACGGGCCGCATTCACCCTCCGCAGAACTTCCCTCAACACTCCGGCCCCCATCTCCTGTTCTCGCTTATGCCTGACCTCCTTCATCAGCTCCCGAGACATGTCTGCAACCCTGCATTCCCCAATGTCATCCTCGGACAGAAGCTTGCCCTGTAGGACCAGGGCAGTAGCGCCGGAAAGGATGGCACCTCCTTACTAATAAAGTCCCTAACCTGCAGATACCTGAACATATTTCCCTTTGGTAACTGGTACGTCTCCTTGAGCTCTTCCAAGTCTGCAAATATTTCTCACACAAACAAATTTCTGAAGCATTCTATCCCCACCCGCCGCCACCTCCGGAACCTTGCATCCAAACTCGCTGGAGCAAACCTATGATTGTCATAAATCAGGGCCCACAGCGCCATGCCTTCCAATCTAAAGTGCTGTCAAAAATGGTTCCAAATCCTCAGTGCTGATACCACCATAGGACTGGTGGAGTATTGAACCGGCAAAAACGGAACGGATGCCAACAACAGTGCCCTCAAGTGGGTCCCCTTACGCAAGGCCACCCCCAATCCCCCATCCCGACCCCCAATCGACCACTCCTCCACCGACCATTTCCTAATCATTGCAATCCCACCTTCGATCCGTTTCCGAAAGCATTCTCCTCACCCGCAGAGCCTTCCCCGTCCACACAAACTTCAAAATCAACCCATTCACCTTCCTAAATAAGGACTCAGGGACAAAAATCGGGTTCTGAAATACAAACAAAAACTCCGGCAGCACCGTCTTCTTCACCATCTGCACCCGCCTGACCAAAGACAATGGCTGCACATCCCACCTTTTGAAGTCTGCCTTCATTCCCTCCACCAGCCGTGCCAAGTTCAGCTTGTGCAGCTGGGCCCAACTCCGCACCACCTGAATCCCAAAATAGTGAAAGCTCATCCCCACAACCCAAAACAACAATTCCCCAGCATCCTCTTCTGTCTCCACAAATTCATTGGGAGCACCTCACTTTTCCCCACATTCAGTTTGTACCCCGAAAATTGACCAAGCTCACCTGAAATCCCCATGATACTATGGAAGCTCCCAACCAGGTCCAAAATATACAACAGTAGATCATCTGTGTAAAAAGAAACTCTCCGCTCAATCCCCTCTACCTCCTCAACCTCCTAAGCGCTATTACCAATGGCTCTATTGCCAGGGCAAAGAGCAGCAGTGAGTGCGGGCACCCCTGCCTCATCTCGCAGTGTAACCAAAGTAATCAGAACTAACCTCATCATCCGACCACTCGCCTTAGGTGCCTTGTACAGCAGCCAAACCCAATGCACAAATCACTGCTCAAACACAAACCTATCCAACACCTCAAACAGATATGTTCATTCAACTCAATTGAATGCCTTCTCTGCGTCCATTGCGACCACCACTTCTCAGTCCTCAGAGGGCATCATAATAGCATTAAGCAACCTACATACATTCGTCGACAGCTGCCGTTCCTTCATGAATCCCGTGTGGTCCTCTCCTACTGCCCCGGTACGCAATCTTCTATCCGCAACGGCAGCATCTTCACCAACAACTTTGCATCAACATTCAACAGCGAGATCGAGCGGTACAATTCACACTGCTCCGGGTCTTTGGTGTTCTTTAAAACGAGCGATATAGAGGCCTGCAACAGTATGTGGGGGGATCTCCCCCTTCACCATCGACTCATTATGTACCCCAACCAGCAGAGGGCCAAGCTCCAACCCAAACTTCTTCTAAAATTCAGCTGGGAACCCATCTGGCCCCTGGGTCTTCCCCTCCTGCATTGCCCCCCATGCAATCCATCACCTCTCTCAGCCCAATCGGGACCCCCAATCCCTGCACCTTTGTCTTTTCAACCCTCCGGAACTCCAACCCGTCCAAAAACCTTCTCATCCCTTTATTCCCTATCGGAGGCTCCGAGTTATACAACCTCCAATAGAAGGCCTCAAAACCCCCATTCACCCCCTCTGGCTCAGATACTACCATGCTCCTCTTATCCCTCACCCTTCCAATCTTTCTCATCGCCACCTACTTCCTCAACTGATGCGCAAGTATCGTACTCGCTTTTTCCCCATACTCATACACCACCCCTCTGGTTCTTTGTAGTTGTCCCACCGCCTTTCCTATGGACACGGACGCACAGTGGATAGCACTGCTGCCTTACAGTTAATTCTCACAGTCCAAAGATGTGCGGGTTAGGTGAGTTGGGCATGCTAAATTGCCCCTTAGGGTTGTGTTTCAGGAATAGTACAGGGATTAGGTTGAGATGGGGTTGTCTTTCAAAGGTTCAGTGCAGACTCTATTCTATTCTATTCTATTCTATTCTGACACCATCTCAAATGCCATCTGGAGCCTCTGCCTCTCCTTTAGTAATTCTTCCTCAGGTGCCTCCGAATATCTCCTGGAGAATGACCTCCATTAATCTCAATCGCTAGCCCGCTCCACTCTCTCCCTGTGCACCTGAATCAGTATGAATTCCCCCCTTACCACCGCCTTCAGCGCCTCCCACAGCGTGGAGGCAGCAACCTCCCCCCGTATTATTCAGCTCCACATAATTTCAGATGGCCACCCTCACTGAGCCCCTTGTCCGCCAGCAACCCCACATCCAACTTCCACCACGGCCGCTGAGCCTCCCCCTGCACTACCCGCAAATCCACCCAGTGCGGCGTGTGGTCAGAGACCACAGCCACCGATACTCCGATCCAACCACCCCCGCCAACCACACCTTGTCTAAAACAAAGCAATCAATCCGGGAGTGCACCCGGTGCATATGTGAGAAGTATGAAAACTCCTTCGCCCTTGGCCTGTCAAACTGCCACAGGTCCACCACCCCCCATAAGCTCCATAAACCCCCAAAACTTCTTCCCCAGAGCCAAAACCTTCAGGGACCTAGGGCATGACCAGTCCAGCCTAGGATCCAGAACTGTATTAAAATCTCCCCCCTTAATCAGCTGATGCTTGTCCAGATCTGGAATTATTTCCTAGAACCCGCCTCAAGAAATCCACATCATCCCAATTTAGGGCATATACATTCACTAGTACCACAGGTGTCCCAGAATTGGTTACAATACTGCTGACCTCAAAGGCAATACTCTTATTGGCCAGCAGCGCCACCCTTTTCGTTTTCATATCCAGCCTCGAGTGGAACACCTAGCCCAGCCAGCATTTACTCAGCCTCAGCTGGTCCCCCAGCTACAAGTATCTCTTGAAGAAACACATCCACCTTGAAACTAGTTAAATGTGCGAAAACGCGCGACTGTTTGACCGGGCCATTTAAACCCCGTATGTTCCACGTAATCAACCTGGTCGGGGAGGCTCCCTACTCCCTCCCCCCTTGCCGATCAGCCTTACCAACTCTTTAGCCAGTTCCCCCAGATCCATGCCGCACTCACCCTTGGGATTTCCCCAAGATGTCCGCCACTATCTCCTCTTATCCAACTGCGCCACATCAACACCACCCACATCAGCATCTCTCCCCACCCCCATATACAAAGACAAAGAAAACCCAACCATTCTTCCCCTACTCCCTCCTCGGGTTGATCCCCCACTTCGCTCTCATTAACTAGCCGACCAGATAGCATGGTGGCCCCCACTCGAAGCCTCCGCCTACCCCCCTCCCCCACAGCCGCTCTTCCCCGCAAATCCCCAAAACCAGTCAAAACCAAAAAAACACATTCACCCATCCGCACCCGTGTTCATTGAACACAACCATCTGCCCGTTGTGTAAACCCACATTCCCCACTTCATCTTCAAAGTTCGGTGTCCTCACACAGCTCCCAGTTCTTGGTCTCTCAAATTCATTCACCCCCTCTGGCACGTCAAAATAAAACTCTCGATTCTGCTGCGTGGAGAAGGCAGCCTCGATCCGACTATAATTAGCCCGCCGATCGGCCAACTCCACACCCAAATCCTGGTAGATACTCAGCATGTTTCCTTCCCTAATACACTTTTTTGTTTGCTTCGCCCGCTTCAATATCTTCTCCTCAGCAAGAAACCGATGCAGCCACACCATCACCACCCTCCGCGGTTCCCCCACCTTTGGCCTCCTCCTCAGTGCCTTGTGCGCTCGATCCACCTCAGGGGTACGTTCAAAGAACCCCTTCCCCACCAACGTCTCCAACATACTCGCCACATACTTTTCAGCCTGTATTCCCTCGATCCCGTCAGGCAGCCCCACGATCCGGAGATTCTGCCTCCTGGAATGGTTCTTGAGGTCCTCCACATCCTCGCTCAACCCTTTATGGCTATTCACCACAAGCACCATCTCTGCCTCCAATGAGGCCAGCCAGTCCTCATACTCCCCCACCGACTCCTGCACCTTCTGGAATGCCAGACCCTGCACCTCCAGCCTTTGCTCCACTCTCTCGATAGCCGCCCTAAGCAGCTCCACCATCTTTTCCAGATCTTCTAAGGTCTCCTGCATGTGCTGCTGGAACTTTGCATTCAAAATGGCCACAATCTGTTCGGTAGACCACTGGGCGGGCAAAGACACCCCAGCACCCTCCGCCATCTTTTCCTGTGTCACACCCCGAATAAACTTTTGTTCAAGCTGCTGCCTCTTACTTCTTACACTCCTCATCTGGTAAGCCATAAACCAATGGAGAACTGCAATTCTTCAGAACTCATGCACCTCACACCAGCAAACACCCCCTAAATCAGGTGGAAAAGAACCAAGAAGTTCCACCTCAAGTGGGAATCACCAAATGTGCGACCACTCACACCAAGGCCACCAATGGAAGTCAATCAAAAGCGTTTTGATGTGTATGAGTGACCTTATGGGGACATTTTCTTTCTCCTAAGCACCCAGCTATATGCTGAATCACCTAGCAGTCGCAATACACCCAGGGTGAACTGCACTGCGATGCCCTCAGAATGCCTAAGTTACTGTTCTTGATGGTTAACAGATCTCCTGATATATTTCTACACAGATTGCCTGAAGGGTGATCCTTGGCTGTGGACCCATAATTGTGTTTCGAGCCTCTCTCATCAGAGCCTCCCAGCTGCTGTTAAGAGAATTTTCTGAAGATGTTCCCAGTGCAGGTTCATATCCAGAGCAAAATAATAATAATAATCACTTATTGTCACATGTAGGCTTCAATGAAGTTACTGTGAAAAGTTCATAGTCGCCACATTCCGGCCCCTGTTCGCGGGGGCCGGTACGGGAATTGAACCCGCGCTGCTGGCATTGTTCTGCATTAATTATGAAGGCATTCTCATTGAAATGCCTTCATACACTCCCAGCCTCATTTCAAAGCCTCAGCTCCATTTTCCAGTGCAAAGTCCATTCTGTGCCCTTCAGGGGAACCCATGATACATCCAGGCAGTAATGTGGGGGCAGAGGCTTGATGAAGTGAATCTTCATCTTCATGTGTTCTCTCCGCAACACATAATAAGCTGTATTGTGTTAAGGGAAATCACAGACACATGCATGATTTTTTAAGAGGTGTATGACACAAATGTTAACAATTGTTTTCATTGACCACAGAAACAGATTATTCAAAAATCTTCATTGGCGATTCATGTGTAAAACAGCAACAGTGTCCTTGTGTTATGAATGGAAAAATTCATCCATCAGGAGAGAGAGTGGATGCTCTGTGCAAATCCTGGTAAAATGAGTTTTGCTTTTTCAGACAGGCGCCTCAAAGCTTGTTCAGTAATCAGTGGGACTATTTTGTTTGTGCATTGTTCTGCCGCATGTTTACTTTGCCATGCAGCAGCGTCCTGTAGCACTCTCCCCTCCTCTAACATCAGATGGATAGTAATGAAGAAAATGTAAAAAGGTTGGTAATAAGGGGAGAGAGAAGGGCTTGAAATTGTCAGAGTGCTTTCAGCAGCCGAGCAAAATAATAATATTCACTTATTGTCACAAGTAGGCTTCAATGAAGTTACTCTGAAAAGCCGCATGTTCGCGGAGGCTGGTACGGGTATTGAACCCACTGTGCTAAACCAGCCCCAGTATCAGCATGACTGCAAGGGAGTTACAGAGAGTGTCAGTGTTGTGACGTTATGATAAAATGTACAGAACTGTAAGGATTAATTTTATGTCCAAATCAACCACCACAGGGAGCTTGATGCAGAACTATTTAAGGCATCAATGCTAAGCCTTGTGGGTGAGAGGTTGAGGATAAAACTAGAAGACAGACTGTAGGAAAGATAGTGTGAGCGAGGGTAGATCATAGTTATTGTATTAGTTAGAGATTAGTTGTAGATGAGTGTAGATTATATGTTTATTATCAGCTATTTATTATCTAGGAGTAAGTGTTGAATCCAATTAAGTAAACAAACCTTTAGCTTTGTTCAATATAAAAGCTATTTGTGGTCTTTGTGAACACTACACCAACCATCCTCAGATTAGAACTACAAAGAACACCACATGGTACCAGGAGTTTATTTCTAAAAAATAATAAGCAATTAGACTGGATAGCTTTAAGAAGATTGAAGAAAATGATCATGCCACTACACTGATCAAAAAATCCACACAGACGATGAATCATAAGGCGGAGAGTCTGGAGAAACCTGACGACTTCAGAAGAAACAATAAACTATGTCAAAACTAGGCATTCTTCAAACAGCAGTTTGAATGTTTCCCATCAGCCACCGCGCAAGAAAATGCTTCCAATTAGAGAAAAATAGCGCTTCTCCTTAATTTGGCTAGAACGCAAGCATTAGAGTTGTATAACTCCTTTGAATTTGCTGAAGATGAGGGTAAAACAAAGTATAACAGAGTGCTACAGAAATTCGGTACCCACTGCAAAAAGAAAGTGAACGAGACCTATGAGCACTACATGTTCATAAAAAGGCTGCAGCTGAAAGGGGAGTTTTGTTGTTGCTTTAAAGTTAAGAGCACAGTTGTGTAACTTCTCCATTGCTGGTTCAATGTTTCGCGCTCAAGTTGTATTTGGGATTAATGTGAGAAAAATGCTGAGGTGACAGATTTTGCCACTGGATGAAACGATTAATATGTGCAAATCCAGTGAACAAGCATTCTCTGAAAATGCAGAGTTCAGGGCAAACGAAAAAGGCACAAAGTCAAGAAACGTGGCCGACGCCATTAATGACATGTCGCAACACAGAAAACTGCATACAATGGCTGGTGGCCATTTTGAAAGTGACGCCAGGAACATGATGACGTATACGCGCTGTGGCCACGCCCACAATAAAAAGAAAACTGTCTGGCAAAAGACAAACAATGTTCCAATTGTTGCAAATTCAACCACTTTGTAACACAGTGCCATTTCTCAACAGCTTCTCCAACAAATACATTTTTAAAATCCTACCATAACTATAGGAAGATTCAGAGTTTACAGAGTGAAGAAAAAAGACAAAATACCTTAACTGACAATGAAGATTCCTCCCTATATGCACTGAAGGATACTTTTATGGTTGATGCAATTACTAGGATTAATGCACGACTGTAATAACAAACCAGTACAATAGCTTTCAATTATTCAAGAGTGGACTATACTACTTGATATAAATGGGTCTGAAATTCCATTTGAGATAGATGCAAATTTAATAACCAAAAAGAATTTAAGACATGCATACAGCACACCGCAAATACAGAAATCAACCTGTCGATTGACTGACTACAATGGAGATACCATAATCATGCGGGATTGCTGCTGTCTCATTGTTCGGAATGGCGACATCAATATGCCCATTGACTTTGAAATAGTGGAAGATGATAAATCATCCCTACTTGGGGTGGAAGCTTGCGATAAATTAAACCTAGTTAATAATAATAACCTTTTATTGTCACAAGTATGAAGTTACTGTGAAAAGCCCCTAGTCGCCACATTCCAGTGCCTGTTCGGGTAAGCTGGTACAGGAATTGAACCTGCGCTGCTGGTCTTGTTCTGCATCACAAACCAGCTGTCTAGCTCACTGAGCTAAACCAGCCCTAAGCAGATACACACAACCAATAATTTGAAAGACATGCTACAGAATGAAGTTGGGAAACCTTTGGACATATTTGCACATGTAATCTTGGGAATGGACACCCTACCCTTTACACACTCTATCAAACTAAAACTCTGTCAAGCCTGTAATACATGCATGAAGAAGTGTGCCAGCTCCATTGAGAGATCGTCTCAAGACCGAGCTTGGCCAAATGCAACAGTCAGATATAATCTCCAAGGTCACCAAACCGACAGACTGGGTCAGTTCGATGGTATGCGTATGCAAACCTAACGGAGACTTAAGAATCTCCATCGATCCAAAAGACCTAAATAACAATATTATGAGGGAACACTACCCAAGAGGGAAGAGATCACATCCGAAATGGTTAATGGCAAGTTTTTCACAAAATTGGATGCCTCGAAAGGATTTTGACAACTCAAACTCGACATTCAAAGCCGAATGCACTGCACCTTCAATGCGCCTTTTGGTAGATATTGATTCAATGAGCGATGGTTTGGAATCATATCGGCATCTGAAATTTTTCGTAGGGCAATGGAGACCGTCATCGAAGGGATTCCGGGTGTCAGAGTATACGTTGATGATGTAATCATCTGGTCAGATACTCCAGAAGAACATTGTGATCGGCTCAAGAAAGTGCTCGACAGAGTTCATCACTATGGATTGAAATTAAATCGTGACAAATGTCAATTTGGGATCCACAAATTGGAATTTTTAGGTAATATCATATTGCAGGAAGGAATTGAAGTGGATCCAGACAAAATCAATGCCATTGGTGAAATGCCAGTACCAACTGACAAAAAAGCAATTCTGCGAATGCTCGGTGTTGCAAACTTTATGGGGAAATTCATTCCTAACCTATCCAATCGAACAATGGCTCTGCGCAACCTCATCAAAAAGAATGTTGACATTAAATGGACACCTGAACACGCAGATGAGTGGTTAGACATGAAAACAGCTCTGACAACTGCTCCAGTGTTAATGTTGTACAGATCGACAAAAGAAAATGAAAATTTCCACTGATACTAGCAAACAGGGCATAGGCGCAGTCCTACTTCAAAAAGATGATCAAGATATGTGGAAACCTGTGGCGTATGCATCTCGCTCAATGACTCCTACAGAGCAAGTGTATGCGCAAATAGAAAAAGAATGCCTTGGTCTCTTGACAGGCAAATTTCACAATTATGTTTATGGTTTACCACGCTTTGTAGTTGAAACTGATTATAGACCTCAACTAGATGTCTCAACGACTTCAGAGAATGGTGATGAAGCTACAGCGCTACGGTTCCACACTAGTCTATATGCCAGGAAAAGACTTAGTTGTTGCTGGTACATTATCAAGAGCTACAAATGATATTGATACCACAATTTCAAATATAGTACACATTGTGCAAGCTTCATTTGTTGCTGAAATGCTATCAGTGTCTGACAACAAGTTATGAATCAGAAGAGAAAAAACAGAAAAGGACTTGACCCTCCAAAGGGTAATCAAATACCTGAAAGAAGGATGGGCCAATGGATATTGCTCCAGTTTTCGCAGTATCAAAGATGACCTCACTGTAATTACCAGATTTCTATTCAAAGGAGACAGAATAGTTATTCCTTCCTGCCTCTGACAAGGTATCTTGGAACAGAGGGCACCAGGGTATTGAAAAATGTCGTAGACAAGCAAGACAATTTGTGTACTGGCCTAGAATCAACAAGGATGTGGACAATCGTGTGCAAGAATGCAGCATTTCCCAGATGCATCAATCTGCGCAATGTAAAGAGAGCTTGGAAGAAAATGAATTCACCACCAATCCATGGGTGAAAACTGGTATGGATCTATTCTACTTTAAAGGTCATGACTATCTAGTCATAATTGACTACTATTCCAACTATCCTAATGTTATCGACGCGATCTGTAATCCGAGCAACAAAATCTGCTTTTGCTCGCCATGGGATTCTATTACACGTTGTCTCTGGCAATGGTCCTTGCTTCACCAGCTGGGAGTGGACACAATTTGCAGAACGTTATAATTTGAACCATATCACATCAGGCTCTTTGTACCACCAATCCAATGGCAAAGCAGAGAAAGACGTAGGAATAGTTAAGAAACTATTCAGCAAAGCACTAGATGACAACAAAGATTTATCTTTGGCAGTGTTGACATACAGAGCTACTCCATTATCATCAGGTTTGTCATCTGCCCATACGTTGATGGGAAGAAAAATTCGTACCATGTTACCAGAAATCGCGATTAAGAATAGGGATGACCAAGAAACACATAACCGCCAGAGGTTACAAAAACAAAAACAAAAAGACTGCTACAACAAGCACACAAAACCTTTATCAACATTAAAAGAAGGAGACTACATCAGAATACAAAATCCTGATGATGGATGGTCACATGTTGCTAAAGTATTACGACAAATTGTACCAAGTTCATATTTAGTACAAACTGAAAAGGGCACAATATTTAGAAGAAATAGAAGAGCATTATTGCAAATAAAGAACTATGTTCCATTTCAAACTCCAAACATTATTGCTCAGAATGCCATTTTCCAAAACATTGACTTTGCAAATCCTTCATTATCAACAATGCATCAAGGCAATTTGGAAGAAAACTTGCATACTTCGACAAGACCACTGAGAAGATCAACGAGAACGAGGAAACCACCGAACAGACTGAATTTATAATGACTTTAATAACTATTCATCTGTAATCATCAATATGATTTAACATTTTTTTTGCAACTGAATGTAAGACAAGTTAATGATTCATGCTCGCTAATATAATGGTCAAAGAAAAAATGTTAGTGTTTCTAACATTTTTTTCCAAAGAAATGTATGATAAATGTACAGAACTGTAAGGGTTAATGTTATGTCCAAATCAACTCTAGAGGGAGCTAGATGCAGAACTGTATAAGGCATTGATGCTAAGCCTTGTAGGTGGGAGGTTGAAGAGAAAGCTAGAAGACAGACTGTAGGAAAGATAATGTGAGTGACAGGAGATCATAGTTATTGTATTAGTTTAGAGATTAATTGTAGATGAGTGCAGATTGTATGTTTATTATCAACTGTTTATTATTTAGGAGTAAGTCTTGAATCCAATTAAGTAGTGTAAATAAATCTTTAGCTTTGTTCAAGATAAAAGCTATTTATGGTCTTTGTGAACACTACGACAACCATCCTTGGATTAAAACCACAAAGAACACCACAAGTGTGACTGAGAGGGAGTTACAGAGAGTGGCAGCGTGACTGCAAGGGAGTCACAGAGTGTCAGTATAATCGGCGGGGGAGTTACAGAGACTGTCAGTGTGACAGTGAAAGAAGCAGACATGTAGATCAGCTTTTGGCGACCAGAACCAATCTACCAGAGATTGAACCGACAAAAAGTCCAAATCAAGCTGTGCCTAGAGGTGACCTGGACCTTCCTGAGAATCTGACATGAATTGAACCAATTGGAGAAAGCAGCACCTTAGTTGAGAGCTAGACACCGAGTCAACCTCAGAACACTAAATCGACTCCGGATGACATCCAATCCAAGCCAGACACACCAGAGGTTACAGCAAGCACTAAAGGGTGGGTGCCTGAGGTTCACTGACAACCACTTTGGGAACTGTTGTAGACAAAGGCAAAGTCTCCACGAGAGGCCAGGCTGACAGGGTCGAACTCACTTTATTTCACAATAATCACTCCTCTCCAATCCCCGCAGGGTCTCCTTCCCTGACTGCTTCATTGTTTGAACATCTGAGACCTGCATACTTGATTTTAAAATCACCATAATCAGTGTGACTGCAAGGGAGTTACAGAGAGTGTCAGTGTGATTGTGAAGGAGTTAGAGAAAGGATCAGTGCGACTACGAGGGAATTACAGAGAGTGTCAATGTGACTTCGAGGGTTACAAAGAGTGTTAGTGTAATCTGTGAGGGAGTTACAGAGTGTCCGTGTAATCTGCATGGTAGTTACAGAGAGTGTCAGTGTGAATGCAAGGCTATTATTGGGAATGCCAACCTGACTGCGAGGGAGTTATGGAGTGTTAGCATGAGCTGAGAGAACGTTAGAGAATGTCAGAATAATCTGCGAGGAGTTTACAGGGTATCAGCTTTGAGGTGCAAGGGCATGTTAGGAAAGAGCATGAGCTTGAACTGTGAGGGAATTAGGAGATAATAAGAGTGAATTATGCGAAAATATTAGCACCACCTGTAAAGGAGTTAGAGAGTGTTAGATGAAAATGAAAATGAAAATCGCTTATTGTCATGAGTAGGCTTCAAATGAAGTTACTGTGAAAAACCCCTAGTCGCCACATTCCGGCACCTGTTCGGGGAGGCTGTTACGGGAATTGAACCGTGCTGCTGGCCTGCCTTGGTTTGCTTTCAAAGCCAGCAATTTAGCCCTGTGCTAAACAGCCTCATGGAACTGCTAGCTTACCCATCCCCATTTTCTGAATATACACCCAATCTGTGCCTTAACCATTTAAGCAGATTTAAAGTCTATGGGCTGGATTTTCATGTTAATGGAGCATATAGCCTTGTGCAGCCTTGTGAAAAATTGCTTCAAAAGACGTGATTTTCATTCTGTGTGCATGGAGGTGTGTGCTGGAGTCAGACCCTGAAACAGTTTGGAGTTTACCACAGGGGCTAGTTAAAATGCTTGTCTCGGTTCTCTGGGACCATGTCCCATCCATGCCAACACATGCTCCCCAACCATACAAAATGACCTCTCATTGGCAACTCATAGAACTTACATGCCCATTCAACCAGTATGCACACTATACAGAACCAATGGACCTTATGATATCAAAGACATGTGGAAAAGCTTAGGAAACAACCATTTATAACATCTGTTCAAACAAAAAAGGCTCTTACTACTAACCTATGAAAGTGTCAATTAAGCAGACCTTTAAAGTACTCATAGCTGAAAATATGAACATTTTACACCTCTTCATCTTTACCTAAACCTTGAACCATTAACAAAAATAGATCTAAGCAAAAAATCGTGGGATAAAATAGAAGCCTCGCCACTGGGCAGTCCCTGTTTCGCCTCCATCAATCAATGACTAGCCTGGTGTGCAGCTGCATCAATAAACTAATGGAAGTCTGGGCTCTCAGCCAAACATGCATAGATGCGTCCACCTGTAATGGAGCAAAGCAGATGGGGAATGTAGGGTGCAGGCATTTTGCCTGCAACCTTCTCCTGTGCTAACCAAAATAGGGGACTCCAGGAACTGAGGAAAGAATCCCAGTATCGTGTCCTGCCTGTCATTTTTAAAGATCCATGGAGTCTCCTGACTCCTCAAAATCGAACCCCATTTATTTTCACATCAGGGCTGTTTTTCAGTTTCAGATGTTTTGAAGCTTTTTGACAGCTTTTACCAGTTTTCTTGGCTGGCATGAAAGTGGGAAAATAAATTGAAGATCTCATTGGAGGAAAACTATGTCCAGTTACCGTGCAACAACAGAATTTAGAAACTCAAGGATATACATGCCTTTTCTTTACCTCTATCTTCACAGTAAAGCATTTAGTGAACTTTTGTTTCTTTCTCTTCTGGGTTAAAGCAGTATTGTAAATTGGATCATTATGACCATGATGGCATAAGACCTTGCCAGATCTACTTTCTCCCCTAAAGAAGTAATCGACAAATCCATTTGCAAGAAGATAGGCCCCTTTAATACTAACTATGAGAGCACCTTCATGTTGCAGGTTGCTTGACGATATAAATGCAGATTTCTGTTTTATCCACCAAAAATATTAATCTCTCCTTCCAACCATTAATTTATATTAATTGTTCATACCCACTGGACATCCAGTGTCTGACATAAGGCAACCAATGGATAGCTAGAGGAATAATTTTACTAAATCTCTCCCGGCTTTAAGCCTTGCCTCTCAGCACAATATGATGGGGATTTAAGAACATACCAACAGCATTTTGATTTTATTCTTTCCTAATTGTATGCCATTGTACATCAATATGAATTAAATAATAAATTACTTTCAGTATTTTGTGTAGTTAATTCTGTTTTTTTGTGCAGTTTGTGTTCTATAGGCCGGTGGAACTGCACCAGTGAGCCGTGTACAGGGAGCTGTTCAGTTGAAGGAGGATCATTTGTCACTTCGTTTGATTCACGGAGATACAGATTTCATGGTGAATGCAAGTACTTGCTGGTCAAAGTAAGATAATTACATTCTAAATGGTTCCAATAGGGTGACAATTATTTTGTTAGGTTAATTTAAAAGATTAGACTTCCTGTTTCATTTTCCTGGATCAACTAAGTTCCTGTCCCACTGATCAGCATAGGGAGACACTGTGCTTCCAGAATTCTCTCAAACCTCTCTGTATTAGGTATCCACATGAGGTTGCTTTTCTTTATCCTGTGAAGCCACTTCTCTGTGATATCAGTGTAGTTTCACATGGAGGTGATAAACCACTGTGTCTCCTATCTCTCTTTACATCGGTGGAGCAAAAAAGCAGAGGAGAAAACAGATTAATATCTCAGGTAAAGTAAAAGTGGACACATTTTGAGAACTATAGGACGTTTTTGTTTTTTATTGCTATACAATACATGGAGAACTCATTGCCTTGTTTTGGAAATTGTAATCCAGTTTTCTGAAATGTTTATATCCTCCCAAAGGGTTTGTGTCTGTTCAATATACACTCATTCGTCCAGCCAGAACAGTTAAACTCAGTCCATAGGCGATTAATATCTTCTGAAGCGATTTTACATGCTTTCGAGTTGGACACGTGTCCACCCGAGCAACCCAAACTTCTGGCCCTCTTCACAAATTACTTTCCTACCTCTCTTGTGTCATCAGAAAATTCAGAAATAGTACATTTGGTCCCGTCACCCAAGTCATATATATAAATTAAGAATAGTTGAGGCCCAGCACTGATCCCTGTGACACTACTCATCACATCCTGCCAACCCAAAAATACCCATTTATCACTATTTTGTGTTAGCTAACTAATCTAGCCATGCTAATATGTTACCCCCAGACACCTTGAACTCTTATTTTGCATAGTAGACTTTGAGTGACACCTTGTCAAATGCCATCTGGAAATCTTAGTACACCACATGCACAGCTTCCCCTTCATCCAATTCTTTGTCACTTTTTGAAGGAATTCCAATTAGTCAAACATGATTTCCCTTTCACAAAACCATGTTGACTCTGCTTGATTGCATTGATATTTCTAAGTGCCACACTTAACCTTCTTAATAATAGATTCTAGCAATTTCTCTGCAACGTATGTTAAGCTAACTAGCCTGTAGTTTCCTGCTTGCTGCCTTCTTCCTGTCTTGAATAGAGGAGTCAAATTTGCCATTTTCCAATCTGATGGCACCTTTCCAGAATCTACTATTCCGATTTTCGAAATGTCCTACTACTACTCCCTTGATAATGGACTCCAGCACTTTCCCAATGACAATGTTTGGCTAACTGGCCTGTAATTTCATGTTTTTTTGACTAAAGGCTTTGTATTTGTGGTTTTCCAATCCACTGGCACCTTTCCAGAATCTAGAGAATTTTGGAGGATTAAAACCATTGCATCTGCCATCTCTGCAGCCACTTGTTTTAATACCCTGGAATATAGGCCATCTTGTCTGGGGGAATTGTCAGACTTTAGTTCATTAATTATTTTTTTCCTAGTCCTTGTTACACTAGTGAAACTGATTTTTTTGTCACTGGATTTTTTTGTTGTTGTACGAACTTCAGATATATTGCATTATATGTATTTGGTCCAATAAGGGTTAAAAGGCTGGGCGAGTGTCTGTATGACTGCTGCAGTAGTGTTTTAAAAATCCTGGTTTGTAAGACAGCTGGCTTTTTGGAGCCAGAGGTGCAGTTAAAACATTGTAAAAGTTTGGGTGAATGGACTTTTATGGTTCCCTGCAGAATTGTTCATTAGAGACATTCAGTTCAGTGAGATGATGGAGTTAATGGGAGGAGCCAAGGGCTGAAGCAGTCAGGTGTTGCGGTTCAGAGTTCGTCTGTGGGTGGAAAACAAGCTGAGAACATGTTCTGAAGAAATACAGCAGAGATTCTGCATTGTTCTTACAGTGTTCATGTCTACCTTTTCAAATAGTCTCAAAAGATATCGCTTTACAGCAAGTATTCCTGAGTTTGCTAATTGTATTTAAAAGTGTATTTAAAATTGTATTTAAAAGTAGAAGTAAAGATAGCAGTTAAGGGTTATTGTATCATTGTATTGATTAACAATGTTTAAGGTGTAATTAAGCTGTTTTTTTGTGTGATGGTAAAGATATTTTAATGCTGTATTAGTAATAACATTAGTTTTAATGCATCATGGGTGGGATTCTACGTTGTCTGACGCTGAAAATGCGAAATGTGGAGAATAGGATCCGATGCTAAAATTGCGGCGAGCGCAATTCTCCATCACCTCGACAGCAGCGTCAATGCAATCTGGAATGCATGTATAGTAAACACCATTTGCATGTCATTAATAGGCCCAACCTGGACACACATGCAGGGGCCGAGCCCACAGTGCCAACTAGGACCACTATGGGGGGGGGGGGGGGGGGATGACACACATGCAGGGGCTGAGACCGCAGTGCCAACTGGCACCACTATGTAGTCCGTTAGACCTGCTTGGGCACAGGGGGGTGATGCGCACCATGCTAACATGTCGGCCACTCACCCCCTGCAGACAATGGATATTTGAATTCAACCAGCAATGGTGGCCTTCCCGCTATTTGCCGCAGCTCTGGGGATAACCCTGCTGCTGTCCGAGCTGAAGCTGCTTGAGGAGGAGGAAGCTGCAGCAGCGGAGCATGCAGCAGCGGAGGGTTCTGCAGCGGAGGCATTGGAGGCAGCTGCCCAGGATGGAGAGCCAGCTGCTCAACAGGCCAAGGAGGAGGAGGCATAAAGCAAGCATCGCATGAGGCCTTGTGTGTACTGGCAGCACTTGACATTCAAGGACTTGATGGGCCAAGTGTGCGGTCGAAGGCTCCGGCTGAGCAGGGGGAAAATGTGACAGATAACAGAATCATTGAATTTACAGTGCAGAAGGAGGCCATTCGGCCCATCGAATCTGCACCGGCCCTTGGAAAGAGCACCCTACGTCAGCCCACGCCTCCACCCTGACCTTTTGAACATGAGGAGCAATTTAGCATGGCCAATCCACATGACCTGCACATCTTTGGACTGTGGGAGTAAACCGGAGCACCTGGAGAAAACCCACATAGACATGGAGAGAAAGTGCAACCTCCACACAGTCACCCAAGGCCGGAATTGAACCCGGGTCCCTGGAGCTATGAGGCAGCAGTGCTAACCACTGTGCCACCCACAGTATCTGCCAGATCTTGGCCCACCTGGCACCGCAGGGGTATGGGGGAGGACACCCACTCCGGTGGCCGTCAACGTGACGGTCGCCCTGAAAATGTACGCGACGGGGGTAAATTCCAGACACCAAGTGGGGACCTGTCCGGGATCTCACAGACCTTGGTGCACAGGTGCATCCGTGCTGTCGCGGAGGCCCTGTATGCCCAGGAGGCTCAATACATCCATTTGAATATGGACCGAACTCTCCAGGATGCCCGATCAGCAGGGTTTGTCACCATCGATGGAATGCCCAGGGCCCAGGGATTGATCGACAGGTTGAATGTCCCCTGACAAGCAGATGACAGGCCACTCGACACCAACCGAAAGGGGCTGCACTTGATGAACGTGCAGCTGATATGTGACCATCATATCATATACATGTGTGCCCGATACCCAGGAAGTGTGCACAACGGCTTCATCCCGGCACACTCGACTATTCCTGACATATTCAAGACCACCCTCCCCAGCTGGGGATTGGCTCCTGGGTGATAGGGTTATCCATTGTGATCGTGGCTGATGACACCTATCTGGAGGCTACGGACTGACGTAGAGACCCGTTACAATGCCGCCCATACAGCAACCAGGAGCGTGATTAATTGGTGCTTCGGCCTGTCACAATATCCACTCATGTATATAATGAGATGCAGACAGGCAGTGATTGACACATAGGATGACCAGTAAGCATACAACACAGCACAGCCAATCACCAGACAGGACACTACCACTATAAAGCCAGAGGGCACTAGGTTTCCCGCTCTCTCGGGACCCAGCTCCTGAGACAGTCAGAGTCCACGAGCTAGCAAGCACAAACATCATGCGGTAGCTAGTAAGTCTGGTAAGGCTAGTACAAGGTCACTAGTCAGATCAGTATAGTGTCGACCCACAGCTGAATATGTACAGCAGTTCACCTAGTTGAATAAAACAGTGTTGGATCTTCTCCTGTGTTAGACGTCTGTTTCTAACGTCCCTGCATCGAGTGCAGTCCACATCGAACCAATCTGCCTAACACATCACGGCCTACTATGGATGCTTAGACCATTCTGGAAGGGCCTTCCAGTATGATGTCGAGAGGGTTGCCCGCATTGTCGTGGCTTACTGCTTTCACCACAACATCGCGCAGCAGTAGAGCGATGTGCTAAAGGAAGAGGAGGAATGCCAGGCCTCATCCGATGAGGAGGATTCGGGAAAGGAAGAGGATGAGCAGGACATGAAGCCCAGGCAAGCAGGGGAGGCTGTACGGCGTGTGAGCCAGAGCCAACGCATACAGGACGTTCTGATCGATTTGAGGTTCACGACCCCTCCCTTCCCCCCCGGCCACCCTCTCGTCTGCAACTCCTCCGTGATACAGACCTGCCGCACTGCGGGGTGTGGGCTCTGGGTTGGGAGTAACACCACAGGTCCGGTCCTTGAGATGGAGGATGATGACAACCCGCTCTGCGATGAGATCTGGCGCTCCACATCATTTGGCAATGTCTGACTCCCGCCCACGGTAGCACTTTCCACCATCCACCTGGGTGATCCCTGCATGCGAGCTGGCCATTCATTCACACTGTCCCATCAAATCGTTGGGGTGAGTGTGATGGGGACAGTCGAGGGGTGGGGAGGGGGGGTTGCGTCATATCACGCCCAGCCCAGGCCTCCCACAACATCCACCCATTCCCCCACCTGCCTCTGTGGCCAGTCCACCCCTCACACCCATCTGACGGAGCACCGAGATCGTTTATAACAGTGTGAACAGGTGTTGAATGTGAAAAAATATTTACAGATCTGCGCCCTAGCCCTGATGACTAGACTGCACCCGTGCCAACTTAACTGGTGTCTAACTTTCTGGCCTTATGGGCCCTAACGCTACATCTAGGTAGGTCCCGGGACAGTACAGCAAGAGTGGAGGTGGCCTGCTGTGATGCCTGCCCTGCGACAAGGTTGGTGGCCGTCGTCTGGGGCGCCCGGGACTGGATGAGCCCGGCTGCTGCTCTGAGTCCCAGGTGCGTGGTGTGTCTTCTGCCCGCTGTCATCAGATTCACCAGGGACAGGAGGGGTGGCGGGCGAGTCCGAAGTGCTGCCACATTCCGGCACCTCTCCTGAGGGAGTCACCGTCATGGGCCCCAACACCTCCTCCTCCCTCGGGTTTCCCAATGGCCCCCGGGCTACGGCTACTCCATGGAACGGGGGTGCAAGAGGAGCTAACCCCTGAGACCCCCCCCTCCCCGCCATCTGCCGCTGCCAGTCCTGGCAGGCCACTCTGGTCTCAACCAGGGTCTGTATGCACGCGGCTATGAAGCTCAGGGAGTGGACCATCTCCGCCTGGGACTGCGTCATATCACGCAATGTCTGCGCCACATTCGCCAGCGCCTGCACAATGCCGCCAACGTTTCCAGCCATGGCGTGCTGTGACTAGTCCACCCTCAGGGGCACCACTGCAATTTCCAAGTGGCTTTGGCACATGGTTGCCAGAGAGGCGGCAACCCTGTGCTGGGTCTCGGCCAGTGCCTTCACAGAATGCCCCAGGCCTTGGACATGCCATAACCAAAACCATTGCCCTCAATGCCTCCACTGCAGACACCATCTGGGCAGTGTTGGCCTGGGTGGCACACATTTTCGCACCTCCTCCTGCGCATGATTAGACCGCAGGACGGGGGGGGGGGGGGGGGGGGGGGCGAGTGCTGGCCAGGGGGGTGAGGGTGATGTGGGGGTGAGGGTGGGAGTGAGGGTGAGGGTGGTGTGGGGATGAGGGTGATGTGGGGGTGAGGGTGATGTAGGGGTGACAGTGGTGGGGGGTGGTGTTGAGGATCAGCTGACACACGTGTCACGGGGTGTCACTTCCTCGCTTGCAGCCGAACTCCACCCCGGCGACCTCCCTTTCCTCTGAGCCACCGACCACGTCCAGGGCCCTCTGCTCTGCAATGGTGAGGGGCCGCAAGTCTGGCGGTCCACCTCCTGTCTTATCCCATTCCTGGCGGTTGTGGGACGCCTTCTCCTGGGAAGGTGGCAAACTGAAAATGACAATTTTAGACTGTCCGATGCATGCAGCCCAGCGGGTGGGTAGCTGGTGGCCTCAGTGGCCAGGGCACCCAGCCCTGGCAGCCAGTATGGGTGCCGGCCTGTGTTGCAGAGTGGGGGTTCTGCCACCAACCCGGTTGGGGGTATGGTTACGGGTGTGTAGGATGGGGGTTAGTGCCAGGGGCACAGAGCTGCACACTCACCATGACCATCCTGAGGAGATTGTGCATTTTCTTCCGGCACTGCTAGCCAGTCCGGATGGTGTTGCCCACGGCGCTCACTGCCTCTGCCACCTGCGCCCAGACACCCCTACTTCCCAGGGCTGGGTACATGGTCATCTGCCTCTCCTGCACCGTGCCCAGGAGGGTCTCCAGCTCGGTATCCGTGAAGCGTGGAGCCGCACGTCTTGCTACCATTTTGTTGACTGGGATGGTGTGGTTGGAGAGGGAAGTGTGTATATGCGGTTGCAGCGTGTCAGCCTCCTGAGTGTCAATTGCAAAACTGGTGAATCCCTCACCGTTTCTCATTGGAATCGATGGTTTTCCAGTTGGCGCCTTGACAGTCGCCGAATCGATTCAGGCAAGGCACCAGTTTTGCTGTTGTGGAATTCCATGTATTCTGCGCTGGCGTCATCATTTAGACTCAGAAACAGAGAATCTCACCGCATATCCTTATCTTGCAGGAAATCACTCCTGGAGTGAGGTATCCTTTCCTCAGACTCTTACAAAATGAAATAAAATATTGGGGTTTCTGTCCAGTATCCTAGCCACTGTTGGGGTCTGGTCTGGGATTGTAATATTATTGAAATGCTTTTAATGTCTTTTACCAGTTATAAACTGATCCCGTAAAAGCATAGTTGAAGCTATATTACCCACAGCTGGGGTATTTGTTTTGAAGTGTAGCAGAGTTTGATGTTACCATATTCAATTTTGATTGAAACTTGCTATGTTATTGCCTAAACTTGGGCTTACAGGACACATTTTGAAAAGCTGTAGACGATACAAAACTTAGAATTCTGAACTCTGAGGAGGATAGTGGTTAGCTTTAAAACCGCTTAGACAGGCTTGTGGAATGGGTAGAGAAGTGGCAGATTAAATTAATGTAGAGAAATATGAAATAATTCAATTCTTAGAATGATAATATAAATAAAGGGTGGAATTCTAAATGAGGTGCAGGAGCAAGCACCTTGGGGACTTGGGGGCGGTGGTATATGTGCACAAATCATTAAACATGGAGAATAGTAAAGCATAAGGGATCTTAAGATTTCTAAATTAGAGTATCAAGAACAAAAGCAAGGTAGTTATGATAAACCTTTGTAAAATCCTGGTTCATCCTCAACAGGAATACCTTTGCTCCAACCAATCCATGATTCTATAAATTAACAGTGATATTCAATCTCAGAGCATTTCCTATCATCAATATTTCAGGGGGTAGTTATTGTTACTATGAAGTCAAATGTGACAGTAATTCTGCACCGGCCCACCTCACAGGTCACAATAACCCAAACGACCAGTTAATCTCCTTGTTTTTCGTTAAAGTTGGAATGTTGGCCTCTCCCTGCTTTGGGAAAGGGCAGCATAATCAAAGACCCCTCCCACCCGGGTTATTCACTCTTCCAAATTCTTCCATCAGGCAGGAGATACAAAAGTCTGAGAACATGCACAACAGGTTCAAAAAACCTCTTCCCTGCTGTTACCAGACTCCTGAATGGACTGAACTGATCTCTTCACACATCTTCTTTACTTAGTACTGCACTCCATGTGCTCACCCATTGTCTGTGACTATGTATTTACATGTATTTACATGTATTTATGGTTGTCCTATGTTTTTTTTTCTCATGTATGGAATGATGTGTCTGCACTGTACGCAGAACAATACTTTTCACTGTACACATGATAATAAAACAAATCCAACAATAGTATTAGGATTCCATGTTCTTTGTCGAATAGTAGCATCGGAGCTTTAATTTTCACCAAACAAAACAAATGCTTTTTTGATCTTATGTATCATTCAAAGGATAGCATCCTTTCAATACTGCACTAAAATTAGTCTGCACTAAATGTTCAAAAGCCTTTTGTGGATCTTGAGCCCACAGCATTAAGATCTCAAAGCGAGAGAGCTACCAAATGAACCAAATTGAACTTGGTCAAAACTTCACAGATAACAATGACTTCCATGTGATAAAAAGATGTTTGATTTTGTCTGGTTGATGTACCTTTAAGAAATGGGTGTTTATCAAATAGATGCAGTGATGTCAGTGTGTGGGTGGAGCTGGGATGTCTGTCTGGCTTTTACTTTCGTTTTGAGCTGGCAGCTGCAGTGTGTCTTAGTTTTGTTTAGAGTTGGAGAGCTGCAGTCACAGCAAGAAGATGTTATGATCTCGCTGCAATCTAAAGAATGTCTCCAAATCACTTGATGATTTCAAAGTAATACCTGTTTCTGTAGATAATTTAAACCTGCTGTCTTTATTTAAAAAGGGTTTAACTTATGGATGTTGTTTGGGAAGTTATTAAGGGTTATCTATAGAGTACTGTATCTTTTGGGGGGTAGTCAGGGTTGCTAGTTGATAAACCGTTTACTGTGTGTTTATAAAACGTTAACTGGATTCATAGAATAAACATTGTTCTTGTTTAAAATACTTTTCGTTCTCTGTTGCATCACACCTGTAAAGTGGGCCCTTGTGCTCCCCATAACCAAAACCTATGAAAAGTTGTGGGTCAGGTGAACTCCATGGTATACTTTTGTGTTCTCTAAACCCTGGCCCATAATAATTTAACTAATCAACAGGATCTGGTACTGAAGCTGGTTGTCCATGCTTACATTCAGTAAAATCCAGAAGTCATTCCTGTGACTCGTGATGAGCTTTCATAATCATGAAGAATTTCTCAATGATATGAAATAAATAATGTATTCTATTGTTGGTTTTTTATCACAATCTGCAGAGTCCAAAGATTCCTGGGAATGGATTTTTAACAGCAACCTTTCAGCAATGTGGTAAAAAACGCTCAGAAACATGCTTGACTTCCATAACCTACACCAATGATAAGGTACGAACTGAATCCATGAGGGGCAAGATGCTAATTGGGATTCCTTCAGAGTTCATGTCTATGTTTCAGACTAGAACAGCATCATGTAGTGTAGCGGTTTGTACTTCGACTGAGGCCCACACACCTGGTAAAGGAGGAAAAATCAATTGACATATGATTACTGAGCCATTGTTACATCCCCCATGGTAGGAACATTGATGAAGACACAGGAGGAGATCATCTGACATTGGATGTTAGTGGTCTAATGGGATTTTGTATGGAGTGGGGGTATAAAATTTGGAAGGTTTCTGTACCCCGTCAGAAAAAGCCATACTGATAGTTTGTTTTATTGTGCTGCAATTGAAATTCTTGATGGATACTCAACTCTTCCAAAATACATGCATCTTCTTTTATATAGTTGGTTTCTCTGCTCAGCAACTCCTGTGGGAGGGTGCTCCTTGCTGATTTTTCCAGTGGATCACCCAATTTTTCAATGGAAGTGTTAGATATCTAGGGCGGGATGCTCCGTCCTGCCGCGCCACACTTCTGCCTCACCCCGCCGGCGAGATGCTTCGTTATGCTGCCGGTCAATGGGCTTTCCCACTGTGGGCCAGCCCCACGCCATCGGGAAACCCCCGGGCTGCCGGCAAAATGGAGCATCCCGCCCCTACTATGTTTAGCTGTTTTCCCGATAACACCTGCACCGATTACTGTTAAGTTATTTTGACAAATGACAAGTCCCTTTCCATCCTTTCATCACTGTTGTTTCACATTTTAGTTGCTTCACATTAAATTATAACTGAATGTTCATAAATTATTCTGCTTTCTTTTTGTTTTCAGTTCAATATCGAAATTTCAAAACAGGACATGATAATAGTCAATGGTGAAGTCAAGAGGTTACCTTTTAGAACAGGTAACACATTCTATTCCCACAGAACGTGGAGCAATTGTTATATTGAAAGCTGGGGCGTCATTCTCCGACCCCCCAGCGGGTCGGAGAATGGCCGTTGGCCGCCGTGAATCCCGCCCCCACCGGTTGCCGAAGTCTCCGGTACCAGATATTGGGCGGGGGCGGGAATCGGGCCGCGCCGGTTGGCGGGCCCCCCCCGCTCGATTCTCCGGCCTGGATGGGCCGAAGTCCCGCCAAGAAATTGCCTGTCCCGCCGGCGTAAATTAAAGTAGCTATTTACCGGCGGGACAAGGCGGCGTGGGCGGGCTCCGGGGTCTTGGGGGGGGCGCGGGGCGATCTGACCCCGGGGGGGTGCCCCCACGGTGGCCTGGCCCGCGATCGGGGCCCACCGATCCGCGGGCAGGCCTGTGCCGTGGGGGCACTCTTTCTCTTCCGTCTCCGCAACGGTCTCCACCATGGCGGAGGTGGAAGAGACTTTCCCCACTGCGCATGCGCGGGAAACTGTCAGCGGCCGCTGACGCTCCTGCGCATGCGCCGCCCCGAATGTCATTTCCGCGCCAGCTGGCGGGGCAACAAACGCCGTTTCCGCCAGCTGGCGGGGTGGAAATCCCTCCGGCGCCAGCCTAGCCCCTCAATGTCGGGGCTCGGCCCCCAAAGATGCGGAGCATTCCGCACCTTTGGGGCGGCGCGATGCCCGTCTGATTGGTGCCGTTTTGGGCGCCAGTCGGCGGACATCGCGCCGTTGGGGGAGCATTTCGCCCCTGGTATGAATGAAAAAAATTATGGGCTGGATTCTCACAAAATAGGGCTATGTCCCCACGCCGGCGTAAAAATGCTGGTGTTGCACTCACAAGTTTCCTGAAAAAAAAATACAAGCCAATTCACTTACCTTCAGGGGGCTAGCAGGGACCCGGAGTGTTTCACGCAGCTTTGGCTGCGGATATGGTCGCCCGCACTTCCGGTTTCGAGTCTGCGCATGTGCACGGTGGCCGCACCGAACGTCATGGCGGACCGCGGAGGCGTCTGGAAGATGTCGGCCCTCCCCCAATCGGCCGCGCGCCCGAGGATCCGTCCGGCACGATCTACCCAGGCCGCCCATAAGTCACCCCCCCCCCCCCACCACCACAGTGCCCGATCTCCCCGCCCCCCACCAGGGCGGCTGCGGACTGAGATTTCGGGGCCCGGAGAATCATTGGACGGCGCCGGGCCCGATTTCAGCGGCAGATTGGATTCTCCGCCGCCCCACCAAATGTGGGGCGTCATTCTCCGACCCCCCAGCGAGTCGGAGAATGGCCGTTGGCCACCGTGAATCCCGCCCCTGCCGGTTGCCGAAGTCTCTGGTACCAGATATTCGGCGGGAATCGGGAATCGGGCCGCGCCGGTTGGCAGGCCCCCCCCGCTCGATTCTCCGGCCCGGATGGGCCGAAGTCACGCCGATAAATTGCCTGTCCCGCCGGCGTAAATTAGAGTACCTATTTACCGGCGGGACAAGGCGGCGTGGGTGGGCTCTGGGGTCCTGGGGGGGGCGCGGGGCGATCTGACCCTGGGGGGTGCCCCCACGGTGGCCTGGCCCGCGATCGAGGCCCACCGATCCGCGGGCAGGCCTGTGCCATGGGGGCACTCTTTCCCTTCCGCCTCCGCAACGGTCTCCACCATGGCGGAGGCGGAAGAGACTCTCCCCACTGGGCATGCGCGGGAGCGTCACCGCACCGACTTGTCATTTCTGCGCCAGCTGGCGGGGCAACAAAGGCCGTTTCCGCCAGCTGGCGGGGCGGAAATCCCTCCGGCGCCGGCCTAGCCCCTCAATGTTGGGGCTCGGCCCCCAAAGATGCGGAGCATTCCGCACCTTTGGGGCAGCGCGATGCCCGTCTGATTGGCGCCGTTTTGGGCGCCAGTCGGCAGACATCGCACCGTTTGGGGAGAATTTTGCCCGTGATTTCGCCGCAGGGCAGCGGAGAATCCAGCCCCATATCTGTGTTAAGAACTCCATTGACGTTAAATGCGAGAGTATCCCTTAGTAGTGTATATATTCAATTTGGTATACTGCGAACCAGGGAGGGATAGTTCAGTCATAGTGTGAACAATTAATAAAGAATGTTTATTAACTTAAAAGCACCAAAAGCATGACAAGAAGGACTATAATACACTACAACACATAATTACACTGATGATACACAAAGCATTCCATGAAGTTCCCCCTTTGTTCCCAACTACCTACGTTCCCTGAACTCTGAGATGCCCCTTTGTTCCCAAACAATATCCAATATAATGGGCGGGATTCTCTGATCCTGAGGCTAAGTGTTGCCGCCGTCGTAAACGCTGTCGCGTTTTCCGACGGAGTCAACCTGGCCTCAGGATCTGCAATTCTGGCTCCTACCGGGAGCCAGCACGGCACTGGAGCGACCCACGCCGCTCCAGCTGTCGATCCCAGCGTCAACTGGGCGCCGCGGGGTCCGCGGATGCGCAGTGGAACCGGCGCCAATGTGCGCATGCGCAGTAGCTCCCTTCTCCGCGCCAGCCCCGACGCAACATGGCATAGGGCTACAGGGGCCGACGTGGAAGAAAGGAAACCCCCAGCCCGATAGGCCGGCCCGCTGATCGGTGGGCCCCAATTGCCAGGCCACAGCAGAGGCCCCCCCCCCTGGGGTTGGACACCCCTCCCCCTCCACAGGCCGCCCCCGGACCCTTCCACGCCAAGGTCCCACCGGGTCAGACCAGGTTAGAACAGCGCCGGCGGGACTCAGGTTTTTTGAAACGGCCGCTCAGCCCACCCCAGGACAGGAATCGCCAGGTGGGCCCCCGTAGAGCGGCCCCTGAACGGCACCACGCCGACCATGTCGGTGCCAATGGTGTTGATTCTCCGCAGAATCGCGTCGGGGCAGTGTGGCGCGTTTCGCGCCAGTCGCGGTGATTCTCCGGCCTGGCCCCGGGCTGAGAGAATCCCGGCCAATATAACTATGAGCTAAATCCAGCAGATAATTACCACACCCAGGTTATTTGGACACGTGTCTTTAATTTCAACAAAGGCAAAATCTGCTCGATTCGAGGTTTGATCTTAACCTGCTGCCTGTTTAGCAATAACTTGTTTTCGGGAGACTGTTTATGCATGTGGATTTGACTGTGGTGGTAGCTGTGACTGTGTCCCCTTTCTCCAGTTACTGTACCAATGGATATATCATTCTTTCCTTTAATGTTCTCCACCCGGTGGAGGCTTTTAGCATATACATGTCAGAAAATCATACAGTACAGAAGATGACCTTCGGCCCACTTAACCTGTACTAAAAAAAACAACTCTAATCTACACTAATCCCACTTCCCAGCACGTGGCCCACAGTCTTGAATTTTATGATATTTCAAATGCTCATCCAAGTATTTTTTAAAGATTGTGAGGTTTTCTACCTCAACTATCCTCCCAGGGAGTGCATTCCAAATTCCCACCATCCTCTGAGTGAAAAATCATTTCATCAAGTCCCCTCTAAACCTCCTGCCTTTCACCTTAAAATTATACCTCCTTGTTGTTCATCCTTCAAGTTAGGAGAACAGCTGTTTTCTATCCTTTCCATGGCCCTCATAATCTTATACAACTCGATTTTAAGCTAGCGACTGGACTAGCCGTATAAATACTGTAGTTACAGGAGTAGGTCAAAGACTAGGAATCCTGCAGGGAATAACTCCCCAAAGCTTATCCACCATATACAAGGCATGAATCAAGAGTGTGATGGAATACTCACCACTTGCCTGGATGAATGTAGTTCCAACAACACTCAAGAAGCTTGACACCGTCCAAGACAAAGCAGCCCATTTGGTTGGAACCCTATGCACAACATTCAATCCCTCCACCACCGACGTACAGTAGCAACAGTGTGTGCTATCTACAAGATGCACTGCAGGAACTCATCAAGGCTCCTTATGCAGCACCTTCCAAACCAACAACCACTACCATCTGGAAGGATAAGAGCATCGAATATCTGGGAACACCTCCACTTGGAGGTTCCTCTCCAAGTCACTCACCATCCAGACTGTGAAATATATTACTGTCCCTTCACTGGCACTGGGTAAAATCATAGAGTTTCTCCCTAACACCATGGGTGTACCTACACCTAAGGGACTGCAGTGATTCAAGAAGGCAACTTTCAAAGGCAATGAATGCTAGTCTAGCCAGCGACATCCACACCGAGTAATTTAATATTTCTGTTAATTCTTTTTTTCTTTCTCACTATCCCATCCCTGCACCCCCCCCATCTCTTTTTTAAATGGGCTGTTCAAATTAGAGAGTAAAAATAGGAAATGCTCGAAATACTCAGCAGGCCTGGCAGCATCATTGGTCAGAGAAATAGAGTGAACATTTCATTTTAAGGATATTCTCTCTCCATAGGTACGTCCAGACATGAGGATTTCCAGCATTTTTTGTTTATATTTCAGAGTTACAGCTTCCACAGTATTTAGCTTTTGTTCAGACATGAATCTGTTTTAAATCCTCGCACACACCCTGCAACACTACTGAGTATAAACTTCAAACGTTTCACAAGAGAATTTCCCCACCCATCCAATTGTGAGAAGAGCGATGGAACTATCGCGGTTGGTCGGAGAATCCCCGGGGGGAGGCGCAAATCCCGTCCTGACGCCAGCTGTACTATTCTCCGGCGCCATTTATCAGGGAGGTGGCGGAATTCCCACCATGCCGGTCGAGGGCCATTGACAGCAGCACACCCCCCCCCCCCCCCCCGGCGATTCTCCGGGCCCAGATGGGCCGAGCGGCCGTCCATTTTTGGCCAGTCACCTCACGCACGGCGGGACCTGGCAGGTTAATATGCGGAGGTGGTCCTCGGGGGGGCGCAGGGGGATCCGATCCCAGGGGAGGGGCCACAATGGCCTGGCCCACGATCATGGCCCACCGATCAGCGGGCAGGCTTGTTCCATGGGGGCACTTCTTTCCTCTGCGCCGGGCCCTTGTAGGGCTCCGCCATACTGCCCGGGGGCCGGCGCGGAAAAGAGAACCCCCACGCATGTGCGGAAATACGCCGGCCGGTCCGCACATACATGAGATCACGCCGGCCATTCCACGCATGCCCGAAGTTGCGCCGACCCTTCGGCTCCGGCTGGAGCGGCACCAACCCCTCTGGCGTCCACCTAGGCCGCTAGAAAGGTGAGAATTCCTCACCTTGGGGGGCCATTGACGCCAGAGGTATTGGCGCCGGTTTTTCCGCCGGCGTGGGGACATTGCCCCATTTACAGAGAGTCCTGCCCATCATGACCACTTCCTTACGCACAATATTGCCAAATCACATCTTATCGCGGAGAATGGATTCATCCTGTGTGGTTTATGGCTATGACAATTAATTTGAATTATCCTGCTGTCTTTTAGGAAACATTACAATTTACAGGCAGTCCTCAACCTATATGCAGGTGAGCACTCTGTCTGGCCTCGAGATGCAGATCCAGCTTGACCCAGTCTTTCAGGCGTATGTTAATATTGGAAATGATTTCTTTGGCACCAGTACTGGTAAGAGTTCAAGCACTGTTAAAAGTACTGCAAAATAATTATTTAAATTGCACATATTCTCTCACACTCGGAAAAATCAGCATTTTTATCCTTTTATTTTTTTAAATTTAGAGTAATCAATTATTTTTTCCAATTAAGGGGCAATGTATCATGGCCAATCCACCTACCCTGCACATCTGTGGGGGTGAGACCTGTGGGATTGAATCCGTGACCTCTGCGCCGTGAGGCAGCACTGCTCACCATTGTACCACCGGGCTGTCATATTTTTATCCTTAATCAACAGTAACATTTGTAGGATTTCTGGTTGGGATGGAATAAAAGGATCTGGAATTCAACCATCGGCTGTGCTGACAGCAGTGGTACCGAGTGGTGACTGCAAGGTAATTTTGTGGGCTGAATATCAACCAAGTGGTGACTGAATATTGTCCACAATTGAGTGTAAGATCATCTGGAAACTCTAGAGTAATTGCCCAGAACCTGAAGATCATCACATCTGCTTCTTGGCATATTCGAAATTACAAATAGCAATAGATTAACAGGTTGAAAGCATGCAGGCCAGTGATATTTGTTGAGGGAGCCCCACCTTTGGAAGGACATTTCGGTCCAGTATAAATGGCAACTGCTTCAATGTTTAAAATAATAAAGGGAATCTAGAGCAAGGATCAGAACTGAGCAAGCTAATAGTGAATCCAGGAAAGGATATGAATTGTGGAATGCACTGACCCAGAAATCTATAGACACGCAATTAATTGAGAGAGTTTAAAAAGGTGATGGTCATTTGCTCAGAAGGTAAGGATTAAGGAATTTGGAAGCTTAGAATTTAAGAAGCAAAGCTAGTATGACAAACAAAATAACAAAGCAATATTGACCAGGATACTGGGGATAAATCGCCTGCTTCTCTTTGATGAGTTGAATGGCCTACTTCATGCAACATGTTGGTAACCCAGAGGAAATGTCTGATCACATAATCTGAAATCAGAATTTGGTACTATGTATGATTGTCACAACATTTCTAGCTCTTTGTTACCAATCTCAATGCGCCGATGCACTACATCACACATTGATTTGAGAAGGAGGCTATGATCATTATTATCATGTAGGTTCATGCAGTTTAATTTTTGTAAGCATCTGACTCTAACGTGGCCATGAGTGAGGAGCGAGAAGCTTGTGGCCCTCTGCAATCTGAAAGAATGAAAGGTGATGGGAAATGCTTGCAGAGTGGGTAGAGACACAGATTTTGCTTATTGACTGCGAGGCAATGATATATTTTCACATATAACTCCTGTGCAATTGATTAAAAAGAAATGTTAAGCAATGTTGCAAAATTAGTGTCACCAGAAATAGGTTGCATCATAACTCTTGGATTAAGAGTCCTTGAAGGTAGTCGTGGTAAGGCTAAATGGTTTAGATGGAAATGACAGGCACTCAGCAGAATTAGCAGCAGTACTTCAAGATAAAATGCCTTATGAATAATGTTTTATCTTTAATAAAAGGCAATCTATTCCTATTGTAATATGCAGTCCTTATTCTGTTTCAGGATTGTGTGGCAATTTCAATGGTGATCCCAAGGATGATTTCAGGAATAGTATGGGAATGTTGGAGAACAGTGCTGCACCTTTTGTGAATTCCTGGCAGATTGATTACTACTGTAAATCTGCTATTAACAAATGGACATGCAAACCTACCATGTCAAACTGTAAGTGTGTTTTACATATACGCATTAAATTATACCTTGAATTGGTTCATGGGATCCTTGGAGCCAAGTGGGCAATATTTAAATCCATGGTTTTTAAGGTCTAGAATATGGACCAGACAATGGGATGAAAGTCTCCCTGCCCGTTGTCTGCAGATAAATAATTTGGGGTGGCACGATGGCACAGTGATTAGCACAGCGGAACCAGGTTCAATTATGACCTTGGATAACTGTCCATTTGGAGTTTCCACGTTCTCCCAGTGTCTACGTGTGTTTCGGCCGTGTGCTCCGGTTTCCTCCCACAGTCTAAAGATGTGCAGGTTAGGTGGGGTTACAGGGATAGGGCATGGGCCTGGGTGGGGTGCTCCTTCGGAGGGACGGTGTAGTCTCAATGAGCCGAAATGCCTCTTTCTGCACTGTAGGGATGCTATGATTTTTCTGAGTTTGTGCCTGGCCCACTAGCCATACAAACCTGAAAAGTTAGGAGTCGCAGCCCATGATTTTCCACCTCAAATGCACCCATCGGAAATGTAAACTGATCTTAAGGCTCCACTTGAAATGGATATGAGCAGCAAAAGATATCTTCCACAGCACAAAGCTGCATCAAAGAAAGAAAGGCTTGCATTTATATAATGTACCACCCTTCATGACCACAGGACATCTTAAAGTTCTTTACAGCCAATGAAGTACTTTTGAAATGCAGCCACTGTTGTAAATTGAAAACGGGAGCTAATTGTACACACATTCGGTTCCCCAAACAGCAAATAATCTGCTTTTGTAATTTTGATTGAGGGATAAATGTCAACCAGGACACTGGGAATAAACTCCCTTCTTCTCTTTGATATAGTACTATGAGATCTTTTACATCCACCTGAGAAATACTCTTACGAACTTTTACAGATGCACCATAGAAAGCATCCTATATGGTTGCATCACATCTGCATCCTATCCATGTATTTAAAGAAATAGTTTGGATTTGGATTTGGATTTTGTTTATTGTCACGTGAACCGAGGTACAGTGAAAAGTATTTTTCTGCGAGCAACTCAACGGATCAATAAGTACATGAAAAGAAAAGAAAAACATAATAGGGCAACACAAGGTACACAATGTAACTACATAAACACTGGCATCGGGTGAAGCATGCAGGAGTGTAGTGTTAATCAGGTCAGTCCATAAGAGGGTCATTTAGGAGTCTGGTAACAGCGGGGAAGAGTCTGTTTGTGCGTGTTCTCAGAGTTTTGTATCTCCTGACCGATGGAAGAAGTTGGAAGAGTGAGTAAGCCGGGTGGGAGGGATCTATGATTATGCTGCCCGCTTTCCCCAGGCAGCAGGAGGTGTAGATGGAGTCAATAGATGGGAGGCAGGTTTGTGTGATGGATTGGGCTGTGTTTGCGACTCTCTGAAGATTCTTGCGGTCTTGGGCCGAGCAGTTGCCATACCAGGCTGTGATGCAGCCCGATAGGATGCTTTCTATGGTGCATCTGTAAAAGTTCATAAGAGTTAATGTGGACATGCCGAATTTCCTTAGTTTCCTGAGGAAGTATAGGCGCTGTTGTGCTTTCTTGGTGGTAGCGTCGACATGGGTGGACCAGGACAGATTTTTGGAGATGTGCACCCCTAGGAATTTGATGCTGCTAACTATCTCCACCTTGGCCCCGTTGATGTGACAGGGGTGTGTTTCCTGAAGTCAATTTCCAGCTCTTTAATTTTGCTGGCATTGTTGTCGCTGCACCACTCCACTAGTGAGAAGGCACAATGGTAATCATTTTTTAAAAAATTTAAAAATAAATTTAGAGTACCCAATTCATTTTTTCCAATTAAGGGGCAATTTTGCGTGGCCATTCCACCTACCCTGCACATCTTTGGGTTGTGGGGGCGAAACCCATGCAAACATGGGGAGAATGTGTAAACTCCAGGCGGACAGTGACCCAGAGCCGGGATTGAACCTGAGACCTCAGCGCCGCGAGTCAGCAATGCTAACCATTGCGCCACCATGCTGCCCCAGCACAATGGTAATCATGCTTGATTTTAAGATGTATATTGACTGAATTAATCAAATTGGCAAGGGTAGCCTTGAGGGAGATTACATAGAGCGCATGAGGGATTATTTCTGAGAGCCATATGTTATGGAGCCAACCTGGAAGCAGGTTATTTTAGATTAAGTATTATGCAACGAAGAAGGGTTGATAAATAGCCTTGTCATTAAGGATCCTCTTGGAAGGAATGATCACAACATGCTAGAATTTAAAATTCAAATTGAGCGAGAGAGGACAGAGTGCCATATTATAGTTTTAACATCGGGCAGAGCTAATGAGACAGGCCTGAGGAAAGAGTTGGCCTAAGTAGACCGGGCACAAATAATTGAATGTAGGACAGTTCAGGAGCAATGGCGGATGTTCTGAGATATTAAACACCCCTCAGTTAAAGTATCCTGAAAGGAAGAGAAATTGTAAAAGGAGCTCAGACTTAGACTTAGAATTTACAGTGCAGAAGGAGGCCATTCGGCTCATCAAGTCTGCACCTACCCTTGAAAAGAGCACCCCACCCAAGCCCACACCTCCACCCCTTCCCCGTACCCCTTTAACCCCACTCCACCTTTTCTGGACACCAAAGGCAGTTTAGCATGGCCAATCCACCTAGCCTGCACATCTTTGGACTGTGGGAGGAAAGTGGAGCACCCGGAGGAAACCCACGCACACACGGAGAGAATATGCAGACTCCGTACAGGCAGTGACCCAAGCCGGGGATCGGACCTCGGACCCTGGAGCTGTAAAGCAACTGTGCTAACCATTGTGCTGCCCCATGCTGTTCCATAACTAAACAAGGAGGACATAAAGGCAAACACTAGGGCATATCATACTGCAAAAGCTAGTGGTACGCTGGAGGATTGGGAGACCTATAGAGTTCAGCAAAAAGCTACTAAAAATAGAATCAAAAAATCTAAGATGAACTACAAAAGGAAACTAGCAGTAAACATAAACACTGATTCCAAGAGCTTCTATAAGTATGTTAAGAGGAAGAGAATAGCTAAAGTAATGTTGGCCCTTTAGAGGATGATACTTGTGAGGCAATAATGGGGAACACAGACGGCAGAAGCACTGAACCAATATTTTGCCTCTTTACTGGAGAAAATAATTTTAAAAATTCCAAGAACTGCAGTTGATGCAGAGGAACTTAGTGCAGTGAGCATAACTAGGGAGAAGGTATTGAATAAACTAATGGGACTAAAGGCAGTTGAGTCTCCAGGACCTGATGGTCTGCACCCTAGGGTATTAAGGGAGGTGGCAGCACGGATAGTGGATGCATTGGTTATGATATTTCAAAATTCCCTGGATTCTGGAAAGGTCTTGGTGGATTGGAAACACGCTAATGTAACGCCCCTATTCAAAAAGGGAGAGAGGCAAAAAGTAGGAAACTATAGACCAGTTAGCTTGATCTCTGTGGTGGGGAAGTTGCTGGAATCAGTCATTAAGGAGGAGGTGACTGAACATTTGGAAAGACAAAGCTCAATCCACCATTGTCAGCATGGTTTTATGAAGGTTAAGTCATGCTTGACAAACTTGCTTTGAGGAAGTAACCAGCAAAGTGGATAATGGGGAACCTGTGGATGTGGTATATCTAGACTTCCAGAAGGCGTTTGACAAGGTGCCGCATAAAAGATTGATCTAGAAGGCGATATCTCAGGGGGCTGGGGGTAGAATACTAGATTGGATTGAGGATTGACTGACTGACAGAAAACAGAGGGTCGGATTAAATGAGTCCTTCTCTGGCTGGCGATCTGTAACTAATGGGGTGCCGCAGCGTTCAGTCCTCAGACCTCCACTGGTTACATTCTAGATAAATGATCTGCAAGCAGGAACAGAGTGTAACATAGAAAAATTTACAGATGATACTCAAATAGGTGGGAAAGCAGGCAGTGAAGAGGAAATGAAGATTTTACAGACAGATATAGATAGGCTAGGAGATTGCGCCAAAGTTTGGCAGATGGAGTCTAATGTGAGGTTATTCATTTTGGCTGAAAAAGGAGTCAGGCAAATTATTATCTAAATGGAAAACAGAATCAAAATGCTGGGCAGAGGAATCTGGGTGTCTTTGTTCATGAATCGCAGAAAGTCTGCATGCAGTTACAAAATGTAACAAGAAAGGCAAATGGAATGCTAGCGTTTATTGCAAAAGGACTGGAGTGTAAAAGTAAAGGAGTATTGTTGCAATTGTGTAGGGTGTTGGTGAGACCACATATGGAGTATTGTGCCCAGATTTGGCCTCCTTATTTGAGGAAGGATGTGGTGACATTGGAAGCAGTTTAGAGGAGGTTCCAGATTGATTCCAGTAATGAAGAAGCTGACGTAAGAGGCCTGAATTGCCTACTTCTGCTCCTAATTCCTATGTTCTTTTGTCGCATCTAACATTCCAACATTCGATCTGTTCTTTACTGGAGGTTCAGCCTTGATTTTCTTTGCTCAAGGCCAGCAGTAGGATTTGGACCAAAAGCCTTCAACAAGATTTAGTGATAAGTTGTAGTTGCTGGTTGTGAGTTCAAACCCCACTGCAGCAACCTATGCTAGCAACACTGGTCTGAGGGTATATTGCATTGTCAAAGATAATCAGCAAAATTCTCCATTCCTGAGACTAAGTGTTGACGCTGGGGCAGGATTAGTGGACTTCTACAGCAGCAAAACTGCCGTCGGACCTGGACCAATTCAACGACCGTTAAGGGGCTAGTACCAATCGATTCCAATGGGAAATGGTGTGGAATTCGCCAGTTTCACGATTGACACTCAGGAGGCTAACAAGCTGCAGTCGCTTACACTTCACTGCCCACACACACCATCCAGCCAACAAGGTGGCAGTGAGGAGAGCGGCATCCTATTTTACGGACGCTGAGCTCAAGACCCTGCTAGACGTCGCGGAGGAGAGGCAGGCGACCCTCTACACCGGCCCAGGAAGGAGGCTGCCAGCCGCCGCCGATGGCTGGACCTGGGCGCATGTGGCAGAAGTCATCAGCGCGGTGAGAAACACTGTCCTGACCGGCACTACCTCCTCAGGGTGGCCAGGGTGAATAGGCAGCATTGTGCCCCTGGCACCTACCCCCGTCCCACACACCCGTAATCCTACCCCCGCACCCTCCTCCCGGTGGGTGCCCGAACCCCCACCCTGCAACACATGCCGGCACCCATACCAGCCGCCATGGGTGCTCTGGCCATTGAAGCCACCAGCTACCCACCCCCTCGGCTGCATGCATCGGACTGTCTAACACTGTGCGTTTTCTGTTTCCCTATATCCCCCACCTCTAAGGCGAAGACTGCCCATAACCGCAGAGAGTGGGAGAAGACTGGAGGGGGACTGCTGGATCTACGGCCCCTCACCGCAGCAGAGCAGAGGGCCCTGGACATGGTCAGTGGACCTGAGAAAAGGGCAGTCGCCCGGGTGGAGATCGGCCTTGCGGCATTGGGCGAGGATGTGACCCTGCTGAGTTGTGGTTCCCCCGACACGTGTGACGACCCCCCACCTCTCCACCACCCACACAGCGCCCTCATATCCACACCACACCACCCCCAACACCATCCTCACACCCACCCCCACCACCAATCCTCCCCTCACAACCCTCACACTCACTGGCTTACCCCACCCCACCCTCACCCCCACCCTCACCCCCACCCACCCCCACAGCCTCTCTTCACCAGCCCTATTCCGCTCTCCCAAACACCCCCCCCCCCCCGCCAACATACGACCCCCCCCAGAGCTCGAGACTGGGGACAATACAGATTTCCCGTCACAGATGTCTGCAACACCCACCACCATCGCAGAGACACTCAGCCAGTTGGGCACTTCGTGAAGAACTCCTGGGGCATTATCTGGTGCGCGCCACACAGCTGCTCTGGTACATCAGGTAGAGGTAGGAACACCCAAGGGGGCGGACGGTTGGAGGGTGGGACGACCTCAGGAACTGGCTACTGTTTTGGGCTTCTGAAAAGGATAGCCCCATCTATAGTGGAGATGCAGTTGCAGAGCCAGGGACTACATGAGGGATTGTTGGCGAGCATCCAGCACCTACAGGTGCAGTTCGAGCAGTCCAAACGCATGCAGAAAGCAGGAGGTGGTCCCGGTCATGTGTGCCACCCAGGCCAACACCACATGGGTTGCATCCGGGTTGGAGGACTTGGGGCGAGGGTTTCGGATATGGATCAACTTGTCCGAGGCCTGGGGCACTCTGAGCTGATCATGGTGAGGACAGGGCTGCCCTATCACAGGCAGCCATGTGCCAGGGCAACCTAAACTTTGCAGCGATGCTCCTGAGCATGGCCCAGTCACAGCAGTCCACGGCTGAGAGCATCGGCGGCATTGCCCAGGCAATGTGGCACTAGGCCGCTGAGGCACTGACTCAGAGGGAGGTGGCCCAGTTCCAGAGGGAGATGGTGCAGACACTGGCTGCTGTGGCACAAAACCAGAAGGTGATGGCACAGGCGCAGCATGATGAAGTGCAGTTCCATACGGAGGTGGTCCATTCTCTGTGCTCCATGGCCGTGAGAATGCAAATCCTGGTCAAGATGGCAGTGAGCCTCCATGGATCCCCCTTTCCATGGAGTAGCCCATGGGCCATCGGGCACTCTGAGAGAGGAGAAGGTGATGTGGCCCGTGCCGGTGACTCCCGCACCCTGGACTCTTTCTCCGCTATTCCCCCCCCCCGTCCCTGGCGCATCAAATAGGCAGCAGGCAAAACAAGGCAGCCCCACATCAGCTGGGACACCCAAGCAGCAGTCGGGCTCATCCAGGCCCCATCGCCCAGAAGGCGGTCGCCAAAGGGGACCCAGGTCACAGGGCGGGAATCACTGCAGGTGGACTTGGCTCAGATACCACAGTTCAACCTGCGCTCACTGCTCTGGTGTCCCACCCCCATCCTCTCCCATTATCCCCACACCCGCCACCCTAGCGATTCGATGGGACCATGTGATAGAATGCAACGATCACCCAGCTGGACGGTGGAAAGTGCTACTATGGGTAGGAATCAGACTTTGTCAAACAATGCGGAGCACCAGAGCTCATCGCAGGGCATGTTGTCATCATCCTCGATCCCATGGGCCAGACCTGCTGTTACTGCCAACCCAGGGCCCACACCCCATAGTGCGGCAGGTATGTAACATGGAGGGGATTGCAGGCAGAGGGGGGTAGCGGGGGAGCGGTGGGGTGCAGTGTTCATCCCCAGCCAGACCCTCCCCCCAACCCATCCCGTAGTCTGTGAACCTGGAGCTGATTAGAGCATCCCATTTGCATTAGCCCTGGCGCACACGCTGTGCGGCATCCCGGGCCCCATGGTTTGTCGATTTTTGTAAGGGCCACGAAGAATCCAGCACAAGTTTTAAGGATACAAAATAATAACATTTATTTACTATAACATATATACATAACAGTAGCAGCAACTTCCCTTGCTACATACTCCTTCCTGCTGGTTCCTGAACTGGCCAGCTTTATTTGTACTAGGAGTTTACTAATGGTTTCTCCGCCCCCCTCATTGGGGAAGCTCATACTCCCACAGGATTGTGGGATAGTCATTAGTCCCCAGCCAATGGTAAGTAGGCAGGTTATAACATCCCTCCCCCCCAAAGTCCAAGGAATCCATCGAAGACCCTGGCGAAGGAGGGCGTCGGACTCGTTTGGCCGGAGGCCGGACACCATTTGCACGCGGCGCTGGATCAGGCGGCGTGTAACGAGACGGAGACCGGCGCTTCCGTGATGAACGGCGCGGTTGTACATCCACGGCCCGTGGACCCGAGGATTCCCCCTCTGATGCATCCTGTGTCTCCATCTCGGAGTCAGAGTCTGCTGCCTCCGTCATGTCAGTGTCTCTATCTCCACTCGGTCCCGTAACGACCTGCGCAGGCTTCGAGTGAGGCACCAGTGGAAGATTGTGAGGACTACCTTCACTTGGCTCTGGTCTCTGCGGCTGTTGAAATGAGCTCCGGGGGCGGGGAATCTTTTGAGGGGATGGTCTTCTGGACCGAACGTGGTCTACATGTTTTTGCTGGAGACGACCCTGGGCTTGCATTTGGTAAGATATAGGGCCCGTTTGGCGAAAGATTACCCCAGGAACCCATTGGGCACCACCAGCAAAATTCCGAAAGAACACTGGGTCACCGGGCGCAAACTGCCGAATCGGCGCCAATGTCCGGGAAAACCATACTAAGGCGGGTGCGAAGTCTCCGGCCCATTAGGAGTTCTGCGGGAGCTACCCCAGTCACTGCATGGGGGGTGGTCCTGTACGTAAACAAAACGCGAGCCAGTCTCGGTCCATTGATCCGGAAGACTGCTTCTTTAGGCCTCTTTTGAATGTCTGCACTGCGCGCTCTGCCAACCCATTTGAAGCCGGGTGGTAAGGGGCAGTGCGGATATGGCGGATGCCGTTCATCTTCGTGAACCTCGCAAACTCCTCACTCGTGAATGGAGTGCCGTTATCCGTGAATGGAGTGCCGTTATCCGTGACCAGTACCTCGGGGAGGCCATGCGTACTAAACGATAAACGCATCTTTTCAATTGTTGCGCAGGACGTTGTCCCCTGCATCTTATGCACCTCTAGCCATTTGGACTGGGCGTCAATTAGTAGAAGGAACATGGATCCTTGAAAAGGGCCTGCAAAATCTGCATGCAAGCGTGCCCAAGGCCGCCCTGGCCATTCACAGTGATGTAGGGGCGCGGCCGGCGGAAGCTTCTGATGCTCCTGGCAAATGGAGCAGTTTTGGGCCACCTTCTCAATGTCGGTGTCGAGGCCTGGCCACCAGACATAACTCCGGGCCAACATTTTCATTTTGGTCACGCCTGGATGCCCATTGTGCAAGTCTGATAGTATCAGCTCCTGGCCTTTTTCCAGGACAATCACACGCGTCCCCCACAAGAGGATGTCGTCTTCCACGCTGAATTCTGACAGCTTGGAGGAAAATGCCCGCAACTCGCCTGGGAGCTGTCTATGCTGCCCACCATACAGGACTATGTGCCGAACCTTTGACAGGACTGGCTCCGTCTGGGTCCACTCACGGATCTGTGATGCCGTGACAGGCAAGGTGTCCATAAAATTTAGGGTTGCAACCACCTCACCGGTCGTGGGGGTCGACATGGGGCCGGTCGATAAAGGCAATCGGCTCAGTGCGTCGGCATTTGCTATCTGCGTACCTGGTTTGTGCTCCAGAGAATACTCGTATGCAGCGAGCAACAAAGCCCAACGCTGGATCCGTGCGGAAGCAATGGGCGGTATTGGCTTATCCTCTCTGAAAAGTCCCAGCAGGGGCTTATGATCAGTCACGATAGTGAAATGGCGGCTGTACACGTACTGGTGGAAGGGTTTCACCGCAAAAACCACTGCCAGGCCCTCCTTCTCGATCTGCACGTACTTTTTCTCCACTGCAGTCAATGTGCGGGAGGCGAAAGCGATCGGTCGTCTGGCCCCGTTCTCCATCTTGTGGGACAGGACGGCCCCAATACCATACGGGGATGCATCACATGTGACGAGCAAAGGCTTTCCAGGATCATAGTGGGTTAGTAACCTAGACGACGACAATTGTTGCTTTACCCGCCGGAAAGTGGTTTCTTGCGGCTGACCCCAAACCCAGTTGTGATTTTTCTTTAGCAGAAGGTTCAAAGGGGCCAGCGTAGTTGCCAGATTGGGGAGGAACTTCCCGTAATAGTTTACGAGACCGAGAAAAGAACGAAGATGCGAAGTGTCAGTCGGGGCGGGGGCATGTTGAATTGCACGCATCTTCTCTGCGACGGGGTGCAGACCTTCGCGGTCCACCTGATAACCTAGGTAGACTACTTCCTTTGCCTGAAATACGCACTTTGTGCGACGTAAACGGACTCCAGCCTCCGAAAGGCGTCTAAGGTCAGCCTCCAGATTTTCCAAATGTTCCTGCTCCGACGTCCCTGTAATCAAAACGTCATCTAGGTAGACAGCCACACGTGGTAAACCTCTCAAAATGCCCTCCATAGCACGTTGAAAAATTGCGCAGGCAGAGGATACTCCAAAGGGCAACCGTGTATATTCATACAGGCCCCGGTGTGTATTAATCGTGACATATGGTCGGGAGGCAGGGTCCAGCTCCAACTGCAGGTAGGCGTGACTCATCTCTAATTTTGTGAATGAGAGTCCACCTGCAAGTTTCGCGTAGAGATCCTCTATGCGAGGCATTGGGTATCGGTCGAGTCGGGAAACTGTATTCACTGTAAGTTTATAGTCGCCACACAAGCGAACTGTGGCATCTGGCTTCATTACTGGTACAATTGGTGCTGCCAGTCAGCAAAACGGACGGGCCTGATAATACCCAAACTCTCCAAACGAGTGAGCTCCCCTTCTACCTTCTCGAGCAAGGCGTAAGGCACTGGGCGCGCCCGGAAATAGCGCGGCGTGGCTCCTGGTTCAACTTGGATACGGGCTACGGCCCCTTTTATTTTCCCCAAACCAGGCTGGAATACATCTGGGTATTGTCCTAGCACCTCAGTCAACCCTTCAGAAACTGTCTGGAGGATGTGCTGCCATTGCAACCGCAAATGGCGCAACCAGTCCCGACCCAACAGGCTGGGCCCATGGCCGCGCACCACGATAAGTGGGAAACGCCCCTCCTGGCGTCCATAGACAACAGCGGTCATTGTAGTTCCTGCAATGTCCAGTGGTTCCCCATGTAGGTGGCCAACCTGGCCTGTGAGTCGGTTAATGTAAGGGTCTGTATACCCTGCTTGATGCGGTCGAATGTCCTCTGCGCGATCACGGAGACCGCTGCGACAGTATCCAACTCCATCTCAAGCGGGTGGCCATTGACCCGTACTGTCACCTTAATGGGGGCCACACGTGGAGCTGCCACACAATGCAGCTGCAGGCAGTCGTCCTCCGTCTCCACGTCCTCAGGAGTAGTCGCCGCAGGTTCATCCACATGGAAGGTACGGCCTCTGGGCTGGTCCCAGTTACGGCCCCTGGGCTGGTCCCAGTTTCGGTCGGAACGACGGCGCCTCTGGCGTCCCCAGGACCACCGTCCGCGACGGGGTCGGCGCCTACAAGTCTGACACGGACATGGCTCCTCATCCATTGGCTCTGGAGAAGGCTCCCTTCGGGGAGGAATGTCCGATGGCCACTGGCGTCGGTCCGGACGTTGCCTCGCCCAAGGTACCGCAGGAGTGCGGGGGGACGTTTTCGGACGGAAGGGGTTGCGCCCCAAGGCATGCACTTCCATTCCTTGTAGCTCCTGTACTCCTCGCTCTGCGCTCTTGGAACAATACTATTTGAATGGCCTGTTGAAAAGTCAATGTTGGCTCCGCTAACAACTTTCTCTGGGTGGCCGCATTGTTAATACCGCAAACCAAACGGTCGCGTAACATTTCTGACAAGGTCTCACCATAGTCACAGTACTCCGCAATCCTGCGTAGCCTGGATAGAAAATCGGCAAGGGATTCTCCAGGGGTCCTCTCAGCGGTATTGAACCGGTAACGCTGGACTATCGTCGACGGGGTTGGGTTAAAATGTTGTCCCACTGTATTCACAAGTTCATCAAACGTTTTGGTGTCCGGCGCAGCTGGGTACGTAAGGCTCCTAATCACCCCAAACGTATGCGGGCCGCAGGCGGTGAGCAATCTGACCACCTGCCGCTCGTTTTCGGTGATATTGTTTGCCCGGAAATAGTAACGCATCCGTTGTGTGTACTGGTTCCAGCTTTCCAGCGCAGCATCAAAAACATCCAAACGTCCATACAGAGGCATGGTATAATAGAAAACAACTTCCAACCTGTATCCAACAAAAATCCAGGGAGGTGGCTTCAGCAGTGGAGACAGCTATTCACTTTAACCCTCGTCACCAGTTTTGTAAGGGCCACGAAGAATCCAGCACGAGTTTTAAGAATACAAAATAATAACATTTATTTACTTTCACATATATACATAACAGTAGCAGTAACTTCCCTTGCTACATACTCCTTCCTGCTGGTTCCTGAACTGGCCAGCTTTATTTATACTAGGAGTTTACTTGTGGTTTCTCCGCCCCCCTCATTGGGGAAGCTCATACTCCCACAGGATTGTGGGATAGTCATTCGTCCCCAGCAAATGGTAAGTAGGCAGGTTATAACATTGATTTTCACCCTCCCCCGCATCCTCCTCGTTGGATGAGGGCTGGCATTTATCCTCCTCCTCCAGCACATCGCCCCTCTGGTGCGCGATGTTTTGGAGAAAGCAGCAGGCCACCACGATGCGGGGCGACCCTCCCAGCGCTATAATGGAGGACCCCTCCAGAGTGCTTCCGGCTCTGAACCGCAACTTCAAGCGGCCGATGCACCTCTCGATCATGCCCCTGGTCACAGTATGGCTGTCACTGTCGCAATCTATGTCGATCTGTCGCCTCCGGATAGGCGTCATCAGCCACAACCGCAGCGGATAACCCCTGTCGCCCAGGAGCCAACCCCCCAGCTAAGAAGGGGTAGGATGCCTCAAAGAGGTCAAGAACCATCAAATGTGCCAGGATGAAGGCGTGGTGCACACTGCCCAGATATCAGGTGCAGACATGGATGAAGCGCATCTGATGGTCACTCACCAACTGCACGCTCATCGAGTGGAACCTCTTTCGGTTTATGAAAAGCGGCCTGTCATTTGCAAGTGCTCGTAGGGCGACATGCATCCCTTCAATCACCCCCGGGACCCCACATGTTGGTGATGGCGGCGAACCCCGCTGCCCGGGCATCCTGGTGGGCTCGGTCCACATTGAAATGGGTGTATTGTGCCGACTGGGCATTGTCTGCAGAGGGTGAAAGGTCGACATGTTAGCATGGTGCGTACCCCCGTGCCCAAACAGTTCCACTGGTTAGCACTGCAATCCCTGCCCTCACACATCACCCCACACCCCTGGCCCTGGTGCCAGGGGCACGAACAGCTGACGTTGCTCTTGCCAGTCACTCTGCAGAACCAGGAGCCAAGGTGGATGGTCAGTGGTGTGTGCAGCAAGATGGCTGCCTTTCATGCCGCGGCAATGGCGGTCCGTGCCTGAGCACCGCTCCCGTACCTTGGGGGGGTCACTCCGGTCCCATGGCCCATCAGCTCCGTCAACCCCCTCCCCCCCCCAGCCCTGGCAGGGACCCCCAGCCCCAGCGATTTGGCAGGAACCCGGCGTCCACCATTTTTGCGTCAAAACCGATTCTCTGCCCAATCGCCTTCCTTGATTTCAGTGTTGGCCGATGGAGAAACCCGCCCAATATCTTTCAGATATTGAATTTATGACCCATAAATCTGATATACTGGAAGAACAGCAGGAAATTCGCTCAATTGACATTCAAGTCTTAACCCTTCCAACTAAAGCTAACTGGAGTGGATTATTGGCACCCACTTTCATGGAACTGAAGCAAGGATGGAGCCTCAGTCAGTGAGTGGATTTGCTGACTTGAGGTTGCTTTATTCCTGTCCAACCTAATGACATCAGTGACACCACAGTACTATTTTACTGAAACTTGAAGGAGAAGCTCCATTTGACAACTCCCCAGCACAGTGACAAGAGCCCAGATAACACACCTTATTTTACTCTTCAGGACTCTTGTTGAAAAAAGAGACTTTTTGTTTTTAAAAGTACCCAATTCTTTTTTTTTTCAAATTAAGGGGCAATTTAGCGTGGCCCATCCAACTTATCTGCACACCTCTGGGCTGCAGGGGTGAGACCACGCAGTGAAGGGGAATGTGAAAAGTCCTCACGGACATTGATCATGGGGCCGGTATCGAACCCGGGTCCTCGGTGCCGTGAGGCAGCAGTGCTAACCACTGAGCCACCATGTTGCCTTTGAAAAGAGAGACATGTAGCTGAATCTTTTCATCTTGCATTCATCATGACAAATGCCAAATTTCAAACAATCACAATTTATATCTACTACAGGAGAAAAGGGTACTGCGTGGTTGACATGTTGACTATTTGGCTGAGGCGTTGGCATGAAGAAGGAAAAGTGGAATTATAAGCTCCACGCAATTCAAAAAAGGTGAACATATCACTTTTTTAAGCTCTGAATTGGTCCCTGCATAGGAAGATATGTCGCTTCAAGCAAACATAAATAAGCCAGGTTACGAGATTGACTGATTATCTAAAGTTGGTTGTTAGTATAGCACACTCAGGATCGTTCAGCAAATGCTGCCCAATCAGCGAACTGAGTCATCAACTTTACCAGCCAATCAGCGCTGTTTTTACTTGTGGTATAAATTGTGTTTGTTTGAAATGTGGCATTCTTATGTTTGTCCTCATGAGAGCAAGATGAAAAGCTTCATCAAAATGTGTTCAGCAACTGCAAGATGACTCCTGGGAACAATGGATATCCTCAGGACCTGGCTCATTACACCTGTGTGAAATCCACTAAACTCAGCAAAGGAGAGGAGTAATGCTGCCCCTGCCTTAACAAGGGCACCAATGGAACCATTGTCCTGCTGAAGATGAGGTTCTGCTGCCTGGATCGCATAGCTGGGCACTTCAGCATGTGTCAGAGGGAGTCTTCCAGAGAATTACAGTCCACATTATGGGCAGCACGGTAGCACAAGTGGATAGCACTGTGGCTTCACAGCGCCAGGGTCCCAGGTTCGATTCCCCGCTGGGTCACTGTCTGTGCAGAGTCTGCAAGTTCTCCCCGTGTCTGCGTGGGTTTCCTCCAGGTGCTCCGGTTTCCTCCCACAGTCCAAAGACGTGCAGGTTAGGTGGATTGGCCATGATAAATTGCCCTTAGTGTCCAAAAAGGTTAGGAGGGGTTATTGGGTTACGGGGTTAGGGTGGAAATGGGTCGGTGCAGACTCGATGGGCCGAATGGCCTCCTTCTGCACTCTATGTTCTATGTTCTATGTAATACCCTACACAATGTTGTGCAACTAAAAAATAAGGAATTGCCTGATGGGGAGATGGAAGAGCCGTAGGCCTCCTCAGACGAGGAAGAAGGGGAAGGGCCCAATGTTCATGTTAGCGCGATGGAATGACGTGTCAGACAGGCCTGTGACATCCTAATGTTATTCTTGCTGAAATCTGGTTAAGTCCGTTCAAAATCTCTTGATCTCTTCCTCATAAATGTTGTGTTGTAAGTTCTAGCAGATCTGGCCCACTCCTTCTTGTCAATCTACATTCATCTAACCTCTGGCACCCAGAAGGAAAACTGCTGCAGGCCCTTGGCATGAGTACGCCTCTACTAATAATAATCTTTATTGTCACAAGTAGGCTTACATTAACACTGCAATGAAGCTACCGTGAAAAGTCTCCAATCGTCTCATTCCGGCGCCTGTTCAGGTACACTGAGGGAGAATTCAGAATGTCCAAATTACCTAACAGCGCGTCTTTCGGGACTTGTGGGAGGAAACCTACGCAGACACAAGGAGAACGTGCAGACTCTGCACAGATAGTGTCCCAAACCAGGAATTGAACCGGGGGGGCCCTGGCGCTGTGAAGTAACAATGCTACCCACTGGGCTACCGGTGACCATTTTTATGACCCCTCTCACATTTGTACACCATGGATGGTAAACTCCATTGTAATCTGTGTGAAGGACACCTTAAACAGCCCAGTGGGCCTCCTATCGCACCATAGAATCTATCATAGAATCCCTACAGTGCAGAAGGAGGCCATTCGACCCATCGAGTCAGCACCAGCCCTCTGAAAGAGCACTCTACCCAAGTCCACTCCACCGCCCACCTCATCCTATTCCCGTAATCTAATCTGAACATCACTAGAAACTGAGGGACAATTTAGCATGGCCAATCCACCTATCCTGCACATCTTTGCACTGTGGGAGGAAACCGGAGCATACTTTAAGGAAATCAGTGGCAGGGTAGTGGGAGACATTGAAGAAGAAGGAGGGGAGGTTTGGGACAAATATGTCCCCTGTGAGAAAAAGGGTGTGATCTAAAAGAGCATGTTGAGTTGGATAAGACAAAAGAAAAGAAAATGGGACCGTAAGAACAGGAAATCTGGCAGATGGAGGGACTAATTAGGTGGGAACTGAAATCCCAGTTTCCCAGCATTCAGCTGAGCATGAGAAATTCAGTCGGGCTTGTCAGCAGTGGAGTGGCCTGCACGCAACCTGGTGACAGGAACCTATTTACCAAGTATTCGCATACCATGAATATTCATTAAATGGGGACAAATTAAGTAATATTTTCAAGATTAAGTCAATGTTGCATGAAGAGCAAATGCCTCCAGTTTCCTGACAGTTTAAAGATGGTGTGCACCGGACAAGGTTATCCAGTCTTTAGATTTGAGTTCTGGTATTGTCATTTTTTAACTCAGTGGCACAGACAGAGATCAGGAGAACATGGACAGTCTGCTGGCGGCAAGAAAAAGGATTGATGTTCGAGGAAGTGATGGTCGAAGCATCAAATGGCCCTGCGGTTGGCTGTCAAGGATGCTGGTGGTGATTGCATCCTCAAATGATGATTGCACTGGCAAGACGGAGCTGATAGTGGTCAGGTCATCAAACAGCAGTATGGCAAGGCATTAGCATGGGAGTGGTGGGTGAAGAGGTGGCCAAAGGAAGCCTGGCTCTAGCCTATCGAGTGGGGTCCATCGCTGCCAAAGTCTTGTCCTGTATGCCCAATGGAGACAGGTCAACAATCAAGGAAGGAACATCCCGTTTGAAACAGAGCAGTTCCAGCTGCAAGGAAGGCAAGTCAGTGGTCTCTGAGTGAGCATCAAGGAAAAGCAATGGCAGATTAAGGACCATGGAGGAATGCTGAAGTAAGATGGCAGGAAGTTTGAAGCTAAGCGGGATTGTTGAAGGTCACTGGCTGTGAGTGACATTTAGCTGCTCCTGTATAATTGGGGGATGGAGCTGGGTGGTGTTGTGAATATTAAGGGAGCTCAAGGACAACAGAGGGAGAATGGAGCTGTATGAGGTACAGCTGCAGTGTTCCTAGACTTGGCTGCAAAGAAAGTTGTACCTCACTGGAGATCATGCTCTTGGGTGAGGAAGTCTATGTAGAATGGGAAGAATTCTGCATGTGGCTTGTGAGAGGTTCATACATTCCCATTGGTCAAGTGTAGTGCTGTAGGAATTAAGACCTCTGTCTTCTTCACACAGTTTACTTTTTGGATTTGCAATGCGTCTCATATACCCAACCTTTTTGCAACTTTGGGCGGTGGAGGGTGGCCATGGCTATCCAGTAGCGTATGCTGTCAGGCCATCAGCCAATTGAAGCCGAGCTGGGGAGTTAGGTTAGGAGGAAGGCAATCTGGGTCACCATCATCGCCAAGGAGCATTACTTTGTCAGCAAGTTTCAGAATGCGCACCAACTACCTCCAGATGTCTTAAGGGGTAATACCAGCAAAGTCTGAGGCTTCCCTGTGTAGCCATCTGGGATGGCCACTTACAATAAGAAACATGGACGGTTGCAAAGCATAACGGAAAAAATGGACAATGCAAGGATCAGGCAGGCTCAGAGCCTGAATGTATATTTGTGAGCGAGGAATCCAGACGGTATCGAAACCCCCAACCGATTAGCATTTTGATGGCCCATCTCCGTAAGACAAAGGACTGATACTTGAGCAACCAATACAATCCCAGACATTTCGGCGCCACTCCCTGTACCCAGGAAGCATCAACAACAGGGTCAATGACCGCTTAGGACACGCCCAGCCATCAAGGCACCCGCCCCTTTATTGGTTCAAATTGGACACAGTGATCAAGAACTACCCAATTAGTGGGGTCCAAACTGAAGGACCGCCCAAAAGAGCATGAAAACCCCCAAGGATAAAGAGAGAGACCACCATGTGTTCGATCTCTCTTGGACCTGGCGCTCCGGCAACATCCACCTCCAATTGCAGCACCACCAGAAGCAAGTTCAAGTTCAACGCCCGTTACCAGACGGATGAGCCCAGCTGAGCAGCAGTTACTTCTCCAGACCCAGTAGATCCAGATTCGAACAACGGCCACTGTTCCTCTGACCGGGTGCCTGAAGTTAAGTACAGATTGTCATAGTTGATAGGTGTAGTTTAACTAGTAGTGACTATGTTGCATGATTAATTGTGTGTGTAAATAAAGTACCCTTGATGTTGAACTAACTAACTGGTGTTTGGCTTTTTGATCGATATCCGGTTGAACCTTGTGTGGTATCATTTGATACCTGGCGACTCTGAGCAATATAATATAGATATCCAAAGAAAGAAGGGCAACCTCATTGACTGCCATATTTACAGTTGGTAAAAAGGCCATACATGGCAGATGGTCACTGACCATGTAAACTCCTTCAACAAGGAATCAGCGGCAGCACGGTAGCACAGGTGGATAGCACTGTGGCTTCACAGCGCCAGGGTCCCAGGTTCGATTCCCCGCTGGGGCACTGTCTGTGCAGAGTCTGCACGTTCTCCTCGTGTCTGCGTGGGTTTCCTCCGGGTGCTCCGGTTTCCTCCCACAGTCCAAAGACATGCAGGTTAGGTGGATTGGGGCAGTACGGTGGCGCAGTGGGTTAGCCCTGCTGCCTCAGGGCGCCGAGGTCCCAGGTTCGATCCCGACTCTGGGTCACTGTCCGTGTGGAGTTTGCACATTCTCCCCATGTTTGCGAGGGTTTCGCCCCCGCAAACCAAAAGATGTGCAGGGTAGGCGAATTGGACATGCAAAATTGCCTCTTAATTGGAAAAATGAATTGGGTACTCTAAATTTAAAAAAAAAAGGTTAGGTGGATTGGCCATGATAAATTGCCCTTAGTGACCAAAAAGGTTAGGCGGGGTTGTTGGGTTACGGGGATAGGGTGGAAGTGAGGGCTTAAGTGGGTCGGTGCAGACTCGATGGGCCGAATAGCCTCCTTCTGCACTGTATGTTCTATGTTCTAAGGCCTGCAGCCTCACGGATTTGAAGGGAGCCCTTGTTAGTCACCCGCAATCTGAAATTTGTACACAGCAGCTCATTCCAGGGCTCCACAAGAGACATGTGTGGCATTTCCCAGACTGCACACACAAATGCATATGGGAGGTGACCAATATGCACCACAGAGGCTGTCCAAGATTGTCATAGCCTGTTGCACAATGCTAAAATTAAAGAGGGGAAACCAATTGCTTTGTAATGTTATGAACGAGCTGCTAACTTCCTCAGAAAACAATGATGAAGAAAAATATGAGGAAGATGACAGATATCGTGGCACCACTTAAAGACTCCAAGGCCAAGGAGAGTCTTGTCAGGGTTGTCTGCGAATTACCTCATCTGCAATTGTTTTGGCCCAGGAATGAGGCACCTCCATCAGTACCAGGCTTGCAAACCTTTTCTTGTTTTTTGTGCCTACCTTTGCCAGCCTGCATGCAGACCCAACTTATTACTCACCTTGTGTACTCTCGAGAACACCAAGCGCAATGATTCAACCTTTATCACAGGATGAAATGAAATAACTGCTCCTGAGGATACAGGCTTCCTACTGGCATAAAAGTCACTTAGATATTATTAACCATTTTTCTGCTTCTTGCCCACATTTACAGAGCCACAAATGCATGAGAAGCATGTCACCTTTCATGCGAATATATAACCTTGGTTGATTTTATTAACTTGACATTTATGGTAAGGGCAGCAGTGAGCACATGTTCAGCCATATCAAACTGCCTTGAGAAAACAAATTATGCCACATACGATACCATCCAATCCATCCAATGAAGACTGAACTTCATACACCACCACATTGTTGCTGACACAAATGAGGTATCCTTCAGGACTATCTTTCAATACCCTTAATTCAGAAATGATTGCAAAGTATGAATCATAACAGTACAATATGCCCTCTGGATGAGGATGGCCCAACAAATGCATATGATGCACACAATAATCAAGTAAAATAAACATGTCAACTTTATGTATGCGTATAAATTTCCAGTGTGTCAACAATTGTGCCATGATGTGGAGATGCCGGCGTTGGACTGGGGTGAGCACAGTAAGAAGTCTTACAACACCAGGTTAAAGTCCAACATGTTTGTTTCAAACACTAGCTTTCAGAGCACTGCTCCTTCCTCAGGTGAATGAAAAGATATGTTCCAGAAACATATATATAGACAAATTCAAAGGTGCAAGACAATGCTTAGAATGCAAGCATTAGCAGGTGATTAAGTCTTTACAGATCCAGAGATGGGGTAACCCCAGGTTAAAGAGGTGTGAATTGTCTCAAGCCAGGACAGTTGGTAGGATTTTGCAAGCCCAGGCCAGACGGTGGGGGATGAATGTAATGCGACATGAATCCCAGGTCCCGGTTGGGGCCGCACTCATGTGTGTGAAACTTGGCTATAAGTTTCTGCTCGGCGATTCTGCGTTGTCGCGCGTCCTGGAGGCCGCCTAGGAGGACGCTTACCCGGAGATCAGAGGCTGAATGCCCTTGACTGCTGAAGTGTTCCCCGACTGGAAGGGAACATTCCTGCCTGGTGATTGTCGCGCGATGTCCGTTCATTCGTTGTCGCAGCGTCTGCATGGTCTTGCCAATGTACCACGCTTTGGGACATCCTTTCCTGCAGCGTATGAGGTAGACAACGTTGGCCGAGTCGCACGAGTATGTACCGCGTACCTCGGGTCACAAGATGTCATCTTGTGACCCGAGGCCTTGAGGGTCTCAGCAAACTGGAGGGTCTCCACCTAACCAGCACATCTTTGGGTTGTGGGGGTGAAATGGGGAGATTGTGCAAACTCCACACGGACAGTGACACAGGGTCGGGATTCAAACCCGAGTCCTCAGCACCATAGTCCCAGTGCTAACCACGCTGGTTAGGTCCAATTAAATAGCATAAAGGTAACTTGTGTGTGGGGGCAGAAAATGCAAATTTGGCTCTTTTGTAGTTGCTTTCATAAGAGGAGTAGCATTGTGGATAGCACAATTGCTTCACAGCTCCAGGGTCCCAGGTTCGATTCCGGCTTGGGTCACTGTCTGTGCGGAGTCTGCACATCCTCCCCGTGTGTGCGTGGGTTTCCTCTGGGTGCTCTGGTTTCCTCCCACAGTCCAAGGATGTGCAGGTTAGGTGGATTGGCCATGATAAATTGTCCTTAGTGTCCAAATTGCCCTTAGTATTGGGTGGGGTTACTGGGTTATGGGGATAGGGTGGAGGTGTTGACCTTGGGTAGGGTGCTCTTTCCAAGAGCCGGTGCAGACTCGATGGGCCGAATGGCCTCCTTCTGCACTGCAAATTCTATGATAAAAAAGATAGAACAGACATGATAGACATGATAGATTTGTATGAGGAATGTGAAATATTGGATGGAATGAAATTCTGAGGGAGGAAATATTAAGATGTTTCACATCCTTGAAAGTGGATAGATCACCAGGTCCTGATGAAATATACCTAAGAGAAGTGACAGACATGGTGCTTGATGACTAGAAGACTGCTAACACTGTATCAATGTTGAAAAACATAGACTGAGTAATTAAAACCCAGTCAGCTGTATATGATGGTGAGCAAATTATGGGGAGGCAATCAGAGCTACAGGAAAAATCTTCAAAGGGAGAGTTGAGTTTGACTAACTTAGTTAAATCTTTTGAGGGGGAACAAGTGATCAGAGTACGTCTTTGATGTAATCTAAATGGATTTTATTGAAATATTTGATAAGTCCCCATGTGGTCGTAAGTCCAAAAATTACAACCTGATGGGATCCAAGAACAAATGGCAAGTTGAGTTATGGTCGAATATGCTCAGTAATGCATCACTTGATACTTGTGGTATATATCAATGACTTATACTTGAGTAAAGGGTGCATGAATAAGAAATTTTCAGATGATACACAAATTGGCTGTGTGTTTGACAGTGAGGAAGAAAGCTTTAGATTGCAGCAAGACATCAGTGGACAGTGGGCAGAAAAGTGGGAAATGGAATTCAATTCAGAGTAGTGTGAGGCAATGCTTATGAGATGGAAGCCATACCCGGCCTGGATACTCACCAGTTGATATTGGGAGGGGTGATTGTAATATGGTGTGGGACCTGAGGATGGACAGGTCTTGGTCACGCTCGTTGGTCTCTTGGGGGGGAGGCAAAGGTGTTAGCTGGGTTTGTGAAGAAGGTGGAAGGGGTGGATCCATGGAGGTTTCTGCTCCCATGGGACAGGGAATATTTATTCTTGACCACAAAAAAGTCAATCCTTGAGTACACCTTAAGTACCGGTGAGAAAGAACAAATGAGTCGGAGATTAGAGAGTTTCTGGGGTGTCAGGAGTGTCAGGAGGTGGGAGAGGAGGAGAGGGCCGGGTTAGAGGAGCCATTGGGGGTGGAGGAAGTGAAGCCAGGTAATGCACCGGTGAATGGGTTCACGGTGGAGTTCTATAAGAAGTCTAAGGACAAGTTGGCACCGCTAAGGCAGCACATTGGTTAGCATTGCTGCCTCACAGCGCCGAGGTCCCAGGTCCGATCCTGGCCCTGGTTCACTGTCCGTATGGAGTTTGCACATTCTCCCTGTGATTGCAAGAGTTTCACCCCCACAACCCAAAGGTGTGCAGGGTAGGTGGATTGGCCGCACTAAATTGCCCCTTAATTGGAAAAATGAATTGGGTACTCTAAATTTATTTAAAAAAGGAAAATAAACGTTGGCACCGCTGATGGAAATGTGTGAGGATGAGATGGTAAAGGGAGGGCTGCTGCAGACAACGAGGCAGGAATCTATATCAGTGTTACTTAAAAAGGAGAAGGATCCGGCCGAGTGTTGGTCATATAGGCCCATTTCTCTCGTGAATGTCGATGCCAAGATATTGGTGAAGGTGTTGGCGATGAGCGTGGAGGAGTGGCTTCGAAGGTGGTGGAATAGGATCAGATGCGAAGGTAGGCAGCTATCGTCGAATGTGCGCCTGCTGCTGAATGTGGTACTTTCTCCAGCAGAGGAGAAGGAATTGAGGTGGTGATGGCTTTAGAGGTGGAGAAGACATTTGATAGAGTGGAGTTATTTGTTTGCAGTACTGCAGAAGCTTGGGATTGGGCCTAAATTTGTGGCTTGGGTAAAGTTGTTGTACAAGGATCCGACATCTTGTGCGCGGATGAACGATACGCAGTCAGAGTACTTCCCACTATTCCAGGAAATGAGACAGGATTGCCTCATGTCCCCCCCTTGTTCGTGTTGGTGATTGAGCCCTTGATGATTGCACTGAGGGATTCAGGCCTATGAAGGGGGATAGTGAGGAGGAGTGGAGCATAGGGTGTCTCTGTATGCAGATGATTTGCTGCTGAACATGTCGGACCTGGGCTCATTGGTGACATAATGGGGTTGCTCAGGAAATTTGGGGTGTTTTCAGGGTATAAATTGAATTGAGCGAAGAGTTAGTATTTTGTGGTGTCTTCTCCAGGTGTAGGGGTGGGAATTGAAGGGTTGCCATTTGGGGTAGTGACAACTCATTTCAGGTATTTGGGGATGCAGGAGCGTGGGACTGGGCATGGCTCCATACATTAAATTTCACGAGCCTGGTGGAGAAGAAGAAGAAGGAGGATTTGGGAAGATGGGATAGTACCCCTTTGTCGTTGGCTGTCCGGTTGCAAGCAGTCACAATGAATATTTTGCCACGGTTTTTATTTTTGTTCCCGTGTCTACCGGTCTTTTAACCAAAGGCATATTTTCAGGAGGATAGGCTGGTCTCCTCGTTTGTGTGGGCAGGGAAGGTGGCGAGAATAAGGAAGATGGTACTCCAAAGGGGGCGGCAGTCAGGGGTCTTGGCCATTTCAAATTTGTTGCACTATTCTGGGCGGCAAATGCAGAGAAGGTGCAGGGTTGGTGTAAGGAAATGGCGGTTCTGTGGGTAAGGATGGAGGCAGGTTCCTGTAAGGTGTCAGAGCTGCAGGCACTGGCAATGGTGCCATTCCCGTTCACCCCGGGGAAGTACTTGGGTAGTCCTATAGTGGTAACCACACTGAAGATTTGGGGGAACTTCCGACAGCACTTCAAGCTGAGGGCAAGTGGTGTATAGAGCGCACAAAACGAAGATGAGGATGGGACTTAGGACAGCGGCCATGGAGTGAGTGGTCGCACATTTGGTGCTCCCACTCAAGGTGGGTATTTTTGGTCTTTTCCTGCCCGAAGAGTGTAGTATTTGAAGGCAAAAAGTGCAGGAATGCCCAGGGAAGGTAATACTCCTCTGGTGTGGCTGCGGACGAGGAGCGCTACGAGAAAGAAAGAGCAATTGGAGCAGGAGAGTTTTCGTGGTCCACCAGTGGGAAAGATGGCGGAGGGCAAGGTGTGTGTGCGGCCCGCCCAGTGGTCGATGGAGCAGCTGGTGGACTTCTTGAATAACAAGTTTCAGCAGCAGAGGAAAGAGGCCCTGGAAGACCTAGCCAAGATGGTGGAGCCACTGAGATCTGGGATTGAGCGAATTGAGCAGGGGCTTGAGTCCCAGGGCCATGCGATTCAGAAAGTGGAGGAGGCAGTGGGGAGCATGAAGAGCAGATGGCCTCTTTGGCGGCGGAGTTGGGAGTGATGCCGGAAAGTCAAGAGAGGCTGAGGGAGAAGGTGGAGGACCTGGAGAACTGCTTCAGGAGGCAAAATCTGCAGATTATTGGGATGCCTGCAGGCATTGAAGGTGCAGAGACTGCAGTGTATGTGGCGAGTATGCTGGTGAAGTTAATGGGGGAGAGAGCTTTTGATCAGCCTATTGAGGTGGACCGAGTGCACAGGGCACTGAGGAGGAGGGCGTAGGTGGGTGAGTCACCGAGGGTGATTGTGGTGTGGCTGGATCGCTTTTTGGATAAAGAAAAGATCCTGCGATGGGCGAGGCAGACCGAGAAGTGTACCTGGGAAGGGAGTGAGTTGCGGAGTCTTCCAAGACATGGGTGCGAAGTGGAGAAGGGCCGGGTTTAACCGGATCAAGGCTGCCCTCTTTCAGCCTGCCTGTGGGTGACTTTTCAGAAACAGGGGATTTATTTTGACATGCCAGAGGATGTGACAGACTTTTTGAGGGACAGTGGACTGGGAGAAGTGTGAGGACATTGAACTTTGGATGAGTTTTGTGTGCTTTTTTAAGTGCCTGGGGGTGGGTATTCCAGGGCAGGTCTTGGTAGGGGAGAAGTGAGTGATACTCTTGGGGTGTCGTCGGTCGGGATGATCGGGGGCGGGGGCAACTGGAGGGAAGAGGAGACGTTGGAGGTGTCGTGGAACTAACAAGTCAGATACGTGAAAGGTCATTTATTTTGGACACAAATTATGGAGGGGCTGAGATGGTCAGACGGCCATTCCAAAATCGCCTGTCTCACAGTATTAAGAGCATATATTTATATGAAGTAAACAATCTGTCTCTTATCTCGACCAAAATTCAAAACATGCTGTCAGCAAAAAAGCTGCACAGCTGTAAATTGTTTACATTATACGACCATCCAAAAAGTTAATACAGAATAAAGTAAAATATGTCCAACTATCCCATCATGCTTTGCCAAGTGCCTATTCTTATAAAATATAGCCAAGCAACTAGATAAAAATGAACACCCTTTAGCGGGCAACTAATCCGCACACTAAATTCCCTTCTACAGAGGCCTTGAGCAGGGGCCACCATGCTAGCTGGGCGGGCTTATTAACAGGAGTGAAGTGGGGTGTTGCCAGGAGGAAGGCATGGTGGGGGGGAATAGGGGTTGATTTTCTGTTTGAGGGAGGGGAAGTGGGGGGGGTTGCTGACAAAGGTGTGGTTGGTGTAGCACAGTTGGGAAGGGACCGATGGCGATGGACATCCAAGAGCGGGCCTGGAGGGGCACGTGACGCGGGCGTGGGGCTGGCTCAAAAAGGATTATGGCTGATAGACAGGGGAAGGGGGTGGGGAGCCCCTCCCAACCAGACTAGTCACGTGGAAAGTCGCATGTATTCGTGCACCTGAGGAGTCTGAAGGCAGACATGACATTTTTGCAGGAGATGTACCTCAAGTTTTGGGTCAGCTGAGGCTGAGAAAGGGATGGGTGGATGTTTCATTCAGGGCTGCATATGAAGATGAGGGGGATGGTGGTGTTCATCATTAAGAGGGTTGCATTCGAGACAGGGAGCATCGTGGCCGATCTGGGGGGTGGAAGCATGGGGAGGGAAATTGGAGGGGATGCTGGTGGTTTTGGCAAATGTTTATGCCCCGAATTAGGATGATGTGGATTTAATGAGGCAGCTGTTGGGGAAGATTCCGGACTTGGACTCACATCGGTTGATTACAGGGGTGGATTTTAATACGATCATAGATCCGAGCTTGGACTGGTCGACTCCCAAGTCGTCAAGGGTGTCGACAAGTGGCAAGAAAGCTGAGAGTTCATGGGGGGTGGGGGAGGGGCGGGGGGCGTGGTGGACTCTGGAGGTTTGGGAAGAGGGCGAAGGAGTTTTCAGACTTCCCCTTTGTACACTGGGTGTACTCTCGGATTTACTTTTTTGTCATGTAAAAGACGCTGCTGGCTGAGGTGGCCAACTTGGAGTATTTGGCGATTGTGGTCTCCGACCACGCGTCGCATTCCAGGTGGCTCAGGAGGAGCCCCAACGGCCGCAGTGGAGGCTAGACGTAGGATTGCTAGCAGATGTGGAAGTTCGTGTGCGGGTGTGGGCTGCCATTCTGGGCTACGTGAATTTGAATGACACGAGGAAGGTCACAGCAACCATGTTGTGGGAGGCACTCAAGGCTGTAGTTAGGAGGGAGTTTATATCGATTTGGGCGCACAGGGGGAAGGCGGAGCGGGATAGAGGGTAAGGCTGGTGGGTGAGATTTTGACGGGGGGGGGCAGAAGATATTCGGAGGTGCCAGAGGTGGGGTTCTTGAAGGAGAGGCAGAGGCTCTAGATGAAGTTTGGCTAATCTCTACAAGGAAGGCGGCGGGACAGTTGCGGAGGGCCAGAGGGCCTGTGCATGAGTACTGGGAAAAGGCCCATCAGTTAAGGAAGCAAGAGGCGGTGAGGGAGATTGGTAGAGATAAGCATGATAAGGGTGAAGTGGTGATGGACTCGAGGGGGTGAATGGGGGGGTTTGAGCCCTTTTATAGGAGGCTCTATGAGTCGGAGCCCCCGAACGGAGGAGGGGATAGAGCAGTTCCTGGATGGGTTGGAGTTCCGCAAAGTGGATGAGGGGCTGATTCAGCGTTTGGGGGCCCCAAATGAACTGAGAGAAGTGATGGATGGCATGGGGCGATGTAAGCTCATAAGGCCCCAGGGCCGGACAGGTTCCTGATAGAGTTTAATAAAACTTTGAGGGCGGACCTGGGGCCACTGCTGGTGGGGGTGGAAAATGAAGCGAGGGAGAGGGGGGATCTTCCCCTGCATTGTCGTAGGCTTCCATCTCCTTGATTTTAAAGAAGGACAAGGATCCGGAGCAGTGTGGGTCGTACCGCCCAATAGCATTTTTGAATGTAGATGCCAGGTTATTGGCAAAGGCGCTGGCATCGCGGATTGAGGACTGTATGCCGGGGGTGATAGACGAGGATCAGGCGGGGTTTGTGAAGGGAAGGCAGTTGTCGGCGAATGTGCGGAGGCTAGAACAACAAAGAACAAAGAAATGTACAGCACAGGAACAGGCCCTTCGGCCCTCCAAGCCTGTGCCGACCATGCTGCCCGACTAAACTACAATCTACTCAATGTAATTATGGTGCCTTCAAGGGGGGAGCTGGAGGTAGTGGCGATGGGCACGTCGGTTCTTGATCAGGTGGAGTGGGCCTATTTGCTGGAGGCGCTGGGGCGGTGCGGGCAGGAGATTGTGGATTGGGTCCAGCTGCTACATAAGGCGGCAGCTGCGAGCATGTGGAGCAAATGAGTTTGGGGTACTTTGTGCTACACCCGAGGACGAGACAGGGGTGCCCGCTCTCCCCTATGCTTTTCACCTTGGCGATAGAGCTGTTGGCAATGGTGCTTAGGACGTCGAGAGATTGGAGAAGGATTGAGTGAGAGGAGGGGGGGGGGGGGGGGGGGGGGCGAGCATAGGGTCTGCTGTACGTGGACAACCTGTTATTGTATATTTCAGACTCGGTGGGCAACATTGGAGGTATTATGGAGATTTTGGGGGAATTGAGCTGTTTTTCGGGATATATATTGAACATGGAAAGAGTGAAGTGTTCCCGATTAATGTCAGAGGGCAGAAAAGGAGACTGGGGAAGTTGCCGTTTTGTGTGGTGGGGGCTAGTTTCAGGTGTTTGGGCAACCAGGTGGCATGGAGCTGGGAGCAACTGCATAAACTGAACTTGACTCAACTCATGGAGCAGATGATGGTGGATTTTAAGAGGTGGGATGAGCTGCTGTTATTGCTGGCGGGGCAGGTGCAGACATTGAAAATGGCGGTGCTGCCAAGGTTTCTGTTTGTGTTTCCAAACAACCTGACCTTTGTCCCCAAGTCGCTCTTTAGGAAAGTCAATGGGCTTATCTCCGGGTTTGTATGGATGAAGAAGGTCCCCCAGGTGCGCCAGGCTTTTTCGGAATGGGGCAAGGCGGGGGCGGGGGGGGGGGGGGGGAGAGCGTGGTCTGGCATTGCCGAATATGATAAATTATTACTGAGCAGTGAACAATGCAATGGTAAGGAAATGGGCCATGGGGAGGTATCACTGTGGGGGGTGGGTGGATGCGGTGTCATGTAGGGGAACAAATTTGAGGTCTTTGTTGTTGCCCAGTGGTTTTTGTGGTGATATGCCTGTGCACAGTTCTGTATATAGTTAGCAATGCAAGCTCCAACCAGCTAATGGTGTGTGGTAGTACGCATTAGGGGTCATGTGGGACTGTGAAGCCGTGATGTCATTGGCTGACAGATCCCGGGTTCTGGTTGGACGTTGACCTCTAGCTCCGCCCTGAAGGCGGAGTATAAGTACCAGGAGTCCTCCCCCGCAGGCAGTCTACTACTGAACTGCGGGGGAACAGTCACGCTTAATAAAGCCTCATCGACTTCACTCTATTCGTCTCTCGGAGTCTTTGTGCGCTACAATTTATTAAGCGTGACTAAAGGACTATGGAGCTCAGGATCATCCCGGAATGCCTGAGGATCAGCCCCCACGCAGTGAACGCAGCAGCAGCTTTCAAGCACTGGCAGACTTGTTTCGAGGCCTACCTCAGAACGGCCACCGGCCGGGTCACAGAAGACCAAAAACTACAGGTCCTGCACTCGAGGTTAAGCATGGAGATTTTCTCCCTCATCGAAGACGCAGAGGATTTCCAGACGGCGTTCGCAGCACTAAAAAGTCTCTATGTTCGCCCAGTAAACCAGATCTACGCTCGCTATCAACTCGCAACAAGACGGCAAAGTCCCGGAGAATCGATAGATGAATTCTACGCCGCGCTACTAATTTTGGGACGGGCCTGTAGCTGCCCGCCGGTGAACGCAAATGAACACACGGACATGTTAATGCGCGATGCTTTTGTGGCAGGTATGAATTCCTCCCAAATCCGCCAAAGACTTCTAGAAAAAGAGTCGCTAGGACTCTCAGAGGCACGGGCCCTAGCAGCCTCCCGAGACGTGGCCGCGCGAAATACCCGCGCCTACGGCCCCGACCGCGCGGCAGCCCATTGGGCTCCGTACGCACCCGTCGCGACAAACCCACTCCCCCCCCCGGACACCCCACAGGCTTGCGCGGTTCAAACGCCAAGTCGTACCGGGGGAGCCCGCTGCTATTTCTGCGGCCAGGCGAAACACCCCCGGCAGCGCTGCCCGGCCCGCGCAGCGATCTGTAAGAGCTGCGGGAAAAAGGGCCATTTCGCGGCTGTGTGCTGGTCCCGCGAGGTCGCCGCTGTCCTGGGAGAACAGGGAGCCCTGCACGCCGTTTACGCTCCCCAACCCCCCCAGCGTCCCATGTATGACCCGCCGGCGCTACCACTCTGGGACCCGACCACCGCTCTCCCCGGAGAACAGGGAGCCCTGCACGCCGTTTACGCTCCCCAACACCCCCCCCGCGCCCCATGTATGACCCGCCAGCGCTACCACTTTGGGTCCCGGCCACCGCTGTCCCCAGAGAAGAGGGAGCCCTGCGCGTTCCTAACGCTCCCCAACCCCCCCCAGCGCCCCATGTGCGACCCGCAGGCGCCGCCATTTTGGGTCCCGGCCATCACGAGGGGAGGAAGGGCGCCGCCATCTTGGACCACCCCAGACCTGTGCGACTCATGGGGGCGGCCATTTTGTCCACCCCCGCCGCCATCTTGTGACCCCCCAGCCATGTGCGATGCATGGGGGGCAGCCATCTTGTTCACCCCCGACGCCATCTTGGACGGCAACAACGGACCCCAGTGTCGACGGCTCCACGGGGTTCGAAGAAGGTGCTCAACCATTACAACCACGTCTGACTTCAATGACGCTGGACCAAGCACGGCCCCGGACGCTCCAGACGACGACGACAACGGTGCTGATAAACGGGCACGAGACACCATGCCTGGTCGACTCCGGGAGCACGGAGAGCTTTATCCACCCCGACACGGTAAGACGCTGTTCTTTGACCATCCGTCCCAGCGCACAAAAGATTTCCCTAGCTGCAGGATCCCACTCCGTACAGATCAAAGGCTTCTGCATAGTTACCCTAACGGTGCAAGGGAGGGAGTTCAAAAACTACAGGCTCTACGTCCTTCCCCAACTCTGCGCCCCCACATTACTGGGATTAGACTTCCAGTGCAATCTACAGAGCCTAACCTTCAAATTCGGCGGCCCAATACCCCCACTCACTATCTGCGGCCTTGCAACCCTCAAGGTGCAACCCCCCTCCTTGTTTGCAAACCTCAACCCGGATTGCAAACCCGTCGCCACTAGGAGCAGACGGTACAGCGCCCAGGACCGGACCTTCATTCGGTCCGAAGTCCAGCGGCTACTAAAGGAAGGCATAATCCAGGCCAGCAATAGTCCCTGGAGAGCACAGGTGGTAGTAGTAAAGACAGGGGAGAAGCAAAGGATGGTCATAGACTATAGCCAGACCATCAACAGGTACACACAACTAGACGCGTACCCTCTCCCTCGCATATCCGACATGGTCAATCGGATTGCCCAATATAAAGTCTTCTCCACCGTGGACCTCAAGTCCGCCTACCATCAGCTCCCCATCCGCCCAAGTGAGCGCAAGTACACAGCCTTCGAGGCAGACGGGCGATTATACCATTTCCTAAGGGTCCCATTTGGCGTCACAAACGGGGTCTCGGTCTTCCAACGAGAGATGGACCGAATGGTTGATCAACACGGGTTACGGCCACGTTCCCCTATCTCGACAATGTAACCATCTGCGGCCACGATCAGCAGGACCACGACGCCAACCTCCAAAAATTCCTCCAGACCGCTAAAGCCTTGAACCTCACGTACAACGAGGACAAGTGCGTTTTTAGCACAAACCGGCTAGCCATCCTGGGCTACGTAGTGCGCAATGGGATAATAGGCCCCGACCCCGAACGTATGCGCGCCCTCATGGAATTTCCCCTCCCGCACTGCTCAAAAGCCCTAAAACGCTGCCTGGGGTTCTTTTCATACTACGCCCAGTGGGTCCCCCAGTACGCAGACAAGGCCCACCCCCTAATACAGACCACGACCTTCCCTCTGTCGACAGAGGCTTGCCAGGCCTTCAGCCGCATCAAAGCGGATATCGCAAAGGCCACGATGTGCGCCATCGACGAGTCCCTCCCCTTCCAGGTCGAGAGCGACGCCTCCGACGTAGCTCTAGGGGCTACCCTTAACCAAGCGGGCAGACCCGTGGCCTTTTTCTCCCGAACCCTCCACGCTTCAGAAATCCGCCACTCCTCAGTGGAAAAGGAAGCCCAAGCCATAGTGGAAGCGGTGCGACATTGGAGGCATTACCTGGCCGGCAGGAGATTCACTCTCCTCACGGACCAACGGTCGGTAGCCTTCATGTTCGATAATGCACAGCGGGGCAAAATCAAAAACGACAAGATCTTAAGGTGGAGGATCGAGCTCTCCACCTTCAACTACGAGATCTTGTATCGTCCCGGAAAGCTGAACGAGCCGTCCGATGCCCTATCCCGCGGCACATGTGCCAACGCACAAATTAACCGCCTCCAAACCCTCCACGAGGACCTCTGTCACCCGGGGGTCACTCGGTTCTACCACTTTATTAAGTCCCGCAACCTCCCATACTCTTTAGAGGAGGTCCGTACAGTCACAAGGAACTGCCACATCTGCGCAGAGTGCAAACCTCATTTTTTCAGGCCGGGTGGTGCGCACCTGATTAAGGCTTCCCGCCCCTTTTAACGCCTTAGTCTGGATTTCAAAGGACCCCTCCCCTCCACCGACCGCAACATATACTTCCTTAATGTGGTGGACGAGTACTCCCGCTTCCCATTCGCCATCCCCTGCTCTGACATGACCGCGGCCACAGTCATTAAAGCCCTGAACACCATATTCACACTGTTCGGTTGCCCCGCATACGTCCACAGCGACAGGGGGTCCTCCTTCATGAGTGACGAGCTGCGCCAGTTCCTGCTCAGCAACGGTATAGCCTCGAGCAGGACGACCAGCTACAACCCCCGGGGGAACGGGCAAGTAGAGAGGGAGAACGGCACGGTCTGGAAGACCGTCCTACTGGCCCTACGGTCCAGGGACCTCCCAGTTTCACGGTGGCAGGAGGTCCTCCAGGACGCTCTCCACTCCATCCGGTCGCTACTGTGTACTAGCACTAACCAAACGCCTCATGAGCGCCTCCTTGTCTTCCCCAGGAGGTCCTCCTCTGGAACGTCGCTGCCGACCTGGCTGGCAGCCCCAGGACCCATCTTGCTCCGAAAACATGTGCGGGCGCACAAGTCGGACCCGTTGGTCGAAAGGGTTCACCTCCTTCACGCGAACCCGCAGTACGCTTACGTGGAGTACCCCGACGGCCGACAGGACACGGTCTCCCTGCGAGATCTGGCACCCGCCAGCAACACACACACCCCCCCGACACCAATCACCCCCTTCCTGCCACCGCCGCACCCCGCGACCGCCCCCTTCCCAGGAGGATTGGTCCTCCTCCCAGGCCCGACCAGGAGTGAAGCCCAAGCTGAAACCGTGAGGCTAACCAGCTAGTGGTGTCAGTTATCTATCAAGTGACTTGAGAGACCCGCCAGTTGGTAGTAAGACGTACAAGATGATAGTCGCACTTAGAGTAGCTCCAGGAGTATTCACTGAATTCATATAATAGTCATTGTCTGTATCATAGCCTGTTAGTTATCGCTCCACGTGTTTGTTAATAAATCACATTTCTAGTTGAACAACTAGATGTTCTGTGTACATCATTAGAACAGTTATATCACAGAACACAACATTGTACCAGGAGTACAGAACATTTAAAGATAACGACAGAGAAGATGGGAAGCAATAGGCTGAAGAACGAAAAGGGAAGATTCTTCCACCGACCTGGTGAACTACGGCCATCTGCAACTCAATGCAACAAAAGACAGTGAGGTTAGAGATGGAAGAATTGAAGCCACCCTACCAGCTTCACGTCTCGGGCAACAGAGATGAAAATTGGCGTGTTTTCTTTTCTTTTATATTTAGTGTACCCAATTATTTTTTTTTTTTCCAATTAAGGGGCAATTTAGCCTGGCCAATCCACCTAACCAGCACATCTTTTGGGTTTCGGGGTTGAAACCCACACAGACATGGGGAAAATGTGCAAACTCCACACGGACAGTGATAAAAGTTGGCGTGTTTTCAAGCAACAATTTAGACTCTATGTTGCAGCCCTTGGCCTGCAGACGCAGCCTGATGAGTGATGTATTGCATTGCTGCTCACGGTAGAAGTTCCTCAAGCAATAGAAATATACAATACCTTCACCTTCGACAGCGAAGAGGAAAGCACGAATTACGATGAGGTGATAAAGTACTTTGATCGGCATTGCTCTCCGAAGAAACATGAAACATTTGAACCATACATATTTCGTCTGCATATCCAAAGGGCAGGCAAATCTTTTGATAGCTTTGTAACCGACTTGCAATTTCAGTAATCTGAAGTCATTCCTGATCCATGACCAGATAGTGTTTGGGATATCGAATGATAAATTCCATGAGAGATTGTCACGGCAAGAAGACCTGAAATTAAAAAATGCTATCAAGAGGGAACCAAAGGGTTCACTCTCTGCTGAAGTTCCGGACGGAGGTGTTCAAGTCTGACGACCCTGGCCTGTATAAGAAATCCAGATACGACGATGGGAAAGCCGTCAGGGATGCAAAAAGACAATACCGCATCAAACTAGAGACCCAGGCCAACGACACTAACCCACAACGACTATGGCAGTGCCTGCACAAGATCGCAGGCTACAAAGCAAGGCCAGGCAAAATATCTGGGGCTGGAGCATCCCTACCCGATGATCTGATCAAGTTCGATGCCCGCTTTGAGCAGTCAGCCAATGCATCAGTGCCACCCGCCACAACAGCCCTGGTCACACCCATACCCACTATTACAGCCTCAGAGGTAAGAGCTGCCTTCTTGAAAATTAGTCTGTGGAAAGCGATGGTCCCCGACGGAGTCCCTGGGCGAGCAATCAGAGTCTGCTCAGACCAGCTGGCGAGTGTATTTGCAGACATCTTCAACTCCTCCGCTCTGAGGGCCCCACCTCCTTCAAGAAGACCACCATAATACCAGTAACAAAGAAGAACAAGGTAGCATGCCTCAACGACTACCGACCGGTGGCCCTGACGTCTGTTATCATGAAATGTTTCAAGCGGCTTGTCATGAGACGGATCTGTGGTGATCTCTGTATGTGCATGTACACAAGGGGTTAATGTGTAATCAGTAGCACCACATGATCACTAGAGGGCCGGACCAACAGGGGTATAAAAAGTAACCACATTGTGTCTCCCTCAGTCTCTCTCTCTCTCTCGGGTGCACTGTGACCAAGACAATATCAGAATAGTTCAGATGCTTAGTGGAGATATGTAATGTTATTGTAGTTAGATCTTGTTAACCTTATCACTAGTATCAAAGTTAAAGTAAAGAACTCATGCACTTGTTGTTATCGTTACTCAATAAACCTTTGCTGTTACTGGACGAGTTTGAGTCTTCTTCATCGAGATTCAGAAGACCTCACCATCAACCAAGGATTGAGTAGCACGAGTTATCTACCACACAGGTAACAAAACAGGATCAATGCCAGCCTAATAGACGGTCTCGATCCACTGCAGTTTGCCTATCACCGCAACCGGTCCACAGCAGATGCTATCTCACTGGCTCTGCAATCAACACTCGAACACCTCGACAACAAGGACACCTACCTAAGACTGCTGTTCATAGACTACAGCTCCGCCTTCAATACCATTATCCCGACAAGACTAATAACCAAACTCCGCAATCTCGGACTTGATCCCCCACGTGCAGCTGGATCCTAGACTTCCTCACCAACAGAGCGCAATATGTCAGGAGAGGCAACAGCACCCCCTGCACAATAGTCCTCAACGCCAGGGCCCCGCAAGGATGTGTGCTCAGTCCTCTACTGTACTCCCTGTACACACATGACTGCGTGGCAAGATTTAACTCCAACTCAATCTATAAGTTTGCGGATGATACGACTGTGGTGGGCCGTATACAAACAACGACGAATCAGACTACAGGAGGGAGATAAATCACTTGGTTGCATGGTGTACCGAAAACAACCTCCCTCTAAATGTCGGAAAGACCAAGGAACTGACCAACTGACCATCGACTTCAGGAAGCGTAGCACGACACCCCCCCCCGCCGCCCCCCCCCCCCCCCACCCATCTGCATCAATGGCTCCGAAGTGGAGATGGTCGATAGGTTTAAATTCCCGGGGGTCACCATCACCAACAGTCTGTCCTGGTCCACTCACGTTGAGGCAACAGTCAAGAAAGCCCAACAACGTCTCTACTTCCTACGGAAGCTAAAGAAATTTGGCATGTCTGAATCGACTCTCACAAACTTCTACAGGTGTGCGATAAAGAGCATCCTATCCGGCTGCATCACAGCCTGGTATGGCAACTGCTCGGTCCAAGATCGCAAGAACTGCAGAGTGTGGTGAATGCATCACACAAGCTTGCCACCCTACATTGATTCTGTCTACACCTCCCGCTGCCTCAGGAAGGCAGACAGCATTATCAGAGACCCCTCTGACCCAGGCATTGCCTTCTTCCAGACCTTTCCATCAGGCAGAAGGTACAGAAGTCTGAAGACTCGCACATCCAGACATAGGAACAGCTTCTTCCCCACAGCTACTAGACTCCTCAATGACTCTCCCCAAGACTGATCTGTTCCCTGTAAGAACACTATTCACGACATCCTATGCTGCTCTTGCTCATGTATTAGCTTTGTTTGGCCCCTTGTTCCGCACTGTAACCAATCACTGTTTGTCGATGTACCATTTGTCAATGTACTTTGTTGATTATTCTTTTTGGCTACTCCGTATGTCATGTGAGAGTACCTTTAAGAAATGGGTGTTTATAAATGGGTGTGTATATAAATATCTGTAGTGAGAGTACCTTTAAGAAATGGGTGTTTATTACTGCAGTGATGTCAGAGAGTGGGTGAAGCTGGGCTGTCTGTCAGCTTTTTACTTTCATTTTAGGCTTTTTGCTGCAGGGTGGGTTTGGTTTCATTTTAGTTTTGGAGAAGCTGCAATCACAGCAGGATGTGTGTGAATCTCTGCAAGTTTATGAGTGTCCATTTGCTGATTTCAACGTGGTAACTGTTCTCAGTAGTGAAATTAAGCCTGATGTCTTTCTGTTAAAAGGTGTTTTTAAGTCTTATGAATGTTAAAAGGAAAGTAAGAATTACTTAGTGTTGCATTCTTTGGGGTTCGTATTTGAATTAATGGTTGCTAAAATGTTCACTGTATGTTTTAAAAAGGTTAACATGAGTTCATAGAATAAACATTTGTTTTGCTTTAAAAAAATACTTTTCATTTCTGCTGTACCACACCTGTAGAGTGGGCCGTGTGCTCCCCATACCACAACCTATTCAAAGTTGTGGGTCAGGTGAACTCCATGATACACTTTGGAGTTTTCGAAACCCTGGCCCATAACACGTATGTACTGTGCACGTTCCCTCGGCCGCAGAAAAATACTTTTCACTGTACTTCGGTACATGTGACAATAAATCAAATCAAACCAAATCAAATCAAATCAGATCTGCCAAGCAAGTGAGCTGGCTGCACAACAGATCAGTACGCTCAGCTTGAAATATTTTGGCGCCAATATGGACGGAAGAAGACACCAGCGCCATCAGCACTGTGACGCAGTTCAATAAAAAACATAGTCTCAGTCTGGGTGGCCATTTTAAGCGGCCGACAGGGTCTGCCATCTTGTGCCAGCGATGCTGCAATCTTTATGGGCCACAGCAATGTCCAGCATATGGGGAAGTATGTTCCAAGTGTGGCCGTACAAATCATTTTGCAGAGCAATGTTTTTTGCGTCCGACAGTGGACCTGATCAGTCAACGCAGTTGATGAGATGTCCCTTGAAGAATAGTTCTTCATTGATCTGATTTCAACCAAGGACACGATGAGTCCGACTATGAAAAATGAAGGCTACTAACTAGCTGGGACAATAGTGACGATGAAGCTGATACCATCGAAAACAGGTGGACATTTCCATTGATGCTGAATCACACATTGATAAAATGCAAGCTTGACACGGTATATTGTCCAATTTTTACGGGCTGCGGATTGAACCAAAAGTCGTCAATCAACCGAGATTGCTGATCAGTTACAGCGGGAATGAGATTGAGATGCTGAGTATATGTGATCTCGAAGCATGGGTACACAACAGAAGTCACATAATGCCATTTTTCACTGTGGACATGAAACGCGAGTCCTTCATGGGAGCAGATGTGTGTGAGGCCCTGAACCTAATTGAACGGCTATACATTCCAGGCAGATCTGTGACGGAGGATAATTGTGACTGGCAAAGCGATATAATGGCGCAGTTATCTGATGAGATACAAGCAAAAGTAATGGGGGCGTCAAACCAGATGAAGAGATGGAAGAGCCAAAGGGAATTCCAGACTTCTGGTTAACAGTCTTCAAGAATGTGTACATACTCAGTGGCATGATGCAGGAGCATGATGAGCATACAGTAAAGCATCTACAAGATGTGAACATTAAATGTTCGGAGTTTGAACAGCCAATGAGCTTCACTCTGGAGTTTAAGTTTGAGCCAAAAGAGAATTTCACAAATGAGGTAATCACGAATGTATACCAGATGGAATCGCGGTCTGACCACTTTGACTTTTTATTCTTTGACGAACCAGGAATCACGGGGTGCACAGGGTGCCAAATCGACTGGAAGAAAGGGAAAAATGTCACACTAAAAGCCATTAAAACAAAGCAGAAACATAAGGACTGTGGTACTCGTAAAACTGTTAGGAAAACTGTACCAAATGACTCTTTCGTCAATTTCTTCACTCCTCCTGTGGTTCCAGAGAATGGAGTGTTAGGTGAAAGCTCTACAGCAAGACTCGCTGCTCACTTTGAAATGGGTCACCTCTTGCATGAACACAAAATTCCATGTGCAATGTCGTACTTTTTAGGAGAAGCCATTGCAAATGATGATTCCCCCGATGATAACTATGAAGACCAGGTCCATAAGTGCGATGAGGAAAGTGGAGATTCAGGTGGTGAGCAAGATGAGGACGACTATGAAATGCTATTCAGGTGGTTTGGCGGGAGTGACGAGCTGATCACATGGGACGGCCAGTCTGTGTAAGACAACGATAAATGTAAAAGTTCTAAGATGGCGTCTGCAGAGGCTGAAAGTGAGATTGCAGTAGCGGACACTTCAGATGAGAGCAATGCAGCTGCAAACAGACTGATCACGCAGGAAATCATCTCCATTCTGGAGAAACTGTCTCCAGAGGCATACGGTGAATTATCTGAGCCCCACGAAATGGTTCCGGTGGTGGACTTCCCAATACTCGAGGCCACCCCACCAAAAGACGTGATAGAAGAGCCGATGGCTGTATCTCTGTGCAGCTCTACAACATCAGATGATACATATATCATCCTACCAGACGTGGATGAGCCACTAATCGACTGTTCAGCAAAAGATGACCCATACATCATGATATCGAGTGACGTTGAGTCCCAAATGGTGCTCAGACACAAGGTGAAGGAGCAGCACCTAACGTTGGGGATGTGGATCCAGCCTGGACAGCAGAGTGCGAGGCTTTACAGAGTGCTCCTGAAGGTGCAGACTTGACCGCGACATCACAATCCTCCATAAGTATGCCGACACTGGATGTTCCAGCCGGTGATGGACATACAACTCAGCATGTGGACATAACCAAAGAACAAAGAACAAAGAACAAAGAACAAAGAAATGTACAGCACAGGAACAGGCCCTTCGGCCCTCCAAGCCCGTGCCGACCATACTGCCCGACTAAACTACAATCTTCTACACTTCCTGGGTCCGTATCCTTCTATTCCCATCCTATTCATATATTTGTCAAGATGCCCCTTAAATGTCCCTATCGTCCCTGCCTCCACTACCTCCTCCGGTAGTGAGTTCCAGGCACCCACTACCCTCTGCGTAAAAAACTTGCCTCGTACATCTACTCTAAACTTTGCCCCTCTCACCTTAAACCTATGCCCCCTAGTAATTGACCCCTCTACCCTGGGGAAAAGCCTCTGACTATCCACTCTGTCTATGCCCCTCATAATTTTGTATACCTCTATCAGGTCGCCCCTCAACCTCCTTCGTTCCAGTGAGAACAAACCGAGTTTATTCAATCGCTCCTCATAGCTTATGCCCTCCATACCAGGCAACATTCTGGTAAATCTCTTCTGCACCCTCTCTAAAGCCTCCACATCCTTCTGGTAGTGTGGCGACCAGAATTGAACACTATACTCCAAGTGTGGCCTAACTAAGGTTCTATACAGCTGCAACATGACTTGCCAATTCTTATACTCAATGCCCCGGCCAATGAAGGCAAGCATGCCGTATGCCTTCTTGACTACCTTCTCCACCTGTGTAGCCCCTTTCAGTGATCTGTGGACCTGTACTCCTAGATCTCTTTGACTTTCAATACTCTTGAGGGTTCTACCATTCACTGTATATTCCCTACCTGCATTAGCCCTTCCAAAATGCATTACCTCACATTTGTCCAGGTTAAACTCCATCTGCCATCTCTCCGCCCAAGTCTCCAGACAATCTAAATCCTGCTGTATCCTCAGACAGTCCTCATCGCTATCCGCAATTCCACCAACCTTTGTGTCGTCTGCAAACTTACTAATCAGACCAGTTACATTTTCCTCCAAATCATTTATATATACTACAAAGAGCAAAGGTCCCAGCACTGATCCCTGTGGAACACCACTGGTCACAGCCCTCCAATTAGAAAAGCATCCCTCCATTGCTACCCTCTGCCTTCTATGGCCTAGCCAGTTCTGTATCCACCTTGCCAGTTCACCCCTGATCCCGTGTGACTTCACCTTTTGTACTAGTCTACCATGAGGGACCTTGTCAAAGGCCTTACTGAAGTCCATATAGACAACATCTACTGCCCTACCTGCATCAATCATCTTAGTGACCTCCTCGAAAAACTCGATCAAGTTAGTGAGACACGACCTCCCCTTCACAAAACCGTGCTGCCTCTCACTAATACGTCCATTTGCTTCCAAATGGGAGTAGATCCTGTCTCGAAGAATTCTCTCTAGTAATTTCCCTACCACTGAAGTAAGGCTCACCGGCCTGTAGTTCCCGGGATTATCCCTGCCACCCTTCTTAAACAGAGGAACAACATTGGCTATTCTCCAGTCCTCCGGGACATCCCCTGAAGACAGCGAGGATCCAAAGATTTCTGTCAAGGCCTCAGCAATTTCCTCTCCAGCCTCCTTCAGTATTCTGGGGTAGATCCCATCCGGCCCTGGGGACTTATCTACCTTAATATTTTTTAAGACACCCAACACCTCGTCTTTTTGGATCACAATGTGACCCAGGCTATCTACACCCCCTTCTCCAGACTCAACATCTACCAATTCCTTCTCTTTGGTGAATACTGATGCAAAGTATTCATTTAGTACCTCGCCCATTTCCTCTGGCTCCACACATAGATTCCCTTGCCTATCCTTCAGTGGGCCAACCCTTTCCCTGGCTACCCTCTTGCTTTTTATGTAAGTGTAAAAAGCCTTGGGATTTTCCTTAACCCTATTTGCCAATGACTTTTCATGACCCCTTCTAGCCCTCCTGACTCCCTGCTTAAGTTCCTTCCTACTTTCCTTATATGCCACACAGGCTTCGTCTGTTCCCAGCCTTTTAGCCCTGACAAATGCCTCCTTTTTCTTTTTGACGAGGCCTACAATATCATTCGTCATCCAAGGTTCCCGAAAATTGCCGTATTTGTCTTTCTTCCTCACAGGAACATGCCTGTCCTGTATTCCTATCAACTGACACTTGAAAGCCTCCCACATGTCAGATGTTGATTTGCCCTCAAACATCCGCCCCCAATCTATGCTCTTCAGTTCCCGCCTAATATTGTTATAATTAGCCTTCCCCCAATTTAGCACATTCATCCTCGGACCACTCTTATCCTTGTCCACCAGTACTTTAAAACTTACTGAATTGTGGTCACTGTTACCGAAATGCTCCCCTACTGAAACATCTACCACCTGGCCGGGCTCATTCCCCAATACCAGGTCCAGTACCGCCTCTTCCCTAGTTGGACTGTTTACATATTGTTTTAAGAAGCCCTCCTGGATGCTCCTTACAAACTCTGCCCCGTCTAAGCCCCTGGCACTAAGTGAGTCCCAGTCAATATTGGGGAAGTTGAAGTCTCCCATCACCACAACCCTGTTGTTTTTACTCTTTTCCAAAATCTGTCTACCTATCTGCTCCTCTATCTCCCGCTGGCTGTTGGGAGGCCTGTAGTATACCCCCAACATTGTGACTGCACCCTTCTTATTCCTGATCTCTACCCATATAGCCTCACTGCCCTCTGAGGTGTCCTCTCGCTGTATAGCTGTGATACTCTCCTGAACAAGTAGCGCAACTCCGCCTCCCCTTTTACATCCCCCTCTATCCCGCCTGAAACATCTAAATCCTGGAACGTTTAGCTGCCAATCCTGCCCTTCCCTCAACCAGGTCTCTGTAATGGCAACAACATCATAGTTCCAAGTACTAATCCAAGCTCTAAGTTCATCTGCCTTACCCGTAATGCTCCTTGCATTAAAACATATGCACTTCAGGCCACCAGACCTGCTGTGTTCAGCAACTTCTCCCCGTCTGCTCTGCCTCAGAGCCACACTGTCCATATTCCCTAGTTCTCCCTCAACGCTCTCACCTTCTGACCTATTGCTCCCGTGCCCACCCCCCTGCCATACTAGTTTAAACCCTCCCGTGTGACACTAGCAAATCTCGCGGCCAGGATATTTATGCCTCTCCGGTTTAGATGCAACCCGTCCATCTTATACAGGTCACACCTGCCCCGGAAGAGCTCCCAGTGGTCCAGATAACCGAAACCCTCCCTCCTACACCAGCTGTTTAGCCACGTGTTTGTCTGCTCTATCTTCCTATTTCTAGCCTCACTGGCACGTGGCACAGGGAGTAATCCCGAGATTACAACCCTCGAGGTCCTGTCTTTTAACTTTCTGCCTAGCTCCCTGAACTCCTGCTGCAGGACCTCATGCCTCTTCCTGCCTATGTCGTTAGTACCAATATGTACAACGACCTCTACCTGTTTGCCCTCCCCCTTCAGGATTCCCTCTACCCGTTCGGAGACATCCTGGACCCTGGCACCAGGGAGGCAACATACCATCCTGGAGTCTCTTTCACGTCCACAGAAGCGCCTATCTGTTCCCCTGACTATAGAGTCCCCTATAACTATTACTCTTCTGCGCTTTGACCCTCCCTTCTGAACATCAGAGCCAGCCGTGGTGCCACTGCTCTGGCTGCTGCTGTTTTCCCCTGATAGGCTATCCCCCCCGACAGTATCCAAAGGGGTATATCTGTTCGAGAGGGGGACAACCACAGGGGATTCCTGCACTGACTGCCTGCCCTTTCTGGTGGTCACCCATTTCTCTGCCTGCACCTTGGGTGTGACCACACTTACATAACTGCGATCTATGACGCTTTCCGCCACCTGCATGCTCCTAAGTGCATCCAATTGCTGCTCCAACCGAACCATGCGGTCTGTGAGGAGCTGCAGTTGGGTGCACTTTCTGCAGATGAAGCCATCCAGGACGCTGGAAGCCTCCCGGACCTGCCACATCTCACAGTCAGAGCACAGCACCCCTCTAACTGACATTGCGTCAATTAATTAAAATTAAAATTTGTCTTTTTTTTTTTTTTATAAATACTTTTTTTTTTTTTTTAAATTACAAAGTTACTGTCAACTATCTGTTTCCTAGCACTAGATTTCTAATAGAAATGCGATAGCTAACTATAATATCCTCCGATCTCTGGCTTAGATATCCTCTAAATTATAATTAAGTTATTATGTTTAATTAGATCCCAAATAGTCAAAAAAATTTAGGTTAGAATCCCAACCAGCCACTCAGGTCACAGCTTTTCTGTCCCCCCCGACACACACAATTTGAAAAAAGGTATAAAAGTAAAAATCACTTGCTTACCTTCTGAGATGTTCTCAGGTTCTCTCGCTGACAGAGACTGCTCCTCCACCTCCAATCCTTGGCCTGCACAATGCTAATAATATATAATATAATATGGCACTTACCTTACACCAATGGGTCTTATTATTAGGTTAGAGGAGGAGGGTGGGTGGGAGACACTACACGTGTAGTGTCTCGGGTTTCCTCTCCACCAGAATTTATTGGTTGGGGGGGGGGGGGGGGGGGGGGGACTTGCCAGAGGTCGAACTTCCGGTTCCCGCCGAAATCCAAAGGGCTGCTCCTGTAAAGGTAAGTGCTTTTAAACTCACTACTCACCTCCAAGAAGGCCCCTGCGCACCGCTGCCGCCGAAATCCAATGGGCTGCTCCTGTAAAGGTAAGAGCTTTTAAACTAACTACTCACCTCCCAGAAGGCCCCTGCGCACCGCTGCCGCCGAAATCCAAAGGGCTGCTCCTGTAAAGGTAAGTGCTTTTAAACTCACTACTCACCTCCAAGAAGGCCCCTGCGCACCGCTGCCGCCGAAATCCAATGGGCTGCTCCTGTAAAGGTAAGAGCTTTTAAACTAACTACTCACCTCCCAGAAGGCCCCTGCGCACCGCTGCCGCCGAAATCCAAAGGGCTGCTCCTGTAAAGGTAAGTGCTTTTAAACTCACTACTCACCTCCAAGAAGGCCCCTGCGCACCGCTGCCGCCGAAATCCAATGATCAACCATGGATCAACCAAAACTCATTGTTCCAGCTAAGTCTCTGACAGCAGCTATCATGGCAGAAGAGCCAGGGTCAGTCTGCACAGCAGACGATCCACAAGCAACTCATCCCATGACGCAGCCCAGTGGCAGGACGGGTGCCACCAAAGCAAAAAAGAAAAAGAGGCACAGTCACTGGATCCCTCACACAAAAAGGAAGAGGAAGAGAAGGAGAGTGGAGGATACCATAGATCGCACCTAGAGTACTGAAGAAGAAGGATCAGCAATCTGGTTGCCAGGCCAGAAAGTACACAACAACGCAGCAAGAAGCATCGTGTTAGAATATTTTCAAATCTGGTGACGCAGGGAAGGACAGCAAGGAAAGCGGCCTTCAGGACGCTTCGCCTCAAAGGGCTAATCAAGGTGATAAGACAAAAAGACCTGCCAGAAAACTGGTCTTCCAGAAGTTAAAGCGACATCGAGCAGCCGCTAAAAATTCAGAAGACCAATGAGGCAATGTCGTCGTGAATGTTCTACATGCTGTGCACCAGGGACACGTTCATCAGACGTATCATGTCATTTGAAGCACAGTTGCATCTGTATATATCACATGTATAAAATGATAATGCAGATCATGTTTTGTCAGAAGCAGTTATATTTGAATACAAATGTTAACATTTCCAGAGAAAGGGGCTTTGTTGTTGGTCAGTGTTTTTTTGTGGTGATATGCCTGTGGACAGTTATGTACATAGTTAGCAATGCTCCCTCCAACCAGCTGGTGGCATCAGACATCTATCACGTGACTTGAGATACCCACCATTGGTAGGAAGATGTATGAGAGGCTAGTCGCACTTACAGTCGCTCCAAGAGAATTCACTGATTTCATATGATAGCCATTGTCTGAATCCTAGTCTGTTAGTTATCTTTCCAAGTGTTGGTTAAAAAAAATCACATTTTTAGTTAAACAACTAGATGTTCTGTGTACATCATTACAACGGTTATATCACAGAACACAACAGTGCTGTCGGCCCTAAGGGTGCGGAGGGCAGTGGAGGCAGCATTTGGGAATGGAGGGTGCCTCGATGTGGGCATCAATCCGTGATAGACATAGAACATAGAACATAACATAGAACATACAGTGCAGAAGGAGGCCATTCGGCCCATAGAGTCTGTACCGACCCACTTAAGCCCTCACTTCCACCCTATTCCCGTAACCCAATAACCCCTCCTAACCTTTCTTTTGGTCACTAAGGGCAATTTATCATGGCCAATCCACCTAACCTGCACGTCTTTGGACTGTAGGAGGAAACCGGAGCACCCGGAGGAAACCCACGCAGACACGGGGAGAACGTGCAGTCTCCGCACAGACAGTGACCCAGCGGGGAATCGAACCTGGGACCCTGGCGCTGTGAAGCCACAGTGATATCCACTTGCGCTACCGTGCAGCCGTGATAACTATAGGTCTGCGCCGGCAGGGCTGGATGCGAGGTTTAAGGGGTGGCGGCAGGCAGGGATTGAGCACTTTGGGGACATAGGGGTAAAATGTGTGGGACGTGAGGACTTGGAGGAAGTGTATGAGTTGCCCAGGGGAATGACTTTAAGGTACTTGCAGATTCGGGACTTCGTGAGGAAAGAGGTGCTGCCCTTTTCTGGGTTGCCGCTCCTGGGGCTGCAAAACAAGTTGCTGTCCAAGGATAAAATAGGGAAGGGGTAGATGTCGCATTTCGAAAAGGAATTGATGGAGTGGGAGGGATCCCTGGTGGGGGCCATTAAGCATATATGGGAGGAGGAGCTGGGAGGGGAGGTGGTGGCCGAGACGTGGGCGCAGGCCTTGCAGAGGGTGAACGTGCCCTCGTCATGTGCAAGGTTAAGCCTCATCCAGATTAAGGTAGCGCATAAGGCTCATATGATAATAACGATGATGAGTAGGTTCTTTGTGGGGGTAGAGGACAGGTGTGGGCAGTGCGCAGGGGACGGGCCACCTATCACAGCCACATATTCTGGGCATATGAAAGATTGAGGGGGGTTCGGGCAGGAGTTCGCGGACGTGATGTCCGAGGTGTTGGGTGTGGGGGTGGTTCCTTGTCCTGAGGTGGCGATATTTGGAGTGTTGGAACTCAACCACAATCTGTAACCCCACTCTACCATTAACACCAAATCAGGGGATCAACCCTGGTTCAATGAACAGTGCAGGAGGCATGTCAGGAGCAACACCAGGCATACTAAAAAGAAGGCTCCACAAATATCCTCCAGCCTCAATGATAGGGGAGCCCAGTACATCAGTGCAAAAGACAAGGCTGAAGCACTCATAACCCTCAGCAGAGGGGCCAAGTGGATGCTCCATCCTATCCTCCTCCTAAGATTTCCAACATCACAGTTGGCAATCTTCAGTCAAGCCAATTCACTTTATATGATATCAAGAAACAGCTGAAGGCACTGCATTCTACAAGGGCTTGCTTTTGCCCTCCCAACATCCCAGCAATAATTTCTGGTTACTGGGTGTTTGTCCACCGAAGGGTTAAGATGACAATTGAAGTCCCCATTAACAAAGGAATTAGTCTATGCCAGCTCTGCAAAGCCTATGAAGACTTAAGTAACAAACTCCAAGAAATGATTTGGTGGGCTGTACACATTTATTATCGATGATGTGGAGATGTCGGCCTTGGACTGAGGTGAGCACAGTAAGAAGTCTTAGAACACCAGGTTAAAGTCCAACAGGTTTGTTTTGAATCACTAGCTTTCGGACCACAGCTCCTATCTCGGGTGAACCTGTTGGACTTTAACCTGGTGTTGTAAGAAATCTCACTGTATTCATTATCGAGATAGATTCTTAGTATAAAGGTCCCTAAACAATGACATATCCCCCCTCCCCCCCCCCCCCCTCCCCCACTCCCTTGCCCTTCACACAATTCTCTAGCTTGAGAGAAACATTTCTATTGACTAGAATTGCTACACCCAGACTACTGGTCGAGGAAGAGGCAAAAGAATACCTGTCCCACCCAGTCCCGCTTCAATTTTAAGTGTTCCTTGTCATCCTGCAACAAAGCTATATCCACTTTCTCCTTTTTAAGGAAAGTCATGTGGCGGAATTCTCTGTTCCTGAGACTAAGGGCGGGATTCTCCGCTTGCCGACGCCAAAATCGCGGAACGCAATTAGACGGAGAATAGCTTCTGACGCCAAAATTGGGGTTGGCGCTGGTTTGACACCAAATCGGGATGCTCCGGCAACCTGAAAATGGCGTAAATACATCGCTCACCGCGCGGGGTGAAAGTACAGTAGGCATATCATTAACTAGCCTGACACCCTCATCTCCAGGGCCTTCGAGATTCACCGCCTCCGATGGGCCGAGTTCCCCACGGCGTGGTTCACTTGTGGTCTCGAAAATCGTGAACCTGACGCTGTGGCTGCTGATAGAGAGAGGAGGTTGGAAATGGTGTGGAGTGTCTGCGGCCTGCCGGCCCGGACACCGGGTGTGCTGGCTGCGGTGGGGTGCCCACTGCCAGGGCCGTGGGAGGGGAGGGGAAGGAACAGACCGAGCATCCGAGGTGTCCCCCCAGAGGACTGAGGCGGTGCCCAGGCACTCACCACCATTACGGTGGCCAGGCACCGACCACCATTATAGTGGCCATCTTGCTGCGCACCCATTGACCACCCCCCTCACACCCTGGTTCTACACAGTGACACCAGCCATAGGAGTGCTCCCAACACAGTGCGCACCCCCACCCCCAAACACACCGCCCAACCAGCCGGCAGCACTGGGGGACCACCCAGGGCCACACCCAAGGCAGCCACAAGTGAGGGCACTGCCAGCCAATGATACCCTAGCAGTAGGGACGGGCGCCAGGACCAGGGGCATCGACGGTGCCGGAAACCGACGGGGCAATGGTGCGGGTGGGAGAGGGACCCACAGTGCCAACCGGGCCACCGTGTAGCCCATGTAACCTGGCTGGGCACGGAGTATGCGCCATGCTAACATGTTGGACTTCCACCTCCTGCAGGCACTGGCTTTTGCCATTCAGCTAGCAATGCTGGACGGCGTCGTGATGATCGCAGCTCTGCGGGAAGCCCTGCGGCCGTGTAGGCGGGGGCTGCTCGGAGAGGAGGAGGAAGCTGCAGCAGCAGAGTGGTCAGCAGCGGAACGGCCAGCAAAGGACAGGGCTGCAGAGCAACAGGCTACAGAGGGGCAGGTGGCGGTCGTACACGCTGGAGGGTCAGCCGCCCAATAAGCCGTGGAGGAGGAGGTGCCAAGGAGGTGCTGCATGAGGCCTCGTGTGTACCGGCAACGCCTGTCATTCTTGGACCTGTCGGACTGGGCATGCCGTCGGAGACTCCGGCTGAGCAAAGAGACAGTGCGGCACACCTGCCAGATGATGGCACATCTGGCAGCACAGGGGTATGGGGGAGGACACCAGCTTCCGGTGACCTTCAAGGTGACAGTTGCCCTGAACATTTAAGCGACGGTGTCTTTCCAGTCGCCGAGTGGGAACCTATCCGCACAGAAATGGGTGTTTTTTAAGCAGTTTCTTTTAAAGAAAGGCTCTTAGCGCCATTGCCAGAGGCTTGATTGACAATGCGAAAAGCAACGGAGACAGCGGGCACAACTTGCCTCTTTTCTCGATGAAGACCAAAATATCCTGAGCTCACATTGTTCATATGAATGCTCACCTTGGGGGCTCTATACAGCAACCTAACCCAATCTAGGAACCCCTGCCCAAACCCAAATCGTCCCAACACCTCAAATAAATGCGCCTACTCAACTTGGTCAAATACTTTCTCTGTGTCCATAAACATTATTACCTCCATTTCCTGGTCCTCTAAGGGCATCATGATCACATTCAACAGTCTTCTAATATTCGCCGATATCTGCCACGTTTGGTCCTCACCGAGCACCCCAGGCACACAGTCCTCTGTACACCTGCACCTTCGCCAACAGCTTCACATCCACATTTAGCAACAATATTGTGCGGTAGACTCACATTCCTCTGGGTTCTTATCCTTTCTTAAAATAAACGTAATTGAAGCCTGAGATAATGTGGATGGAAGCTCCCCGCTACTGACTGAATCATTGTGGATTGCTACTATTAAGGGTTCCAATTTCATGCAAAACCTTTTATAAAACTCTGCTGTGTCCAGATCCAGGGCCTTCCTGGACTGCATCGCACCCACGCACCCCATTACTTCCCCTAGCTTGATCGGGGCAGTCAACCCTTGCACTTTCCTCTCCTTGACCACCGAAACTCCAGTCCGTCTACATTCACCCACAGCTGAAACTCCGAGCTGTACAGTAAAAGGCCTCAAATACCCTGTTTACCACCACTGACTCAGTGACCATCTTACCCCTAAAATCTTTTGTCTGACCAATCTCCCTCCAGCTGCCACCTCAACTGGTGTGCCAGCATCCTACTGTCTTCTCCATGTTCATATATTGCTGCCCCGCCCGCCCGACCCGACGCAGCTGCCCCAATGCCTTCACTATGAGCTCAAACTCTATCTGGAGCGTCTTTCTTTCATTTATCAGCGCTTCCTCAAGGGGATACTGAGTACCTCCAATCCACCTCGAGAAGGGCCTCCACTAGTCTTTGCCTTTCTAGCCGCTTCCCCTTCTCTTTTTGCGTCCGGATCGAAATAAATTCCACCCTTCAGTGCGGAAATTTCTTCCGCCTGTTTAGCTCCACATAATTTTGTGTAGCCACTCGTATCCTTTCGCAGATCCCCTTATCAGCCAACAGCCCCACACTAACTTCCACTGCTGCTGCTGGGAACCTCCTCTTTCCACATGCAGGTCCACCAGATGCAACGCCTAATCTGACACCACGATCACCGAATATTTTGTCCCAAACGTCCCTGCCAGCAACTTATCCAGCACGAAAAAGCCGATCCAGGAATGCACCCGGTGAACATGCGAAAAGAACGCAAATTCTTTTGCCCTCGGCCTCCCAAACCGCCACGGGTTCGCCCCTCCCATTCGCTCCATAAACCGTAGCAGTTCCCTCGTCATCGCCGACACCTTCAGGGACTTAGGAAATGGCCAATCTACCTTAGGATCTAGAACCATATTTAAATTCCTCCCCCTCTATAATCAACCGGTGCATACACAGGTATGGGACCTTCACCAACACCTTCTTCACAAACTCTGCATCATCCCAGTTGGGGCAAATATTTTCACCAGCACCACGGGAGCCCCCTCCAAACTCCCTCTCACCATCACAAATCTGCCCCCAGGATCCGCCATAATATTATCAGCCGGAAAAGCCACTCTCTTACTAACAAGCACCGCTACCCCCCTCGCCTTCATATCCTGTCCTCAATGAAACATCTTCTCCACCAAACCTTTGCTCAACTTCGTTTGATCTGCAACCTTTAAATGAGTTTCTTGCATGAACACCACATCTGCCTTCAAGCTCTTTAAGTGCTCAAAGTCACGGGACCTCTTAATCGGCCCATTCAGTCCCCTAATGTTCCAGGTGATCAGCTTGGTTGGAGGACTCCAGGCACCCCCCACTCCGATCAACCATATCATTATTTAATGAGCCCCTCCAGGCACACATCCCACCCACATCCCAGTCCTTCTCAAGGTGAATGCCATCATTCCCCCTTCACCAACTGTGCAACACCATCCACATAAACAACACATCCCTCACTACCACCCTTACCCTAACCCAAACACCACACACCTCACCATCCCAACCCCATCATACCCCCATCACAAACAAAGAACACCATTCCGCCCCCCCCCACCTCTGTCCACCACTCTAGCCACCACTTCCATTACCTGGATGGTGCTTACAATACCATCAGAATATGTTTTGGGAAAAGCTGGCGCCTTTTACGCTCTAGAGCAGGGGTTCCAGACTGGGTTCCACAGAACCCTCCGGTTTGGCGCTATTTCATCAGGGGTTCCGCTTTCAGCCTGGCCATTTTGCATTTTTTTAAAAGTTGTCCTTCCAGCTTGACCAATCAAAGGCAGTTATTTCACTTGTTGGCTACTGATAGGCATACTGATCAGCCTATCAACAGCCAGTGAACTCTGATTGGACATGCTGGAAATACTTTAATTTAAACTCACAGGCAAGTGAGAGGCCGGAACTGTGTTGGCTCGGGAGAAGGAGTGGGACTCAAGAGGAGTGGGGGCTGAGAGAAGAGCTCGAGAGAGGGGAAACAATGACTCGACAGGGAGTGGGATGTCGAGAGGGAGGCTGGGGCTGCAGCTGTTCGAGTGAGGTCAGGACTGCGGGGCCTGAGGGAGACCTAGAATAGCCACTTGGCCCCTGACAGTCGAGAAGGGCCAGGGCTGCGGAGACTCAAGAAAGGTGTATATGTGTGAGTATGCGTGTGAAGCAAGTGTGTGCATGGAAGGTGAGTGTGTATGTAGGGTGTGTTTGTGGTGCGTGTGCTGGGGGGCGGGGGGGGGGTCTGTATGGGGTCAGTGTGTGTTTGTGGGCAGGGTAGTCAGTTTGTTTGTGTGTAAGATGTGTGTGTATGAGGTATGTCTGTCCATGTGCTCGTGAGAGATGGATCTGCGTGTGGTGAGCCACGTATGGCTATTGTATATACTCACTGTTGTTCTATTATTACTATTGTCATCGACATCCACTATTGTATACACTTACTGTTGTTGCTGTTACTGTTGCTGTTGAATTGACCCTCTGAGGAGATGTGCAACCGGCCGATGTGAGACAGGCTCTCAGTGCGGGAGAAGCTACAGGTTGGCACACATCTAGTTGATTAAAGCCACTGTTCTTTGGTACAAACTGTCTCGACTGAATTAATGGTCATCAATTTAATCAACTAGTTTTTTTTTTCACAATGGACGCCGTTCTGAAACCTGATCGTCTTGAACCCGACCCGCAGACAGCTGAAGCTACGGCTATCTTCGAGCATTTTTTCAGTTGCTTCGAGGCCTACCTCGACTCCTCAGCCGCCGTGGTCTCCCTGGTACTCAAACAGCGTCTCCTCAACGCCCGGGTGGGCCACAGGATTTTTCGGCTAATCAGGGACACGGCCTCATACACTGAGGCAGTGGAGCTACTCAAAGGACAGTTTGTGAGGCCAGTGAACGAGGTACTCGCTCGACACCTCCTGACCACAAGGCGTCAGCGCCAGGGTGAGTCGTTGGCTGAATATCTGGGCGAACCGAGGGTACTCATCTGGAGTTGTAACTGCCAGATGGTCAAGGCAGTACATCATGCAGAGTTGATGATCCGAGACAGCTTTGTGGCAGGAGTCCGGTCCAGCTACATCTGGCAACGGCTTCTCGAGAAAGGGTCCCTCGACCTCGAGGAGACGGTGAAAGTAGCTACCTCGCTGGAAGTGGCCTTCCATCCGACCACTAGGCATCCTCGGGGGCGTCGGAGGCGCAGCCATCACCCGGCCCGGGTGTGCCCCATACCTGCGCCGCGCAGCAGCCTGCCAGCTCCTGAGGGCCCTATTGTTACTTCTGCGGGCAGGGCCAGCACCCCAGGCAGCGTTGCCCAGCTCAAAACGTGACCTGTAACAAGTGTGGCAAGAAAGGGCACTTTGCTAAGGTATGCCTGGCCCGACCTGAAGTCCAAAAATCAAAAGCCTGCCAGGCCCGGCCTGAGGCTCACAGACCCCGCAGCGTGGCATCGTGCCTGCCGGGCCCGCCCTCTTCTGACGCGTCATCCGCCTCGTGCGACCTGTGGGGGCAGCCATCTTGGTCACCATCTGCGATGCCGCCGGCCACGTGCGACCGGTGGGGGCCACCATTTTGGCCGACATCCTCAACGCCGCCCGCCACGTGCGTCTCATCGGGGCCGCCATGTTGGGACCATCCCACCACTGCCGCTACCAGTCGCCCGCAACTCGGCTCGATTCAACTCAACCAGTCCCAGCCTTATCACCTTCAAAACTCCATGATGACCATCCGACTCAATGGACAGGAGATGTCCTGCCTCTTCTGTGGTGATGTGCATCAATGTAAATGCATGTAGGCTAGCTAGACACTAGAGGGAGCACCAGAAACATCACACACACACACACTCAGCCAATAAATCAGTTAGATAGGAGACGACCAATGGACATTCACGATACACAAGGAGGTGACACGACCACAGGGGGGCATTACACCAACCCATATATAAAGGACACCACACACATGATCTGCCTCTTTCCAGTGGAGACAGTCAGTGAGAACAGACACTGGGTTGATTCAATATTACACCCACCACGTGGATTGCAGCAACTGGTTAGTCAGTCTGGGTAGCTATAGTAGGATTAGCAGTAGTGTCAAACTCGAGTAATAGAAATGTAAATAGTTTAATAAATGTGTGGAAGTTATCTCCACGTCTGAATCTTCCTTTGTCAAGCGCACCACAAGGAAGCCGCTTATGGTACACATACAACATAACAAATCATCTTTGACTCCGGGAGCACAGCTCGCTTCGTCCACCCAGATATGGTAAGGCGCTGCTCCCTCCAGGTCCTCCTCGTCTCACAAACCATCTCCCTTGCTTCCGGATCACACTCGGTGCAGATCCGGGGGTATTGCATCGCTAACCTTGCGATACAGGGCGTTGAGTACGCCGATTTCAAGCTTTACGTCCTTCCCCATCTCTGTGCCCCGCTACTACTAGGTTTAGACTTTCAATGCAACCTCCGAAGCCTGTAGTTAAAATTCGGGGGACCCCTGCCCCCTCTCACCATCTGCAGCCTCACGACCCTGAAGGTCGCCCCTCCCTCGCTCTTCGCGAACCTCACCCCAGACTGTAAGCCCGTCGCCACCCGGAGCAGATGGTACAGTGCTCAAGACAAGACCTTCATCAGGTCAGAGGTCCAGCGGCTCCTGAAGGAAGGGATCATTGAGGCCAGTAACAGCCCCTGGAGAGCACAAGTGGTAGTCGTCAGGACCGGGGAGAAGAACCGGATGGTAGTCGACTACAGTCAGACGATCAACCGGTACACGCAGCTCGATTCATACCCTCTCCCCCGCATATTTGACATGGTCAATCAGATTGCGCACTACCGAGTCTTTTCCACGGTAGACTTGAAGTCTGCGTATCACCAGCTCCCTATCCGCTCGGAGGAACGCCAATACATTGCCTTTGAAGCAGACGACCGCCTCTTCCATTTCCTCAGGGATCTCTTCGGTGTCACCAATGGGGTTTCGGTCTTCCAACGAATGATGGACCGAATGGTCGACCAGTACGGGCTGCGGGCCACGTTCCCGTACTTGGATAATGTCACCATCTGCGGTCATGACCTGCAGGACCACGACGTCAATCTTAGAAAATTCCTCAGCACCGCCCAACTCCTTAACTTGATGTACAATAAGGAGAAATGCGTTTTCCGCACATCCCGGCTAGCCATCCTCGGCTATGTCGTGGAAAACGGAGTCCTAGGGCCTGACCCCGACCGCATGCGCCCCCTCCTGCATCTCCCCCTTCCCCACTGCCCCTAGACCCTGAAGAGATGCCTGGGGTACTTTTTCTTACTATGCCCAGAGGGTCCCCAATTACGCGGACAAGGCCCACCCACTTATTAAGTCCACTACTTTTCCCCTGACAGCTGAGGCTCGCCTGGCCTTCAATTGTAGCAGAACCGACATTGCCAAGGCCACGATGCACGCTGTGGACAAATCCATCCCGTTCCAGGGGGAAAGCGATGCATCTGATTTTGCCCTGGCAGCCACTCTTAACCAGGCAGGGAGGCCTGTCGTCTTTTTTCCCCATGCCTCCGAGATTCAACACTCCTCTGTTGAAAAGGAAGCGCAAGCCATTGTGGAAGCTGTGCGGCACTGGAGGCATTACCTGGCCATCAGGAGATTCACACTCCTCACAGACCAACGGTCGGTTGCCTTCATGTTTAACAACACACAGCGGGGCAAAATTAAGAATGACAAGATTTTGCAGTGGAGGATCGAGCTCTCCACCTATAGCTACGAGATCTTGTATCGTCCTGGAAAGCTCAATGAGCCCCCAGATGCACTGTCCCACGGTATCTGCGCCAACGCGCAAGCAGACCGGTTATGGGCTATCCACAATGACCTCTGTCATACGGGGGGTCACCTGGCTTCTCCCCTTCGTCAAGGCCCGCAACCTGCCCTACTCCACTGAGGAGGTCAGGGCCATGAACAGGGACTGCCAAATCTGCGCAGAGTGCAAACCGCACTTCTATCGGCCAGACAAGGCCCACCTGGCGAAGGCCTCCCGCCCCTACGAACGCCTCAGCATGGATTTCAAAGGGCTCCTCCCCTCCACTGACCGTAATGTGTACTTTCTCAACGGTGTTGATGAGTCATCCCATGCCCCGACATGACCTCTGTCACTGTCATCAAGGCACTGCGCAGCATCTTCATCCTATTCGGTTTCCCTACCTACATACATAGTGATCGGGGTGCCTCTTTTATGAGTGATGAGCTGTGTCAGTACCTGCTCAGTAAGGGCATGTGGAGAACAGTACTACCAGCTACAACACCCGGGGAAACGGGCAGGTGGAGAGGGAGAATGCTACCGTCTGGAAGGCCGTCCTTCTGGCCCTACGGTCTAGAGGTCTCCCAGTATCCTGCTGGCAGGAGGTCCTCCCCGATGTGCTCCACTCCATCTGGTCGCTCTTGGGTACTGCAACTAAGACCCCTCATGACCGGCTATTTGTCTTTCCCTGGACGTCGATCGTCGGGGTCTCACTTCCGGCCTGGCTAACAGCACCTGGGCCAGTCCTCCTCCAAAAACATGTGAGGAGCCATAAGGCCGGCCCCCTGGTCAAGAGGATCCAGTTCCTCCACGCGAACCCTCAGTATGCCCACGTGGCACGCCGCGACGGACGACACGACACAGTCTCCGTCCGGGACCTGGCTCCTGTGGGTACCCCCGCGCCCACCATCACTGCGCCCCTTCCGTCTACCTTCCCATCTACACCAACATCTCTCCCAGGGTCCATTAGCTCCGCCCCTGCGCCGTCGCCCTGTCCGGGACCCTGTTGTGAGGACAACATGCTCCCCGAGCCGAAGGTCTCGACACCTGTGCCCACACCGCAACCGGGCTGCGGCATTCGCAGCGGACGATATGGGCTCCTGTGAGACTTAATCTATGAGCCCGCTTCACCCCCGCCGGACTTTTTTTTCTTAACGGGGTGAATGTGGTGAGCCACGTATGGCTATTGTGTATATTCACTGTATTTCTATTATTACTATTGTCATCGAGGGTGTGTGTGTATACATGTGAGAGGAATGTGTGTGTATGCACGTTCAAGAGAGGGGTAAATGTGTGTGTGAAAGCGCATGAGAGAGTGGTGAGTGTGCATGCATGTGCATGAGAGAGGTATGTGTGTGAATGCACATATGACAGAGAGGTGAGTCTGTGTGTGTTCATGCATAATGGGATGAGTGATTGTGCATGCACATGTGAGCGGGGCGAATGTGTGTTTGCACGCATGAGAGGCGAGGGTGTGTGCACGCATGAGGGGTGGGTGTGTGCGCAAGCATGAGAGGAGAGGGTGTGTGCATGCACGAGAGGCGAGGGTGTGTGTACGCATGAGGGGTGGGTGTGTGCGCACGCATGAGAGGAGAGGGTGTGTGCACGCATGAGAGGGGCGCGTCTGTGTGCAAGCATGAGAGAGGTGAGTGGATGTGCAGGCATGAGAGAGGAGTGTGTGTGTACAGGAGAGAGAGGCGAGTGTGTATATGTGCATGCATGCGAGGGGTGAGTGTGTGTGTGTGTGTGTGTGCATGCATACATGAGAGAGGAGCAAGTGCGTATATATATTTTTTTAATACATTTTGAGTGCCCAATTCATTTTCCAATTAAGGGGCAATTTAGCGTGGCCAATCCACGTACCCTGCACATCTTTGGGTTGTGGGGGCAAGACCCACGCAAACACGGGGAGAATGTGCAAACTCCACACGGACAGTGACCCAGAGCCGTGATCGAACCTGGGACCTCGGCACCGTGAGGCAGCTGTGCTAAACACTACACCACCGTGCACATGTGAGTGAGTGTGTGTATGCAAAAATGAGAGAGGTATGTGCATGGATGCACATGTTAGAGGGGTGAGTGAGTGTGTATGCATGCGTGAGAGAGGGGTGAATGTGTGCAAGTGAGAGAGGGGTGAATGTGTGCAAGCATGAGGAGGGGTGAGTGTGTGCAAGCATGAGAGATGGGCAAGTGTGTGTAAGGGGGTGAGTGCCTGTGTATGCGTAAGAGAGGGGTAAGTGTGTGCACGAATGAGGGGGGCGGGTATGTGTGCACGCTTGAGAGAGGTGTGAGTATATGTGTGCACGCAAGAGAGCAGCTCTTCAGCAGCACTCTGTTATGGGTCAGGGTTTAGAGAACCCCAAAGTGTATCATGGAGTTCACCTGACCCACAACTTTTAATAGATTGTGGTATAGGGAGCACACGGCTCACTCTACAGGTGTGGTACAGCAGAAAATGGACCAGTGGTTTTTAAAACAAAACAATGTTTATTCTATGAACTCAAGTTAACCTTTTTAAAACAAACAGTTAATATCTTAGCAACCATTAATTCAAATACACCCCCCGAAAGAATAAAACACTAAGTAATCTGTATGCTATTCTTTTAACATCCAAAAACATCAAAAATCTCGAAACAGAAGCACATTAGGGTTTACATTCAAGACTGAAATCATTTATAATTCTGAATTCACCAAATGATTAAGATAGTCTTTGGATGGCAGACTTCAGATGCAGCTCCCTGAAAAAGACAGACACACCCAAGCTCTTCTCAAACTGAAACTAAAAAAGCAGAAGTGGAGCTCAGCTCCACCAAACTCTGACATCACTCCAGTAACATGAGCAACTCCATTTCTTAAAGGTACATTTCTTAAACACCCATTTCTTAAAGGGTACTCTCACATGACACCTCCCGCCCAAGAAAAAAAAACCCATCAACTGCAAGATGATTTCATTTTTCACCTTTTCACCACCCTTTAAGAAGGGGGCTGTTTAGCACAGGGCTAAATCGCTGGCTTTGAAAGCAGACCAAGGCAGGCCAGCAAGCATGGTTCAATTCCTGTAACAGCCTCCCCGAATAGGCGCCGGAATGTGGCGACTAGGGGCTTTTCACAGTAACTTCATTTGAAGCCTACTTGTGACAATAAGCGATTTTCATTTCATTTCATTTCAAAAGCACACAGTAAATATACTTTTCATTTCAAAAAAACAACACGCAAACAGGTACAATAATATAGTCCATTTTATCCGTTCTTCCTCCAACTGAAATCCTTCTCGATTGACTGTGTGTTTGAACAAGAAAGCCTCTGCACGATCCATCCCTTCCACTACGCTTCGGCATTTCTCTTTAAAGTCAGATACTTTAGTTCAATCTGATCCCAGAATCCCTTGCAATTCTCCAACACAGGAGCACTGGTGATTACAGCATTCAGGCAGTCAAATGCCTGTTGAAACTCCGCTGTCCATTGAAATTTTCGATGTTTCTTCAGCAAGTCCATCAGTGGAGCAATCACGCTACAAAACGTTTTCACAAATGTTCGATTAAATCCACTCATGCCAAGAAATCGCATTATTTCCCTTTGTCTTGAGGGTATCGGAAAATCCTCAAGGTAAGTAATTTGGGCTTTTCCAAATTCACTTTTGGCTAGGTTTATCACCAAACCCGCCTCATGAAGTCAATCGAATAACTCCATCAGATGGTTTAAATGTTCTGTCCATGTCTGGCTGAAAATTACCAGATCGTCGATGTATACCACACAATTGGGTATTCCTGAAACAACGTTGTTAGGTAATCGTTGAAATGTGGCTGGGGCATTTTTCATGCCAAATGGCATAACGTTGAATTGGTATATACCATCTGGGGTCACAAAAGCTGAAATCTCCTTCGCCCTTTCGGATAAAGATACCTGCCAGTAATCTTTAAGTAAATCCAATTTGGAAATAAAAGCTGATTGTCCCACTTTCTCAATGCGATCCTCCAAATGTGGGATAGGATAAGAGTCCATTCTTGTAACTGCATTAACCTTTCTATAGTCCACACACAACTGTTGTGTACCGTCTGGTTTAGGTACCATCACAATGGGTGAGCTCCATTGGCTGCAATCCACTTCAATTATGCCATTTTTAAACATACTCTCAATCTCTTTGTTAACCTGTGCCAATTTTAAAGGGTTAAGTCTATATGGATGTTGGTTGATCGGAACAGCATTTCCCACATCGACATCATGTATCGGCATTTTAGTACTTCCCAATTTTTCTCCACAAACTTGCCCATGTGATATCAATAGCTCTTTCAGGTCAGTTTATTTTTCCTCTGGAAGATAACCCAACAATTTATCCCAATTTTTAAGAACATCCTCATTTTCCAATTTAATTTGAGGTATGTCAAATTCACAGTCATCTGGATTTGGTTTGTCACTTTGAGTCAGAATCATTAAAACCCCCTCCCTTTTTCTCTCCTTCCCTTTCAAAGTACCTTTTAAGCATATTCACAAGACACACTCGGTGATTCTTCCTTCTATCTGGTGTTTTTACCACGTAATTCACCTCACTTAATTTTCTTTCAATTTGATAAGGTCCACAAAACCTAGTTTTTAATGGCCCACCTACCACTGGTAGCAACACTAAAACTTTATCTCCACTGGCAAAACTACGAACTTTGGATTTCTTGTCCACGACCCGTTTCATCACATTTTGTGCAACTTTCAAATGTTGTCCAGCCAATTCACCTGCTCTATTTAATCATTCCTTAAAATTTGACACGTAATCCAATAATGTAATTTCCGATTTCTCACCCACCAATTTTTTCTTCATCAATTTAAGTGGTCCTCTTACCTCATGACCAAAAGTTAGTTCAAAAGGACTAAATTTGGTTGACTCATTAGGTGCATCCCTAATTGCAAACAGTACGAATGGAATTCCTTTATCCCAATCCTCTGGATAATCTTGACAATAAGCTCTCAATATTGTCTTTAATGATGCCACCTTCCTAACGCTCCTTGCGATTCTGGATGGTATGCAGTTGATTTAAATTGTTTTTTTCCTAAGCTATCCATAACTTCCTTGAATAACTTTGAGGTAAAATTTGATCCTTGATCCAATTGTATTTCTGTGGGTAGTCCATATCTAGTAAAGGATTTAAGTAACTCCTCCACAATCTTTTTAGCTGCATTATTACCTACTGTAATGGCCTCTGGAAACCTAGTAGACACATCCATTATAGTCAAGAGGTATTGATTCCCATGTTTTGTTTTAGGAAGCGATCCTACGCAATCAATTAGGACCCTTGTAAAAGGTTCCTTAAATGCTGGAATGGGTATTAAGGGCGCTGGTTTTATCACCGCTTGAGGTTTCCCTATCACTTGACATGTGTCACATGATTGACAAAATTTAATTACATCTTTATGTAGTCCAGGCCAATAAAAATCTTTCTGGATTTTAGCTTCAGTTTTCCTTATCCCCAAATGACCTCCCACTGGTACCTCATGTGCAACTCGCAACACCTCCTTTCTATACCCTGCTGGCAATACTACTTGATGAACTTCTGCCCACTTTTCATCCGCCTGCATATATAAAGGTCTCCAGTTTCTCATCAAGACATCACTTTTATGGTAATCACACCCTGGTATAAACTCAGATTCCTCTTCCGTGTATGCTTTCTGTTATATTTGTTTTATTTCTTTGTCTTTCTGTTGTCAGTCCGCCAATTTTCCTGAACTAAAAATATCCACCTCATCCGCCACCTGTTCTTGTTCTTTTTCAACCATCTGATCAAAAACCATTTCTGATAATTGCACTTCAACTTCATCTTCACGATTTGATTTCTCCTCTTGCCTTAACCTGTGACTTTGCGACCTTGTTACTACACAATCTGGAAAAATCCCAGGATATTCGTCCTTCAACACTTCAGTTGTTGATTTTGCACTGGCTTATCAACCACAGTAGGCATCACTCCCACTTGCGATCCAGCTATAGCATTACCCAAGATAAACTATATTCCTGGACAAGATAGTTTCTCTATTACTCCTACTACCACTTCACCACTCTTTACTGGACTTTCCAACCTTACCTTATATAATGGAACGCTACCCCTCTCACCCTGAATTCAACATATTACTACCTTTTCTGGCAACATTCTTCCCAAACTACATAACTCCTCATCTCTTACCATTAAAGATTGACTAGCTCCTGTACCTCTTAAAATTTTGACTTTACCTGCTCCTCCTGATACACATGAGTAAACTTTACCCACACAAGTTAATTGTTTAAAGACATCTGGCACCTTCTTCTCAATCACCTCTTGATCAGGCTGTACAATCTTTTGCACCTCCTTCACTCACTTGGGCTTTTCTTTACCACTCTAACAATGTCCTGTGGCCATTTCATTTGTTTAGCTACCTTCTCAAATGAAATGAAAAAGGCTTCCACCTCCTTCTCATCAAACCTTGGCAATGCTTGGACATGTTTAAATAGATTCTCACCAAGCCTTCGACTTTGACGCTCTTCCTCATTATCCTCATCACTATCATCCAACTGTCCGTTTCCCTTTACGTCTGCCAATCATGTTTCATGGCCATTTTCTGAAGTTCAAACTCTCTCTCTTTATCTTTTTCCCTGATCTGTAACTCCCTTTCTCTTTCTTTTTGTTCTGCTCGGGCTATTCTTTCTTTTCTCCTTTCTTGTCTCTCCTTTTCTTTTTCCTCTCTCTCTTTCGTATTCAAGCTGCTTTAATTTTTTCTCATTTTCCATTTGTTTAATTTGCAACTGAATTTTTGCCATTTCCAATGAGTCAAACTGCATCTCAGGCAACTTTAAATGCTTAGCCACCGCCATAATTACCTCATCTTTTCACATTTTGTCAGGTAATGTTAACTGCAATGTTTTTGCCAAATTTAACTGTCTGCTTTTAGCCTCTGTCCGTAAGGTACTGCGTGTGACCGTCTCCATCCCCAAAAACCTCTGAACCACTGAAAGAGCCATTGTCCACAACACACTCCCCACTTAACTGAAATACCACACCTGAAAAGCAACCACACTATGCTCACCCCTCACTGTCTTTGAATTCACTAAGCCAATCCAACAGATAGACGTTTATCCCCCTCGAGCCCCCAATTGTTATGGGCCAGAGTTTAGAGAATCCCAAAGTGTAACATGGAGTTCACCTGACCCACAACTTTTAATAGATTGTGGTATGGGGAGCACACGGCTTACTCTACAGGTATGGTACAGCAGAAATTGGACCAGTGGTTTTTAAAACAAAACTATGTTTATTCTATGAACTCAAGTTCACCTTTTTGAAACAAACAGTGAATATCTTAGCAACCATTAATTCAAATACACCCCCCAAAGAATAAAACACGAAGTAATCTGTATGCTGTTCTTTTAACATCCAAAAACTTAACAAACCTCTAAACAGGAGCACATTAGGGTTTACATTCAATAATGAAATCATTTATAATTCTGAATTCACCAAATGATTAAGATAGTCTTTGGATGGCAGACTTCAGATGCAGCTCCCTGGAAAACACAGACACACCCAAGCTCTTCTCAAACTGAAACTAAAAAAGCAGAAGTGGAGCTCAGCCCCACACACACTCTGACATCACTCCAGTAACATGAGCAGCTCCATTTCTTCAAGGCACATTTCTTAAACACCCATTTCTTAAAGGGTACTCTCACATGCCAACTCCCAGTTTTAAATTAATTTGTGAGCAAAAGATCAGCATCACTCCTCCCAGTAAAAATGGCAATAGGAAGGTACAATTTGGAAGTATTTGTTGAATAACAAAACATTTTAATTCTATAAGTGTAGACAGAAAAGATATAGAAATATATTTTAAATTGTTTTTGTATGTTTATAACTTATGCAATATTTTTATTGGATATTTAATTCTTCAATATAATAAGAATGTTTCTTAAGGGTTCCATCAGTACTCTTGGGAGATAATAAGGGTTCTGTGGATGGAAATGTTTGGGAAATGCTGCTCTAGACGGTTTGTCACCTTGTGCCCTTATTGTTTGGGGATGCTGCTGAAGTCACATTTGATGTATTTTCATTCTTTCAAAAGCTTTCTTTTTTTTCTAATCCATTTCTAACCCACTTGCTGTTGGAATATTTGGTACTGGTATTGCTAATCTTTGTTCTATTTCTCAGAGCTAACCTAAAAATATATATGCTATTAAAGAGCTTATCATGCACGAGTAACAGTATACATTTGGTGATTTATTTAACAGGGGGCTACACTCCAAATAAGTGCCACCTGGTGGTGGACGTGACCAGTATTTTTGGAAGGTGCCATAATTTAGTGGATCCTGTGCCATTTGAACAGGTATATTAATAATGATCTATAATAAACTTTATTTGTGTCAAAAGTCGGCTAACATTAACACTGCAATGAAGTTACTGCGAAAAGCCCCTAGTTGCCACACAGGTACATTGTGGGTGAATTTAGAATGTCCAATTCACCTAACAAGCATGTATTTCGGGACTTGTGAGAGGAAACTGGAGCACCTGGAGGAAACACACGCAGAGAACATGCAAACTCCGCACAGACAGTGAGCCAAACCGGGAATCGAACCTGAGTCCCTGCCACTGTGAAGCAACAATGCTAACCACTGTGCTACGGTGCCACCCAATGTGACAATGTTCTTGCTTTTATTGGGACTCAGCACAGTTTTAGAACAAAGAACAAAGAAAAATTACAGCACAGGAACAGGCCCTTCGGCCCTCCAAGCCTGCGCCAATCCAGATCCTCTATCTAAAACTGTTGCCTATTTTCTAAGGATCTGTATCCCTCTGCTCCCTGCCCATTCATGTATCTGTCTAGATACATCTTAAATGACTCTATCATACCTGCCTCTACCACCTTCGCCGGCAATGCGTTCCAGACCCCCACCATCCTCTACGTAAAGAACTTTCCACGTATGTCTCCCTGAAACATTTCCCCTCTCACCTTGAACTTGTGACCCCTAGTAATTGAGTCCCCCACTCTGAGAAAAAGCTTCTTGCTATCCACCCTGTCTATACCTCTCATGATTTTGTAGACCTCAATGAGGTCCCCCCTCAACCTCCGTCTTTCTAATGAAAATAATCCTCATCTACTCAACCTCTCTTCATAGCTAGCGCCCACCATAACAGGCAACATCCTGGTGAACTTCCTCTGCACTTTTTCCAAAGCATCCACATCCTTTTGATAATGTGGCGACCAGAACTGTACGCAGTATTCCAAATGTGGCCGAACCAAAGTCTTATACAACTGTAACGTGACCTGCCAACTATTGTACTCAATACCCCTTCCGATGAAGGAAAGCATGCCGTATGGACCTGATGGAATGCATCCCAGAGTGCTAAAAGAGATGGCTAGGGAAATGCAAATGCACTAGCGATAATTTACCAAAATTCACTAGACTCTGGGGTGGTCCCGGCCGATTGGAAATTAGCAAACGTGACACCACTGTTTAAAAAAGGAGGTAGGCAGAAAGCGGATAATTATAGGCCAGTGAGCTTAACTTCGGTAGTAGGGAGGATGCTGGAATCTATCATCAAGGAAGAAATAGCGAGGCATCTGGATGGAAATTGTCCCATTGGGCAGACGCAGCATGGGTTCATAAAGGGCAGGTCGTGCCTAACTAATTTAGTGGCATTTTTTGAGGACATTAACAGTGCGGTAGATAACGGGGAGCCAATGGATGTGGTATATCTGGATTTCCAGAAAGCCTTTGACAAGGTGCCACACAAAAGGTTACTTCATAAGATAAAGATGCATGGCATTAAGGGTAAAGTAGTAGCATGGATAGAGGATTGGTTAATTAATAGAAAGCAAAGAGTGGGGATTAATAGTTGTTTCTCTGGTTGGCAATCAGTAGCTAGTGGTGTCCCTCAGGGATCAGTGTTGGGCCCACAACTGTTCACAATTTACATAGATGATTTGGAGTTGGGGACCAAGGGCAATGTGTCCAAGTTTGCAGACAAGACTAAGATAAGTGGTAAAGCAAAAAGTGCAGAGGATACTGGAAGTCTGCAGAGGGATTTGGATAGGCTAAGTGAATGGGCTAGGGTCTGGCAGATGGAATACAATGTTGACAAATGTGAGATTATCCATTTTGGTAGGAATAACAGCAAAAGGGATTATTATTTAAATGATAAAATATTAAAACATGCTGCTGTGCAGAGAGACCTGGGTGTGCTAGTGCCTGAGTCGCAAAAAGTTGGTTTACAGGTGCAACAGGTGATTAAGAAGGCAAATGGAATTTTGTCCTTCATTGCTAGAGGGATGGAGTTTAAGACTAGGGAGGTTATGCTGCAATTGTATAATGTGTTAGTGAGGCCACACCTGGAGTATTGTGTTCAGTTTTGGTCTCCTTACTTGAGAAAGGACGTACTGGCACTGGAGGGTGTGCAGAGGAGATACACTAGGTTAATCCCAGAGCTGAAGGGGTTGGATTATGAGGAGAGGTTGAGTAGACTGGGACTGTACTCGTTGGAATTTGGAAGGATGAGGGGGGATCTGATGGAAACATATAAGATTATGAAGGGAATAGATAGGATAGATGCGGGCAGGTTGTTTCCACTGGCGGGTGAAAGCAGAACTAGGGGGCATAGCCTCAAAATAAGGGGAAGGAGATTTAGGACTGAGTGTAGGAGGAACCTCTTCACCCAAAGGGTTGTGAATCTATGGAATTCCTTGCCCAGGAAGCAGTAGAGGCCCCTTCCTTAAATGTTTTTAAGATAAAAATAGATAGTTTTTTGAAGAATAAAGGGATTAAGGGTTATGGTGTTCGGGCCGGAAAGTGGAGCTGAGTCCGCAAAAGATCAGCCATGATCTCATTGAATGGTGGAGCAGGCTCGAGGGGCCAGATGGCCTACTCCTGCTCCTAGTTCTTATGTTCTTATGTATGCCTTCTTGACCACTCTATCGACCTGCACAGCCACCTTAAGGTACAATGGACCTGAACACCCAGATCTCTCTGTACATCAATTTTCCCCAGGGCTTTTTCATTTACCGTATAGTTCGCTCTTGAATTGGATCTTCCAAAATGCATCACCTCGCATTTGCCCGGATTGAACTCCATCTGCCATTTCTCAGCCCAACTCTCCAATCTATCTATATTCTGCTGTATTCTCTGACATTCCCCTTCACTATCTGCTACTCCACCAATCTTAGTGTCATCTGCATACTTGCTAATAAGACCACCTATATCTTCCTCCAGATCATTTATGTATATCACAAACAACAGTGGTCCCAGCACAGATCCCTGCGGAACATCACTGGTCACAGTTCTCCATTTTGAGAAACTCCCTTCCACTACTACTCTCTGTCTCCTGTTGCCCAGCCAGTTCTTTATCCATCTAGCTAGTACACCCTGGACTCCATGAGACTTCACTTTCTCCATCAGCCTACCATGGGGAACCTTATCAAACGCCTTACTGAAGTCCATGTATATGACATCTACAGCCCTTCCCTCATCAATCAACTTTGTCACTTCCTCAAATAATTCTATTAAGTTGGTAAGACATGACCTTCCCTGCACAAAACCATGTTGCCTGTCACTGACAAGCCCATTTTCTTCCAAATGGGAATACATCCTATCCCTCAGTATCTTCTCCAGCAGGTTCCCTACCACTGACGTCAGGCTCACCGGTCTATAATTCCCTGGATTATCCCTGCTACCCTTTTTAAACAAGGGGACAACATTAGTAATTCTCCAGTCCTCCAGTACCTCACCTGTTAAGGTCCCAGCTATTTCCTCTCTCACTTCCCTCAATAACCTGGGATAGTTCCCATCTGGACATGGGGACTTGTCCACCTTAATGCCTTTCAGAATACCCAACACATCCTCCCTCCTTATGCCGACTTGACCTAGAGTAATCAAACATCTATCCCTAACCTCAACATCCGTCATGTCCCTCTCCTCGGTGAATACCGATGCAAAGTACTCGTTAAGAATCTCACTCATTTTCTTTGACTCCACGCATAACTTTCGTCCTTTGTCCTTGAGTGGGCCAACCCTTTCTCTAGTTACCCTCTTGCTCCTTATATATGAATAAAAGGCTTTGGGATTTTCCTTAACCCTGTTCGCTAAAGATATTTCATGACCCCTTTTAGCCCTCTTGATTCCTCATTTCAGATTGGTCCTACATTCCCGTTATTCTTCCAAAGCTTTGTCTGTCTTCAGTCGCCTTTCCATAATCTGTTTACATATTTATACCTCTATCTCACGCTCGCTGTTGGGAGGCCTGTCGTACAGCCCCAACATTGGTACCTCACCCTTCCTATTTATGAGCTCTGCCCATATCGCCTCACTGCTCGAGTCCTCCATAGTGCCCTCCTTCAGCACAGCTGTGATATCCTCTCTGACCTGTAATGCAACTCCTCCACCCCTTTTACCTCCCTCTCTATCCCGCCTGAAGCATCGATATCCTAGGATATTTAGTTGCCAATCATGCCCTTCCCTCAACCAAGTCTCAGTAATAGCAATAACATCATACTCCCAGGTACTAATCCAAACCCTAAGTTCATCTGCCTTACCTACTACACTTCTTGCATTAAAACAAATGCACCTCAGATCACCAGTCCCTTTGCGTTCATCATCTGCTCCCTGCCTACTCTTCCCCTTAGTCACGCTGACTTCATGATCTAGTTCCTTACAGGCTTTAGTTACTACCTCCTTACTGTCCACTAACTTCCTCATTTGGTTCCATCGCCCTGCCACATTAGTTTAAACCCTCCCCACCAACACCCCCAAGGACATTGGTTCCAGTCCGGCCCAGGTGTAGACCGTCCAATTTGTAGTAGTCCCACCTCTCCAGAACCGGTCCCAATGTCCCAAAAATCTGAACCCCTCCCTCCTGCACCATCTCTCAAGCCATGCATTCATCCTGCCTATTCTTTCATTTCTACTCGTGGCACTGGTAGCAATCCTGAGATTACTACCTCTGAAGTCCGAATTTTTAACTTGGCTCCTAACTCCCTAAATTCTGCTTGCAGGACCTCATCCTGTTTTTTACCTATATCATTGGTGCCTATATGCACCACGACAACTGGCTGTTCACCCTCCCCCCTCAGAATGTTCTGCAGCCTATCTGAGACATCCCTGACCCGTGCACCTGGGAGGCAACATACCATTCGCGAGTCTCGTTTTCGACCACAGAACCGCCTACCTACTCCCCTTACAATTGAATCCCCTATGACTATAGCCCTTCCACTCTTTTTCCTGAGCTTCTGTACAGCAGAGCCAGCCACGGTGCCATGAACCTGGCTACTGCTGCCTTCCCCTGGTGAGCCATCTCCCCCAACAGTATCCAAAACAGTATACCTGTTTTGGAGGGAGATGACTGCAGGGGACACCTGCACTGCCTTCTTGCTTTTTCTCTGCCTTTTGGTCACCCATTCCCTTTCTCCCTCAGCAATCCTCATCTGTGGTGTGACTAATTCGCTAAACGTGCTATCCACGACCTCCTCAGCATTGTGGATGCTCCAAAGTGAGTCCATCCGCAGCTCCAGAGCCGTCATGCGGTCTAACAAGAGCTGCAGCTGGACACACTTCCCGCACGTGAAGGAGTCAGGGACACCAGCCACGTCCCTGAGCTCCCACATTGAGCAAGAGGAACAGAACACGGGTCTGAGATCTCCTGCCATTTTTAATCTTAAACTTAACTTAGTCCAACTATAATATCAAATAATAGATAAATGAAAATGAAAAAAAAGATAAATTGTTACCAATCACACGATAAAAAGAAATAGAAATAGAAAAACCTTACCTTATCAACACGCCAGTCTTTTTTTTGTGATTTTTGTTAATTTATTGATAGATTATTCAGTGATATTTTGAATTTATGATGCACTTCGATTTCATGGAAAATGTTCAAAGTCTACCAGTAACGTGCACCCCTTGCCTCGTTTCTGCTGTTTCCAATAACGTTTGAAAAAAGGGAAACAAGTCTCAACTTTACTCCATGTAGTAACTCCCATCTTCCAGCTTTGGCTGCAGATCCAATTTCATCATTTTGTTCAATTTTGACTACCATGGGCTAGATTCTCCGTTTCAGGGACTATCGTGAAAACTGTGGCCTTTTAAGACAGAAAAACTGGTGTCAAAAGGCCACAGATTCACAGTCCTGCAGAGGGCTCGCAGGGACCTGTCGTGGAGCTCTCAGCTCCAGATGCGGGCCCCTGCACCTCTTGGTCAGAGGCCGCGCATGCACACGGTGGCAGCCTCCAGCGGCCGCGCTGTGCTCCATGCGGACCCAGACTGTGGAGCTGGACCGTGTAAATAGACCCCCGATCGGCCGCGCGCCCAACCAAGACCGCCCACCCCAAAATAGCCCGGTCCCATATGAGGTCCCCCTGCCCTCCGATCGGCCCACCCCCGACCATGGTGGCCGCGGACTGAGTCCGCAGCCGCCACGCGAGTATCCCGAACGGCTGGGACCATATTAGGTCCACGCCGTCAGGACTTCGGCCGACAGGGGCTGAGAATAGCAGGGCGGGCCTCTGGCAATGGCCGCTTTTCGGGGGCCGGAGAATCGAGGAACCGGCAACGGTCCAGATTCCATGCGCGGAAATGGATTCTCCACCCTGGGGTCGGACGCGATTTTGGCATCGGGGTGCGGAGAATCCAGCCCCATACCTTTCAACTTGTGAATGGAGAATTTAGTGTTCTGAGAGAACCCTCTAAACAGATGATTTTCTAATCCCTCTGCTTAGTCCAGGGGATGCCTTGGTACTACCCCCACTCCAACGTCATATCTGAGAGGAAAGTCAAGATTATCACCAAATGTGTTTCTTGGGTGAGATCAGGGCTAAATTGAAAGCAACTGCCGATTATTTTCAGCACTGTTTAAAAAGGTTTCTTCGCAAGGGAAGAATTAAGAATTTGATCTTGAGAGCAAGTCTGATCAAAACATATTGTTGTTGTTGTGTATCACTATGTTGAACAATATCATTAATGCTAGGGCATGTTCATCACTCACTAAGTTCCTGACACTGGTCTTCGGAGGGCAGGCACCTCCCCACCAGGTCTCTGATGATCTGTAATGGAGTTATTGTGAAAGGCTGAGCAGCACACAGTTGGCCACCTGCTGACACATTCAGCCAATTGACAATGGGTTGTGCAGGAACATGGTGGAAACAAAGCACAGAGATTTGAATGAGACATTGCTTAGTGCTGTACCATCAGCCACCGAGTGATACAACTCCTTTACAAAGTAAGGGCAACAGCCCAAATACCTTTTGAACGTTTGCATTGTGGGTCCAGCAGACTCCCAAAAATAGCTCCAAATACAAGCCAGGCAGACAGATATCAATTCACCTCAAAATTACAACGCATCTGAAATTAACAGCTCAGCTTGTTCAGGAATGTCAGTGTGAAATTTTTCAGATCTCGTAATTCAATCGAGGATTGTGGTGCCACATGGACGATAACTTAATATGGTTTATTAGTGTGGAAAGGCTCATGCAGTGAATGAGTTCCAAAAGCTAGTCCCTGAAGTGATGTCAAATTAAAATCTTCTAGGATTTGCTTGGGTTTAAATTTTACTGTTTGTATCTTTCCTTAGAAATGTCAATTTGAGACGTGTAATTATGAAAGAACCCAGGATTTTCTGTGCGCAGCACTCGGATCATATGCTCGTGCATGTGCAGCAAAGGGACTGCTTTTGAATGAATGGAGAAATACCGTGCAAGGCTGCAGTAAGTATATAGCAAACAAAAGGTCCCACGGGGGTTGAAAGCTTGTCAATGACAGCAACCAAAAGTAACTTATAATTCTGTCGGCATCAATGCTGACCGACTTTCTGTGAGTGAGTCAGTACTGACCAGCTTTCTGTGAGTGAGTCAATACTGACCGTGTTACTGTGAGTGAGTCAGTACTGACCCGCTTTCTGTGAGTGAGTCAGTACTGACCAGCTTTCTGTGAGTGAGTCAGTAATGACCGGCTTTCTGTGAGTGAGTCAGTAATGACCGGCTTTCTCTGAGTGAGTCAGTACTGACCAGCTCTCTGTGAGTGAGTCAGTACTGACCAGCTCGCTGTGAGTGAGTCAGTAATGACCAGCTCTCTGTGAGTGAGTCAGTACTGACCAGCTCTCTGTGAGTGAGTCAGTACTGACCAGCTCTCTGTGAGTGAGTCAGTACTGACCAGCTCTCTGTGAGTGAGTCAGTACTGACCGTGTTACTGTGAGTGAGTCAGTACTGACCGGCTCTCTGTGAGTGAGTCAGTACTGACCGGCTTTCTGTGAGTGAGTCAGTACTGACCGGCTTTCTGTGAGTGAGTCAGTACTGACCAGCTATCTGTGAGTGAGTCAGTACTGACCGGCTTTCTGTGAGTGAGTCAGTACTGACCAGCTCTCTGTGAGTGAGTCAGTACTGACCAGCTCTCCATGAGTGAGTCAGTACTGACCGGCTTTCTGTGAGTGAGTCAGTACTGACCAGCTCTCTGTGAGTGAGTCAGTACTGACCAGCTCTCCGTGAGTGAGTCAGTACTGACCAACTTTCTGTGAGTGAGTCAGTACTGACCAGCTCTCTGTGAGTGAGTCAGTACTGACCGGCTCTCTGTGAGTGAGTCAGTACTGACCGTGTTACTGTGAGTGAGTCAGTACTGACCAGCTATCTGTGAGTGAGTCAGTACTGACCGGCTCTCTGTGAGTGAGTCAGTACTGACCGTGTTACTGTGAGTGAGTCAGTACTGACCAGCTATCTGTGAGTGAGTCAGTACTGACCGGCTTTCTGTGAGTGAGTCAGTACTGACCAGCTCTCTGTGAGTGAGTCAGTACTGACCAGCTCTCCATGAGTGAGTCAGTACTGACCGGCTTTCTGTGAGTGAGTCAGTACTGACCAGCTCTCTGTGAGTGAGTCAGTACTGACGAGCTCTCTGTGAGTGAGTCAGTACTGACCAGCTCTCCGTGAGTGAGTCAGTACTGACCAACTTTCTGTGAGTGAGTCAGTACTGACCAGCTTTCTGTGAGTGAGTCAGTACTGACCAACTCTCTGTGAGTGAGTCAGTACTGACCAGCTCTCTGTGAGTGAGGCAGTCCTGACCGTGTTACTGTGAGTGAGTCAGTACTGACCAGCTCTCTGTGAGTGAGTCAGTACTGACCAGCTTTCTGTGAGTGAGTCAGTACTGACCAGCTTTCTGTGAGTGAGTCAGTACTGACCAGCTCTCTGTGAGTGAGTCAGTACTGACCAGCTTTCTGTGAGTGAGTCAGTACTGACCAGCTCTCTGTGAGTGAGTCAGTACTGACCGTGTTAGTGTGAGTGAGTCAGTACTGACCAGCTCTCTGTGAGTGAGTCAGTACTGACCAGCATTCTGTGAGTGAGTCAGTACTGACCAGCTCTCTGTGAGTGAGTCAGTACTGACCAGCTATCTGTGAGTGAGTCAGTACTGACCAGCTATCTGTGAGTGAGTCAGTACTGACCAGCTCTCTCTGAGTGAGTCAGTAATGACCGGCTTTCTGTGAGTGTGTCAGTACTGACCAGCTATCTGTGAGTGAGTCAGTACTGACCAGCTTTCTGTGAGTGAGTCAGTACTGACCAGCTTTCTGTGAGTGTGTCAGTACTGACCAGCTATCTGTGAGTGAGTCAGTACTGACCAGCTTTCTGTGAGTGAGTCAGTACTGACCAGCTATCTGTGAGTGAGTCAGTACTGACCAGCTTTCTGTGAGTGAGTCAGTACTGACCAGCTCTCTGTGAGTGAGTCAGTGCTGACCGTGTTAGTGTGAGTGAGTCAGTACTGACCAGCTTTCTGTGAGTGAGTCAGTACTGACCAGCTATCTGTGAGTGAGTCAGTACTGACCAGCTTTCTGTGAGTGAGTCAGTACTGACCAGCTTTCTGTGAGTGAGTCAGTACTGACCAGCTCTCTGTGAGTGAGTCAGTACTGACCGTGTTAGTGTGAGTGAGTCAGTACTGACCAGCTTTCTGTGAGTGAGTCAGTACTGACCAGCTTTCTGTGAGTGAGTCAGTACTGACCGGCTTTCTGTGAGTGAGTCAGTACTGACCAGCTCTCTGTGAGTGAGTCAGTACTGACCGGCTTTCTGTGAGTGAGTCAGTAATGACCGGCTTTCTGTGAGTGTGTCAGTACTGACCAGCTCTCTGTGAGTGAGTCAGTACTGACCAGCATTCTGTAAGTGAGTCAGTACTGACCAGCTATCTGTGAGTGAGTCAGTACTGACCAGCTTTCTGTGAGTTAGTCAGTACTGACCAGCTCTCTGTGAGTGAGTCAGTAGTGACCAGCTTTCTGTGAGTGAGTCAGTACTGACCAGCTCTCTGTGAGTGAGTCAGCACTGACCAGCTATCTGTGAGTGAGTCAGTACTGACCAGCTCTCTGTGAGTGAGTCAGTACTGACCGTGTTAGTGTGAGTGAGTCAGTACTGACCAGCTTTCTGTGAGTGAGTCAGTACTGACCAGCTTTCTGTGAGTGAGTCAGTACTGACCGGCTTTCTGTGAGTGAGTCAGTACTGACCAGCTTTCTGTGAGTGAGTCAGTAATGACCGGCTTTCTGTGAGTGAGTCAGTAATGACCGGCTTTCTGTGAGTGAGTCAGTACTGACCAGCTCTCTGTGAGTGAGTCAGTACTGACCAGCTCTCTGTGAGTGAGTCAGTACTGACCAGCTCTCTGTGAGTGAGTCAGTACTGACCGTGTTACTGTGAGTGAGTCAGTACTGACCGGCTCTCTGTGAGTGAGTCAGTACTGACCGGCTTTCTGTGAGTGAGTCAGTACTGACCGGCTTTCTGTGAGTGAGTCAGTACTGACCAGCTATCTGTGAGTGAGTCAGTACTGACCGGCTTTCTGTGAGTGAGTCAGTACTGACCAGCTCTCTGTGAGTGAGTCAGTACTGACCAGCTCTCCGTGAGTGAGTCAGTACTGACCGTGTTACTGTGAGTGAGTCAGTACTGACCGACTCTCTGTGAGTGAGTCAGTACTGACCAGCTTTCTGTGAGTGAGTCAGTACTGACCAGCTCTCTGTGAGTGAGTCAGTACTAACCAGCTCTCTGTGAGTGAGTCAGTACTGACCGTGTTACTGTGAGTGAGTCAGTACTGACCCGCTTTCTGTGAGTGAGTCAGTACTGACCAACTCTCTGTGAGTGAGTCAGTACTGACCGGCTTTCTGTGAGTGAGTCAGTACTGACCGTGTTACTGTGAGTGAGTCAGTACTGACCCGCTTTCTGTGAGTGAGTCAGTACTGACCCGCTTTCTGTGAGTGAGTCAGTACTGACCAACTCTCTGTGAGTGAGTCAGTAATGACCGGCTTTCTGTGAGTGAGTCAGGACTGACCAGCTTTCTGTGAGTGAGTCAGTACTGACCGGCTTTCTGTGAGTGAGTCAGTAATGACCGGCTTTCTGTGAGTGAGTCAGTACTGACCGGCTCTCTGTGAGTGAGTCAGTACTGACCGGCTCTCTGTGAGTGAGTCAGTATGGACCGTGTTACTGTGAGTGAGTCAGTACTGACCAGCTTTCTGTGAGTGAGTCAGTACTGACCAGCTTTCTGTGAGTGAGCCAGTAATGACCGGCTTTCTGTGAGTGAGTCAGTACTGACCAGCTCTCTGTGAGTGAGTCAGTACTGACCGGCTCTCTGTGAGTGAGTCAGTACGGACCGTGTTACTGTGAGTGAGTCAGTACTGACCAGCTTTCTGTGAGTGAGTCAGTACTGACCAGCTTTCTGTGAGTGAGCCAGTAATGACCGGCTTTCTGTGAGTGAGTCAGTACTGACCCGCTTTCTGTGAGTGAGTCAGTACTGAACAACTCTCTGAGTGAGTCAGTACTGACCAGCTCTCTGTGAGTGAGTCAGTAATGACCAACTTTCTGTGAGTGAGTCAGTACTGACCAGCTCGCTGTGAGTGAGTCAGAACTGACCAGCTCTCTGTGAGTGAGTCAGTACTGACCAACTTTCTGTGAGTGAGTCAGTACTGACCAACTTTCTGTGAGTGAGTCAGTGCTGACCAGCTCTCTGTGAGTGAGTCAGTACTGACCAACTTTCTGTGAGTGAGTCAGTACTGACCAACTTTCTGTGAGTGAGTCATTACTGACTGGCTCTCTGTGAGTGAGTCAGTACTGACCGGCTTTCTGTGAGTGAGTCTGTACTGACCGGCTTTCTGTGAGTGAGTCAGTACTGACCAGCTCTCTGTGAGTGAGTCAGTACTGACCAGCTCTCCGTGAGTGAGTAAGTACTGACCCGCTCTCTGTGAGTGAGCCAGTACTGACCGTGTTACTGTGAGTGAGTCAGTACTGACCGGCGTTCTGTGAGTGAGTCAGTACTGACCAGCTCTCTGTGAGTGAGTCAGTACTGACCAGCTCTCTGTGAGTGAGTCAGTACTGACCGTGTTACTGTGAGTGAGTCAGTACTGACCCGCTTTCTGTGAGTGAGTCAGTACTGACCAGCTTTCTGTGAGTGAGTCAGTACTGACCAGCTCTCTGTGAGTGAGTCAGTACTGACCGTGTTAGTGTGAGTGAGTCAGTACTGACCAGCTCTCTGTGAGTGAGTCAGTACTGACCAGCATTCTGTGAGTGAGTCAGTACTGACCAGCTCTCTGTGAGTGAGTCAGTACTGACCAGCTATCTGTGAGTGAGTCAGTACTGACCAGCTATCTGTGAGTGAGTCAGTACTGACCAGCTCTCTGTGAGTGAGTCAGTAATGACCGGCTTTCTGTGAGTGTGTCAGTACTGACCAGCTATCTGTGAGTGAGTCAGTACTGACCAGCTTTCTGTGAGTGAGTCAGTACTGACCAGCTTTCTGTGAGTGAGTCAGTACTGACCAGCTATCTGTGAGTGAGTCAGTACTGACCAGCTTTCTGTGAGTGAGTCAGTACTGACCAGCTCTCTGTGAGAGAGTCAGTACTGACCGTGTTAGTGTGAGTGAGTCAGTACTGACCAGCTTTCTGTGAGTGAGTCAGTACTGACCAGCTATCTGTGAGTGAGTCAGTACTGACCAGCTTTCTGTGAGTGAGTCAGTACTGACCAGCTTTCTGTGAGTGAGTCAGTACTGACCAGCTCTCTGTGAGTGAGTCAGTACTGACCGTGTTAGTGTGAGTGAGTCAGTACTGACCAGCTTTCTGTGAGTGAGTCAGTACTGACCAGCTTTCTGTGAGTGAGTCAGTACTGACCGGCTTTCTGTGAGTGAGTCAGTACTGACCAGCTCTCTGTGAGTGAGTCAGTACTGACCGGCTTTCTGTGAGTGAGTCAGTAATGACCGGCTTTCTGTGAGTGTGTCAGTACTGACCAGCTCTCTGTGAGTCAGTCAGTACTGACCAGCATTCTGTAAGTGAGTCAGTACTGACCAGCTATCTGTGAGTGAGTCAGTACTGACCAGCTTTCTGTGAGTGAGTCAGTACTGACCAGCTCTCTGTGAGTGAGTCAGTACTGACCAGCTTTCTGTGAGTGAGTCAGTACTGACCAGCTCTCTGTGAGTGAGTCAGTACTGACCGTGTTAGTGTGAGTGAGTCAGTACTGACCAGCTTTCTGTGAGTGAGTCAGTAATGACCGGCTTTCTGTGAGTGAGTCAGTACTGACCAGCTCTCTGTGAGTGAGTCAGTACTGACCGTGTTACTGTGAGTGAGTCAGTACTGACCGGCTCTCTGTGAGTGAGTCAGTACTGACCGGCTTTCTGTGAGTGAGTCAGTACTGACCGGCTTTCTGTGAGTGAGTCAGTACTGACCAGCTCTCTGTGAGTGAGTCAGTACTGACCAGCTCTCCGTGAGTGAGTCAGTACTGACCGGCTTTCTGTGAGTGAGTCAGTACTGACCAGCTCTCTGTGAGTGAGTCAGTACTGACCAGCTCTCCGTGAGTGAGTCAGTACTGACCAGCTCTCTGTGAGTGAGTCAGTACTGACCGGCTCTCTGTGAGTGAGTCAGTACTGACCGTGTTACTGTGAGTGAGTCAGTACTGACCAGCTTTCTGTGAGTGAGTCAGTACTGACCCGCTTTCTGTGAGTGAGTCAGTACTGACCAACTCTCTGTGAGTGAGTCAGTACTGACCAGCTCTCTGTGAGTGAGGCAGTCCTGACCGTGTTACTGTGAGTGAGCCAGTACTGACCAGCTCTCTGTGAGTGAGTCAGTACTGACCAGCTTTCTGTGAGTGAGTCAGTACTGACCAGCTTTCTGTGAGTGAGTCAGTACTGACCAGCTCTCTGTGAGTGAGTCAGTACTGACCAGCTTTCTGTGAGTGAGTCAGTACTGACCAGCTCTCTTTGAGTGAGTCAGTACTGACCGTGTTAGTGTGAGTGAGTCAGTACTGACCAGCTTTCTGTGAGTGTGTCAGTACTGACCAGCTCTCTGTGAGTGAGTCAGTACTGACCAGCTTTCTGTGAGTGAGTCAGTACTGACCAGCTCTCTGTGAGTGAGTCAGTACTGACCAGCTTTCTGTGAGTGAGTCAGTACTGACCAGCTCTCTGTGAGTGAGTCAGTACTGACCGTGTTAGTGTGAGTGAGTCAGTACTGACCAGCTTTCTGTGAGTGAGTCAGTACTGACCAGCTTTCTGTGAGTGAGTCAGTACTGACCGGCTTTCTGTGAGTGAGTCAGTACTGACCAGCTCTCTGTGAGTGAGTCAGTGCTGACCGTGTTACTGTGAGTGAGTCAGTACTGACCGGCTTTCTGTGAGTGAGTCAGTTATGACCGGCTTTCTGTGAGTGAGTCAGTACTGACCAGCTCTCTGTGAGTGAGTCAGTACTGAAAAACTTTCTGTGAGTGAGTCAGTACTGACCGGCTCTCTGTGATGAGTCAGTACTGACCGGCTTTCTGTGAGTGAGTCAGTACTGACCAGCTCTCTGTGAGTGAGTCAGTACTGACCAGCTCTCTGTGAGTGAGTCAGTACTGACCAGCTCTCCGTGAGTGAGTCAGTACTGACCGTGTTACTGTGAGTGAGTCAGTACTGACCGACTCTCTGTGAGTGAGTCAGTACTGACCAGCTTTCTGTGAGTGAGTCAGTACTGACCAGCTCTCTGTGAGTGAGTCAGTACTGACCAGCTCTCTGTGAGTGAGTCAGTACTGACCGTGTTACTATGAGTGAGTCAGTACTGACCCGCTTTCTGTGAGTGAGTCAGTACTGACCAACTCTCTGTGAGTGAGTCAGTACTGACCGGCTTTCTGTGAGTGAGTCAGTACTGACCGTGTTACTGTGAGTGAGTCAGTACTGACCCGCTTTCTGTGAGTGAGTCAGTACTGACCAACTCTCTGTGAGTGAGTCAGTAATGACCGGCTTTCTGTGAGTGAGTCAGGACTGACCGGCTTTCTGTGAGTGAGTCAGTAATGACCGGCTTTCTGTGAGTGAGTCAGTACTGACCGGCTCTCTGTGAGTGAGTCAGTACTGACCGGCTCTCTGTGAGTGAGTCAGTACGGACCGTGTTACTGTGAGTGAGTCAGTACTGACCAGCTTTCTGTGAGTGAGTCAGTACTGACCCGCTTTCTGTGAGTGAGCCAGTAATGACCGGCTTTCTGTGAGTGAGTCAGTACTGACCAGCTCTCTGTGAGTGAGTCAGTACTGACCGGCTCTCTGTGAGTGAGTCAGTACGGACCGTGTTACTGTGAGTGAGTCAGTACTGACCAGCTTTCTGTGAGTGAGTCAGTACTGACCAGCTTTCTGTGAGTGAGCCAGTAATGACCGGCTTTCTGTGAGTGAGTCAGTACTGACCCGCTTTCTGTGAGTGAGTCAGTACTGAACAACTCTCTGAGTGAGTCAGTACTGACCAGCTCTCTGTGAGTGAGTCAGTAATGACCAACTTTCTGTGAGTGAGTCAGTACTGACCAGCTCGCTGTGAGTGAGTCAGAACTGACCAGCTCTCTGTGAGTGAGTCAGTACTGACCAACTTTGTGTGAGTGAGTCAGTACTGACCAACTTTCTGTGAGTGAGTCAGTACTGACCAGCTCTCTGTGAGTGAGTCAGTACTGACCAACTTTCTGTGAGTGAGTCAGTACTGACCAACTTTCTGTGAGTGAGTCATTACTGACTGGCTCTCTGTGAGTGAGTCAGTACTGACCGGCTTTCTGTGAGTGAGTCCGTACTGACCGGCTTTCTGTGAGTGAGTCAGAACTGACCAGCTCTCTGTGAGTGAGTCAGTACTGACCAACTTTCTGTGAGTGAGTCAGTACTGACCAACTTTCTGTGAGTGAGTCAGTACTGACCAGCTCTCTGTGAGTGAGTCAGTACTGACCGTGTTACTGTGAGTGAGTCAGTACTGACCATCTCTCTGTGAGTGAGTCAGTACTGACTGGCTCTCTGTGAGTGAGTCAGTACTGACCGGCTTTCTGTGAGTGAGTCTGTACTGACCGGCTTTCTGTGAGTGAGTCAGTACTGACCAGCTCTCTGTGAGTGAGTCAGTACTGACCAGCTCTCCGTGAGTGAGTAAGTACTGACCCGCTCTCTGTGAGTGAGCCAGTACTGACCGTGTTACTGTGAGTGAGTCAGTACTGACCGGCGTTCTGTGAGTGAGTCAGTACTGACCAGCTCTCTGTGAGTGAGTCAGTACTGACCAGCTCTCTGTGAGTGAGTCAGTACTGACCGTGTTACTGTGAGTGAGTCAGTACTGACCCGCTTTCTGTGAGTGAGTCAGTACTGACCGTGTTACTGTGAGTGAGTCAGTACTGACCCGCTTTCTGTGAGTGTGTCAGTACTGACCAGCTCTCTGTGAGTGAGTCAGTACTGACCAGCTCTCTGTGAGTGAGTCAGTACTGACCAACTTTCTGTGAGTGAGTCAGTACTGACCGGCTCTCTGTGAGTGAGTCAGTACTGACCCGCTTTCTGTGAGTGAGTCAGTACTGACCAGCTCTCTGTGAGTGAGTCAGTACTGACCAGCTCTCCGTGAGTGAGTCAGTACTGACCAGCTCTCTGTGAGTGAGCCAGTACTGACCGTGTTACTGTGAGTGAGTCAGTACTGACCGGCTTTCTGTGAGTGAGTCAGTACTGACCGTGTTACTGTGAGTGAGTCAGTACTGACCCGCTTTCTGTAAGTGAGTTAGTATTGACCAACTCTCTGTGAGTGAGTCAGTACTGCCCGGCTTTCTGTGAGTGAGTCAGTGCTGACCAGCTCTCTGTGAGTGAGTCAGTACTGACCAGCTCTCTGTGAGTGAGTCAGTACTGACCGGCTTTCTGTGAGTGAGTCAGTAATGACCGGCTTTCTGTGAGTGAGTCAGTACTGACCGGCTCTCTGTGAGTGAGTCAGTACTGACCGGCTCTCTGTGAGTGAGTCAGTACTGACCAGCTCTCTGTGAGTGAGTCAGAACTGACCAGCTCTCTGTGAGTGAGTCAGTACTGACCAGCTCTCTGTGAGTGAGTCAGTACTGACCAGCTCTCTGTGAGTGAGTCAGTACTGACCAGCTATCTGTGAGTGAGTCAGTACTGACCAGCTTTCTGTGAGTGAGTCCGTTCTGACCAGCTCTCTGTGAGTGAGTCAGTACTGACCAGCTTTCTGTGAGTGAGCCAGTAATGACCGGCTTTCTGTGAGTGAGTCAGTAATGACCAGCTTTCTGTGAGTGAGTCAGTACTGACCCGCTTTCTGTGAGTGAGTCAGTACTGACCAGCTCTCTGTGAGTGAGTCATTACTGACCAATTTTCGGTGAGTGAGTCAGTACTGACCAGCTCTCTGTGAGTGAGTCAGTAATGACCAACTTTCTGTGAGTGAGTCAGTACTGACCAGCTTTCTGTGAGTGAGTCAGTACTGACCAGCTCTCTGTGAGTGAGTCAGTAATGACCAACTTTCTGTGAGTGAGTCAGTACTGACCAGCTTTCTGTGAGTGAGTCAGTACTGACCAACTTTCTGTGAGTGAGTCAGGACTGACCAGCTCTCTGTGAGTGAGTCAGTACTGACCATCTCTCTGTGAGTGAGTCAGTACTGACCGTGTTACTGTGAGTTAGTCAGTACTGACCAGCTCTCTGTGAGTGAGTCAGTACTGACCAGCTCTCTGTGAGTGAGTCAGTACTGACCGGCTCTCTGTGAGTGAGTCAGTACTGACCGGCTTTCTGTGAGTGAGTCAGTACTGACCAACTTTCTGTGAGTGAGTCAGTACTGACCAACTTTCTGTGAGTGAGTCAGTACTGACCAGCTCTCTGTGAGTGAGTCAGTACTGACCAACTTTCTGTGAGTGAGTCAGTACTGATCAGCTTTCTGTGAGTGAGTCACGACTGACCAGCTTTCTGTGAGTGAGTCAGTACTGACCAGCTTTCTGTGAGTGAGTCAGTACTGACCGTGTTACTGTGAGTGAGTCAGTACTGACCAGCTCTCTGTGAGTGAGTCAGTACTGACCGTGTTACTGTGAGTGAGTCAGTACTGACCAACTTTCTGTGAGTGTGGAAGTACTGACCAGCTCTCTGTGAGTAAGTCAGTACTGACCAGCTCTCTGTGAGTGAGTCAGTACTGACCAGCTCTCTGTGAGTGAGTCAGTACTGACCAGCTTTCTGTGAGTGAGTCAGTACTGATCGTGTTACTGTGAGTAAGTCAGTACTGACCAGCTCTCTGTGAGTGAGTCAATACTGACCGGCTTTCTGTGAGTGAGTCAGCGATGACCAACTTTCTGTGAGTGAGTCAGTACTGACCAGCTTTCTGTGAGTGAGTCAGTACTGACCAGCTTCCTGTGAGTGAGTCAGTACTGACAAGCTTTCTGTGAGTGAGTCAGTACAGACCAGCTTTCTGTGAGTGAGTCAGTACTGACCAGCTTTTTGTGAGTGAGTCAGTACTGACCAGCTCTCTGTGAGTGAGTCAGTACTGACCGTGTTACTGTGAGTGAGTCAGTACTGACCAGCTCTCTGTGAGTGAGTCAGTACTGACCGTGTTACTGTGAGTGAGTCAGTATTGACCAGCTCTCCGTGAGTGAGTCAGTACTGACCAGCTTTCTGTGAGTGAGTCAGTACTGACCGTGTTACTGTGAGTGAGTCAGTACTGACCAGCTCTCTGTGAGTGAGTCAGTACTGACCGTGTTACTGTGAGTGAGTCAGTACTGACCAGCTCTCTGTGAGTGAGTCAGTACTGACCAGCTTTCTGTGAGTGAGTCAGTACTGACCGGCTTTCTGTGAGTGAGTCAGTACTGACCAACTTTCTGTGAGTGAGTCAGTACTGACCAACTTTCTGTGAGTGAGTCAGTACTGAACAGCTCTCCGTGAGTGAGTCAGTACTGACCAACTTTCTGTGAGTGAGTCAGTACTGACCAGCTTTCTGTGAGTGAGTCAGTACTGACCAGCTCTCAGTGAGTGAGTCAGTACTGACCGTGTTACTGTGAGTGAGTCAGTACTGACCGGCTTTCTGTGAGTGAGTCAGTACTGACCAGCTCTCTGTGAGTGAGTCAGTACAGACCGGCTTTCTGTGAGTGAGTCAGTACTGACCGTGTTACTGTGAGTGAGTCAGTACTGACCGTGTTTCTGTGAGTGAGTCAGTACTGACCAGCTTTCTGTGAGTGAGTCAGTACTGACCGGCTCTCTGTGAGTGAGTCAGTACTGACCGGCTTTCTTTGAGTGAGTCAGTACTGACCAGCTCTCTGTGAGTGAGTCAGTACTGACCCGCTTTCTGTGAGTGAGTCAGTACTGACCAGCTCTCTGTGAGTGAGTCATCACTGACCCGCTTTCTGTGAGTGAGTCAGTACTGACCAGCTCTCTGTGAGTGAGTCAGTACTGACCAGATCTCTGTGAGTGAGTCAGTACTGACCAGCTCTCTGTGAGTGAGTCAGTACTGACCGTGTTACTGTGAGTGTGTCAGTACTGACCAGCTCTCTGTGAGTGAGTCAGTACTGACCAGCTCTCTGTGAGTGAGTCAGTACTGACCAGCTCTCTGTGAGTGAGTCAGTACTGACCAGCTATCTGTGAGTGAGTCAGTCCTGACCAGCTTTCTGTGAGTGAGTCCGTTCTGACCAGCTCTCTGTGAGTGAGTCAGTACTGACCAGCTTTCTGTGAGTGAGCCAGTAATGACCGGCATTCTGTGAGTGAGTCAGTAATGACCGGCTTTCTGTGAGTGAGTCAGTACTGACCCGCTTTCTGTGAGTGAGTCAGTACTGACCAGCTCTCTGTGAGTGAGTCATTACTGACCAACTTTCGGTGAGTGAGTCAGTACTGACCAGCTCTCTGTGAGTGAGTCAGTAATGACCAACTTTCTGTGAGTGAGTCAGTAATGACCAACTTTCTGTGAGTGAGTCAGTACTGACCAGCTTTCTGTGAGTGAGTCAGTACTGACCAACTTTCTGTGAGTGAGTCAGTACTGACCGGCTCTCTGTGAGTGAGTAAGTACTGACCCGCTCTCTGTGAGTGAGTCAGTACTGACCAACTTTCTGTGAGTTAGTCAGTACTGACCCGCTCTCTGTGAGTGAGTCAGTACTGACCCGCTCTCTGTGAGTGAGTCAGTACTGACCAACTTTCTGTGAGTGAGTCAGTACTGACCAGCTCTCCGTGAGTGAGTCAGTACTGACCAGCTCTCCGTGAGTGAGTCAGTACTGACCCGCTCTCTGTGAGTGAGCCAGTACTGACCGTGTTACTGTGAGTGAGTCAGTACTGACCCGCTTTCTGTGAGTGAGTCAGTACTGACCGTGTTACTGTGAGTGAGTCAGTACTGACCGTGTTACTGTGAGTGAGTCAGTACTGACCAGCTTTCTGTGAGTGAGTCAGTACTGACCAGCTCTCTGTGAGTGAGTCAGTACTGACCAGCTCTCTGTGAGTGAGTCAGTACTGACCAGCTTTCTGTGAGTGAGTCAGTACTGACCAGCTCTCTGTGAGTGAGTCAGTACTGACCGTGTTACTGTGAGTGAGTCAGTACTGACCATCTCTCTGTGAGTGAGTCAGTACTGACCAGCTCTCTGTGAGTGAGTCAGTACTGACCGGCTCTCTGTGAGTGAGTCAGTACTGACCGGCTTTCTGTGAGTGTGTCAGTACTGACCAACTTTCTGTGAGTGAGTCAGTACTGACCAACTTTCTGTGAGTGAGTCAGTACTGACCAGCTCTCTGTGAGTGAGTCAGTACTGACCAACTTTCTGTGAGTGAGTCAGTACTGACCGGCTCTCTGTGAGTGAGTCAGTACTGACCAGCTTTCTGTGAGTGAGTCACGACTGACCAGCTTTCTGTGAGTGAGTCAGTACTGACCAGCTCTCTGCGAGTGAGTCAGTACTGACCAGCTTTCTGTGAGTGAGTCAGTACTGACCAGCTCTCTGTGAGTGAGTCAGTACTGACCAGCTCTCTGTGAGTGAGTCAATACTGACCAGCTATCTGTGAGTGAGTCAGTACTGACCAGCTTTCTGTGAGTGAGTCCGTTCTGACCAGCTCTCTGTGAGTGAGTCAGTACTGACCAGCTTTCTGTGAGTGAGCCAGTAATGACCGGCTTTCTGTGAGTGAGTCAGTAATGACCGGCTTTCTGTGAGTGAGTCAGTACTGACCCGCTTTCTGTGAGTGAGTCAGTACTGACCAGCTCTCTGTGAGTGAGTCATTACTGACCAATTTTCGGTGAGTGAGTCAGTACTGACCAGCTCTCTGTGAGTGAATCAGTAATGACCAACTTTCTGTGAGTGAGTCAGTACTGACCAGCTTTCTGTGAGTGAGTCAGTACTGACCAGCTCTCTGTGAGTGAGTCAGTAATGACCAACTTTCTGTGAGTGAGTAAGTACTGACCAGCTTTCTGTGAGTGAGTCAGTACTGACCAACTTTCTGTGAGTGAGTCAGGACTGACCAGCTCTCTGTGAGTGAGTCAGTACTGACCATCTCTCTGTGAGTGAGTCAGTACTGACCGTGTTACTGTGAGTTAGTCAGTACTGACCAGCTCTCTGTGAGTGAGTCAGTACTGACCAGCTCTCTGTGAGTGAGTCAGTACTGACCGGCTCTCTGTGAGTGAGTCAGTACTGACCGGCTTTCTGTGAGTGAGTCAGTACTGACCAACTTTCTGTGAGTGAGTCAGTACTGACCAACTTTCTGTGAGTGAGTCAGTACTGACCAGCTCTCTGTGAGTGAGTCAGTACTGACCAACTTTCTGTGAGTGAGTCAGTACTGACCAGCTTTCTGTGAGTGAGTCACGACTGACCAGCTTTCTGTGAGTGAGTCAGTACTGACCAGCTCTCTGTGAGTGAGTCAGTACTGACCAGCTTTCTGTGAGTGAGTCAGTACTGACCGTGTTACTGTGAGTGAGTCAGTACTGACCAGCTCTCTGTGAGTGAGTCAGTACTGACCGTGTTACTGTGAGTGAGTCAGTACTGACCAACTTTCTGTGAGTGTGGAAGTACTGACCAGCTCTCTGTGAGTAAGTCAGTACTGACCAGCTCTCTGTGAGTGAGTCAGTACTGACCAGCTCTCTGTGAGTGAGTCAGTACTGACCAGCTTTCTGTGAGTGAGTCAGTACTGATCGTGTTACTGTGAGTAAGTCAGTACTGACCAGCTCTCTGTGAGTGAGTCAATACTGACCGGCTTTCTGTGAGTGAGTCAGCGATGACCAACTTTCTGTGAGTGAGTCAGTACTGACCAGCTTTCTGTGAGTGAGTCAGTACTGACCAGCTTCCTGTGAGTGAGTCAGTACTGACCAGCTTTCTGTGAGTGAGTCAGTACAGACCAGCTTTCTGTGAGTGAGTCAGTACTGACCAGCTTTCTGTGAGTGAGTTAGTACTGACCAGCTCTCTGTGAGTGAGTCAGTACTGACCAGCTTTCTGTGAGTGAGTCAGTACTGACCGTGTTACTGTGAGTGAGTCAGTACTGACCAGCTCTCTGTGAGTGAGTCAGTACTGACCAGCTTTCTGTGAGTGAGTCAGTACTGACCGGCTTTCTGTGAGTGAGTCAGTACTGACCAGCTTTCTGTGAGTGAGTCAGTACTGACCGGCTTTCTGTGAGTGAGTCAGTACTGACCAACTTTCTGTGAGTGAGTCAGTACTGACCAACTTTCTGTGAGTGAGTCAGTACTGAACAGCTCTCCGTGAGTGAGTCAGTACTGACCAACTTTCTGTGAGTGAGTCAGTACTGACCAGCTTTCTGTGAGTGAGTCAGTACTGACCAGCTCTCAGTGAGTGAGTCAGTACTGACCGTGTTACTGTGAGTGAGTCAGTACTGACCGGCTTTCTGTGAGTGAGTCAGTACTGACCAGCTCTCTGTGAGTGAGTCAGTACAGACCGGCTTTCTGTGAGTGAGTCAGTACTGACCGTGTTACTGTGAGTGAGTCAGTACAGACCGGCTTTCTGTGAGTGAGTCAGTACTGACCGTGTTACTGTGAGTGTGTCAGTACTGACCGTGTTTCTGTGAGTGAGTCAGTACTGACCAGCTTTCTGTGAGTGAGTCAGTACTGACCGGCTCTCTGTGAGTGAGTCAGTACTGACCGGCTTTCTGTGAGTGAGTCAGTACTGACCAGCTCTCTGTGAGTGAGTCAGTACTGACCCGCTTTCTGTGAGTGAGTCAGTACTGACCAGCTCTCTGTGAGTGAGTCAGTACTGATCCGCTTTCTGTGAGTGAGTCAGTACTGACCAGCTCTCTGTGAGTGAGTCAGTACTGACCAGATCTCTGTGAGTGAGTCAGTACTGACCAGCTCTCTGTGAGTGAGTCAGTACTGACCGTGTTACTGTGAGTGTGTCAGTACTGACCAGCTCTCTGTGAGTGAGTCAGTACTGACCAGCTCTCCGTGAGTGAGTCAGTACTGACCGGCTTTCTGTGAGTGAGTCAGTACTGACTAGCTCTCCGTGAGTGAGTCAGTACTGACCAGCTCTCTGTGAGTGAGTCAATACTGATCGTGTTACTGTGAGTGAGTCAGTACTGACTAGCTCTCCGTGAGTGAGTCAGTACTGACCAGCTTTCTGTGAGTGAGTCAGTACTGACCGGCTTTCTGTGAGTGAGTCAGTACTGACCGGCTTTCTGTGAGTGAGTCAGTAATGACCGGCTTTCTGTGAGTGAGTCAGTAATGACCGGCTTTCTGTGAGTGAGTCAGTCCTGACCAGCTCTCTGTGAGTGAGTCAGTAATGACCGGCTTTCTGTGAGTGAGTCAGTCCTGACCAGCTCTCTGTGAGTGAGTCAGTACTGACCGTGTTACTGTGAGTGTGTCAGTACTGACCAGCTCTCTGTGAGTGAGTCAGTACTGACCAGCTCTCTGTGAGTGAGTCAGTACTGACCAGCTCTCTGTGAGTGAGTCAGTACTGACCGGCTTTCTGTGAGTGAGTCAGTACTGACCAGCTCTCTGTGAGTGAGTCAGTACTGACCCGCTTTCTGTGAGTGAGTCAGTACTGACCAGCTCTCTGTGAGTGAGTCAGTACTGACCACCTCTCTGTGAGTGAGTCAGTACTGACCGGCTTTCTGTGAGTGAGTCAGTACTGACCAGCTTTCTGTGAGTGAGTCAGTACTGACAAGCTTTCTGTGAGTGAGTCAGTACTGACCAGCTCTCTGTGAGTGAGTCAGTACTGACCAGCTCTCTGTGAGTGAGTCAGTACTGACCAGCTCTCTGTGACTGAGTCAGTACTGACCGTGTTACTGTGAGTGAGTCAGTGCTGACCGGCTCTCTGTGAGTAAGTCAGTACTGACCGTGTTACTGTGAGTGAGTCAGCACTGACCGGCTCTCTGTGAGTGAGTCAGTACTGACCCGCTTTCTGTGAGTGAGTCAGTACTGACCGGCTCTCTGTGAGTGAGTCAGTACTGACCGTGTTACTGTGAGTGAGTCAGTACTGACCGGCTCTCTGTGAGTGAGTCAGTACTGACCAGCTTTCTGTGAGTGAGTCAGTACTGACCAGCTCTCGGTGAGTGAGTCAGTACTGACCAGCTCTCTGTGAGTGAGTCAGTACTGACCAGCTCTCTGTGAGTGAGTCAGTACTGACCGTGTTACTGTGAGTGAGTCAGTACTGACCAGCTCTCTGTGAGTGAGTCAGTACCGACCAGCTCTCTGTGATTGAGTCAGTACTGACCAGCTCTCTGTGAGTGAGTCAGTACTGACCAGCTTTCTGTGAGTAAGTCAGTACTGACCAGCTTTCTGTGAGTGAGTCAGTACTGACCAGCTCTCTGTGAGTGAGTCAGTACTGACCGCCTTTCTGTGAGTGAGTCAGTACTGACCAACTTTCTGTGAGTGAGTCAGTACTGACCAACTTTCTGTGAGTGAGTCAGCTCTGACCAACTTACTGTGAGTGAGTCAGTACTGAACAGCTCTCTGTGAGTGAGTCAGTACTGACAGGCTTTCTGTGAGTGAGTCAGTACTGACCAGCTCTCTGTGAGTGAGTCAGTACTGACCAGCTCTCTGTGAGTGAGTCAGTACTGACCAGCTCTCTGTGAGTAAGTCAGTACTGACCAGCTCTCTGTGAGTGAGTCAGTACTGACCAGCTCTCTGTGAGTGAGTCAGTACTGACCAGCTTTCTGTGAGTGAGTCAGTACTGACCACCTCTCTGTGAGTGAGACAGTACTGACCGGCTTTCTGTGAGTGAGTCAGTACTGACCAGCTTTCTGTGAGTGAGTCAGTACTGACCGTGTTACTGTGAGTGAGTCAGTACTGACCCGCTTTCTGTGAGTGAGTCAGTACTGACCGTGTTACTGTGAGTGAGTCAGTACTGACCCGCTTTCTGTGAGTGAGTCAGTACTGACCGTGTTACTGTGAGTGAGTCAGTACTGACCCGCTTTCTGTGAGTGAGTCAGTACTGACCAGCTCTCTGTGAGTGAGTCAGTACTGACCCGCTTTCTGTGAGTGAGTCAGTACTGACCAGCTCTCTGTGAGTGAGTCAGTACTGACCAGATCTCTGTGAGTGAGTCAGTACTGACCAGCTCTCTGTGAGTGAGTCAGTACTGACCGTGTTACTGTGAGTGTGTCAGTACTGACCAGCTCTCTGTGAGTGAGTCAGTACTGACCAGCTCTCCGTGAGTGAGTCAGTACTGACCGTCTTTCTGTGAGTGAGTCAGTACTGACTAGCTCTCCGTGAGTGAGTCAGTACTGACCAGCTCTCTGTGAGTGAGTCAATACTGATCGTGTTACTGTGAGTGAGTCAGTACTGACTAGCTCTCCGTGAGTGAGTCAGTACTGACCAGCTTTCTGTGAGTGAGTCAGTACTGACCGGCTTTCTGTGAGTGAGTCAGTACTGACCGGCTTTCTGTGAGTGAGTCAGTAATGACCGGCTTTCTGTGAGTGAGTCAGTAATGACCGGCTTTCTGTGAGTGAGTCAGTCCTGACCAGCTCTCTGTGAGTGAGTCAGTAATGACCGGCTTTCTGTGAGTGAGTCAGTCCTGACCAGCTCTCTGTGAGTGAGTCAGTACTGACCGTGTTACTGTGAGTGTGTCAGTACTGACCAGCTCTCTGTGAGTGAGTCAGTACTGACCAGCTCTCTGTGAGTGAGTCAGTACTGACCAGCTTTCTGTGAGTGAGTCAGTACTGACCAGCTTTCTGTGAGTGAGTCAGTACTGACCAGCTCTCTGTGAGTGAGTCAGTACTGACCAGCTCTCTGTGAGTGAGTCAGTACTGACCAGCTCTCTGTGACTGAGACAGTACTGACCGTGTTACTGTGAGTGAGTCAGTGCTGACCGGCTCTCTGTGAGTAAGTCAGTACTGACCGTGTTACTGTGAGTGAGTCAGCACTGACCGGCTCTCTGTGAGTGAGTCAGTACTGACCCGCTTTCTGTGAGTGAGTCAGTACTGACCGGCTCTCTGTGAGTGAGTCAGTACTGACCGTGTTACTGTGAGTGAGTCAGTACTGAACGGCTCTCTGTGAGTGAGTCAGTACTGACCAGCTTTCTGTGAGTGAGTCAGTACTGACCAGCTCTCGGTGAGTGAGTCAGTACTGACCAGCTCTCTGTGAGTGAGTCAGTACTGACCAGCTCTCTGTGAGTGAGTCAGTACTGACCGTGTTACTGTGAGTGAGTCAGTACTGACCAGCTCTCTGTGAGTGAGTCAGTACTGACCAGCTCTCTGTGATTGAGTCAGTACTGACCAGCTTTCTGTGAGTAAGTCAGTACTGACCAGCTTTCTGTGAGTGAGTCAGTACTGACCAGCTCTCTGTGAGTGAGTCAGTACTGACCGCCTTTCTGTGAGTAAGTCAGTACTGACCAGCTTTCTGTGAGTGAGTCAGTACTGACCGCCTTTCTGTGAGTAAGTCAGTACTGACCAGCTCTCTGTGAGTGAGTCAGTACTGACCAGCTTTCTGTGAGTAAGTCAGTACTGACCAGCTTTCTGTGAGTGAGTCAGTACTGACCAGCTCTCTGTGAGTGAGTCAGTACTGACCGCCTTTCTGTGAGTGAGTCAGTACTGACCAACTTTCTGTGAGTGAGTCAGTACTGACCAACTTTCTGTGAGTGAGTCAGTACTGACCAGCTTTCTGTGAGTGAGTCACGACTGACCAGCTCTCGGTGAGTGAGTCAGTACTGACCAGCTCTCTGTGAGTGAGTCAGTACTGACCAGCTCTCTGTGAGTGAGTCAGTACTGACCGTGTTACTGTGAGTGAGTCAGTACTGACCAGCTCTCTGTGAGTGAGTCAGTACTGACCAGCTCTCTGTGATTGAGTCAGTACTGACCAGCTTTCTGTGAGTAAGTCAGTACTGACCAGCTTTCTGTGAGTGAGTCAGTACTGACCAGCTCTCTGTGAGTGAGTCAGTACTGACCGCCTTTCTGTGAGTAAGTCAGTACTGACCAGCTTTCTGTGAGTGAGTCAGTACTGACCGCCTTTCTGTGAGTAAGTCAGTACTGACCAGCTCTCTGTGAGTGAGTCAGTACTGACCAGCTTTCTGTGAGTAAGTCAGTACTGACCAGCTTTCTGTGAGTGAGTCAGTACTGACCAGCTCTCTGTGAGTGAGTCAGTACTGACCGCCTTTCTGTGAGTGAGTCAGTACTGACCAACTTTCTGTGAGTGAGTCAGTACTGACCAACTTTCTGTGAGTGAGTCAGCTCTGACGAACTTACTGTGAGTGAGTCAGTACTGACCAGCTCTCTGTGAGTGAGTCAGTACTGACCAGCTCTCTGTGAGTGAGTCAGTACTGACCAGCTCTCTGTGAGTAAGTCAGTACTGACCAGCTCTCTGTGAGTGAGTCAGTACTGACCAGCTCTCTGTGAGTGAGTCAGTACTGACCAGCTTTCTGTGAGTGAGTCAGTACTGACCACCTCTCTGTGAGTGAGACAGTACTGACCGGCTTTCTGTGAGTGAGTCAGTACTGACCAGCTTTCTGTGAGTGAGTCAGTACTGACCGTGTTACTGTGAGTGAGTCAGTACTGACCCGCTTTCTGTGAGTGAGTCAGTACTGACCGTGTTACTGTGAGTGAGTCAGTACTGACCCGCTTTCTGTGAGTGAGTCAGTACTGACCAGCTCTCTGTGAGTGAGTCAGTACTGACCAGCTCTCTGTGAGTGAGTCAGTACTGACCAGCTCTCTGTGAGTGAGTCAGTACTGACCGGCTTTCGGTGAGTGAGTCAGTACTGACCAACTTTCTGTGAGTGAGTCAGTACTGACCAGCTCTCTGTGAGTGAGTCAGTACTGACCAGCTTTCTGTGAGTGACTCAGTACTGACCGGGTCTCTGTGAGTGATTCACGACTGACCAGCTTTCTGTGAGTGTGTCAGTACTGACCAGCTTTCTGTGAGTGAGTCAGTACTGACCAGCTGTCCGTGAATGAGTCAGTACTGACCGGCTTTCTGTGAATGTGTCAGTACTGACCAGCTCTCTGTGAGTGAGTCAGTACTGACCAGCTCTCCGTGAATGAGTCAGTACTGACCGGCTTTCTCTGAGTGAGTCAGTACTGACTAGCTCTCCGTGAGTGAGTCAGTACTGACCGGCTTTCTGTGAGTGAGTCAGTAATGACCGGCTTTCTGTGAGTGAGTCAGTAATGACTGGCTTTCTGTGAGTGAGTCAGTACTGACCAGCTCTCTGTGAGTGAGTCAGTAATGACCGGCTTTCTGTGAGTGAGTCAGTACTGACCAGCTCTCTGTGAGTGAGTCAGTACTGACCGTGTTACTGTGAGTGAGTCAGTACTGACCGGCTTTCTGTGAGTGAGTCAGTACTGACCAGCTTTCTGTGAGTGAGTCAGTACTGACCAGCTTTCTGTGAGTGAGTCAGTACTGACCAGCTCTCTGTGAGTGAGTCAGTACTGACCGTGTTACTGTGAGTGAGTCAGTACTGACCGGCTCTCTGTGAGTGAGTCAGTACTGACCAGCTCTCTGTGAGTGTGTGAGTACTGACCAGCTCTCTGTGAGTAAGTCAGTACTGACCAGCTCTCTGTGAGTGAGTCAGTACTGACCGGCTCTCTGTGAGTAAGTCAGTACTGACCACCTCTCTGTGAGTGAGACAGTACTGACCGGCTTTCTGTGAGTGAGTCAGTACTGACCAGCTTTCTGTGAGTGAGTCAGTACTGACCGTGTTACTGTGAGTGAGTCAGTACTGACCCGCTTTCTGTGAGTGAGTCAGTACTGACCGTGTTACTGTGAGTGAGTCAGTACTGACCCGCTTTCTGTGAGTGAGTCAGTACTGACCAGCTCTCTGTGAGTGAGTCAGTACTGACCAGCTCTCTGTGAGTGAGTCAGTACAGACCAGCTCTCTGTGAGTGAGTCAGTACTGACCGGCTTTCGGTGAGTGAGTCAGTACTGACCAACTTTCTGTGAGTGAGTCAGTACTGACCGGGTCTCTGTGAGTGATTCACGACTGACCAGCTTTCTGTGAGTGTGTCAGTACTGACCGGCTCTCCGTGAATGAGTCAGTACTGACCGGCTTTCTGTGAATGTGTCAGTACTGACCAGCTCTCTGTGAGTGAGTCAGTACTGACCAGCTCTCCGTGAATGAGTCAGTACTGACCGGCTTTCTCTGAGTGAGTCAGTACTGACTAGCTCTCCGTGAGTGAGTCAGTACTGACCGGCTTTCTGTGAGTGAGTCAGTAATGACCGGCTTTCTGTGAGTGAGTCAGTAATGACCGGCTTTCTGTGAGTGAGTCAGTACTGACCAGCTCTCTGTGAGTGAGTCAGTAATGACCGGCTTTCTGTGAGTGAGTCAGTACTGACCAGCTCTCTGTGAGTGAGTCAGTACTGACCGTGTTACTGTGAGTGAGTCAGTACTGACCGGCTTTCTGTGAGTGAGTCAGTACTGACCAGCTCTCTGTGAGTGAGTCAGTACTGACCAGCTCTCTGTGAGTGAGTCAGTACTGACCGTGTTACTGTGAGTGAGTCAGTACTGACCGGCTCTCTGTGAGTGAGTCAGTACTGACCAGCTCTCTGTGAGTGTGTGAGTACTGACCAGCTCTCTGTGAGTAAGTCAGTACTGACCAGCTCTCTGTGAGTGAGTCAGTACTGACCAGCTATATGTGAGTGAGTCAGTACTGACCAGCTCTCTGTGAGTGAGTCAGTACTGACCAGCTTTCTGTGAGTGAGTCAGTGAACGGCTTTCTGTGAGTGAGTCAGTACTGACCAGCTCTCTGTGAGTGAGTCAGTACTGACCGGCTTTCTGTGAGTGAGTCAGTACTGACCAACGTTCTGTGAGTGAGTCAGTACTGACCAACTTTCTGTGAGTGAGTCAGTACTGACCAGCTCTCTGTGAGTGAGTCAGTACTGACCAGCTCTCTGTGAGTGAGTCACGACTGACCAGCTTTCTGTGAGTGAGTCACGACTGACCAGCTCTCTGTGAGTGAGTCAGTACTGACCAGCTCTCTGTGAGTGAGTCAGTACTGACCAGCTCTCTGTGAGTGAGTCAGTACTGACCGGCTTCCTGTGAGTGAGTCAGCACTGACCAACATTCTGTGAGTGAGTTACTACTGACCAGCTCTCTGTGAGTGAGTCAGTACTGACCGTGTTACTGTGAGTGAGTCAGTACTGACCGGCTTTCTGTGAGTGAGTCAGTACTGACCCGCTTTCTGTGAGTGAGTCAGTACTGACCAGCTCTCTGTGAGTGAGTCAGTACTGACCAGCTCTCTGTGAGTGAGTCAGTACTGACCGTGTGACTGTGAGTGAGTCAGTACTGACCGGCTCTCTGTGAGTGAGTCAGTACTGACCAGCTCTCTGTGAGTGAGTCAGTACTGACCAGCTCTCCGTGAGTGAGTCAGTACTGACCAGCTCTCTGTGAGTGAGTCAGTACTGACCAGCTCTCTGTGAGTGACTCAGTACTGACCGGGTTTCTGTGAGTGAGTCAGTAATGACCGGCTTTCTGTGAGTGAGTCAGTAATGACCGGCTTTCTGTGAGTGAGTCAGTAATGACCGGCTTTCTGTGAGTTAGTCAGTACTGACCGGCTCTCTGTGAGTGAGTCAGTAATGACCGGCTTTCTGTGAGTGAGTCAGTAATGACCGGATTTCTGTGAGTGAGTCAGTAATGACCGGCTTTCTGTGAGTGAGTCAGTAATGACCGGCTTTCTGTGAGTTAGTCAGTACTGACCGGCTCTCTGTGAGTGGGTCAGTACTGTCCGGCGTTCTGTGAGTGAGTCAGTACTGACCAGCTTTCTGTGAGTGAGTCAGTACTGACCAGCTCTCTGTGAGTGAGTCAGTACTGACCAGCTCTCTGTGAGTGAGTCAGTACTGACCGTGTTACTGTGAGTGAGTCAGTACTGACCGGCTTTCTGTGAGTGAGTCAGTACTGACCAGCTCTCTGTGAGTGAGTCAGTACTGACCGGATTTCTGTGAGTGAGTCAGTACTGACCAGCTCTCTGTGAGTGAGTCAGTACTGACCGTGTTACTGTGAGTGAGTCAGTACTGACCGGCTCTCTGTGAGTGAGTCAGTACTGACCAGCTCTCTGTGAGTGAGTCAGTACTGACCAGCTCTCTGTGAGTGAGTCAGTACTGACCATGTTACTGTGAGTGAGTCAGTACTGACCAGCTCTCTGTGAGTGAGTCAGTACTGACCAGCTCTCTGTGAGTGAGTCAGTACTGACCGTGTTACTGTGAGTGAGTCAGTACTGACCGGCTCTCTGTGAGTGAGTCAGTACTGACCGGCTCTCTGTGAGTGAGTCAGTACTGACCGGCTCTCTGTGAGTGAGTCAGTACTGACCGGCTTTCTGTGAGTGAGTCAGTACTGACCAGCTCTCTGTGAGTGAGTCAGTACTGACCAGCTCTCTGTGAGTGAGTCAGTACTGACCGTGTTACTGTGAGTGAGTCAGTACTGACCGGCTCTCTGTGAGTGAGTCAGTACTGACCAGCTCTCTGTGAGTGAGTCAGTACTGACCAGCTCTCTGTGAGTAAGTCAGTACTGACCAGCTCTCTGTGAGTGAGTCAGTACTGACCAGCTTTCTGTGAGTGAGTCAGTGACCGGCTTTCTGTGAGTGAGTCAGTACTGACCAGCTCTCTGTGAGTGAGTGAGTACTGACCGGCTTTCTGTGAGTTAGTCAGTACTGACCAACTTTCTGTGAGTGAGTCAGTACTGACCAACTTTCTGTGAGTGAGTCAGTACTGACCAGCTCTCTGTGAGTGAGTCAGTACTGACCAGCTTTCTGTGAGTGAGTCACGACTGACCAGCTTTCTGTGAGTGAGTCAGTACTGACCAGCTCTCTGTGAGTGAGTCAGTACTGACCAACTTTCTGTGAGTTTGTAAGTACTGACCAGCTCTCTGTGAGTGAGTCAGTACTGACCAGCTCTCTGTGAGTAAGTCAGTACTGACTAGCTCTCTGTGAGTGAGTCAGTACTGATCAACTCTCTGTGAGTGAGTTAGTACTGACCAGCTTTCTGTGAGTTAGTCAGTACTGGCCGTGTTACTGTGAGTGAGTCAGTACTGACCAGCTCTCTGTGAGTGAGTCAGTACTGACCAGCTCTCTGTGAGTGAGTCAGTACTGACCGTGTTACTGTGAGTGAGTCAGTACTGACCGGCTTTCTGTGAGTGAGTCAGCACAGACCAACTTTCTGTGAGTGAGTCAGTACTGACCAGCTCTCTGTGAGTGAGTCAGTACTGACCGTGTTACTGTGAGTGAGTCAGTAATGACCAGCTCTCTGTGAGTGAGTCAGTACTGACGAGCTCTCTGTGAGTGAGTCAGTACTGACCAGCTCTCTGTGAGTGAGTCAGTACTGACCGTGTTACTGTGAGTGAGTCAGTAATGACCAGCTCTCTGTGAGTGAGTCAGTACTGACCAGCTCTCTGTGAGTGAGTCAGTACTGACCAGCTCGCTGTGAGTGAGTCAGTACTGACCGTGTTACTGTGAGTGAGTCAGTACTGACCGGCTCTCTGTGAGTGAGTCAGTACTGACCAGCTCTCTGTGAGTGAGTCAGTACTGACCAGCTCTCTGTGACTGAGTCAGTACTGACCAGCTCTCTGTGTGTGAGTCAGTACTGACCAGCTCTCTGTGAGTGAGTCAGTACTGACCAGCTCTCTGTGAGTGAGTCAGTACTGACCGTGTTACTGTGAGTGAGTCAGTACTGACCAGCTCTCTGTGAGTGAGTCAGTACTGACCAGCTCTCTGTGAGTGAGTCAGTACTGACCGTGTTACTGTGAGTGAGTCAGTACTGACCGGCTCTCTGTGAGTAAGTCAGTACTGACCAGCTTTCTGTGAGTGAGTCAGTACTGACCGGCTTTCTGTGAGTTAGTCAGTACTGACCAGCTCTCTGTGAGTGAGTCAGTACTGACCGGCTTTCTGTGAGTGAGTCAATACTGACCAACTTTCTGTGAGTCAGTCATTACTGACCAACTTTCTGTGAGTGAGTCAGTACTGACCGTGTTACTGTGAGTGAGTCAGTACTGACCGGCTCTCTGTGAGTGAGTCAGTACTGACCAGCTCTCTGTGAGTGAGTCAGTACTGACCAGCTCTCTGTGAGTGAGTCAGTACTGACCATGTTACTGTGAGTGAGTCAGTACTGACCAGCTCTCTGTGAGTGAGTCAGTACTGACCAGCTCTCTGTGAGTGAGTCAGTACTGACCGTGTTACTGTGAGTGAGTCAGTACTGACCGGCTCTCTGTGAGTGAGTCAGTACTGACCGGCTCTCTGTGAGTGAGTCAGTACTGACCGGCTCTCTGTGAGTGAGTCAGTACTGACCGGCTTTCTGTGAGTGAGTCAGTACTGACCAGCTCTCTGTGAGTGAGTCAGTACTGACCAGCTCTCTGTGAGTGAGTCAGTACTGACCGTGTTACTGTGAGTGAGTCAGTACTGACCGGCTCTCTGTGAGTGAGTCAGTACTGACCAGCTCTCTGTGAGTGAGTCAGTACTGACCAGCTCTCTGTGAGTAAGTCAGTACTGACCAGCTCTCTGTGAGTGAGTCAGTACTGACCAGCTTTCTGTGAGTGAGTCAGTGACCGGCTTTCTGTGAGTGAGTCAGTACTGACCAGCTCTCTGTGAGTGAGTGAGTACTGACCGGCTTTCTGTGAGTGAGTCAGTACTGACCAACTTTCTGTGAGTGAGTCAGTACTGACCAACTTTCTGTGAGTGAGTCAGTACTGACCAGCTCTCTGTGAGTGAGTCAGTACTGACCAGCTTTCTGTGAGTGAGTCACGACTGACCAGCTTTCTGTGAGTGAGTCAGTACTGACCAGCTCTCTGTGAGTGAGTCAGTACTGACCAACTTTCTGTGAGTTTGTAAGTACTGACCAGCTCTCTGTGAGTGAGTCAGTACTGACCAGCTCTCTGTGAGTAAGTCAGTACTGACTAGCTCTCTGTGAGTGAGTCAGTACTGATCAACTCTCTGTGAGTGAGTTAGTACTGACCAGCTTTCTGTGAGTGAGTCAGTACTGGCCGTGTTACTGTGAGTGAGTCAGTACTGACCAGCTCTCTGTGAGTGAGTCAGTACTGACCAGCTCTCTGTGAGTGAGTCAGTACTGACCGTGTTACTGTGAGTGAGTCAGTACTGACCGGCTTTCTGTGAGTGAGTCAGCACAGACCAACTTTCTGTGAGTGAGTCAGTACTGACCAGCTCTCTGTGAGTGAGTCAGTACTGACCGTGTTACTGTGAGTGAGTCAGTAATGACCAGCTCTCTGTGTGAGTCAGTACTGACGAGCTCTCTGTGAGTGAGTCAGTACTGACCAGCTCTCTGTGAGTGAGTCAGTACTGACCGTGTTACTGTGAGTGAGTCAGTAATGACCAGCTCTCTGTGAGTGAGTCAGTACTGACCAGCTCTCTGTGAGTGAGTCAGTACTGACCAGCTCGCTGTGAGTGAGTCAGTACTGACCGTGTTACTGTGAGTGAGTCAGTACTGACCGGCTCTCTGTGAGTGAGTCAGTACTGACCAGCTCTCTGTGAGTGAGTCAGTACTGACCAGCTCTCTGTGACTGAGTCAGTACTGACCAGCTCTCTGTGTGTGAGTCAGTACTGACCAGCTCTCTGTGAGTGAGTCAGTACTGACCAGCTCTCTGTGAGTGAGTCAGTACTGACCGTGTTACTGTGAGTGAGTCAGTACTGACCGGCTCTCTGTGAGTAAGTCAGTACTGACCAGCTTTCTGTGAGTGAGTCAGTACTGACCGGCTTTCTGTGAGTGAGTCAGTACTGACCAGCTCTCTGTGAGTGAGTCAGTACTGACCGTGTTACTGTGAGTGAGTCAGTACTGACCGGCTCTCTGTGAGTAAGTCAGTACTGACCAGCTTTCTGTGAGTGAGTCAGTACTGACCGGCTTTCTGTGAGTAAGTCAGTACTGACCAGCTCTCTGTGAGTGAGTCAGTACTGACCGGCTTTCTGTGAGTGAGTCAATACTGACCAACTTTCTGTGAGTGAGTCATTACTGACCAACTTTCTGTGAGTGAGTCAGTACTGATCAGCTCTCTGTGAGTGAGTCAGTACTGACCAACTTACTGTGAGTGAGTCAGTACTGACCAACTTTCTGTGAGTGAGTCAGTACTGACCAGCTCTCTGTGAGTGAGTCAGTACTGAACAAATTTCTGTGAGTGTGTAAGTACTGACCAGCTCTCTGTGAGTGAGTCAGTACTGACCGTGTTACTGTGAGTGAGTCAGTACTGACCAGCTTTCTGTGAGTGAGTCAGAACTGACCGTGTTACTGTGAGTGAGTCAGTACTGACCAACTCTCTGTGAGTGAGTCAATACTGACCGGTTTTATGTGAGTGAGTCAGCACTGACCAGCTCTCTGTGAGTGAGTCAATACTGACCGGCTTTCTGTGAGTGAGTCAGCACTGACCAACGTTCTGTGAGTGAGTCAGTACTGACCAGCTTTCTGTGAGTGAGTCAGTACTGACCAGCTTTCTGTGAGTGAGTCAGTACTGACCAGCTCTCTGTGAGTGAGTCAGTACTGACCAGCTCTCTGTGAGTGAGTCAATATTGACCGGCTTTCTGTGAGTGAGTCAGCACTGACCAACTTTCTGTGAGTGAGTCAGTACTGACCAGCTTTCTGTGAGTGAGTCAGTACTGACCAGCTTTCTGTGAGTGAGTCAGTACTGAACAGCTCTCTGTGAGTGAGTCAGTACTGACCCGCTTTCTGTGAGTGAGTCAGTACTGACCAACTTTCTGTGAGTGAGTCAGTACTGACCAGCTTTATGTGAGTGAGTCAGTACTGACCAACTTTCTGTGAGTGAGTCAGTACTGACCAGCTTTCTGTGAGTGAGTCAGTACTGACCAACTTTCTGTGAGTGAGTCAGTACTGACCAGCTTTATGTGAGTGAGTCAGTACTGACCAACTTTCTGTGAGTGAGTCAGTACTGACCAGCTTTATGTGAGTGAGTCAGTACTGACCAACTTTCTGTGAGTGAGTCAGTACTGACCGGCTCTCTGTGAGTGAGTCAGTACTGACCAGCTCTCAGTGAGTGAGTCAGTACTGACCAGCTTTCTGTGAGTGAGTCAGTACTGACCCGCTTTCTGTGAGTGAGTCAGTACTGACCAGCTGTCAGTGAGTGAGTCAGTACTGAGCAGCTTTCTGTGAGTGTGTCAGTACTGACCAGCTCTCTGTGAGTGAGTCAGTACTGACCAGCTTTCTGTGAGTGTGTCAGTACTGACCAGCTTTCTGTGAGTGAGTCAGTACTGACCGGCTTTCTGTGAGTGAGTCAGTACTGACTAGCTCTCCGTGAGTGAGTCAGTACTGACCGGCTTTCTGTGAGTGAGTCAGTAATGACCGGCTTTCTGTGAGTGAGTCAGTAATGACCGGCTTTCTGTGAGTGAGTCAGTACTGACCAGCTCTCTGTGAGTGAGTCAGTACTGACCAGCTATCTGTGAGTGAGTCAGTACTGACCAGCTTTCTGTGAGTGAGTCAGTACTGACCAGCTCTCTGTGAGTGAGTCAGTACTGACCGGCTTTCTGTGAGTGAGTCAGTACTGACCAACTTTCTGTGAGTGAGTCAGTACTGACCCGCTTTCTGTGAGTGAGTCAGTACTGACCAACTTTCTGTGAGTGAGTCACGACTGACCAGCTTTCTGTGAGTGAGTCAGTACTGACCAGCTCTCTGTGAGTGAGTCAGTACTGACCAGCTCTCTGTGAGTGAGTCAGTACTGACCGTGTTACTGTGAGTGAGTCAGTACTGACCGGCTCTCTGTGAGTGAGTCAGTACTGACCAGCTCTCTGTGAGTGAGTCAGTACTGACCAGCTCTCTGTGAGTGAGTCAGTACTGACCATGTTACTGTGAGTGAGTCAGTACTGACCAGCTCTCTGTGAGTGAGTCAGTACTGACCAGCTCTCTGTGAGTGAGTCAGTACTGACCGTGTTACTGTGAGTGAGTCAGTACTGACCGGCTCTCTGTGAGTGAGTCAGTACTGACCGGCTCTCTGTGAGTGAGTCAGTACTGACCGGCTCTCTGTGAGTGAGTCAGTACTGACCGGCTTTCTGTGAGTGAGTCAGTACTGACCAGCTCTCTGTGAGTGAGTCAGTACTGACCAGCTCTCTGTGAGTGAGTCAGTACTGACCGTGTTACTGTGAGTGAGTCAGTACTGACCGGCTCTCTGTGAGTGAGTCAGTACTGACCAGCTCTCTGTGAGTGAGTCAGTACTGACCAGCTCTCTGTGAGTAAGTCAGTACTGACCAGCTCTCTGTGAGTGAGTCAGTACTGACCAGCTTTCTGTGAGTGAGTCAGTGACCGGCTTTCAGTGAGTGAGTCAGTACTGACCAGCTCTCTGTGAGTGAGTGAGTACTGACCGGCTTTCTGTGAGTGAGTCAGTACTGACCAACTTTCTGTGAGTGAGTCAGTACTGACCAACTTTCTGTGAGTGAGTCAGTACTGACCAGCTCTCTGTGAGTGAGTCAGTACTGACCAGCTTTCTGTGAGTGAGTCACGACTGACCAGCTTTCTGTGAGTGAGTCAGTACTGACCAGCTCTCTGTGAGTGAGTCAGTACTGACCAACTTTCTGTGAGTTTGAAAGTACTGACCAGCTCTCTGTGAGTAAGTCAGTACTGACTAGCTCTCTGTGAGTGAGTCAGTACTGATCAACTCTCTGTGAGTGAGTTAGTACTGACCAGCTTTCTGTGAGTGAGTCAGTACTGGCCGTGTTACTGTGAGTGAGTCAGTACTGACCAGCTCTCTGTGAGTGAGTCAGTACTGACCAGCTCTCTGTGAGTGAGTCAGTACTGACCGTGTTACTGTGAGTGAGTCAGTACTGACCGGCTTTCTGTGAGTGAGTCAGCACAGACCAACTTTCTGTGAGTGAGTCAGTACTGACCAGCTCTCTGTGAGTGAGTCAGTACTGACCGTGTTACTGTGAGTGAGTCAGTAATGACCAGCTCTCTGTGAGTGAGTCAGTACTGACGAGCTCTCTGTGAGTGAGTCAGTACTGACCAGCTCTCTGTGAGTGAGTCAGTACTGACCGTGTTACTGTGAGTGAGTCAGTAATGACCAGCTCTCTGTGAGTGAGTCAGTACTGACCAGCTCTCTGTGAGTGAGTCAGTACTGACCAGCTCTCTGTGAGTGAGTCAGTACTGACCGTGTTACTGTGAGTGAGTCAGTACTGACCGGCTCTCTGTGAGTGAGTCAGTACTGACCAGCTCTCTGTGAGTGAGTCAGTACTGACCAGCTTTCTGTGAGTGAGTCAGTACTGACCAGCTCTCTGTGAGTGAGTCAGTACTGACCAGCTCTCTGTGAGTGAGTCAATATTGACCGGCTTTCTGTGAGTGAGTCAGCACTGACCAACTTTCTGTGAGTGAGTCAGTACTGACCAGCTTTCTGTGAGTGAGTCAGTACTGACCAGCTTTCTGTGAGTGAGTCAGTACTGAACAGCTCTCTGTGAGTGAGTCAGTACTGACCCGCTTTCTGTGAGTGAGTCAGTACTGACCAACTTTCTGTGAGTGAGTCAGTACTGACCAGCTTTATGTGAGTGAGTCAGTACTGACCAACTTTCTGTGAGTGAGTCAGTACTGACCAGCTTTCTGTGAGTGAGTCAGTACTGACCAACTTTCTGTGAGTGAGTCAGTACTGACCAGCTTTATGTGAGTGAGTCAGTACTGACCAACTTTCTGTGAGTGAGTCAGTACTGACCAGCTTTATGTGAGTGAGTCAGTACTGACCAACTTTCTGTGAGTGAGTCAGTACTGACCGGCTCTCTGTGAGTGAGTCAGTACTGACCAGCTCTCAGTGAGTGAGTCAGTACTGACCAGCTTTCTGTGAGTGAGTCAGTACTGACCCGCTTTCTGTGAGTGAGTCAGTACTGACCAGCTGTCAGTGAGTGAGTCAGTACTGAGCAGCTTTCTGTGAGTGTGTCAGTACTGACCAGCTCTCTGTGAGTGAGTCAGTACTGACCAGCTTTCTGTGAGTGTGTCAGTACTGACCAGCTTTCTGTGAGTGAGTCAGTACTGACCGGCTTTCTGTGAGTGAGTCAGTACTGACTAGCTCTCCGTGAGTGAGTCAGTACTGACCGGCTTTCTGTGAGTGAGTCAGTAATGACCGGCTTTCTGTGAGTGAGTCAGTAATGACCGGCTTTCTGTGAGTGAGTCAGTACTGACCAGCTCTCTGTGAGTGAGTCAGTACTGACCAGCTATCTGTGAGTGAGTCAGTACTGACCAGCTTTCTGTGAGTGAGTCAGTACTGACCAGCTCTCTGTGAGTGAGTCAGTACTGACCGGCTTTCTGTGAGTGAGTCAGTACTGACCAACTTTCTGTGAGTGAGTCAGTACTGACCCGCTTTCTGTGAGTGAGTCAGTACTGACCAACTTTCTGTGAGTGAGTCACGACTGACCAGCTTTCTGTGAGTGAGTCAGTACTGACCAGCTCCCTGTGAGTGAGTCAGTACTGACCAGCTCTCTGTGAGTGAGTCAGTACTGACCGTGTTACTGTGAGTGAGTCAGTACTGACCGGCTCTCTGTGAGTGAGTCAGTACTGACCAGCTCTCTGTGAGTGAGTCAGTACTGACCAGCTCTCTGTGAGTGAGTCAGTACTGACCATGTTACTGTGAGTGAGTCAGTACTGACCAGCTCTCTGTGAGTGAGTCAGTACTGACCAGCTCTCTGTGAGTGAGTCAGTACTGACCGTGTTACTGTGAGTGAGTCAGTACTGACCGGCTCTCTGTGAGTGAGTCAGTACTGACCGGCTCTCTGTGAGTGAGTCAGTACTGACCGGCTCTCTGTGAGTGAGTCAGTACTGACCGGCTTTCTGTGAGTGAGTCAGTACTGACCAGCTCTCTGTGAGTGAGTCAGTACTGACCAGCTCTCTGTGAGTGAGTCAGTACTGACCGTGTTACTGTGAGTGAGTCAGTACTGACCGGCTCTCTGTGAGTGAGTCAGTACTGACCAGCTCTCTGTGAGTGAGTCAGTACTGACCAGCTCTCTGTGAGTAAGTCAGTACTGACCAGCTCTCTGTGAGTGAGTCAGTACTGACCAGCTTTCTGTGAGTGAGTCAGTGACCGGCTTTCTGTGAGTGAGTCAGTACTGACCAGCTCTCTGTGAGTGAGTGAGTACTGACCGGCTTTCTGTGAGTGAGTCAGTACTGACCAACTTTCTGTGAGTGAGTCAGTACTGACCAACTTTCTGTGAGTGAGTCAGTACTGACCAGCTCTCTGTGAGTGAGTCAGTACTGACCAGCTTTCTGTGAGTGAGTCAGTACTGACCAGCTTTCTGTGAGTGAGTCAGTACTGACCAGCTCTCTGTGAGTGAGTCAGTACTGACCAACTTTCTGTGAGTTTGAAAGTACTGACCAGCTCTCTGTGAGTAAGTCAGTACTGACTAGCTCTCTGTGAGTGAGTCAGTACTGATCAACTCTCTGTGAGTGAGTTAGTACTGACCAGCTTTCTGTGAGTGAGTCAGTACTGGCCGTGTTACTGTGAGTGAGTCAGTACTGACCAGCTCTCTGTGAGTGAGTCAGTACTGACCAGCTCTCTGTGAGTGAGTCAGTACTGACCGTGTTACTGTGAGTGAGTCAGTACTGACCGGCTTTCTGTGAGTGAGTCAGCACAGACCAACTTTCTGTGAGTGAGTCAGTACTGACCAGCTCTCTGTGAGTGAGTCAGTACTGACCGTGTTACTGTGAGTGAGTCAGTAATGACCAGCTCTCTGTGAGTGAGTCAGTACTGACGAGCTCTCTGTGAGTGAGTCAGTACTGACCAGCTCTCTGTGAGTGAGTCAGTACTGACCGTGTTACTGTGAGTGAGTCAGTAATGACCAGCTCTCTGTGAGTGAGTCAGTACTGACCAGCTCTCTGTGAGTGAGTCAGTACTGACCAGCTCTCTGTGAGTGAGTCAGTACTGACCGTGTTACTGTGAGTGAGTCAGTACTGACCGGCTCTCTGTGAGTGAGTCAGTACTGACCAGCTCTCTGTGAGTGAGTCAGTACTGACCAGCTCTCTGTGACTGAGTCAGTACTGACCAGCTCTCTGTGTGTGAGTCAGTACTGACCAGCTCTCTGTGAGTGAGTCAGTACTGACCAGCTCTCTGTGAGTGAGTCAGTACTGACCGTGTTACTGTGAGTGAGTCAGTACTGACCAGCACTCTGTGAGTGAGTCAGTACTGACCAGCTCTCTGTGAGTGAGTCAGTACTGACCGTGTTACTGTGAGTGAGTCAGTACTGACCGGCTCTCTGTGAGTAAGTCAGTACTGACCAGCTTTCTGTGAGTGAGTCAGTACTGACCGGCTTTCTGTGAGTTAGTCAGTACTGACCAGCTCTCTGTGAGTGAGTCAGTACTGACCGGCTTTCTGTGAGTGAGTCAATACTGACCAACTTTCTGTGAGTGAGTCATTACTGACCAACTTTCTGTGAGTGAGTCAGTACTGATCAGCTCTCTGTGAGTGAGTCAGTACTGACCAACTTACTGTGAGTGAGTCAGTACTGACGAGCTTTCTGTGAGTGAGTCACGACTGACCAGCTTTCTGTGAGTGAGTCAGTACTGACCAGCTCTCTGTGAGTGAGTCAGTACTGAACAAATTTCTGTGAGTGTGTAAGTACTGACAAGCTCTCTGTGAGTGAGTCAGTACTGACCGTGTTACTGTGAGTGAGTCAGTACTGACCAGCTTTCTGTGAGTGAGTCAGAACTGACCGTGTTACTGTGAGTGAGTCAGTACTGACCAACTCTCTGTGAGTGAGTCAATACTGACCGGTTTTATGTGAGTGAGTCAGCACTGACCAACTTTCTGTGAGTGAGTCAGTACTGACCAGCTTTCTGTGAGTGAGTCAGGACTGACCAGCTTTCTGTGAGTGAGTCAGTACTGACCAGCTCTCTGTGAGTGAGTCAGTACTGACCAGCTCTCTGTGAGTGAGTCAGTACTGACCGGCTTTCTGTGAGTGAGTCAGTACTGACCAGCTCTCTGTGAGTGAGTCAGTACTGACCGTGTTACTGTGAGTGAGTCAGTACTGACCGGCTCTCTGTGAGTGAGTCAGTACTGACCAGCTCTCTGTGAGTAAGTCAGTACTGACCAGCTCTCTGTGAGTGAGTCAGTACTGACCAGCTCTCTGTGAGTGAGTCAGTACTGACCAGCTCTCTGTGAGTGAGTCAGTACTGACCAGCTCTCTGTGAGTGAGTCAGTACTGACCGGCTTTCTGTGAGTGAGTCAGTACTGCCCAGCTCTCTGTGAGTGAGTCAGTACTGACCGGCTTTCTGTGAGTGAGTCAGTACTGACCAACTTTCTGTGAGTGAGTCAGTACTGACCAACTTTCTGTGAGTGAGTCAGCACTGACCAACGTTCTGTGAGTGAGTCAGTACTGACCAGCTTTCTGTGAGTGAGTCAGTACTGACCAGCTTTCTGTGAGTGAGTCAGTACTGACCAGCTCTCTGTGAGTGAGTCAGTACTGACCAGCTCTCTGTGAGTGAGTCAATATTGACCGGCTTTCTGTGAGTGAGTCAGCACTGACCAACTTTCTGTGAGTGAGTCAGTACTGACCAGCTTTCTGTGAGTGAGTCAGTACTGACCAGCTTTCTGTGAGTGAGTCAGTACTGAACAGCTCTCTGTGAGTGAGTCAGTACTGACCCGCTTTCTGTGAGTGAGTCAGTACTGACCAGCTGTCAGTGAGTGAGTCAGTACTGAGCAGCTTTCTGTGAGTGTGTCAGTACTGACCAGCTCTCTGTGAGTGAGTCAGTACTGACCAGCTTTCTGTGAGTGTGTCAGTACTGACCAGCTTTCTGTGAGTGAGTCAGTACTGACCGGCTTTCTGTGAGTGAGTCAGTACTGACTAGCTCTCCGTGAGTGAGTCAGTACTGACCGGCTTTCTGTGAGTGAGTCAGTAATGACCGGCTTTCTGTGAGTGAGTCAGTAATGACCGGCTTTCTGTGAGTCAGTCAGTACTGACCAGCTCTCTGTGAGTGAGTCAGTACTGACCAGCTATCTGTGAGTGAGTCAGTACTGACCAGCTTTCTGTGAGTGAGTCAGTACTGACCAGCTCTCTGTGAGTGAGTCAGTACTGACCGGCTTTCTGTGAGTGAGTCAGTACTGACCAACTTTCTGTGAGTGAGTCAGTACTGACCCGCTTTCTGTGAGTGAGTCAGTACTGACCAACTTTCTGTGAGTGAGTCACGACTGACCAGCTTTCTGTGAGTGAGTCAGTACTGACCAGCTCTCTGTGAGTGAGTCAGTACTGACCAACTTTCTGTGAGTGTGTAAGTACTGACCATCTCTCTGTGAGTCAGTCAGTACTGACCAGCTCTCTGTGAGTGAGTCAGTACTGACCAACTTTCTGTGAGTGTGTAAGTACTGACCATCTCTCTGTGAGTAAGTCAGTATTGACCAGCTCTCTGTGAGTGAGTCAGTACTGACCAGCTCTCTGTGAGTGAGTCAGTACTGACCAGCTTTCTGTGAGTGAGTCAGTACTGATCGTGTTACTGTGAGTGAGTCAGTACTGACCAGCTCTCTGTGAGTGAGTCAGTACTGACCAGCTTTCTGTGAGTGAGTCAGCGATGACCAACTTTCTGTGAGTGAGTCAGTACTGACCAGCTTTCTGTGAGTGAGTCAGTACTGACCAGCTTTCTGTGAGTGAGTCAGTACTGACCAGCTTTCTGTGAGTGAGTCAGTACTGACCAGCTCTCTGTGAGTGAGTCAGTACTGACCAGCTCTCTGTGAGTGAGTCAGTACTGACCAGCTTTCTGTGAGTGAGTCAGTACTGACCGGCTTTCTGTGAGTGAGTCAGTACTGACCAGCTCTCTGTGAGTGAGTCAGTACTGACCAACTTTCTGTGAGTGTGTCAGTACTGACCAGCTCTCTGTGAGTGAGTCAGTACTGACCAGCTCTCTGTGAGTGAGTCAGTACTGACCAGCTCTCTGTGAGTGAGTCAGTACTGACCGTGTTACTGTGAGTGAGTCAGTACTGACCGGCTCTCTGTGAGTGAGTCAGTACTGACCATCTTTCTGTGAGTGAGTCAGTACTGACCAGCTCTCTGTGAGTGAGTCAGTACTGACCAGCTCTCTGTGAGTGAGTCAGTACTGACCAGCTCTCTGTGAGTGAGTCAGTACTGACCAGCTCTCTGTGAGTGAGTCAGTACTGACCGGCTTTCTGTGAGTGAGTCAGTACTGCCCAGCTCTCTGTGAGTGAGTCAGTACTGACCATCTTTCTGTGAGTAAGTCAGTACTGACCAGCTCTCTGTGAGTGAGTCAGGACTGACCAGCTCTCTGTGAGTGAGTCAGTACTGACCAGCTCTCTGTGAGTGAGTCAGTACTGACCAGCTCTCTGTGAGTGAGTCAGTACTGACCGGCTTTCTGTGAGTGAGTCAGTACTGCCCAGCTCTCTGTGAGTGAGTCAGTACTGACCGGCTTTCTGTGAGTGAGACAGTACTGACCAACTTTCTGTGAGTGAGTCAGTACTGACCAACTTTCTGTGAGTGAGTCAGCACTGACCAACGTTCTGTGAGTGAGTCAGTACTGACCAGCTTTCTGTGAGTGAGTCAGTACTGACCAGCTTTCTGTGAGTGAGTCAGTACTGACCAGCTCTCTGTGAGTGAGTCAGTACTGACCAGCTCTCTGTGAGTGAGTCAATATTGACCGGCTTTCTGTGAGTGAGTCAGCACTGACCAACTTTCTGTGAGTGAGTCAGTACTGACCAGCTTTCTGTGAGTGAGTCAGTACTGACCAGCTTTCTGTGAGTGAGTCAGTACTGAACAGCTCTCTGTGAGTGAGTCAGTACTGACCCGCTTTCTGTGAGTGAGTCAGTACTGACCAGCTGTCAGTGAGTGAGTCAGTACTGAGCAGCTTTCTGTGAGTGTGTCAGTACTGACCAGCTCTCTGTGAGTGAGTCAGTACTGACCAGCTTTCTGTGAGTGTGTCAGTACTGACCAGCTTTCTGTGAGTGAGTCAGTACTGACCGGCTTTCTGTGAGTGAGTCAGTACTGACTAGCTCTCCGTGAGTGAGTCAGTACTGACCGGCTTTCTGTGAGTGAGTCAGTAATGACCGGCTTTCTGTGAGTGAGTCAGTAATGACCGGCTTTCTGTGAGTCAGTCAGTACTGACCAGCTCTCTGTGAGTGAGTCAGTACTGACCAGCTATCTGTGAGTGAGTCAGTACTGACCAGCTTTCTGTGAGTGAGTCAGTACTGACCAGCTCTCTGTGAGTGAGTCAGTACTGACCGGCTTTCTGTGAGTGAGTCAGTACTGACCAACTTTCTGTGAGTGAGTCAGTACTGACCCGCTTTCTGTGAGTGAGTCAGTACTGACCAACTTTCTGTGAGTGAGTCACGACTGACCAGCTTTCTGTGAGTGAGTCAGTACTGACCAGCTCTCTGTGAGTGAGTCAGTACTGACCAACTTTCTGTGAGTGTGTAAGTACTGACCATCTCTCTGTGAGTCAGTCAGTACTGACCAGCTCTCTGTGAGTGAGTCAGTACTGACCAACTTTCTGTGAGTGTGTAAGTACTGACCATCTCTCTGTGAGTAAGTCAGTATTGACCAGCTCTCTGTGAGTGAGTCAGTACTGACCAGCTCTCTGTGAGTGAGTCAGTACTGACCAGCTTTCTGTGAGTGAGTCAGTACTGATCGTGTTACTGTGAGTGAGTCAGTACTGACCAGCTCTCTGTGAGTGAGTCAGTACTGACCAGCTTTCTGTGAGTGAGTCAGCGATGACCAACTTTCTGTGAGTGAGTCAGTACTGACCAGCTTTCTGTGAGTGAGTCAGTACTGACCAGCTTTCTGTGAGTGAGTCAGTACTGACCAGCTTTCTGTGAGTGAGTCAGTACTGACCAGCTCTCTGTGAGTGAGTCAGTACTGACCAGCTCTCTGTGAGTGAGTCAGTACTGACCAGCTTTCTGTGAGTGAGTCAGTACTGACCGGCTTTCTGTGAGTGAGTCAGTACTGACCGGCTCTCTGTGAGTGAGTCAGTACTGACCAACTTTCTGTGAGTGTGTCAGTACTGACCAGCTCTCTGTGAGTGAGTCAGTACTGACCAGCTCTCTGTGAGTGAGTCAGTACTGACCAGCTCTCTGTGAGTGAGTCAGTACTGACCGTGTTACTGTGAGTGAGTCAGTACTGACCGGCTCTCTGTGAGTGAGTCAGTACTGACCATCTTTCTGTGAGTGAGTCAGTGCTGACCAGCTCTCTGTCAGTGAGTCAGTACTGACCGGCTTTCTGTGAGTGAGTCAGTACTGACCAACTTTCTGTGAGTGAGACAGTACTGACCAACTTTATGTGACAGAGTCAGTACTGACCGGCGTTCTGTGAGTGAGTCAGTACTGACCAGCTTTCTGTGAGTGAGTCAGTACTGACCAGCTCTCTGTGAGTGAGTCAGTACTGACCAGCTTTCTGTGAGTGAGTCAGTACTGACCGGCTTTCTGTGAGTGAGTCAGTACTGACCAGCTCTCTGTGAGTGAGTCAGTACTGACCAACTTTCTGTGAGTGTGTCAGTACTGACCAGCTCTCTGTGAGTGAGTCAGTACTGACCAGCTCTCTGTGAGTGAGTCAGTACTGACCAGCTCTCTGTGAGTGAGTCAGTACTGACCGTGTTACTGTGAGTGAGTCAGTACTGACCGGCTCTCTGTGAGTGAGTCAGTACTGACCAGCTCTCTGTGAGTGAGTCAGTACTGACCAGCTCTCTGTGAGTGAGTCAGTACTGACCAGCTCTCTGTGAGTGAGTCAGTATTGACCGGCTTTCTGTGAGTGAGTCAGTACTGACCAGCTCTCTGTGAGTGAGTCAGTACTGACCGGCTTTCTGTGAGTGAGTCAGTACTGACCAACTTTCTGTGAGTGAGTCAGTACTGACCAACTTTCTGTGAGTGAGTCAGTACTGACCAGCTCTCTGTGAGTGAGTCAGTACTGACCAGCTCTCTGTGAGTGAGTCAGTACTGACCAACTTTCTGTGAGTGAGTCAGTACTGACCAGCTCTCTGTGAGTGAGTCAGTACTGACCGTGTTACTGTGAGTGAGTCAGTACTGACCGTGTTACTGTGAGTGAGTCAGTACTGACCGGCTCTCTGTGAGTGAGTCAGTACTGACCAGCTCTCTGTGAGTAAGTCAGTACTGACCAGCTCTTTGTGAGTGAGTCAGTACTGACCAGCTCTCTGTGAGTGAGTCAGTACTGACCAGCTCTCTGTGAGTGAGTCAGTACTGACCGGCTTTCTGTGAGTGAGTCAGTACTGACCAGCTCTCTGTGAGTGAGTCAGTACTGACCGGCTTTCTGTGAGTGAGTCAGTACTGACCAACTTTCTGTGAGTGAGTCAGTACTGAGCAACTTTCTGTGAGTGAGTCAGTACTGACCAGCTCTCTGTGAGTGAGTCAGTACTGACCAGCTCTCTGTGAGTGAGTCAGTACTGACCAACTTTCTGTGAGTGAGTCAGTACTGACCAGCTTTCTGTGAGTGAGTCACGACTGACCAGCTTTCTGTGAGTGAGTCAGTACTGACCAGCTCTCTGTGAGTGAGTCAGTACTGACCAGCTCTCTGTGAGTGAGTCAGTACTGACCAGCTTTCTGTGAGTGAGTCAGTATTGATCGTGTTACTGTGAGTGAGTCAGTACTGACCAGCTCTCTGTGAGTGAGTCAATACTGACCAGCTTTCTGTGAGTGAGTCAGTACTGACCAGCTTTCTGTGAGTGAGTCAGTACTGACCAGCTCTTTGTGAGTGAGTCAGTACTGACCAGCTTTCTGTGAGTGAGTCAGTGCTGACCGTGTTACTGTGAGTGAGTCAGTACTGACCAGCTCTCTGTGAGTGAGTCAGTACTGACCAGCTTTCTGTGAGTGAGTCAGCGATGACCAACTTTCTGTGAGTGAGTCAGTACTGACCAGCTCTCTGTGAGTGAGTCAGTACTGACCAGCTTTCTGTGAGTGAGTCAGTACTGACCAGCTCTCAGTGAGTGAGTCAGTACTGACCAGCTTTCTGTGAGTGAGTCAGTACTGACCGGCTTTCTGTGAGTGAGTCAGTACTGACCAGCTGTCAGTGAGTGAGTCAGTACTGAGCAGCTTTCTGTGAGTGTGTCAGTACTGACCAGCTCTCTGTGAGTGAGTCAGTACTGACCAGCTTTCTGTGAGTGTGTCAGTACTGACCAGCTTTCTGTGAGTGAGTCAGTACTGACCGGCTTTCTGTGAGTGAGTCAGTACTGACTAGCTCTCCGTGAGTGAGTCAGTACTGACCGGCTTTCTGTGAGTGAGTCAGTAATGACCGGCTTTCTGTGAGTGAGTCAGTACTGACCAGCTCTCTGTGAGTGAGTCAGTACTGACCAGCTATCTGTGAGTGAGTCAGTACTGACCAGCTTTCTGTGAGTGAGTCAGTACTGACCAGCTCTCTGTGAGTGAGTCAGTACTGACCGGCTTTCTGTGAGTGAGTCAGTACTGACCAACTTTCTGTGAGTGAGTCAGTACTGACCCGCTTTCTGTGAGTGAGTCAGTACTGACCAACTTTCTGTGAGTGAGTCACGACTGACCAGCTTTCTGTGAGTGAGTCAGTACTGACCAGCTCTCTGTGAGTGAGTCAGTACTGACCAACTTTCTGTGAGTGTGTAAGTACTGACCATCTCTCTGTGAGTCAGTCAGTTCTGACCAGCTCTCTGTGAGTGAGACAGTACTGACCAACTTTCTGTGAGTGTGTAAGTACTGACCATCTCTCTGTGAGTAAGTCAGTATTGACCAGCTCTCTGTGAGTGAGTCAGTACTGACCAGCTCTCTGTGAGTGAGTCAGTACTGACCAGCTTTCTGTGAGTGAGTCAGTACTGATCGTGTTACTGTGAGTGAGTCAGTACTGACCAGCTCTCTGTGAGTGAGTCAGTACTGACCAGCTTTCTGTGAGTGAGTCAGCGATGACCAACTTTCTGTGAGTGAGTCAGTACTGACCAGCTTTCTGTGAGTGAGTCAGTACTGACCAGCTTTCTGTGAGTGAGTCAGTACTGACCAGCTTTCTGTGAGTGAGTCAGTACTGACCAGCTCTCTGTGAGTGAGTCAGTACTGACCAGCTCTCTGTGAGTGAGTCAGTACTGACCAGCTTTCTGTGAGTGAGTCAGTACTGACCGTCTTTCTGTGAGTGAGTCTGTACTGACCAGCTCTCTGTGAGTGAGTCAGTACTGACCAACTTTCTGTGAGTGTGTCAGTACTGACCAGCTCTCTGTGAGTGAGTCAGTACTGACCAGCTCTCTGTGAGTGAGTCAGTACTGACCAGCTCTCTGTGAGTGAGTCAGTACTGACCGTGTTACTGTGAGTGAGTCAGTACTGACCGGCTCTCTGTGAGTGAGTCAGTACTGACCATCTTTCTGTGAGTGAGTCAGTACTGACCAGCTCTCTGTCAGTGAGTCAGTACTGACCGGCTTTCTGTGAGTGAGTCAGTACTGACCAACTTTCTGTGAGTGAGACAGTACTGACCAACTTTATGTGACAGAGTCAGTACTGACCGGCGTTCTGTGAGTGAGTCAGTACTGACCAGCTTTCTGTGAGTGAGTCAGTACTGACCAGCTCTCTGTGAGTGAGTCAGTACTGACCAGCTTTCTGTGAGTGAGTCAGTACTGACCGGCTTTCTGTGAGTGAGTCAGTACTGACCAGCTCTCTGTGAGTGAGTCAGTACTGACCAACTTTCTGTGAGTGTGTCAGTACTGACCAGCTCTCTGTGAGTGAGTCAGTACTGACCAGCTCTCTGTGAGTGAGTCAGTACTGACCAGCTCTCTGTGAGTGAGTCAGTACTGACCGTGTTACTGTGAGTGAGTCAGTACTGACCGGCTCTCTGTGAGTGAGTCAGTACTGACCAGCTCTCTGTGAGTGAGTCAGTACTGACCAGCTCTCTGTGATTGAGTCAGTACTGACCAGCTCTCTGTGAGTGAGTCAGTACTGACCGTGTTACTGTGAGTGAGTCAGTACTGACCGTGTTACTGTGAGTGAGTCAGTACTGACCGGCTCTCTGTGAGTGAGTCAGTACTGACCAGCTCTCTGTGAGTAAGTCAGTACTGACCAGCTCTCTGTGAGTGAGTCAGTACTGACCAGCTCTCTGTGAGTGAGTCAGTACTGACCAGCTCTCTGTGAGTGAGTCAGTACTGACCAGCTCTCTGTGAGTGAGTCAGTACTGACCGGCTTTCTGTGAGTGAGTCAGTACTGACCAGCTCTCTGTGAGTGAGTCAGTACTGACCGGCTTTCTGTGAGTGAGTCAGTACTGACCAACTTTCTGTGAGTGAGTCAGTACTGATCAACTTTCTGTGAGTGAGTCAGTACTGACCAGCTCTCTGTGAGTGAGTCAGTACTGACCAGCTCTCTGTGAGTGAGTCAGTACTGACCAACTTTCTGTGAGTGAGTCAGTACTGACCAGCTCTCTGTGAGTGAGTCAGTACTGACCGTGTTACTGTGAGTGAGTCAGTACTGACCGTGTTACTGTGAGTGAGTCAGTACTGACCGGCTCTCTGTGAGTGAGTCAGTACTGACCAGCTCTCTGTGAGTAAGTCAGTACTGACCAGCTCTTTGTGAGTGAGTCAGTACTGACCAGCTCTCTGTGAGTGAGTCAGTACTGACCAGCTCTCTGTGAGTGAGTCAGTACTGACCAGCTCTCTGTGAGTGAGTCAGTACTGACCGGCTTTCTGTGAGTGAGTCAGTACTGACCAGCTCTCTGTGAGTGAGTCAGTACTGACCGGCTTTCTGTGAGTGAGTCAGTACTGACCAACTTTCTGTGAGTGAGTCAGTACTGACCAACTTTCTGTGAGTGAGTCAGTACTGACCAGCTCTCTGTGAGTGAGTCAGTACTGACCAGCTCTCTGTGAGTGAGTCAGTACTGACCAACTTTCTGTGAGTGAGTCAGTACTGACCAGCTTTCTGTGAGTGAGTCACGACTGACCAGCTTTCTGTGAGTGAGTCAGTACTGAACAGCTCTCTGTGAGTGAGTCAGTACTGACCAGCTCTCTGTGAGTGAGTCAGTACTGACCAGCTTTCTGTGAGTGAGTCAGTACTGATCGTGTTACTGTGAGTGAGTCAGTACTGACCAGCTCTCTGTGAGTGAGTCAATACTGACCAGCTTTCTGTGAGTGAGTCAGTACTGACCAGCTTTCTGTGAGTGAGTCAGTACTGACCAGCTCTTTGTGAGTGAGTCAGTACTGACCAGCTTTCTGTGAGTGAGTCAGTGCTGACCGTGTTACTGTGAGTGAGTCAGTACTGACCAGCTCTCTGTGAGTGAGTCAGTACTGACCAGCTTTCTGTGAGTGAGTCAGTACTGACCGTGTTACTGTGAGTGAGTCAGTACTGACCGGCTTTCTGTGAGTGAGTCAGTACTGACCAGCTCTCTGTGAGTGAGTCAGTACTGACCAGCTTTCTGTGAGTGAGTCAGTGCTGACCGTGTTACTGTGAGTGAGTCAGTACTGACCGGCTTTCTGTGAGTGAGTCAGCGATGACCAACTTTCTGTGAGTGATTCAGTACTGACCAGCTTTCTGTGAGTGAGTCAGTACTGACCAGCTCTCTGTGAGTGAGTCAGTACTGACCAGCTTTCTGTGAGTGAGTCAGTACTGACCAGCTTTCTGTGAGTGAGTCAGTACTGACCAGCTTTCTGTGAGTGAGTCAGTACTGACCAGCTCTCTGTGAGTGAGTCAGTACGGACCAGCTTTATGTGACAGAGTCAGTACTGACCATCTTTCTCTGAGTGAGTCAGTACTGACCAGCTCTCTGTCAGTGAGTCAGTACTGACCGGCTTTCTGTGAGTGAGTCAGTACTGACCAGCTTTCTGTGAGTGAGTCAGTACTGACCAACTTTCTGTGAGTGAGTCAGTACTGACCAGCTCTCTGTGAGTAAGTCAGTACTGACCAGCTCTCTGTGAGTGAGTCAGTACTGATCAACTCTCTGTGAGTGAGTCATTACTGACCAGCTTTCTGTGAGTGAGTCAGTACTGACCAGCTCTCTGTGAGTGAGTCAATACTGACCGGCTTTCTGTGAGTGAGTTAGCACTGACCAACTTTCTGTGAGTGAGTCAGTACTGACCGTGTTACTGTGAGTGAGTCAGTACTGACCAGCTCTCTGTGAGTGAGTCAGTACTGACCGGCTTTCTGTGAGTGAGTCAGTACTGACCTGCTCTCTGTGAGTGAGTCAGTACTGACCGGCTTTCTGTGAGTGAGTCAGTAATGACCAGCTCTCTGTGAGTGAGTCAGTACTGACCGTGTTACTGTGAGTGAGTCAGTACTGACCGGCTTTCTGTGAGTGAGTCACTACTGACCGGCTCTCTGTGAGTGAGTCAGTACTGACCCGCTTTCTGTGAGTGAGTCAGCACTGACCAGCTCTCTGTGAGTGAGTCAGTACTGACCAGCTCTCTGTGAGTGAGTCAGGACTGACCAGCTCTCTGTGAGTGAGTCAATACTGACCAGCTCTCTGTGAGTGAGTCAGTACTGACCGTGTTACTGTGAGTGAGTCAGTACTGACCGGCTCTCTGTGAGTGAGTCAGTACTGACCAGCTCTCTGTGTGTGAGTCAGTACTGACCAGCTCTCTGTGAGTGAGTCAGTACTGACCAGCTTTCTGTGAGTGAGTCAGTACTGACCGTCTTTCTGTGAGTTAGTCAGTACTGACCAGCTCTCTGTGAGTGAGTCAGTACTGACCGTGTTACTGTGAGTGAGTCAGTACTGACCGGCTTTCTGTGAGTGAGTCAGTACTGACCGGCTCTCTGTGAGTGAGTCAGTACTGACCAGCTCTCTGTGAGTAAGTCAGTACTGACCAGCTTTCTGTGAGTGAGTCAGTACTGACCGTCTTTCTGTGAGTTAGTCAGTACTGACCAGCTCTCTGTGAGTGAGTCAGTACTGACCGGCTTTCTGTGAGTGAGTCAGTACTGACCAACTTACTGTGAGTGAGTCAGTACTGACGAGCTTTCTGTGAGTGAGTCACGACTGAACAGCTTTCTGTGAGTGAGTCAGTACTGACCAGCTCTCTGTGAGTGAGTCAGTACTGAACAAATTTCTGTGAGTGTGTAAGTACTGACCAGCTCTCTGTGAGTTAGTCAGTACTGACCAGCTCTCTGTGAGTGATTCAGTACTGACCAGCTCTCTGTCAGTGAGTCAGTACTGACCAGCTTTCTGTGAGTGAGTCAGAACTGTCCGTGTTACTGTGAGTGAGTCAGTACTGACCAGCTCTCTGTCAGTGAGTCAGTACTGACCAGCTTTCTGTGAGTGAGTCAGTACTGACCAGCTCTCTGTGAGTGAGTCAATACTGACCGGCTTTCTGTGAGTGAGTCAGCACTGACCAACTTTCTGTGAGTGAGTCAGTACTGACCGTGTTACTGTGAGTGAGTCAGTACTGACCAGCTCTCTGTGAGTGAGTCAGTACTGACCGGCTTTCTGTGAGTGAGTCAGTACTGACCGTCTCTCTGTGAGTGAGTCAGTACTGACCGGCTTTCTGTGAGTGAGTCAGTAATGACCAGCTCTCTGTGAGTGAGTCAGTAATGACCAGCTCTCTGTGAGTGAGTCAGTACTGACCGTGTTACTGTGAGTGAGTCAGTACTGACCGGCTTTCTGTGAGTGAGTCAGTACTGACCGGCTCTCTGTGAGTGAGTCAGTACTGACCCGCTTTCTGTGAGTGAGTCAGTACTGACCGTGTTACTGTGAGTGAGTCAGTACTGACCGGCTCTCTGTGAGTGAGTCAGTACTGACCAGCTCTCTGTGTGTGAGTCAGTACTGACCAGCTCTCTGTGAGTGAGTCAGTACTGACCAGCTCTCTGTGAGTGTGTCAGTACTGACCGTGTTACTGTGAGTGAGTCAGTACTGACCGGCTTTCTGTGAGTGAGTCAGTACTGACCGGCTCTCTGTGAGTGAGTCAGTACTGACCAGCTCTCTGTGAGTAAGTCAGTACTGACCAGCTTTCTGTGAGTGAGTCAGTACTGACCGTCTTTCTGTGAGTTAGTCAGTACTGACCAGCTCTCTGTGAGTGAGTCAGTACTGACCGGCTTTCTGTGAGTGAGTCAGTACTGACCAACTTACTGTGAGTGAGTCAGTACTGACGAGCTTTCTGTGAGTGAGTCACGACTGAACAGCTTTCTGTGAGTGAGTCAGTACTGACCAGCTCTCTGTGAGTGAGTCAGTACTGAACAAATTTCTGTGAGTGTGTAAGTACTGACCAGCTCTCTGTGAGTTAGTCAGTACTGACCAGCTCTCTGTGAGTGATTCAGTACTGACCAGCTCTCTGTCAGTGAGTCAGTACTGACCAGCTTTCTGTGAGTGAGTCAGAACTGTCCGTGTTACTGTGAGTGAGTCAGTACTGACCAGCTCTCTGTCAGTGAGTCAGTACTGACCAGCTTTCTGTGAGTGAGTCAGAACTGTCCGTGTTACTGTGAGTGAGTCAGTACTGACCAACTTTCTGTGAGTGAGTCAGTACTGACCAGCTTTATGTGAGTGAGTCAGTTCTGACCAACTTTCTGTGAGTGAGTCAGTACTCACCAGCTTTCCGTGAGTGAGTCAGTACTGACCAGCTTTCTGTGAGTGAGTCAGTACTGACCCGCTTTCTGTGAGTGAGTCAGTACTGACCAGCTCTCAGTTAGTGAGTCAGTACTGACCAGCTTTCTGTGAGTGAGTCAGTACTGACCCGCTTTCTGTGAGTGAGTCAGTACTGACCAGCTGTCAGTGAGTGTGTCAGTACTGACCAGCTTTCTGTGAGTGAGTCAGTACTGACCGTCTTTCTGTGAGTTAGTCAGTACTGACCAGCTCTCTGTGAGTGAGTCAGTACTGACCGGCTTTCTGTGAGTGAGTCAGTACTGACCAACTTTCTGTGAGTGAGTCATTACTGACCAACTTACTGTGAGTGAGTCAGTACTGACCAGCTCTCTGTGAGTGAGTCAGTACTGACCAGCTCTCTGTGAGTGAGTCAGTACTGAACAAATTTCTGTGAGTGTGTAAGTACTGACCAGCTCTCTGTGAGTTAGTCAGTACTGACCAGCTCTCTGTGAGTGATTCAGTACTGACCAGCTCTCTGTCAGTGAGTCAGTACTGACCAGCTTTCTGTGAGTGAGTCAGAACTGTCCGTGTTACTGTGAGTGAGTCAGTACTGACCAGCTCTCTGTCAGTGAGTCAGTACTGACCAGCTTTCTGTGAGTGAGTCAGAACTGTCTGTGTTACTGTGAGTGAGTCAGTACTGACCAACTTTCTGTGAGTGAGTCAGTACTGACCAGCTTTCTGTGAGTGAGTCAGTACTGACCCGCTTTCTGTGAGTGAGTCAGTACTGACCAGCTCTCAGTTAGTGAGTCAGTACTGAGCAGCTTTCTGTGAGTGTGTCAGTACTGACCAGCTCTCTGTGAGTGAGTCAGTACTGACCAGCTTTCTGTGAGTGTGTCAGTACTGACCAGATTTCTGTGACAGAGTCAGTACTGACCGGCTTTCTGTGAGTGAGTCAGTACTGACCAGCTCTCTGTGAGTGAGTCAGTACTGACTAGCTCTCCGTGAGTGAGTCAGTACTGACCGGCTTTCTGTGAGTGAGTCAGTAATGACCGGCTTTCTGTGAGTGAGTCAGTACTGACCAGCTCTCTGTGAGTGAGTCAGTACTGACCAACTCTCTGTGAGTGAGTCAGTACTGACCGTGTTACTGTGAGTGTGTCAGTACTGACCGGCTCTCTGTGAGTGAGTCAGTACTGACCGGCTTTCTGTGAGTGAGTCAGGACTGACCAGCTTTCTGTGAGTGAGTCAGTACTGACCAGCTCTCTGTGAGTGAGTCAGTACTGACCAGCTCTCTGTGAGTGAGTCAGTACTGACCGTGTTACTGTGAGTGAGTCAGTACTGACCGGCTTTCTGTGAGTGAGTCAGTACTGACCAGCTCTCTGTGAGTGAGTCAGTACTGACCAACTTTCTGTGAGTGAGTCAGTACTGACCAGCTCTCTGTGAGTGAGTCAGTACTGACCAGCTCTCTGTGAGTGAGTCAGTACTGACCAGCTCTCTGTGAGTGAGTCAGTACTGACCAGCTCTCTGTGAGTGAGTCAGTACTGACCGGCTCTCTGTGAGTGAGTCAGTACTGACCAGCTCTCTGTGAGTGAGTCAGTACTGACCAGCTCTCTGTGAGTGAGTCAGTACTGACCGTGTTACTGTGAGTGAGTCAGTACTGACCGGCTCTCTGTGAGTGAGTCAGTACTGACCGTGTTACTGTGAGTGAGTCAGTACTGACCGGCTCTCTGTGAGTGAGTCAGTACTGACCAGCTCTCTGTGAGTGAGTCAGTACTGACCAACTTTCTGTGAGTGAGTCAGTACTGACCGGCTCTCTGTGAGTGAGTCAGTACTGACCAGCTCTCTGTGAGTGAGTCAGTACTGACCAGCTCTCTGTGAGTGAGTCAGTACTGACCGGCTTTCTGTGAGTGAGTCAGGACTGACCAGCTTTCTGTGAGTGAGTCAGTACTGACCAGCTATCTGTGAGTGAGTCAGTACTGACCAGCTCTCTGTGAGTGAGTCACGACTGACCAGCTTTCTGTGAGTGAGTCAGTACTGACCAGCTCTCTGTGAGTGAGTCAGTACTGACCAGCTCTCTGTGAGTGAGTCAGTACTGACCAACTTTCTGTGAGTGAGTCAGTACTGACCAGCTCTCTGTGAGTGAGTCAGTACTGACCAGCTCTCTGTGAGTGAGTCAGTACTGACCAGCTCTCTGTGAGTGAGTCAGTACTGACCAGCTCTCTGTGAGTGAGTCAGTACTGACCTGCTCTCTGTGAGTGAGTCAGTACTGACCAGCTCTCTGTGAGTGAGTCAGTACTGACCAGCTCTCTGTGAGTGAGTCAGTACTGACCGTGTTACTGTGAGTGAGTCAGTACTGACCGGCTCTCTGTGAGTGAGTCAGTACTGACCGTGTTACTGTGAGTGAGTCAGTACTGACCGGCTCTTTGTGAGTGAGTCAGTACTGACCAGCTCTCTGTGAGTGAGTCAGTACTGACAAACTTTCTGTGAGTGAGTCAGTACTGACCGGCTCTCTGTGAGTGAGTCAGTACTGACCAGCTCTCTGTGAGTGAGTCAGTACTGACCAGCTCTCTGTGAGTGAGTCAGTACTGTCCAGCTCTCTGTGAGTGAGTCAGTACTGACCGTGTTACTGTGAGTGAGTCAGTACTGACCGGCTCTCTGTGAGTGAGTCAGTACTGACCAGCTCTCTGTGAGTAAGTCAGTACTGACCAGCTCTCTGTGAGTGAGTCAGTACTGACCAGCTCTCTGTGAGTGAGTCAGTACTGACCGGCTTTCTGTGAGTGAGTCAGTACTGACCAACTTTCTGTGAGTGAGTCAGTACTGACCCGCTTTCTGTGAGTGAGTCAGTACTGACCAACTTTCTGTGAGTGAGTCACGACTGACCAGCTTTCTGTGAGTGAGTCAGTACTGACCAGCTCTCTGTGAGTGAGTCAGTACTGACCAACTTTCTGTGAGTGTGTAAGTACTGACCATCTCTCTGTGAGTAAGTCAGTACTGACCAGCTCTCTGTGAGTGAGTCAGTACTGACCGTGTTACTGTGAGTGAGTCAGTACTGACCGTGTTACTGTGAGTGAGTCAGTACTGACCAGCTCTCTGTGAGTAAGTCAGTACTGACCAGCTCTCTGTGAGTGAGTCAGTACTGACCAGCTCTCTGTGAGTGAGTCAGTACTGACCAGCTCTCTGTGAGTGAGTCAGTACTGACCAGCTCTCTGTGAGTGAGTCAGTACTGACCGGCTTTCTGTGAGTGAGTCAGTACTGACCAGCTCTCTGTGAGTGAGTCAGTACTGACCGGCTTTCTGTGAGTGAGTCAGTACTGACCAACTTTCTGTGACAGAGTCAGTACTGACCATCTTTCTGTGAGTGAGTCAGTACTGACCAGCTCTCTGTCAGTGAGTCAGTACTGTCCGGCTTTCTGTGAGTGAGTCAGGACTGACCAACTTTCTGTGAGTGAGACAGTACTGACCAACTTTATGTGACAGAGTCAGTACTGACCGGCGTTCTGTGAGTGAGTCAGTACTGACCAGCTTTCTGTCAGTGAGTCAGTACTGACCAGCTCTCTGTGAGTGAGTCAGTACTGACCAGCTCTCTGTGAGTGAGTCAGTACTGACAGGCTTTCTGTGAGTGAGTCAGTACTGACCGGCTTTCTGTGAGTGAGTCAGTACTGACCAGCTCTCTGTGAGTGAGTCAGTACTGACCAGCTCTCTGTGAGTGAGTCAGTACTGACCAGCTCTCTGTGAGTGAGTCAGTACTGACCGTGTTACTGTGAGTGAGTCAGTACTGACCGGCTCTCTGTGAGTGAGTCAGTACTGACCAGCTCTCTGTGAGTGAGTCAGTACTGACCAGCTCTCTGTGAGTGAGTCAGTACTGACCAACTCTCTGTGAGTGAGTCAGTACTGACCGTGTTACTGTGAGTGAGTCAGTACTGACCGTGTTACTGTGAGTGAGTCAGTACTGACCAGCTCTCTGTGAGTAAGTCAGTACTGACCAGCTCTCTGTGAGTGAGTCAGTACTGACCAGCTCTCTGTGAGTGAGTCAGTACTGACCGTGTTACTGTGAGTGAGTCAGTACTGACCAGCTCTCTGTGAGTGAGTCAGTACTGACCAGCTCTCTGTGAGTAAGTCAGTACTGACCAGCTCTCTGTGAGTGAGTCAGTACTGATCAACTCTCTGTGAGTGAGTCATTACTGACCAGCTTTCTGTGAGTGAGTCAGTACTGACCAGCTCTCTGTGAGTGAGTCAATACTGACCGGCTTTCTGTGAGTGAGTCAGCACTGACCAACTTTCTGTGAGTGAGTCAGTACTGACCGTGTTACTGTGAGTGAGTCAGTACTGACCAGCTCTCTGTGAGTGAGTCAGTACTGACCGGCTTTCTGTGAGTGAGTCAGTACTGACCGTCTCTCTGTGAGTGAGTCAGTACTGACCGGCTTTCTGTGAGTGAGTCAGTAATGACCAGCTCTCTGTGAGTGAGTCAGTAATGACCAGCTCTCTGTGAGTGAGTCAGTACTGACCGTGTTACTGTGAGTGAGTCCGTACTGACCGGCTTTCTGTGAGTGAGTCAGTACTGACCGGCTCTCTGTGAGTGAGTCAGTACTGACCCGCTTTCTGTGAGTGAGTCAGCACTGACCAGCTCTCTGTGAGTGAGTCAGTACTGACCAGCTCTCTGTGAGTGAGACAGGACTGACCAGCTCTCTGTGAGTGAGTCAGTACTGACCAGCTCTCTGTGAGTGAGTCAGTACTGACCGTGTTACTGTGAGTGAGTCAGTACTGACCGGCTCTCTGTGAGTGAGTCAGTACTGACCAGCTCTCTGTGTGTGAGTCAGTACTGACCAGCTCTCTGTGAGTGAGTCAGTACTGACCAGCTCTCTGTGTGTGAGTCAGTACTGACCGTGTTACTGTGAGTGAGTCAGTACTGACCGGCTCTCTGTGAGTGAGTCAGTACTGACCAGCTCTCTGTGAGTAAGTCAGTACTGACCAGCTTTCTGTGAGTGAGTCAGTACTGACCGTCTTTCTGTGAGTTAGTCAGTACTGACCAGCTCTCTGTGAGTGAGTCAGTACTGACCGGCTTTCTGTGAGTGAGTCAGTACTGACCAACTTTCTGTGAGTGAGTCATTACTGACCAACTTACTGTGAGTGAGTCAGTACTGACCAGCTCTCTGTGAGTGAGTCAGTACTGACCAGCTCTCTGTGAGTGAGTCAGTACTGAACAAATTTCTGTGAGTGTGTAAGTACTGACCAGCTCTCTGTGAGTTAGTCAGTACTGACCAGCTCTCTGTGAGTGATTCAGTACTGACCAGCTCTCTGTCAGTGAGTCAGTACTGACCAGCTTTCTGTGAGTGAGTCAGAACTGTCCGTGTTACTGTGAGTGAGTCAGTACTGACCAGCTCTCTGTCAGTGAGTCAGTACTGACCAGCTTTCTGTGAGTGAGTCAGAACTGTCTGTGTTACTGTGAGTGAGTCAGTACTGACCAACTTTCTTTGAGTGAGTCAGTACTGACCAGCTTTATGTGAGTGAGTCAGTTCTGACCAACTTTCTGTGAGTGAGTCAGTACTCACCAGCTTTCCGTGAGTGAGTCAGTACTGACCCGCTTTCTGTGAGTGAGTCAGTACTGACCAGCTCTCAGTTAGTGAGTCAGTACTGACCAGCTTTCTGTGAGTGAGTCAGTACTGACCAGCTTTCTGTGAGTGAGTCAGTACTGACCAGCTGTCAGTGAGTGTGTCAGTACTGACCAGCTTTCTGTGAGTGAGTCAGTACTGACCGTCTTTCTGTGAGTTAGTCAGTACTGACCAGCTCTCTGTGAGTGAGTCAGTACTGACCGGCTTTCTGTGAGTGAGTCAGTACTGACCAACTTTCTGTGAGTGAGTCATTACTGACCAACTTACTGTGAGTGAGTCAGTACTGACCAGCTCTCTGTGAGTGAGTCAGTACTGACCAGCTCTCTGTGAGTGAGTCAGTACTGAACAAATTTCTGTGAGTGTGTAAGTACTGACCAGCTCTCTGTGAGTTAGTCAGTACTGACCAGCTCTCTGTGAGTGATTCAGTACTGACCAGCTCTCTGTCAGTGAGTCAGTACTGACCAGCTTTCTGTGAGTGAGTCAGAACTGTCCGTGTTACTGTGAGTGAGTCAGTACTGACCAGCTCTCTGTCAGTGAGTCAGTACTGACCAGCTTTCTGTGAGTGAGTCAGAACTGTCTGTGTTACTGTGAGTGAGTCAGTACTGACCAACTTTCTGTGAGTGAGTCAGTACTGACCAGCTTTCTGTGAGTGAGTCAGTACTGACCCGCTTTCTGTGAGTGAGTCAGTACTGACCAGCTCTCAGTTAGTGAGTCAGTACTGAGCAGCTTTCTGTGAGTGTGTCAGTACTGACCAGCTCTCTGTGAGTGAGTCAGTACTGACCAGCTTTCTGTGAGTGTGTCAGTACTGACCAGATTTCTGTGACAGAGTCAGTACTGACCGGCTTTCTGTGAGTGAGTCAGTACTGACCAGCTCTCTGTGAGTGAGTCAGTACTGACTAGCTCTCCGTGAGTGAGTCAGTACTGACCGGCTTTCTGTGAGTGAGTCAGTAATGACCGGCTTTCTGTGAGTGAGTCAGTACTGACCAGCTCTCTGTGAGTGAGTCAGTACTGACCAACTCTCTGTGAGTGAGTCAGTACTGACCGTGTTACTGTGAGTGTGTCAGTACTGACCGGCTCTCTGTGAGTGAGTCAGTACTGACCGGCTTTCTGTGAGTGAGTCAGGACTGACCAGCTTTCTGTGAGTGAGTCAGTACTGACCAGCTCTCTGTGAGTGAGTCAGTACTGACCAGCTCTCTGTGAGTGAGTCAGTACTGACCGTGTTACTGTGAGTGAGTCAGTACTGACCGGCTTTCTGTGAGTGAGTCAGTACTGACCAGCTCTCTGTGAGTGAGTCAGTACTGACCAACTTTCTGTGAGTGAGTCAGTACTGTCCAGCTCTCTGTGAGTGAGTCAGTACTGACCAGCTCTCTGTGAGTGAGTCAGTACTGACCAGCTCTCTGTGAGTGAGTCAGTACTGACCAGCTCTCTGTGAGTGAGTCAGTACTGACCGGCTCTCTGTGAGTGAGTCAGTACTGACCAGCTCTCTGTGAGTGAGTCAGTACTGACCAGCTCTCTGTGAGTGAGTCAGTACTGACCGTGTTACTGTGAGTGAGTCAGTACTGACCGGCTCTCTGTGAGTGAGTCAGTACTGACCGTGTTACTGTGAGTGAGTCAGTACTGACCGGCTCTCTGTGAGTGAGTCAGTACTGACCAGCTCTCTGTGAGTGAGTCAGTACTGACCAACTTTCTGTGAGTGAGTCAGTACTGACCGGCTCTCTGTGAGTGAGTCAGTACTGACCAGCTCTCTGTGAGTGAGTCAGTACTGACCAGCTCTCTGTGAGTGAGTCAGTACTGTCCAGCTCTCTGTGAGTGAGTCAGTACTGACCGTGTTACTGTGAGTGAGTCAGTACTGACCGGCTCTCTGTGAGTGAGTCAGTACTGACCAGCTCTCTGTGAGTAAGTCAGTACTGACCAGCTCTCTGTGAGTGAGTCAGTACTGACCAGCTCTCTGTGAGTGAGTCAGTACTGACCGGCTTTCTGTGAGTGAGTCAGGACTGACCAGCTTTCTGTGAGTGAGTCAGTACTGACCAGCTCTCTGTGAGTGAGTCAGTACTGACCAGCTCTCTGTGAGTGAGTCAAGACTGACCAGCTTTCTGTGAGTGAGTCAGTACTGACCAGCTCTCTGTGAGTGAGTCAGTACTGACCAGCTCTCTGTGAGTGAGTCAGTACTGACCAACTTTCTGTGAGTGAGTCAGTACTGACCAGCTCTCTGTGAGTGAGTCAGTACTGACCAGCTCTCTGTGAGTGAGTCAGTACTGACCAGCTCTCTGTGAGTGAGTCAGTACTGACCAGCTCTCTGTGAGTGAGTCAGTACTGACCGGCTCTCTGAGAGTGAGTCAGTACTGACCAGCTCTCTGTGAGTGAGTCAGTACTGACCAGCTCTCTGTGAGTGAGTCAGTACTGACCGTGTTACTGTGAGTGAGTCAGTACTGACCGGCTCTCTGTGAGTGAGTCAGTACTGACCGTGTTACTGTGAGTGAGTCAGTACTGACCGGCTCTTTGTGAGTGAGTCAGTACTGACCAGCTCTCTGTGAGTGAGTCAGTACTGACAAACTTTCTGTGAGTGAGTCAGTACTGACCGGCTCTCTGTGAGTGAGTCAGTACTGACCAGCTCTCTGTGAGTGAGTCAGTACTGACCAGCTCTCTGTGAGTGAGTCAGTACTGTCCAGCTCTCTGTGAGTGAGTCAGTACTGACCGTGTTACTGTGAGTGAGTCAGTACTGACCGGCTCTCTGTGAGTGAGTCAGTACTGACCAGCTCTCTGTGAGTAAGTCAGTACTGACCAGCTCTCTGTGAGTGAGTCAGTACTGACCAGCTCTCTGTGAGTGAGTCAGTACTGACCGGCTTTCTGTGAGTGAGTCAGTACTGACCAACTTTCTGTGAGTGAGTCAGTACTGACCCGCTTTCTGTGAGTGAGTCAGTACTGACCAACTTTCTGTGAGTGAGCCACGACTGACCAGCTTTCTGTGAGTGAGTCAGTACTGACCAGCTCTCTGTGAGTGAGTCAGTACTGACCAACTTTCTGTGAGTGTGTAAGTACTGACCATCTCTCTGTGAGTAAGTCAGTACTGACCAGCTCTCTGTGAGTGAGTCAGTACTGACCGTGTTACTGTGAGTGAGTCAGTACTGACCGTGTTACTGTGAGTGAGTCAGTACTGACCAGCTCTCTGTGAGTAAGTCAGTACTGACCAGCTCTCTGTGAGTGAGTCAGTACTGACCAGCTCTCTGTGAGTGAGTCAGTACTGACCAGCTCTCTGTGAGTGAGTCAGTACTGACCAGCTCTCTGTGAGTGAGTCAGTACTGACCGGCTTTCTGTGAGTGAGTCAGTACTGACCAGCTCTCTGTGAGTGAGTCAGTACTGACCGGCTTTCTGTGAGTGAGTCAGTCCTGACCAACTTTCTGTGACAGAGTCAGTACTGACCATCTTTCTGTGAGTGAGTCAGTACTGACCAGCTCTCTGTCAGTGAGTCAGTACTGTCCGGCTTTCTGTGAGTGAGTCAGGACTGACCAACTTTCTGTGAGTGAGACAGTACTGACCAACTTTATGTGAGTGAGTCAGTACTGACCAGCTCTCTGTGAGTGAGTCAGTACTGACCAGCTCTCTGTGAGTGAGTCAGTACTGACCGGCTTTCTGTGAGTGAGTCAGTACTGACCGGCTTTCTGTGAGTGAGTCAGTACTGACCAGCTCTCTGTGAGTGAGTCAGTACTGACCAGCTCTCTGTGAGTGAGTCAGTACTGACCAGCTCTCTGTGAGTGAGTCAGTACTGACCGTGTTACTGTGAGTGAGTCAGTACTGACCGGCTCTCTGTGAGTGAGTCAGTACTGACCAGCTCTCTGTGAGTGAGTCAGTACTGACCAGCTCTCTGTGAGTGAGTCAGTACTGACCAACTCTCTGTGAGTGAGTCAGTACTGACCGTGTTACTGTGAGTGAGTCAGTACTGACCGTGTTACTGTGAGTGAGTCAGTACTGACCAGCTCTCTGTGAGTAAGTCAGTACTGACCAGCTCTCTGTGAGTGAGTCAGTACTGACCAGCTCTCTGTGAGTGAGTCAGTACTGACCAGCTCTCTGTGAGTGAGTCAGTACTGACCGGCTTTCTGTGAGTGAGTCAGTACTGACCAGCTCTCTGTGAGTGAGTCAGTACTGACCGGCTTTCTGTGAGTGAGTCAGTACTGACCAACTTTCTGTGAGTGAGTCAGTACTGACCAACTTTCTATGAGTGAGTCAGTACTGACCAGCTCTCTGTGAGTGAGTCAGTACTGACCAGCTCTCTGTGAGTGAGTCAGTACTGACCAACTTTCTGTGAGTGAGTCAGTACTGACCAGCTCTCTGTGAGTGAGTCAGTACTGACCAGCTTTCTGTGAGTGAGTCAGTACTGATCGTGTTACTGTGAGTGAGTCAGTACTGACCAGCTCTCTGTGAGTGAGTCAATACTGACCAGCTTTCTGTGAGTGAGTCAGTACTGACCAGCTCTCTGTGAGTGAGTCAGTGCTGACCAGCTTTCTGTGAGTGAGTCAGTACTGACCGTGTTACTGTGAGTGAGTCAGTACTGACCGGCTTTCTGTGAGTGAGTCAGTACTGACCAGCTCTCTGTGAGTGAGTCAGTACTGACCAGCTTTCAGTGAGTGAGTCAGTGCTGACCGTGTTACTGTGAGTGAGTCAGTACTGACCGGCTTTCTGTGAGTGAGTCAGCGATGACCAACTTTCTGTGAGTGAGTCAGTGCTGACCAGCTTTCTGTGAGTGAGTCAGTACTGACCAGCTTTCTGTGAGTGAGTCAGTACTGACCAGCTTTCTGTGAGTGAGTCAGCGATGACCAGCTTTCTGTGAGTGAGTCAGTACTGACCAGCTTTCTGTGAGTGAGTCAGTACTGACCAGCTTTCTGTGAGTGAGTCAGTACTGACCAGCTTTCTGTGAGTGAGTCAGTACTGACCAGCTCTCTGTGAGTGAGTCAGTACGGACCAGCTTTATGTGACAGAGTCAGTACTGACCATCTTTCTGTGAGTGAGTCAGTACTGACCAGCTCTCTGTCAGTGAGTCAGTACTGACCGGCTTTCTGTGAGTGAGTCAGTACTGACCAGCTTTCTGTGAGTGAGTCAGTACTGACCAGCTTTCTGTGAGTGAGTCAGTACTGACCAGCTCTCTGTGAGTGAGTCAGTACTGACCAGCTTTATGTGACAGAGTCAGTACTGACCATCTTTCTGTGAGTGAGTCAATACTGACCAGCTCTCTGTCAGTGAGTCAGTACTGACCGGCTTTCTGTGAGTGAGTCAGTACTGACCAACTTTCTGTGAGTGAGTAAGTACTGACCAGCTTTATGTGACAGAGTCAGTACTGACCGGCTTTCTGTGAGTGAGTCAGTACTGACCAGCTTTCTGTGAGTGAGGCAGTACTGACCGGCTTTCTGTGAGTGAGTCAGTACTGACCAGCTCTCTGTGAGTGAGTCAGTACTGACCAGCTCTCTGTGAGTGAGTCAGTACTGACCAGCTCTCTGTGAGTGAGTCAGTACTGACCAGCTCTCTGTGAGTGAGTCAGTACTGACCAGCTTTCTGTGAGTGAGTCAGTACTGACCGTGTTACTGTGAGTGAGTCAGTACTGACCGGCTTTCTGTGAGTGAGTCAGTACTGACCAGCTCTCTGTGAGTGAGTCAGTACTGACCAGCTTTCTGTGAGTGAGTCAGTGCTGACCGTGTTACTGTGAGTGAGTCAGTACTGACCGGCTTTCTGTGAGTGAGTCAGCGATGACCAACTTTCTGTGAGTGAGTCAGTACTGACCAGCTTTCTGTGAGTGAGTCAGTACTGACCAGCTCTCTGTGAGTGAGTCAGTACTGACCAGCTTTCTGTGAGTGAGTCAGTACTGACCAGCTTTCTGTGAGTGAGTCAGTACTGACCAGCTTTCTGTGAGTGAGTCAGTACTGACCAGCTCTCTGTGAGTGAGTCAGTACGGACCAGCTTTATGTGACAGAGTCAGTACTGACCATCTTTCTGTGAGTGAGTCAGTACTGACCAGCTCTCTGTCAGTGAGTCAGTACTGACCGGCTTTCTGTGAGTGAGTCAGTACTGACCAGCTCTCTGTGAGTGAGTCAGTACTGACCAGCTCTCTGTGAGTGAGTCAGTACTGACCAGCTCTCTGTGAGTGAGTCAGTACTGACCAGCTCTCTGTGAGTGAGTCAGTACTGACCAGCTTTCTGTGAGTGAGTCAGTACTGACCGTGTTACTGTGAGTGAGTCAGTACTGACCGGCTTTCTGTGAGTGAGTCAGTACTGACCAGCTCTCTGTGAGTGAGTCAGTACTGACCAGCTTTCTGTGAGTGAGTCAGTGCTGACCGTGTTACTGTGAGTGAGTCAGTACTGACCGGCTTTCTGTGAGTGAGTCAGCGATGACCAACTTTCTGTGAGTGAGTCAGTACTGACCAGCTTTCTGTGAGTGAGTCAGTACTGACCAGCTCTCTGTGAGTGAGTCAGTACTGACCAGCTTTCTGTGAGTGAGTCAGTACTGACCAGCTTTCTGTGAGTGAGTCAGTACTGACCAGCTTTCTGTGAGTGAGTCAGTACTGACCAGCTCTCTGTGAGTGAGTCAGTACGGACCAGCTTTATGTGACAGAGTCAGTACTGACCATCTTTCTGTGAGTGAGTCAGTACTGACCAGCTCTCTGTCAGTGAGTCAGTACTGACCGGCTTTCTGTGAGTGAGTCAGTACTGACCAGCTTTCTGTGAGTGAGTCAGTACTGACCAGCTTTCTGTGAGTGAGTCAGTACTGACCAGCTCTCTGTGAGTGAGTCAGTACTGACCAGCTTTCTGTGAGTGAGTCAGTACTGACCAGCTCTCTGTGAGTGAGTCAGTACTGACCAGCTTTCTGTGAGTGAGTCAGTACTGACCAGCTTTCTGTGAGTGAGTCAGTACTGACCAGCTTTCTGTGAGTGAGTCAGTACTGACCAGCTCTCTGTGAGTGAGTCAGTACGGACCAGCTTTATGTGACAGAGTCAGTACTGACCATCTTTCTGTGAGTGAGTCAGTACTGACCAGCTCTCTGTCAGTGAGTCAGTACTGACCGGCTTTCTGTGAGTGAGTCAGTACTGACCAGCTCTCTGTGAGTGAGTCAGTACTGACCAGCTCTCTGTGAGTGAGTCAGTACTGACCAGCTCTCTGTGAGTGAGTCAGTACTGACCAGCTCTCTGTGAGTGAGTCAGTACTGACCAGCTTTCTGTGAGTGAGTCAGTACTGACCGTGTTACTGTGAGTGAGTCAGTACTGACCGGCTTTCTGTGAGTGAGTCAGTACTGACCAGCTCTCTGTGAGTGAGTCAGTACTGACCAGCTTTCTGTGAGTGAGTCAGTGCTGACCGTGTTACTGTGAGTGAGTCAGTACTGACCGGCTTTCTGTGAGTGAGTCAGCGATGACCAACTTTCTGTGAGTGAGTCAGTACTGACCAGCTTTCTGTGAGTGAGTCAGTACTGACCAGCTCTCTGTGAGTGAGTCAGTACTGACCAGCTTTCTGTGAGTGAGTCAGTACTGACCAGCTTTCTGTGAGTGAGTCAGTACTGACCAGCTTTCTGTGAGTGAGTCAGTACTGACCAGCTCTCTGTGAGTGAGTCAGTACGGACCAGCTTTATGTGACAGAGTCAGTACTGACCATCTTTCTGTGAGTGAGTCAGTACTGACCAGCTCTCTGTCAGTGAGTCAGTACTGACCGGCTTTCTGTGAGTGAGTCAGTACTGACCAGCTTTCTGTGAGTGAGTCAGTACTGACCAGCTTTCTGTGAGTGAGTCAGTACTGACCAGCTCTCTGTGAGTGAGTCAGTACTGACCAGCTTTATGTGACAGAGTCAGTACTGACCATCTTTCTGTGAGTGAGTCAATACTGACCAGCTCTCTGTCAGTGAGTCAGTACTGACCGGCTTTCTGTGAGTGAGTCAGTACTGACCAACTTTCTGTGAGTGAGTAAGTACTGACCAGCTTTATGTGACAGAGTCAGTACTGACCGGCTTTCTGTGAGTGAGTCAGTACTGACCAGCTTTCTGTGAGTGAGGCAGTACTGACCGGCTTTCTGTGAGTGAGTCAGTACTGACCAGCTCTCTGTGAGTGAGTCAGTACTGACCAGCTCTCTGTGAGTGAGTCAGTACTGACCAGCTCTCTGTGAGTGAGTCAGTACTGACCAGCTCTCTGTGAGTGAGTCAGTACTGACCAGCTCTCTGTGAGTGAGTCAGTACTGACCGTGTTACTGTGAGTGAGTCAGTACTGACCGGCTTTCTGTGAGTGAGTCAGTACTGACCAGCTCTCTGTGAGTGAGTCAGTACTGACCAACTTTCTGTGAGTGAGTCAGTACTGACAAGCTCTCTGTGAGTGAGTCAGTACTGACCAGCTCTCTGTGAGTGAGTCAGTACTGACCGTGTTACTGTGAGTGAGTCAGTACTGACCGGCTTTCTGTGAGTGAGTCAGTACTGACCAGCTCTCTGTGAGTGAGTCAGTACTGACCAACTTTCTGTGAGTGAGTCAGTACTGACCAGCTCTCTGTGAGTGAGTCAGTACTGTCCAGCTCTCTGTGAGTGAGTCAGTACTGACCGTGTTACTGTGAGTGAGTCAGTACTGACCGGCTCTCTGTGAGTGAGTCAGTACTGACCAGCTCTCTGTGAGTAAGTCAGTACTGACCAGCTCTCTGTGAGTGAGTCAGTACTGACCAGCTCTCTGTGAGTGAGTCAGTACTGACCAGCTTTCTGTGAGTGAGTCAGTACTGACCAGCTCTCTGTGAGTGAGTCAGTACTGTCCGGCTTTCTGTGAGTGAGTCAGTACTGACCAACTTTCTGTGAGTGAGTCAGTACTGACCCGCTTTCTGTGAGTGAGTCACGACTGACCAGCTTTCTGTGAGTGAGTCAGTACTGACCAGCTCTCTGTGAGTGAGTCAGTACTGACCAGCTCTCTGTGAGTGAGTCAGTACTGACCAGCTTTCTGTGAGTGAGTCAGCACTGATCGTGTTACTGTGAGTGAGTCAGTACTGACCAGCTCTCTGTGAGTGAGTCAGTACTGACCAGCTTTCTGTGAGTGAGTCAGCGATGACCAACTTTCTGTGAGTGAGTCAGTACTGACCAGCTTTCTGTGAGTGAGTCAGTACTGACCAGCTTTCTGTGAGTGAGTCAGTACTGACCAGCTTTCTGTGAGTGAGTCAGTACTGACCAGCTCTCTGTGAGTGAGTCAGTACTGACCAGCTTTATGTGACAGAGTCAGTACTGACCATCTTTCTGTGAGTGAGTCAGTACTGACCAGCTCTCTGTCAGTGAGTCAGTACTGTCCGGCTTTCTGTGAGTGAGTCAGGACTGACCAACTTTCTGTGAGTGAGACAGTACTGACCAACTTTATGTGACAGAGTCAGTACTGACCGGCGTTCTGTGAGTGAGTCAGTACTGACCAGCTTTCTGTGAGTGAGTCAGTACTGACCAGCTCTCTGTGAGTGAGTCAGTACTGACCAGCTCTCTGTGAGTGAGTCAGTACTGACCGGCTTTCTGTGAGTGAGTCAGTACTGACCAGCTCTCTGTGAGTGAGTCAGTACTAACCAGCTCTCTGTGAGTGAGTCAGTACTGACCGTGTTACTGTGAGTGAGTCAGTACTGACCGGCTCTCTGTGAGTGAGTCAGTACTGACCAGCTCTCTGTGAGTGAGTCAGTACTGACCAGCTCTCTGTGAGTGAGTCAGTACTGACCAGCTCTCTGTGAGTGAGTCAGTACTGACCGTGTTACTGTGAGTGAGTCAGTACTGACCAGCTCTCTGTGAGTAAGTCAGTACTGACCAGCTCTCTGTGAGTGAGTCAGTACTGACCAGCTCTCTGTGAGTGAGTCAGTACTGACCAGCTCTCTGTGAGTGAGTCAGTACTGACCAGCTCTCTGTGAGTGAGTCAGTACTGACCGGCTTTCTGTGAGTGAGTCAGTACTGACCAGCTCTCTGTGAGTGAGTCAGTACTGACCGGCTTTCTGTGAGTGAGTCAGTACTGACCAACTTTCTGTGAGTGAGTCAGTACTGACCAACTTTCTATGAGTGAGTCAGTACTGACCAGCTCTCTGTGAGTGAGTCAGTACTGACCAGCTCTCTGTGAGTGAGTCAGTACTGACCAACTTTCTGTGAGTGAGTCAGTACTGACCAGCTTTCTGTGAGTGAGTCACGACTGACCAGCTTTCTGTGAGTGAGTCAGTACTGACCAGCTCTCTGTGAGTGAGTCAGTACTGACCAACTTTCTGTGAGTGTGTAAGTACTGACCAGCTCTCTGTGAGTAAGTCAGTACTGACCAGCTCTCTGTGAGTGAGTCAGTACTGACCAGCTCTCTGTGAGTGAGTCAGTACTGACCAGCTTTCTGTGAGTGAGTCAGTACTGATCGTGTTACTGTGAGTGAGTCAGTACTGACCAGCTCTCTGTGAGTGAGTCAATACTGACCAGCTTTCTGTGAGTGAGTCAGTACTGACCAGCTCTCTGTGAGTGAGTCAGTACTGACCAGCTTTCTGTGAGTGAGTCAGTGCTGACCAGCTTTCTGTGAGTGAGTCATTACTGACTGGCTCTCTGTGAGTGTGTCAGTACTGACCGTGTTACTGTGAGTGAGTCAGTACTGACGGGCTTTCTGTGAGTGAGTCAGTACTGACCAGCTCTCTATGAGTGAGTCAGTACTGACCAGCTTTCTGTGAGTGAGTCAGTGCTGACCGTGTTACTGTGAGTGAGTCAGTACTGACCGGCTTTCTGTGAGTGAGTCAGCGATGACCAACTTTCTGTGAGTGAGTCAGTACTGACCAGCTTTCTGTGAGTGAGTCAGTACTGACCCGCTCTCTGTGAGTGAGTCAGTACTGACCAGCTTTCTGTGAGTGAGTCAGTACTCACCAGCTTTCTGTGAGTGAGTCAGTACTGACCAGCTTTCTGTGAGTGAGTCAGTACTGACCAGCTCTCTGTGAGTGAGTCAGTACGGACCAGCTTTATGTGACAGAGTCAGTACTGACCACCTTTCTGTGAGTGAGTCAGTACTGACCAGCTCTCTGTCAGTGAGTCAGTACTGACCGGCTTTCTGTGAGTGAGTCAGTACTGACCAGCTTTCTGTGAGTGAGTCAGTACTGACCAGCTTTCTGTGAGTGAGTCAGTACTGACCAGCTCTCTGTGAGTGAGTCAGTACTGACCAGCTTTATGTGACAGAGTCAGTACTGACCATCTTTCTGTGAGTGAGTCAATACTGACCAGCTCTCTGTCAGTGAGTCAGTACTGACCGGCTTTCTGTGAGTGAGGCAGTACTGACCGGCTTTCTGTGAGTGAGTCAATACTGACCAGCTCTCTGTGAGTGAGTCAGTACTGACCAGCTCTCTGTGAGTGAGTCAGTACTGACCAGCTCTCTGTGAGTGAGTCAGTGCTGACCAGCTCTCTGTGAGTGAGTCAGTACTGACCAGCTTTCTGTGATGGAGTCAGTACTGACCGTGTTACTGTGAGTGAGTCAGTACTGACCGGCTTTCTGTGAGTGAGTCAGTACTGACCAGCTCTCTGTGAGTGAGTCAGTACTGACCAGCTTTCTGTGAGTGAGTCAGTGCTGACCGTGTTACTGTGAGTGAGTCAGTACTGACCGGCTTTCTGTGAGTGAGTCAGCGATGACCAACTTTCTGTGAGTGAGTCAGTACTGACCAGCTTTCTGTGAGTGAGTCAGTACTGACCAGCTCTCTGTGAGTGAGTCAGTACTGACCAGCTTTCTGTGAGTGAGTCAGTACTGACCAGCTATCTGTGAGTGAGTCAGTACGGACCAGCTTTATGTGACAGAGTCAGTACTGACCATCTTTCTGTGAGTGAGTCAGTACTGACCAGCTCTCTGTCAGTGAGTCAGTACTGACCGGCTTTCTGTGAGTGAGTCAGTACTGACCAGCTTTCTGTGAGTGAGTCAGTACTGACCAGCTTTCTGTGAGTGAGTCAGTACTGACGAGCTCTCTGTGAGTGAGTCAGTACTGACCAGCTTTATGTGACAGAGTCAGTACTGACCATCTTTCTGTGAGTGAGTCAATACTGACCAGCTCTCTGTCAGTGAGTCAGTACTGACCTGCTTTCTGTGAGTGAGTCAGTACTGACCAACTTTCTGTGAGTGAGTAAGTACTGACCAGCTTTATGTGACAGAGTCAGTACTGACCGGCTTACTGTGAGTGAGTCAGTACTGACCAGCTTTCTGTGAGTGAGGCAGTACTGACCGGCTTTCTGTGAGTGAGTCAGTACTGACCAGCTCTCTGTGAGTGAGTCAGTACTGACCAGCTCTCTGTGAGTGAGTCAGTACTGACCAGCTCTCTGTGAGTGAGTCAGTACTGACCAGCTCTCTGTGAGTGAGTCAGTACTGACCAGCTCTCTGTGAGTGAGTCAGTACTGACCGTGTTACTGTGAGTGAGTCAGTACTGACCGGCTTTCTGTGAGTGAGTCAGTACTGACCAGCTCTCTGTGAGTGAGTCAGTACTGACCAGCTTTATGTGACAGAGTCAGTACTGACCAGCTTTCTGTGAGTGAGTCAGTGCTGACCAGCTTTCTGTGAGTGAGTCATTACTGACTGGCTCTCTGTGAGTGTGTCAGTACTGACCGTGTTACTGTGAGTGAGTCAGTACTGACGGGCTTTCTGTGAGTGAGTCAGTACTGACCAGCTCTCTATGAGTGAGTCAGTACTGACCAGCTTTCTGTGAGTGAGTCAGTGCTGACCGTGTTACTGTGAGTGAGTCAGTACTGACCGGCTTTCTGTGAGTGAGTCAGCGATGACCAACTTTCTGTGAGTGAGTCAGTACTGACCAGCTTTCTGTGAGTGAGTCAGTACTGACCCGCTCTCTGTGAGTGAGTCAGTACTGACCAGCTTTCTGTGAGTGAGTCAGTACTCACCAGCTTTCTGTGAGTGAGTCAGTACTGACCAGCTTTCTGTGAGTGAGTCAGTACTGACCAGCTCTCTGTGAGTGAGTCAGTACGGACCAGCTTTATGTGACAGAGTCAGTACTGACCACCTTTCTGTGAGTGAGTCAGTACTGACCAGCTCTCTGTCAGTGAGTCAGTACTGACCGGCTTTCTGTGAGTGAGTCAGTACTGACCAGCTTTCTGTGAGTGAGTCAGTACTGACCAGCTTTCTGTGAGTGAGTCAGTACTGACCAGCTCTCTGTGAGTGAGTCAGTACTGACCAGCTTTATGTGACAGAGTCAGTACTGACCATCTTTCTGTGAGTGAGTCAATACTGACCAGCTCTCTGTCAGTGAGTCAGTACTGACCGGCTTTCTGTGAGTGAGTCAGTACTGACCAACTTTCTGTGAGTGAGTAAGTACTGACCAGCTTTATGTGACAGAATCAGTACTGACCGGCTTTCTGTGAGTGAGTCAGTACTGACCAGCTTTCTGTGAGTGAGGCAGTACTGACCGGCTTTCTGTGAGTGAGTCAATACTGACCAGCTCTCTGTGAGTGAGTCAGTACTGACCAGCTCTCTGTGAGTGAGTCAGTACTGACCAGCTCTCTGTGAGTGAGTCAGTGCTGACCAGCTCTCTGTGAGTGAGTCAGTACTGACCAGCTTTCTGTGAGTGAGTCAGTACTGACCGTGTTACTGTGAGTGAGTCAGTACTGACCGGCTTTCTGTGAGTGAGTCAGTACTGACCAGCTCTCTGTGAGTGAGTCAGTACTGACCAGCTTTCTGTGAGTGAGTCAGTGCTGACCGTGTTACTGTGAGTGAGTCAGTACTGACCGGCTTTCTGTGAGTGAGTCAGCGATGACCAACTTTCTGTGAGTGAGTCAGTACTGACCAGCTTTCTGTGAGTGAGTCAGTACTGACCAGCTCTCTGTGAGTGAGTCAGTACTGACCAGCTTTCTGTGAGTGAGTCAGTACTGACCAGCTTTCTGTGAGTGAGTCAGTACTGACCAGCTTTCTGTGAGTGAGTCAGTACTGACCAGCTATCTGTGAGTGAGTCAGTACGGACCAGCTTTATGTGACAGAGTCAGTACTGACCATCTTTCTGTGAGTGAGTCAGTACTGACCAGCTCTCTGTCAGTGAGTCAGTACTGACCGGCTTTCTGTGAGTGAGTCAGTACTGACCAGCTTTCTGTGAGTGAGTCAGTACTGACCAGCTTTCTGTGAGTGAGTCAGTCCTGACCAGCTCTCTGTGAGTGAGTCAGTACTGACCAGCTTTATGTGACAGAGTCAGTACTGACCATCTTTCTGTGAGTGAGTCAATACTGACCAGCTCTCTGTCAGTGAGTCAGTACTGACCTGCTTTCTGTGAGTGAGTCAGTACTGACCAACTTTCTGTGAGTGAGTAAGTACTGACCAGCTTTATGTGACAGAGTCAGTACTGACCGGCTTTCTGTGAGTGAGTCAGTACTGACCAGCTTTCTGTGAGTGAGGCAGTACTGACCGGCTTTCTGTGAGTGAGTCAGTACTGACCAGCTCTCTGTGAGTGAGTCAGTACTGACCAGCTCTCTGTGAGTGAGTCAGTACTGACCAGCTCTCTGTGAGTGAGTCAGTACTGACCAGCTCTCTGTGAGTGAGTCAGTACTGACCAGCTCTCTGTGAGTGAGTCAGTACTGACCGTGTTACTGTGAGTGAGTCAGTACTGACCGGCTTTCTGTGAGTGAGTCAGTACTGACCAGCTCTCTGTGAGTGATCAGTACTGACCAGCTCTCTGTGAGTGAGTCAGTACTGACCAGCTCTCTGTGAGTGAGTCAGTACTGACCAGCTCTCTGTGAGTGAGTCAGTACTGACCGTGTTACTGTGAGTGAGTCAGTACTGACCGTGTTACTGTGAGTGAGTCAGTACTGACCAGCTCTCTGTGAGTAAGTCAGTACTGACCAGCTCTCTGTGAGTGAGTCAGTACTGACCAGCTCTCTGTGAGTGAGTCAGTACTGACCAGCTCTCTGTGAGTGAGTCAGTACTGACCAGCTCTCTGTGAGTGAGTCAGTACTGACCAGCTTTCTGTGAGTGAGTCAGTACTGACCAGCTCTCTGTGAGTGAGTCAGTACTGACCGGCTTTCTGTGAGTGAGTCAGTACTGACCAACTTTCTGTGAGTGAGTCAGTACTGACCAACTTTCTATGAGTGAGTCAGTACTGACCATCTCTCTGTGAGTGAGTCAGTACTGACCAGCTCTCTGTGAGTGAGTCAGTACTGACCAACTTTCTGTGAGTGAGTCAGTACTGACCAGCTTTCTGTGAGTGAGTCAGTACTGACCAGCTTTCTGTGAGTGAGTCACGACTGACCAGCTTTCTGTGAGTGAGTCAGTACTGACCAGCTCTCTGTGAGTGAGTCAGTACTGACCAACTTTCTGTGAGTGTGTAAGTACTGACCAGCTCTCTGTGAGTAAGTCAGTACTGACCAGCTCTCTGTGAGTGAGTCAGTACTGACCAGCTCTCTGTGAGTGAGTCAGTACTGACCAGCTTTCTGTGAGTGAGTCAGTACTGATCGTGTTACTGTGAGTGAGTCAGTACTGACCAGCTCTCTGTGAGTGAGTCAATAATGACCAGCTTTCTGTGAGTGAGTCAGTACTGACCAGCTCTCTGTGAGTGAGTCAGTACTGACCAGCTTTCTGTGAGTGAGTCAGTGCTGACCAGCTTTCTGTGAGTTAGTCAGTACTGACCGTGTTACTGTGAGTGAGTCAGTACTGACCGGCTTTCTGTGAGTGAGTCAATACTGACCAGCTCTCTATGAGTGAGTCAGTACTGACCAGCTTTCTGTGAGTGAGTCAGTGCTGACCGTGTTACTGTGGGTGAGTCAGTACTGACCGGCTTTCTGTGAGTGAGTCAGCGATGACCAACTTTCTGTGAGTGAGTCAGTACTGACCAGCTTTCTGTGAGTGAGTCAGTACTGACCAGCTCTCTGTGAGTGAGTCAGTACTGACCAGCTTTCTGTGAGTGAGTCAGTACTCACCAGCTTTCTGTGAGTGAGTCAGTACTGACCAGCTTTCTGTGAGTGAGTCAGTACTGACCAGCTCTCTGTGAGTGAGTCAGTACGGACCAGCTTTATGTGACAGAGTCAGTACTGACCACCTTTCTGTGAGTGAGTCAGTACTGACCAGCTCTCTGTCAGTGAGTCAGTACTGACCGGCTTTCTGTGAGTGAGTCAGTACTGACCAGCTTTCTGTGAGTGAGTCAGTACTGACCAGCTTTCTGTGAGTGAGTCAGTACTGACCAGCTCTCTGTGAGTGAGTCAGTGCTGACCAGCTTTATGTGACAGAGTCAGTACTGACCATCTTTCTGTGAGTGAGTCAATACTGACCAGCTCTCTGTCAGTGAGTCAGTACTGACCGGCTTTATGTGAGTGAGTCAGTACTGTCCAACTTTCTGTGAGTGAGTAAGTACTGACCAGCTTTATGTGACAGAGTCAGTACTGACCGGCTTTCTGTGAGTGAGTCAGTACTGACCAGCTTTCTGTGAGTGAGGCAGTACTGACCGGCTTTCTGTGAGTGAGTCAGTACTGACCAGCTCTCTGTGAGTGAGTCAGTACTGACCAGCTCTCTGTGAGTGAGTCAGTACTGACCAGCTCTCTGTGAGTGAGTCAGTGCTGACCAGCTCTCTGTGAGTGAGTCAGTACTGACCAGCTTTCTGTGAGTGAGTCAGTACTGACCGTGTTACTGTGAGTGAGTCAGTACTGACCGGCTTTCTGTGAGTGAGTCAGTACTGACCAGCTCTCTGTGAGTGAGTCAGTACTGACCAGCATTCTGTGAGTGAGTCAGTGCTGACCGTGTTACTGTGAGTGAGTCAGTACTGACCAGCTCTCTGTGAGTGAGTCAGTACTGACCGTGTTACTGTGAGTGAGTCAGTACTGACCGGCTTTCTGTGAGTGAGTCAGTACTGACCAGCTCTCTGTGAGTGAGTCAGTACTGACCAACTTTCTGTGAGTGAGTCAGTACTGACCAGCTCTCTGTGAGTGAGTCAGTACTGACCAGCTCTCTGTGAGTGAGTCAGTACTAACCAGCTCTCTGTGAGTGAGTCAGTACTGACCAGCTTTCTGTGAGTGAGTCAGTACTGATCGTGTTACTGTGAGTGAGTCAGTACTGACCAGCTCTCTGTGAGTGAGTCAATAATGACCAGCTTTCTGTGAGTGAGTCAGTACTGACCAGCTCTCTGTGAGTGAGTCAGTACTGACCAGCTTTCTGTGAGTGAGTCAGTGCTGACCAGCTTTCTGTGAGTTAGTCAGTACTGACCGTGTTACTGTGAGTGAGTCAGTACTGACCAGCTCTCTGTGAGTAAGTCAGTACTGACCAGCTCTCTGTGAGTGAGTCAGTACTGACCAGCTCTCTGTGAGTGAGTCAGTACTGACCAGCTCTCTGTGAGTGAGTCAGTACTGACCAGCTCTCTGTGAGTGAGTCAGTACTGACCGGCTTTCTGTGAGTGAGTCAGTACTGACCAGCTCTCTGTGAGTGAGTCAGTACTGACCGGCTTTCTGTGAGTGAGTAAGTACTGACCAACTTTCTGTGAGTGAGTCAGTACTGACCAACTTTCTATGAGTGAGTCAGTACTGACCAGCTCTCTGTGAGTGAGTCAGTACTGACCAGCTCTCTGTGAGTGAGTCAGTACTGACCAACTTTCTGTGAGTGAGTCAGTACTGACCAGCTTTCTGTGAGTGAGTCACGACTGACCAGCTTTCTGTGAGTGAGTCAGTACTGACCAGCTCTCTGTGAGTGAGTCAGTACTGACCAACTTTCTGTGAGTGTGTAAGTACTGACCAGCTCTCTGTGAGTAAGTCAGTACTGACCAGCTCTCTGTGAGTGAGTCAGTACTGACCAGCTCTCTGTGAGTGAGTCAGTACTGACCAGCTTTCTGTGAGTGAGTCAGTACTGATCGTGTTACTGTGAGTGAGTCAGTACTGACCAGCTCTCTGTGAGTGAGTCAATACTGACCAGCTTTCTGTGAGTGAGTCAGTACTGACCAGCTCTCTGTGAGTGAGTCAGTACTGACCAGCTTTCTGTGAGTGAGTCAGTGCTGACCAGCTTTCTGTGAGTGAGTCATTACTGACTGGCTCTCTGTGAGTGTGTCAGTACTGACCGTGTTACTGTGAGTGAGTCAGTACTGACGGGCTTTCTGTGAGTGAGTCAGTACTGACCAGCTCTCTATGAGTGAGTCAGTACTGACCAGCTTTCTGTGAGTGAGTCAGTGCTGACCGTGTTACTGTGAGTGAGTCAGTACTGACCGGCTTTCTGTGAGTGAGTCAGCGATGATCAACTTTCTGTGAGTGAGTCAGTACTGACCAGCTTTCTGTGAGTGAGTCAGTACTGACCAGCTCTCTGTGAGTGAGTCAGTACTGACCAGCTTTCTGTGAGTGAGTCAGTACTCACCAGCTTTCTGTGAGTGAGTCAGTACTGACCAGCTTTCTGTGAGTGAGTCAGTACTGACCAGCTCTCTGTGAGTGAGTCAGTGCTGACCGTGTTACTGTGAGTGAGTCAGTACTGACCGGCTTTCTGTGAGTGAGTCAGTACTGACCGGCTTTCTGTGAGTGAGTCAGCGATGACCAACTTTCTGTGAGTGAGTCAGTACTGACCAGCTTTCTGTGAGTGAGTCAGTACTGACCAGCTCTCTGTGAGTGAGTCAGTACTGACCAGCTTTCTGTGAGTGAGTCAGTACTCACCAGCTTTCTGTGAGTGAGTCAGTACTGACCAGCTTTCTGTGAGTGAGTCAGTACTGACCAGCTCTCTGTGAGTGAGTCAGTACGGACCAGCTTTATGTGACAGAGTCAGTACTGACCACCTTTCTGTGAGTGAGTCAGTACTGACCAGCTCTCTGTCAGTGAGTCAGTACTGACCGGCTTTCTGTGAGTGAGTCAGTACTGACCAGCTTTCTGTGAGTGAGTCAGTACTGACCAGCTTTCTGTGAGTGAGTCAGTACTGACCAGCTCTCTGTGAGTGAGTCAGTACTGACCAGCTTTATGTGACAGAGTCAGTACTGACCATCTTTCTGTGAGTGAGTCAATACTGACCAGCTCTCTGTCAGTGAGTCAGTACTGACCAGCTCTCTGTGAGTGAGTCAGTACTGTCCAACTTTCTGTGAGTGAGTAAGTACTGACCAGCTTTATGTGACAGAGTCAGTACTGACCGGCTTTCTGTGAGTGAGTCAGTACTGACCAGCTTTCTGTGAGTGAGGCAGTACTGACCGGCTTTCTGTGAGTGAGTCAGTACTGACCAGCTCTCTGTGAGTGAGTCAGTACTGACCAGCTCTCTGTGAGTGAGTCAGTACTGACCAGCTCTCTGTGAGTGAGTCAGTGCTGACCAGCTCTCTGTGAGTGAGTCAGTACTGACCAGCTTTCTGTGAGTGAGTCAGTACTGACCGTGTTACTGTGAGTGAGTCAGTACTGACCGGCTTTCTGTGAGTGAGTCAGTACTGACCAGCTCTCTGTGAGTGAGTCAGTACTGACCAGCTTTCTGTGAGTGAGTCAGTGCTGACCGTGTTACTGTCAGTGAGTCAGTACTGACCGGCTTTCTGTGAGTGAGTCAGCGATGACCAACTTTCTGTGAGTGAGTCAGTACTGACCAGCTTTCTGTGAGTGAGTCAGTACTGACCAGCTCTCTGTGAGTGAGTCAGTACTGACCAGCTTTCTGTGAGTGAGTCAGTACTGACCAGCTTTCTGTGAGTGAGTCAGTACTGACCAGCTTTCTGTGAGTGAGTCAGTACTGACCAGCTCTCTGTGAGTGAGTCAGTACGGACCAGCTTTATGTGACAGAGTCAGTACTGACCATCTTTCTGTGAGTGAGTCAGTACTGACCAGCTCTCTGTCAGTGAGTCAGTACTGACCGGCTTTCTGTGAGTGAGTCAGTACTGACCAGCTTTCTGTGAGTGAGTCAGTACTGACCAGCTTTCTGTGAGTGAGTCAGTACTGACCAGCTCTCTGTGAGTGAGTCAGTACTGACCAGCTTTATGTGACAGAGTCAGTACTGACCATCTTTCTGTGAGTGAGTCAATACTGACCAGCTCTCTGTCAGTGAGTCAGTACTGACCGGCTTTCTGTGAGTGAGTCAGTACTGACCAACTTTCTGTGAGTGAGTAAGTACTGACCAGCTTTATGTGACAGAGTCAGTACTGACCGGCTTTCTGTGAGTGAGTCAGTACTGACCAGCTTTCTGTGAGTGAGGCAGTACTGACCGGCTTTCTGTGAGTGAGTCAGTACTGACCAGCTCTCTGTGAGTGAGTCAGTACTGACCAGCTCTCTGTGAGTGAGTCAGTACTGACCAGCTCTCTGTGAGTGAGTCAGTACTGACCAGCTCTCTGTGAGTGAGTCAGTACTGACCAGCTCTCTGTGAGTGAGTCAGTACTGACCGTGTTACTGTGAGTGAGTCAGTACTGACCGGCTTTCTGTGAGTGAGTCAGTACTGACCAGCTCTCTGTGAGTGAGTCAGTTCTGACCAACTTTCTGTGAGTGAGTCAGTACTGACAAGCTCTCTGTGAGTGAGTCAGTACTAACCAGCTCTCTGTGAGTGAGTCAGTACTGACCGTGTTACTGTGAGTGAGTCAGTACTGACCGGCTTTCTGTGAGTGAGTCAGTACTGACCAGCTCTCTGTGAGTGAGTCAGTACTGACCAACTTTCTGTGAGTGAGTCAGTACTGACCAGCTCTCTGTGAGTGAGTCAGTACTGACCAGCTCTCTGTGAGTAAGTCAGTACTGACCAGCTCTCTGTGAGTGAGTCAGTACTGATCAACTCTCTGTGAGTGAGTCATTACTGACCAGCTTTCTGTGAGTGAGTCAGTACTGACCAGCTCTCTGTGAGTGAGTCAATACTGACCGGCTTTCTGTGAGTGAGTCAGCACTGAACAACTTTCTGTGAGTGAGTCAGTACTGACCGTGTTACTGTGAGTGAGTCAGTACTGACCAGCTCTCTGTGAGTGAGTCAGTACTGACCGGCTTTCTGTGAGTGAGTCAGTACTGACCGGCTCTCTGTGAGTGAGTCAGTACTGACCGGCTTTCTGTGAGTGAGTCAGTAATGACCAGCTCTCTGTGAGTGAGTCAGTAATGACCAGCTCTCTGTGAGTGAGTCAGTACTGACCGTGTTACTGTGAGTGAGTCAGTACTGACCGGCTTTCTGTGAGTGAGTCAGTACTGACCGGCTCTCTGTGAGTGAGTCAGTTCTGACCCGCTTTCTGTGAGTGAGTCAGCACTGACCAGCTCTCTGTGAGTGAGTCAGTACTGACCAGCTCTCTGTGAGTGAGTCAGTACTGACCAGCTCTCTGTGAGTGAGTCAGTACTGACCAGCTCTCTGTGAGTGAGTCAGTACTGACTGTGTTACTGTGAGTGAGTCAGTACTGACCGGCTCTCTGTAATTGAGTCAGTACTGACCAGCTCTCTGTGAGTGAGTCAGTACTGACCGGCTTTCTGTGAGTGAGTCAGTACTGACCAACTTTCTGTGAGTGAGTCAGTACTGACGAGCTTTCTGTGAGTGAGTCACGACTGAACAGCTTTCTGTGAGTGAGTCAGTACTGACCAGCTCTCTGTGAGTGAGTCAGTACTGAACAAATTTCTGTGAGTGTGTAAGTACTGACCAGCTCTCTGTGAGTTAGTTAGTACTGACCAGCTCTCTGTGAGTGAGTCAGTACTGACCAGCTCTCTGTCAGTGAGTCAGTACTGACCAGCTTTCTGTGAGTGAGTCAGAACTGTCCGTGTTACTGTGAGTGAGTCAGTACTGACCAGCTCTCTGTGAGTGAGTCAATATTGACCGGCTTTCTGTGAGTGAGTCAGCACTGACCAACTTTCTGTGAGTGAGTCAGTACTGACCAGCTTTCTGTGAGTGAGTCAGTACTGACCAGCTTTCTGTGAGTGAGTCAGTACTGACCAGCTCTCTGTGAGTGAGTCAGTACTGACCAGCTCTCTGTGAGTGAGTCAGTACTGACCGTGTTACTGTGAGTGAGTCAGTACTGACCGGCTCTCTGTGAGTGAGTCAGTACTGACCAGCTCTCTGTGAGTGAGTCAGTACTGACCAGCTCTCTGTGAGTGAGTCAGTACTGAACAAATTTCTGTGAGTGTGTAAGTACTGACCAGCTCTCTGTGAGTTAGTCAGTACTGACCAGCTCTCTGTGAGTGATTCAGTACTGACCAGCTCTCTGTCAGTGAGTCAGTACTGACCAGCTTTCTGTGAGTGAGTCAGAACTGTCCGTGTTACTGTGAGTGAGTCAGTACTGACCAGCTCTCTGTCAGTGAGTCAGTACTGACCAGCTTTCTGTGAGTGAGTCAGAACGGTCCGTGTTACTGTGAGTGAGTCAGTACTGACCAACTTTCTGTGAGTGAGTCAGTACTGACCAGCTTTATGTGAGTGAGTCAGTACTGACCAACTTTCTGTGAGTGAGTCAGTACTGACCAGCTCTCTGTGAGTGAGTCAGTACTGACCAACTTTCTGTGAGTGAGTCAGTACTGACCAGCTCTCTGTGAGTGAGTCAGTACTGACCAGCTCTCTGTGAGTAAGTCAGTACTGACCAGCTCTCTGTGAGTGAGTCAGTACTGATCAACTCTCTGTGAGTGAGTCATTACTGACCAGCTTTCTGTGAGTGAGTCAGTACTGACCAGCTCTCTGTGAGTGAGTGAATACTGACCGGCTTTCTGTGAGTGAGTCAGCACTGACCAACTTTCTGTGAGTGAGTCAGTACTGACCGTGTTACTGTGAGTGAGTCAGTACTGACCAGCTCTCTGTGAGTGAGTCAGTACTGACCGGCTTTCTGTGAGTGAGTCAGTACTGACCGGCTCTCTGTGAGTGAGTCAGTACTGACCGGCTTTCTGTGAGTGAGTCAGTAATGACCAGCTCTCTGTGGGTGAGTCAGTAATGACCAGCTCTCTGTGAGTGAGTCAGTACTGACCGTGTTACTGTGAGTGAGTCAGTACTGACCGGCTTTCTGTGAGTGAGTCAGTACTGACCGGCTCTCTGTGAGTGAGTCAGTACTGACCCGCTTTCTGTGAGTGAGTCAGCACTGACCAGCTCTCTGTGAGTGAGTCAGTACTGACCAGCTCTCTGTGAGTGAGTCAGGACTGACCAGCTCTCTGTGAGTGAGTCAGTACTGACCAGCTCTCTGTGAGTGAGTCAGTACTGACCGTGTTACTGTGAGTGAGTCAGTACTGACCGGCTCTCTGTGAGTGAGTCAGTACTGACCAGCTCTCTGTGTGTGAGTCAGTACTGACCAGCTCTCTGTGAGTGAGTCAGTACTGACCAGCTCTCTGTGAGTGAGTCAGTACTGACCGTGTTACTGTGAGTGAGTCAGTACTGACCGGCTCTCTGTGAGTGAGTCAGTACTGACCAGCTCTCTGTGAGTAAGTCAGTACTGACCAGCTTTCTGTGAGTGAGTCAGTACTGACCGTCTTTCTGTGAGTTAGTCAGTACTGACCAGCTCTCTGTGAGTGAGTCAGTACTGACCGGCTTTCTGTGAGTGAGTCAGTACTGACCAACTTTCTGTGAGTGAGTCATTACTGACCAACCTACTGTGAGTGAGTCAGTACTGACGAGCTTTCTGTGAGTGAGTCACGACTGAACAGCTTTCTGTGAGTGAGTCAGTACTGACCAGCTCTCTGTGAGTGAGTCAGTACTGAACAAATTTCTGTGAGTGTGTAAGTACTGACCAGCTCTCTGTGAGTTAGTCAGTACTGACCAGCTCTCTGTGAGTGATTCAGTACTGACCAGCTCTCTGTCAGTGAGTCAGTACTGACCAGCTTTCTGTGAGTGAGTCAGAACTGTCCGTGTTACTGTGAGTGAGTCAGTACTGACCAGCTCTCTGTCAGTGAGTCAGTACTGACCAGCTTTCTGTGAGTGAGTCAGAACTGTCTGTGTTACTGTGAGTGAGTCAGTACTGACCAACTTTCTGTGAGTGAGTCAGTACTGACCAGCTTTATGTGAGTGAGTCAGTACTGACCAACTTTCTGTGAGTGAGTCAGTACTCACCAGCTTTCCGTGAGTGAGTCAGTACTGACCAGCTTTCTGTGAGTGAGTCAGTACTGACCCGCTTTCTGTGAGTGAGTCAGTACTGACCAGCTCTCAGTTAGTGAGTCAGTACTGACCAGCTTTCTGTGAGTGAGTCAGTACTGACCCGCTTTCTGTGAGTGAGTCAGTACTGACCAGCTGTCAGTGAGTGAGTCAGTACTGAGCAGCTTTCTGTGAGTGTGTCAGTACTGACCAGCTCTCTGTGAGTGAGTCAGTACTGACCAGCTTTCTGTGAGTGTGTCAGTACTGACCAGATTTCTGTGAGTGAGTCAGTACTGACCGGCTTTCTGTCAGTGAGTCAGTACTGACTCGCTCTCCGTGAGTGATTCAGTACTGACCGGCTTTCTGTGAGTGAGTCAGTAATGACCGGCTTTCTGTGAGTGAGTCAGTACTGACCAGCTCTCTGTGAGTGAGTCAGTACTGACCAACTCTCTGTGAGTGAGTCAGTACTGACCGTGTTACTGTGAGTGTGTCAGTACTGACCGGCTCTCTGTGAGTGAGTCAGTACTGACCGGCTTTCTGTGAGTGAGTCAGGACTGACCAGCTTTCTGTGAGTGAGTCAGTACTGACCAGCTCTCTGTGAGTGAGTCAGTACTGACCAGCTCTCTGTGAGTGTGTCAGTACTGACCAGCTCTCTGTGAGTGAGTCAGTACTGACCAGCTTTCTGTGAGTGTGTCAGTACTGACCAGATTTCTGTGAGTGAGTCAGTACTGACCGGCTTTCTGTCAGTGAGTCAGTACTGACTCGCTCTCCGTGAGTGATTCAGTACTGACCGGCTTTCTGTGAGTGAGTCAGTAATGACCGGCTTTCTGTGAGTGAGTCAGTACTGACCAGCTCTCTGTGAGTGAGTCAGTACTGACCAACTCTCTGTGAGTGAGTCAGTACTGACCGTGTTACTGTGAGTGTGTCAGTACTGACCGGCTCTCTGTGAGTGAGTCAGTACTGACCGGCTTTCTGTGAGTGAGTCAGGACTGACCAGCTTTCTGTGAGTGAGTCAGTACTGACCAGCTCTCTGTGAGTGAGTCAGTACTGACCAGCTCTCTGTGAGTGAGTCAGTACTGACCGTGTTACTGTGAGTGAGTCAGTACTGACCGGCTTTCTGTGAGTGAGTCAGTACTGACCAGCTCTCTGTGAGTGAGTCAGTACTGACCAACTTTCTGTGAGTGAGTCAGTACTGACCAGCTCTCTGTGAGTGAGTCAGTACTGACCAGCTCTCTGTGAGTGAGTCAGTACTGACCAGCTCTCTGTGAGTGAGTCAGTACTGACCAGCTCTCTGTGAGTGAGTCAGTACTGACCGTGTTACTGTGAGTGAGTCAGTACTGACCGGCTCTCTGTGAGTGAGTCAGTACTGACCAGCTCTCTGTGAGTGAGTCAGTACTGACCAGCTCTCTGTGAGTGAGTCAGTACTGACCGTGTTACTGTGAGTGAGTCAGTACTGACCGGCTCTCTGTGAGTGAGTCAGTACTGACCGTGTTACTGTGAGTGAGTCAGTACTGACCGGCTCTCTGTGAGTGAGTAAGTACTGACCAGCTCTCTGTGAGTGAGTCAGTACTGACCAACTTTCTGTGAGTGAGTCAGTACTGACCGGCTCTCTGTGAGTGAGTCAGTACTGACCAGCTCTCTGTGAGTGAGTCAGTACTGACCAGCTCTCTGTGAGTGAGTCAGTACTGTCCAGCTCTCTGTGAGTGAGTCAGTACTGACCGTGTTACTGTGAGTGAGTCAGTACTGACCGGCTCTCTGTGAGTGTGTCAGTACTGACCAGCTCTCTGTGAGTAAGTCAGTACTGACCAGCTCTCTGTGAGTGAGTCAGTACTGACCAGCTCTCTGTGAGTGAGTCAGTACTGACCAGCTTTCTGTGAGTGAGTCAGTACTGACCAGCTCTCTGTGAGTGAGTCAGTACTGACCGGCTTTCTGTGAGTGAGTCAGGACTGACCAACTTTCTGTGAGTGAGACAGTACTGACCAACTTTATGTGACAGAGTCAGTACTGACCGGCGTTCTGTGAGTGAGTCAGTACTGACCAGCTTTCTGTGAGTGAGTCAGTACTGACCAGCTCTCTGTGAGTGAGTCAGTACTGACCAGCTCTCTGTGAGTGAGTCAGTACTGACCGGCTTTCTGTGAGTGAGTCAGTACTGACCGGCTTTCTGTGAGTGAGTCAGTACTGACCAGCTCTCTGTGAGTGAGTCAGTACTGACCAGCTCTCTGTGAGTGAGTCAGTACTGACCAGCTCTCTGTGAGTGAGTCAGTACTGACCGTGTTACTGTGAGTGAGTCAGTACTGACCGGCTCTCTGTGAGTGAGTCAGTACTGACCAGCTCTCTGTGAGTGAGTCAGTACTGACCAGCTCTCTGTGAGTGAGTCAGTACTGACCAGCTCTCTGTGAGTGAGTCAGTACTGACCGTGTTACTGTGAGTGAGTCAGTACTGACCGTGTTACTGTGAGTGAGTCAGTACTGACCAGCTCTCTGTGAGTAAGTCAGTACTGACCAGCTCTCTGTGAGTGAGTCAGTACTGACCAGCTCTCTGTGAGTGAGTCAGTACTGACCAGCTCTCTGTGAGTGAGTCAGTACTGACCAGCTCTCTGTGAGTGAGTCAGTACTGACCGGCTTTCTGTGAGTGAGTCAGTACTGACCAGCTCTCTGTGAGTGAGTCAGTACTGACCGGCTTTCTGTGAGTGAGTCAGTACTGACCAACTTTCTGTGAGTGAGTCAGTACTGACCAACTTTCTATGAGTGAGTCAGTACTGACCAGCTCTCTGTGAGTGAGTCAGTACTGACCAGCTCTCTGTGAGTGAGTCAGTACTGACCAACTTTCTGTGAGTGAGTCAGTACTGACCAGCTTTCTGTGAGTGAGTCACGACTGACCAGCTTTCTGTGAGTGAGTCAGTACTGACCAGCTCTCTGTGAGTGAGTCAGTACTGACCAACTTTCTGTGAGTGTGTAAGTACTGACCAGCTCTCTGTGAGTGAGTCAGTACTGACCAACTTTCTGTGAGTGTGTAAGTACTGACCAGCTCTCTGTGAGTGAGTCAGTACTGACCAACTTTCTGTGAGTGAGTCAGTGCTGACCAGCTTTCTGTGAGTGAGTCAGTACTGACCGTGTTACTGTGAGTGAGTCAGTACTGACCGGCTTTCTGTGAGTGAGTCAGTACTGACCAGCTCTCTGTGAGTGAGTCAGTACTGACCAGCTTTCTGTGAGTGAGTCAGTGCTGACCGTGTTACTGTGAGTGAGTCAGTACTGACCGTCTTTCTGTGAGTGAGTCAGCGATGACCAACTTTCTGTGAGTGAGTCAGTACTGACCAGCTTTCTGTGAGTGAGTCAGTACTGACCAGCTCTCTGTGAGTGAGTCAGTACTGACCAGCTTTCTGTGAGTGAGTCAGTACTGACCAGCTTTCTGTGAGTGAGTCAGTACTGACCAGCTTTCTGTGAGTGAGTCAGTACTGACCAGCTCTCTGTGAGTGAGTCAGTACGGACCAGCTTTATGTGACAGAGTCAGTACTGACCATCTTTCTGTGAGTGAGTCAGTACTGACCAGCTCTCTGTCAGTGAGTCAGTACTGACCGGCTTTCTGTGAGTGAGTCAGTACTGACCAGCTTTCTGCGAGTGAGTCAGTACTGACCAGCTTTCTGTGAGTGAGTCAGTACTGACCAGCTCTCTGTGAGTGAGTCAGTACTGACCAGCTTTATGTGACAGAGTCAGTACTGACCATCTTTCTGTGAGTGAGTCAGTACTGACCAGCTCTCTGTGAGTGAGTAAGTACTGACCAGCTTTATGTGACAGAGTCAGTACTGACCGGCTTTCTGTGAGTGAGTCAGTACTGACCAGCTTTCTGTGAGTGAGGCAGTACTGACCGGCTTTCTGTGAGTGAGTCAGTACTGACCAGCTCTCTGTGAGTGAGTCAGTACTGACCAGCTCTCTGTGAGTGAGTCAGTACTGACCAGCTCTCTGTGAGTGAGTCAGTACTGACCAGCTCTCTGTGAGTGAGTCAGTACTGACCAGCTTTCTGTGAGTGAGTCAGTACTGACCGTGTTACTGTGAGTGAGTCAGTACTGACCGGCTTTCTGTGAGTGAGTCAGTACTGACCGGCTTTCTGTGAGTGAGTCAGCGATGACCAACTTTCTGTGAGTGAGTCAGTACTGACCAGCTTTCTGTGAGTGAGTCAGTACTGACCAGCTCTCTGTGAGTGAGTCAGTACTGACCAGCTTTCTGTGAGTGTGTCAGTACTGACCAGCTTTCTGTGAGTGAGTCAGTACTGACCAGCTTTCTGTGAGTGAGTCAGTACTGACCAGCTCTCTGTGAGTGAGTCAGTACGGACCAGCTTTATGTGACAGAGTCAGTACTGACCATCTTTCTGTGAGTGAGTCAGTACTGACCAGCTCTCTGTCAGTGAGTCAGTACTGACCAGCTTTCTGTGAGTGAGACAGTACTGACCAACTTTATGTGACAGAGTCAGTACTGACCGGCGTTCTGTGAGTGAGTCAGTACTGACCAGCTTTCTGTGAGTGAGTCAGTACTGACCAGCTCTCTGTGAGTGAGTCAGTACTGACCAGCTCTCTGTGAGTGAGTCAGTACTGACCGGCTTTCTGTGAGTGAGTCAGTACTGACCGGCTTTCTGTGAGTGAGTCAGTACTGACCAGCTCTCTGTGAGTGAGTCAGTACTGACCAGCTCTCTGTGAGTGAGTCAGTACTGACCAGCTCTCTGTGAGTGAGTCAGTACTGACCGTGTTACTGTGAGTGAGTCAGTACTGACCGGCTCTCTGTGAGTGAGTCAGTACTGACCAGCTCTCTGTGAGTGAGTCAGTACTGACCAGCTCTCTGTGAGTGAGTCAGTACTGACCAGCTCTCTGTGAGTGAGTCAGTACTGACCGTGTTACTGTGAGTGAGTCAGTACTGACCGTGTTACTGTGAGTGAGTCAGTACTGACCAGCTCTCTGTGAGTAAGTCAGTACTGACCAGCTCTCTGTGAGTGAGTCAGTACTGACCAGCTCTCTGTGAGTGAGTCAGTACTGACCAGCTCTCTGTGAGTGAGTCAGTACTGACCAGCTCTCTGTGAGTGAGTCAGTACTGACCGGCTTTCTGTGAGTGAGTCAGTACTGACCAGCTCTCTGTGAGTGAGTCAGTACTGACCGGCTTTCTGTGAGTGAGTCAGTACTGACCAACTTTCTGTGAGTGAGTCAGTACTGACCAACTTTCTATGAGTGAGTCAGTACTGACCAGCTCTCTGTGAGTGAGTCAGTACTGACCAGCTCTCTGTGAGTGAGTCAGTACTGACCAACTTTCTGTGAGTGAGTCAGTACTGACCAGCTTTCTGTGAGTGAGTCACGACTGACCAGCTTTCTGTGAGTGAGTCAGTACTGACCAGCTCTCTGTGAGTGAGTCAGTACTGACCAACTTTCTGTGAGTGTGTAAGTACTGACCAGCTCTCTGTGAGTGAGTCAGTACTGACCAACTTTCTGTGAGTGTGTAAGTACTGACCAGCTCTCTGTGAGTGAGTCAGTACTGACCAACTTTCTGTGAGTGAGTCAGTGCTGACCAGCTTTCTGTGAGTGAGTCAGTACTGACCGTGTTACTGTGAGTGAGTCAGTACTGACCGGCTTTCTGTGAGTGAGTCAGTACTGACCAGCTCTCTGTGAGTGAGTCAGTACTGACCAGCTTTCTGTGAGTGAGTCAGTGCTGACCGTGTTACTGTGAGTGAGTCAGTACTGACCGTCTTTCTGTGAGTGAGTCAGCGATGACCAACTTTCTGTGAGTGAGTCAGTACTGACCAGCTTTCTGTGAGTGAGTCAGTACTGACCAGCTCTCTGTGAGTGAGTCAGTACTGACCAGCTTTCTGTGAGTGAGTCAGTACTGACCAGCTTTCTGTGAGTGAGTCAGTACTGACCAGCTTTCTGTGAGTGAGTCAGTACTGACCAGCTCTCTGTGAGTGAGTCAGTACGGACCAGCTTTATGTGACAGAGTCAGTACTGACCATCTTTCTGTGAGTGAGTCAGTACTGACCAGCTCTCTGTCAGTGAGTCAGTACTGACCGGCTTTCTGTGAGTGAGTCAGTACTGACCAGCTTTCTGCGAGTGAGTCAGTACTGACCAGCTTTCTGTGAGTGAGTCAGTACTGACCAGCTCTCTGTGAGTGAGTCAGTACTGACCAGCTTTATGTGACAGAGTCAGTACTGACCATCTTTCTGTGAGTGAGTCAGTACTGACCAGCTCTCTGTGAGTGAGTAAGTACTGACCAGCTTTATGTGACAGAGTCAGTACTGACCGGCTTTCTGTGAGTGAGTCAGTACTGACCAGCTTTCTGTGAGTGAGGCAGTACTGACCGGCTTTCTGTGAGTGAGTCAGTACTGACCAGCTCTCTGTGAGTGAGTCAGTACTGACCAGCTCTCTGTGAGTGAGTCAGTACTGACCAGCTCTCTGTGAGTGAGTCAGTACTGACCAGCTCTCTGTGAGTGAGTCAGTACTGACCAGCTTTCTGTGAGTGAGTCAGTACTGACCGTGTTACTGTGAGTGAGTCAGTACTGACCGGCTTTCTGTGAGTGAGTCAGTACTGACCGGCTTTCTGTGAGTGAGTCAGCGATGACCAACTTTCTGTGAGTGAGTCAGTACTGACCAGCTTTCTGTGAGTGAGTCAGTACTGACCAGCTCTCTGTGAGTGAGTCAGTACTGACCAGCTTTCTGTGAGTGTGTCAGTACTGACCAGCTTTCTGTGAGTGAGTCAGTACTGACCAGCTTTCTGTGAGTGAGTCAGTACTGACCAGCTCTCTGTGAGTGAGTCAGTACGGACCAGCTTTATGTGACAGAGTCAGTACTGACCATCTTTCTGTGAGTGAGTCAGTACTGACCAGCTCTCTGTCAGTGAGTCAGTACTGACCAGCTTTCTGTGAGTGAGTCAGAACTGTCCGTGTTACTGTGAGTGAGTCAGTACTGACCAACTTTCTGTGAGTGAGTCAGTACTGACCAGCTTTATGTGAGTGAGCCAGTACTTACCAACTTTCTGTGAGTGAGTCAGTACTCACCAGCTTTCCGTGAGTGAGTCAGTACTGACCAGCTTTCTGTGAGTGAGTCAGTACTGACCAGCTCTCTGTGAGTGAGTCAGTACTGACCAACTTTCTGTGAGTGAGTCAGTACTGACCAGCTCTCTGTGAGTGAGTCAGTACTGACCAGCTCTCTGTGAGTAAGTCAGTACTGACCAGCTCTCTGTGAGTGAGTCAGTACTGATCAACTCTCTGTGAGTGAGTCATTACTGACCAGCTTTCTGTGAGTGAGTCAGTACTGACCAGCTCTCTGTGAGTGAGTCAATACTGACCGGCTTTCTGTGAGTGAGTCAGCACTGACCAACTTTCTGTGAGTGAGTCAGGACTGACCGTGTTACTGTGAGTGAGTCAGTACTGACCAGCTCTCTGTGAGTGAGTCAGTACTGACCGGCTTTCTGTGAGTGAGTCAGTACTGACCGGCTCTCTGTGAGTGAGTCAGTACTGACCGGCTTTCTGTGAGTGAGTCAGTAATGACCAGCTCTCTGTGAGTGAGTCAGTAATGACCAGCTCTCTGTGACTGAGTCAGTACTGACCGTGTTACTGTGAGTGAGTCAGTACTGACCGGCTTTCTGTGAGTGAGTCAGTACTGACCGGCTCTCTGTGAGTGAGTCAGTACTGACCCGCTATCTGTGAGTGAGTCAGCACTGACCAGCTCTCTGTGAGTGAGTCAGTACTGACCAGCTCTCTGTGAGTGAGTCAGGACTGACCAGCTCTCTGTGAGTGAGTCAGTACTGACCAGCTCTCTGTGAGTGAGTCAGTACTGACCGTGTTACTGTGAGTGAGTCAGTACTGACCGGCTCTCTGTGAGTGAGTCAGTACTGACCAGCTCTCTGTGTGTGAGTCAGTACTGAGCAGCTCTCTGTGAGTGAGTCAGTACTGACCAGCTCTCTGTGAGTGAGTCAGTACTGACCGTGTTACTGTGAGTGAGTCAGTACTGACCGGCTCTCTGTGAGTGAGTCAGTACTGACCAGCTCTCTGTGAGTAAGTCAGTACTGACCAGCTTTCTGTGAGTGAGTCAGTACTGACCGTCTTTCTGTGAGTTAGTCAGTACTGACCAGCTCTCTGTGAGTGAGTCAGTACTGACCGGCTTTCTGTGAGTGAGTCAGTACTGACCAACTTTCTGTGAGTGAGTCATTACTGACCAACTTACTGTGAGTGAGTCAGTACTGACGAGCTTTCTGTGAGTGAGTCACGACTGAACAGCTTTCTGTGAGTGAGTCAGTACTGACCAGCTCTCTGTGAGTGAGTCAGTACTGACCAGCTCTCTGTGAGTGAGTCAGTACTGAACAAATTTCTGTGAGTGTGTAAGTACTGACCAGCTCTCTGTGAGTTAGTCAGTACTGACCAGCTCTCTGTGAGTGATTCAGTACAGACCAGCTCTCTGTCAGTGAGTCAGTACTGACCAGCTTTCTGTGAGTGAGTCAGAACTGTCCGTGTTACTGTGAGTGAGTCAGTACTGACCAGCTCTCTGTCAGTGAGTCAGTACTGACCAGCTTTCTGTGAGTGAGTCAGAACTGTCTGTGTTACTGTGAGTGAGTCAGTACTGACCAACTTTCTGTGAGTGAGTCAGTACTGACCAGCTTTATGTGAGTGAGTCAGTACTGACCAACTTTCTGTGAGTGAGTCAGTACTCACCAGCTTTCCGTGAGTGAGTCAGTACTGACCAGCTTTCTGTGAGTGAGTCAGTACTGACCCGCTTTCTGTGAGTGAGTCAGTACTGACCAGCTCTCAGTTAGTGAGTCAGTACTGACCAGCTTTCTGTGAGTGAGTCAGTACTGACCCGCTTTCTGTGAGTGAGTCAGTACTGACCAGCTGTCAGTGAGTGAGTCAGTACTGAGCAGCTTTCTGTGAGTGTGTCAGTACTGACCAGCTCTCTGTGAGTGAGTCAGTACTGACCAGCTTTCTGTGAGTGTGTCAGTACTGACCAGATTTCTGTGAGTGAGTCAGTACTGACCGGCTTTCTGTCAGTGAGTCAGTACTGACTCGCTCTCCGTGAGTGAGTCAGTACTGACCGGCTTTCTGTGAGTGAGTCAGTAATGACCGGCTTTCTGTGAGTGAGTCAGTACTGACCAGCTCTCTGTGAGTGAGTCAGTACTGACCAACTCTCTGTGAGTGAGTCAGTACTGACCGTGTTACTGTGAGTGTGTCAGTACTGACCGGCTCTCTGTGAGTGAGTCAGTACTGACCGGCTTTCTGTGAGTGAGTCAGGACTGACCAGCTTTCTGTGAGTGAGTCAGTACTGACCAGCTCTCTGTGAGTGAGTCAGTACTGACCAGCTCTCTGTGAGTGAGTCAGTACTGACCGTGTTACTGTGAGTGAGTCAGTACTGACCGGCTTTCTGTGAGTGAGTCAGTACTGACCAGCTCTCTGTGAGTGAGTCAGTACTGACCAACTTTCTGTGAGTGAGTCAGTACTGACCAGCTCTCTGTGAGTGAGTCAGTACTGACCAGCTCTCTGTGAGTGAGTCAGTACTGACCAGCTCTCTGTGAGTGAGTCAGTACTGACCAGCTCTCTGTGAGTGAGTCAGTACTGACCGTGTTACTGTGAGTGAGTCAGTACTGACCGGCTCTCTGTGAGTGAGTCAGTACTGACCGTGTTACTGTGAGTGAGTCAGTACTGACCGGCTCTCTGTGAGTGAGTCAGTACTGACCAGCTCTCTGTGAGTGAGTCAGTACTGACCAACTTTCTGTGAGTGAGTCACTACTGACCGGCTCTCTGTGAGTGAGTCAGTACTGACCAGCTCTCTGTGAGTGAGTCAGTACTGACCAGCTCTCTGTGAGTGAGTCAGTACTGTCCAGCTCTCTGTGAGTGAGTCAATACTGACCAGCTCTCTGTCAGTGAGTCAGTACTGACCGGCTTTCTGTGAGTGAGTCAGTACTGACCAACTTTCTGTGAGTGAGTCAGTACTGACCGGCTTTCTGTGAGTGAGTCAGTACTGACCAGCTTTCTGTGAGTGAGGCAGTACTGACCGGCTTTCTGTGAGTGAGTCAGTACTGACCAGCTCTCTGTGAGTGAGTCAGTACTGACCAGCTCTCTGTGAGTGAGTCAGTACTGACCAGCTCTCTGTGAGTGAGTCAGTACTGACCAGCTCTCTGTGAGTGATTCAGTACTGACCAGCTTTCTGTGAGTGAGTCAGTACTGACCGTGTTACTGTGAGTGAGTCAGTACTGACCGGCTTTCTGTGAGTGAGTCAGTACTGACCAGCTCTCTGTGAGTGAGTCAGTACTGACCAGCTTTCTGTGAGTGAGTCAGTGCTGACCGTGTTACTGTGAGTGAGTCAGTACTGACCGGCTTTCTGTGAGTGAGTCAGCGATGACCAACTTTCTGTGAGTGAGTCAGTACTGACCAGCTTTCTGTGAGTGAGTCAGTACTGACCAGCTCTCTGTGAGTGAGTCAGTACTGACCAGCTTTCTGTGAGTGAGTCAGTACTGACCAGCTTTCTGTGAGTGAGTCAGTACTGACCAGCTTTCTGTGAGTGAGTCAGTACTGACCAGCTCTCTGTGAGTGAGTCAGTACGGACCAGCTTTATGTGACAGAGTCAGTACTGACCATCTTTCTGTGAGTGAGTCAGTACTGACCAGCTCTCTGTCAGTGAGTCAGTACTGACCAGCTTTCTGTGAGTGAGTCAGAACTGTCCGTGTTACTGTGAGTGAGTCAGTACTGACCAACTTTCTGTAAGTGAGTCAGTACTGACCAGCTTTATGTGAGTGAGTCAGTACTGACCAACTATCTGTGAGTGAGTCAGTACTCACCAGCTTTCCGTGAGTGAGTCAGTACTGACCAGCTTTCTGTGAGTGAGTCAGTACTGACCAGCTCTCTGTGAGTGAGTCAGTACTGACCAACTTTCTGTGAGTGAGTCAGTACTGACCAGCTCTCTGTGAGTGAGTCAGTACTGACCAGCTCTCTGTGAGTAAGTCAGTACTGACCAGCTCTCTGTGAGTGAGTCAGTACTGATCAACTCTCTGTGAGTGAGTCATTACTGACCAGCTTTCTGTGAGTGAGTCAGTACTGACCAGCTCTCTGTGAGTGAGTCAATACTGACCGGCTTTCTGTGAGTGAGTCAGCACTGACCAACTTTCTGTGAGTGAGTCAGGACTGACCGTGTTACTGTGAGTGAGTCAGTACTGACCAGCTCTCTGTGAGTGAGTCAGTACTGACCGGCTTTCTGTGAGTGAGTCAGTACTGACCAGCTCTCTGTGAGTGAGTCAGTACTGACCGGCTTTCTGTGAGTGAGTCAGTAATGACCAGCTCTCTGTGAGTGAGTCAGTAATGACCAGCTCTCTGTGACTGAGTCAGTACTGACCGTGTTACTGTGAGTGAGTCAGTACTGACCGGCTTTCTGTGAGTGAGTCAGTACTGACCGGCTCTCTGTGAGTGAGTCAGTACTGACCCGCTATCTGTGAGTGAGTCAGCACTGACCAGCTCTCTGTGAGTGAGTCAGTACTGACCAGCTCTCTGTGAGTGAGTCAGGACTGACCAGCTCTCTGTGAGTGAGTCAGTACTGACCAGCTCTCTGTGAGTGAGTCAGTACTGACCGTGTTACTGTGAGTGAGTCAGTACTGACCGGCTCTCTGTGAGTGAGTCAGTACTGACCAGCTCTCTGTGTGTGAGTCAGTACTGAGCAGCTCTCTGTGAGTGAGTCAGTACTGACCAGCTCTCTGTGAGTGAGTCAGTACTGACCGTGTTACTGTGAGTGAGTCAGTACTGACCGGCTCTCTGTGAGTGAGTCAGTACTGACCAGCTCTCTGTGAGTAAGTCAGTACTGACCAGCTTTCTGTGAGTGAGTCAGTACTGACCGTCTTTCTGTGAGTTAGTCAGTACTGACCAGCTCTCTGTGAGTGAGTCAGTACTGACCGGCTTTCTGTGAGTGAGTCAGTACTGACCAACTTTCTGTGAGTGAGTCATTACTGACCAACTTACTGTGAGTGAGTCAGTACTGACGAGCTTTCTGTGAGTGAGTCACGACTGAACAGCTTTCTGTGAGTGAGTCAGTACTGACCAGCTCTCTGTGAGTGAGTCAGTACTGACCAGCTCTCTGTGAGTGAGTCAGTACTGAACAAATTTCTGTGAGTGTGTAAGTACTGACCAGCTCTCTGTGAGTTAGTCAGTACTGACCAGCTCTCTGTGAGTGATTCAGTACAGACCAGCTCTCTGTCAGTGAGTCAGTACTGACCAGCTTTCTGTGAGTGAGTCAGAACTGTCCGTGTTACTGTGAGTGAGTCAGTACTGACCAGCTCTCTGTCAGTGAGTCAGTACTGACCAGCTTTCTGTGAGTGAGTCAGAACTGTCTGTGTTACTGTGAGTGAGTCAGTACTGACCAACTTTCTGTGAGTGAGTCAGTACTGACCAGCTTTATGTGAGTGAGTCAGTACTGACCAACTTTCTGTGAGTGAGTCAGTACTCACCAGCTTTCCGTGAGTGAGTCAGTACTGACCAGCTTTCTGTGAGTGAGTCAGTACTGACCCGCTTTCTGTGAGTGAGTCAGTACTGACCAGCTCTCAGTTAGTGAGTCAGTACTGACCAGCTTTCTGTGAGTGAGTCAGTACTGACCCGCTTTCTGTGAGTGAGTCAGTACTGACCAGCTGTCAGTGAGTGAGTCAGTACTGAGCAGCTTTCTGTGAGTGTGTCAGTACTGACCAGCTCTCTGTGAGTGAGTCAGTACTGACCAGCTTTCTGTGAGTGTGTCAGTACTGACCAGATTTCTGTGAGTGAGTCAGTACTGACCGGCTTTCTGTCAGTGAGTCAGTACTGACTCGCTCTCCGTGAGTGAGTCAGTACTGACCGGCTTTCTGTGAGTGAGTCAGTAATGACCGGCTTTCTGTGAGTGAGTCAGTACTGACCAGCTCTCTGTGAGTGAGTCAGTACTGACCAACTCTCTGTGAGTGAGTCAGTACTGACCGTGTTACTGTGAGTGTGTCAGTACTGACCGGCTCTCTGTGAGTGAGTCAGTACTGACCGGCTTTCTGTGAGTGAGTCAGGACTGACCAGCTTTCTGTGAGTGAGTCAGTACTGACCAGCTCTCTGTGAGTGAGTCAGTACTGACCAGCTCTCTGTGAGTGAGTCAGTACTGACCGTGTTACTGTGAGTGAGTCAGTACTGACCGGCTTTCTGTGAGTGAGTCAGTACTGACCAGCTCTCTGTGAGTGAGTCAGTACTGACCAACTTTCTGTGAGTGAGTCAGTACTGACCAGCTCTCTGTGAGTGAGTCAGTACTGACCAGCTCTCTGTGAGTGAGTCAGTACTGACCAGCTCTCTGTGAGTGAGTCAGTACTGACCAGCTCTCTGTGAGTGAGTCAGTACTGACCAGCTCTCTGTGAGTGAGTCAGTACTGACCAGCTCTCTGTGAGTGAGTCAGTACTGCCCGTGTTACTGTGAGTGAGTCAGTACTGACCGGCTCTCTGTGAGTGAGTCAGTACTGACCAGCTCTCTGTGAGTGAGTCAGTACTGACCAGCTCTCTGTGAGTGAGTCAGTACTGACCGTGTTACTGTGAGTGAGTCAGTACTGACCGGCTCTCTGTGAGTGAGTCAGTACTGACCGTGTTACTGTGAGTGAGTCAGTACTGACCGGCTCTCTGTGAGTGAGTCAGTACTGACCAGCTCTCTGTGAGTGAGTCAGTACTGACCAACTTTCTGTGAGTGAGTCAGTACTGACCGGCTCTCTGTGAGTGAGTCAGTACTGACCAGCTCTCTGTGAGTGAGTCAGTACTGACCAGCTCTCTGTGAGTGAGTCAGTACTGACCGTGTTACTGTGAGTGAGTCAGTACTGACCGGCTCTCTGTGAGTGAGTCAGTACTGACCAGCTCTCTGTGAGTAAGTCAGTACTGACCAGCTTTCTGTGAGTGAGTCAGTACTGACCGTCTTTCTGTGAGTTAGTCAGTACTGACCAGCTCTCTGTGAGTGAGTCAGTACTGACCGGCTTTCTGTGAGTGAGTCAGTACTGACCAACTTTCTGTGAGTGAGTCATTACTGACCAACTTACTGTGAGTGAGTCAGTACTGACGAGCTTTCTGTGAGTGAGTCACGACTGAACAGCTTTCTGTGAGTGAGTCAGTACTGACCAGCTCTCTGTGAGTGAGTCAGTACTGACCAGCTCTCTGTGAGTGAGTCAGTACTGAACAAATTTCTGTGAGTGTGTAAGTACTGACCAGCTCTCTGTGAGTTAGTCAGTACTGACCAGCTCTCTGTGAGTGATTCAGTACAGACCAGCTCTCTGTCAGTGAGTCAGTACTGACCAGCTTTCTGTGAGTGAGTCAGAACTGTCCGTGTTACTGTGAGTGAGTCAGTACTGACCAGCTCTCTGTCAGTGAGTCAGTACTGACCAGCTTTCTGTGAGTGAGTCAGAACTGTCTGTGTTACTGTGAGTGAGTCAGTACTGACCAACTTTCTGTGAGTGAGTCAGTACTGACCAGCTTTATGTGAGTGAGTCAGTACTGACCAACTTTCTGTGAGTGAGTCAGTACTCACCAGCTTTCCGTGAGTGAGTCAGTACTGACCAGCTTTCTGTGAGTGAGTCAGTACTGACCCGCTTTCTGTGAGTGAGTCAGTACTGACCAGCTCTCAGTTAGTGAGTCAGTACTGACCAGCTTTCTGTGAGTGAGTCAGTACTGACCCGCTTTCTGTGAGTGAGTCAGTACTGACCAGCTGTCAGTGAGTGAGTCAGTACTGAGCAGCTTACTGTGAGTGTGTCAGTACTGACCAGCTCTCTGTGAGTGAGTCAGTACTGACCAGCTTTCTGTGAGTGTGTCAGTACTGACCAGATTTCTGTGAGTGAGTCAGTACTGACCGGCTTTCTGTCACTGAGTCAGTACTGACTCGCTCTCCGTGAGTGAGTCAGTACTGACCGGCTTTCTGTGAGTGAGTCAGTAATGACCGGCTTTCTGTGAGTGAGTCAGTACTGACCAGCTCTCTGTGAGTGAGTCAGTACTGACCAACTCTCTGTGAGTGAGTCAGTACTGACCGTGTTACTGTGAGTGTGTCAGTACTGACCGGCTCTCTGTGCTTGAGTCAGTACTGACCGGCTTTCTGTGAGTGAGTCAGGACTGACCAGCTTTCTGTGAGTGAGTCAGTACTGACCAGCTCTCTGTGAGTGAGTCAGTACTGACCAGCTCTCTGTGAGTGAGTCAGTACTGACCGTGTTACTGTGAGTGTGTCAGTACTGACCGGCTCTCTGTGAGTGAGTCAGTACTGACCGGCTTTCTGTGAGTGAGTCAGGACTGACCAGCTTTCTGTGAGTGAGTCAGTACTGACCAGCTCTCTGTGAGTGAGTCAGTACTGACCAGCTCTCTGTGAGTGAGTCAGTACTGACCGTGTTACTGTGAGTGAGTCAGTACTGACCGGCTTTCTGTGAGTGAGTCAGTACTGACCAGCTCTCTGTGAGTGAGTCAGTACTGACCAACTTTCTGTGAGTGAGTCAGTACTGACCAGCTCTCTGTGAGTGAGTCAGTACTGACCAGCTCTCTGTGAGTGAGTCAGTACTGACCAGCTCTCTGTGAGTGAGTCAGTACTGACCAGCTCTCTGTGAGTGAGTCAGTACTGACCAGCTCTCTGTGAGTGAGTCAGTACTGACCAGCTCTCTGTGAGTGAGTCAGTACTGCCCGTGTTACTGTGAGTGAGTCAGTACTGACCGGCTCTCTGTGAGTGAGTCAGTACTGACCAGCTCTCTGTGAGTGAGTCAGTACTGACCAGCTCTCTGTGAGTGAGTCAGTACTGACCGTGTTACTGTGAGTGAGTCAGTACTGACCGGCTCTCTGTGAGTGAGTCAGTACTGACCGTGTTACTGTGAGTGAGTCAGTACTGACCGGCTCTCTGTGAGTGAGTCAGTACTGACCAGCTCTCTGTGAGTGAGTCAGTACTGACCAACTTTCTGTGAGTGAGTCAGTACTGACCGGCTCTCTGTGAGTGAGTCAGTACTGACCAGCTCTCTGTGAGTGAGTCAGTACTGACCAGCTCTCTGTGAGTGAGTCAGTACTGACCGTGTTACTGTGAGTGAGTCAGTACTGACCGGCTCTCTGTGAGTGAGTCAGTACTGACCAGCTCTCTGTGAGTAAGTCAGTACTGACCAGCTTTCTGTGAGTGAGTCAGTACTGACCGTCTTTCTGTGAGTTAGTCAGTACTGACCAGCTCTCTGTGAGTGAGTCAGTACTGACCGGCTTTCTGTGAGTGAGTCAGTACTGACCAACTTTCTGTGAGTGAGTCATTACTGACCAACTTACTGTGAGTGAGTCAGTACTGACGAGCTTTCTGTGAGTGAGTCACGACTGAACAGCTTTCTGTGAGTGAGTCAGTACTGACCAGCTCTCTGTGAGTGAGTCAGTACTGACCAGCTCTCTGTGAGTGAGTCAGTACTGAACAAATTTCTGTGAGTGTGTAAGTACTGACCAGCTCTCTGTGAGTTAGTCAGTACTGACCAGCTCTCTGTGAGTGATTCAGTACAGACCAGCTCTCTGTCAGTGAGTCAGTACTGACCAGCTTTCTGTGAGTGAGTCAGAACTGTCCGTGTTACTGTGAGTGAGTCAGTACTGACCAGCTCTCTGTCAGTGAGTCAGTACTGACCAGCTTTCTGTGAGTGAGTCAGAACTGTCTGTGTTACTGTGAGTGAGTCAGTACTGACCAACTTTCTGTGAGTGAGTCAGTACTGACCAGCTTTATGTGAGTGAGTCAGTACTGACCAACTTTCTGTGAGTGAGTCAGTACTCACCAGCTTTCCGTGAGTGAGTCAGTACTGACCAGCTTTCTGTGAGTGAGTCAGTACTGACCCGCTTTCTGTGAGTGAGTCAGTACTGACCAGCTCTCAGTTAGTGAGTCAGTACTGACCAGCTTTCTGTGAGTGAGTCAGTACTGACCCGCTTTCTGTGAGTGAGTCAGTACTGACCAGCTGTCAGTGAGTGAGTCAGTACTGAGCAGCTTACTGTGAGTGTGTCAGTACTGACCAGCTCTCTGTGAGTGAGTCAGTACTGACCAGCTTTCTGTGAGTGTGTCAGTACTGACCAGATTTCTGTGAGTGAGTCAGTACTGACCGGCTTTCTGTCACTGAGTCAGTACTGACTCGCTCTCCGTGAGTGAGTCAGTACTGACCGGCTTTCTGTGAGTGAGTCAGTAATGACCGGCTTTCTGTGAGTGAGTCAGTACTGACCAGCTCTCTGTGAGTGAGTCAGTACTGACCAACTCTCTGTGAGTGAGTCAGTACTGACCGTGTTACTGTGAGTGTGTCAGTACTGACCGGCTCTCTGTGCTTGAGTCAGTACTGACCGGCTTTCTGTGAGTGAGTCAGGACTGACCAGCTTTCTGTGAGTGAGTCAGTACTGACCAGCTCTCTGTGAGTGAGTCAGTACTGACCAGCTCTCTGTGAGTGAGTCAGTACTGACCGTGTTACTGTGAGTGAGTCAGTACTGACCGGCTTTCTGTGAGTGAGTCAGTACTGACCAGCTCTCTGTGAGTGAGTCAGTACTGACCAACTTTCTGTGAGTGAGTCAGTACTGACCAGCTCTCTGTGAGTGAGTCAGTACTGACCAGCTCTCTGTGAGTGAGTCAGTACTGACCAGCTCTCTGTGAGTGAGTCAGTACTGCCCGTGTTACTGTGAGTGAGTCAGTACTGACCGGCTCTCTGTGAGTGAGTCAGTACTGACCAGCTCTCTGTGAGTGAGTCAGTACTGACCAGCTCTCTGTGAGTGAGTCAGTACTGACCGTGTTACTGTGAGTGAGTCAGTACTGACCGGCTCTCTGTGAGTGAGTCAGTACTGAACGTGTTACTGTGAGTGAGTCAGTACTGACCGGCTCTCTGTGAGTGAGTCAGTACTGACCAGCTCTCTGTGAGTGAGTCAGTACTGACCAACTTTCTGTGAGTGAGTCAGTACTGACCGGCTCTCTGTGAGTGAGTCAGTACTGACCAGCTCTCTGTGAGTGAGTCAGTACTGACCAGCTCTCTGTGAGTGAGTCAGTACTGTCCAGCTCTCTGTGAGTGAGTCAGTACTGACCGTGTTACTGTGAGTGAGTCAGTACTGACCGGCTCTCTGTGAGTGAGTCAGTACTGACCAGCTCTCTGTGAGTAAGTCAGTACTGACCAGCTCTCTGTGAGTGAGTCAGTACTGACCAGCTCTCTGTGAGTGAGTCAGTACTGACCAGCTTTCTGTGAGTGAGTCAGTACTGACCAGCTCTCTGTGAGTGAGTCAGTACTGACCGGCTTTCTGTGAGTGAGTCAGGACTGACCAACTTTCTGTGAGTGAGACAGTACTGACCAACTTTATGTGACAGAGTCAGTACTGACCGGCGTCCTGTGAGTGAGTCAGTACTGACCAGCTTTCTGTGAGTGAGTCAGTACTGACCAGCTCTCTGTGAGTGAGTCAGTACTGACCAGCTCTCTGTGAGTGAGTCAGTACTGACCGGCTTTCTGTGAGTGAGTCAGTACTGACCGGCTTTCTGTGAGTGAGTCAGTACTGACCATCTCTCTGTGAGTGAGTCAGTACTGACCAGCTCTCTGTGAGTGAGTCAGTACTGACCAGCTCTCTGTGAGTGAGTCAGTACTGACCGTGTTACTGTGAGTGAGTCAGTACTGACGGCTCTCTGTGAGTGAGTCAGTACTGACCAGCTCTCTGTGAGTGAGTCAGTACTGACCAGCTCTCTGTGAGTGAATCAGTACTGACCAGCTCTCTGTGAGTGAGTCAGTACTGACCGTGTTACTGTGAGTGAGTCAGTACTGACCGTGTTACTGTGAGTGAGTCAGTACTGACCAGCTCTCTGTGAGTAAGTCAGTACTGACCAGCTCTCTGTGAGTGAGTCAGTACTGACCAGCTCTCTGTGAGTGAGTCAGTACTGACCAGCTCTCTGTGAGTGAGTCAGTACTGACCAGCTCTCTGTGAGTGAGTCAGTACTGACCGGCTTTCTGTGAGTGAGTCAGTACTGACCAGCTCTCTGTGAGTGAGTCAGTACTGACCGGCTTTCTGTGAGTGAGTCAGTACTGACCAACTTTCTGTGAGTGAGTCAGTACTGACCAACTTTCTATGAGTGAGTCAGTACTGACCAGCTCTCTGTGAGTGAGTCAGTACTGACCAGCTCTCTGTGAGTGAGTCAGTACTGACCGGCTTTCTGTGAGTGAGTCAGTACTGCCCAGCTCTCTGTGAGTGAGTCAGTACTGACCAACTTTCTGTGAGTGTGTAAGTACTGACCAGCTCTCTGTGAGTAAGTCAGTACTGACCAGCTCTCTGTGAGTGAGTCAGTACTGACCAGCTCTCTGTGAGTGAGTCAGTACTGACCAGCTTTCTGTGAGTTAGTCAGTACTGATCGTGTTACTGTGAGTGAGTCAGTACTGACCAGCTCTCTGTGAGTGAGTCAGTACTGACCAGCTTTCTGTGAGTGAGTCAGTGCTGACCAGCTTTCTGTGAGTGAGTCAGTACTGACCGTGTTACTGTGAGTGAGTCAGTACTGACCGGCTTTCTGTGAGTGAGTCAGTACTGACCAGCTCTCTGTGAGTGAGTCAGTACTGACCAGCTTTCTGTGAGTGAGTCAGTGCTGACCGTGTTACTGTGAGTGAGTCAGTACTGACCGGCTTTCTGTGAGTGAGTCAGCGATGACCAACTTTCTGTGAGTGAGTCAGTACTGACCAGCTTTCTGTGAGTGAGTCAGTACTGACAAGCTCTCTGTGAGTGAGTCAGTACTGACCAGCTTTCTGTGAGTGAGTCAGTACTGACCAGCTTTCTGTGAGTGAGTCAGTACTGACCAGCTTTCTGTGAGTGAGTCAGTACTGACCAGCTCTCTGTGAGTGAGTCAGTACGGACCAGCTTTATGTGACAGAGTCAGTACTGACCATCTTTCTGTGAGTGAGTCAGTACTGACCAGCTCTCTGTCAGTGAGTCAGTACTGACCGGCTTTCTGTGAGTGAGTCAGTACTGACCAGCTTTCTGTGAGTGAGTCAGTACTGACCAGCTTTCTGTGAGTGAGTCAGTACTGACCAGCTCTCTGTGAGTGAGTCAGTACTGACCAGCTTTATGTGACAGAGTCAGTACTGACCATCTTTCTGTGAGTGAGTCAATACTGACCAGCTCTCTGTCAGTGAGTCAGTACTGACCGGCTTTCTGTGAGTGAGTCAGTACTGACCAACTTTCTGTGAGTGAGTAAGTACTGACCAGCTTTATGTGACAGAGTCAGTACTGACCGGCTTTCTGTGAGTGAGTCAGTACTGACCAGCTTTCTGTGAGTGAGGCAGTACTGACCGGCTTTCTGTGAGTGAGTCAGTACTGACCAGCTCTCTGTGAGTGAGTCAGTACTGACCAGCTCTCTGTGAGTGAGTCAGTACTGACCAGCTCTCTGTGAGTGAGTCAGTACTGACCAGCTCTCTGTGAGTGAGTCAGTACTGACCAGCTTTCTGTGAGTGAGTCAGTACTGACCGTGTTACTGTGAGTGAGTCAGTACTGACCGGCTTTCTGTGAGTGAGTCAGTACTGACCAGCTCTCTGTGAGTGAGTCAGTACTGACCAGCTTTCTGTGAGTGAGTCAGTGCTGACCGTGTTACTGTGAGTGAGTCAGTACTGACCGGCTTTCTGTGAGTGAGTCAGCGATGACCAACTTTCTGTGAGTGAGTCAGTACTGACCAGCTCTCTGTGAGTGAGTCAGTACTGACCAGCTTTCTGTGAGTGAGTCAGTACTGACCAGCTTTCTGTGAGTGAGTCAGTACTGACCAGCTTTCTGTGAGTGAGTCAGTACTGACCAGCTCTCTGTGAGTGAGTCAGTACGGACCAGCTTTATGTGACAGAGTCAGTACTGACCATCTTTCTGTGAGTGAGTCAGTACTGACCAGCTCTCTGTCAGTGAGTCAGTACTGACCGGCTTTCTGTGAGTGAGTCAGTACTGACCAGCTTTCTGTGAGTGAGTCAGCACTGACCAGCTTTCTGTGAGTGAGTCAGTACTGACCAGCTCTCTGTGAGTGAGTCAGTACTGACCAGCTATATGTGACAGAGTCAGTACTGACCATCTTTCTGTGAGTGAGTCAATACTGACCAGCTCTCTGTCAGTGAGTCAGTACTGACCGGCTTTCTGTGAGTGAGTCAGTACTGACCAACTTTCTGTGAGTGAGTAAGTACTGACCTGCTTTATGTGACAGAGTCAGTACTGACCGGCTTTCTGTGAGTGAGTCAGTACTGACCAGCTTTCTGTGAGTGAGGCAGTACTGACCGGCTTTCTGTGAGTGAGTCAGTACTGACCAGCTCTCTGTGAGTGAGTCAGTACTGACCAGCTCTCTGTGAGTGAGTCAGTACTGACCAGCTCTCTGTGAGTGAGTCAGTACTGACCAGCTCTCTGTGAGTGAGTCAGTACTGACCGTGTTACTGTGAGTGAGTCAGTACTGACCGGCTTTCTATGAGTGAGTCAGTACTGACCAGCTCTCTGTGAGTGAGTCAGTACTGACCAACTTTCTGTGAGTGAGTCAGTACTGACCAGCTCTCTGTGAGAGAGTCAGTACTGACCAGCTCTCTGTGAGTAAGTCAGTACTGACCAGCTCTCTGTGAGTGAGTCAATACTGACCGGCTTTCTGTGAGTGAGTCAGCACTGACCAACTTTCTGTGAGTGAGTCAGTACTGACCGTGTTACTGTGAGTGAGTCAGTACTGACCAGCTCTCTGTGAGTGAGTCAGTACTGACCGGCTTTCTGTGAGTGAGTCAGTACTGACCGGCTCTCTGTGAGTGAGTCAGTACTGACCGGCTTTCTGTGAGTGAGTCAGTAATGACCAGCTCTCTGTGAGTGAGTCAGTAATGACCAGCTCTCTGTGAGTGAGTCAGTACTGACCGTGTTACTGTGAGTGAGTCAGTACTGACCGGCTTTCTGTGAGTGAGTCAGTACTGACCGGCTCTCTGTGAGTGAGTCAGTACTGACCCGCTTTCTGTGAGTGAGTCAGCACTGACCAGCTCTCTGTGAGTGAGTCAGTACTGACCAGCTCTCTGTGAGTGAGTCAGTACTGACCAGCTCTCTGTGAGTGAGTCAGTACTGACCAGCTCTCTGTGAGTGAGTCAGTACTGACCAGCTCTCTGTGAGTGAGTCAGTACTGACCGTGTTACTGTGAGTGAGTCAGTACTGACCAGCTCTCTGTGAGTGAGTCAGTACTGACCGGCTTTCTGTGAGTGAGTCAGTACTGACCGGCTCTCTGTGAGTGAGTCAGTACTGACCGGCTTTCTGTGAGTGAGTCAGTAATGACCAGCTCTCTGTGAGTGAGTCAGTAATGACCAGCTCTCTGTGAGTGAGTCAGTACTGACCGTGTTACTGTGAGTGAGTCAGTACTGACCGGCTTTCTGTGAGTGAGTCAGTACTGACCGGCTCTCTGTGAGTGAGTCAGTACTGACCCGCTTTCTGTGAGTGAGTCAGCACTGACCAGCTCTCTGTGAGTGAGTCAGTACTGACCAGCTCTCTGTGAGTGAGTCAGTACTGACCAGCTCTCTGTGAGTGAGTCAGTACTGACCAGCTATCTGTGAGTGAGTCAGTACTGACCGTGTTACTGTGAGTGAGTCAGTACTGACCGGCTCTCTGTGATTGAGTCAGTCCTGACCAGCTCTCTGTAAGTAAGTCAGTACTGACCAGCTCTCTGTGAGTGAGTCAGTACTGACCGGCTTTCTGTGAGTGAGTCAGTACTGACCAGCTCTCTGTGAGTGAGTCAGTAATGACCAGCTCTCTGTGAGTGAGTCAGTAATGACCAGCTCTCTGTGAGTGAGTCAGTACTGACCGTGTTACTGTGAGTGAGTCAGTACTGACCGGCTTTCTGTGAGTGAGTCAGTACTGACCGGCTCTCTGTGAGTGAGTCAGTACTGACCCGCTTTCTGTGAGTGAGTCAGCACTGACCAGCTCTCTGTGAGTGAGTCAGTACTGACCGTGTTACTGTGAGTGAGTCAGTACTGACCGGCTCTCTGTGAGTGAGTCAGTACTGACCAGCTCTCTGTGTGTGAGTCAGTACTGACCAGCTTTCTGTGAGTGAGTCAGTACTGACCAGCTCTCTGTGAGTGAGTCAGTACTGACCGTGTTACTGTGAGTGAGTCAGTACTGACCAGCTCTCTGTCAGTGAGTCAGTCCTGACCAGCTCTCTGTGAGTAAGTCAGTACTGACCAGCTCTCTGTGAGTGAGTCAGTACTGACCGGCTTTCTGTGAGTGAGTCAGTACTGACCAACTTTCTGTGAGTGAGTCATTACTGACCAACTTTCTGTGAGTGAGTCAGTACTGACGAGCTTTCTGTGAGTGAGTCAGTACTGACCAGCTCTCTGTGAGTGAGTCAGTACTGAACAAATTTCTGTGAGTGTGTAAGTACTGACCAGCTCTCTGTGAGTTAGTTAGTACTGACCAGCTCTCTGTGAGTGAGTCAGTACTGACCAGCTTTCTGTGAGTGAGTCAGTACTGACCAGCTTTCTGTGAGTGAGTCAGTACTGACCAGCTTTCTGTGAGTGAGTCAGTACTGACCAGCTTTATGTGTGTGAGTCAGTACTGACCGGCTCTCTGTGAGTGTGTCACGACTGAACAGCTTTCTGTGAGTGAGTCAGTACTGACCAGCTCTCTATGAGTGAGTCAGTACTGAACAAATTTCTGTGAGTATGTAAGTACTGACCAGCTCTCTGTGAGTTAGTTAGTACTGACCAGCTCTCTGTGAGTGAGTCAGTACTGACCAGCTTTCTGTGAGTGAGTCAGTACTGACCAGCTTTCTGTGAGTGAGTCAGTACTGACCAGCTTTCTGTGAGTGAGTCAGTACTGACCAGCTCTCTGTGAGTGAGTCAGTACTGACCAGCTCTCTGTGAGTGAGTCAGTACTGACCGTGTTACTGTGAGTGAGTCAGTACTGACCGGCTCTCTGTGAGTGAGTCAGTACTGACCAGCTCTCTGTGAGTGAGTCAGTACTGACCAGCTCTCTGTGAGTGAGTCAGTACTGACGAGCTTTCTGTGAGTGAGTCACGACTGAACAGCTTTCTGTGAGTGAGTCAGTCCTGACCAGCTTTCTGTGAGTGAGTCAGTACTGACCAGCTCTCTGTGAGTGAGTCAGTACTGACCAGCTTTCTGTGAGTGAGTCAGTACTGACCAGCTTTCTGTGAGTGAGTCAGTACTGACCAGCTTTCTGTGAGTGAGTCAGTACTGACCAGCTCTCTGTGAGTGAGTCAGTACGGACCAGCTTTATGTGACAGAGTCAGTACTGACCATCTTTCTGTGAGTGAGTCAGTACTGACCAGCTCTCTGTCAGTGAGTCAGTCCTGACCGGCTTTCTGTGAGTGAGTCAGTACTGACCAGCTTTCTGTGAGTGAGTCAGTACTGACCAGCTTTCTGTGAGTGAGTCAGTACTGACCAGCTCTCTGTGAGTGAGTCAGTACTGACCAGCTATATGTGACAGAGTCAGTACTGACCATCTTTCTGTGAGTGAGTCAATACTGACCAGCTCTCTGTCAGTGAGTCAGTACTGACCGGCTTTCTGTGAGTGAGTCAGTACTGACCAACTTTCTGTGAGTGAGTAAGTACTGACCAGCTTTATGTGACAGAGTCAGTACTGACCGGCTTTCTGTGAGTGAGTCAGTACTGACCAGCTTTCTGTGAGTGAGGCAGTACTGACCGGCTTTCTGTGAGTGAGTCAGTACTGACCAGCTCTCTGTGAGTGAGTCAGTACTGACCAGCTCTCTGTGAGTGAGTCAGTACTGACCAGCTCTCTGTGAGTGAGTCAGTACTGACCAGCTCTCTGTGAGTGAGTCAATACTGACCAGCTCTCTGTGAGTGAGTCAGTACTGACCGTGTTACTGTGAGTGAGTCAGTACTGACCGGCTTTCTGTGAGTGAGTCAGTACTGACCAGCTCTCTGTGAGTGAGTCAGTACTGACCAACTTTCTGTGAGTGAGTCAGTACTGACAAGCTCTCTGTGAGTGAGTCAGTACTGACCAGCTCTCTGTGAGTGAGTCAGTACTGACCGTGTTACTGTGAGTGAGTCAGTACTGACCGGCTTTCTGTGAGTGAGTCAGTACTGACCAGCTCTCTGTGAGTGAGTCAGTACTGACCAACTTTCTGTGAGTGAGTCAGTACTGACCAGCTCTCTGTGAGTGAGTCAGTACTGACCAGCTCTCTGTGAGTAAGTCAGTACTGACCAGCTCTCTGTGAGTGAGTCAGTACTGATCAACTCTCTGTGAGTGAGTCATTACTGACCAGCTTTCTGTGAGTGAGTCAGTACTGACCAGCTCTCTGTGAGTGAGTCAATACTGACCGGCTTTCTGTGAGTGAGTCAGCACTGACCAACTTTCTGTGAGTGAGTCAGTACTGACCGTGTTACTGTGAGTGAGTCAGTACTGACCAGCTCTCTGTGAGTGAGTCAGTACTGACCGGCTTTCTGTGAGTGAGTCAGTACTGACCGGCTCTCTGTGAGTGAGTCAGTACTGACCGGCTTTCTGTGAGTGAGTCAGTAATGACCAGCTCTCTGTGAGTGAGTCAGTAATGACCAGCTCTCTGTGAGTGAGTCAGTACTGACCGTGTTACTGTGAGTGAGTCAGTACTGACCGGCTTTCTGTGAGTGAGTCAGTACTGACCGGCTCTCTGTGAGTGAGTCAGTACTGACCCGCTTTCTGTGAGTGAGTCAGCACTGACCAGCTCTCTGTGAGTGAGTCAGTACTGACCAGCTCTCTGTGAGTGAGTCAGTACTGACCAGCTCTCTGTGAGTGAGTCAGTACTGACCAGCTCTCTGTGAGTGAGTCAGTACTGACCAGCTCTCTGTGAGTGAGTCAGTACTGACCGTGTTACTGTGAGTGAGTCAGTACTGACCGGCTTTCTGTGAGTGAGTCAGTACTGACCAGCTCTCTGTGAGTGAGTCAGTACTGACCAACTTTCTGTGAGTGAGTCAGTACTGACAAGCTCTCTGTGAGTGAGTCAGTACTGACCAGCTCTCTGTGAGTGAGTCAGTACTGACCGTGTTACTGTGAGTGAGTCAGTACTGACCGGCTTTCTGTGAGTGAGTCAGTACTGACCAGCTCTCTGTGAGTGAGTCAGTACTGACCAACTTTCTGTGAGTGAGTCAGTACTGACCAGCTCTCTGTGAGTGAGTCAGTACTGACCAGCTCTCTGTGAGTAAGTCAGTACTGACCAGCTCTCTGTGAGTGAGTCAGTACTGATCAACTCTCTGTGAGTGAGTCATTACTGACCAGCTTTCTGTGAGTGAGTCAGTACTGACCAGCTCTCTGTGAGTGAGTCAATACTGACCGGCTTTCTGTGAGTGAGTCAGCACTGACCAACTTTCTGTGAGTGAGTCAGTACTGACCGTGTTACTGTGAGTGAGTCAGTACTGACCAGCTCTCTGTGAGTGAGTCAGTACTGACCGGCTTTCTGTGAGTGAGTCAGTACTGACCGGCTCTCTGTGAGTGAGTCAGTACAGACCGGCTTTCTGTGAGTGAGTCAGTAATGACCAGCTCTCTGTGAGTGAGTCAGTAATGACCAGCTCTCTGTGAGTGAGTCAGTACTGACCGTGTTACTGTGAGTGAGTCAGTACTGACCGGCTTTCTGTGAGTGAGTCAGTACTGACCGGCTCTCTGTGAGTGAGTCAGTACTGACCCGCTTTCTGTGAGTGAGTCAGCACTGACCAGCTCTCTGTGAGTGAGTCAGTACTGACCAGCTCTCTGTGAGTGAGTCAGTACTGACCAGCTCTCTGTGAGTGAGTCAGTACTGACCAGCTCTCTGTGAGTGAGTCAGTACTGACCGTGTTAATGTGAGTGAGTCAGTACTGACCAGCTCTCTGTGATTGAGTCAGTCCTGACCAGCTCTCTGTGAGTAAGTCAGTACTGACCAGCTCTCTGTGAGTGAGTCAGTACTGACTGGCTTTCTGTGAGTGAGTCAGTACTGACCAACTTTCTGTGAGTGAGTCATTACTGACCAACTTACTGTGAGTGAGTCAGTACTGACCAGCTCTCTGTGAGTGAGTCAGTACTGAACAAATTTCTGTGAGTGTGTAAGTATGACCAGCTCTCTGTGAGTTAGTTAGTACTAACCAGCTCTCTGTGAGTTAGTCAGTACTGACCAGCTCTCTGTCAGTGAGTCAGTACTGACCAGCTTTCTGTGAGTGAGTCAGAACTGTCCGTGTTACTGTGAGTGAGTCAGTACTGACCAGCTCTCTGTGAGTGAGTCAATATTGACCGGCTTTCTGTGAGTGAGTCAGCACTGACCAACTTTCTGTGAGTGAGTCAGTACCGACCAGCTTTCTGTGAGTGAGTCAGTACTGACCAGCTCTCTGTGAGTGAGTCAGTACTGACGAGCTTTCTGTGAGTGAGTCACGACTGAACAGCTTTCTGTGAGTGAGTCAGTACTGACCGTGTTACTGTGAGTAAGTCAGTACTGACCAGCTTTCTGTGAGTGAGTCAGTACTGACCAACTCTCTGTGAGTGAGTCAGTACTGACCAACTTTCTGTGAGTGAGTCAGTACTGACAAGCTCTCTGTGAGTGAGTCAGTACTGACCAGCTCTCTGTGAGTGAGTCAGTACTGACCGTGTTACTGTGAGTGAGTCAGTACAGACCGGCTTTCTGTGAGTGAGTCAGTACTGACCAGCTCTCTGTGAGTGAGTCAGTACTGACCAACTTTCTGTGAGTGAGTCAGTACTGACCAGCTCTCTGTGAGAGAGTCAGTACTGACCAGCTCTCTGTGAGTAAGTCAGTACTGACCAGCTCTCTGTGAGTGAGTCAGTACTGATCAACTCTCTGTGAGTGAGTCATTACTGACCAGCTTTCTGTGAGTGAGTCAGTACTGACCAGCTCTCTGTGAGTGAGTCAATACTGACCGGCTTTCTGTGAGTGAGTCAGTACTGACCAGCTCTCTGTGAGTGAGTCAGTAATGACCAGCTCTCTGTGAGTGAGTCAGTAATGACCAGCTCTCTGTGAGTGAGTCAGTACTGACCGTGTTACTGTGAGTGAGTCAGTACTGACCGGCTTTCTGTGAGTGAGTCAGTACTGACCGGCTCTCTGTGAGTGAGTCAGTACTGACCCGCTTTCTGTGAGTGAGTCAGCACTGACCAGCTCTCTGTGAGTGAGTCAGTACTGACCGTGTTACTGTGAGTGAGTCAGTACTGACCGGCTCTCTGTGAGTGAGTCAGTACTGACCAGCTCTCTGTGTGTGAGTCAGTACTGACCAGCTTTCTGTGAGTGAGTCAGTACTGACCAGCTCTCTGTGAGTGAGTCAGTACTGACCGTGTTACTGTGAGTGAGTCAGTACTGACCAGCTCTCTGTCAGTGAGTCAGTCCTGACCAGCTCTCTGTGAGTAAGTCAGTACTGACCAGCTCTCTGTGAGTGAGTCAGTACTGACCAGCTTTCTGTGAGTGAGTCAGTACTGACCAACTTTCTGTGAGTGAGTCATTACTGACCAACTTTCTGTGAGTGAGTCAGTACTGACGAGCTTTCTGTGAGTGAGTCAGTACTGACCAGCTCTCTGTGAGTGAGTCAGTACTGAACAAATTTCTGTGAGTGTGTAAGTACTGACCAGCTCTCTGTGAGTTAGTTAGTACTGACCAGCTCTCTGTGAGTGAGTCAGTACTGACCAGCTTTCTGTGAGTGAGTCAGTACTGACCAGCTTTCTGTGAGTGAGTCAGTACTGACCAGCTTTCTGTGAGTGAGTCAGTACTGACCAGCTTTATGTGAGTGAGTCAGTACTGACCGGCTCTCTGTGAGTGTGTCACGACTGAACAGCTTTCTGTGAGTGAGTCAGTACTGACCAGCTCTCTGTGAGTGAGTCAGTACTGAACAAATTTCTGTGAGTGTGTAAGTACTGACCAGCTCTCTGTGAGTTAGTTAGTACTGACCAGCTCTCTGTGAGTGAGTCAGTACTGACCAGCTTTCTGTGAGTGAGTCAGTACTGACCAGCTTTCTGTGAGTGAGTCAGTACTGACCAGCTTTCTGTGAGTGAGTCAGTACTGACCAGCTCTCTGTGAGTGAGTCAGTACTGACCAGCTCTCTGTGAGTGAGTCAGTACTGACCGTGTTACTGTGTGTGAGTCAGTACTGACCGGCTCTCTGTGAGTGAGTCAGTACTGACCAGCTCTCTGTGAGTGAGTCAGTACTGACCAGCTCTCTGTGAGTGAGTCAGTACTGACGAGCTTTCTGTGAGTGAGTCACGACTGAACAGCTTTCTGTGAGTGAGTCAGTCCTGACCAGCTTTCTGTGAGTGAGTCAGTACTGACCAGCTCTCTGTGAGTGAGTCAGTACTGACCAGCTTTCTGTGAGTGAGTCAGTACTGACCAGCTTTCTGTGAGTGAGTCAGTACTGACCAGCTTTCTGTGAGTGAGTCAGTACTGACCAGCTCTCTGTGAGTGAGTCAGTACGGACCAGCTTTATGTGACAGAGTCAGTACTGACCATCTTTCTGTGAGTGAGTCAGTACTGACCAGCTCTCTGTCAGTGAGTCAGTACTGACCGGCTTTCTGTGAGTGAGTCAGTACTGACCAGCTTTCTGTGAGTGAGTCAGTACTGACCAGCTTTCTGTGAGTGAGTCAGTACTGACCAGCTCTCTGTGAGTGAGTCAGTACTGACCAGCTATATGTGACAGAGTCAGTACTGACCATCTTTCTGTGAGTGAGTCAATACTGACCAGCTCTCTGTCAGTGAGTCAGTACTGACAAGCTCTCTGTGAGTGAGTCAGTACTGACCAACTTTCTGTGAGTGAGTCAGTACTGACAAGCTCTCTGTGAGTGAGTCAGTACTGACCAGCTCATTGTGAGTGAGTCAGTACTGACCGTGTTACTGTGAGTGAGTCAGTACTGACCGGCTTTCTGTGAGTGAGTCAGTACTGACCAGCTCTCTGTGAGTGAGTCAGTACTGACCAACTTTCTGTGAGTGAGTCAGTACTGACCAGCTCTCTGTGAGTGAGTCAGTACTGACCAGCTCTCTGTGAGTAAGTCAGTACTGACCAGCTCTCTGTGAGTGAGTCAGTACTGATCAACTCTCTGTGAGTGAGTCATTACTGACCAGCTTTCTGTGAGTGAGTCAGTACTGACCAGCTCTCTGTGAGTGAGTCAATACTGACCGGCTTTCTGTGAGTGAGTCAGTACTGACCAGCTCTCTGTGAGTGAGTCAGTACTGACCGTGTTACTGTGAGTGAGTCAGTACTGACCGGCTTTCTGTGAGTGAGTCAGTACTGACCAGCTCTCTGTGAGTGAGTCAGTACTGACCAACTTTCTGTGAGTGAGTCAGTACTGACCAGCTCTCTGTGAGTGAGTCAGTACTGACCAGCTCTCTGTGAGTAAGTCAGTACTGACCAGCTCTCTGTGAGTGAGTCAGTACTGATCAACTCTCTGTGAGTGAGTCATTACTGACCAGCTTTCTGTGAGTGAGTCAGTACTGACCAGCTCTCTGTGAGTGAGTCAATACTGACCGGCTTTCTGTGAGTGAGTCAGCACTGACCAACTTTCTGTGAGTGAGTCAGTACTGACCGTGTTACTGTGAGTGAGTCAGTACTGACCAGCTCTCTGTGAGTGAGTCAGTACTGACCGGCTTTCTGTGAGTGAGTCAGTACTGACCGGCTCTCTGTGAGTGAGTCAGTACTGACCGGCTTTCTGTGAGTGAGTCAGTAATGACCAGCTCTCTGTGAGTGAGTCAGTAATGACCAGCTCTCTGTGAGTGAGTCAGTACTGACCGTGTTACTGTGAGTGAGTCAGTACTGACCGGCTTTCTGTGAGTGAGTCAGTACTGACCGGCTCTCTGTGAGTGAGTCAGTACTGACCCGCTTTCTGTGAGTGAGTCAGCACTGACCAGCTCTCTGTGAGTGAGTCAGTACTGACCAGCTCTCTGTGAGTGAGTCAGTACTGACCAGCTCTCTGTGAGTGAGTCAGTACAGACCAGCTCTCTGTGAGTGAGTCAGTACTGACCAGCTCTCTGTGAGTGAGTCAGTACTGACCGTGTTACTGTGAGTGAGTCAGTACTGACCGGCTTTCTGTGAGTGAGTCAGTACTGACCAGCTCTCTGTGAGTGAGTCAGTACTGACCAACTTTCTGTGAGTGAGTCAGTACTGACAAGCTCTCTGTGAGTGAGTCAGTACTGACCAGCTCTCTGTGAGTGAGTCAGTACTGACCGTGTTACTGTGAGTGAGTCAGTACTGACCGGCTTTCTGTGAGTGAGTCAGTACTGACCAGCTCTCTGTGAGTGAGTCAGTACTGACCGTGTTACTGTGAGTGAGTCAGTACTGACCAGCTCTCTGTGAGTGAGTCAGTACTGACCGGCTTTCTGTGAGTGAGTCAGTACTGACCGGCTCTCTGTGAGTGAGTCAGTACAGACCGGCTTTCTGTGAGTGAGTCAGTAATGACCAGCTCTCTGTGAGTGAGTCAGTAATGACCAGCTCTCTGTGAGTGAGTCAGTACTGACCGTGTTACTGTGAGTGAGTCAGTACTGACCGGCTTTCTGTGAGTGAGTCAGTACTGACCGGCTCTCTGTGAGTGAGTCAGTACTGACCCGCTTTCTGTGAGTGAGTCAGCACTGACCAGCTCTCTGTGAGTGAGTCAGTACTGACCAGCTCTCTGTGAGTGAGTCAGTACTGACCAGCTCTCTGTGAGTGAGTCAGTACTGACCAGCTCTCTGTGAGTGAGTCAGTACTGACCGTGTTACTGTGAGTGAGTCAGTACTGACCGGCTCTCTGTGATTGAGTCAGTCCTGACCAGCTCTCTGTGAGTAAGTCAGTACTGACCAGCTCTCTGTGAGTGAGTCAGTACTGACCGGCTTTCTGTGAGTGAGTCAGTACTGACCAACTTTCTGTGAGTGAGTCATTACTGACCAACTTACTGTGAGTGAGTCAGTACTGACCAACTCTCTGTGAGTGAGTCAGTACTGAACAAATTTCTGTGAGTGTGTAAGTACTGACCAGCTCTCTGTGAGTTAGTTAGTACTGACCAGCTCTCTGTGAGTGAGTCAGTACTGACCAGCTTTCTGTGAGTGAGTCAGTACTGACCAGCTTTCTGTGAGTGAGTCAGTACTGACCAGCTTTCTGTGAGTGAGTCAGTACTGACCAGCTTTATGTGAGTGAGTCAGTACTGACCGGCTCTCTGTGAGTGTGTCACGACTGAACAGCTTTCTGTGAGTGAGTCAGTACTGACCAGCTCTCTGTGAGTGAGTCAGTACTGAACAAATTTCTGTGAGTGTGTAAGTACTGACCAGCTCTCTGTGAGTTAGTTAGTACTGACCAGCTCTCTGTGAGTGAGTCAGTACTGACCAGCTTTCTGTGAGTGAGTCAGTACTGACCAGCTTTCTGTGAGTGAGTCAGTACTGACCAGCTTTCTGTGAGTGAGTCAGTACTGACCAGCTCTCTGTGAGTGAGTCAGTACTGACCAGCTCTCTGTGAGTGAGTCAGTACTGACCGTGTTACTGTGAGTGAGTCAGTACTGACCGGCTCTCTGTGAGTGAGTCAGTACTGACCAGCTCTCTGTGAGTGAGTCAGTACTGACCAGCTCTCTGTGAGTGAGTCAGTACTGACCAGCTCTCTGTGAGTGAGTCAGTAATGACCAGCTCTCTGTGACTGAGTCAGTACTGACCGTGTTACTGTGAGTGAGTCAGTACTGACCGGCTTTCTGTGAGTGAGTCAGTACTGACCAGCTTTCTGTGAGTGAGTCAGTACTGACGAGCTTTCTGTGAGTGAGTCACGACTGAACAGCTTTCTGTGAGTGAGTCAGTCCTGACCAGCTTTCTGTGAGTGAGTCAGTACTGACCAGCTCTCTGTGAGTGAGTCAGTACTGACCAGCTTTCTGTGAGTGAGTCAGTACTGACCAGCTTTCTGTGAGTGAGTCAGTACTGACCAGCTTTCTGTGAGTGAGTCAGTACTGACCAGCTCTCTGTGAGTGAGTCAGTACGGACCAGCTTTATGTGACAGAGTCAGTACTGACCATCTTTCTGTGAGTGAGTCAGTACTGACCAGCTCTCTGTCAGTGAGTCAGTACTGACCGGCTTTCTGTGAGTGAGTCAGTACTGACCAGCTTTCTGTGAGTGAGTCAGTACTGACCAGCTTTCTGTGAGTGAGTCAGTACTGACCAGCTCTCTGTGAGTGAGTCAGTACTGACCAGCTATATGTGACAGAGTCAGTACTGACCATCTTTCTGTGAGTGAGTCAATACTGACCAGCTCTCTGTCAGTGAGTCAGTACTGACCAACTTTCTGTGAGTGAGTCAGTACTGACAAGCTCTCTGTGAGTGAGTCAGTACTGACCAGCTCTCTGTGAGTGAGTCAGCACTGACCGTGTTACTGTGAGTGAGTCAGTACTGACCGGCTTTCTGTGAGTGAGTCAGTACTGACCAGCTCTCTGTGAGTGAGTCAGTACTGACCAACTTTCTGTGAGTGAGTCAGTACTGACCAGCTCTCTGTGAGTGAGTCAGTACTGACCAGCTCTCTGTGAGTAAGTCAGTACTGACCAGCTCTCTGTGAGTAAGTCAGTACTGACCAGCTCTCTGTGAGTGAGTCAGTACTGACCAGCTCTCTGTGAGTGAGTCATTACTGACCAGCTTTCTGTGAGTGAGTCAGTACTGACCAGCTCTCTGTGAGTGAGTCAATACTGACCGGCTTTCTGTGAGTGAGTCAGCACTGACCAACTTTCTGTGAGTGAGTCAGTACTGACCGTGTTACTGTGAGTGAGTCAGTACTGACCAGCTCTCTGTGAGTGAGTCAGTACTGACCGGCTTTCTGTGAGTGAGTCAGTACTGACCGGCTCTCTGTGAGTGAGTCAGTACTGACCGGCTTTCTGTGAGTGAGTCAGTAATGACCAGCTCTCTGTGAGTGAGTCAGTAATGACCAGCTCTCTGTGAGTGAGTCAGTACTGACCGTGTTACTGTGAGTGAGTCAGTACTGACCGGCTTTCTGTGAGTGAGTCAGTACTGACCGGCTCTCTGTGAGTGAGTCAGTACTGACCCGCTTTCTGTGAGTGAGTCAGCACTGACCAGCTCTCTGTGAGTGAGTCAGTACTGACCAGCTCTCTGTGAGTGAGTCAGTACTGACCAGCTCTCTGTGAGTGAGTCAGTACTGACCAGCTCTCTGTGAGTGAGTCAGTACTGACCAGCTCTCTGTGAGTGAGTCAGTACTGACCGTGTTACTGTGAGTGAGTCAGTACTGACCGGCTTTCTGTGAGTGAGTCAGTACTGACCAGCTCTCTGTGAGTGAGTCAGTACTGACCAACTTTCTGTGAGTGAGTCAGTACTGACAAGCTCTCTGTGAGTGAGTCAGTACTGACCAGCTCTCTGTGAGTGAGTCAGTACTGACCGTGTTACTGTGAGTGAGTCAGTACTGACCGGCTTTCTGTGAGTGAGTCAGTACTGACCAGCTCTCTGTGAGTGAGTCAGTACTGACCAACTTTCTGTGAGTGAGTCAGTACTGACCAGCTCTCTGTGAGTGAGTCAGTACTGACCAGCTCTCTGTGAGTAAGTCAGTACTGACCAGCTCTCTGTGAGTGAGTCAGTACTGATCAACTCTCTGTGAGTGAGTCATTACTGACCAGCTTTCTGTGAGTGAGTCAGTACTGACCAGCTCTCTGTGAGTGAGTCAATACTGACCGGCTTTCTGTGAGTGAGTCAGCACTGACCAACTTTCTGTGAGTGAGTCAGTACTGACCGTGTTACTGTGAGTGAGTCAGTACTGACCAGCTCTCTGTGAGTGAGTCAGTACTGACCGGCTTTCTGTGAGTGAGTCAGTACTGACCGGCTCTCTGTGAGTGAGTCAGTACAGACCGGCTTTCTGTGAGTGAGTCAGTAATGACCAGCTCTCTGTGAGTGAGTCAGTAATGACCAGCTCTCTGTGAGTGAGTCAGTACTGACCGTGTTACTGTGAGTGAGTCAGTACTGACCGGCTTTCTGTGAGTGAGTCAGTACTGACCGGCTCTCTGTGAGTGAGTCAGTACTGACCCGCTTTCTGTGAGTGAGTCAGCACTGACCAGCTCTCTGTGAGTGAGTCAGTACTGACCAGCTCTCTGTGAGTGAGTCAGTACTGACCAGCTCTCTGTGAGTGAGTCAGTACTGACCAGCTCTCTGTGAGTGAGTCAGTACTGACCGTGTTACTGTGAGTGAGTCAGTACTGACCGGCTCTCTGTGATTGAGTCAGTCCTGACCAGCTCTCTGTGAGTAAGTCAGTACTGACCAGCTCTCTGTGAGTGAGTCAGTACTGACCGGCTTTCTGTGAGTGAGTCAGTACTGACCAACTTTCTGTGAGTGAGTCATTACTGACCAACTTACTGTGAGTGAGTCAGTACTGACCAGCTCTCTGTGAGTGAGTCAGTACTGAACAAATTTCTGTGAGTGTGTAAGTACTGACCAGCTCTCTGTGAGTTAGTTAGTACTAACCAGCTCTCTGTGAGTTAGTCAGTACTGACCAGCTCTCTGTCAGTGAGTCAGTACTGACCAGCTTTCTGTGAGTGAGTCAGAACTGTCCGTGTTACTGTGAGTGAGTCAGTACTGACCAGCTCTCTGTGAGTGAGTCAATATTGACCGGGTTTCTGTGAGTGAGTCAGCACTGACCAACTTTCTGTGAGTGAGTCAGTACCGACCAGCTTTCTGTGAGTGAGTCAGTACTGACCAGCTTTCTGTGAGTGAGTCAGTACTGACCAGCTCTCTGTGAGTGAGTCAGTACTGACCAGCTCTCTGTGAGTGAGTCAGTACTGACCGTGTTACTGTGAGTGAGTCAGTACTGACCAGCTTTCTGTGAGTGAGTCAGTACTGACCAGCTCTCTGTGAGTGAGTCAGTACTGACCAGCTCTCTGTGAGTGAGTCAGTACTGACCAGCTCTCTGTGAGTGAGTCAGTACTGACCAGCTCTCTGTGAGTGAGTAAGTACTGACCAGCTCTCTGTGAGTGAGTCAGTACTGACCGTGTTACTGTGAGTGAGTCAGTACTGACCGGCTCTCTGTGAGTGAGTCAGTACTGACCAGCTCTCTGTGAGTGAGTCAGTACTGACCAGCTCTCTGTGAGTGAGTCAGTACTGACGAGCTTTCTGTGAGTGAGTCACGACTGAACAGCTTTCTGTGAGTGAGTCAGTACTGACCGTGTTACTGTGAGTAAGTCAGTACTGACCAGCTTTCTGTGAGTGAGTCAGTACTGACCAACTCTCTGTGAGTGAGTCAGTACTGACCAACTTTCTGTGAGTGAGTCAGTACTGACAAGCTCTCTGTGAGTGAGTCAGTACTGACTAGCTCTCTGTGTGTGAGTCAGTACTGACCGTGTTACTGTGAGTGAGTCAGTACAGACCGGCTTTCTGTGAGTGAGTCAGTACTGACCAGCTCTCTGTGAGTGAGTCAGTACTGACCAACTTTCTGTGAGTGAGTCAGTACTGACAAGCTCTCTGTGAGAGAGTCAGTACTGACCAGCTCTCTGTGAGTAAGTCAGTACTGACCAGCTCTCTGTGAGTGAGTCAGTACTGATCAACTCTCTGTGAGTGAGTCATTACTGACCAGCTTTCTGTGAGTGAGTCAGTACTGACCAGCTCTCTGTGAGTGAGTCAATACTGACCGGCTTTCTGTGAGTGAGTCAGTACTGACCAGCTCTCTGTGAGTGAGTCAGTAATGACCAGCTCTCTGTGAGTGAGTCAGTAATGACCAGCTCTCTGTGAGTGAGTCAGTACTGACCGTGTTACTGTGAGTGAGTCAGTACTGACCGGCTTTCTGTGAGTGAGTCAGTACTGACCGGCTCTCTGTGAGTGAGTGAGTACTGACCCGCTTTCTGTGAGTGAGTCAGCACTGACCAGCTCTCTGTGAGTGAGTCAGTACTGACCGTGTTACTGTGAGTGAGTCAGTACTGACCGGCTCTCTGTGAGTGAGTCAGTACTGACCAGCTCTCTGTGTGTGAGTCAGTACTGACCAGCTTTCTGTGAGTGAGTCAGTACTGACCAGCTCTCTGTGAGTGAGTCAGTACTGACCGTGTTACTGTGAGTGAGTCAGTACTGACCAGCTCTCTGTCAGTGAGTCAGTCCTGACCAGCTCTCTGTGAGTAAGTCAGTACTGACCAGCTCTCTGTGAGTGAGTCAGTACTGACCAGCTTTCTGTGAGTGAGTCAGTACTGACCAACTTTCTGTGAGTGAGTCATTACTGACCAACTTTCTGTGAGTGAGTCAGTACTGACGAGCTTTCTGTGAGTGAGTCAGTACTGACCAGCTCTCTGTGAGTGAGTCAGTACTGAACAAATTTCTGTGAGTGTGTAAGTACTGACCAGCTCTCTGTGAGTTAGTTAGTACTGACCAGCTCTCTGTGAGTGAGTCAGTACTGACCAGCTTTCTGTGAGTGAGTCAGTACTGACCAGCTTTCTGTGAGTGAGTCAGTACTGACCAGCTTTCTGTGAGTGAGTCAGTACTGACCAGCTTTATGTGAGTGAGTCAGTACTGACCGGCTCTCTGTGAGTGTGTCACGACTGAACAGCTTTCTGTGAGTGAGTCAGTACTGACCAGCTCTCTGTGAGTGAGTCAGTACTGAACAAATTTCTGTGAGTTAGTTAGTACTGACCAGCTCTCTGTGAGTGAGTTAGTACTGACCAGCTCTCTGTGAGTGAGTCAGTACTGACCAGCTTTCTGTGAGTGAGTCAGTACTGACCAGCTTTCTGTGAGTGAGTCAGTACTGACCAGCTCTCTGTGAGTGAGTCAGTACTGACCAGCTCTCTGTGAGTGAGTCAGTACTGACCGTGTTACTGTGAGTGAGTCAGTACTGACCGGCTCTCTGTGAGTGAGTCAGTACTGACCAGCTCTCTGTGAGTGAGTCAGTACTGACCAGCTCTCTGTGAGTGAGTCAGTACTGACGAGCTTTCTGTGAGTGAGTCACGACTGAACAGCTTTCTGTGAGTGAGTCAGTCCTGACCAGCTTTCTGTGAGTGAGTCAGTACTGACCAGCTCTCTGTGAGTGAGTCAGTACTGACCAGCTTTCTGTGAGTGAGTCAGTACTGACCAGCTTTCTGTGAGTGAGTCAGTACTGACCAGCTTTCTGTGAGTGAGTCAGTTCTGACCAGCTCTCTGTGAGTGAGTCAGTACGGACCAGCTTTATGTGACAGAGTCAGTACTGACCATCTTTCTGTGAGTGAGTCAGTACTGACCAGCTCTCTGTCAGTGAGTCAGTACTGACCGGCTTTCTGTGAGTGAGTCAGTACTGACCAGCTTTCTGTGAGTGAGTCAGTACTGACCAGCTTTCTGTGAGTGAGTCAGTACTGACCAGCTCTCTGTGAGTGAGTCAGTACTGACCAGCTATATGTGACAGAGTCAGTACTGACCATCTTTCTGTGAGTGAGTCAATACTGACCAGCTCTCTGTCAGTGAGTCAGTACTGACCGGCTTTCTGTGAGTGAGTCAGTACTGACCAACTTTCTGTGAGTGAGTAAGTACTGACCAGCTTTATGTGACAGAGTCAGTACTGACCGGCTTTCTGTGAGTGAGTCAGTACTGACCAGCTTTCTGTGAGTGAGGCAGTACTGACCGGCTTTCTGTGAGTGAGTCAGTACTGACCAGCTCTCTGTGAGTGAGTCAGTACTGACCAGCTCTCTGTGAGTGAGTCAGTACTGACCAGCTCTCTGTGAGTGAGTCAGTACTGACCAGCTCTCTGTGAGTGAGTCAGTACTGACCAGCTCTCTGTGAGTGAGTCAGTACTGACCGTGTTACTGTGAGTGAGTCAGTACTGACCGGCTTTCTGTGAGTGAGTCAGTACTGACCAGCTCTCTGTGAGTGAGTCAGTACTGACCAACATTCTGTGAGTGAGTCAGTACTGACAAGCTCTCTGTGAGTGAGTCAGTACTGACCAGCTCTCTGTGAGTGAGTCAGTACTGACCGTGTTACTGTGAGTGAGTCAGTACTGACCGGCTTTCTGTGAGTGAGTCAGTACTGACCAGCTCTCTGTGAGTGAGTCAGTACTGACCAACTTTCTGTGAGTGAGTCAGTACTGACCAGCTCTCTGTGAGTGAGTCAGTACTGACCAGCTCTCTGTGAGTAAGTCAGTACTGACCAGCTCTCTGTGAGTGAGTCAGTACTGATCAACTCTCTGTGAGTGAGTCATTACTGACCAGCTTTCTGTGAGTGAGTCAGTACTGACCAGCTCTCTGTGAGTGAGTCAATACTGACCGGCTTTCTGTGAGTGAGTCAGCACTGACCAACTTTCTGTGAGTGAGTCAGTACTGACCGTGTTACTGTGAGTGAGTCAGTACTGACCAGCTCTCTGTGAGTGAGTCAGTACTGACCGGCTTTCTGTGAGTGAGTCAGTACTGACCGGCTCTCTGTGAGTGAGTCAGTACTGACCGGCTTTCTGTGAGTGAGTCAGTAATGACCAGCTCTCTGTGAGTGAGTCAGTAATGACCAGCTCTCTGTGAGTGAGTCAGTACTGACCGTGTTACTGTGAGTGAGTCAGTACTGACCGGCTTTCTGTGAGTGAGTCAGTACTGACCGGCTCTCTGTGAGTGAGTCAGTACTGACCCGCTTTCTGTGAGTGAGTCAGCACTGACCAGCTCTCTGTGAGTGAGTCAGTACTGACCAGCTCTCTGTGAGTGAGTCAGTACTGACCAGCTCTCTGTGAGTGAGTCAGTACTGACCAGCTCTCTGTGAGTGAGTCAGTACTGACCAGCTCTCTGTGAGTGAGTCAGTACTGACCGTGTTACTGTGAGTGAGTCAGTACTGACCGGCTTTCTGTGAGTGAGTCAGTACTGACCAGCTCTCTGTGAGTGAGTCAGTACTGACCAACTTTCTGTGAGTGAGTCAGTACTGACAAGCTCTCTGTGAGTGAGTCAGTACTGACCAGCTCTCTGTGAGTGAGTCAGTACTGACCGTGTTACTGTGAGTGAGTCAGTACTGACCGGCTTTCTGTGAGTGAGTCAGTACTGACCAGCTCTCTGTGAGTGAGTCAGTACTGACCAACTTTCTGTGAGTGAGTCAGGACTGACCAGCTCTCTGTGAGTGAGTCAGTACTGACCAGCTCTCTGTGAGTAAGTCAGTACTGACCAGCTCTCTGTGAGTGAGTCAGTACTGATCAACTCTCTGTGAGTGAGTCATTACTGACCAGCTTTCTGTGAGTGAGTCAGTACTGACCAGCTCTCTGTGAGTGAGTCAATACTGACCGGCTTTCTGTGAGTGAGTCAGCACTGACCAACTTTCTGTGAGTGAGTCAGTACTGACCGTGTTACTGTGAGTGAGTCAGTACTGACCAGCTCTCTGTGAGTGAGTCAGTACTGACCGGCTTTCTGTGAGTGAGTCAGTACTGACCGGCTCTCTGTGAGTGAGTCAGTACAGACCGGCTTTCTGTGAGTGAGTCAGTAATGACCAGCTCTCTGTGAGTGAGTCAGTAATGACCAGCTCTCTGTGAGTGAGTCAGTACTGACCGTGTTACTGTGAGTGAGTCAGTACTGACCGGCTTTCTGTGAGTGAGTCAGTACTGACCGGCTCTCTGTGAGTGAGTCAGTACTGACCCGCTTTCTGTGAGTGAGTCAGCACTGACCAGCTCTCTGTGAGTGAGTCAGTACTGACCAGCTCTCTGTGAGTGAGTCAGTACTGACCAGCTCTCTGTGAGTGAGTCAGTACTGACCAGCTCTCTGTGAGTGAGTCAGTACTGACCGTGTTACTGTGAGTGAGTCAGTACTGACCGGCTCTCTGTGATTGAGTCAGTCCTGACCAGCTCTCTGTGAGTAAGTCAGTACTGACCAGCTCTCTGTGAGTGAGTCAGTACTGACCGGCTTTCTGTGAGTGAGTCAGTACTGACCAACTTTCTGTGAGTGAGTCATTACTGACCAACTTACTGTGAGTGAGTCAGTACTGACCAGCTCTCTGTGAGTGAGTCAGTACTGAACAAATTTCTGTGAGTGTGTAAGTACTGACCAGCTCTCTGTGAGTTAGTTAGTACTAACCAGCTCTCTGTGAGTTAGTCAGTACTGACCAGCTCTCTGTCAGTGAGTCAGTACTGACCAGCTTTCTGTGAGTGAGTCAGAACTGTCCGTGTTACTGTGAGTGAGTCAGTACTGACCAGCTCTCTGTGAGTGAGTCAATATTGACCGGCTTTCTGTGAGTGAGTCAGCACTGACCAACTTTCTGTGAGTGAGTCAGTACCGACCAGCTTTCTGTGAGTGAGTCAGTACTGACCAGCTTTCTGTGAGTGAGTCAGTACTGACCAGCTCTCTGTGAGTGAGTCAGTACTGACCAGCTCTCTGTGAGTGAGTCAGTACTGACCGTGTTACTGTGAGTGAGTCAGTACTGACCGGCTCTCTGTGAGTGAGTCAGTACTGACCAGCTCTCTGTGAGTGAGTCAGTACTGACCAGCTCTCTGTGAGTGAGTCAGTACTGACGAGCTTTCTGTGAGTGAGTCACGACTGAACAGCTTTCTGTGAGTGAGTCAGTACTGACCGTGTTACTGTGAGTAAGTCAGTACTGACCAGCTTTCTGTGAGTGAGTCAGTACTGACCAACTCTCTGTGAGTGAGTCAGTACTGACCAACTTTCTGTGAGTGAGTCAGTACTGACAAGCTCTCTGTGAGTGAGTCAGTACTGACCAGCTCTCTGTGAGTGAGTCAGTACTGACCGTGTTACTGTGAGTGAGTCAGTACAGACCGGCTTTCTGTGAGTGAGTCAGTACTGACCAGCTCTCTGTGAGTGAGTCAGTACTGACCAACTTTCTGTGAGTGAGTCAGTACTGACCAGCTCTCTGTGAGAGAGTCAGTACTGACCAGCTCTCTGTGAGAAAGTCAGTACAGACCAGCTCTCTGTGAGTGAGTCAGTACTGATCAACTCTCTGTGAGTGAGTCATTACTGACCAGCTTTCTGTGAGTGAGTCAGTACTGACCAGCTCTCTGTGAGTGAGTCAATACTGACCGGCTTTCTGTGAGTGAGTCAGCACTGACCAACTTTCTGTGAGTGAGTCAGTACTGACCGTGTTACTGTGAGTGAGTCAGTACTGACCAGCTCTCTGTGAGTGAGTCAGTACTGACCGGCTTTCTGTGAGTGAGTCAGTACTGACCGGCTCTCTGTGAGTGAGTCAGTACTGACCGGCTTTCTGTGAGTGAGTCAGTAATGACCAGCTCTCTGTGAGTGAGTCAGTAATGACCAGCTCTCTGTGAGTGAGTCAGTACTGACCGTGTTACTGTGAGTGAGTCAGTACTGACCGGCTTTCTGTGAGTGAGTCAGTACTGACCGGCTCTCTGTGAGTGAGTCAGTACTGACCCGCTTTCTGTGAGTGAGTCAGCACTGACCAGCTCTCTGTGAGTGAGTCAGTACTGACCGTGTTACTGTGAGTGATTCAGTACTGCCCGGCTCTCTGTGAGTGAGTCAGTACTGACCAGCTCTCTGTGTGTGAGTCAGTACTGACCAGCTTTCTGTGAGTGAGTCAGTACTGACCAGCTCTCTGTGAGTGAGTCAGTACTGACCGTGTTACTGTGAGTGAGTCAGTACTGACCGGCTCTCTGTGATTGAGTCAGTCCTGACCAGCTCTCTGTGAGTAAGTCAGTACTGACCAGCTCTCTGTGAGTGAGTCAGTACTGACCGGCTTTCTGTGAGTGAGTCAGTACTGACCAACTTTCTGTGAGTGAGTCATTACTGACCAACTTTCTGTGAGTGAGTCAGTACTGACGAGCTTTCTGTGAGTGAGTCAGTACTGACCAGCTCTCTGTGAGTGAGTCAGTACTGAACAAATTTCTGTGAGTGTGTAAGTACTGACCAGCTCTCTGTGAGTTAGTTAGTACTGACCAGCTCTCTGTGAGTGAGTCAGTACTGACCAGCTTTCTGTGAGTGAGTCAGTACTGACCAGCTCTCTGTGAGTGAGTCAGTACTGACCAGCTTTCTGTGAGTGAGTCAGTACTGACCAGCTTTCTGTGAGTGAGTCAGTACTGACCAGCTCTCTGTGAGTGAGTCACGACTGAACAGCTTTCTGTGAGTGAGTCAGTACTGACCAGCTCTCTGTGAGTGAGTCAGTACTGACCAGCTTTCTGTGAGTGAGTCAGTACTGACCAGCTCTCTGTGAGTGAGTCAGTACTGACCAGCTCTCTGTGAGTGAGTCAGTACTGACCGTGTTACTGTGAGTGAGTCAGTACTGACCGGCTCTCTGTCAGTGAGTCAGTACTGACCAGCTCTCTGTGAGTGAGTCAGTACTGACCAGCTCTCTGTGAGTGAGTCAGTACTGACGAGCTTTCTGTGAGTGAGTCACGACTGAACAGCTTTCTGTGAGTGAGTCAGTACTGACCAGCTCTCTGTGAGTGAGTCAGTACTGAACAAATTTCTGTGAGTGTGTAAGTACTGACCAGCTCTCTGTGAGTCAGTCAGTACTGACCAGCTCTCTGTGAGTGAGTCAGTACTGACCAGCTCTCTGTGAGTGAGTCAGTACTGACCAGCTTTCTGTGAGTGAGTCAGTACTGACCAGCTTTCTGTGAGTGAGTCAGTACTGACCAGCTCTCTGTGAGTGAGTCAGTACTGACCAGCTCTCTGTGAGTGAGTCAGTACTGACCGGCTTTCTGTGAGTGAGTCAGTCCTGACCAACTTTCTGTGAGTGAGTCAGTCCTGACCAGCTTTCTGTGAGTGAGTCAGTACTGACCAGCTTTCTGTGAGTGAGTCAGTACTGACCAGCTTTCTGTGAGTGAGTCAGTACTGACCTGCTTTCTGTGAGTGAGTCAGTACTGACCAGCTCTCTGTGAGTGAGTCAGTACGGACCAGCTTCATGTGACAGAGTCAGTACTGACCATCTTTCTGTGAGTGAGTCAGTACTGACCAGCTCTCTGTCAGTGAGTCAGTACTGACCGGCTTTCTGTGAGTGAGTCAGTACTGACCAGCTTTCTGTGAGTGAGTCAGTACTGACCAGCTTTCTGTGAGTGAGTCAGTACTGACCAGCTCTCTGTGAGTGAGTCAGTACTGACCAGCTATATGTGACAGAGTCAGTACTGACCATCTTTCTGTGAGTGAGTCAATACTGACCAGCTCTCTGTCAGTGAATCAGTACCGACCGGCTTTCTGTGAGTGAGTCAGTACTGACCAACTTTCTGTGAGTGAGTAAGTACTGACCAGCTTTATGTGACAGAGTCAGTACTGACCGGCTTTCTGTGAGTGAGTCAGTACTGACCAGCTTTCTGTGAGTGAGGCAGTACTGACCGGCTTTCTGTGAGTGAGTCAGTACTGACCAGCTCTCTGTGAGTGAGTCAGTACTGACCAGCTCTCTGTGAGTGAGTCAGTACTGACCAGCTCTCTGTGAGTGAGTCAGTACTGACCAGCTCTCTGTGAGTGAGTCAGTACTGACCAGCTCTCTGTGAGTGAGTCAGTACTGACCGTGTTACTGTGAGTGAGTCAGTACTGACCGGCTTTCTGTGAGTGAGTCAGTACTGACCAGCTCTCTGTGAGTGAGTCAGTACTGACCAACTTTCTGTGAGTGAGTCAGTACTGACAAGCTCTCTGTGAGTGAGTCAGTACTGACCAGCTCTCTGTGAGTGAGTCAGTACTGACCGTGTTACTGTGAGTGAGTCAGTACTGACCGGCTTTCTGTGAGTGAGTCAGTACTGACCAGCTCTCTGTGAGTGAGTCAGTACTGACCAACTTTCTGTGAGTGAGTCAGTACTGACCAGCTCTCTGTGAGTGAGTCAGTACTGACCAGCTCTCTGTGAGTAAGTCAGTACTGACCAGCTCTCTGTGAGTGAGTCAGTACTGATCAACTCTCTGTGAGTGAGTCATTACTGACCAGCTTTCTGTGAGTGAGTCAGTACTGACCAGCTCTCTGTGAGTGAGTCAATACTGACCGGCTTTCTGTGAGTGAGTCAGCACTGACCAACTTTCTGTGAGTGAGTCAGTACTGACCGTGTTACTGTGAGTGAGTCAGTACTGACCAGCTCTCTGTGAGTGAGTCAGTACTGACCGGCTTTCTGTCAGTGAGTCAGTACTGACCAGCTCTCTGTGAGTGAGTCAGTAATGACCGGCTTTCTGTGAGTGAGTCAGTAATGACCAGCTTTCTGTGAGTGAGTCAGTAATGATCGGGTTTCTGTGAGTGAGTCAGTACTGACCAGCTCTCTGTGAGTGAGTCAGTACTGACAAGCTCTCTGTGAGTGAGTCAGTACTGACCGTGTTACTGTGAGTGAGTCAGTACTGACCGGCTTTCTGTGAGTGAGTCAGTACTGACCGTGTTACTGTGACAAAGTCAGTACTGACCAGCTTTCTGTGAGTGAGTCAGTACTGACCAGCTTTCTGTGAGTGAGTCAGTCCTGACCAGCTTTCTGTGAGTGAGTCAGTACTGACCAGCTCTCTGTGAGTGAGTCAGTACTGACCAGCTTTATGTGACAGAGTCAGTACTGACCATCTTTCTGTGAGTGAGTCAGTACTGACCAGCTCTCTGTCAGTAAGTCAGTACTGACCAACTTTCTGTGAGTGAGTCTGTACTGACCAGCTTTATGTGACAGAGTCAGTACTGACCGGCTTTCTGTGAGTGAGTCAGTACTGACCAGCTTTCTGTGAGTGAGTCAGTACTGACCAGTTCTCTGTGAGTGAGTCAGTACTGACCAGCTCTCTGTGAGTGAGTCAGTACTGACCCGCTTTCTGTGAGTGAGTCAGTACTGAACGTGTTACTGTGAGTGAGTCAGTACTGACCGGCTTTCGGTGAGTGAGTCAGTACTGACCAGCTCTCTGTATGTGAGTCAGTACTGACCAGCTCTCTGTGAGTGAGTCAGTACTGACCAGCTCTCTGTGAGTGAGTCAGTACTGACCAGCTCTCTGTGAGTGAGTCAGTACTGACCAGCTCTCTCTGAGTGAGTCAGTACTGACCATGTTACTGTGAGTGAGTCAGTACTGACCGGCATTCTGTGAGTGAGTCAGTACTGACCAGCTCTCTGTGAGTGAGTCAGTACTGACCAGCTCTCTGTGAGTGAGTCAGTACTGACCAGCTCTCTGTGAGTGAGTCAGTACTGACCAGCTCTCTGTGAGTGAGTCAGTACTGACCGTGTTACTGTGAGTGAGTCAGTACTGACCGGCTCTCTGTGAGTGAGTCAGTACTGACCAGCTCTCTGTGAGTGAGTCACTACTGACCAGCTCTCTGTGAGTGAGTCAGTACTGACCGTGTTACTGTGAGTGAGTCAGTACTGACCGGCTCTCTGTGAGTGAGTCAGAACTGACCAGCTCTCTGTGAGTAAGTCAGTACTGACCAGCTTTCTGTGAGTGAGTCAGTACTGACCAGCTCTCTGTGAGTGAGTCAGTACTGACCGGCTTTCTGTGAGTGAGTCAGTACTGACCAACTTTCTGTGAGTGAGTCAGCACTGACCAACTTTCTGTGAGTGAGTCAGTACTGACCAGCTCTCTGTGAGTGAGTCAGTACTGACCAGCTTTCTGTGAGTGAGTCAGTACTGACCAGCTTTCTGTGAGTGAGTCAGTACTGATCGTGTTACTGTGAGTGAGTCAGTACTGACCAGCTTTCTGTGAGTGAGTCAGTACTGACCAGCTCTCTATGAGTGAGTCAGTACTGACCGGCTTTCTGTGAGTGAGTCAGTACTGACCAACTTTCTGTGAGTGAGTCAGTACTGACCAACTTTCTGTGAGTGAGTCAGTACTGACCAGCTCTCTGTGAGTGAGTCAGTACTGACCAGCTTTCTGTGAGTGAGTCAGTACTGACCAGCTTTCTGTGAGTGAGTCAGTACTGACCAGCTCTCTATGAGTGAGTCACGACTGACCAGCTTTCAGTGAGTGAGTCAGTACTGACCAGCTCTCTGTGAGTGAGTCAGTACTGACCAACTTTCTGTGAGTGTGTAAGTACTGACCAGCTCTCTGAGAGTAAGTCAGTACTGACCAGCTCTCTGTGAGTGAGTCAGTACTGACCAGCTCTCTATGAGTGAGTCAGTATTGACCAGCTTTCTGTGAGTGAGTCAGTACTGATCGTGTTACTGTGAGTGAGTCAGTACTGACCAGCTCTCTGTGAGTGAGTCAATACTGACCGGCATTCTGTGAGTGAGTCAGCGATGACCAACTTTCTGTGAGTGAGTCAGTACTGACCAGCTTTCTGTGAGTGAGTCAGTATTGACCAGCTTTCTGTGAGTGAGCCAGTACTGACCAGCTTTCTGTGAGTGAGTCAGTACTGACCCGCTTTCTGTGAGTGAGTCAGTACTGACCGGCTCTCTGTGAGTGAGGCAGTACTGACCAGCTGTCAGTGAGTGAGTCAGTACTGAGCAGCTTTCTGTGAGTGTGTCAGTACTGACCAGCTCTTTGTGAGTGAGTCAGTACTGACCCGCTTTCTGTGAGTGAGTCAGTACTGACCAGCTGTCAGTGAGTGAGTCAGTACTGAGCAGCTTTCTGTGAGTGTGTCAGTACTGACCAGCTCTCTGTGAGTGAGTCAGTACTGACCAGCTTTCTGTGAGTGTGTCAGTACTGACCAGATTTCTGTGAGTGAGTCAGTACTGACCGGCTTTCTGTCAGTGAGTCAGTACTGACCAGCTCTCTGTGAGTGAGTCAGTACTGACCGTGTTACTGTGAGTGAGTCAGTACTGACCGTGTTACTGTGAGTGAGTCAGTACTGACCGTGTTCCTGTGACAAAGTCAGTACTGACCAGCTTTCTGTGAGTGAGTCAGTACTGACCAGCTTTCTGTGAGTGAGTCAGTACTGACCAGCTTTCTGTGAGTGAGTCAGTACTGACCAGCTCTCTGTGAGTGAGTCAGTGCTGACCGTGTTACTGTGAGTGAGTCAGTACTGACCGTGTTACTGTGACAAAGTCAGTACTGACCAGCTTTCTGTGAGTGAGTCAGTACTGACCAGCTTTCTGTGAGTGAGTCAGTACTGACCAGCTTTCTGTGAGTGAGTCAGTACTGACCAGCTCTCTGTGAGTGAGTCAGTACTGACCAGCTTTATGTGACAGAGTCAGTACTGACCATCTTTCTGTGAGTGAGTCAGTACTGACCAGCTCTCTGTCAGTGAGTCAGTACTGACCAACTTTCTGTGAGTGAGTCAGTACTGACCAGCTTTATGTGACAGAGTCAGTACTGACCGGCTTTCTGTGAGTGAGTCAGTACTGACCAGCTTTCTGTGAGTGAGTCAGTACTGACCAGTTCTCTGTGAGTGAGTCAGTACTGACCAGCTCTCTGTGAGTGAGTCAGTACTGACCCGCTTTCTGTGAGTGAGTCAGTACTGACCGTGTTACTGTGAGTGAGTCAATACTGACCGGCTTTCTGTGAGTGAGTCAGTACTGACCAGCTCTCTGTGAGTGAGTCAGTACTGACCAGCTCTCTGTGAGTGAGTCAGTACTGACCAGCTCTCTGTGAGTGAGTCAGTACTGACCAGCTCTCTGTGAGTGAGTCAGTACTGACCAGCTCTCTCTGAGTGAGTCAGTACTGACCATGTTACTGTGAGTGAGTCAGTACTGACCGGCTTTCTGTGAGTAAGTCAGTACTGACCAGCTCTCTGTGAGTGAGTCAGTACTGACCAGCTCTCTGTGAGTGAGTCAGTACTGACCAGCTATCTGTGAGTGAGTCAGTACTGACCAGCTCTCTGTGAGTGAGTCAGTACTGACCGTATTACTGTGAGTGAGTCAGTACTGACCGGCTCTCTGTGAGTGAGTCAGTACTGACCAGCTCTCTGTGAGTGAGTCAGTACTGACCAGCTATCTGTGAGTGAGTCAGTACTGACCAGCTCTCTGTGAGTGAGTCAGTACTGACCGTGTTACTGAGAGTGAGTCAGTACTGACCGGCTCTCTGTGAGTGAGTCAGAACTGACCAGCTCTCTGTGAGTAAGTCAGTACTGACCAGCTCTCTGTGAGTGAGTCAGTACTGACCAGCTCTCTGTGAGTGAGTCAGTACTGACCAACTTTCTGTGAGTGAGTCAGCACTGACCAACTTTCTGTGAGTGAGTCAGTACTGACCAGCTCTCTGTGAGTGAGTCAGTACTGACCAGCTTTCTGTGAGTGAGTCACGACTGACCAGCTTTCTGTGAGTGAGTCAGTACTGACCAGCTCTCTGTGAGTGAGTCAGTACTGACCAACTTTCTTTGAGTGTGTAAGTACTGACCAGCTCTCTGAGGGTAAGTCAGTACTGACCAGCTATCTGTGAGTGAGTCAGTACTGACCAGCTTTCTGTGAGTGAGTCAGTACTGATCGTGTTACTGTGAGTGAGTCAGTACTGACCAGCTCTCTGTGAGTGAGTCAATACTGACCGGCTTTCTGTGAGTGAGTCAGTGCTGACCAGCTTTCTGTGAGTGAGTCAGTACTGACCAGCTCTCTGTGAGTGAGTCAGTACTGACCGGCTTTCTGTGAGTGAGTCAGTACTGACCAACTTTCTGTGAGTGAGTCAGTACTGACCAACTGTCTGTGAGTGAGTCAGTACTGACCAGCTCTCTGTGAGTGAGTCAGTACTGACCAGCTTTCTGTGAGTGAGTCAGTACTGACCAGCTTTCTGTGAGTGAGTCACGACTGACCAGCTTTCTGTGAGTGAGTCAGTACTGACCAGCTCTCTGTGAGTGAGTCAGTACTGACCAACTTTCTGTGAGTGTGTAAGTACTGACCAGCTCTCTGAGAGTAAGTCAGTACTGACCAGCTCTCTGTGAGTGAGTCAGTACTGACCAGCTCTCTGTGAGTGAGTCAGTACTGACCAGCTCTCTGTGAGTGAGTCAGTACTGACCAGCTCTCTGTGAGTGAGTCAGTACTGACCAGCTTTCTGTGAGTGAGTCAGTACTGATCGTGTTACTGTGAGTGAGTCAGTACTGACCAGCTCTCTGTGAGTGAGTCAATACTGACCGGCTTTCTGTGAGTGAGTCAGCGATGACCAACTTTCTGTGAGTGAGTCAGTACTGACCAGCTTTCTGTGAGTGAGTCAGTACTGACCAGCTTTCTGTGAGTGAGTCAGTACTGACCAGCTCTCTGTGAGTGAGTCAGTACTGACCAGCTTTATGTGACAGAGTCAGTACTGACCATCTTTCTGTGAGTGAGTCAGTACTGACCAGCTCTCTGTCAGTGAGTCAGTACTGACCGGCTTTCTGTGAGTGAGTCAGTACTGACCAACTTTCTGTGAGTGAGTCAGTACTGACCAGCTCTCTGTGAGTGAGTCAGTACTGACCAGCTTTCTGTGAGTGAGTCAATACTGACCAGCTCTCTGTGAGTGAGTCAGTACTGACCAGCTCTCTGTGAGTGAGTCAGTACTGACCGGCTTTCTGTGAGTGAGTCAGTACTGACCGGCTTTCTGTGAGTGAGTCAGTACTGACCAGCTCTCTGTGAGTGAGTCAGTACTGACCAACTTTCTGTGAGTGAGTCAGTACTGACCAGCTCTCTGTGAGTGAGTCAGTACTGACCAGCTCTCTGTGAGTGAGTCAGTACTGACCAGCTCTCTGTGAGTGAGTCAGTACTGACCGTGTTACTGTGAGTGAGTCAGTACTGACCGGCTCTCTGTGAGTGAGTCAGTACTGACCAGCTCTCTGTGAGTGAGTCAGTACTGACCAGCTCTCTGTGAGTGAGTCAGTACTGACCAGCTCTCTGTGAGTGAGTCAGTACTGACCGTGTTACTGTGAGTGAGTCAGTACTGACCGGCTCTCTGTGAGTGAGTCAGTACTGACCAGCTCTCTGTGAGTAAATCAGTACTGACCAGCTCTCTGTGAATGAGTCAGTACTGACCAGCTCTCTGTGAGTGAGTCAGTACTGACCAGCTTTCTGTGAGTGAGTCAGTACTGACCGGCTTTCTGTGAGTGAGTCAGTACTGACCAGCTCTCTGTGAGTGAGTCAGTACTGATCGTGTTACTGTGAGTGAGTCAGTACTGACCAGCTCTCTGTGAGTGAGTCAATACTGACCGGCTTTCTGTGAGTGAGTCAGCGATGACCAACTTTCTGTGAGTGAGTCAGTACTGACCAGCTTTCTGTGAGTGAGTCAGTACTGACCAGCTTTCTGTGAGTGAGTCAGTACTGACCAGCTTTCTGTGAGTGAGTCAGTACTGACCAGCTTTCTGTGAGTGAGTCAGTACTGACCAGCTCTCTGTGAGTGAGTCAGTACTGACCAGCTTTATGTGACAGAGTCAGTACTGACCATCTTTCTGTGAGTGAGTCAGTACTGACCAGCTCTCTGTCAGTGAGTCAGTACTGACCGGCTTTCTGTGAGTGAGTCAGTACTGACCAACTTTCTGTGAGTGAGTCAGTACTGACCAACTTTATGTGACAGAGTCAGTACTGACCGGCTTTCTGTGAGTGAGTCAGTACTGACCAGCTTTCTGTGAGTGAGTCAGTACTGACCAGCTCTCTGTGAGTGAGTCAGTACTGACCAGCTCTCTGTGAGTGAGTCAGTACTGACCGGCTTTCTGTGAGTGAGTCAGTACTGACCGGCTTTCTGTGAGTGAGTCAGTACTGACCAGCTCTCTGTGAGTGAGTCAGTACTGACCAGCTTTATGTGACAGAGTCAGTACTGACCATCTTTCTGTGAGTGAGTCAGTACTGACCAGCTCTCTGTCAGTGAGTCAGTACTGACCGGCTTTCTGTGAGTGAGTCAGTACTGACCAACTTTCTGTGAGTGAGTCAGTACTGACCAACTTAATGTGACAGAGTCAGTACTGACCGGCTTTCTGTGAGTGAGTCAGTACTGACCAGCTTTCTGTGAGTGAGTCAATACTGACCAGCTCTCTGTGAGTGAGTCAGTACTGACCAGCTCTCTGTGAGTGAGTCAGTACTGACCGGCTTTCTGTGAGTGAGTCAGTACTGACCGGCTTTCTGTGAGTGAGTCAGTACTGACCAGCTCTCTGTGAGTGAGTCAGTACTGACCAACTTTCTGTGAGTGAGTCAGTACTGACCAGCTCTCTGTGAGTGAGTCAGTACTGACCAGCTCTCTGTGAGTGAGTCAGTACTGACCAGCTCTCTGTGAGTGAGTCAGTACTGACCGTGTTACTGTGAGTGAGTCAGTACTGACCGGCTCTCTGTGAGTGAGTCAGTACTGACCAGCTCTCTGTGAGTGAGTCAGTACTGACCAGCTCTCTGTGAGTGAGTCAGTACTGACCAGCTCTCTGTGAGTGAGTCAGTACTGACCGTGTTACTGTGAGTGAGTCAGTACTGACCGGCTCTCTGTGAGTGAGTCAGTACTGACCAGCTCTCTGTGAGTAAATCAGTACTGACCAGCTCTCTGTGAGTGAGTCAGTACTAACCAGCTCTCTGTGAGTGAGTCAGTACTGACCAGCTTTCTGTGAGTGAGTCAGTACTGACCGGCTTTCTGTGAGTGAGTCAGTACTGACCAGCTCTCTGTGAGTGAGTCAGTACTGATCGTGTTACTGTGAGTGAGTCAGTACTGACCAGCTCTCTGTGAGTGAGTCAATACTGACCGGCTTTCTGTGAGTAAGTCAGCGATGACCAACTTTCTGTGAGTGAGTCAGTACTGACCAGCTTTCTGTGAGTGAGTCAGTACTGACCAGCTTTCTGTGAGTGAGTCAGTACTGACCAGCTTTCTGTGAGTGTGTCAGTACTGACCAGCTCTCTGTGAGTGAGTCAGTACTGACCAGCTTTATGTGACAGAGTCAGTACTGACCATCTTTCTGTGAGTGAGTCAGTACTGACCAGCTCTCTGTCAGTGAGTCAGTACTGACCGGCTTTCTGTGAGTGAGTCAGTACTGACCAACTTTCTGTGAGTGACTCAGTACTGACCAACTTTATGTGACAGAGTCAGTACTGACCGGCTTTCTGTGAGTGCGTCAGTACTGACCAGCTTTCTGTGAGTGAGTCAGTACTGACCAGCTCTCTGTGAGTGAGTCAGTACTGACCAGCTCTCTGTGAGTGAGTCAGTACTGACCGGCTTTCTGTGAGTGAGTCAGTACTGACCGGCTTTCTGTGAGTGAGTCAGTACTGACCAGCTCTCTGTGAGTGAGTCAGTACTGACCAACTTTCTGTGAGTGAGTCAGTACTGACCAGCTCTCTGTGAGTGAGTCAGTACTGACCAGCTCTCTGTGAGTGAGTCAGTACTGACCAGCTCTCTGTGAGTGAGTCAGTACTGACCGTGTTACTGTGAGTGAGTCAGTACTGACCGGCTCTCTGTGAGTGAGTCAGTACTGACCAGCTCTCTGTGAGTGAGTCAGTACTGACCAGCTCTCTGTGAGTGAGTCAGTACTGACCAGCTCTCTGTGAGTGAGTCAGTACTGACCGTGTTACTGTGAGTGAGTCAGTACTGACCGGCTCTCTGTGAGTGAGTCAGTACTGACCAGCTCTCTGTGAGTAAATCAGTACTGACCAGCTCTCTGTGAGTGAGTCAGTACTGACCAGCTCTCTGTGAGTGAGTCAGTACTGATCGTGTTACTGTGAGTGAGTCAGTACTGACCAGCTCTCTGTGAGTGAGTCAATACTGACCGGCTTTCTGTGAGTGAGTCAGCGATGACCAACTTTCTGTGAGTGAGTCAGTACTGACCAGCTCTCTGTGAGTGAGTCAGTACTGACCAGCTTTCTGTGAGTGAGTCAGTACTGACCAGCTTTCTGTGAGTGAGTCAGTACTGACCAGCTTTCTGTGAGTGAGTCAGTACTGACCAGCTTTCTGTGAGTGAGTCAGTACTGACCAACTTTCTGTGAGTGAGTCAGTACTGACCAACTTTATGTGACAGAGTCAGTACTGACCGGCTTTCTGTGAGTGCGTCAGTACTGACCAGCTTTCTGTGAGTGAGTCAGTACTGACCAGCTCTCTGTGAGTGAGTCAGTACTGACCAGCTCTCTGTGAGTGAGTCAGTACTGACCTGCTTTCTGTGAGTGAGTCAGTACTGACCGGCTTTCTGTGAGTGAGTCAGTACTGACCAGCTCTCTGTGAGTGAGTCAGTACTGATCGTGTTACTGTGAGTGAGTCAGTACTGACCAGCTCTCTGTGAGTGAGTCAATACTGACCGGCTTTCTGTGAGTGAGTCAGCGATGACCAACTTTCTGTGAGTGAGTCAGTACTGACCAGCTTTCTGTGAGTGAGTCAGTACTGACCAGCTTTCTGTGAGTGAGTCAGTACTGACCAGCTTTCTGTGAGTGAGTCAGTACTGACCAGCTTTCTGTGAGTGTGTCAGTACTGACCAGCTCTCTGTGAGTGAGTCAGTACTGACCAGCTTTATGTGACAGAGTCAGTACTGACCATCTTTCTGTGAGTGAGTCAGTACTGACCAGCTCTCTGTCAGTGAGTCAGTACTGACCGGCTTTCTGTGAGTGAGTCAGTACTGACCAACTTTCTGTGAGTGACTCAGTACTGACCAACTTTATGTGACAGAGTCAGTACTGACCGGCTTTCTGTGAGTGCGTCAGTACTGACCAGCTTTCTGTGAGTGAGTCAGTACTGACCAGCTCTCTGTGAGTGAGTCAGTACTGACCAGCTCTCTGTGAGTGAGTCAGTACTGACCGGCTTTCTGTGAGTGAGTCAGTACTGACCGGCTTTCTGTGAGTGAGTCAGTACTGACCAGCTCTCTGTGAGTGAGTCAGTACTGACCAACTTTCTGTGAGTGAGTCAGTACTGACCAGCTTTCTGTGAGTGAGTCAGTACTGACCAGCTTTCTGTGAGTGTGTCAGTACTGACCAGCTCTCTGTGAGTGAGTCAGTACTGACCAGCTTTATGTGACAGAGTCAGTACTGACCATCTTTCTGTGAGTGAGTCAGTACTGACCAGCTCTCTGTCAGTGAGTCAGTACTGACCGGCTTTCTGTGAGTGAGTCAGTACTGACCAACTTTCTGTGAGTGACTCAGTACTGACCAACTTTATGTGACAGAGTCAGTACTGACCGGCTTTCTGTGAGTGCGTCAGTACTGACCAGCTTTCTGTGAGTGAGTCAGTACTGACCAGCTCTCTGTGAGTGAGTCAGTACTGACCAGCTCTCTGTGAGTGAGTCAGTACTGACCGGCTTTCTGTGAGTGAGTCAGTACTGACCGGCTTTCTGTGAGTGAGTCAGTACTGACCAGCTCTCTGTGAGTGAGTCAGTACTGACCAACTTTCTGTGAGTGAGTCAGTACTGACCAGCTCTCTGTGAGTGAGTCAGTACTGACCAGCTCTCTGTGAGTGAGTCAGTACTGACCAGCTCTCTGTGAGTGAGTCAGTACTGACCGTGTTACTGTGAGTGAGTCAGTACTGACCGGCTCTCTGTGAGTGAGTCAGTACTGACCAGCTCTCTGTGAGTGAGTCAGTACTGACCAGCTCTCTGTGAGTGAGTCAGTACTGACCAGCTCTCTGTGAGTGAGTCAGTACTGACCGTGTTACTGTGAGTGAGTCAGTACTGACCGGCTCTCTGTGAGTGAGTCAGTACTGACCAGCTCTCTGTGAGTAAATCAGTACTGACCAGCTCTCTGTGAGTGAGTCAGTACTGACCAGCTCTCTGTGAGTGAGTCAGTACTGATCGTGTTACTGTGAGTGAGTCAGTACTGACCAGCTCTCTGTGAGTGAGTCAATACTGACCGGCTTTCTGTGAGCGAGTCAGCGATGACCAACTTTCTGTGAGTGAGTCAGTACTGACCAGCTCTCTGTGAGTGAGTCAGTACTGACCAGCTTTCTGTGAGTGAGTCAGTACTGACCAGCTTTCTGTGAGTGAGTCAGTACTGACCAGCTTTCTGTGAGTGAGTCAGTACTGACCAGCTTTCTGTGAGTGAGTCAGTACTGACCAACTTTCTGTGAGTGAGTCAGTACTGACCAACTTTATGTGACAGAGTCAGTACTGATCGGCTTTCTGTGAGTGCGTCAGTACTGACCAGCTTTCTGTGAGTGAGTCAGTACTGACCAGCTCTCTGTGAGTGAGTCAGTTCTGACCAGCTCTCTGTGAGTGAGTCAGTACTGACCGGCTTTCTGTGAGTGAGTCAGTACTGACCGGCTTTCTGTGAGTGAGTCAGTACTGACCAGCTCTCTGTGAGTGAGTCAGTACTGACCAACTTTCTGTGAGTGAGTCAGTACTGACCAGCTCTCTGTGAGTGAGTCAGTACTGACCAGCTCTCTGTGAGTGAGTCAGTACTGACCAGCTCTCTGTGAGTGAGTCAGTACTGACCGTGTTACTGTGAGTGAGTCAGTACTGACCGGCTCTCTGTGAGTGAGTCAGTACTGACCAGCTCTCTGTGAGTGAGTCAGTACTGACCAGCTCTCTGTGAGTGAGTCAGTACTGACCAGCTCTCTGTGAGTGAGTCAGTACTGACCGTGTTACTGTGACTGAGTCAGTACTGACCGGCTCTCTGTGAGTGAGTCAGTACTGACCAGCTCTCTGTGAGTAAATCAGTACTGACCAGCTCTCTGTGAGTGAGTCAGTACTGACCAGCTCTCTGTGAGTGAGTCAGTACTGATCGTGTTACTGTGAGTGAGTCAGTACTGACCAGCTCTCTGTGAGTGAGTCAATACTGACCGGCTTACTGTGAGTGAGTCAGCGATGACCAACTTTCTGTGAGTGAGTCAGTACTGACCAGCTTTCTGTGAGTGAGTCAGTACTGACCAGCTTTCTGTAAGTGAGTCAGTACTGACCAGCTTTCTGTGAGTGAGTCAGTACTGACCAGCTTTCTGTGAGTGAGTCAGTACTGACCAGCTCTCTGTGAGTGAGTCAGTACTGACCAGCTTTATGTGACAGAGTCAGTACTGACCATCTTTCTGTGAGTGAGTCAGTACTGACCAGCTCTCTGTCAGTGAGTCAGTACTGACCAACTTTCTGTGAGTGAGTCAGTACTGACCAACTTTATGTGACAGAGTCAGTACTGACCGGCTTTCTGTGAGTGAGTCAGCGATGACCAACTTTCTGTGAGTGAGTCAGTACTGACCAGCTTTCTGTGAGTGAGTCAGTACTGACCAGCTTTCTGTGAGTGAGTCAGTACTGACCAGCTTTCTGTGAGTGAGTCAGTACTGACCAGCTTTCTGTGAGTGTGTCAGTACTGACCAGCTTTATGTGACAGAGTCAGTACTGACCATCTTTCTGTGAGTGAGTCAGTACTGACCAGCTCTCTGTCAGTGAGTCAGTACTGACCGGCTTTCTGTGAGTGAGTCAGTACTGACCAACTTTCTGTGAGTGACTCAGTACTGACCAACTTTATGTGACAGAGTCAGTACTGACCGGCTTTCTGTGAGTGCGTCAGTACTGACCAGCTTTCTGTGAGTGAGTCAGTACTGACCAGCTCTCTGTGAGTGAGTCAGTACTGACCAGCTCTCTGTGAGTGAGTCAGTACTGACCGGCTTTCTGTGAGTGAGTCAGTACTGACCGGCTTTCTGTGAGTGAGTCAGTACTGACCAGCTCTCTGTGAGTGAGTCAGTACTGACCAACTTTCTGTGAGTGAGTCAGTACTGACCAGCTCTCTGTGAGTGAGTCAGTACTGACCAGCTCTCTGTGAGTGAGTCAGTACTGACCAGCTCTCTGTGAGTGAGTCAGTACTGACCGTGTTACTGTGAGTGAGTCAGTACTGACCGGCTCTCTGTGAGTGAGTCAGTACTGACCAGCTCTCTGTGAGTGAGTCAGTACTGACCAGCTCTCTGTGAGTGAGTCAGTACTGACCAGCTCTCTGTGAGTGAGTCAGTACTGACCGTGTTACTGTGAGTGAGTCAGTACTGACCGGCTCTCTGTGAGTGAGTCAGTACTGACCAGCTCTCTGTGAGTAAATCAGTACTGACCGGCTCTCTGTGAGTGAGTCAGTACTGACCAGCTCTCTGTGAGTAAATCAGTACTGACCAGCTCTCTGTGAGTGAGTCAGTACTGACCAGCTCTCTGTGAGTGAGTCAGTACTGATCGTGTTACTGTGAGTGAGTCAGTACTGACCAGCTCTCTGTGAGTGAGTCAATACTGACCGGCTTTCTGTGAGTGAGTCAGCGATGACCAACTTTCTGTGAGTGAGTCAGTACTGACCAGCTTTCTGTGAGTGAGTCAGTACTGACCAGCTTTCTGTGAGTGAGTCAGTACTGACCAGCTTTCTGTGAGTGAGTCAGTACTGACCAACTTTCTGTGAGTGAGTCAGTACTGACCAACTTTATGTGACAGAGTCAGTACTGACCGGCTTTCTGTGAGTGCGTCAGTACTGACCAGCTTTCTGTGAGTGAGTCAGTACTGACCAGCTCTCTGTGAGTGAGTCAGTACTGACCAGCTCTCTGTGAGTGAGTCAGTACTGACCGGCTTTCTGTGAGTGAGTCAGTACTGACCGGCTTTCTGTGAGTGAGTCAGTACTGACCAGCTCTCTGTGAGTGAGTCAGTACTGACCAACTTTCTGTGAGTGAGTCAGTACTGACCAGCTCTCTGTGAGTGAGTCAGTACTGACCAGCTCTCTGTGAGTGAGTCAGTACTGACCAGCTCTCTGTGAGTGAGTCAGTACTGACCGTGTTACTGTGAGTGAGTCAGTACTGACCGGCTCTCTGTGAGTGAGTCAGTACTGACCAGCTCTCTGTGAGTGAGTCAGTACTGACCAGCTCTCTGTGAGTGAGTCAGTACTGACCAGCTCTCTGTGAGTGAGTCAGTACTGACCGTGTTACTGTGAGTGAGTCAGTACTGACCGGCTCTCTGTGAGTGAGTCAGTACTGACCAGCTCTCTGTGAGTAAATCAGTACTGACCAGCTCTCTGTGAGTGAGTCAGTACTGACCAGCTCTCTGTGAGTGAGTCAGTACTGATCGTGTTACTGTGAGTGAGTCAGTACTGACCAGCTCTCTGTGAGTGAGTCAATACTGACCGGCTTACTGTGAGTGAGTCAGCGATGACCAACTTTCTGTGAGTGAGTCAGTACTGACCAGCTTTCTGTGAGTGAGTCAGTACTGACCAGCTTTCTGTAAGTGAGTCAGTACTGACCAGCTTTCTGTGAGTGAGTCAGTACTGACCAGCTTTCTGTGAGTGAGTCAGTACTGACCAGCTCTCTGTGAGTGAGTCAGTACTGACCAGCTTTATGTGACAGAGTCAGTACTGACCATCTTTCTGTGAGTGAGTCAGTACTGACCAGCTCTCTGTCAGTGAGTCAGTACTGACCAACTTTCTGTGAGTGAGTCAGTACTGACCAACTTTATGTGACAGAGTCAGTACTGACCGGCTTTCTGTGAGTGCGTCAGTACTGACCAGCTTTCTGTGAGTGAGTCAGTACTGACCAGCTCTCTGTGAGTGAGTCAGTACTGACCAGCTCTCTGTGAGTGAGTCAGTACTGACCGGCTTTCTGTGAGTGAGTCAGTACTGACCGGCTTTCTGTGAGTGAGTCAGTACTGACCAGCTCTCTGTGAGTGAGTCAGTACTGACCAGCTCTCTGTGAGTGAGTCAGTACTGACCAGCTCTCTGTGAGTGAGTCAGTACTGACCAGCTCTCTGTGAGTGAGTCAGTACTGACCGTGTTACTGTGAGTGAGTCAGTACTGACCGGCTCTCTGTGAGTGAGTCAGTACTGACCAGCTCTCTGTGAGTGAGTCAGTACTGACCAGCTCTCTGTGAGTGAGTCAGTACTGACCAGCTCTCTGTGAGTGAGTCAATACTGACCGGCTCTCTGTGAGTGAGTCAGTACTGACCAGCTCTCTGTGAGTGAGTCAGTACTGACCGTGTTACTGTGAGTGAGTCAGTACTGACTGGCTCTCTGTGAGTGAGTCAGTACTGACCAGCTCTCTGTGAGTAAGTCAGTACTGACCAGCTCTCTGTGAGTGAGTCAGTACTGACAAGCTCTCTGTGAGTGTGTCAGTAGTGACCAGCTTTCTGTGAGTGAGTCAGTACTGACCGGCTTTCTGTGAGTGAGTCAGTACTGACCAGCTCTCTGTGAGTGAGTCAGTACTGACCGGCTTTCTGTGAGTGAGTCAGTACTGACCAACTTTCTGTGAGTGAGTCAGTACTGACCAACTTTCTGTGAGTGAGTCAGTACTGACCAGCTCTCTGTGAGTGAGTCAGTACTGACCAACTTTCTGTGAGTGAGTCAGTACTGACCAGCTCTCTGTGAGTGAGTCAGTACTGACCGGCTCTCTGTGAGTGAGTCAGTACTGACCAACTTTCTGTGAGTGAGTCAGTAATGACCAGCTCTCTGTGAGTGAGTCAGTACTGACCAGCTCTCTGTGAGTGAGTCAGTACTGACCAGCTCTTTGTGAGTGAGTCAGTACTGACCGGCTCTCTGTGAGTGAGTCAGTACTGACCTTTGTTACTGTGAGTGAGTCAGTACTGACCAGCTCTCTGTGAGTGAGTCAGTACTGACCGTGTTGCTATGAGTGAGTCCGTCCTGACCGTGTTACTGTGAGTGTGTCAGTGCTGACCGTGTTACTGTGAGTGAGTCAGTACTGACCGTGTTACTGTGAGTGAGTCAGTACTGACCGGCTCTCTGTGAGTGAGTCAGTACTGACCAGCTCTCTGTGAGTGAGTCAGTACTGACCTTTGTTACTGTGAGTGAGTCAGTACTGACCAGCTCTCTGTGAGTGAGTCAGTACTGACCAGCTCTCTGTGAGTGAGTCAGTGCTGACCGTGTTACTGTGACTGAGTCAGTACTGACCGTGTTACTGTGAGTGAGTCAGTACTGACCAGCTCTCTGCGAGTGAGTCAGTACTGACCAGCTCTCTGTGAGTGAGTCAGTGCTGACCGTGTTACTGTGACTGAGTCAGTACTGACCGTGTTACTGTGAGTGAGTCAGTACTGACCGTGTTACTGTGAGTGAGTCAGTGCTGTCCGTGTTACTCTGAATTTTTCTGTACTGACCGTGTTACTGTGAGTGAGTCAGTACTGACCAGCTCTCTGTGAGTGAGTCAGTACTGACCAGCTCTCTGTGAGTGAGTCAGTACTGACCGTGTTACTGTGAGTGAGTCAGTACTGACCGGCTCTCTGTGAGTGAGTCAGTACTGACCAGCTCTCTGTGAGTAAATCAGTACTGACCAGCTCTCTGTGAGTGAGTCAGTACTGACCAGCTCTCTGTGAGTGAGTCAGTACTGATCGTGTTACTGTGAGTGAGTCAGTACTGACCAGCTCTCTGTGAGTGAGTCAATACTGACCGGCTTTCTGTGAGTGAGTCAGCGATGACCAACTTTCTGTGAGTGAGTCAGTACTGACCAGCTTTCTGTGAGTGAGTCAGTACTGACCAGCTTTCTGTGAGTGAGTCAGTACTGACCAGCTTTCTGTGAGTGAGTCAGTACTGACCAACTTTCTGTGAGTGAGTCAGTACTGACCAACTTTATGTGACAGAGTCAGTACTGACCGGCTTTCTGTGAGTGCGTCAGTACTGACCAGCTTTCTGTGAGTGAGTCAGTACTGACCAGCTCTCTGTGAGTGAGTCAGTACTGACCAGCTCTCTGTGAGTGAGTCAGTACTGACCGGCTTTCTGTGAGTGAGTCAGTACTGACCGGCTTTCTGTGAGTGAGTCAGTACTGACCAGCTCTCTGTGAGTGAGTCAGTACTGACCAACTTTCTGTGAGTGAGTCAGTACTGACCAGCTCTCTGTGAGTGAGTCAGTACTGACCAGCTCTCTGTGAGTGAGTCAGTACTGACCAGCTCTCTGTGAGTGAGTCAGTACTGACCGTGTTACTGTGAGTGAGTCAGTACTGACCGGCTCTCTGTGAGTGAGTCAGTACTGACCAGCTCTCTGTGAGTGAGTCAGTACTGACCAGCTCTCTGTGAGTGAGTCAGTACTGACCAGCTCTCTGTGAGTGAGTCAGTACTGACCGTGTTACTGTGAGTGAGTCAGTACTGACCGGCTCTCTGTGAGTGAGTCAGTACTGACCAGCTCTCTGTGAGTAAATCAGTACTGACCAGCTCTCTGTGAGTGAGTCAGTACTGACCAGCTCTCTGTGAGTGAGTCAGTACTGATCGTGTTACTGTGAGTGAGTCAGTACTGACCAGCTCTCTGTGAGTGAGTCAATACTGACCGGCTTACTGTGAGTGAGTCAGCGATGACCAACTTTCTGTGAGTGAGTCAGTACTGACCAGCTTTCTGTGAGTGAGTCAGTACTGACCAGCTTTCTGTAAGTGAGTCAGTACTGACCAGCTTTCTGTGAGTGAGTCAGTACTGACCAGCTTTCTGTGAGTGAGTCAGTACTGACCAGCTCTCTGTGAGTGAGTCAGTACTGACCAGCTTTATGTGACAGAGTCAGTACTGACCATCTTTCTGTGAGTGAGTCAGTACTGACCAGCTCTCTGTCAGTGAGTCAGTACTGACCAACTTTCTGTGAGTGAGTCAGTACTGACCAACTTTATGTGACAGAGTCAGTACTGACCGGCTTTCTGTGAGTGCGTCAGTACTGACCAGCTCTCTGTGAGTGAGTCAGTACTGACCGTGTTACTGTGAGTGAGTCAGTACTGACCGGCTCTCTGTGAGTGAGTCAATACTGACCGGCTCTCTGTGAGTGAGTCAGTACTGACCAGCTCTCTGTGAGTGAGTCAGTACTGACCGTGTTACTGTGAGTGAGTCAGTACTGACCGGCTCTCTGTGAGTGAGTCAGTGCTGACCAGCTCTCTGTGAGTAAGTCAGTACTGACCAGCTCTCTGTGAGTGAGTCAGTACTGACAAGCTCTCTGTGAGTGTGTCAGTACTGACCAGCTTTCTGTGAGTGAGTCAGTACTGACCGGCTTTCTGTGAGTGAGTCAGTACTGACCAGCTCTCTGTGAGTGAGTCAGTACTGACCGGCTTTCTGTGAGTGAGTCAGTACTGACCAACTTTCTGTGAGTGAGTCAGTACTGACCAACTTTCTGTGAGTGAGTCAGTACTGACCAGCTCTCTGTGAGTGAGTCAGTACTGACCAACTTTCTGTGAGTGAGTCAGTACTGACCAGCTCCCTGTGAGTGAGTCAGTACTGACCGGCTCTCTGTGAGTGAGTCAGTACTGACCAACTTTCTGTGAGTGAGTCAGTAATGACCAGCTCTCTGTGAGTGAGTCAGTACTGACCAGCTCTCTGTGAGTGAGTCAGTACTGACCAGCTCTTTGTGAGTGAGTCAGTACTGACCGGCTCTCTGTGAGTGAGTCAGTACTGACCTTTGTTACTGTGAGTGAGTCAGTACTGACCAGCTCTCTGTGAGTGAGTCAGTACTGACCGTGTTGCTATGAGTGAGTCCGTCCTGACCGTGTTACTGTGAGTGTGTCAGTGCTGACCGTGTTACTGTGAGTGAGTCAGTACTGACCGTGTTACTGTGAGTGAGTCAGTACTGACCGGCTCTCTGTGAGTGAGTCAGTACTGACCAGCTCTCTGTGAGTGAGTCAGTACTGACCTTTGTTACTGTGAGTGAGTCAGTACTGACCAGCTCTCTGTGAGTGAGTCAGTACTGACCAGCTCTCTGTGAGTGAGTCAGTGCTGACCGTGTTACTGTGACTGAGTCAGTACTGACCGTGTTACTGTGAGTGAGTCAGTACTGACCAGCTCTCTGTGAGTGAGTCAGTGCTGACCGTGTTACTGTGACTGAGTCAGTACTGACCGTGTTACTGTGAGTGAGTCAGTACTGACCGTGTTACTGTGAGTGAGTCAGTGCTGTCCGTGTTACTCTGAATTTTTCTGTACTGACCGTGTTACTGTGAGTGAGTCAGTACTGACCGTGTCACTGTGAGTGAGTCAGTACTGACCAGCTCTCTGTGAGTGAGTCAGTGCTGACCGTGTTACTGTGAGTGAGTCAGTACTGACCAGCTCTCTGTGAGTGAGTCAGTACTGACCAGCTCTCTGTGAGTGAGTCAGTACTGACCGTGTTACTGTGAGTGAGTCAGTACTGACCGGCTTTCTGTGAGTGAGTCAGTACTGACCGTGTTACTGCGAGTGAGTCAGTACTGACCAGCTCTCTGTGAGTGAGTCAGTACTGACCGTGTTACTGTGAGTGAGTCAGTACTGACCGGCTTTCTGTGAGTGAGTCAGTACTGACCGTGTTACTGTGAGTGAGTCAGTACTGACCGTGTTACTGCGAGTGAGTCAGTACTGACCAGCTTTCTGTGAGTGAGTCAGTACTGACCGTGTTGCTATGAGTGAGTCAGTGCTGACCGTGTTACTCTGAATTTTTCTGTACTGACCGTGTTACTGTGAGTGAGTCAGTACTGACCGTGTTACTGTGAGTGAGTCAGTGCTGACCGTGTTACTGCGAGTGAGTCAGTACTGACCAGCTTTCTGTGAGTGAGTCAGTACTGACCAGCTTTCTGTGAGTGAGTCAGTGCTGACCGTGTTACTGTGAGTGAGTCAGTACTGACCGTGTCACTGTGAGTGAGTCAGTACTGACCAGCTCTCTGTGAGTGAGTCAGTGCTGACCGTGTTACTGTGAGTGAGTCAGTACTGACCGTGTTACTGCGAGTGAGTCAGTACTGACCAGCTCTCTGTGAGTGAGTCAGTACTGACCAGCTCTCTGTGAGTGAGTCAGTACTGACCGTGTTACTGTGAGTGAGTCAGTACTGACCGTGTTGCTATGAGTGAGTCAGTGCTGTCCGTGTTACTCTGAATTTTTCTGTACTGACCGTGTTACTGTGAGTGAGTCAGTACTGACCGTGTCACTGTGAGTGAGTCAGTACTGACCGGCTCTCTGTGAGTGAGTCAGTACTGACCGGCTTTCTGTGAGTGAGTCAGTACTGACCGTGTCACTGTGAGTGAGTCAGTACTGACCGGCTCTCTGTGAGTGAGTCAGTACTGACCGTGTTACTGTGAATGAGTCAGTGCTGACCGTGTCACTGTGAGTGAGTCAGTGCTGACCCTGTTACTGTGAGTGAGTCAGTGCTGACCCTGTTACTGTGAGTGAGTCAGTACTGACCGTGTTACTGTGAGTGAGTCAGTGCTGACCTGCTTTCTCTCAATGTGAGGTGATGCATTTCGTAATAAATTTGATTATTCTCCCGTTGTTTGCGTGGGTTTCACCCCCACAACTCAAAGATGTGCAGGGTAGGTGGATTGGCCACACTAAATTGCCCCTTAATTGGAAAAAATTAATTGGATACTCTAAATTTTAAAAAAAGACAGGATCATTGTAACTGGCCACGAGATTTGGGAACAGTGGAGAATCAAAGGATGAGCCAAGAGAAGAAGCAGTCTATGAAGGTCAACTACTTTATTTGCAAGTAGTGATGAGATGATCACAAGTAGCATACAATCTGTGTCGGACAACAACAAGACTGACAGTTCCAGCTGGACAAAGGCTGACAATGAGAGTGCAACAATGAACAAATCAGTTGAGAGCACATCAATTGTTTGCAGCCAAAAAGAAACTGAAGACATCTTCAAGAAGTTGACTCCAGATGAGAAGGACAAAGAGCTCAAAGATACATCAGAAAATCTCAAAGATACGTCAGATAATCCAAAGGGAACTGATATTAAAGAACTCAAAGGTCCATCAGATAATCTAAAGGGAACTGCTAGTAAAACGTTCAAAGGTGAATCAGATAAGCCAAAAGGAACTGATCTTGAGAACACAAAGAGTAACTGCAGAACAAGAGAATTTACACAAAGGAACGACTTTGAAACCAAAGAACAATTAGCCAATGCATTGCAATTCAATTACAACAAAGTGTTGGGACTTGCAGTCACACTTGACAAACCATGCAGTATGGAAAGCAATCCAAATAACAAACGAGCAAGGGACTGCAGGACATTGTTTGGAAAAAAGCATCATTCCAACAAATTGGAAGAGTTGGTACATGCTCCAAGACCAGAAAGCAAACCGTTTTTTCAGACCAAGAAGACAAGAAATCAACACCACAAGCACGGGAAAAAATACCACGTCAGACAACAAAGGTGGTTCAGCCAGTCGGAAACCTAATCGTCTGAACTTGTAAACAATGATACCTGCCACTCTGTAATTGTAATTGCGATATTTGATATGACATGGCTTATCTGATTCATCTTATCCCCCAAGAGCCAACCGGCCATCCCAGGGTGGTCCTCGAAGAGGTTGGGGATGTCCAACTGCCCCAGGATGTAGCTGTCAGGCACACATCAGACTGTGGCATTGAAGAGGAACACCGGTACTCAGCTCACAGCTGCTTATCATCAGCCTCCTGCCCTCAACAGTGACCCGCTAACGGTGCCGACGCAGTCTCATCACCCTGGATTGATGTTATACAGACCCTGTGGTGGGATGAGAAATGGTGGTGGGGGGATGAAGGCTGAGGGATGAGGGAAGGGGTGCGAGAAGGGGTGGTTGGGGAGAAGGGGGATAATGGACAAAGCCACATCCTATGGGAAGTGTGCGAGAATGAAGGCCCTCCTGGCCCTCCGGGCTTGCAGTCCCGTCCCCGCTGCCGCCTGTCTTCCATCCTCCGACTGGTCCTGTGGGTCCCCCCTGGGATCGTGCTCCAACCCCTCCTGGTCTGGCACCTCCTCGTCCTAGTCCTCCTCCCAGAGATGGACACACATTCCAACACCTCCAGCACGCTGTCCCGCTACTGTGCCAGCTTGTGGAGAACACAGCAGTCCACCATGAAGCGGGTGACCCTCTGGGGGACAGTAATGCAATGTACCACCAGAGCGGTAGAGGCATTGGAACCACATCTTGAGGAGTCCGTTACACTGCTCAATCACAACCCGGGTGGCCGCATGGGTCTCATTGTATCGGTTCTCTGATTTGGTCACTGGCGTCACTAGTCAGATCCTCAGCGGGTACCCCTTATCCGCCAAGAGCCAGCTGGCCAGCCTGGGGTGGGTCGTCGAAGAGTTTGGCGATGTCCGATTGCCTCAGGATGTAGCTGTCGTACACATTCACTGGGAAGCATTCACACACGTGCATGATCTTCATGTGGTGGTCGCATACGAGCTGGATGTTCAGCGAGTGGAACCCCTTCCTATTGATCTAGGATACTCCAAGATGGCCCAGTGAATGCAAGGCGGCATGCATACCATCTATTAGCTCTGGACCTGGGGCATCCCGTCGAAGGCGGACAATCCGCTGCCCAGGCAAACTGGGCATCAATGACCTCACAGATGCTCTTGTGGACCGTAGCTTCTGAGATGCCACACAAGTCCCTTCTCGAGCCCTGGAATGATCCTGAGGCATAAAAGTTCAGGGCTGCTGTAACGTAGACGGCCACTGGGAATGGGTATCATCCTCCTCCACATGGTAGCAAGTCTGCAAGGGCATGGCACAGGTGCAGCACCTGTTGAGGCGGAGCCTCCGGCGGCATACGGTGTCCATCATCTGTTCGAAAGACCAGCGACGTCTGTACAACTTGGACCTTTGCGGGCTTCCCCTTCTGGGTACCCCCTGGCTGTTGGGTGACCAAGACCACAGAGTATGAGGTAGGGCCCTGCACATGGGCCGCCGCCTCGAGACTCTGTCGACGCTGCTGCTGCTGCCTCCTCTACCGTCTGGCCACCTGGTCTGCCGGCAGCCCAGCCGATGCACCCCCGGCCGCAGTGTGGGCCCCTGCTCACCGGACCCCAGACACTGTACCCCAGGCACCTGCATGTAACGTTACCTAGACCGGGCGCTGGTACCATCCCCGGTGCACACACCACCCTCTGGTTTCTGAAATGTCCCCGGTGCTGGGGCCTAGGCCCTGGGTTTTCGGATGTTGCCGCTGCGTCCATGGTGCTGCCTCCCGCAGTGTTCAGACACAGTGTTCAGGCATCACGGTCTGATTGGGATGCTAGGCAATAGCCCCCACTTGCTACATGGCACCCAAGCTTTTCTCAAAGTGAAACTAAAAAGCAGAGCCGGGGCTCAGCTCCACACACAGTCTGACATCACTGCAGTAACATGAGCAGCCAAACATTTCTTAAAGTGACATTCTCATGACACCTCCCCCCAAGAAAAAAAAACCCCCATCAACTTCAAGATGGTTTCATTTTTCACCTTCTCACTATCCTTTAAGAAATGCACACAGTAAATATATTTCTTCATTTCAAAAGACACCACACGCAAACAGTTATAATAATATAGTCCATTTTTTTTCCGTTCTTCTTCCTCCAACTGAAATCCTTCTCGATTGACAGTCTCTTTCAACAAGAAGGTCCTTACACAATCCATCCATTTCTCTACGCCCCAACATTTCTCTTTAAAGTCAGATACTTTCGTTTAATCTGATCACAGAGTTCCTTGTAATTCTCCAACACAGGAGCATTGGTTATCACAGCTTTCAAGCAGTCAAATGCCTGTTGAAAGTCTGCTGTCCACTGAAATTTTCGATGTTTCTTCAGCAAGTCGATCAGTGTAGCAACCACGCCACAAAAATCTTTCACCAATGTTTGATCAAATCCACTCATGCCAAGTAATCGCATTATTTCCCTTCTTCTCGAGGGTATCAGAAACTCCTCAAGGAAAGTGACTTGGGCTTTTCCAAATTACCTTTGGCTAAGTTTATCACCAAACCCGCGTCCTGAAGTCGACCGAATAGCTCCATCAGATGTTTTAATTGTTCTTTCCATGTCTGGCTGAAAATTCCCAGATCGTCGATGTATACCGCACAATTGGGTGACCTGAAACAACTTTGTTAGTTAACCTTTGAAATGTGGCTGGGGTGTTTTTCATGCCAAATGGCATAACTTTGAATTGGTATATACCACCTGGAGTCACAAAAGCTGAAATCTCCTTCGCCCTTTCAGATAAAGGTACCTGCCAGTAACCCTTAAGTAAATCCAATTTGGAAATAAAAGCTGATTGTCCCACTTTCTCAATGCAATCCTCCAAACGTGGGATAGAATAAGAGTCCATTCTTAGAACTGCATTAACCTTTCTATAGTCCACACACAACCTTTGAGTACCGTCCGGTTTAGGTACATCACTATGGGTGAGCTCCATTGGCTGCAACCCACTTCAATTATGCCATTCTTAAGCATATTCTCAATCTCTTTGTTAATCTGTGCCAATTTTAAAGGGTTAAGTCCAAATGGATATTGTTTGATTGGAACAGCATTTCCCTCATCGACATCATGTATAGCTATTTTAGTACTTCCCAATTTATCTCTACAAATTTGCCCATGTGATATCAATAACTCTTTCAGGTCAGTCCGTTTTTCCTCTGGAATTTTTAAGAACGTCCTCATTTTCCAATTTAATTTGAGGGATGTCAAATTCACAGTCATCTGGATTTGGTTCATCACTTTGAGTGAGAATCATTAAAACCCTTTTTTTCTCTCCTTCCCTTTCAAAGTACCTTTTAAGCATATTCACATGACACACTCGCTGAGTCTTCCTTCTAGCTGGTGTTTTAGCCACATAATTCACCTCACTTAATTTCCTTTCAATCTGATAAGGTCCACAAAACCTAGCTTTTAAAGGCTCACCTACCACTGGTAACAACACTAAAACCTTATCTTGACTGTCAAAACTACGAACTTTGGATTTCTTGTCCGCGACCCGTTTCATCACATTTTGTGCAACTTTCAAATGTTGTCGAGCCAATTCACCTGCTCTATTTAATCGTCTCTAAAATTTGACATGTAATCCAATAATGTAAGTTACGATTTCTCATCACCAATTTTTCCTGAATCGATTTAAGTGGTCCTCTTACCTCATGACCAAAAATTAGTTCAAGAGGACTGAATTTGGTTGACTCATTAGATGCATCCCTAATTGCAAACAGTACTAATGGAATTCCTTTATCCCAATCCTCTGGATAATCTTGACAATAAGCCCTCAACATTGTCTTTAATTTCAAATGCCACCTTTCTCACGCTCCCTGCGATTCTGGATGGTCCGCAGTTGATTTATATTGTTTTATTCCTAAGCTATCAATAACTTCTTTGAATAACCTTTAGGTAAAATTTGATCCTTGATCCAATTGTATTTCTGTGGGTAGTCCATATCTAGTCAAGAATTTAAGTAACTCCTCCACAATCTTTTTAACTGTAATATTACGTACTGGAATGGTCTCTGGAAACCTAGTAGACATCCATTATTGTCAAAAGATATTGATTCCCACTTTTTGTTTAAGGAAGCGGTCGTAGACAATCAATTAGGACCCTTGTAAAAGGTTCCTCAAATGCTGGAATGGGTATTAAGGGCACTAGTTTTATCACTGCTTGAGGTTTCCCTGTCACTTGACATGTGTGACATGATTGACAAAAATTAACTACATCTTTATGTAGTCCAGGCCAATAAAAATGTTTTTGGATTTTAGCTTGAGTTTTCCTTATTCCGAAATGACCTCCCACTGGTACCTCATGTGCAACTCACAACACCTCCTTTCTATACCCTACCGGCAATACTACTTGATGAACCTCTGCCCACTTTTCATCCGCCTGCATATGTAAAGGTCTCCATTTTCTCATCAAGACATCACTTTTACGGTAATAACACTCTGGTATACACTTCCATGTATGCTTTCTGATACATCCGTTTTATTTCTACATCTTTTTGTTGTAACTCCGCTAATTTCCCTGAACTAAAAATATCCGCCTCATCCTCCACCTGTTCTTGTTCTTTTTCAACCATCTGATCAAAAATCGTTTCTGATAATTGCACTTCAACTTAATCTTCACTCTTTGATTTCTCCTCTTGTCTTAACCTGTGACTTTGCGACCTTGTTACTGCACAATCCAGAAAAATACCAGGATATTCGTTCTTCAACACTTCAGTTCTCTGATTTTCCACTGGCTTATCAACCACAGTAGGCATTACTCCCACCTGCGATCCAGCTATATCATTACCCAAGATAAACTGTATTCCTGGACAAGATAGTTTCTCTATTACTCCTATTACCACTTCACCACTCTTCCCTGGACTTTCCAACCTTACCTTATACAATGGAACACGACTCCTCTCACCCTGAATTCCACATATTACCATCTTTTCTGGCAACATTCTTCCCAAACTACATAACTCCTCATCTCTTACCATTAAAGTTTGACTAGCTCCTGTATCTTCTTAAAATTGTGACTTCTTTACCTGCTCCTCCTGATACATATGAGTAAACTTTACCCACACAAGTAAATTCTTTCAAGAGATCTGGCACCTTCTTATCAATCACCTCTTGATCAGGCTGTCCAATATTTTGCACCTCCTTTGCTTCACTTGGGCTTTCCTTTACCACTTTAACAAACCCCACTGTCTTATCCTGTTTTGACACATCAGCCTCCCCAGTGCTTTTCTTAAACCACCAACACTGTGACTTTACATGGCCTAGTTTATTACAGTGAAAATATTTGAAACTTTTCATTTCTTTTTCACCCTCCTGGATTTCTTTTTTAATCTGAGGTACACTCTCCTTAATATTCACCATCAGATCACCTTTACCTTAACCACTTGAGTATTTCTCATGTCGCCAGTTTCTATCCCTCACCGGCTGAAACTGATGTCGGAAACCAAGCTTTGATTTATGAACTAATTCATAATCATCTGCCATTTCTGCTGCTAATCTCACAGTTTTAACCCTCTGCTCTTCCACATGAGTTCTCACTACATCAGGAATTGCACTTTTAAACTCATCTAAAAGTATAATTTCTCTGAGAACTTCATACGTTTGGTCTATTTTCAAAGCCCTTATCCACCTATCAAAATTATTCTGTTTGGTCCTTTCAAACTCCATGTATGTTTGACCAAATTCTTTCCTTAAATTTCTAAACCTTTGTCTGTAGGCTTCAGGCATTAGTTCAAGATGGATTTTTTCACCTTCTCATACGATCCAGATACCTCCTCCGGTAGTGATGCAAACACTTCACTAGCCCTACCTACCAGCTTTGTTTGAATCAGTAATACCCACATTTCCTGTGGCCATTTCATTTGTTTAGCTACCTTCTCAAATGAAATGTAAAAGGCTTCTACCTCCTTCTCATCAAACCTTGGCAATGCTTGCACATAGCCTTTGACTATGACGCTCTTTCTCACTATCCTCATCTCTATCATTCAACTGTACGTTTCTCTTTACGCCTGCCAATTTTAACTGACTGTCATGTTTCATGGCCATTTTCTGAAGTCCAAACTCTCTTTCTTTATCTTTTTCCCTGATCTGTAAATCCTTTACTCTTTCTTTTTCCTCTCTATCTCTTTCGTATTCAAGCTGCTTTAATTCTTTCTCATGTTGCATTTGTTTAATTTGTAACTGAATTTTTGCCATTTCCAATGAGTCAAACTGTATTTCAGGCAATTTTAAATGCTTAGCCACCGCCATAATTACCTCACTTTTTCGCCTTTTGTCGGGTAATGTTAACTGCAATGTTTTTGCCAAATCTAACAGTCTGCTTTTAGTTTCTGTCCGTAACGTACTGCGTGTGACCGTCTCCACCCCCAAAAACTTCAGAGCCTCTGAAAGAGCCATTGTCCACAACACAGTCCCTACTTAAACTAGAATACCACACCTGAAAAGCAACCACAAAATGCTCACCCCTCACTGTCTTTAAATTCACTAAGCCAATCCAACCGATATACTTTTATCCCTCTCGATCCCCCAATTTGTTATGGGCCAGGGTTTAGAGAACCCCAAAGTGTATCATGGAGTTCACCTGACCCACAACTTTTAATAGATTGTGGTATGGGGAGCACATAGCCCACTCTACAGGTGTGGTACAGCAGAAATGGAAATGTATTTTTTAAAGCAAAACAATGTTTATTCTATGAATTCAAGTTAACCTTTTTAAAACATACAGTGAACATATTAGCAACCATTAATTCAAATACAACCCCCAAAGACTACAACACTAAGTAATCCTTTAAGCTTTCCTTTTAACACCCATAAGAGTCAAAAACAAAACCTTTAACAGAAGCACATCAGGTTAAAGTCACTACTGAGAACATTTATAATTCTGAATTCACCAAATGATAAAGAGATAGTCTTTTCATGCCAGGGAAAACAGCAGTACACCTGCTTTGTCCGGCTTCAGCTCCAATCCTGAAAAACGAAACCAAAAAGACAGACACAGCCAAGCTTTTCTCAAAGTGAAACTAAAAAGCAGAGTCAGAGCTCAGCTCTGCCCACACTCTGACATCACTGCAGTAACATGAGCAGACAAACATTTCTTAAAGCGACATTCTCATGACACTGTCTATACCTCTTGTAATTTTGTAGACCCCAATCAGGTCTGTCCGCAGCCTCCATCTTTCTAACGAAAAGAATCCAAGTTTATTCAACCTCTCCTCATAGCTACGACCTTCCAGACCAGGCTGCATCATAGTAAACCTTCTTTGCACTCTCTCCAAAGCATCCACGTTCTTCTGGTAGTGTGGCAACCAGAACTGCATGCAATATTCCAAATGTGGCCTAACTAAGGTTTTATACTCCTGGTCGGTCATTGGGATTTCAATCTTTGGTTACTTTAAACAAAATGTTCTGTGACTATGTAGAATGCCTAGTATATAAAGAGTTAATGTAATATCAGAATTGACCACTAGATGGAGGTGGGAACACACTGATAAAAAGGACTGACTCTCAGGCTTCTGGGAGAGAGTGGGAGAGAATGTAGGAGAGAGTAGAGTACAATTTAAGGCAGAGTGCATGAGACAAGTATTAGTATAGTGTAGATTGTAGTTTAATAGATTATTGCTTGCTGTCAGAGTAAGTCGTCGAGCTGTATATTAAATAGCGTAATAAATGTTAGCTTTGTTATTGAACTTAGCTTGTGTGGTTTTTATGAACACTACGACATCTATCCTGAGTATAAGAAACACAAAGAACACCACATGTTCTTGCTCTGTAACTGCCATGTAACTATAGCATGGGTTACGCTACAGTGCTTTATATGGTCACTCTTTCAGAATTTAATGCTAAGTGGTATCAGAAGCTGTAAATTTGAAGCCTTTTGAATGTATTTGTAAACTGTTGTGTATTTTGTTTTCAGAAATTGTGTGCCCTGATCATCAGGTTTTTAGTTACAATGCCAGAGCATGCGATCGCACATGTGTATCTCTATCTGACCGAGACTTTGAATGCACTGCAATTGATGTCCCAGTTGATGGTTGTATCTGTCCAACACACACATATCTTGATGTTCATGGTAACTGTATTGAAGCATCAAAATGCCAGTGCATGCTCAACAATGGTGACTATATAGATCCAGGCAAATCGACAATCATTAACTATGAGACTTGGTGAGTAAGCATGGTAGATATTGAGCCATCGGCAAGAAAAGAGGTAAACATCTAAAATATATCATGAGGTTTTACAACAGCTTTGGGTTGGTGATAATAATGCCAAAGTTTTTGCACTGTTATATGACACTGCTGTCTTCTGTTTAAATGGAGATCTTTGCCATTAATTTTAAGTCAGTGACAGATGAGTGTCACATTAAGAATGTGTCCACAAATATCACAAGCTCAAACCTGTTATTTTGCAAAGCATGGACACTATACATGGAGGAGAGGCATTGTACGTAGAACATGAGCACTCCATATGGTGTGTGAGCACTTTACCTGGAATGCAGGTATGTTATGGAGCACAAGAATTTTACATTTTTAATAATTAATTTACGGGATGTGGCCGTCACTGGTTAGGCCAGCATTTATTGCCCATCCATAGTTGCCCTTCACAAGGTGGTGGTGAGCTGCCTTCTTGAAATGCTGCATTTCTTGAGGTGTAGGTACACCCACTGTGCTGTTAGGGTGGGAGTTCCAGGATGTTTCCCCAGCGACAGTAAAGAAATGACAATATATTTCCAAGTCAGGTTGCTGAGTGACTTGGAGGGGAACCTCCAGGTGGTGGGGTTCCCAGGTGTCTGCTGCTGTTGTCCTTCCATATGGTAGTTATCATGGGTTTGGAAAATGTTGTCTAAGGAACCTTGGTGAGTTACTGCAGTGCTTCTTGTAGATGGTACACACAGTTGCCATTGTTCGTCGGTGGTGGAGGGTTTGAACATAGAACATGGCGAACAGACACTTCACATGGAATATAAATACTTTACATGGAGCACGGATACTTCACATTGAGCATGGATACATCTCATAGAGCACAGACATTTCACATGCAGCATAGTCAATTCATATAGAACATGAGCAACCATGTGGAGTCCAGACAATTCAGATTCTGTGCAAGCTTTTCACATGGAACATAGGCAATCCATGTGGAGCCTGGGCAATTCACGTGTAGCCATGACAATTCACATGGAACATAGGCAATTCACATGGTTCCTGGAGAATCAATGCGCAGCCTGCAAAATCCACATGGGGCATGGACAATTCACATGTTCTGCAGCAACCCACATAGGAAATGGACAATTCACATGGCGTGCAACAATTCACGTGGGGCATGGACAATTTACATGGTGTGCAGCAATCCACATGGGGCATAGATAATTCACATAATGTGCAGCAATCCACGTGTGGCATGGACAGTTAACGTGGTGTGCAGCAATCCACATGGGGCATGGACAATTCACATAGTGTGCACCAATCCACGTGGGACATAGACAATTCACATGTTGTGCAGCAATCCACGTGTGGCATGGACACTTCACATGGTGTGCAGCAATCCACATGGGGCATGGTCAATTCACATGGTGTGCAACAATCCACATGGACTTTGGACAATTCACATGTTGTGCAGCAATCCACGTGTGGCATGGACAATTAACATGATGTGTAGCAATCCACATGGAATATGGACAATTCACATAGTGTGCAACAATCCACATGGACAATGGACAAGTCATATGTGCAGCAATCCATGCGGGGCATGGACAATTCACATGGTGTGCAGCAACCCACATGGGCAATGAACTATTCACATTGTGTACAGCAACCAACATGGGGCACGGACAATTCATAGTCTGAACTGGCAATCCACATGGAATGTGGGCACTATACATGGAATCCTGACAATGGAATGTAGAAAAGAAGTAATGGCAGTGGAATATAGATGTATTAAACGTTGGCAGAACTAAACAACAAGTGAACGCTTGCAAGTCTGAATTCTATTAACTGAGATGCAGTTGATGCAATTATTAGCTCAATGTCATGTCATTCTTCCTTGTTTTTCCCACAGGTACTGTAGGCATGGGAAACTGAAATGCGCAGGCCAGCCTCCAGTCTTCAAAGGTCCAATAAAATTCCCTTTCTTTTTAAATATAACATATTTCAATATTTTTGTCTGAAAAGACAATTTAATGTATGTTTTCAGATGCATCATTTTATAATCCTGCTTACTGTGTTCTGCTTGATACTTGAAATGAAAACCATCCCACATTGCTGGTTACGGAAAATAACATATTTTATTCTTTCCAGGAATGTGCATGCCTCCTAAAGTTTACTTTAGCTGTGCACACGGGCCACAGGGCCAGTATGGAACAACTTGTGCAGCAACGTGCCAGATGATAGCCACTGAAATCTCATGCGTGAGTAGGAAACAATGCAAGCTCTCCTTTCTCAGAATTGTGCATCTAAATTATTTAATAATTGAATTCCCTATTCTTCAACTCACCCAAAGATACCAGCTAAGTGCATGTCTGGCTGTATATGTCCCGAGGGGTTGGTTTTGGATTATGATGCTATGTGTGTCTACCCTGAGGACTGTCCATGCAAATTCAGTGACCAGACATACAAAAAAGGAGAGAAGATGATGAAAGACTGTGAGGAATGGTAAGGAGTTTAAACATTTTATTGAACAATCTTTAAGTTGATTCTAAAAATGAGGAACTGGTTTAAAAATAAAATAACTCTGCTGTCTTGGTTGCTCATGGTGAAGCATTAACTGATCAACTGGGTCATACAGGATAGGGTAGCAGTATGGACACTATATTGGTATCAGTGCCTCTAGATTAGGGACACAAAATCATTCAGCCTTCAAAATATGGCTGCTCAGCAGTAAAGAGGTAAACCTAATTCATAGTAGAGATGTGAATTTACACTTTCATACTGCCCTTCTCAATTGTATTTAACTAACATGATTGAGTTATTGGATGAAGTAACAAAGAGAATTAACAAGGGTCATGCAATTGATGTTGTGTATATATTCTTTCAAAAGGCATTGACAAGTGTCACAAAATAGACTTGCTGGCAAGTTTAGGGCCCAAAAAGGAGATATTGTTGTGGAGGCAGAGGGCAGAGCTGAGGTACTAAATGACCGCTTCACATCTATCTTCAACAGAGAAAGGACACTTCTCACATAGAAATAAAAAATGACCCAGTAGCAATATTGGATTGAATAAAGGTAAAAAGAAGGTACTTAAGAAGTTGGCAGTCCTCAATTAGAAAGTCAAACAAGCCAGATGGAATGCATAATATGTTACTCAAAGAAGAAAAGGAGGAAATTACAGAAGTTCTGGCTACAATTTTCCAAGCCTCCATGGGTATAGAGAACATTGCCACAGAACTTGAGGACTGTAAACCGAGCAACTATGATCAGAATTTTACTCTCCACCTCAGGTGGGTTATAAGGCGGGTGGGAAGCGAAAGGCTGCATGGACAGGATTCCCTCCAGGATCCCCGCGTTCCCCCTCCTCCGTTTGATCCAGACACAATTTCACAGTAGGACGGACAGGGCCTCGGAAGGGAAGCCTGCCCATGCCCCTAATAATTCCTTTAAGTGGCCGCTTAATAGTCATTTAATGGCCTTTTCCCACCCAGCCTCAATTTCTAGACAGACAGGTGCTAGTTGGATCAGATGCCGAATAGAAAATGGTGAACTTTCCTGATCTTATGTGGGAAGTTGGGTGGTAGGGTGCCTCAATTTGAAGGCCCTTCCAGATTGAGGGTGTGCTCTCCTCATAGACATGTGAGGTCCGGTCCTCTTTCCCCACCCCCCCACCCCCCTCAGCTTAGCCCCTGATACTGAGATCACTCCATCCCAACCCACATGGCATCCTCTACCCTCCTGCTCTCAGGCCCCTAGTATTTACCTGAAGTGCTTCCTGGGACTTAGGCTCAGGCATGTGCTACAGTACCACTTCTGGCCACTGCAGCACTGTGCCAGGAGGGACTGGAAAGCTAACGGTCATCTAATGCCGGTCTTCTGCCCAACACATTTGGGCAAAGGATAAGGCTTAAACAATCACAACAATCTTTAGCCAGAAGTGCCGAGTGGATGATCCACCTCAGCCTCCTCTGGAGGTCCCCAGCATCACAGATGTCAATCTTCAGCAAATTCGACTCACTCCATATGATATCAAGAAATGGCTCAAGATACTGGATATGCAAAAGACATTGGCCCTGACAATGTTCCGGTCAAAATTGAAGACATATTCTCCAGAACTTGCCACGCCCCTAGCCAAGCAGTTCCAGTACAGCTACAACACTAGCATCTACCTTGCAATGCAGAAAATTGCCCAGGTCTGTCCTGTACATAAAAGACAGGACAAATCCAACCTGACCAATTACCGCCCCATCAGGCTAATGTTAATCATCAGTAAAATTATGGAAGGGGTCATCAACAACATTGTCAAGCAGCACATGCTTAGCAATAACCTGTTCCTGACACTCAGTTTGGGTTCTGCCAGGATCACTCAGCTCCTGACCTCATTAAAACCTTGGCTCAAACATGGACAAATGAACTGAATACCAGAGGTGAGGTGACAGTGACAGCCGTTGACATCAAGGCAGCATGTGGCTAATTGTGACATCCAGGAGCCTTAGCAAAGCTGGAATTAATGGTAATCAGGAAGAAAACTCTTCGCTGTTTGGAGCCATACCTGGTATCATGGAATATGGTTGTGGTGGTTGTAGGTCAATAATTTAAATTCCAAGACATCACTTCAAGAGTCCCTCAGGGTAGTATCAGGTAGGAAGTGGGGATGTTCACGGATGATTGCACAATATTCAGCACTTTTCGCGACTCCTTAGATAATAATAAGAATAATCTTTATTGTCACAAGTAGGCTTACATTAACACTGCAATGAAGTTACTGTGAAAGCCCCTAGCCATCAAATCCGTTGTCTGTTCAGGTACACCGAGGGAGAATTCAGAATGTCCAAATTGCCTAACAGCATGCCTTTCAGGACTGTGGGAGGAAACCGGAGGAAACCCAAGCAGACACAGGGAGAACGCTCAGACCCCACAGAGACAGTGACCCAAACTGGGAATCGAACCTGGGGCCCTGGAGCTATGATGCAACATTGCTACCCACTGTGCTACTGTGCTGCCAAGCAGTCCGTGTACAAATGCAACAAGATCTGGATATTACCCAAGTTTCGGAGGATAAATGACATAGAAATACAGAAACAAAGAAAAAAGAAGCAGGACTAGGCCATTCGGCCCTTTGAGCCCGCTCTGCCATTCATTATGATCATGGCTGATCATCCAACTCAGCAACTTGTACCCACTTTCCCCCCTTTGATCCCTTTAGCCCCAAGAGCTTTATCTAACTCTTTCTTGAATACATACAACATTTTCAATTGCTTTCTATGGTAGAGAATTCCACAGGCTCACCACTCTCTTGGTGAAGAAATTCTTATCATTTCAGTCCTAAATGGTCTACCCTGTATCCTCAGACTGTGACCCCTGGTTCTGGACTGCCCCCTCCAATTGGAGCATCCTTCCTGTATCAACCCCATCCAATCCTGCAAATTTTAATAGGTTTCTATGAGATCCCCTCATTCTTGTGAATTCCAGCGAATGTAATCCAAATCAATTCAATCTCTCCTTTTACATCAGTCCCGCCATACCAAGAACAATCTGATAAACCTTTGCTGCACTCCCTCCAGAGCAAGAACATCCTATCTCAGATAAAGAGACCACAACTGCACTTAATATTCCGGGAGTGGTCTCACTATGTCCTTGTATAACTGCAATGACATCCCTGCTCCTGTACTCAAATCCTCTTGCTATTAAGACCAACATACCATTTGACTTCTTCACCACCTACTGCACCTGCACGCTTACTTTCAGCGACTTTTTTAATTCATTTATGGGATGTGGGCCCCGCTGGTTAGGCCAGCATTTATTGCTCAACCGTAGTCCCCTTCAGAAGGTGATAATGAGTTGCATTCTTGATCCGCTGCAGTTCTTGAGGTGTAGGTACACCCACCGTGCTGTCAGGGAGGGTGTTCCAGGGTTTTGACCCAGCGACAGTGAAGTCGGGGTACTGAGTGACATGAAGGGAATCCTCCAGGCACATGTTCGGAGGATCAGGAGTCTTACATACCCAACAGCGCCTGATACACACTCATTCGACCAACTTGTGGTGCAACATTTTAACCGAACCCATCAGTGATCGATCAAAGGTATCATTTTAATATAGCGGAGAAGCCCCCCGGTGAGCCTGCCACCGGGTTCATGTCGTACTACAGGCGATAGCCGAGTTTAGTGAATATGGAATTCCTTTATCTGATATGCTCCATAATCATTTGGCCTGCAGTATAAATAATATGGAGATACAGAAAAAACATTTTGGTGAAACCTCCCTGACCTTTCAACAGATGCTACAGACCTCTTTGTCCCAAGAGGGCATGGAATGTAGCATCCAAGAAATACAAGGGATGGAGGTGAAGGTTTGGGGGTTTTTGCTCCTCATGTGGTATCTCCAAGGCCCGGACCGACCACCACAGCGACTCTTGATGGAGGCCCGGCCGTCGAGACGTGAGATATCCCCAGACCTACTGAAGAGATTCCGGCCCATGTGCCACATGTGGAGGCCGGTCTAGATGTTCCCACAGGCAACAGGAGGGCCATCGCTCCAGGTGCCTTGGTCGGGATAGGCATCAGCTCTGGGGCCAGGCCTTGCATCTGGATGACCCAAAAGGGGCAGAGGATGCGATGCAGTTAAACTGTTTGGCAGTGCTTTGAGTGGCCCCAATTCAAGTTCCAATACAGGTGAATGGCCATATGCTCCACGTGGAATTAGATACTGGAGCTGAGCACCTTTGATCTTATTAAACGGGGTGTGCACATTTTGACTTTGGCTGACATGACAGCTCATTTGGCCACTTGTACTAGAGAGCAACTGATTGTTGTGTGGTTGACATTTACTCCGGTAGTTTATGGGCGCCAATCGGTTGGCCTTCCCCTCATTGTCGTGTAAGGAAGCGGCTTTAGCCTGTTGGACTGTGATTGGTTACATCAGCTGCATTTGGATTGACAGCATATCTTCCAAGTGGGGTCTGTGGGTCTGTGTGAGGTTCTGAGCAAGTTTCCCGAGATTTTCCAGACTGGCTTAGGTACAATTAAAGGGGGCGTAGCCAAGATACAGGTGGACCCAGAAGCCCAGCCCCGATATCTTGGTGCCCACCTGGTTCCTTGCATTGTAATGGAGAAAGTCGAGCCCCGAATGTTGTCGCTTGGAAGGTTTGGGCATCATTAGCCCTGTGCGCTTCGCCGATTAGGCGGCGCTGGTGGTTCCCATCATGAAGCCAGATATGACAGTCCGCCTCTGGGGAGACTATAAATTGATGGTGAACATGGGTTTGAGATTAGACTGTTATCCTTTATCCCGCATTGACGATCTTTATGCTACATTGGCTGGTGGCTGCACATTTACGAAATTAGATATGAGCAATGCTTATCTACATCTGGAGCTCAACAAGTCCTCACAGAAATACATTGTGATCAATATGCACGAGGGTCTCTATGAGTACTACCAGTTACCATTCGGAGTATGCTCGGCGTGGGTAATTTTCCAGCGTGTCATGAAGAACAGCCTGCGCAGATTGCTACATGTTGCGGTTTACTTGACGACAGACTAGTCAGCGGGACCATGGACCAGGAGCATTTACGGAATCTCAAAGCGGTGTTGCAGCACTTTTCTGAGTATGGTGTCCACTTGCGCGAAGTGAGTGTTTCACACTAAAGAAGTTGCCTACTTGGGGTGGACCGAGATGACTTGCACACGGTCGCCGAGAAAGCAAGAGCCATCCAATTGGTTCCAACCCCGCAAGACGCCACAAAGCTTCTCTCGTTTCTTGGATTGGTTTGTTATTATGGCAGATTCATCCCCAATTTGGCGACCATCCTGACCCCCCCTTCATTTGCTCCTCAAGAAGCACAAACCTTGGGTGTGGAGCAAGGTCCAGGATGAGGCGTTTAAAAGACGTGAAGCGGCGGTTGGCCTCTTTGGGGATGTTCGCATTTCGATCTTCAAAACCATTGTTCGTCACATGTGATGCATCGCATACGGGATTGGGGAAGTCCAGTCTCACCGGATGAACGACGTTCGTGAACGTCCGATCGCCTTTGCCTCCTTAACAATGCTGGCTGTGGCTGAGCGTAAGTACGCTCAAATAGAAAAAGATGGTCTGGCAGCCGTATTTGAGGTGAAGAAATTTCATCAGTACATCGATGGCGGCCATTACTTTATTGTCACGGATCACAAGCCATTGCTGGGCCTCTTCCGTTAAAACAAGGCAATCCCACCTATTGCTTCCGCAAGGATTCAGCGCTAGGTTTTGTTACTGGCTGCTTACGAGTACTCTTTTGTGCACCGCCCAGGGACCCGGTCCTTATATGCCGATGCGTTGGGCCGTCTTCCTATACAGACGAGTCTGCAAATGCCCCGACAGCGGATGAGGTGGTCGCTGTCCTGAATTTCATGGACTCCTTGCCCATCACTGCATCATGCATTCGTGACTGGTGCAAACAGACCCCGTCCTTGCCAAGGTGCGGTCTCTGGTGCTATATGATGGCCAGCATCGACAACTACCAGACGAGTTGGAGGGTTTCTCCAAGTAGTTCTTGGAGCTGATGATAGCAGATGATATCCTCCCTTGGCGCACGCGGATTGTTGTTCTGGCAAAGGGCTAGGAAATGGTGTCAAAGGACCTTCACAACGGGCACCAGGAGCGTCCCAAATGAAGATATTGGCAAGAAGTTATGTCTAGTGGCCAAGTTTGGACAGAATTAGCAAGACGTTGGCCAGATGATCTCCATCTGTCAAGAGCACCATAAGCTCCCCACGGCGGCATACTTATACCCTTGGAAGTGGTCGGGCACGCTTGGGCTCGCATACACGCTAACGTTGCTGGTCGATTCCTGGGTTTGATTTTTCTCATCCTGGTGGACGCCCACTCCAATGGCTGGAGGTCCACAAGATGGCGATGATCACCTCCTGGGTGACCGTCGAGCGAGTGATTCCGATGGAATCCCGGAAGTGCTCGGAACAGATAACAGGGCCTCTTTCACGAGTGACGAATTTGCCGTTTTCATGATGGGCAACGAAATTCGGCATGTCCACACTGACCCCCAGACCATCCAGCATCAAATAGCTTGGCAGAGAGGGTTGTGCAGGCGGTTAGGTGGGGACTAAAGAAGCAGACTTCAGGGCTTGATGGACACCAAACCGGACCACTGCACACTGTAACTGGGGTGCCCCCCCACACCCCCTCCCGGACCACTGCACACTGTAACTGAGGGTCCTCCCCCGCGAGATGCTCATGTGTCATCAGCTTCGTACCGGATTTAGTTTGCTTCTCCCAGACTTCGGCGTAAAGGTGTGCCATAACCAGGGGTTGCAAGGCATTTGATCAGTTCGACGTTGACTTATCCGACGCTTTGCACCTGATGATGCGGTGTTAGTAACTTCAGTGCTCGCTGGCTCACAAGGATTCTCGTCTGTCAAACAGGACCAGTCTTTTATCGAGTTCGGGTCCAGGGGCAACTGATGAGACAGCATTTGGATCATATTCGCTCGTGGAGGTTGGTCCCTCGGAAGAATCCTGTCCTGGATCCTCCAACTTCAATGCTAAACCAACCTGCTGTGACGCCTCCAGTCTGTGTCGACGCCAACATGCTTGACATTGCATCTTCGAATTCAGACATGGAGATGCAGACGTCTCAGATGCAGATACAACCTTTCAGCCGCTTCCTGCCAATTGTCCACTATGGCGGCCCTGCCCCAGACGGCGTTTCCCTTTGAGGTATATGCCGCCTGATCCGGAGCATCGGGGCTTGACATTTCGCCGGAGCCGAAGAGGGTCCAACATCCTCCACTTGCTCCTCCTTCTCCTCCTCATCAGTTGTTGAGGTGAGGAATGTTATATCCCAGATGGGACTTACGAGGTGGGAATGGTTATCTTCCCCGTGGTTCTCATTGAGTATCAGCTCTCCCGCTGAGGGGCGGGGAGCTCCATTCAGCTTTGTATAAAAGGACAGCCATGGAGAGACCCAGTAGGGATCTACCGGGAGTTGTATATAACGTGACTGTAAATAAACCAAAATTCTTTATTCTTACTCAACATGGACTCCCCATGTCCTTATTAAATACTCAGCTTGTCCAAATCACACTGAAGCATCTCTGCATCCTCACAGCTCACTCTACCACCCACCTTTGTGTCATCTGCAAATTTGGAGATATTATCTTATCTAAATCATTAATATATATTGCGAATAGCTAGAGTCCTGGTACTGATCCCTGCGATACCCCACTAGTCACTGCCTGGTACCTGGAAAAAGACCTTTATTCCTACTCTTTGGGCGGAATCTTACCAGAAAGTGCCAAAGTGTCTGTTCCAGTGAGAAAAACGGTGCAAATCCTACCGCGCCATTGGCAGTATTTTGCACGGAGTTTTGACCCTTTGGAGCAAACGTTTTTCCTTCACGTGAATTGCACAGGGAAACTTAATCTCTGCAATCAGCGGGGTGTTCCATTTAACTGCATCCCCAGCACGCTCCAACACTTGCTCCAAGAAGCCTGCTCCAAGATTTGATGGAGTCCAGCAGAGGCAGTATGTCCTGCATCTGGGTACCCAAAGGTGTCAAGGTTACCACCCACACCTGGGAGGCTGTGGCTGCTTTAGTCAGTGCCAGCTCCCTGTAGAAGAGGAAAGTGGAAGTAATACCCACAAAAAAATGAATGACCTTCTTCACAAGGCCAAGGTAAGTCTGCCACCTCCAGCCTCTCGCTGCATCTCCTTACCCACTCCTTGCTCCTCCAAGGTGATCTCTCATCCATCCACCTTTCGGGTTCCCACCTATCATGAGGCCCTCTTTCTTCCCTCCCTCCCCCCTATCCCGCCAAACCCCATGATGTCCCCCTCAGTCTCTACTTTGCTCCTCACATCCTTGCACCCACTCCAGCCCCACACATGCCACTCCTCAACCACCTGGACTGGCAGCACTCCACGTATTCTCTTTCCACCTGTCTCTCTGCAGGTAAAAATTAAGCACAATAGATGTGAGCGGGCACAACTACCCAGAGTGATGCGAGAGATCCGCACCCTCTCCTAACATGAGGAAAGAACCATTTAGCTGGCCGGGGAGGAGCAAGACCGTGCCTGTGCAGAGGGCAAAGTGGGGACAGCGAGCAAAAGTCAGAACCCTCAAGTCACACAGTCATTCCTCAAGCCTCAACATGAGTAAATATTTCACATCATATATCCCCCGTGATGCACTCGTGCCATCTCCTTCCCTTGCTGGGCAATCAGACGAGCAGGCTGGACCATCCTCACATCCCCTGGATACCACTGACCCGGGCAGCTCTGAGGAACAATTCTTGGATAGCATGGTGGCACAGTGGTTAGCACTGCTACTTCACAGTGCCAGTGACCCGGGTTCAATTCGGCCTTGGGTTGACTGTGTGGAGTTTGCACGTTCTCCCATGTGTGCGTGGGTTTCCATTAGGTGCTCCGGTTTCCACCCACAGTTCAAAGATGTGCAGGTTAAGTTGATTGGCCATGCTAAATTGCCCCTCTTTCAGAGAGTTGGTACAGTCTTGATGGGCCAAATGGCCTCCTGTACTGTAGGGTTTCTATGATTATATGATTCTACATCACCATAGAAGAGGTGTTACATCTGTCACCTGCACCATCTGTCAGCGCAGATTCTCACACCTTGGTGGGATTAAGTAGTAGGCAGGCCTCTGGGTCACTCACTGGTACGAAAGTCACACCTAAAGATCCATAGCAGGTGGAGGCAGGGACATCCCATGGATCGGTACTCGGAGGTATGCCGGAGCCCAGGACAGCATTGAGCCCCTGATTGATGACATGCCCCTGGATCCGGTCTGCTCAAAGCTGTTGTAAATACAAAGGCAGAGTTGTGAGTATCAGGAAGGGATGAGTGCAAGGCCGACCGGAGGAGCCCCAGCGCCTTCTGTTCAGGGAGATGCTGCCGTCACTCCAACACAATGAGGCCACGGTGGAGGTGGTGATCTTTGGAGACAAAAGAAAGACCCAAGGTCAAGTATGGATGAAAGCTACCAAGATGACAATGGTAGGTTGATCATCAGCCTTGATCCAGTGCCAAACTTTAAAACCGATAATCTCCGAAGCCCACTGAAGCGCCATCTCAAAAAGGCGACAGCAGCATCATTCCAGATAGTTCACAGCCACAAGGTGTAGCAAGTGACAGATATAGAAAAAGATACTGTGAGGGTGATGTCCGCATCAGATACATTGGTGTAGGATATGCACTCTATGGCAGGGAATGTCTGTTCCATTGCTGAGCTCATGGCCTCCATGGTTGAGGGCATGAGTTCCATAGTGCAGGGCTTCAGCCACATGGTCCAGACACTCGTAGGAATCCAATGAATCTGCACCAGACTACGGCGGGGCTTCTGGATCTCATTCAAGTTGCCCCTCTATCACATGGAGGAGCACAGATTTCCCGGGCATATGAAGGGAAGAGGATAGGCATCAGAGCAGCACGGGGCCCTCCACCCAGAGGACCTTGGGGTGTCCAGTCCAACTTACATTCAACCCACACGACCTTGCCACCCTCCTTGATCTCCGACTAATTGAAGGAGATGTAGTGCTCCTCCATCTCCTCCTGGCCCAACTGGTGTCCCAGCTGCAGTGCCAAGTTGTTGAGAGCACAGCAGACCACAATAGACAGCACGTCCCTGGGGGTATGGATTGCAGGGCACCCCTGACCGGTCCAGGCACCAGAACCGTATCTTGAGCAGTCCAATCGCCTGCTTGACCAACATGCGTGTTGAAGCATGAGTCTCGTTGTAGCGAGCCTTCACAGGTGTTTGTGGCCTCCGCATCAGCATCATCAGCCAATTCCTGAGTGGATACCTTCTGTCCCTGAGGAGCCATCCCTCCAGCTGTTGCTCGACCTCAAAATGTCTGGGATCGGCGAGCGCCTCAAGATGTAACTATCATGGACGCTTTCCGGGAAACGGGCACACGTGCATGATTTGCACGTGTGGTCACAAAGGATCGGGACATTGAGAAGGTGGAATCCCTTGCAGTTCATAAATGGCGCTGCATGATGCCATGGAGACCGCAAGGCCAAGTGGGTGCAGTCTATCACACCCAATACTTGGGGCTTGTCTGCTGAGCAGGTGAAGCCCTTGGCCCTGGCATTCTGGCTCCCTGGTCTCGATCCAAGTTTATATACATATGGGCCCTCACATAAAGGGCATTTGTAACCTCCCTAATATATTTGATGCAGCTGACTGGGAGATACCACACAGATCACCGGTGCTGCCCTGAAACGAGCCGCTCGCATTGAATTTCAGAGTGGCGGTAACTTAAAGGGCCACTGGCATTGGGTGTCCTCCCATTCCATGTGGTGCTAGCTCTTTCAGGACATGGCAAATGTGGTTCACCATTCCCCGGGGACAGACACAGTCTTCTCCGGCACTGAAGCTCTGACATCTGGAGGTAGGATTCCGATGTCGGAAGACCCTTTGCCGGTAGTGTCTCCTTTGGGTCTCCACCATCTGTAATGCTGTTCCGGGAACCGCTACGGGCTCAGCCTCCCCTCCCTTGCAGGACGCTTGTCCGGGCCACGTGCAGTAGCATGTCACTTTATTGCTGCTGCTCAATTGCTATGAGTAGAAAAGTCAACTCGACAGGCTTCATAATTCTCCAATACTATGCACTGAAAAGAAGAGAACACTTTTTTTTTCATAGAATTTACAGTACAGAAGGAGGCCATTCGGCCCATCGAGTCTGCACCGGCTCTTGGAAAGAGCACCCTACCCAAGGTCAACACCTCCACCCTATCCCCATAACCCAGTAACCCCACCCAACACTAAGGACAATTTTGGACACTAAGGGCAATTTATCATGGCCAATCCACCTAACCTGCACATCTTTGGACTTAAGTGAGCACTGAGGATTCCTGACAGAGCCCTGACCCTCAACCATCCACTCCTCTGGGACCTTTATTCATTTGCTTCCCCCTTAGTGAGTGCCTCTTCACTGAGCCACACACTCTCAGCACGGTAGCACAGTGGTTAGCACAGTTGCTTCACACCTCCAGTGTCCCAGGTTCGATTACTGGCATGGTCACTGTCTGTGTGGAGTCTGCACGTTCTCCCCGCGTCTTTGTGGGTTTCCTCCGGGAGCTCCAGTTTTCTCCCACAGTCCAAAGATGTGCACGTTAGATGGATTGGCCATGATAAATTGCCTTTAGTATCCAAAAAGGTTAGGTAGGGTTACTGAGTTACGGGGATAGGGTGGAGGCGCGGGCTTAAGTAGGGTGCTCTTTCCATGGGCTTAAGTAGGGTGCTCTTTCCATGGGCTTAAGTAGGGTGCTCTTTCCAAGGGTCAGTGCAGACTTGATGGGCTGAATGGCCTCCTTCTACAGTGTAAATTCTATATTCTCTCCTCTCCCACTGGAAAATCCCCACAGTTGTCCCTCTCAACTCCACTGGGATGAAGTGCCTGGATCCTCCGGAGTCTCAGTGGCATCTTTCCCCCAACTATTCCCCAACCCTCTCCACATTAGGTGACAGGGCAGTTGAGTGGCATGGGGTCATCAACTGCTTCCTAATGGGGCACCTCAGAGATAACCCCATCATGACATAGAACTGGGTGAGTGATGATACATGCCCTATGAAGCCTTGCATTGGGGTACAGATCAGTGAAATCTAACAATAATAATATTTATTGTCACAAGTAGGCTTACATTAACACTGCAATGAAGTTAAGGTGAAAAGCCCCTAGTCGCCACATTCCAGCGCATGTTCAGGTACACAGAGGGAGAATTCAGAATGTCCATTACCTAACAGCATGTCTTTCAGGATTTGTGGGAGGAAACCGGAGCACCCGGAGAAAACCCACACAGACACTGGGCGAACGTGCAGACTCAACACAGACAGTGACCCAAGCCGGGAACCAAACCTGGGACCCTGGTGCTGTGAAGCCATAGTGCTAACCACTATGCTACCATGCTGCCCACGTCATGTTAAAGCTTAAATGGGCAATGGAATTCAATGTTTGGGGCCAACGTCTCCAAAGGATTAAGAGCCTGTCTCCCATCAGTGACACTCATGTGTAGCTCTGCAGATTTCATTGGCACATTTGACGAGTCAATGAAGAGTGAGATAACATATCAGGCAAATGGCTGCCTCCTGTTGTAGACGAGACACAGCTGATTAGAGGGAAGCCTGCAATTCGCATGACAAACACATACCGAGAGGGCACCATCATTCTCCCAGTTCACAGCCCTACACACTAATTCCTGACAGTCAGACTTCCCTGTCAAATGGATTTGAATTTCCATACAACTTAAGGCCTTTGTCCTCACAGTGCTGCCTGAGTTTGGGACTGTACTCACACTGCAATATTGCCCCCACCAGTGAAAGGGTCTTCATTCTTCATGAGGCAGGGATGCAACCCATCCCTGACTCCCCACTCTGCCCTTGAAACCTGGCCTCTCATGGAACCCCGCCCGAGAATTTCAGGATCGCCCTCAGTGCTGACCCATTGTATTCATCTCCTCCCACTCAATTTCCAGCTCCCACTAAGGATGGGCAGTCCCGTAATGGGGATTTGAGCACAAACCCAGCTCTGAGGACACAGGAAGTATTGCCTGCATGCCAGTTTCCAGATCCCTGAAAGTAAGTGGCGTCCCGAAATGAAGGGAAGGTAAGGCTTGCTGAGACTGAGAGACTGAGCACTGGCTCCGAGTCAAACTTATCTGTGTCCCCCATGTCCTCGTCAGTGCACCTTGAGCTTTGAACACCATGGAGATTCATGGCTGCCTGAGCACTCACTTCTAATATCCCCCTCGAAGGTGAGGTTGCCAAACCTGTTGTAAATGACGCTAGTATGACTTCAGGCCAACACCCCTGGATATTTTCTCCAAATCAAAGGTGTAGCAATTGGTACCCGCATGGGTCCTAGCTATGCTTTCCTTTTTATGGGGCATGTGGAACATTCCTTGTTCCAGGCCTACCCGGGCCCCCTCCCACAACTCCTTTACCGGTGGCTTTGATGACTATTTGGTGCCGCTTCATGCTCCCGTCCGGACCTGGAAAAATTCATCAACTTCGCTTCCAGTTTCCTCCCCTCCATCACTTTCACCTGGTCCATCTCAGACACCTCCCTTCCCTTCCTTGATCTTTCTGTTTCCATTTCCGGCAATAGACTATCTGCTAATATCCACTACAAGTCCAGTGACTCCCACAACTACCTGGCCTACAGATCTTTCTTTCAGCTCCTTTGCCTCTGTCGCATTTGTTCTGATGATGCCACTTTCCAAAATGGTGCTTTGAAAATGTTTTCCTTCTTCCTCAACCGTGATTTCCCACCAACAGTTGTTGACAGGGCCCTCAACAGATGCGGTCCATCTCCCATGCCACTTCCCTCACACCCTCCCCTCCCTCCCAGAACGAGGATAGAGTCCCCCTCGTTCTCACATTTCACCCCACCAGCCTCCGTATGCAAAACATAATCCTCTGCCATTTTCGCCAACTCCAGCGTGATGCCACCACCAAACACATCTTCCCTTCACTCCCTCTGTCAGCATTCCGCAGAGACCGTCCCATTCGGAATAATCTAATCCACTCCTCCACCATACCCAACACGTCTCCCATCACCCATGGCACCTTCACATGCAATCGCAGAAGGTATAGCACCTGCCCCTTTACGTCTTCCATGCTTAACATCCCAGGCCCAAAACACGCATTTCAGGTTAAGCAGCGTTTCACTTCCATCTCTTTCAATTTGGTCTATTGCATTCGCTGCTCCCAATGTGGTCTCCTCTATATCGGAGAGACCAAACGCAGACTGGGTGATCGCTTTGCTGAGCACCATCGGTCTGTGCGCATTCAGGACCCTGACCTTCCCATTGCTTGCCATTTTAACACAAGACCCTGCTCCCATGCCCACATGTCTGTCCTTGGTCTGTATCAATGTTCCAGTGAAGCTCAACGCAAACTGGAGGAACAACATCTCATCTTCCGGTTAGGCACGCTACAGCCTTCCGGTCTCAACATCAAATTCAACAACTTCAGATGATTAGCTCTACCCCACCCCACCCCAACTGATTTGTTTTCATCCCATTTCATTTTAACTGTCTTTTACCATTTCTTTCTTTCTTGTCTTTCTTTATATATACTTAACACCCCACCCCCCCCGCCCCCCATCTTATCCACCTTTCATTACCCTTTCTCCACTTTGCTTCCCCCTTCCCCTCCCCCCACATCTACAGTTCACCCTCTGATGTTAGTTTCTCTGCTGTTTGGCCTTTCACACCTTTTGTTCTCTCTGGGGACTGTCATTAACACTCTTCCCCTTGGTTTCTGTGGCCATTAGCACCCGGTTTCCCTGGGTTTCTGTGGCTATGACTTATCTTTCATACTCACTCCACAGTATAAATATTTCCCACTTTCTCTGTCAGTTAGCTTTAACAGAGGTCATCTGGACTCGAAACGTTAGCTCTTTTCTCTCCCTATAGATGCTGCCAGACCTGCTGAGATTTTGCAGCATTTTCTTTTTGGTTTCAGATTCCAGCATCCACAGTAATTTGCTTTTACCCCAGAATATTCAGTGAGGGGGAAATTCCGAAGTGACTGCTTGCTAATGACTTGCTATTGGAATAAAATGAGGTTCCCTGTCTCATACAGCGTGATTTGCATTACTCCATCGGTTGGATGGGGTTGGGGGGGTGGGGGGGGGGTGAAAATCCCAAATCCCAATCATAGCAGAGAGAATCGTGTTTTCTGATTTTCTCTGGATTTTGATGACGGCTTGTGCAGGCTCAAAATCAGCCCCTTTGTTTCCTGTCTGCCAACCAGTTATCTATCCATCCCAATACACTAATTCCAATTCATTCCCTTTCATTTTATACACTAATCTCTCATGTGGGACTGATACAGTCCTAGGTGATGTTACAACTGGGTGGGCAGATTCCAAAATAGAACCCTGGCTCAAAAAACTGTCAGCACGATTCTCCGTTCCTGAGACTATGTGTTGACACCAGGGCAGGATTCGCGGCATTCCACGACAGCAAACTGGCGCCGCACCTGGACCGATTCAATGACCGTCGAGGCGCTAGCACTGGCGCTATGTGGAACACAATAGATTCTAATGAGAAACGGTGCGGGATTCTCTGAACTTGTGATTGACACTCAGGGGGCTGACAAGCTGCAGCCGTATATACACACTTCACTCCCCACACACACCATCCCTGCCAGCAAGATGGTACTGGTTGCGCTGGAGCGCACCCATCCCACTGATGGGTCGGCTGGGGCCTAGGAAGGTGGTCTGGGAGGACACCCATATGACCTGCGGTGTGCGCAGCTGCATGGCAGCCTTGCAGGCCACTGCAATGATATTCCTTGCCCGTCCACCCCAACCTGATAGCCCACCTCCTGGCCACACCCCTTCCCCAGTCCTGGCAGAAACCCCCTGGCCACTGGCATGATTGTCAGCAAACTATGGCGATATTGGACGCTTTCCGTACCCCCTCCCTTAGCAGCCACGATGCCTGTTTCACGATTTTTAAAAGCACAAGTGAACCTCACCATCGGGAATTCGCCCTGGTGGAGGCGGAGAATAGCAGAGGCCTCGGAGAATATTGGGTCGGGCCCACTAATGATATGCAACCGGCGTTTACTGTACGTATGGAGTTGAATGCATTGACGCCGCTGTCGAGGCACTGGAGAATTGTGGTTTGGAATGAAACCGGCAGTAGAGATCTCCAATGCGGGGAGTACGTGGGATGAGAGCACGTAGGATGCTCTGAAGATCTGGATCCAAGGTCTTGATCAGTCTGTTAAGTTGGCGGATGTGTTCCTTGGTCGGATCTGCGGATAACTGTCTGTAGTGTTCTTGGTTGTTCAGTTGTCGGTATACTTCTTTGCAGTAGTCCGTTCTGTTCAGTACGACAGTGGCCCCCCCCTTTGTCTGCTGGTTTGATGACGATGCTGCGGTTGGTCTTGAGAGCGCGGATGGCATTGCGCTGTGCTTGGGTGACGTTCGGAGCTGTCTTGTGAATGCGACTGATGAATTTGGCATTGACACGACTCCTGACGGCTTGAGCATACATGTCGAGTCTAGGGCAGCGGCCTTCCGGAGGGGTCCAGTTCGACTCTTTCCTCTTCGGTTACCGCACCGCAGATCTCTCGGTCTGCTGTTCCAGTTCATTGGTAGTCTGCTTGGGTTCGCTGTTAGCCTTTTAGGGTCTGTGGACCAGCAGATCCGACCAAGGAACACATCCGCACAGACTGATCAAGACCTTGGATCCAGATCTTCAGAGCACCCTACGTGCTCTCACCCCACGTACTCCCCGCATTGGAGATCTCTACTGCCTCCCGAAAATACACAAGGCCAACACACCAGGCCGTCCTATCATTTCAGGCAATGGGACCCTGTGTGAGAACCTCTCTGGCTACATCGAGGGTATCTTGAAACCCATTGTACAAGGTACGCCCAGCTTCTGTCGCGACACGACGGACTTCCTACAGAAACTCAGCACCCATGGACCAGTTGAACCAGGAACATTCCTCATCACAATGGACGTCTCGGCACTCTACACCAGCATCCCCCATGACAACGGCATTTCTGCAACAGCCTCAGTACTCAACACTGACAACTGCCAATCTTCAGACGCTATTCTGCAACTCATCCGCTTCATTCTGGATCACAACGTCTTCACCTTCGACAACAAGTTCTTCATCCAGATGCATGGAACAGCCATGGGGACCAGATTCGCACCCCGATACGCCAACATTTTCATGCACAAGTTTGAACAAGACCTACTCTCCGCACAGGACCTTCAACCAACGTTATACACCAGATACATCGATGACATTTTTTTCCGTTGGACCCACGGCGAAGAATCACTGAAATGACGACACGATGACATCAATAAGTTCCATCCAACCATCAAGCTCACTGTGGACTACTCTCCAAAATCAGTTGCATTCTTGGACACACTCGTCTCCATCAAGGAAGGTCACCTCAGCACTTTGCTTTACCGCAGGCCCACGGATAACCTCATGATGCTCCACTTCTCCAGCTTCCACCCTAAACACATTAAAGAAGCCATTCCCTATGGACAAGCGCTCCGTATACACAGGATCTGCTCAGACGAGGAGGAGCGTAACAGACATCTACAGACGTTGAAAGATGCCCTCATACGAACGGGATATGGCGCTCGACTCATCGATCGACAGTTCCAACGCGCCACAGCAAAAAACCGCACCGACCTCCACAGAAGAAAAACATGGGACACAACCGACAGAATACCCTTTGTCGTCCAGTACTTTCCCGGAGCGGAGAAACTACGACATCTTCTTCACAGGCTTCAACACATCATCAATGAAGATGAACATCTTGCCAAGGTCATCCCCACACCCCTACTACTTGCCTTCAAACAACCGCGCAACCTCAAACAAACCAGTGTTTGCAGCAAACTACCCCGTCTTCAGAACAGTGACCACGACACCGCACAACCCTGCCATGGCAATCTCTGCAAGACGTGCCCGATCATCGACATTGATACCAGCATTACACGTGAGAACACCACCCACCAGGTACGCGGTACATACTCGTGCGACTCGGCCAACGTTGTCTACCTCATACGCTGCAGGAAAGGATGTCCCGAAGCATGGTACATTGGCGAGACCATGCAGACGCTGCGACAACGAATGAAGGGACATCGCGCGACAATCACTGAGCAGGAATGTTCCCTTGCAGTCGGGGAACACTTCAGCAGTCAAGGGCATTCAGCCTCTGATCTCCGGGTAAGCGTTCTCCAAGGCGGCCTTCAGGACCCGCGACAATGCAGAATCGCCGAGCAGAAACTTACAGCCAAGTTCCGCACACATGAGTGCGGCCCCAACCGGGACCTGGGATTCATGTCGCATTACATTCATCCCCCACCATCTGGCCTGCGAAATCTTACCAACTGTCCTGGCTTGACACAATTCACACCTCTTTAACCTGGGGTTACCCCATCTCTGGATCTGTAAAGATTTAATCACCTGCTAATGCTCGCATTCCAAGCATTGTCTGGCATCTTTGAATTTGTCTATATATATGTTTCTGGAACATACCTCTTCATTCACCTGAGGAAGGAGCAGTGCTCCGAAAGCTAGTGACATCGAAACAAACCTGTTGGACTTTAACCTGCTGTTGTAAGACTTCTTACTGTGCTCACCCCAGTCCAACGCCGGCATCTCCACATCATCTTTATTTTCCTCAGAGGGATCTTGTCAAAAATCTTCTGAAAGTCCAAATAAACCACTGGTTCACCCTCATTAACCCTACTTGTTACACCCTTGAAGAATTCCAGTAGATTTCTCAAGCATGACTTCCCTTTTGTAAACCCATGCTGACTCTGTCCGATCCTGCTAGTTTCTCAAGTGCTCTGCTATTAATTCTTTTAAAAAGGACTCTAGTATTTTCCCCACTACCGACATCAGACTGATTGCTCTATAATTCCCTGTTTTCCCCCTACCTCCCTTTTTAAATTGGGATAACATTCGTTGCCCTCCAATCTGTCAGAACGGTTTTCAGAGTCTGCAGCATCTTGGAAGATGACCACCAATGCATCCAATATTTCGAGAGGCCACTTCCTTAAATACTCTGGGATGTAGATTATCATGCACTGGGGATTTATCGGCCTTCAGTCCCATCAATTTCACCCAACACCATTTCCCTCCTAATACTGATTTATTTCAGTTTCTCCTTCTGACTAAACCCTGTATTCTCCAACATTCCTGGAAGTTATTTGAGTCCTCCTTTGTAAAGACAGAACCAAAGTATGTATTTAATTTGATTTGATCCCCATTATAAATTACCAATGACTGTAAGAGACCTACATTTGTCTTCACCAATTCTTTTCTCTTCACATACCTGTGGAAGCTTTTACAGTCACTTTTTATGTTTCCCGCAAGCTTACTCTATTTTCTCCATCTTAATCAATCCCTTTGTCTTCCTTTACTGACTTCTAAACTGCTCCCAATCCTCAGGTCTGATGTTTCTTCTGGCCATTTTGCATTTCTCTTCCTTGAATCTAATACTGTCTCTAATTTCCCTTGGAAGCCATGGTTTGATCATCTTTCCCATTATATTTTTGCGCCATAAAGGAATGAACAAGTTTTGCAGTTTACCCATACATTCTTTAAATATATGGCATTGCCTATCCACTGTCATCCCTTTAAATATCTTTTGCCAATCCACCATAGCCAAATCATGCCTCATATTGTTATAGTTTCCTTAATTTGGATGGAGGATTCAAGTCTCAGAATCAAGTGTGCCAGTCTTCACTTTGATGAAGAAATCAAACATATTATGGTCGCTCATCCTCAAGGGGCCTCGCACAACTAGATTATCAATTATTCCTTTCTTATTACACAATACCCAGTCTAGGATATCCTATTCGCTAGTTGGTTCCTAAACGTATTGGTCCAGAAAACCATCCCATACGCACTCCAGGAATTGTTTCTATTGTTATGGGCCAGGGTTTAGAGAACCCCAAAGTGTATCATGGAGTTCACCTGACCCATAACTTTTAACAGATTGTGGTATGGGAAGCACACGGCCCAGTCTACAGGTGTGGTACAGCAGAAATGGAAAAGCATTTTTTAAAGCAAATCAATGTTTATTCTATGAACTCAAGTTAATCTTTGTGAAACATACAGTGAAATCTTAGCAACCATTAATTCAAATACAACCCCCAAAGAATACAACATTAAGTAATCCTTTAAGTTTTCCTTTTAACATCCATAAGACTTAAAACACCTTTGACCAGAAGCACATCAGGTTAAAGGCACTGCTGTTACTAGTTTAAAATCACCAGGATCGATTTACAGTATTTATATTACAGAGAGAGATTCATACACCTTCTGGCTGTGACTGCAGCTATCGAGCTCTGAAAACGAAACTAAAACACACCCTGCAGCAAACAGCCTAAAATGAAAATAAAAAGATCACAGACAGCCCAGCTCCACCCACTCTCTGACATCACTGCAGTAATAAACACCCATTTCCGAAAGGTACTCTCACTACAGATATTTATATACACACCCATTTATAAACACCCATTTCTTAAAGGTACTCTCATATTAAAAAATATATACCATCAACTTCAAGATGGTTTCATTTTTCACCTTTTCACTATCCTTTAAGAAATGCACACAGTAAATATACTTTTTCATTTCAAAAAACAACACACACAAACAGGTATAATAATATAGTCCATTTTTCTTTCTTCCTCCAACTGAAATCCTTCCTGATTGACAGTCTCTTTGAACAAGAAGGTCTCTGCACGATCCATCCATTTCTCTACACCTCGGCATTTCTCTTTAAAGTCAGATACTTTAGTTCAACCTGATCACAGAGTCCCTTGTAATTCTCCAACACAGGAGCATTGGTTATCACAGCTTTCAGGCCATCAAATGTTTGTTGAAAGTCTGCTGTCCACTGACATTTTTGACATTTCTTCAGAAAGTCCATCAGTGGAGCAATCACGCTACAAAACCTTTGCACAAATGTTCGATCAAATCCACTCATGCCAAGAAATCGTATTATTTCCCTTTGTCTTGAGGTATCGGAAACTTCTCAATAACTGTTTTCTTCATATCCCGTGTGACCATTCGACCCAGTCCAATTATATGGCCAAGGAAAGTGACTTGGGCTTTTCCTAATTCACTTTTGGCTAGGTTTACCACAAAACCCGCCTCCCGAAGTCGATCGAATAACTCCATCAGCTGTTTTAAATGTTCTGTCCATTTCTGGCTGAAAATTACCAGATTGTCGATGTATACCGCACAATTGGGTAATCCTGAACCGACTTTGTTAGTTAACCGTTGAAATGTGGCTGGTGCGTTTTTCATGCCAAATGGCATAACTTTGAATTGGTATATACCATCTGGAGTCACAAAAGCTGAAATCTCCTTCGCCTTTTCGGATAAAGGTACCTGCCAGTAACCTTTAAGTAAATCCAGTTTGGAAATAAAAGCTGATTGTCGCACTTTCTCAATGCAATCCTCAAAACGTGGGATAGGATAAGAGTCCATTCTTGTAACTGCATTAATTTTAATGTTGTGCAACCTTTAAATGTTTTCTAGCCAATTCACCTGCTCTATTTAATCGTTCCCTAAAATTTGATACGTAATCCAATAATGTAATTTCCGATTTCTCACTCACCAATTTTTCCTTCTTCAATTTAAGTGGTCCTCTTATCTCATGACCAAAAAGTGGTTCAAAAGGACTAAATTTGGTTGACTCATTATGTGCATCCCTAACTGTAAACAGTACAAATGGAAATCCTTTATCCCAATCCTCTGGATAACCGTGACAATAAGCCCTCAACATTGTCGTTAATGTCTGATGCCACCTTTCTAATGCTCCCTGCGATTCTGGATGGTACGCAGTTGATTTAAATTGTTTGATTCCTCAGCTATCCATAACTTCTTTGAATAACCTTGAGGTCAAATTTGATCATTGATCCGATTGTATTTCTGTGGGTAGTCCATATCGAGTAAAGAATTTAAGTAACTCCTACACAATCTTTTTAGCTGTAATATTAAGTACTGGAATGGTCTCTGGAAACCTAGCACATCCATTATCGTCAAAAGATATTGATTCCCACTTTTTGTTTTAGGAAGCGGTCCTAGGCAATCAAATAGGACCCTTGTAAAAGGTTCCTCAAATGCTGGAAAGGGTATTAAGGGAGCTGGTTTTATCACCGCTTGAGGTTTCCCTATCACTTGACATGTGTGACATGATTGACAAAATATAACTACATCTTTATGTAGTCCAGGCCAATAAAAATTTTCTGTATTTTAGCTTGAGTTTTCCTTATTCCCAAATGACCTCCCACTGGTACCTCATGTGCAACTCGCAACACCTCCTTTCTATACCCGACTGGCAACACTATTTGATGAACTTCTGGCCACTTTTCATCCGCCTGCATATGTAAAGGTCTCCATTTTCTCATCAAGACATTACTTTTACGGTAATAACACTCTGGTATCCACTCAGATTCCTCTTCCGTGTATGCTTTCTGATACATCCGTTTTATTTCTACACCTTTTAGTTGCAACTACGCCAATTTTCCTGAACTAAAAATATCCGCCTCATCCTCTTTTTCAACCATCTGATCTAAAATCATTTCTGATAATTGCTCTTCAAAGTCAACTTCACTCTTTGATTTCTCCTCTTGTCTTAACATGTGACTTTGCGACCTTGTTACTACACAATCCGGAAAAATCCCAGGATATTCGTCCTTCAACACTTCAGTTGTCTGATTTTCCACTGCCTTATCAACCACAGTAGGCATCACTCCCACCTGCGATCCAGCTATATCATTACCCAAGATAAACTGTATTCCTGGACAAGATAGTTTCTCTATTACTCCTACTACCACTTCACCACTCTTCACTGGACTTTCCAACCTTACCTTATATAATCGAACACTACTCCTCTCACCCTGAATTCCACATATTACCATCTTTTCTGGCAACATTCTTCCCAAACTACATAACTCCTCATCTCTTACCATTAAAGATTGACTAGCTCCTGTATCTCTTAGAATTGTGACATCGTTACCTGCTCCTCCTGATACACGAGTAAACTTTACCCACACAAATAAATTCTTTAAAGAGATCTGGCGCCTTCTTAGCAATCACCTCTTAATCAGGCTGTGCAATATTTTGCACCTCCTTCGCTTCATTGGGCTTTCCTTTACCACTTCAACAAACCCTACTGTCTTATCCTGTTTTACCTCATCAACCTTCCCAGTGCTTTTCTTCAACCACCAACACTGTGACTTTATTTGGCCTAGTTTATTACAGTGAAAACATTTGAAACTTTCCACTTCTTTTCCACCCTCCTGGATTTCTTCTTTAATCTGAGGTACACTCTCCTTATTATCTCCCATCAGATCACCTTTACCTTTACCACTTGAGTATTTCTCATGTCCCCAGTTTCTATCCCTCACAGGCTGAAACTGATGTTGGAACTAATTCATTATCATCTGCCATTTCTGCTGCTGATCTCGCAGTTTTAATCCTCTGCTCTTCCACATGAGTTCTGGAGGGCGGAAGGGCCTGTTCCTGTACTGTACTTTTCTTTGTTCTTTTAGAAGATTGTAGTTTAATCGGGCAGCATGGTCGGCACGGGCGTGGAGGGCCGAAGGGCCTGTTCCTGTGCTGTACTTTTCTTTGTTCTTTGTTCTCACTACATCAGGAATTGAATTTTTAAACTCCTCCAAAATTGTAATTTCTCTGAGAGCTTCATACGTTTGGTCTATTTTCAAAACCCTTATCCAGCTATCAAAATTACTCTGTTTGGTCCTTTCAAACTCCATGTATGTTTGACCAAATTCTTTCCTTAAATTTCTAAACCTTTGTGTGTAGGCTTCAGTCACTAGTTCATAAGCACCGAAGATGGATTTTCACCTCCTCACACGTTCCAGATACCTCCTCCGGTAGTGATGCAAACACTAGCCCTACCTACCAGCTTTGTTTGAATCAGTAATACCCACATGTCCTGTGGCCATTTCATTTGTTTAGCTACCTTCTCAAATGAAATGAAAAAGGCTTCTATCTCCTTCTCATCAAACCTTGGCAATGCTTGGACATATTTAAATAGATCCCCACCAAGCCTTCGACTATGACATTCTTTATCACTCTCCTCATCATTATTATCCAACTGTACGTTTCAACTTACGCCTGCCAATTTTAACTGACTCATGTTTCATGGCAATTTTCTGAAGTTCAAACTTTCTCCTTATATTTTTCCCTGATCTGTTTCTCCCTTTCTCTTTCCCTTTGTTCTGCTAGGGCTATTCTTTCTGTTTTCCTTTCTTCTTTCTCTTTTTCCTCTGTCTCTCTTTCTCTTTCTCTTTCTTTTTCCTCTCTCTCTCTTTTGTATTCAAGCTGCTTTAATTCTTTCTCATGTTCCATTTGTTTAATTTGCAACAGAATGTTTGCTATTTGCAATGAGTCAAACTGTATCTCAGGCAACTTTAAATGCTTAGCCACCACCATAATTACCTCATCTTTTCGCATTTTGTCAGGTAATGTTAACTGCAATGTTTTCGCACTGCATAGTTTGAGTGTGTGTCTGGAAAGTGATGGGCAGGATTCAGTGGATGGGAATACACAGACACTCAGCGTATCTCATCCAAGAAGAACAGCACCAGCAATGCCAATGAGCATGTACTGAATCTTAACATAATGATCCTAACAATCTATTCATTTCTATTCCACAAAAGGCAGAACTGAAGCACCAACCGTTAGTTCATGATCATAATTCCAGATTTTCCATCTAATTGTTGACAGTTATGACTAGACCAGTAGATTTGTGGTGACAACAAAGAATATTACTCACTGCGAATTTTTCTTATTCACTAATAATAAATAGTAAAAATAACTGGGTTTTCTGTCTGTTTAAATGTGGCAGGAATCCTTCGAATTGTAATGGTTTGTCACTGAACTTGTCAGGCTCATCTGATTTGTTTCATTGTTGTTTTATTGTTCAACAGTTCCTGTCATAATGGAAAATGGAAATGCGTAGAAAATGTGCATTGCCCTGCAACTTGTGTCATTCATGGGGAAGGGCATGTTACCACATTCGATAGCAAGAAATTTATCTTTAACGGTAACTGTGAATATACTTTAGTTCAGGTAAAAAGACAAGACATCCAAGGAATGTTTTTTAATGGTTTCAGTTTTCTGATGTGGTTTGTGATTTCTTATTACGTAATCAATTTTCTTTGCTTATTTGGGGATTTTAGGACTCCTGTTGTGCGAATGAAACACGTCCAAATTTCAAGATTGTAACTGAAAATGTTATTTGTGGCCAATCAAGAGTCACATGCTCCAGAGCAATAAAGTTTTACATTGGGGTAAGACAATCATATTACTATTGGAGTAGCTAAATTAAACTAAATAATAGCTAACATTAGCTGGGGTAGCTATTAGGCCAAAGGAACCACATTAATATCAGGAGAATAAAATTATATTAATATTAAGATTATAGGGTCACTTTGACATTGTGCTAAGAAAATCACACTTACATGGGACATAGGACGATTCTCTAACTGAATCAGTATTCCTCTCATTTATTTGCCTCAAAGTATACTGAGTATCTGAGTGGTTCATTCCACCCACCTCATTAGCTTACGCCAGCAATCTCTTACCAGATTAGTTGTAAATTAATCTGGATTTGAAGTCAATGGTAAACATGGACCGGTTTAGCTCAGTGGGCTATACAGCTGGTTTGTAATGCAGAACAAGGCTAGCAGCACGAGTTCAATTCCCATACCGGCTTACCCGAACAGGCGTCGGAATGTGGCGACTAGGGGCTTTTCACAGTAACTTCATACTTGTGTCAAATTACAGTCACTGCAGATTTCTTTTATTTCCGGGTTTTCCATCCAATCATTGGCAAAGGGCATGTTGCAGACCCACATTATGCAATCCAAATTCCAGTATTTAAAATGCCAACTTAATGCACTTGGAGGTGTTTGGAGTTCTAACAAAGAAAGAAGAGAGGAAAAAATGAAAGGGAGACATAGAAAGCCTGCGTCCCAGTTCAATGCCATCCCCCTGGATGCATTGATGGAGACTATGAGAAGGGGGGACTATTAATTCCCAGGAAATGAAGGAAAGATTTATGATGTAACAATAAGATTGAAAGTCATAGAGCAGGTGAAAATTGGTGCAGACTTCTGAGTTCAATATACTAAACACTTGTTTTATCAAATTGGTCCGGAAAAGTGAGTAGGATTGCACATTCACCACTTTTGCACTTTTTAGTCTGCCTAATAAAGATTACTCCAGCTCCTCACAACTGCTTAACTTTCTTTTTGAAAAATATTTTATTGATGCATTTATATATTCACACAACAAACAGAATTACAAAACAGAGCAAGCCAACAGGGCAGTGAATAACAGCTTTGGCAAAGGATCATCTGGACTCGAAACGTTAGCTCTTTTCTCTCCACAACGTCCCCACGTGGCGGAACGGGTCCAAGTGATTGAGCACCCTCAGCCTGGATGAGGGCAGCCATTTCACACGCTTTTCGCGGACTCCGAGCTTGTGCACACCAAATGAGGGGACGGCGACGTTGAGGAACGTAATGCGCAGGTACGCACCACGCACGACCGCACCGCGCATGAGCCGTGGCGCTGCGAACGTGCTGACATCACGACGTGCGGTAACTGTGGCTCCGCCCATTTAAAGCGGCAATGCCCTGCAAAATCTCAACAATGCCTACGATGTGGCAGACTTGGCCACGATGCTGCCTTCTGCCGAGCAGCTCAGCCTGCCAATTCATATCGCTTCAGCCAGTCTCTTAGGAATGTTCGGGGAATTCAACCCACGGTCACCGAGTCCGATGCGGACCTCCCACACAGCAGTGACACCGAGGACCCGAAGGTGCCTTTTCGAGTCGGTGTCGTAACGAGAAGCAGGCTGTCCCCGAAGCAAAGACACCAGCCGCTGTCAGTATACAGCATCGATCCAGACGATGAGTGGTGTGCCACCCTGACGGTCAACCGGTCCCAATTACGATTCCGCATGGACACTGGTGCCTCCGCCAATCTCATGGCGTGGTCTGACTTCTAAAGCCTTCGTGTCAAACCATCCATCCTTCCATCAGCCTGCCAGCTATTGGATTATAATGGCAACGTCATTCCTGCTAGCGGCTCGTGCCAACTTGAAGTGATGCACAGGTCACGCAAAGCCATCCTTCCTTTCGAGAAGGCTCCTCGAAAGACTCCCTGCTTGGCGCACAGGCATGCAAGCTGTTAAACCTCGTTCAGAGAATGCACTCTCTCTCTCCTGATGACACGTCTGCCTTCTAGGACGCTGACTTCAGCGTGCAACTCAACGCCATCATCGACCAGCACCGCGACATCTTCGAAGGCATGGACACGCTCCCATATACTTACAAGATCCTACTCAAACAGAACGCCACGCCTGTGGTGCATACACCTCGCAGGGTCCCAGCACCCCTTAAGGACAGCCTCAAGCAGCAGCTGCAGGACCTCCAGGACAAAGGAGTGATTTCCAGAGTTACAGAACCAACCGACTGGGTCAGTTCCATGGTATGTGTAAAAAAGCCTTCCGGCGAGCTGAGAATTTGCATTTATCCCAAGGATCTGAATCGCAATATCATGAGGGAGCATTATCCAATTCGCAAGCGCGAAGAGATCACATGCGAGATGGCTCGCGCCAAGCTCTTCACCAAACTCGACGCCTCGAAAGGATTCTGGCAAATCCAGCTCAACAAATCCAGCAGGAAACTGTGTACATTTAATATCCCCTTTGGCAGATATTGTTACAACAGGATGCCGTTTGGGATCATATCTGCTTCAGAGGTGTTCCACAGGATCATGGAACAAATGATGGAAGGCATTGAAGGTGTTCGCGTCTATGTCGACGACATAATCATTTGGTCCACTACCCTGCAGGATCATGTCAGTCGCCTCCAGCGCGTGTTCAAACGCATACGTGAGCAGAGCCTATGCCTCAACAGAGCCAAATGCTTGTTTGGTCAGGTCGTTTCCTAGGGGACCACATCTCCCAGTTGGGTGTGTGGCCGGATGCGGACAAGGTGGCTGCTATCACAGCCATGAAAACGCCAGAGGACAAGAAGGCGGTACTCCGATTTCTGGACATGGTCAACTTTTTAGGGAAGTTCATCCCTAACCTCGCCTCTCATACCACGGCTCTCAGGAACCTGGTCAGGAAGGCGACAGTCTTCCAATGGCTTCCTGCCCACGAGCGCGAATGGAGAGAACTTAAAACCAAACTCACCACGGCCCTGGTCTTAGCTTTCTTTGATCCAGCAAAAGAGACCAAAATTTTGACCGATGCCAGCCAATCTGCAACACGATGTGGCCTCATCATGGGCCCCCATTGCATATGCGTCACGCGCCATGACCCCCACGGAACAGCGCTACGTGCAGGTAGAAAAGGAGTGCCTGGGCCTTCTGACCGGTGTCTCAAGTTTCACGATTATGTGTACGGCCTTCCTCAATTCACCGTCGAGACCGACCATCGCCCGCTGGTCAATATAATACAGAAAGACCTGAATGACATGACGCCTCACCTCCAGCGTATTCTTCTCAAGCTCCGGCAATACGACTTCCAGCTGGTATACACCCCAGGCAAAGACCTCATCATTGCCGACGCTCTCTCCAGGGCTGTCAACACTCCGTGTGACCCAGCGGAATTCGTCTGCCAGGTTGATGCCCATGTGGCCTTCGAGGCCTCCAATCTACCTGCCACGGATGAACGCCTCATCCAAATTCGCCACGAGACAGCGGCTGACCATTTGCTACAACGTGTCATGCGCCACCTAACAGATGGGTGGCTCAAGTGCCAATGCCTGCAGTTCTATAACGTCAGATCTGGCGGTAGTAGATGGTGTTCTCCTAAAACTGGACCGCATTGTCATCCCGCATAGCATGCGCCAGCTCGTCTTGGAACAGCTACACGAGGGCCATCTTGGCGTGGAAAAGTGCCGCCGACGGGCCCGAGAGGCAGTGTACTGGCCCGGCATTAATGACGACATAGCCAACACAGTGCTCAACTGCCCCACTTGTCAGCGCTTCCAGACGGCCCAACCACGTGAGACCCTTCAACCCCATGAGTTGGTCACGTCACCATGGACCAAGGTGGGCATCGACCTGTTCCACGCGCTGGGCAGGGACTATGTCCTGATTGTAGACTACTTTTCAAACTACCCGGAGGTGGTACGTTTGCACGACTTCACATCGTCTGCAGTCATCCGTGCCTGGAAGGACACATTTGCTCGACACGGCATCCCACTGACTGTGATGTCGGACAATGGTCCCTGCTTCGCAAGCCAGGAATGGTCCAACTTTGCCAGGAGGTACAACTTTGTGCATGTGACATCCAGTCCCCTGTACCCCCAATCCAACGGCAAAGCGGAGAAGGGCATCCGCATAGTCAAACGGCTCCTCTGCAAGGCTGCCGATGCTTGGTCCGATTTCTACCTCGCCTTGCTGGCCTATCGCTCGGCCCCACTGTCCACTGGCCTGCCGTCAGCCCAGCTGCTCATGGGTCGCACCCTGAGGATGACGGTGCCGTCCATTCATGTCCCAGACCTAGACCACGTTCCGGTCCTTCAACGAATGCAGCTGTCTCGTGCACAGCACAAGGCGGCGCATGACTCCCGTGCAGCTGATCTCCCTGCTCTGGCTCCAGATGACAACGTCCGCATCCATCTTCCAGATGGTGACTGGTCTGCAACCGCTGTGGTTCTTCGGCAGGTGGCCCCCGCTCGTTCCTGGTTCTTCTACCGGATGGCTCCATTCTATGCCGCAATCGACGTGCCCTTCATCTCGTTCCGCGCTCGCTACGTGATGCTCCACCATTGCCACGCCCTCCTGTTGTCCCTGACCTGGACTATGCAGAGATTCCGGTCACTTTGCATCCTCCTCACTCTGACGCAGTCCAGCCCGCTCCTCAGCCGGCGGCTCCTGACCCACCCTTGAGGCGGTCAACCAGAATTCGTCGCCCAACTCAGAGACTTAATTTGTGAACTTTGTGGACTTATGGACTTTCTGATTTGTCCTGTTCTTCCGTTTAATCGTTCAAGTGGTTTGTATATAGTGTTCATCTCGTTATTCTTGTGACACACTGTTTTTCTGCACCAGGCACCTTCCCATGTAAATAGCTTTGTTTTCATGTACATAGTCCTGTAAATATTTTGCACACACATAGTCAGGAACATTCACCAGACACTATTTATTGCCACGCAGGTACATTTTTTATAAAAGGGGGGATGTCACAATATACACCAGTATATCATGGTGCAGACACACACTAATGGACACACAGTGGGACCAATCAACACACACAACACCGCAGCCAACCACCAGTGAGAGCGCACACACTATAAAGACAGGGGGCATCAGAGTTCCCGCTCATTCGAGTTGCAGCTAGCTAGGAAGACAGAGCTCACAGCCTGTAACACAGACATTCACCATGTGCTGAGTGCATCAACTGGTTAGGACAAGGCAAAAGTCTTTAGTTAAAGTTAGTATCGTATTAACCCACAGACTGAGTATGTTTAAACAGTTAATGATTCAATAAAATGGTGTTGCACTATTTCAAGTGTTGGTGACCTGTATGTGATCCAGAACACCCAACACATCAAGTATCATTAGCAGACTCACCCATTGTACTTTCCCCCCACGTTAGATTATGCGTGCCCACCCCCCCACCCCCCCTCCCCCCCCCCCCATCCAAGCCAGTGTAACGCCACTTCAGCAGGATTTAAAACAAGTCCTGATTTACTGGGAGCTGGAGAAACTCCCCACTAGAGGCACAAAGGTAAATATCGCCACCAGTGGAGAGAGGGTCATGCTTGGGCAGTACCCTGGCACAGCTCCCTGGGTGGCTTCCAAATCCAAGGGAAAGGGGGACCCCCATCTGTGAAGGATGTTCCGTGGGATATTTGTGTTCCTTTTCTTTTTATTGTTTTCAGTTCAGACCACCCTTTAAAAAGGGTGCCCTTATCTGTCAAGAGCTGAGGTTGCTGGCAGGGTAGGTTCATTCAGAGTCCACCTCGCCAGTGTGACATCGTGAAACCAGCCTCCCGGATTTATTTTGACAATGTATCAAAAAACAAGGCAGGAAAAGCTAGCATAGTATCTGGGCACTTCTTCTTGGCACTTCCAGCGGGCACTGCCAGAGGGCACTCCCAAGAGGGACCTCTGTTGCGGACGTTTGGAGTGGGGGTTCCCAAGTCCATGGGGGATAGTTCCCTTCAGAGCCCACTCCGCCAGGATTTCTTTTGACAATGTGTCAAACAATATGGCGGTAAAGGCCAGCAGTGCGGCCGGAGGGCTCATACCGCTTTTCCTGTCTGAATTGTCACATTGTCAAAAAAAGAGGAGATTTCATCTTCAGTCTGACCGAAAAAGGATATGAGTAATAGAATAGAGGGATTTGCATTTCAAGTCGAACTGGATTGCCTCTAAACCTGTAAATAATCAAAGATCACTCAACATGTATAATAAGGTATACATAATACAAAATGTTTCTGCAATCAAAGAACTAAACCATATGCTTCAATTTAAGGATGTTCTGATAGAAATGAGAGATGCAGCCTACAAGATAACACCTGAAAATATGGCAGACAAATTTAACATAAAAATCAATCCACTTTTTGTGTCCCTTGATGTGGTAATCCCTGGGGGTCACCTACTACAAATATTATGGAATAAGAATACAAACACGTTCATCCGCTTCACCAGAATGCACCAGGTAAGGAGTGATGGTTGACAATAATTTTCTTACAGATTGATATCCATGTGCAGATCTACCAGTTTTCAGCCATAATAATGATCACTATTGTTCAAGTCAAGCCTTTCAATGTACTTGGTGAAATCATGAATCTGTTTTTTCTGAAAATTTAGTTTTACTGCACTGAGCAAAAAACTGCACTGAGGGAAGCCATATGACCCTTCATATTTAAAGGAGCTATCCAATTCATCCTCTTCCTCTGCCCTTTGTTATAGCATTGCAAATGTATACAATTCCCTTTTGTAAGTTGTTGTTGAACCTGCTCCCACCACAGAGAGGAAAAGACTGATTCAGTGGTAGGAGGCTCATGTGCAGCATAAACACTGGCACAGCCATTTCTGTACTGTAAATCTGTACACTACACTATGTAATCCTTCCAGGCAGTACATTCCTGATCATAACCCCTTATCTCGCCTTTGGTTCTATTGCCATTTATCTTAAGTCTATGTCCTCCGGTTTTCAAACGATCTGCCACTGGAAACAATTTCACCTCATTTACTCTCACCAAAATTCTTCAGAATTTTGGATATCTCTATTAAATCTCTTCTTAACCAATCTGGTCTAAAGAGTATAAACTGAAGTTGTCGACCGTCTCCATGTGACTGAAATCGCGCATCGCTGGCATCATTCTGGTAAATCAATTTGCATGTCTATTCTAAGAAGGCATTGAATGAATTGCTCATTCGGAGAGCCAAAGCAGATAATATGGCAAAGTGGCTTCCCTCTAAAATGTAATAATTCTGTGATTGTTTGCAGTCTTTACTATATTGGAAAAAATACTCATTAATAAAACCCCATTTGCTACATTTAGATTCTTTCAACTCTGTAAAGCCTTATTAAAAACAAGTAATTTATTCAAGGGCACAATCCCTTGGAAAAACACACATTGGAATTCATAGTCCAACTTCAAAAAGTCTATAGCCACTTGGAAATGTCAATAGAACTGTGAAAATGGATGGTGCTGAAATCTGTCACGTAGCAGTGAGCCAAGAATGAAAATCTTCAGGCTTATGTTAATAGACAGAGTGAAATAGCAAGCAGTGATTCTTTGTAAACATTGGAGACATTTCTTTCATTTATTTTAAAGGTCAGGACTTTAAAATTTTTTGTCAGTTTGACGGCTCCCAGATGATTGGCCTGGTTAGGTGAATTGGCCATGCTAAATTGTTCCTTAGTATCCAAAGATGTGCAGATAAGGTGGATTGGTCTTGATCAATGCAGGGGGTATTGGGAATAGGGCAAGGGAGTGGGCCTAGGCAGAGTACTCTTTCAGAGGGTTGGTGCAGACTCGATGGGCTGCATGGCCTCCTTCTACACCATAGATTGTGAATAGAGTGTCCATTATCACCACTATTACTGCCCTCAGTAATCTGATTTACATCCTATTCAGGCTGAGGGATATTTCCACTTTGAGGGAAGCCAATCATTTAAGTACCCCCTTTTCATCTATTTCATCCTATCCAATTTTCAAACTACCTCCTTTACTGTGACAGTGGCCCTTGCACTCAGTGGTGAAGTGACTGATTGCTTGTAAGATTACACCCCTACCTTTTTAGTTGGCTGTGGTGGGAACTTGCTCTTCCAGCTGCAGCATGGATCTATCGGCGAAGAGACTGGAAAAAATCTTTTGGCATGGTACGTGCCAGATGAAACAACTCCATTTCGGATTGCATGAGCTAAAGACACACGACTTGAGGTCTTCAGGTCAAAGACAGTCTTTTGAATTAATTGTCCATCTGCAACCCTTCATACAAAGGAGGGGATTTTCCATCACTGTATTCAGCGGACGGGAAAGACGAAGGGGGAAAGAAAACACAACAGGAGTCCCTGAACAATATTTACACCGGTGGGATTTCCCAGTGTGATAGTTCTCACCCTCAGCCAATGACGCATTGGATTCCCCTCATGAAAGGTTGGGAACCCCATTACCATACATTAAATGTCATTAGTGGGATTCCCCGCTGTATCATCCCCCCACAGAAGGCCATCTCCAACTGTCCCCCCCCCCCCCCCCCACCCCGGGGGCACTGCCAGGGAAACTTCCATTAGAGTGGTTCAAGATTGGGGGGGCTCCCTGTGGGGTTCTTGTCCGATGGAGGGGGGGGCCTGCCCAGTCTATGTAGGGATCCTTTTTAAAATTATTTCAGATGGTGGGGGGGGGGGTCAAAGGTTGTTGATGTGGCAGGCTAAAGCAGAGCATAAGTAGGTTACTTGGACTTGGACTTTACAATGCCATTGTGACCCTCAATCATGTCTAATTTCTCAGCATTTGCTGCAATTGAGACAGCAGGATTAAGGCTAACAGAGGCAGATTATTGCCTGGAATCTTGTAAAGCCATCCTCGTCCTATACCTTTGTCATATTCACCCTTAACCTATGTTTAACTTCTGTCACATCCAGTATTATCTTACATAAACCTTCTGTAATACCTGAGCTTAGAGTATATATGACTTGTTTAATAACCAATCTTCCTCGAAATGTAATCCATGAAATACTCAATCTTACCCTATTTGTAACCTCTTGAATATAAAACCCACCATTTGTACCGGCTGTAATATCCGGCCTCACCCTACATGTTACTTCTGTAGTACTCCAGTTGAACTACATTTAGTGCCTGTAATATTTAAATTAACCCTGCATATAACCTGTGTAACAAGCATTCCATCAAAGTAATGGATCAAAGATGTGCAGGTTAGGTGGTTTGGCCATGTTCAATTGCCCCTTAGTGCCCAAAGGTTAGGTGGGGTTACGGGGGAGTGGGCCTAGGTAGGGTGCTCTCTCAGAGAGTCGATGCAGACTCGATGGGCTAAGTGGCCTCCTTTTGCACAATAGGGATTCTATGAACTATGCCCAGAATCAGAAATCCACAAACTTTCAGGGAATGGATCATTTTCTGAGGGGATATAAACTATCTATACATGCTCTTGTGTAGTAATGGGCTGCAGGGTAAATGCTGCTACATTCCTGTGGCTCCCTTGTGTTGCTCTGTGGGGTCACTGTGTGAATGTTTACTTTCTCTCACGGAAAGAGGGAGAAATAGCATGCAACATAGCACAACAGGACAAAGAATTTTAAAGAAAAAATGGAAAGAATAAGAGTATTGATAAGTATGTACACACAACAAGTAATAGTCCTCTTGCATATTATCAGCTTTCACTTTGTGGACTCTGCGGAAATTTCAACAGTGACATGGGTGATGATTTTATTACTCGGAGCCAATACTTAGCCTCCAATGCATTAGAATTTGCAAATACATGGAAGGAAGACCCATTATGTCAAGATGCGACTGAAGTTATACATCCATGTGACCTAAATCCATATCGTTTGGCCTGGGCAGAAAAACAATGCCTCATAATTCACAGCAATGTCTTCAAACCATGCCACAATCTGGTGAGTATTTTTCATAGGAGTGCAATGTTGTGTATGTTGTGTCGTCAGTGAATGGTTGGGGAGATCACCAAAACACAGGTATATCAGTGCCTTCAGCAACTCACTCCATATAATAAGCAAACTACTGCATATAACCAGAAACAAGAACAGAAAATGCTGGAAAAACTCAGCAGGTCTAGCAGCATCTGTAGGGAGAGAAAATAGAGTCAATGTTTCAAGTCCATTTGTCTCTTGATCAGAACTGAAAAGAGGGAAAATATGTTGGATATTATATTGTGGTTGTGAGCAATTGCAACAAGATGTAGCAACGTTAAGAACAAAAGACAGATGGGCTGAGTGGGGTTACATTGAGGCAATACAGGTATGGGATTTTTTTTTTAAGGTTTAAGATGGAGGGAAAAGGTCATAGTGTAAAGTTGATGAATTCAATGTTGAGTCCTCAGGGTTATACTTTGCTGAACCGGAAGATGAGCTGTTGTTCCTCCAGCTGTGTTGGGCTTGACTGGAACGTTCCAACAGGCCAAAGATGGATATGTGGGCATGATCTGAGGTGCTGAGTAGAAATGGCACACAATCAGAAGATTGATGTCATGCTTGTGGATAGAGCAAAGGTGTTCCGCAAAGTGGTCACCCAGTTTGCATTTAGTCTCCCCGATGTAGAGAAGACTGCATTGGGAGCAATGAATACAGTAAACCAAATTTAAGGAGGTGCAAGTGAAATGGTGTTTAACCTGAATCGAGTGTTTGGGATCTTGAATGGCGAGGAGGTAAAAGGGTAGATGTTGCGAGGGAAGGTGCTGTGGGAAGAGAATGAGGAGTTGGGGGTGATGGAGGAGTGGGCCAGGGTGTCATGGAGGGAACGGTCCCTGCAGAAGGCTAACGGGCAGGAGGGGAATATGTGTTTCTACATAACATTATACTTTATTTAATATTCAGCTGATGAAGTAGAAAACAAATGTCGTCCCATTGTCAGAATAGGTTTTAAATAAATATATTTAAGAACGCTCTGAACAAATGAGGAGTGGGAGTTAGACAGATCCTTTCATTTTCACTCATTTTCAAAGTCAGCAGAGATATCAGCCATTTCCCATTTCAGGCCCAGGCAAGACTGGAGCAGCACTGTTGAAATGATGGCTGCTTTTATTATATATGCATAACAATCCTGAAGCGTATGCATCCTGTAATTGTTGTTTTCTATCACCTGATTTAAGGGTTTCCAAACTGATATTTGTATCCCTGGGAGGATGTGAGGCTTCTCTGGGCATTTGGGAGAAGTGCTATATCAGTGGATTTCATCTCCACTGCAAACATTTCAGCTCATTTTCTGTATTTTGTAAGTTAGTGATTTTTAATTGTATGTCGCTGTTAAGGGAAAAAAAGTTAGAATGTTTCCTGAGACTGGTTTCCACAACAAAAGGTGAAAAAAGTGAGTTTGAGAGGGAGTAGTGCAAGAGCAGAGGAAGAATAAGAGAGTGAGACTAAGAAAGGAGCAATAAAATGGACAGGAGCAATAAAATTGACTGAGTGACAGCAAACAGAGCATAATGGTTAATGGATGTTTTTCATTCTGGAGAAAGATTTGAAGTGGAGTTCCCCAGTTTGGGATTCTTACTTTTCCTGATATATATTAATGATCTGGACATTGGTGTACAGAGAACAATTTCAAGATTTGTAGACACGACAAAACTTGGAAGCATTAAAATCTGTGAGGATAGTGCAGAATTTGAAAAAATAATGACAAGTTCGTGGAATAGGGGGTAGGAGGCAGATTAAGTTCAATACGGGCAATTCGGAGGTAAAATACTTTGATGCGAAAAACATGGAGAGACAGTATAAAATAAAGGGTACGTCTCTAAAAGGGGTGCAGGAGCAGAGGAGCTTGGGTGTATATGCGCCAAAGTCATTAAAGATGATAGCACAAGTTAAGAGGGCAGTTAATAAAGTAAAGAGTATCTGTGATAGTACAACAGAGCACATGGAGTGGTGGTTGGAGCGCAAGTCTAAACTCGTGGGGCGGTGGTTGGAATGTGGGGCGGTGTTTGGAGCGCTAATCCAAACTCAGAGTGGTGTTGCCACACCGAAAGGTGGATGGAGTGCAGGTCCAAACTCGCGGAGCGGTGGTTGATCCGTGGAGCGGTGGATGGATGTGAGTCCAAATTCGTGGAGCGGTGGTTGAAACGGGAGTCCAAACTCGAGTAGCGGTGGTTGAACTGTGGAGCGGTGGATGGAGTGCGGGTCCAAACTCGCGGAGCGGAGGATGACTCGCGGAGGGCCAGATGGAGCGTGAGTCTAAACCCGCGAGTGGTGGATGGAACAGCGGTTGAGCACTGATCAGATGATGCCGGGGAGTCAAGGAATAGGGTGACATTCATTGTCCTCCTTCCTATATATTAAACTTCAAGAAACAAATTTGTTAACTTTCACCTGCCAAGCAGTTGTTGAGCCTCGCAGCTATTATAATATCCAAGGGTTTATTAATGGGAGCATAGAGCCCAAGAGCAAGGAGGTTATGTTGAGATTCGAAAAGACACAATTTAGACCTCAGCTAGAGTATTGCATCCAGTTCTGAGTGCCATATTTCAGAGAGGATATGAAGGCATTGGAGAGAGCACAGAAGAGGTTTACGAGATGGTTCCAGGGGTGAGTAGCTCCAGTTAGGAAGATAGTTTGCAGAAGTTGCAACTCTTTTCTTGGAGAACACAAGGCCAAGAGGAGATTTGATAGAAGTGTGGTATTATAGGTATTACGGTACCGGATAGGCGAAAGCACCATTGGTGGAAACTGTATGCTTGCTATTGGTTAGAGTGTATGATAGCTCCGCCCTGATAGGCGGGGTATAAGAACCCGTGCCGCCCCAGCAGCCCTCATTCTGTACCTGAGCTGCTGGGGGAAACATCTAGCTTATTAAAGCCTTCAGTTGGACTACAACCTCGCTTTCGTGGTCATTGATCGTGCATCAATTTAATAAGCTAGATTTTTAAGAAGAAAGGATGGAGCTCCGAATCAAGCCGGAGTGTCTGCAACTTAGCCCCCACACGGCGAACTCAGCGGCAATCTTTAAGCACTAGCTGGCGTGCTTTAAAGGGTATCTTGAGACGGCCAAAAACACATCCACGGGAGAGCAGAAACTGCACGTCTTACACTCAAGGGTGAGCCCGGAGATTTACACCCTCATCGAGGAAGCGGAAGACTTTGATGCAGCAATAGAGCTTCTAAAAGGACACTATATTTGCCCGGTAAACCAGGTCTACACCCGGCACCTGCTTGCAACAAGGTGACAAACCCCTGGGGAATCGCTGGAGGAATTCTACCGTGTTCTCCTGGTGTTGGGCAGAAGCTGCGGCTGCCCGCAAGTTTCGGCGAGCGAGCACACGGAACTCTTTCGTGGCAGGTATGCTAGCATCACAAATCCGCCAGCGCCAGTTACAAAAGGACACCCTGGATGTCAGGGAGGCACAGGCCCTTGCAGGCTCACTGGACGTGGCCTCCAGGAACGCCCGCGCTTACGTTCCCGACTGCGCGGTAGCCCCCTGGGCAGCGTGGAACCCCTCCGTGGCCGACCCCGCGACTTCCCCCATTCCCCCACAGGCCTGCGCTGCAAGGTGGCCTGGCAAACCCGAGTGGCTCCGCTGCTACTTTTGCGGGCAGGCAACGCACCCCCGCCAGCGCTGCCCGGCCTGCGCGTCCACCTGCAAGGGATTCGGCAAAAGGGCCATTTCGTGGGGGTATGCCAGGCCCGAGACGTGGCCGCGGTCTCCAGCGGCGTGTGCGGACCGCAACCACAAACTTCTCCACGGGCCCCATGCGGCCAGCGGTCGCTGCCACCCACATACCCCAGGGCCACGTGCGGATCCCGGGTGCCGCCACCTTGTTCAGCGGACGCCACGTTGGAAGGATGAGAGGCGCCATTTTGTGCACCCCCAGCCATATGCGACCAATGGGAGACGCCATCTTGGATGAACCCCCAGGACCCCAGCTCGGCTGACCACACACTGCCCGAACAGAACTGTCAACTGCTGCGATTGGCCTCGGTGACTCTGAATCAGTCGCGGCCTCGAACACTCTCAACCGCTACAACGAGCGTATTCATCAACGGGCACGAGGCGTCCTGCCTAATTGACTCTGGGAGCACGGAGAGCTTTATACACCCCGACACGGTAAGGCGCTGTTCTCTCCTCATCCACCCCGTTAATCAAAAAATCTCACTGTCCTCCGGTTCACACTCAGTGGACATAAAGGGGTTTTGTGTAGCAAACCTCACAGTCCAGGGAAGGGAGTTCAAAAATTTCCGTCTCTACGTCCTTCCCCACCTCTGCCCAGCTACACTCCTGGGTTTAGACTTCCAGTGTAACCTTCAAAGTCTGACCTTCCAATTCGGCGGCCCTATAACCCCCCCTTACTGTCTGTGACCTTGCGACCCTTAAGGTCGACGCGCTTTCCCTGTTTGCGAACCTCACCCCGGATTGCAAACCCATCGCCACCAGGAGTAGACGCTACAGTGCCCAGGACCGGATCTTTATTAGGTCAGAGGTCCAAAGGCTACTGTGGGAAGGGGTCATTGAAGCCAGTAACAGCCCCTGGAGAGCTCAAGTAGTGGTGGTAAAGACCGGGGAGAAGCAGAGGATGGTCATCGACTAAAGTCAGACCATCAACAGGTTTACGCAGCTGGATGCGTGCCCTTTCCCCCGCATATCTGACCTGGTAAATAGGATTGCGCATTATAAGGTCTTCTCCACAGTGGATCTCAAGTCCGCCTACCACTAGTTCCCCATCCGCACTAGTGACCGCAAATACACTGCCTTCGAGGCAGATGGGCGGCTCTATCACTTCTTAAGGGTTCCCTTCGGTGTCATCAATGGGGTCTCGGTCTTCCAGCACGAGATGGACCGAATGGCTGACCGGTACAGTTTACGGGCAACATTCCCGTATCTCAATAATGTCACCATCTGTGGCCACGACCAGCAGGACCACGACACCAACCTCCGAAAATTTCTCCAGACCGCTAAAATCCTTAACCTCACATACAAGAAGGATAAATGCGTGTTTAGCACCGACCGTCCAGCCATCCTCAGCTACGTAGTGCGAAATGGAGTTATAGGCCCCGAACCTGAACGCATGCGCCCCCTTATGGAATCCCCCCTCCCTCACTGCTCCAAGGCCCTGAAACGCTGCCTAGGGTTTTTCAGTTACTACGCCCAGTGGGTCCCCACCTACGCGGACAAGGACCGTTCCCTGATTCAATCCACAGTTTTTCCCCTGTTGATACAGGCCCGCCAGGCCTTCAGCCGCATCAAAGCAGACATTGCAAAGGCCACGATGCACGCCATTGACGAGTCCCTCCCCTTCCAGGTCTAGAGAGATGCGTCCGACGGAGCTCTGGCGGCCACCCTCAACCAAGCAGGCAGACCCGTGGCCTTCTTCTCCCGTACCCGCCATGCTTCCAAAATCCGCCACTCCTCAGTCGAAAAGGAGGCCCAAGCCATAGTAGAAGCTGTGCGACATTGGAGGCATTACCTGGCCGGCAGGAAATTCACTCTCCTCACTGACCAACGGTCGGTGGCCTTCATGTTTGATAATGCACAGCGGGGCAAGATAAAAAATGACAAATCTTGCGGTGGAGGATCGAACTCTCCACCTACAACTACGAGATCTTGTATCGTCCCAGGAAGCTAAACAAGCCTCCTGACGCCCTGCCACCGCACAAGTGGACCGCCTCCAAGACCTCCACGAGGACCTCTGCCACCCAGGGGTCACTCGCATTTTCCATTTTGTCAAGACCCGCAACCTGCCCTCCTCCATCGAGGAGGTCAGGACAGCCACCAGGGACTGCCAAATCTGCGCTGAGTGCAAACCGCACTTCTACCAGCCAGAGAAAGCGTACCTGATAAAGGCTTCCCGTCCCTTTGAACGCCTCAGCATGGACTTCAAAGGCTCCCTCCACCGACCGCAACACGTACTTCATGAACGTGATTGACGAGCACTCCCGGTTCCCATTCGCCATCCCCTGCCCCGACATGACCGCAACCAACGTCATCAAGGCCCTCCATAGCATCTTTGCACTGTTTGGGTTCTCCGCTTACATACATAGTGATAGGGGGTCCTCCTTTATGAGTGACGAACTGCGTCAATTCCTGCTCAGCAAGGGCATCGCCTCGAGCAGGATGACCAGTTACAACCCCCGGGGTAACGGACAGGTAGAGAGGGAGAACGGAACGGTCTTGAAGACCGTCCCACTGGCCCTATGGTCCAGGAACCTCCCAGTCTCCCGCTGGCAAGAAGTACTCCTAGATGCCCGCCACTCCATCCGGTCACTGCTTTGTACGACCACCAACAAGACACCTCACGAACATCTCCTTGTCTTCCCTAGGAAGTCCTCCTCTGGGACCTCGCTCCCGACGTGGCTGGCAGAACCCGGACCCATCCTGCTCCGAAAACACGTGCGGGCGCACAAGTCGAACCCGTTGGTCGCGAGGGTCCATCTGCTGCATGCTAACCCCGTCGCGTACCCCAACGGCTAACAAGTTAAGGTCCCCCTACGGGACCTGGCGCCCGCCGGAACCCCACGCACATTCCAGCCACCAGTCCCACCCTCCCCTCCACCGCAGCATCTTACAGGAGGATCGGTCCTTCCGCCGCCCCTGTCTAGGGGGCCCCCACCTTCCGCCGCCCCCGTCTAGGGGGCCCCCACCTACCGACGCCCCTCGCAGGCGCTCCCTCCCCAGGTCAGCCGTTTTCCCCACCAGCGCCGTCTAGGGGTGACGAAGCTGCCATGGAGATCGAAGCCACGCTCCCGGAGTCACAGACGTCCGAACCTCCATCGGAGTCGCCACCGAGGCTCCGACGATCACAAAGGACGACCAGGGCCCCCGATCGACTGATTGCTTCATTTTAACTGTAATCTGTAAAGATAAACCATCAAATGTACATAGCTACCAGACTAGTAAACAGTTACTAAACACTGTAACGGAGGTATTACGGTTCCTCCATAACTAATTATACCATGTTTTGTAGTTTCTGGCCACCATCCCCGCCGGACTCTTTTTTTTTTACAGGGGTGAATGTGGTATTATAGGTATAACGGTACCTGATAGGCTAAAGCACCATTGGTGGAAACTGTATGCTTGCTATTGGTTAGAGTGCATGATAGCTCCGTTCTGATAGGTAGGGTATACAAACCCGTGCCGCCCCAGCAGCCTTCATTCCGTACCTGAGCTGCTGGGGGAAACATCTAGCTTATTAAAGCCTTCAGTTGGACTACAACCTCGCTTTAGTGGTCATTGATCGTGCATCAAGAAGTAGGAAGGGTCTGGACAGATTAGAGAGGAGGAAACTTCCCACAGGTGAAAGGGTCGAAAATAAAAGAATACAGATTTAAAGTAATTGTCAAAAGGATCAACTGCGGAATGAGAAATAAATTTTTACCGAACAAGTGTGTGTGGAGGAGGCAGGTTCAATCTAGCTATCCCAGAGGGAGTTAGATGATTATTTCAAAAGAAACAATCTGCAGGGTTAAATGGAGATGGCAGAAGGTGGGCACTGGGTGAAATGCTCATTTGGATAGCCCCTTCCTGCACTGTAACAGTTCTGTGCTAAAGCACAAGAGGATGAAAGAGGTAACCTGCGAGGGAGCAGTGTGAGAGGGACGCAGAAGCTTCTGAACTTTAAAATAAGATGCTGTCTCTTTCCCTCTCTCGAATGCTGGCTGCCTGCCATTTCTGTGAGTCAACAGTGAAAACCATTACAAGCTGGAAGAATCCGAAAGCCGAGACTGGAGAAGAAACTAACTGGAAGACATCCGTCTGAAGCAAATCCTTTTACTTTCGTCATTATTTTACACTCCTCCTTCCCTTCTGTGTGTGCTTGTTCGGCTGTGTGTGGAGAGAGTGGGACAAGTAAAAAGAGGGGTGTGTGAAAGATTAGATAGTAGTTAACCAGTTGTATTTGTTGCCTATTTAAATATAGTTACTGTTAATAAAAAGTTGACTTTGATGTTTTGTGAATTTGGCTCGTGGGGCTGGAACTGACCATGCAATGGCGCAGGATATCGTAACATTCGCTGAAAATTTTCACCTGAGAGGGAGCAGAGTGGGAGGACAAAAGAATTAGTCTGAGAGAGAGCAGAATAAGAGGATAAAAGAGCTAGTTTGATAGAGAGCAGAGTCAAAGGAGAAAATACTTAATTTGAGAAGGACCAGTGTGAGAGGATAAAAGAGTACTCTGAGAGGGAGCAAGGTGAGAGGATAAAATATTTAGCCTGAGAGAGAGCAGAGTGAGAGGATAAAATACATACTTTCCGAGGGACAAGAGTGAGATGATAAAATAGTTAGTTGGAGAAGGAGCAATATAAAGGGATAAAAGAGTAAATCTGAGAGGGAGAAATATGAGAGGTTAAAAGAGTTACTTTCAGAGAGTGTAGAGTGAAAGGATAAAACAGTTTGAGAGGAAGCAGTGCGAGCGGATAAAATATGTAGTCTCAGAGGGAGCAGAGTGACTGGATAAAAGAGTTTGTTTCAGTGGGAGCAAAGTGTGAGATGATAAAAGAGTTAGTCTGAGAGGGAGCAGAATGAGAGGATTAAAGAGTTAGACTGAGAGAGAACAGAGTGAGAGGATAAAATTGTTAGACTGAGACGGAGCAGGGTGAGAGTTTAAAAGAGTTAGTCTGTGAGGAAGCAGAGTGAGAGAATAAAAGAGTTAGTCTGAGAGCGGGCAGTGTGCAACAATAAAAGAGATAGTCTGAGCTGGAGCAGTGGGAGAGGATAAAAGAGTTAGACTAAGAGTGAGCAGTGTTTCAGGATAAAAGAGCTACCCAGACACGGAGCAGTGTTAGAGGATAAAAGAGTTAGTCTGAGAGAGAGCAGAACGTGAGGATAAAAGAGGTAGTCAGAGAGTAAGCAGTGTTTGAGGATAAAAGAGCCAGCCTGACACGTAGCCGAGTGATAGGATAAAAAAGATAGTCTGAGAGAGGGCAGTGTGAGAGCATAAAAGAGATAGTATGAGAGCGGGCAGTGGGAGAGGATAAAAGAGTTACTCTGAGCTGGAGCAGTGAAAGAGGATAAAAGAGTTAGTCTGCGATGGAGCAGTGGCGAGGGTAAAAGAATTAGTCTGAGAGGGAGCCGAATGTAAGGATAAAAGAGGTAGTATGAGAAAGAACAGACTGAGACAGAGCAGGGTGAGAGGATAAGGGAGTTAGTCTGAGAGCGGGTAGTATGCGACGATAAAAGAATTAGTCTGAGATGGAGCAGTGTGAGACGATAAAAGAGTTAGACTGAGAGTGAGCAGTGCTGAGGATAAAAGAGCTAGCCTGACACTGAACAGGGTGTGAGGGTAAAAGAGTTAGTCTGTGAGGAAGCAGAGTGAGAGGATGAAAGTGTTAGTCTGAGAGCGGGCAGTGTGCGACGATAAAATAGTTAGTCTGAGATGGAGCAGTGGGAGAGGATCAAAGAGTTTGCCTGAGAGTGAGCACTGTGAGACGATAAAAGAGTTAGACTGAGAGAGAACAGAGTGAGAGGATAAAATAGTTAGACTGTGACGGAGCAGGGTGAGAGGATAAAAGAGTTAGTCAGAGAGTGAGCAGTGTTTGAGGATAAAAGAGCTATCCTGAAACGGAGCAGTGTGAGAGGATTAAATAATTAGTCTGAGAGACTCAGTGAGAGGATAAAATACATACTTTCAGAGAGACAAGAGTGAGATGATAAAATAGTTAGTCATAGAAAGAGCAATCTAATGGGGTAAAAGAGTATGTCTGAGAGGGAGCAATATGTACGGTTAAAAGAGTTACTTTGAGAGGGTGTAGAGTGAAAGGATAAAACAGTTTGAGAGGGATCAGTGTGAGAGGATAAAATATTTAGTCTCAAAGGGAGCAGAGTGACCGGATAAAAGATTTTGTTTGAGAGGGAGCAGAGAGTGAGATGAAAAAAGAGTTAGCCTGAGAGGAAACAGTGTGAGAGGATAAAAGAGTTATTCTGAGATGGAGCAGTCGAGAGGCTTAAAGAATTAATCTGAGAGGGAGCAGAATTAAAGGACGAAAGAGTTAGTCTGAGAGGAAGCAGTGTGAGAGGATAAAACAGTTAGACAGTGACGGAGCACTGTGAGAGGACAAAAGAGTTAGACTGAGAGTGAACAGTGCTGAGGATAAAAGAGCTAGCCTGACACAGAACAGGGTGAGAGGGTAAAAGAGTTAGTCTGTGAGGAAGCAGAGCGAGAGGATGAAAGTGTTAGTCTGAGAGCGGGCAGTGTGCGATGATAAAAGAGTTAGTCTGAGATGGAGCAGTGGGAGAGGATCAAAGAGTTCGCCTGAGAGTGAGCAGCGTGAGACAATAAAAGAGTTAGACTGAGAGAGAACAGAGTGAGAGGATAAAATAGTTAGACTGTGACGGAGCAGGGTGAGAGGATAAAAGAGTTTGTCTGTGCGGAAGGTGAGTGAGAGGATAAAAGAGTTAGTCTGAGTGTAAGCAGTGTTTGAGGATAAAAGAGCTATCCTGAAACGGAGCAGTGTGAGAGGATTAAATATTTAGTCTGAGAGAGCTCAGTGAGAGGATAAAATACATACTTTCAGAGAGACAAGAGTGAGATGATAAAATAATTAGTCATAGAAAGAGCAATCTAATGGGGTAAAAGAGTATGTCTGAGAGGGAGCAATATGTACGGTTAAACAAGTTACTTTCAGAGGGTGTAGAGTGAAAGGATAAAACAGTTTGAGAGGGATCAGTGTGAGAGGATAAAATATTTAGTCTCAGAGGGAGCAGAGTGACTGGATAAAAGATTTTGTTTGAGAGGGAGCAGAGAGTGAGATGAAAAAAGAGTTAGCCTGAGAGGGAGCAGTGTGAGAGGATAAAAGAGTTATTCTGAGATGGAGCAGTCGAGAGGCTAAAAGAATTAATCTGAGAGGGAGCAGAATGAGAGGATAAAAGAGTTAGTCTGAGAGGGAGCAGTGTGAGAGGGTAAAAGAGTTAGTCTGGCACAGAGTAGTGTCAGGCGATAAAAGAGGTAGTCTGAGAGGGACAGAATGTGAGGATAAAAGAGTTAGTCTGGGAGGGAGCAGAGTGAGATGATAAAAGAGTGAGACTGAGAAAGAACAGAGTGAGTGGATAAAATAGTGAGACTGAGACGGAGCAGGGTGAGAGGAGAAAAGAGTTAGTCTGTGAGGAAGCAGAGTGAGAGGACAAAAGAGATAGTCTGAGAGTGGGCAGTGGGAGAGGATGAAAGAGTTAGTCTGAGAGTGAGCAGTGTGAGATGATAAAAGAGTTAGTCTGAGAGAGCAGTGTGAGACAGTAAAAGAGTTGGACTGACAGTGAGCAGTGTTTGAGGATAAAAGAGCTAGCCTGACACGGAGCAGGGTGAGAGGATAACAGACTTAGTCTGTGAAGAAGCAGAGTGAGAGGATAAAAAAGTTAGTCTGAGAGCGAGCAGTGTGCAACGATAAAAGAGTTAGTCTGAGATGGAGCAGTGGGAGAGAATGAAAGAGTTAGACTGAGAGTGCGCAGTGTGAGACGATAAATGAGCTAGACTGAAAGAGAACAGAGTCAGAGGATAAAATAGTTAGACTGTGACGGAACAGGGTGAGAGGATAAAAGAGTTATTCTGTGAGCAAGCAGAGTGAGAGGATAAAAGAGTTAGTCTGAGCGCGGGCAGTGGCGGCGATAAAAGAGTTAGTCTCCGATGGAGCAGTGGGAGAGGATAAAAGAGTTAGACTGAGAGTGAGCAGTGTTTGAGGATAAAAAAGCTAGCCTGACACGTAGCAGGATGAAAATCGCTTATTGTCACAAGTAGGCTTCAAATGAAGTTACTGTGAAAAGCCCCTAGTCGCCACATTCTGGCGCCTGTTTGGGAAGGCTGGTACGGGAATTGAAGCATGCTGCAGCCCTGCCTTGGTCTGCTTTCAAAGCCAGCAATTTAGCACTATGCTAAACCAGCCCCAATGAGAGGATGAGAGGATAAAAGAGTTAGCCTGAGAGAGAGCAGAATGTGAGGATAAAAGAGTTAGTCTGAGAGTGAGCAATGTTTGAGGATAAAAGGGCTAGCCTGACATGGAGCAGGGTGAGAGGATAAAATATTTAGTCTGAGAGAGCAGAGTGAGAGGATAAAATACATACTTTCAGAGGGACAAGAGTGAGATGATAAAATAGTCAGTCGAAGAAGAGCAATATAATGGGATAATAGGATAAGTCTGAGAGGGAGCAATGTGAGAGGATAAAAGAGTTACTTAAGAGGGTGGAGAGTGAACGATAAAATAGTTTCAGAGGGAGAAGAGTCAGAGGATAAAATATGTAGTCTCAGAGAGCAGAGTGAGAGATGAAAAAAGAGTTAGTCTGAGATGGAGCAGTGGCGAGGGTAAAATAATTAGTCTGCGAGGGAGCAGAATGAGAGGATATAAGAGTTGTCTGAGAGGGAGAAGTGTGAGAGGATAAAAGAGTTAGTCTGAAAAGGAGCAGTGTAAGAGGATAAAAGAGGTAGTCTGAGAGGGAACAGAATGTGAGATAAAAGAGTTAGTCTGGGAGGGAGCAGAGTGAGATGATAATAGAGTTAGACTGACAAAGAACAGAGTGAGACGATAAAGTAGTTAGACTGAGAGGGAGCATGGTGAGAGGATAAAAGGGTTAGTCTGAGAGCGGGCAGTGTGCGACGACTTAAGAGTTAGTCTGAGATGGAGCAGTGGGAGAGAATGAAAGAGGTAGTCTGAGAGTGAGCAGTGTTTGAGGATAAAGGAGCCTGACACGGAGCAGGGTGAGAAAAAAAAGAGTTGGTCTGAGAGTGAGCTGTGTGAGAAGATAAAAGAGTTAGTCTGAGACGGAGCAGTGTGAGAGGGTAAAAGAGCTAGACTGACACGGAGCAGGGTGAGAGGATAAAAGAGTTAGTCTGAGAGATAAGAGAATGTGAGGATAAAAGAGTTAATCTGAGAGTGAGCAGTGTTTGAGGATAAAAGAGCGAGCCTGACACGGAGCTGAGTGAGAGGATAAAAGAGTCAGTCTGAGAGGGAGTAGTGTGAGAGGATAAAATAGTTAGTCTAAAATGGAGCAGAGTGAGGGAATAAAAGAGTTAGTCTGAAAGGGAGCAGTGTGAGAAATTAAAAGAGTTAGTCTGAGAGCGGGCAGAGTGCGTCGATAAAAGAGTTAGTCTGAGATAGAGCAGTGGGAGAGGATAAAAGACTTAGACTGAGAGTGAGCAGTGTTTGAGGATAAAAGAGCAAGCCTGACACGTAGCAGGTTGAGAGGATAAAAGAGTTAGTCTGGGAGGGAGCAGAGTGAGAGGATAAAAGACTTAGACTGAGAGAGAAGATAATGTGAGGATAAAAAAGGTAGTTTGAGAGTGAGCAGTGTTTGAGGATAAATGAGCTAGCCTCACACGGTGCAGTGTGAGAGGATAAAAGAGTTAGTCTGAGAGTAAGCAGTGTTTGAGGGTAAAATACATACTTTCTGAGGGACAAGAGTGAGATGATAAAATAGTTAGTCGCAGAAGAGCAATATAATGGGATAAAAGGATAAGTCTGAGAGGGAGCAATATGAGAGGTTAAAAGGGTTACTTTCAGAGGGTGTAGAGTGAAAGGTAAAATAGTTTCACAGGGAGCAGAGAGAGAGGATAAAATATGAGGTCTCAGAGGGAGTAGAGTGAGAGATGAAAAAAGAGTTAGTGTGAGATGGAGCAGTGGAGAGTGTAAAAGAATTAGTCTGAGAGGGCGCAGAATGAGAGGATATAAGAGTTAGTCTGAGAGGGAGCAGTGTGAGAGGATAAAAGAGGGAGTCAGAGGGAGTAGAATGTGAGGATAAAAGAGTTCGTCTGGGAGGGAGCAGACTGAGATGATAAAAGAGTTAGTCTGAGAAAGAACACAGTGAGAGGATAAAATAGTTAGACTGAGACGGAGCATGGTGAGAGGATAAAAGAGTTATTCTGAGAGCGGGCAGTGCGCGATGATATAAGAGTTAGTCTGAGATGGAGCAGTGGGAGAGAATGAAAGAGGTAGTCTGAGAGTGAGCAGTGTTTGAGGATAAAAGAGCTAGCCTGACACAGAGCAGCGTAAGAGGATAAAAGAGTTAATCTGAGATGGAGCATTGTGAAAGATAAAATAATTTGTCTTGAGTCAGTGCAGAGGGGAAGGGTAAAAGAGTTTCACTGAGAGGGTGCAGTGTGAGAGAATAAAAGTGGGCTAAACAGCTGGCTTGTAATGCAGAACAACGCCAGCAGCGCGGGTTCAATTACCGTACCGGCCTCCACGAACAGGCGCCGGAATGTGACGACGAGGGGCTTTTCACAGTAACTTCACTGTGACAACTGTGACACTGTGTCACTACTTGTGACAATAAACGATTATTGTCATTATTATTATTATTAAGAGTTAGTCTGAGAGGAAACAGTGTTTGAGGATAAAAGAGCTAGCCTGACATGGAGCAGGGTGAGAGGATAAAAGTGTTATTCTGAGAGGGAGCAGGAGAGGATAAAAGAGTTCGTCTAAAAGGGAGCAGCGTAAGAGAATAAAAGAGTTAGTCTGAAAGGGTGCAGATTATGAGTATAAAAGAGTTCATCTGAGAGGGAGCAATATGAGAAGATAAAAGAGTTAATTTGAGAGGGTGAAGAGTAAGAGGATGAAATAGTTTGAGAGAGAGCAGGACAAAGGGATAAAAGTGTTATTTTGAGAGGGAGCTGACTGAGAGGATAAAATATCTGGTCTGAGACGATGGAGATTGTGAGGATAAAACAGTTAGCCTGATTGGGAGAAGTGTGAGAAGATAAAAGATTTAGATTGAGAGGGAGCAGAGTGAGAGGATAAAAGTGTCCGACTGAGAGGGAGTAGTGTGAGAGGATAAAATACTTCATCTAAGGTGGAGCAGTGTGAGAGAATAAAAGTGTAGTCTGAAAGGGAGCAATGTCAGAGAATTCAAGTGTTAGTCTGAAAGGGAGCTGAGTGAGAGGGTAAAAGAGTTAGTCTGGAAGGGAGGAGTATGAAAGGATAAAAGCGTTTCTCTGAGCCGAAGCAGGGGGAGAGGATAAAAGAGTTAGTCTGAGAATGAGCAGTGTTTGAGGATCAAGCAGTTTGTCTGAGAGAGCAGGTGAGAGGATAAAAGAGTTAGTCTGGTAGCGAGCAGAGTGAGAGGATAAAGAGTTAGACTGAGAGAGAATAGTGTGAGAGGATTAAAGAGTTAGTCTGAGAGTGAACAATGTGAGACGATAAAAGAGTTAGTCTGAGACGGAGCAGTGTGAGAGGATAAAGGTGTTAGTTTAAGAGTGAACAGTGTTGTTTGAGGATAAAAGAGCTAGCCTAACACAGAGCAGGGTGAGATGAAAAAAGAGTTAAGTCAGAGAGGGATCAGAAGAGAGGATAAAAGCACTAGTCTGAGAAGGAGCACGGTATGAGAATAAAAGAGGAAGTCTGAGAGGGAGCAGAATGTGAGGATAAAAGAGGCTTAGAGGGAGCAATATGAGAGTATAAAAGAGTTAGTTTGAGACAGAGCAGAGTGAGTAGATAAAAGAGTTAATCTGAGATGGAGCATTGTGAGAGATGAAACAATTTGGCTGAGGGGGAGCAGTGTGAAAGAATAAAAGAGTTTGTCTGAGAGGGAACAGTGTTTGAAGATAAAAGAGGTAGCCTGACACGGAACAGGATGAGAGGGTAAAAGTGTTAGTTTGAGAGGGAGCAGAAGGAGAGGATAAAAGATTTTGACTCGGGAAGCACGGTGGCGCAGTGGGTTAACCCTGCTGCCTCACAGTGCCGAGGTCCCAGGTTCGGTCCCAGCTCTGCGTCACTGTCCATGTGGCGTTTGCACATTCTCCCCATGCTTGCGTGGGTTTCGCCCTCACAACCCAAAGATGTGCAGGCTAGGTGGATTGGCCACGCTAAATTGCCCCTCAATTGGAAAAAATGAATTGGGTACTCTAATTTAAAGAAAAAAGATTTTGTCTGAGAGGAATCAGTGTAAGAGGATAAAAGAGTGAGTCTGAAAAGGTGCAGAATGTGAGTATAAAAGCATTCGTCGAAGAGGGAGCATTATGAGTGGATAAAAGTGTTAGTTTGAAAGGGTGAAGAGTGAGAGGATGAAATAGTTTGAGAGAGCAGAACAAAGAGATAAAATAGTTAATTTGAGGGGGAGCAGTCTGAGCATAAAATAATAATAATCTTTATTGTCACAAATAGGCTTACATTAACACTGCAATGAAGTTACTGTGAAAATCTTCTCGTCGCCACATTCCGGCTCCTGTATGGGTACACAGAGGGAGAACTCAGAATGTCCAAATTACCTAACAGCTTGTCTTTCAGGACTTGTGGGAGGAAACCGGAGCACCCAGAAGAAACTCACGCAGACACGGAGATAACGTGCAGACTCCACACAGACAGTGGCCCAAGCTGGGAATCAAACCTGGGACCCTGGAGCTGTGAAGCAGCAGTGCTACCCACTGTGCTATAATGCTGCCCATTTACCCTGAGATCGTGCAGATTGAGTGAATAAAAGAGTTAGTCTGAGGCTGAGCAGGGTGAGAGGATGAAACAATTAGTCTGAGCAGGAGTAGTGTGAGGTGATAAAATAGTTAGACTGAAACGGAGCAGGGTGAGACGCTAAAAGAGTTAGTCTGAGAGGGAGCAGAATGTGAGGATAAAAGAGTTAGTCTGAGAGGGAGCAGAATGTGAGGATAAAAGAGTTAGTCTGAGAGGGAGCAGAATGTGAGGATAAAAGAGTTAGTCTGAGAGGTGAGCAGTGTTTGAGGGTAAACGAGCGAGCATGGCACGGAGCAGCGTGAGATAATAAAAGAGTTAGTCTCAGAGGGATCAGAGTGAGAAGTTAAAAGAGTTAGTCTGAGAGAGCAGGTGTGAGGATAAAAGAAACAGTCTGAGAGGGAGTAGTATGAGAGGATAAAATAGTTAGTCTAAAATGGAGCAGGTGAGAGAATAAAACAGTTAGTCTGAAAGGGAACAGTGTGAGAAGTTAAAAGAGTTAGGCTGAGAGAGCTGGTGAGACGATAAAATAATTAGTCTGAGAGCGAGTCGTGTGAGAGGATAAAATAGTTAGTCTAAAATGGAGCAGGAGAGAGAATAAAAGAGTTAGTCTGAAAGGGAGCAGTGGGAGAGGATATATGTGTTAGTCTGAGAGAGCAGTATGAGAGGACAAAAGAGTTAGTCTGAGAGTCAGCAGTGTTTGAGGATAAAAGAGCTAGCCAGACACGGAGCAGGGTGAGATGAAAAAAGAGTTAGTCTGAGAGGGAGCAGAAGAGAGGATAAAAGCATGAATCTGAGAGGGTAAAATAGTTAGTTTGAGAGGGAGAGATTGAGAGGATAAAATATTTAGTCTGAGCTGATGCAGATTGAGAGGATAAAAAGATGAAAGAAATAACCTGACATGGAACAGGGTGAGAGGATAAAAGAGTTAGTCTGGGAGCGAGCAGAGTGAGAGGATAAAAGGGTTAGACTGAGAGAGAATAAAGTGAGAGGATCAAAGAGTTAGTCTGAGAATGAGCAGTGTGAGATGATAAAAGAGTTAGCCTGACACAGAGCAGTGTGAGAGGAAGAATGAGTTAGTCTGAGAGGGAACAGTCTTTGATGATAAAATAGCCACCCTGACACGGAGCAGGGTGAGAGGGTACAAGAGTTCATTTGAGAGGCAGCAGAAGGAGAGGATAAAATAGTTAGTCTAATAGGGAGCAGTGTAAGAGGATAAAAGAGTTAGTCTGAAAGGGAGCAGAAGGTGAGTATAAAAGAGTTAGTCTGAGAGGGAGCAATATGAGAGGATAAAAGAGTTAGCCTGGGACAGAGCAGGGTGAGAGGATTAAAGACGTGACTTGAGACGCAGAAGTGTGCGAGGATAAAAGATTTCGTCTGAGAGGGATCAGTGAATGTGAGGATAAAAGAGGTAGCTTGAGGGGGAGCACGGTGAGTGGATTAAAGAGTTATTTTGAGAGGGAGCGGTGTGAAAGAGAAGGGAGTTAGTTTGAGAGGGAGCAGAATGAGAGGATAAAATATTCAGTCGGAGAGGGAGTAGAGTGAGAAGATCAAAGAGTTAGTCTGAGAGTGAGCAGTGTGAAAGGATAAATGAGTTCGCCTCCGAGGGAGCAGTGTGAGAGGATAAAATATTTAGCCTAAGAGGGAGCAGAGTGAGAGGTTAAAAGAGTTAGTCTGAAAGGGAGCAGAGTGAGAGTTTAAAAAACGTAGTCTCAGAGAGAGCAGGTGAGAAGAAAAAAAAAGCATGCCTGAAAGGGAGCAGGGTGAGATGTTAAAAGTGTTTGAGAGAGAGCAGTGTGAGAGGATAATAGTGTTTGCCTGAGACTGAGATGGGTAAGAGGATAAAACAGCTAGTCTGAGAGGTAAAAGTTTGATAGGATAAAAGAGTTAGCCTGAGAGGGGGCAGAATGAGATGATAAAAGAGTTAATCTGAGGGTAGCAGCGTGTTGGGGTAAAATAGCCTCAGTGAGTGCTGGTGTGAGGATAAAATAGTTAGCCTGAGTTAGAGCATTTTGAAGCATAAAACAGTTAATTTGAGAGTGAGCAGTGTGAGATGATAAAAGAGATAGCCTGAGAGAATGCTGGGTGAGTCGATAAAATAATTAGTCTGAGAGGGAGTAATGTTTGAGGATAGAATCTTTAGTTTGAGAAGGTGCAGTGTGAGAGGTTAAAAGAGTTTGGCTGAGACAAAGATGGTGGGAAGAAGAAAAAAGTACGCCTGAAAGGGGGCAGGGTGAGAAGATAAAAGAGTCTGAGAGTGTGCAATGTGAGAGGATAAAAGAGTTAGTCTGAGACGGAGCAGTGTGAGAGGATAAAAGAGTTAGCCTGAGAGTGAACAGGGTGAGAGGATGAAAGAGTTAATCTGCAAGGGAGCAGAATGTGAGTACAAAAGAGTTAGTCTGAGAGGGAGCAATATGAAAGGATAAAAGAGTTAGTTTCAGAGTGAGTAGTGTGAGAGGATGAAATACTGAGCCTAAAATGGAACAAGGTGTCAGAATAAAAGAGCTAGTCTGAAAGGGAACAGTGTTTGAGGATAAATGAGCCACCTGACACGGAGCAGGATGAGCGGATACAAGAGTTAGTTTGAGAGGCAGCAGAAGGAGAGGATAAAATAGTTTGTCTGAGAGGGAGCAGTGTAAGAGGATAAAAGAGTTAGTCTAAAAGGGAGCAGTGTAAGAGGATAAAAGAGGGAGTCTGAAAGGGAGCAGAATGTGAGTGTAAAAAAGTTAGTCTGAGAGGGAGCAATATGAGAGGATAAAAGAGTTAGTTTGAGAGGGAGTAGTGTGAGAGGATGAAATACTTAGCCTAAGATGGAGCAAGCTGACAGAATAAAAGAGTTAGTCTGAAAGGGAGCAGCGTGAGAGGATAAAAGAGATAGTCTGAAAGGAGCAGAGTGAGAGGATAAAAGAGTTATTCCGAAAGGGAGGAATGTGAGAGGATAAAAGCGTTTCTTTGAGAGGGGCCAATATGAAAAGGTAAAAGAGTTTGCTTGAGAGGGTGCAGAGTGAGAGGATGAAATAGTTTGAGAGGGAGCAGAATGTGAAGTGAGGACATCTTGTCATGATTAAGCATGAAATCTGATTTGATGATGGTGAAGTGGACAGAGGAGTGAATGTGATGGAAACAAGGCGCAGAATGTTTTGGGGGTGAGAGTTTCTGCCCTGTCACCAAAAAGGTTGATGGGAAACACATTCCTGCTGAGCATGGCTGACAGTTCTGTGGAGCATTAATCGGCTGGAGGCAGTACCTGCCAGCCAGTCTGATTTCCCACCCACCTTCTGTAAAATTGCTACTGGTTGCGGGTAGGCGCAAACATACTTTATACTTGCCTAATGTGAAATGACATTTGAGATTCTTTACATATTCCTTCTAATTTCCTTCTGACTTTGCTGACAGGTTTATCGAGTTCCATATTATGAAAGCTGTGTGCAGACCACGTGCGGTTGTGATATATTTGGAGACTGTGACTGTCTATGTGGTGCTATCGCAGTCTACGCTAAAGCCTGTTTAGATGCTGGTGTCTGCATTAACTGGCGAATCCTTGACTTCTGCCGTAAGTTCTTACATTTTCAAAGGAGTGATCTTCACACTGCAAACAGACCTCTGGGAAATTCCTCAGGAGTTTGCTGAAACTTCGGCAGAACCTTAGCATGAAGTCCATTTTTGGTTGATCAGCATAAAGTTGTGGAAATTTCCAATGTACAATTTTCTTTTTGAGCACTTGTTATATCAAATGATCCAATAATAACTATGTACGCAATACATTTAATGTTTTTCATAGCTTCAGATTTTTATCTGCAACCGTGCTAACCACTGTGCTACTGTGATGCCCTTGGTATGGTAAATGTTTTAAATGGTTCTTACACATAGGAATTATTTATGTGCTGGATTGTACTCTTTTTTTTTTTGCTTTCATGCCAATCAGCATCTTCAGCTGCTTCGTCAATGACCTTCCCTCCATTCTATGGTGAGAAGTGGGGATGTTCACTGATGATTCCATATTCAATTCCAGTTACAACTCAAACAATGAAACACTCCATGCCTATAAGCAACAAGACTTGGACAATATTCAAGCTTCAGCTGACAAATGCCAGGTAACGTTTATGACACCACACCAAGGAGTGACCATCTCCAACAAGAGAGAGTCTAACCACATTCAGTGGCATCATCATCACTGAATTTCCTACTGTCAGCATTTCGGAGTCACCATTGGACCACCCAGATAAATACTATGATTACCAGAGCAACAGAGTCTGGGTATCCTGTCAAAACTCTCCAAAGCCTGTCCACCATCTACGAGGCACAAGTCAGGAATGTAAGCGGATACGCTGCACTTTACTGGTTGAGTGCACCAACACTGAAGATGATAAACAGGATACAGGACAGAGTAGCCTGCTTGATTTCCATCCATCTACCATGTTAAACAATAATCCCCTACCACCACCACTGGCAGTAGAATGTCTTGAATATGCACTACAGCAATTCGCCATGATTTTTTTGCCACTTATTCCAAATGCCTGACTTCTATCCCCTAGAACAGGGGCAACAGACATATGGGAACAGCCCCAAGTTCTTCTCCAAGTCACACACAATCATGACTTGAAAATTTACCTCTGCTAGGTGAAAATCCTGCAACTTCTTCCTGCATAGTACTTTATAGGGGCTGGTTTAGCACAGTGGGCTAAATAGCTGGCTTGCAGTGCAGAACAATGTCAGCAGCGCGGGTTCAATTCCTGTACCGGCCTCCCTGAACAGGCGCCGGAATGTGGTGACTGGGGGCTTTTCACAGTGACTTCATTGAAGCCTACTTGTCATAGAATTTACAGTGCAGAAGGAGGTCATTCGGCCCATCGAGTCTGCACCAGCTCTTGGAAAGAGCACCCTACCCAAGGTCAACACCGCCACCCTATCCCCATAACCCAGTAACCCCACCCAACTCTAAGGGCAATTTTGGACACTAAGGGCAATTTATCATGGCCAATCCACCTAACCTGCACATCTTTGGACTGTGGGAGGAAACCGGAGCACCCGGAGGAAACCCACGCACACACGGGGAGGATGTACAGACTCCGCACAGACAGTGACCCAAGCCGGAATCGAACCTGGGACCCTGGAGCTGTGAAGCAATTGTGCTATCCACAAGGCTACCGTGCTGCCCACTTGTGACAATAAGCGATTCTTATTGAGTGTACCTGCACCATGCAGTGGTTCAAGAACGCAAATGCAACACCACCTTCTCAAGGGCAATTAGGGATGAGCAATCCTTGCCAGTGATGCCCACATTCCTTGGATGAATTTCAAAAAATCTTGACAAATGCCACAGAATTTCAGAACGCTGAATTAGGTCACCCCTCCATTCATGTCTCTGCTAAAGTAAGCCAAAACAAATCCCACTCCTCTCCCCAAATCTTTATCGACATTTCTCTTAAAACATACAATGGTCTTTGCTTCAACCGCTTTGTCGAATAACTCTCTCAGTGGACATTTCCTCTACACTCCCTCAGTGACAATTTGAAATGGCTGACCCTTCATCACAAACTCCCCAACCAAGGAAACAGTCTTCCCATATTCAATACATTTAAGCATTCAATTTTAAAAGTTGCCAACTTTTGCAACATAGTCTGCCAACACAAATAACCTGATTATTCCTACGCTCAGTTTTCTGCCTGTTAGTCAATCCTCAAACCATTATAGTATGTTGCCTCCTATCCCATGTGCTTTTATTTTGCTGAATAACCTTCTATGGGAGAGTTTACCAAAGCCTTCTGAAAGTCCAAATATACCGCATCATCAACTCTTTATCAATTTGTATAGTAACATCATCAAAAAAACTCCATCAAGATTATCAAACATGATTTCCCATTTGTAAATCCATGCTGACTGTGCCAATCACATCTTTTATAATATATTCTAGCATTTTCCTGACCACTAATGTAATGCGAACAGCTCTGTACTTCCCTATTTTTTTCTCCCCCTCCCTTCTTAAATAGTAAGGTAACATTTGCTATCTTCAATCTTCAGGAATCATTCCAGAATCTATAGAATTTTGGAAGATATTCATCAATGCACCCACTATCTCTTTCAAAACTCTGAGATGCATAATATCAGGTCCTGGGGACTTATTGTCCTTCATTCTCATTAACTTCTCCAATATCACCTTCTTGTCCTAATTTTCTTCAACTGCACATTCTCCCTAGTCTCTTAGATCAATCCATCTGAGAAAATCCCTGTATGTTCCTCCATGAAAACAGACACAAAGTAATCATTTTGTATCTCTGCCATGTCTTTATTCCCCATTATGAATTCTCCTAACTCTGTAATGGACCCACATTTGTGTACAAAAGCTTTTACAGTCCGTTTTATATGTTTTGCTAGATTGCATTCACATTCTGTTTTCCCTTTTATCAGTTTATTGGCCTTCCTTTGCTGTAATCTAAAAACTTCCCAATTCTCAGGTTTACTATTATATCTGGAAAATGTATAAGCCTTTTCTTTTTATCTTATACAATCCTTAACTTCATTTGTCAACCATGACCAGCCTTTTAGGGGGTTTTGCACCTGAAGGGATGTATCTGTGCTATAAGCGATGTGATAATTTTTTGAAAACTATCCATTGCTTATGCAGTCATATCTTTTAATGTATTTCCCCAATCCATCTCAGACAGTTTGTCCCTCATGCCTTCAGAATTTATGATGCGGAGGTGCCGGTGTCGGTCTGGGGTGAGCACAGTAAGAAGTCTTCTAACACTAGGTTAAAGTCCAACAGGTTTGTTTCGGATCACTAGCTTTTCGAGCTTTCGGACTCACTTGATGAAAGAGCTGTGCTGTGCTCCGAAAGCTAGTGATTCGAAACAAACCTGTTGGACATTAACCTGGTGTTGTAAGACTTCTTACTGTTCATAATTCATGTTTCCCAACTTTAACACCCTGCCTTCAGATTGTTCAATGACATTATGTCATTTCGAACATAATGTTAAATTATTACTTTTTTTAGCCACTCATCCCGAAAGATTATTTTACAACTAGATGATTAATTAGGCCTTTCTCATTACATGACACCAGATCTTGAATAGCCTGTCCTCTAATTGGCTCATAGAATCCCTACAGTGCAGAAGAAGGCCATTCAGCCCACCAATCCCCCCGAAAGATTACCCCACCTAGCCCTAATACCCCGCCCCATCCCCGTAACCCCACCAACTCTTAGATACTAAAGCTCAATTTTGCATGGCCAATCCACCTAACCTGGGCAGCTTTGGAGTGTGGGAGGAAACCGAGCACCCGGAGGAAACCCATGCATACACAGGGAGAATGTGCAAACTTCACAGAGAGTTGCCCCAGGTTGGATTCTAACCCAGGTCCCTAGCGCTGTAAGACAGCAGTGCTAAACACTGTGCCACCATGCCGCACCTCAACAGACAGCTCTAGAAACCTTCCCCTAACACTGGTCTTCCTCAGCATTAGTGCTCACTTGGTTTAACCAGTCTATGTACGGATTGAAGTCATTCATAATCACAGTTTTGCCCATGGTGCATGCTTCCCTTATAATGCTATATCCCACATTGCCATTGCTGTTTGGGGCCCTATAAATAACTCCAACTAATACACACTTCCTCTTGTTGTTTCTTAGCTCCATCCAAACAGAGTCCACTCATTGTTCTTCCAATTTGAGATCCTTCCTTACTGCTGCACTGATCCATCCCTTATTATCATTGCAAATTCACCTCTTTTCCTTCTTTGTCTGTCATTCCTAAACGTTAAATATCCTTTAATGTTCTGTTCCCAGTCTTTGTCACTATGCAGCCATGATTTCATAATGGCAATTATATCATATCCATTTATCTCTCTTTGTGCCTTTACATCATTCACCTTGTTAATAAAACTTGGTTATTTTTATTCGGTGTGCACGCATTCAGATAGAGTGCCTTTAACTTTGTCTTTTTGACACCATTCCACATTCAAAACATACTCACTGCTTTACTTTGTTTCTCCTGCCTTATAGTCCCATTACTACTTTCTGTTACCAACATCACTTCCTTCCAATTTGGGTCACTTTTCATGTTCCCACCCCCAAACAAACTAGTTTAAAACCACCCCAATGGCACCCACAAATCTCTCTGAGAGTATATCTGTGCCAGTCCTGTGAAGATGTAGCCCGTCCATCGTGTACAGGTCCCACCTGCCCCAGAACTGGCCCAAATTTTTCCAATTCGTATTTAATTGACCAAGCCTCCTACTATTATGCTCACTGGCACGTGAAGTTTGGAGTAATTCTGAGATTACTGCTCTCTAGATCCTGCTTTTTAATTTCCTTCCTAACTCCCTGAAATATGCTTCCAGAATCTCATCCCTTTTCCAATTTATGTCATTGGTATCAATTTGGACCACGACTTGCAGCTGATCATCCTGCCCTGCAGCCGTTCCATGATATCCTTGACTCTGGCACCAGGGAGGAAACATACGATCCTGGAGTCACATTTACTGTTGTAGAAATCCCTGATTATGGAATCCCCTATCACTAGTGTCCTTCCATCCTTGTTCCTCCACTGCACAGCTGAACTGCTCGTGGTGCCACAGGCCTGGCTCTGGCAGTCACCCATTCCCTCTCTGGCTGCACATTTCCTTTTTTTAAAAATTTAAAGTGCCCAATTATTTTTTTCCAATGAAAGGGCAATTTGGTGTGGCCAATCCACCAAACCTGCACATCTTTGGGTTGTGGGGGGTGAAATCCACGCAGACATGAGGAGAATGTACATACTCCACACAGACAATGACCCAGGGCCGGGATCGAGCCCGGGTCCTCAGCGCCAGAGGCAGCAGTACTAGCCACTGCGCCACTTGCCGCCTTCTGGCTGCGGACATCTGACCTGCTGCGTGACAACCTCCCTAAACATGATATCCACATAGTCCTCTGCCTTGTGGAAGCACAACAGTGACTCCAACTGCTGTTCATGTTCAGGACTTCACACATACCACTGGGTGTGCACTCCAGTTGGCCGAGCTGACCTTCCATTCCGTAACCTAAAAACTACTTATTACACTTAGCATAAGCAGAATGAGTAGAATAAATATTAGTAACCTTTAATTAAAAACAGGGGGAGTCCACACCGAATAAAAATAACCAAGTTTTATTAACAAGCGAGGTGCGTCCACTTCCAGGTAAACCCCTATCGGGTTTCTCTCTGGTCGGTACCTTACTGGCCAACTTTATGTACACTGAGTAATTGGGCTACCCCACCACTAGCAGGGAGCTCATACTCCGTAAGGGGCATGGATAGATAAGTATTCTCAATCTGTATGACTCGTGCAGCATATTACATAACCTATTATCATTATGCTAACTTTATCCTACCTTTGGTTAATTTATTAACTTATTTCACTTTGACTTGATTTAACTTTGCTTTCCAAATTTCTAGTGTTCCTTACTGAAAGCCAAGGAGCTACTTCTTTATAAATGATGCGTTTTTCTAGTTTCAGCTATTTAAATACAATGCCCAATAGCAGCCTCGCACCAACCAATCGGCTAATCATTTTACCGTGACATCACTCCTGCATTTAAAAAAAAACTCAGCCCACTGACCCAGTCGAGGTGTCCCTCACAGGTCCAGCTGTCTCTGCTCCAAGGAAGGTGAAGGGAAGAACCCCTTAAAGCAACCAATTAACTTGCATTTCTCTTGTGATGTTAAGCACTAGCTGCTGCTGACTACCTGGTCCGGTATCTTCCTTAAGCACTCTCCTGTAGATGGTGCTGACTGCCTGCTGCAGCGTTCTCCTCATACACTCTCCTGCAGGTGCTGCTGACGGCCTGTTCTGGTGTCCTCCTCTCACTTTCTCCTCTAGGTGCTGCTAACTTCCTGTCCCGGTGTTCTCGTCTCACACTCTCCACTAGGTGCTCCTATCTGCCTGCCCCAGCGTCCTCCTCTTGCTCTCTCCTCCAGGTGCCGCTGACAGCCTGCCCATCATTCTCCTCTCACACTCTCCTCTGGGTATTACTGATTGCCTGCCCTGGTGCCCTCCTCTCGCACTCTCCTCCAAGTGCTGCTGGATGCCTGTCCTGGTGTTGTCCTCTTGCACTTTCCTCTAGGTGCTGCTGGCTGCCTGCCCCAGCGTCCTTCTCATGCACTCTCCTCTGGCTACTGCTGACTGCCTGTCCTGGTGCCTCCTTTCGCACTCTCTACTAGGTGCTGCTGACTGCCTGACCAGTGTCCTCCCCTCGCACTCTCCACTCTCATACCAGCATCAATGTAGGGACCAGGATTGTGAGTTTAACAATTCCAGATCTTTATTGTCGCCCATTTTCATTTGTTGTTCTTGATGCTAGCAATACAGACAGTTTCCTTGGGCTGTTCCTAGTTGCAATGAATATCAGAAAATTACATGATGATACCCGCTGTAATAATTGATATTTGTTGCATTTGCAAAGAGATCCAATTGCACCACATTTTTAGAGCATTACAGTTGTCGCTCTGATGCTGCATGTTTGCTTCTCTAATTGTTTCACTGATGCAGTGTACTTAACATATGAGAAAAGAGGTGGTAATCTCTGTGAAGGTACCAAATGTGGTAGTATGTATTGGGGGTCATGTTGGACTGGAAGCCCTAATGTCATTGGCTGACAGATCCCGGGTCCTGGTTGGCCGTTGACCTCTAGCTCCGCCCTGAAGGCGGAGTATAAGAAGCCGGAGTCTTCCCCCGCAGGCCAGTTTACTATCGAGCTGCGGGGGAACAGACACGCTTAATAAAGCCTCATCGACTTCACTCTATTCATCTCACGGAGTCTTTGTGCGCTACAATTTATTAAGCGTGCCTAAAAAGGACTATGGAGCTCAGGATCATTCCGGAATGCCTGAGGATCAGCCCCCACACAGTGAATGCGGCAGCAGCCTTCAAGCACTGGCAGACTTGCTTCGAGGCCTACCTCAGAACGACCACCGGCCGGGTCACAGAAGACCAAAAGCTGCAGGTCCTGCACTCGAGGGTGAGCACGGAGATCTTCTCCCTCATCGAAGACGTGGAGGATTTCCAGACGGCGTTCGCAGCACTGAAAAGTCTCTATGTCCACCCAGTTAACCAAATCTATGCTCGCTACCAGCTCGCGACGAGACGGCAAGCTCCCGGAGAATCGATGGACGAATTCTACGCCGCGCTGCTGATTTTGGGACGAGCCTGCAGCTGCCCGTCGGTGAACGCAAACGAACACACGGACATGTTAATGCGCGATGCTTTTGTGGCAGGTATGCAATCCTCCCAAATCCGCCAAAGACTTCTAGAAAAAGAGTCGCTAGGACTCTCAGAGGCACGGGCCCTAGCAGCCTCCCTAGACGTGGCCACGCGTAATACCCGCGCCTACGGCCCCGACCGCGCGGCAGCCCATTGGGCCCCGTACGTACCCGTCGCGGCAAACCCCCTACCCCCCCCCCCCCCCGGACACCCCACAGGCTTGCGCGGTCCAAACGCCGAGTCGCACCTGGGGCGCCCACTGTTATTTCTGCGGCCAGGCGAAACACCCCCGACAGCCGCGCAGCTATCTGCAAAAGCTGCGGGAAAAAGGGCCATTACGCGGTTGTGTGCTGGTCCCGCGAGGTCGCCGCTGTCCCGGGAGAACAGGGAGCCCTGCAAGCCGTTTACGCGCCCCAACCCCCCCAGCACGCCATGTACGACCCGCAGGCGCAGCCGCTCTGGGTCACGACCACCGCGGTCCCGGGAGAACAAGGAGCCCTGCACGCCGCTTACGCTCCCCAACCCCCCTCCCCGCAGCCCATGTATGACCCGCCGCCGGCGCTACAGCTTTGGGTCCCGGCCAACACTCTCCACGGAGAGGAGGGAGTTTTGCGCGTCCCTAACGCCCCCCTAACCCCCACCCCGTGCCCCACGCCTGACCCGCCGGCGCCACCTACTTGGGCCCCGACCACCGCTGTCCCCGGTGAGGGAGCTCCGCGCGGTCCCAGCGCTCGCGATCCTAGCGCTCCCCAGCCCCCCCAGCGCACCATGTGCGACCCACAGACGCCGCCATTTTGGGTCCCGGCCACCACGAGGGGAGGAGGGGCGCCGCCATCTTGGACCGCCCCAGACCTGTACGACGCGTGGGGGCGGCCATTTTGTCCACCCCCGCCGCCATCTTGTGACCCCCAGCCACGTGCGATGTATGGGGGTGGCCATTTTGTCCATCCCCGACGCCATCTTGGACGGCAACAACGGACCCCACTCCACTACTACAACCACGTCTCGCTTCAATTACGCTCGATCAAGCTCGGCCCCGGACACTCCAGACGACGACGACAACGGTGCTAATAAACGGCCACGAGACGCCATGCCTAGTCGACTCCGGGAGCACGGAGAGCTTTATACACCCCGACACGGTAAGACGCTGTTCCTTGACCACCTATCCCAGCGCACAAAAGATTTCCCTAGCTGCAGGATCCCACTCCGTACAGATCCAGGGATTCTGCATAGTTACCCTAACGGTGCAGGGGAGGGAGTTCAAAAACTACAAACTAAACGTCCTTCCCCAACTCTGTGCCCCCACCTTGCTGGGATTAGATTTCCAATGCAATCTACAGAGCCTTATGTTCAAATTCGGCGGCCCAATACCCCCACTCACTATCTGTGGCCTCGCAACCCTCAAGGTGCAACCCCCGTCCTTGTTTGCGAACCTCACCCCGGATTGCAAACCCGTTGCCACTAGGAGCAGACGGTACAGCGCCCAGGACCGGACCTTCATTCGGTCCGAAGTCCAGCGGCTACTAAAGGAGGGCATAATCCAGGCCAGCAATAGTCCCTGGAGAGCGCAGGTGGTAGTAGTGAAGACAGGGGAGAAACAAAGGATGGTCATAGACTATAGCCAGACCATCAACAGGTACACACAACTAGACGCGTACCCTCTCCCCCGCATATCCGACATGGTCAACCGGTTTGCCCAATATAAAGTCTTCTCCACCGTGGACCTCAAGTCCGCCTACCATCAGCTCCCCATCCGCCCAAGTGACCGCAAGTACACAGCCTTCGAGGCAGACGGGCGATTATACCATTTCCTACGGGTCCCTTTTGGCGTCACAAACGGGGTCACGGTCTTCCAACGGGAGATGGACCGAATGGTTGATCAACATGGGTTGCGGGCCACGTTCCCGTATCTCGACAATGTAACCATCTGCGGCCACGATCAGCAGGACCACGACGCCAACCTCCAAAAATTCCTCCAGACCGCCAAAGCCTTGAACCTCACGTACAACGAGGACAAGTGCGTTTTTAGCACCGACCGGCTAGCCATTCTGGGCTACGTAGTGCGCAATGGGATAATAGGCCCCGACCCCGAACGTATGCGCGCACTCATGGAATTTCCCCTCCCGCACTGCCCAAAAGCCCTGAAACGCTGCCTGGGGTTCTTTTCATACTACGCCCAGTGGGTCCCCCAGTACGCAGACAAGGCCCGCCCCCTAATACAGACCACGACCTTCCCTCTGTCGACAGAGGCTTGCCAGGCCTTCAGCCGCATCAAAGCGGATATCGCAAAGGCCACGATGCGCGCCATCGACGAGTCCCTCCCCTTCCAGGTCGAGAGCGACGCCTCCGACGTAGCTCTAGCGGCCACCCTTAACCAAGCGGGCAGACCCGTGGCCTTTTTCTCCCGGACCCTCCACGCCTCAGAAATCCGCCACTCTTCAGTAGAAAAGGAAGCCCAAGCCATAGTGGAAGCTGTGCGACATTGGAGGCATTACCTGGCCGGCAGGAGATTCACTCTCCTCACTGACCAACGCTCGGTAGCCTTCATGTTCGATAATGCACAGCGGGGCAAAATCAAAAACGACAAGATCTTAAGGTGGAGGATCGAGCTCTCCACCTTCAACTATGAGATTTTGTATCGTCCCGGAAAGCTGAACGAGCCGTCCGATGCCCTATCCCGCGGCACATGTGCCAACGCACAAATTAACCGCCTCCAAACCCTCCACGAGGACCTCTGCCACCCGGGGGTCACTCGGTTTTACCACTTCATCAAGTCCCGCAATCTCCCATACTCTTTAGAGGAGGTCCGTACAGTCACAAGGGACTGCCACATCTGCGCGGAATGCAAGCCGCATTTTTTCAGGCCGGATGGAGCGCACCTGATTAAGGCTTCCCGCCCCTTTGAACGCCTCAGTCTCGATTTCAAAGGGCCCCTCCCCTCCACCGACCGTAACGCATATTTTCTTAATGTGGTGGACGAATACTCCCGCTTCCCTTTTGCCATTCCCTGTTCTGACATGACCGCGGCCACAGTCATTAAAGCCCTGAACAGCATCTTCACACTGTTCGGTTACCCCGCATACGTCCACAGCGACAGGGGGTCCTCTTTCATGAGTGACGAGCTGCGCCAGTTCCTGCTCAGCAAGGGCATAGCCTCAAGCAGGACGACCAGCTACAACCCCCGGGGGAACGGGCAAGTAGAGAGGGAGAACGGCACGGTCTGGAAGGCCGTCCTACTGGCCCTACGGTCCAGGGACCTCCCAGTTTCACGGTGGCAGGAGGTCCTCCCGGACGCTGTCCACTCCATCCGGTCGTTATTATGTACGAGCACTAATCAAACGCCTCATGAGCGCCTCCTTGTTTTCCCTAGGAGGTCCTCCTCTGGAACGTCGCTGCCGACCTGGCTGGCGGCCCCAGGATCCATCCTGCTCCGAAAGCATGTGCGGGCACATAAGGCGGACCCGTTGATCGAAAGGGTTCACCTCCTCCACGCGAACCCCCAGTACGCCTACGTGGAGTACCCCGACGGCCGACAGGACACGGTCTCCCTGCGGGATCTGGCGCCCGCCGGCAACACGCACACCCCCCCGACACCATCAACCCAACCCTTCCTGCCACCGCCGCACCCCGCGACCGCCCCCTTCCCAGGAGGATCGGTTCCCCTCCCCTCAGCACCGACCAAGAATAAAGCCCAAGCTGAAACCGTAAGGCTCCTGGAGGCGACAACACCGGTACAAGCACCACCACCACCGGGGCCGAGGCGATCGACACGGACAACCAGACCACCCGACCGACTCGTGGCGTCGATCTAAAACTAAATATGGACTTTTCACAAAAACATTTTGCTTTTCTTCCTATACCCTCTGTAAATAGTTGTAACAGGACAAAATTATACAATACTGTATTGCCATGTGAATGTGTTTTTTTCCTCCCAGGACCAGCCCTGTAAACCCTTACCACCATACGAAGCATCAACCCGCCGGGTTCATTTTTGACAAGGGGTGAATGTGGTAGTATGTATTGGGGGTCATGTGGGACTGGAAGCCCTAATATCATTGGCTGACAGATCCCGGGTCCTGGTTGGCCGTTGACCTCTAGCTCCGCCCTGAAGGCGGAGTATAAGAAGCCGGAGTCTTCCCCCGCAGGCCAGTTTACTATCGAGCTGCGGGGGAACAGACACGCTTAATAAAGCCTCATCGACTTCACTCTATTCGTCTCACGGAGTCTTTGTGCGCTACACCAAACTGTGTGTATCTAGAACCCATATTCGATGGTGGCAAAGTCATGTCAGGTGGAGGTCCTCCATTTACATGCAAGTGGTGTAAAATATATCACTGGTAGCCTTTCTCAAAGCTGTCCTTGTTCCCAGTTCCATTTCATTTTTCATCTCATCCGATACCTTAACAAGGAGCATTTTCTCTTCCTTTCAAATGTAAGTTCCAGCAACTTATGAATACCATTGCCCATAATGGAGACCCTCCACACCTTCCTGTCCCTCTGACCTCACTCCTTCTTCTAATCATAGCACTTGCTGAGTATTCATTATACCCTCTGATCTCGATGATGATAAACATTCTGTGCTCAGCAAAGAACTAAGTTTCATCCCCTTACGTCTTCACCGCAACGAATTTTGGGCTCAGCATGATGCGGAAGTCTTCTGTCGCCTTCGTCTCCATGTCAAACCACCCTCCCACAGATGTTTTCAAGCGCCCCCAGTTTTCTCTCTACCTGGATCTCTCCCTCTGACCTCCAACCTGCTCTTAATCTTTACATTGAGAAATGTCAGCATGACCTTGGTCATCTTAATTTATCTGCTCCTCTTATCCATTCCAACCTGTCTCCTTTGAACTTGCTGCACTCCGTTCTCTCAAGTCTAACCCTGTCTTTGTTATCATACTTTTCAACAATGGTGTGTGGTGGTATGCCTGTAGATAATATTACATTTACTCAGCAGTGTGACCTCCCACTAGCAGGTGACTTCTTACCACCAGCAGAAGGTTGTAAGGTGTACATGAGGACACTCACACATAAGGTAGTTGCAAGAGAGTCTAATGTAACTTTATGATAAATTGGTTGTATCTGATCGTTACCTTACCACGTGTACATTAATAAGTCCAAGGGCATCATTCTCCGCCGGCGGGAGTCTCCATTTTGCCGGCGCCCGGGGGTTTCCTGACGGCGTGGGGCTGCCCCACAATGGGAAACCCCATTGACCGGCCGGTGTAACGGAGCATCCCGCCGGCGGGTCGGGGCAGAAATGTGGCGGGGCGGGATGGAGAATTTCGCACCTGGTTCTGGCTAAGTCATCAACAGTTCTATAGATTCATTGCGCGATATGAACACGGAACACAACATGGTACAAGAGTGCTGAGGATTTGAGGGTAACGTCGGAAGAGACAAAGTTAAAATTGACTGAAGAACTGACCTAGTGGACTGCGAACATTGGCGACTCAGCGCAATAGAAGATACTGAAATTCGAGATGGAAGATTTGAAAGCACCCCACCAACTTCAAGTAGATTGGATTGGATTGGTTTTTCGTCATGTGTACCGTGGTACAGTGAAAAGTATTTTTCTGCGAGCAGCTCAACAGATCATTAAGTACATGAACAGAAAATAAAATAAAAAGTAAATACATAATAGGGCAACAAAAGGTACACAATGTGAATACATAAACACCAGCATCGGGTGAAGCATACATGGGTGTATTGTTAATCAGGTCAGTCCATAAGAGGGTCAATTAGGAGTCTGGTAATAGTGGGGAAGAAGCTGTGTTTGATTCTGTTTGTGCGTGTTCTCAGACTTTTGTATCTCCTGCCTGATGGAAGAAGTTGGAAGAATAAGTAAACAGGGTGTGAGGGGCCTTTGGTTATGCTGCCCGCTTTCCCCAGGCAGCGGGAGGTGTAAATGGAATCGGGTAATGTAGACGAAAACTGGTGTGTCTTCAAGCATCAGTTTAAGCTCTATGTTTCGGCCCTTGGTCTGCATTGCTGCCCATGGCAGTGGGGCCACAAGCAATTGAAATATATAATATTTTGCTTTTGATAGTGGTGAGGACAGCAAGAGATATGATGAAGTCATTGGGTACTATGATCGACATTGCTCCCCCAAAATGAATGAGACATTTGAGAGATACATGTACCGTATGCGTACCCAGAAACCTTGCAAATCTTTTGACAGTTTCGTCACTGACTTGAGGCTGAAGGCAAAATCTGTAATTTCAGTAGCCTGAAATCTTCTATGATCTGCGACCAAATTGTGTTTGGTATATCAAATGATAAGCTACGTGAGAGGTTGCTGCAGGAAGAAGATTTGATATTGGAACAAGCAATAAAGGTTTGTCATGTGAGTGAGTTAGCTGCACAGCCAATCAGCACAATTCAGCTTGAAGCAGTTCGGCACCAACATAGAGGAAGATGCCAGCACCATTAGCACTGCGACGCACATCATAAAGAAACATGGTCTCAGTGTGGGAGGCCATTTTAAGCGGCCGACAGGAACCACCATTTTATGTCAGAAATGTGGCAATTGACATGGCCCATGGCAATGTCCGGCTTTGGAAAAATCTGTTCCAGGTGCGACCATATTGGCCATTTTGCAAAACAGTGTTTTTTGCGTTCTGCAGTGGACCAGGAGGAATTGATCAATGCAGTTAACGAGATGACCTTTGATGAATTATTTTTCGTGGATCTCATCTCAACCATGAACATGATGAGTCCGAAAACAAAAAAGGAAGAAGTTTTGATGACCAATTGGAACAACAGTTCTAACCCAGTTGATACCATCGAAAGTAGATGGACCATTCCAGTGATGTTAAACAACATGCTGATAAAGTGCAAACGTGATACGGGAGCGAAGGCAAACCTCCTGAGTTGGGTGATCTGCACGGCCTGTGAGTTTCGCCAAAAGCTGTAATCCGGCCAAGAACGCTGGTCAACTACAGGGGATTTGATGTTGATTTGATTTATTTATTGTCACATGTACCGAAGAACAGTGAAAGTATTTTTCTGCGGCCAAGGAAACCTACACAGTATGTACACAGTAGACAAAAAAAGGTAGATAGATACAGTGAATGCGAAAAAGGACACAGTACATTGTCAAATAAGTAATTGGTTACAGTATGGAACAAGGACAATATAAAAGCAAATACGACATAAGCAAGAGCAGCATAGAGCATCATGAATAGTGTCTTATAGGGAACAGATCACTTCGAGGGAGAGTCGTTGAGGAGTCTGGTAACTGGGGGGAAGAAGAAGAAATGAGTTTTAGACATTGAGGGAATGTGTCCTGAAAGCTTGGACAATAGAAGACATGTTGTACCATTCTCCATTGTGGACACGAAACGTGAATCCATCCTAGGAGCAGATGTGTGTGAGACCCCGAACCTGGTGGAACGGCTGTACATCCCAGTCAGCAAGTTGACAAAAAGTTACAGCGTTTCGCAATCCAATACAGTGGTGAAATTATCTGATGAGATACGAGCTAGTGAAAGTGGAGGAAGATCAGCCAGGGACAGAAAGCAAGAATCCGAAAGACACTGCAGAGGTCTGGTTAAACGTCTTGAAGAATGAGGATATGCTCAGAGGCATGATACAGAGGCATGATGAGCCCATTTTGAAGTATCTACAGGACGTTGTAATATATTTTTCGGATCCTGGACAGCCAATGGGCTTCACTCTGGAGTTCAAATTTGAAGCAAATGAGTACTTCACGAATGCAGTGCTGGTAAAAACGTACCAGATGAAGACCTGCCTGATGGGGCAGGCTTCTTCGTCTTTACAATTACTGGGTGCACAGGCTGCCACATCCACTGGAAGAGCGAAACAAATGTCACGAGGAAAACCATTAGACTGAACCAGTCACATGCGGGTTGGCCTACGCGTAAAGCAATCATGAAAACTGTACTAAAAAAGTATTTTCAATTTCTCCACTACTCCTGAGGTTCCGAAACGTGGAGTGTTAGATGGAAGCTCCGCACAAGACTCGCTACTGATTTAAAAATAGGTCAATTCCTGCATGAGCACATTCTTCTACGAGCAGTGTCATACTTCCCAGAAGATGATGATGATGATGAGTGCGAAGATATTTATGATGAGTGCGAAGATAGCGATGATGAGTTCAAGAAAGATATTGATGATGATGAGTAGGAAGATATGTATGATGACTTCAAAGATGATGCGGAACGCAAAGACGTGGAAGGTGAGCCAGATGAAGATGAATATGAAATGTTCGTAAATCTATTTTGCAGGAGCATGACGGGTTTGATGAAGAGTCCCAAGAAGTGCTGCTCCGATGGTTTGGAGGGAATGACGAGGTGATCACAAGGGACACCCAGACCGCGCTGGACACTGAAAATGGCGAGAGCTCTGAGATGGCGCATTCCAAGATAAAAAGTGAGATCGCAGTGGCTGATACCTCGGATGAACAGCTCTTTACTAAGCTGGTAACAGAATACATTGTACCAATCTTGGAGAAGCTTGTTCCAGAGGCATATGGTGAATCGTCTCAGGCCTCTGAAATGGTTCCGGTAATCTACTCCCTGCTACTCGAGGTTACCGGAAGATGAGTAATGAGGCACTGATGACTATATCGCTATGCAGCTCGCCGGATCACACATATATACCAGAGCAAGACCAGGATGATCCATCACCTGGATCGTCAGGGCCAGAGAGCATTTGTCTCATCATTTCCAGTGAGGAGGAGCCATTAATCATTGTTTCAACAAGCCAAGAAGGGACAACACCTGATGTTATAGATTTTACTTCCACCGGGCACCACCCTCCAGATGACGGCGCAGATGAGGGTGAAAAATTGGGCATGGCTACATAATCCCATGGAGACACACTGGCGCCACAGGTCCCAACTGAGGATCTGCACACTTCTATACACAGGGTGCAAACCAGCACTGAAATAGTGGTTGCCAAACCCAAACATAAAAAGAAAAGAATTTGTCACATGATTGTTAAAACAAAAAAGAAGAAGAGGAGACGAGTGGGAGCTAGCGCATCCCACTGAGATAAAAAAAAGAGATGCTGATGCTGTGACTGACAAGCCAGAGACAGAAGAGACACAGAACATACAACAAAGCAGCAGTGTTGTGGGAAGAAATGGATAAATAAGAAGCTGGTGACGCACGTGTGGCCATTAAGGAGACATGCCTTCAAAGAATTTGAAGTAAGAGACCGGCACGCAAACCTGTCTTCGAAAAGGCTCGCAACAGCCCAGGTGATCACAGGAGAAATCCCGTGAGGGAGGCACAATTAGCTGGGCGATAGGGACAGACACTGACCAGGCATATCATGTTTATGAACACCCTAGTTAAATCTGTTTATATTGTTTATGCATATTACAAATGTATAAAGTAAAGATAGTAATCATGTTTGTACACAAACATCAATATCTCCGAAGGAAGGAGGATGTGGTGATATGACTGCAGATAATATTACACGTACTCAGCAGTGTGACCTCCCACCAGCAGGTGGCCATGTCCTCAGCAGTGTGACCTCCTACTAGCAGGTGGCGTCAGATATAAGTCAGGTGACATCCGGTCAATAGAAGAAGGTTGTCAGGCCGACATGAGGACAATCGCACATAAGGGTAGTTGCAGGAGAGTCTAATGTAACTCAATGATAACTGGTCTGTATTTGATTGTTACCTTACCATTTGTACATCAAAAAATTCTAGTCCTGGCTAAATCACCAGCAGTTCTGTAGATTCATTGCTAGACAAGAACACGGAACACAACAGGGTGGGGTTGTCTGGCGCACTGAGCTCTACTCCGCAGAGGCTGAATGTAAACTCTCAGTCACTTCCTCCTACCTCCCCCTGGACCACAACCCCTACACCGAACATAAGGCCACCGATTCCAGGATAGTCACTGACCTCATCACCTCTGGTTATCTTCCATCCACAGCCTCCAACCTCATAGTCCTCCAACCCTACACAGCCCGCTTCTTCCTCCTTCCCAAATCTACAAACAGGGCTGCACTGGCTGATCTATCATAGCAGCCAGTTCCTACCCCATTAAACTAATTTCTTTGTCTCTTGACTCCATTCTCACTCCTCTTGTTCAGTTACTTCCCATTCTTCCAGTTTCTACGCTTCTATTCTGATGATGCCACATTCAAAAACAGCTTCTGAAATGGCTGCCTTTTGCTCAACCGATGTTTCCCCCCAACTGTAGTTGACATGGCAATCAACCATGTCAAACCCATCTCCTGTATCTCTGCCCTCACTCCTTCCCCTTCCTCCCAGAACATGACAGGGTCCATCTGTCCTTACTTTTCAGCTTACCAGCCTCTGCATTCAAAGGATCATCCTCCGCCATTTCTCCAACCTCCAGCATGATGCCGCCACTAAACATATCTTCTCCTCACCACCCTCACCACCACCTATGATGGCGCCGGAGTGAGGCAACCTCTTGCAAGCTGTGTCCAGCATACCCTCTAAATCTATCTTTTAATCTCATTGTCTATGATTGTAACAGTCTCTCCTTCCTTCCCTATATACGATATGCGTTGTTTGTACAGCATGCAAGAAAAAATGGGCTGGATTCTTCGTGACATCACACCAAAATCGCGAAATGTGATCGGCCGGAGAATCGGATCCACACCGAAAACGGGCTTGACGCCGGTTTTGCGCCGATTCGGCATTCTTCAGACCCCCCAACTCGACAAAATTGTGGCGCTTGCCGCTCGGCCCGGATGTACTGTACGCATCTCATTATCTGCCCTGACGACTGATTCTCTGGGGCCTCAGCGATTCTGCGCTCCAGCCAATTTCCCGACGGTGTGTTTCGAATGTGCAATCGAAAATCGTGATGCCGGCGTGCTGGCTGAGGTGGCTGCGAGAGGAGGTAGGAGTTGGCGTTGGGGGGGGGGGGGGGGGGGGGGGACCGCGGGCTCCCGTATCAGACACCGGCCGTGCTTTCTGCGGGGTTTGGGGGGGGGAGGGCGCGCTGCCAGGGATGGGGGGGGGGAACAGGCTGAGCAGCCGCGGAGCCCCTGACAGGACAGGGGCGGTGCTCGCGCAAGGAATGCCATTACAGCAGCCATCTTGCTGGCCATCCATCCCGGCCCCTGGGTGCAGAGAAAACGGCCGTAGGAGTGGGTGCCCCCCCATCCCGGGCCACCCCCCCCTCCGGCCATCTCCCCCCCCCCCCACCCTGGCCACCCCCTCCCCCTCCATCCCACTCAACCAGCGACACCCACCAGGGGACCACCCAGGGCCACACCAACGGCAGCCCTCAGTGAGGGCAGTGCCTTCAAACGATGGCACTGGCAGCAGGGACGGGTGCCAGGACCGCGAGCACCGACAGGGCCGGGGGGCAGGTGTGGCTGGGGCGCGCGGTGACAACCGGGGCCACCGTGCAGCCCACGGTATCTGGTTGGGCATGGACGTATGCGCCATGGTAACATATTTTCCTCTCAACCCCTGCAGATAATTATGTTCGTTCATCAACCAGTGATGTTGGTTGCCGAGGCGATGGCCGCTGCCTTGCATGCAGCCCTGTGGCAGCGTGAACGGGGGCGGCTCAGAGAGGAGAAGGAGGCTGCAGCAGAGGAACAGGCTGCAGAGGGGCAGGTGGCAGCCGCTCAGGGGCCGGCCGCCCAACAGGCCGAGGAGGAGGAGGAGGTGGTGCCAAAGAGAGGCCAGCGTCGACCGCGACTGCATGTCGTTTCAGGACCTCCCGGAACGGGCATGCAGACGGAGACTGCAGATGAGCCGGGAGATAGCGTGACACATCTGCCAGCTGATGGCACACCTGGCAGCACATTGGAATGGGGGAGGACACCCGCTACCGGTGGGCATCAAGGTGACGGTGGCGCTGAACTTCTACGCGATGGGGTCTTTCCAGTCGGCGAGTGGGGACCTGTCTGGCATCTCACAGGCATCAGCACACAGGTGCATCCATGCCATCACGGATGCCTTGTATGCCCTTGCGGATCGATACATCCAGTACCCTGTGGATTCCACCACCCGGATACCCGGGCAGCGGGCTTTGCTGCCATCGCCGGGATGCCCCGGGTCCAGGGGGTAATTGATGCGGTGCATGTCGCCCTACGGCCACTGACGGAGAACAGGCCGCTGTTCACCAACCAAAAGGGTTCCACTCCATGAAAGTTCAGCTGGTCTGTGACCACCAGATGAGGATACTGCATGTCTGCATTCGGTACCCGGGCAGTGTACATGGCTCGTTCGTTTTGGCACAGTCTGTGATCCCCGACATGTTTGAGGGACACTCCCGCCCCGGCTGCGGGGCTGGGTTCTGGGGACAGCGGTTACCCATTGCGGTCGTGGCTGATGACGCCTATACAGAGGCCACAGACAAACGCGGAGCATCGCTATAATGATGCCCATTGTGCGATTAAGGTTGTTGTCGAGAGGTGATTCTGGGTCCTGAAGATGCGCTTCAGGTGCCTGGAGCGCTCTGGAGGGGCCCTCCCGTACGAGGCCAGGAGGCTGGCCGCTTCATTGTGGTCTGCTGCGTCCTCCACAATATAGCCCAGCAGAGGGGCGATGTGCTGGAGGAGGATGAAGAGGAAGGACAGGCCTTGTCAGACCAGGAGGATGAGGGGGACAATAACATGGAGACGTGGGGCTGGGCCAGGCACGGGAGTCCGCACATCGCCAGGGCCAGCGCGCACTGGGCACATTAATCGAGACACGTTTCACCAACTAGGGGGGAGAGGGGTTGCTGGGCAGTGGCACGGACACCACAATACCACACCACTTCACCACCGAACACCTCACCTCCCACACCGCCAAACACCCTCACCTCCCACACCACCAAACACCTCACCTCCCACACCACCAAACACCCTCACCTCCCACACCACCAAACACCCTCACCTCCCACACCACCAAACACCCTCACCTCCCACACCACCAAACACCTCACCTCCCACACCACCAAACACCCTCACGTCCCACACCACCAAACACCCTCACCTCCCACACCACCAAACACCCTCACCTCCCACACTACCAAACACCCTCACCTCCCACACCACCAAACACCTCACCTCCCACACCACCAAACACCTCACCTCCCACACCACCAAACACCCTCACCTCCCACACCACCAAACACCCTCACCTCCCACACCACCAAACACCCTCACCTCCCACACCACCAAACACCCTCACCTCCCACACTACCAAACACCCTCACCTCCCACACCACCGACCACCCTCACCTCCCACACCACCAAACACCCTCACCTCCCACACCACCAAACACCCTCACCTCCCACACCACCAAACACCCTCACCTCCCACACCACCAAACACCCTCACCTCCCACACCACCAAACACCTCACCTCCCACACCACCAAACACCCTCACGTCCCACACCACCAAACACCCTCACCTCCCACACCACCAAACACCCTCACCTCCCACACTACCAAACACCCTCACCTCCCACACCACCAAACACCTCACCTCCCACACCACCAAACACCTCACCTCCCACACCACCAAACACCCTCACCTCCCACACCACCAAACACCCTCACCTCCCACACCACCAAACACCCTCACCTCCCACACCACCAAACACCCTCACCTCCCACACCACCAAACACCCTCACCTCCCACACCACCAAACACCCTCACCTCCCACACCACCAAACACCCTCACCTCCCACACCACCAAACACCCTCACCTCCCACACCACCAAACACCCTCACCTCCCACACTACCAAACACCCTCACCTCCCACACCACCGACCACCCTCACCTCCCACACCACCAAACACCCTCACCTCCCACACCACCAAACACCCTCACCTCCCACACCACCAAACACCCTCACCTCCCACACTACCAAACCACCCACATGCACACAGCCTCTGTTATATATATCTGCAGCCCTACGAGCTGAGGGCAGAGGGTTGGCATGACAGCGGGTCAAGTCCATGGGATGGAGGATGGTGACAGCCCGCTCTGCGATGAGCTCTGAGCTCCACGTCATTAGACAATGTCTGACTCATGCCCAAAGTAGCACCTTCCACCTGGGTGATCCCTGCATGCGAACTGGCCACTCCATCACACGGTTCTGTCGAATAGCTGGGCACGGAGTTATGGGGACAGGTGGGGGGGGGGCTACACGGTCCACCCACTGGGCCTCACTCGTCCACCACCCCTCATCCCCAGTGGCCATCACTGACCGCCCCACACCCACAGCCATCAGATAGCACCAAGGCTGGTTTTAACGGTGCAAACATGTGTTTATTGTGAACAAATACACTCTGTGCCCTAGCCCCTATATGTAGCCCACGTGCCAACTTAACTGGTGTCTAACTTTCTGGCCTTACGGGCCCTACCACTACACCTCTGTGATTCCCCAGATGGTACAGCAGGAGTGGAGGTGGTTTGCTGTGACTCCTGCCCTGCGACGAGGGACCCCGTTGGTGTACGTCTCCGGGCGGCCTGGCCTGGATGGGCCCCGCTGCTCCTCGGACATCCCGGGTGGCGTAGTGCTGCCCTGTTCTGCCCGCTGCCCACCAGATGCAGCAGGGACATAAGGTGGGGGGAGATCGAGGTGCTGCGGAGTTCCGGGATCTCCCCTGCAGGAGTGCCCGGCACAGGCCCCAGCACAGGCTGCCTGATGGCCCCCGGGCTTCTCTATGGGACGGGGGTGCAAGCGGAGCCATTCCTCGATCCGCCCCCCCACCCCACGCCACCTGGCGCTGCCAGTTCTGGAGGCCCGCTCTGGTATCGGCAAGGGTCTGAACGTTCGCTGTCATGGAGCACAAGGAGTGGGCCATCTCCATCTGGGACTGTGCCACCCCCCTGAAGGCCTGTGCCACATCAGCCAGTGAGTGGGCCACCTCCCTCTGTGTCTCGGCGAACATCTGGGCAATGACGCCGACGCTCTCAGCAAAGGCCTTCTGTGACTGGGCCACGCTGAGGAGCGCCGCTGCAATGTTCAGCTGGCCCCGGCACATGGTTGCCTGTGAGAGGGCAGCTCTGTCATGGGCCTCAGCACCCGCCTGTACAGAATGCCCAAGCCTTGCAGCTGTTAACCCATGTCCAACACTGATGCGCCCATTGCTTCCACCGCGGAAGCCTTCCGTGCGTGTCGGCACCACCCCCTGCTCCTGCACGCGGATTGACTCCTCCAACTGCGTCTGCAGGTGCTGGAAGCTGGCCGTCATCTCCTCCTCTAGTCCCTGGGTCTCTGACTGCACCTGCACTGTGGCTGGGGCAGGATGTTCCAGGAGCCCAGGACCCGTCTGGGCAGCAGCTGGTTCCTGGGGCTGGACTGCCCTCCAACCGTCCGGCCTCTTGACTGCTTCTACCTCCACCTGTTGTACCGGACCGACTGGTGCGCACCAGTGAGTGTCACAGGAGCCTCTTCACTAATTTGCCCAACCGAGGTGATAGTCTCTGAGATGGTGGACAGTGTTGGAGACAGCTGTCCTCTGACCTGAACTCTGTGGTGTCCTGGGTCGTCTCGGGCAGAGGGCTGATGTTCCGGCTGCTCTCCCCATCGGTGCTCGGCTGTCTGGGGAACACCAGCTCTGGCACTGGCTGGGAGCGGGGGGCTCCGGATGTAAGACTAAGACAGCATGTAGGTTAGACAATGGGACGGGGGTGAGGCGTGAGGTGGTGAGGATTGGGGTGAGGGAGGTTGGCCTGTGGGATGAGGGGAGTTGGGCAGTGGGGTGAGGGATGTTGTGCTGTGGGGTCACGGGAGTTGGGCTGTGGGGTGAGGGGGGTTGGGATGTGGGTGGTGAGGGTTGGGCTGAGGGTGGTTGGGGTGTGGGGTGAGGGTGGTTGGCCTGTGGGGTGAGGGAGGTTGGGGTGTGGGGTGAGGGTGGTTGGCCTGTGGGTGAGGGATGTTGGGCTGTGGGGTGAGGGGGTTGGGCTGTGGTGAGTTGGGGTGGGCACACATTTGCTGTGAGGACCCGCAACTAGGCCCAGGGTTTCACTGCTTGCCCGCCGCCGTCCACCGCATCGGCGAACTCCCTCTCCTCCGGACCGCCAACAATGTCTAGTGCCAACTGCTCGGGCACGGTGAGGCAACGCAGGTCTGGTGGCCCCCCCTCCGGTCTTCTCCTGCTCCTGGCGGTTGTGCGCGGCATTCACCTGGGGGACGGGGGGGCAACACACAAACAGCAATGGGGTTAGACTGGCGCATGCAGATCAGGGGTTGGGTATCTGATGGCATCAGTGGCCAGGGCACCCAGCCATTCGGCTGGCATGGATGCAACCATGTCCATGTGGGTCAGGGTGGGGGTCCGGCCGTTCCCCCTGGATCATATGTGTTTGGGGTGTAGGGTGCTTGGTGCCAGGTGCACAGTGCTGGGTACTCACCCTGGCCACCCTGAGGAGGTTGTGCAGTTTTTTCCTGCACTGGTCTTCAGCCTGGGCCACCACCCCGATGACGTTGACGGTGGCTCCCACCTCCATCCAGGCACGGCGAACTATGGCACCTGGTGACCTCCATCCCAGCCTGGGGTACAGCACCAGCCTCCTCTCCTCCACGGCGTCCAGAAGGGTCTCGAGTTCGGCGTCCCGGAACCGCGGCGCTGCTCTCCTTGCAGCCATGTTGGGTGCGGCGCTTATGTGTGGGAGGGGGAGAATGGGATATGTGCAGCCGCAGCGGGGAGTCAATCACGGAACCGGCGAATCGGCCGCAGTTCCGCTAACAGAGTGTTGAGTTTCCCGATACGCCCGAGTCAGCTCCTTGGAGCGGTTGAATCGCTGCACCTGTGGACCCTATCACGCCGTCGTGAAACTCTACCGTTTTCACGATGGCGACAACACTTAGTCTCAAGAATGCAGAATTCAGCCCAATACTGTCTACTAATATATGTGACAATAATATATCAAATCAAAGTCAGACTTCCACTGGGACTGCTCCCTTGTGACACCCTGGTTCACTATTTGTCACCCTCAACCCTTCATCCCCATCCCATGGCAACTTCCCATGCAATTGCAGAATGTGCAACACCTGCGCCTTTACTTCTCCCTTCTCATTATTCAAGGGCCGAAACAGTCCTTTTAGGTGAAAAAGCATTTCACTTGCGCTTCTTTCAATTTGATCGACTGTATTCGCTGCTCACAGTGCTGTTTCCTGTACATTATAGAGTCATAGAGGTTTACAGCATGGAAACAGGCCCTTCGGCCCAACTTGTCCATGCCGTTGAGGAGACTAAATGCAGACCTGGTGACCGCTTTGCAGAACACCTTTACTCCGTCCACAAGCTTCCGATTGTCTGCCATTTCAACTCACCATCTTGCTCACATACCCACATGCCCATACTTGGCTTGCTGCAATGTTCCAGTGAGGCCCGGTGAAAATGGAGGAACAACACCTCTTCCTCCGATTAGGAATTAGGCCTTCTGGACTTAACATTGAGTTCAACAACTTTAGACTGTGACCATTCCCCTCCATCATTACCCCCTTTTTTGTCTTTTGTTTCCTTTGTTTGTCCCCTTGACTCCTTTTCAGTTTTTCATTCCTTGGTTTGTCCCAGTGCAAATAACCCCCTCCCCACGGGTCCATCTGTCACTTGTTTTTTTCAGCTTTTCTTGAACTGAGCACTGATCTTTGTTCTCCTATTGACACATTCTTACCTTTAAACCGCTATCGAAACTTCTTTGGTCTTTATTGCTACCTTTAGCACCCCTTTGTGTTTTGTCCATGGCATTTTTGTCGATCACTACTTAGCTCTGATCGATCCCCAACCTTCTATTCTGCCCGACCTCCTCCACCCCCTCTCCATTTCTTTAATTCATTTTGATTCTACCCCTCCTCAGTCCTGAACAAGTGTCATATTGGACTTGAAACATTAACTCTGTTTCTCTCTCCACAGATGCTGCCTGATCATGAGTTTATCCAACATTTTTTTTGTTTTTTTTGTAGCCTATTTAGGGCAATTGCACTAATAAGGTTAGAAAGGCTTCAATAAGGAGACAATTTTTATTTTTTTTCTCTTCAGGGGTCGAGGTCTTTTATCTAATGTTGGGATATTCCAGCACCTTTCTAGACATGCACAACCAATCATACTCCATATCCTGAAATGGAAAAAACTGTTGTAGGGTGTGGTAGCATCCCCCAGTCTTGCATCTCCTTTACCGTTTATTTGGGCTGCAAATCGTCTGCATCAGCAGCACCCCCCCCCCCCTCCCCCCGCCCACAATGCTGTCAGCATATCCACCTCCCACCCTACACTGGGGCCCTTTCAGTGGACTCCCACTGTAATTACACTGAATTACATTATCATCATAGATTGTCATAGAATCCCTACTGTCGTGCTGGGTGTTCCGATACACAAACGAACCAATACGGTTGTAGATGGTACAACTCTGTTTTATTATTCTGTACAATAATAACTATTAACTTCTGGCTGAGGTTCGTGCTTCACCAGCTAACCTGTGGACCCAGCCTTAGCACTATCTTAGAGAGGCACTCAGCACATGGTGTATGTCTGAGTGGCACGCTGTGAGCTCTGTGCTCTGAGATATCTCCTGGTAGAATCAGCGGGAACTGTGGTGTTCCCTGTTTTATAGTGCGTGTGCTCTCACTGGTGATTGGCTGCGATGTTGTGTGTGTGTTGGTTGGCCCATCTACCTGTCCATCAGTTTGTGTGTGTGATTGCACCATGATATGTTAATGTGGATATCATGACATCCCCCTTTTCACAAGGATATGTGCCTACATGGTAATAAATATTGGTGTGTACTGAGCGCATCTGAGTATGTGTGTGCAATATTTACAACATGTACATGAGGCTAAACTATATACATAGGGAGGTGTCAGGTGCAACAGAGCAACGAGGTTGTACCACAAACAAAACAAGTGCAATCATCAAACGACGAGAGAGAACTTCTGGAACGACAAGAAAGAAACATGTTAACATTATTGCACAACAATTCAGTGAGTCCAATGTGCAAACAGGCTCATAAGTCCAGTCTATTAGGTGGGCAACGAATTCGGGATGACCATTAGGATGGCACACCATTCATGCCCGGATTAATGCTGTGCACTGGCATCGGCTGGTGGGTCCTACTTGGGGACATCCGGTTCCTGTTTATTACCGCAACGCGGAAGGGTTCCCGGTCGTCGGTATCACCGGTCTGCACGTCGTCAGGATATGTATGGGGGCTGAATGTCCCTGCGAGGCCGGCGGAATTGTGGAGAGTTGGCAGGTTGAGCTGCTCAACAGCAGGCAGCGTAGTGGCCCATCCTGCCACAGCGGAGGCATTGTCGCGTTTTGGCTGGACATTGCCGCTTTAAGTGTGCGGATCCACAGTTGCCGCACGTCGTGTTGTCATGACGTTCGTTGCACCACCGCGCATGCACGGTGCGGTCCTGCGTAGAGCGCGCCCGCGCATCACGTACCGGCTGTTCGCGTTTTCGTGGAGGACGCAGGTTTCGATGGCGGTGGCTAGGGTGAGGCGCTTTATTTTGAGGAGCTGCTGGCATAGGGTGTCCGAGGTGACCCCAAAAACTATCTGATCCCGAATCATGGAGCCGGAGATGGCCTCATAGCCGCAGGACTGTGCGAGGATACGGAGCTGTGTCAAATAAGATTGAAAAGGCTCATCCTTACCCTGCAGGCGCTGCTGGAAAAGGTACCTCTCGAAGCTCTCATTAACTTCCACGCTGAAGTGTTCCTCAAATTCTAGAAGGACCGTCTTGTACTTTGTCGTGTCGTCGCCTTCCGCGAATGCCAGGGAGTTGTAGATGTGGGTGGCATGTTGCCCCACCATGGAGAGGGGGAGGGCGATCTTCCTGGTGTCCGATGCATTCTCCCTGTCTGTGGCTTCTAGGAAGAGCTGAAAGTGCTGTTTAAACAGCTTCCAGTTGACGCCGAGGTTTCCAGCGATTTGGAGCGGCTGCGGCGGGCTGATGGTGTCCATGGCGCAGGATGGCAGATTTCTGAAAAGGTGCAGGTAGGTCTCACAGTCGCTGGCGAGTTTCCAGACCTGGTATCATGTCGTGTCGGGTGTTCCGATACACAAACGAACCAACACGGTTGTAGATGGTACAACTCTGTTTTATTATTCTGTACAATAATAACTGTTAACTTCTGGCTGTGGTTCGTACTTCACCAGCTAACCTGTGGACCCAGCCCTAGCACTATCTTAGTGAGGCACTGAGCACATGGTGTATGTCTGAGTGGCACGCTGTGAGGTCTATGCTCTGAGCTATCTCCTGGTAGAATCAGCGGGAACTGTGGTGTTCCCTGTTTTATAGTGCGTGTGCTCTCACTGGTGATTGGCTGCGATGTTGTGTGTGTGTGTTGGTTGGTCCGTCTACCTGTCCATCAGTGTGTGTGTGTGTGATTGCACCATGATATGTTAATATGGATATCATGACACCTACAGTGCAGAAGGAAGCCATTCGGCCCATCGAGTCTGCACTGACCCTCCAAATACACTACCTAGGTCCACTCACCTGCTCACCCCGCCATACACCCTTAACCTAACCTGGACACTCAGGGGAAATTTAGCATGGCCAATCCACCTAACCTGCACATCTTTGGACTGTGGGAGGAAACCGGAGCACCCGGAGGAAACCCCCGCAGACACGGGGAAAAAGTGCAGACTCCACACAGTCACCCAAGGCCGGAATTGAACCCAGGTTCTTTGCACTATGAGGCAGCAGTATTAACCACTGTGCCACCCCATATATATTCGATGGACGGGTTTATTAAGCCCAGTAATGTTTTTGTGGGCAAGGCTGAAACAATTGGCATTCATCTTCTGGTAACCCAAAACTAGAATCCACAAGTAGAGGTGTCTCTATGTTCTGTTTTGGGGATACTATTATGTGCTCTGTATAAGATGTGCAGTCTTAAGGCAGCCTTATTTTACCTGGGAAAATACTGTGCTTTATGCCAAATAATGCAATCAGACCAGCAGCCAAATTCCACCACAGGCACAGCTTTGCCAATGGCTGTGCAAGTCGCAGCCACACAACATTATTGAAATAGAATTATTTCAAAGTGCCACTGCGCATATTTTGAGTATCAGCTGAGTAGCAGTGCAAGAATATAAAAAACACATCACAGATGCACAGTCCCATACAGTGCCTTTCAAAGATCAATTCCTCATCTTGAATCATTTTAGTCTTCATTTCAGTAGTTTGCCTACTCACCTCTAAACTTACTACTCTCCACCAAATAAATTAGTTTACCTCTATTCATGGCTGCCCACTCAACCTTGAACATACCCATGCACAAACACATCCCTGCATATATGTCTCAGACACAAACATAACCCATTTACAAATGTGTACAGTACACAAATATTCAGAAAAACAACTTGCACACAAACACACCTTGCAAACAAAAATATACACAGCACAATAAAAGAGATGGTATAGAAGAAAACCAGATACCAATAATAATTATGCTAATATTTTGATGTAATTTATGGACCCTATATTTGATGCACTGTTATTTCTTTCAGCCGTGTACTGTGACTACTACAACACCCATCCAACAAAGAATAATAACTCTGACTTTACTGAGAATGGTGATTATCCAAGTCATTATCAGCCATGTTCATGTCCTGATAACTTGTGGGCGTTCCCCAAGAACAATATAGAAGGTGAGTGGAGATGGCAGCATTATGGACTAGTGATCCAGCGGTCCAAAGTAATGGTCTGGAGACATGAGTTCAAATCCCAGCATGGCAGCTGTGGAAATTCAATTCAATTGATTAATAAATCTGGAATGAAATGCTAAATTCATAAATAACTATCATAAAACTACTGCATTGTTTTAATAACACATCTGGTTCAATAATTCCCTTAAAGGCCCTTCATAGGTCACCACCTTTACATGGTGGAGAGCCTTGTGTGTTCCGATGATCCCTTGAGTGATGGCGGCGGGAACTCCTTGCTCCTGATAGGGTCACCCATGGTAGCAAGGTCAGCAAGAGGTGCCAGACAAAGTGCAATCCAAAATTTCCTCGATGGCAGAACGGACAGGAGGTCTGTGCATCTAACTGACTGAAAATATATAAAAAGGCTGCAGTAGCAAGATGGTCCCTGTCACAGTGCTTTGCTATATCACCGAAGTCTGACCACTAACCTGTCAAGATCATGTGGACAATGAAAGTGCCCCCAAAAGCCAACATTAAACAATGCAATGGACAGAATTCTACCAGGACCCATTTTCCAAGTCCTCTGCCGAGGGAGAATTGGCAATGGGACAGAGCTATGAATCTGGAAATCCCGAGTCAAGAACCTTCACATGGGTGATAGATGAGTGAAGGTCATGGGACACCTATGTTGGGACAGAGGTGTATTTGGGCAGCAGCATCTGTGACTGAACAGTCCTCTTCTGGATACTCTCTGCTCACCTCAGAAGGGAGGGCTAGAAAAGGTGCCCTAAAAATAGGCTGTCACACTGTCTCCAGGCTGGGGAACCCCACGCTGCTGTGGTCAAAGAAAGAAAACTGTAAATTTTGCATTTTTGAATATAGAACACTCATGGATAATCTCCAGAATGACCACCAGAAGGAAGAATTTCAATTGTATTGCTTGAATTGTCAATACTCCAAATGGCATTGCTGCCCTTATTTAGACCCACCTTCCTAGGGAGGCGCAGCTGAAGGAACAAGCAGGAGAGCACACCTTCTATTGGGAAGAAAAGAGTGATAGCCACCCTTGTGTCCACGGAGTTAGTTTTAACATACTAAATAAGATCTTGGATTTACTGCCAGAACTCTTCAATTGTATAAATGAAAGCTCATGAAACTTAATCTACAGCTGAATCATAATAAATGTGCCACCATCATCAGTACTTATGCCCTGCCCCTTGACTCTGATGAAGACGAGAAGTGGGAAGTGCACCCATCTCCAGCTCCTCAGAAACCGCGTTAGGGAACTGGAGCTGGAGCTGGATGAACTTTGGATCATTCGGGAAGTAGAGGTGGTCATAGATAGTAGCTTCAGGTATGTAGTTACTCCGAAGAATCAAGATAGATGGGTGATGGTGAGAGGGGCTGGGAGGAAGCAGTCAGTACAGGGATCCCCTGTGGTCGTTCCCCTCAGTAACAAGTATACCATTTTGGATACTGTTGAGGGGGACGACCTACCAGGGGTAAGCCACGGTGAACGGATCTCCAGCACTGAGTCCGTCCCTGTGGCTCAGAAGGGAAGGAGGGAGAGCAGGAGAGCAATAGTTATTGGGGACTCGATAGTTAGAGGGACAGATAGACGGTTCTGTGGCAGCGAAAGAGACTCACGGATGGTATGTTGCCTCCCGGGTGCCAGGGTTCGTGACGTCTCGGACCGTGTTTTCAGAATCCTTAAAGGGGAGGAGGAGCAGTCATAAGTCGTGGTACACATCGGTAACAGCGACATAGGTAGGAGAAGGGACGAGAATTTTAAACAGGAATTTAGGGAGTTAGGGTGGAAGATGAGAGCCAGGACAAACCATGATGTCATCTCTGGTTTGTTGCTGGTGCCACATGCTAGTGAGGTGAGGAACAAGGAGAGAGTGCAGATAAACACGTGGCTGCAGGGATGGTGTAGGAGGGAGGGTTTCAGTTACGTGGACAATTGAAGCACATTCTGGGGAAGGAGGGACCTGTACAGACAGGACGGTTTGCACCTGAACCAGAGGGGCACCAATATCCTGGGAGGGAAATTTGCTACGGCTCTTCGGGGGGGTTTAAACTAATTTATCAATGGCTGGGAAAACAAGGTGGAGTCTAGAAGCCAGTGTCGAGAGTAGTGAGTTACTGAGGACGGTATCAAGGTCGCACGAGTGTACCGGCAGACAGAAAGGTGGGTTGAAGTGTGTCTACTTCAATACAAGGAGCATCCGGAATAAGGTGGGTGAACTTGGGAGCGTGGATTGGTACTTGGGACTACGATGTTGTGGCCATTACAGAGAATTAGTTAGAACAGGGACAGGAATGATTGTTGGACGTTCCGGGGTATAGAGTAGGGAAGGTGGTAAAAGAGGTGGAGGAGTAGCATTGTTAATCAAGGAGAGTTTAACGGCTGCAGAAAGGCAGTTTGAAGGGAATCTGCCTACTCCACACGGACAGTGACCCAGAGCCAGGATCGAACCTGGGACCTCGGCGCCGTGAGACAGCAGTGCTAACCACTGCGCCACCGTGCTGCTTGGGCACAAACCATTCATCACCTGTGGACTTGATGGAACCATTTGTTGTATGGAATGCAGTTCTTCATCAAACACTTCAGCTAATATCTCTCCAGCCGCTATCTGTATAGGCCATTAGGCTCATTTAAATATGGATTCGTGGATTTTTCCAGTGCTCGGGACCTAATAGCCTCACCTGGGAGACCTCGCCAGGGCGTTGCTTTGTACAGATCCACAGAAACAACCTGAAAAATCAGGGGCCCTCAGCAATTCCATAGTGGGATGTCCTCATTTAGGTGGGATAGGAGGATGGGGTAAAGCCCATGTTTGTGGGGGGTAACATTACCCGTATGTGGGGGACCCTCAAGGTGATTTAGAGATCATGGCCCCCTTTCAAAATGGTAGCCCGAGTTCTGAGGTGCCGGTCTCGCCAAGTTCAGCTCTAAGCGTGGGCCACACCGAGAGAAACTCCCTAAGGCCCAAGAAAATGACTACGAACGCAATCTACCAGCCGACCGATAGATCCTGGGACAGACCACCCCTGGGATTCCCGACGGCTGTTACGCCGTGCGATATGTAACTAGATCTCATGAGGCGTTCCAATTTGGATCCCACTTAGTCGTGATGACACCGGATCGAATGGCCACCCAGCTCTCTCGGCCTTCCCGAGGAGATCTCAGCTGGGCACCATTCAGCATTGGTCCCCATAAACAAGGACCAGGCAGAACGGCACTTGTGGGTTCTCCCAGGCGAACGGAGGCATTTGGGTGGTCCGCCTCTGGCCAGGGAGGTACCCTGTCACTGCTGGTGCCACCTTGGCACTGCCAGCCTGGCATCCTGGCAATGCCATGATGGCAGGGCCAGTCAGGCACTGCCAGGGTGCCCAAGTGGCACTGTTATACTGGCACGGGCACTGCCAGGGTGAAAGGCTGGAATTTTGCTCATGCTGTGGATCGGGTTTTGGGATGCTATGCCCATGTGAGGTGGAGTATGGGGGACCTGAGGAAGCCCTTTTCGGTGGGTTCAGGGGTTCTGCGGTCGCGTCAGGGGGTTGAACAATCAGGGTGGCATTTAAAAATGGCGGAGCTCCTCAGTGCAGGAAATGATGCTAAAGTGCGGCGTCAGGGAGGCGTTCTTTGCTGGGCCCGAAATAGCAACAGAGTACCGTTAGATAGTGGGGTCCGACCCCACTAATCCTGCCCAGAACGGACATTGATTTTTTTGTGGGGTTATATTGTGCCGTAAGCGTGGGTGAATACTGGTGTGGATCTCACCCAAAAAGCCAGAGAGAAACATCCAGCCCCTTCCCGTACCAGCCTCCCCGAACAGGTGCCAGAATGTGGCGACTAGGGGCTTTTCACAGTAACTTCATTTGAAGCCTACTTGTGACGATAAGCGATTTTCATTTCATTTCAAACTTGCCTAAAATGAGAAATAATTTGGTTGAATTCCACCCAATATCACGGTAGCATTGCGGATCTGAGTGTTCTTAGTATGATAATAACACAGTACTATTACAAATCTGAACATTCTTAGTGTGATAGGCTCTGAACATAACACAGCATGATATGGGTTACTAAGCCTCTGTTCTTGCAACCATTATTTGCCGTTTCACTTTGGTGAGCAGGATGCGGTTTGTTTTGTAAATATATCCTTGATAACTGCCGATCTTTTTCTTGACTAGCATAGTGTTTTCATCATTATATGTAAAGAAAAATAAATAACCTTAAACTCTTCCTTCTCTACCGAAAAGTTTTGTTCCCTCAAGTGTTTCCATTAGTTCTTCGTATTTAACTGAACTATTTTAACTCACTCAGTGAGTTACACGTTTGTGTTACAACAATGAGTAATGGAAAACATATGGATCCAAATTATTTTATCCTGGCGTGTTAATGGTCATCTCAGAGTAGAAACGTCAATGAATGATGTCAGGAGACTGTTAAAATGGTGGTGTATTCCTTCCCTGCTTCAACTGTTGTTTTATTGATTATAATCTATTATTAAAAAGGAAAGCATTTGACATTACTGTGTACCTTGGATTATTTTGAATCTTTGCGTTAACAGGTTGCTATAGGTGTGCCATGAACGAGTACTATGATGATCACTTGCAGGCATGTGTATCCTGTGGTAAGCAATTGTATTTACACTATAAAATATTCCGATATGCAATATCATTGAGTTGATTAAAACCATGCAGAGCTGATCCATACAGATTTGGAAATTCTAAAACATGAATCAGTTAAATCCAGTTCAGGTGTTAAGTGTACTACAATTGCCTTCAATTTTCCTGAATTAAGAAAAAGAGAAATTGGGCAGGGGTTTAGTTTACTCTCGACGACTCCTGGTGGAAAACTGCATATGTTGAATGAGGTATCAAGCTTGGCTGCAGTTAAATAACTTGTGAGTAACTTGGTAAGGTTTGAGTCTATTATTGAGGATGAGATTGCGGATTACTGAGAAGTGCATGGTAAAATAGGACTGAGTCAACACAGGTTAGTCAAGGGGAAGTCATGCCTGACAAATCTCTTTGAGGAGGTAACAAGGAAGTTAGACAAAGGGAAACCAGTGAAGTTGATCTATTTGGATTTCCAGAAGGCCTTTGACAAGATGCCGTACAGGAGGCTGCGAATAAGATAAGAGCCCATGGTGTCAGGGGCAAGGTACTGGCATGGATAGAGGATTGGCTGACTGGCAAAGTGAGAGAGTGGGGATAAAGGGGTCCTTTTTAGGATAGCAGTTGGTGACTAGTAGTGTTCCACAGGGGTTAGTGTGGGGACCACAGCTATTCACTATAGACATTAATGACCTCGAAAAAGGAACTGAGGGCATTGTTGCTACGTTTGCAGATGATACAAAGATATGTAGAGGAACAGGATGTGTTGAAGAAGCAGGGACGCTGCAGAAGGACCTGGACAGACTAGGAGAGTGGGCCAAGAAGTGGCAGATGGGATACAATATGGAAAAACATGAGATAATGCACTGTGGTAGGAAAATAGGGGCACAGACTATTTTCTAAACAGGGAAAGACTTTGGAAACCAGAAGCCAAAAGGAACTTAGGAGTCCCAGTTCAGGACGGGTAGTGGCTTGTGATGGATAGAAAGCTGGTTAGCAGACAGGAAGAGAACATTTGAAATAAATGGGTCTTTTTCTCATTGGCAGGCAGTGACTAGTAGGGTACCACAGGGCTATGTGCTAGGACCCCAAATGTTCACATTATATGGGCAGCACGGTAGCACAAGTGGATAGCACTGTGGCTTCACAGCGGCAGGGTCCCAGGTTCGATTCCCCACTGGGTCACTGTCTGTGCAGAGTCTGCACGTTCTCCCCGTGTCTGCGTGGGTTTCCTCCGGGTGCTCCGGTTTCCTCCCACAGTCCAATGACGTGCAGGTTAGGTGCATTGGCCATGCTAAATTGCCCTTCGTGTCCAAAAAGGTCAGATGGGGTTATTGGGTTACGGGGATAGGGTGGAAGTGAGGGCTTAATGTGGGTCGGTGCAGACTCGATGGGCCGAATGACCGCCTTCTGCACTGTATGTTCTATCTTCTATCTTCTATATATTAATAATTTGGACAAGGGAACTAAATATCCTTGGCAGGATTCTCTCAACCCACGTTGGGTCGGAGAATCGCCGGGCCGGGCACGATTCGCACGATGCCTCCCCGACGCCGGTCTGCCGATTCTCTGGTGACCGTAGAAAAGGCACCGGCGTGGTCGACGCGACGCGGGTCGAGGGTCGCTCTATGCAGCTCCCCGGGCGATTCTCCACCCGGGATGGGCCGAGTGGCCGCCCAATAAAATTCAAATCCCACCGGCGCCGTTCACATCTATTCTTACCCACGGGACTTCGGCATCCAACCTGTCTGGGGCGGCCTGGTTGGGGGGGGTAGGGTGGAGGTGGGGTCCGACCCCGGGGGGGAAGGGGGAAGAGGGGAGGCAGGAGGAGGGGGGTGGGAGGTGGGGTCCGACACCGGGGGGGGCCTCCACCTCCACCGTGGCCTGGCTCACAATCGGCGGGCCGGCCTCTTGTGGTGGGGGCATCTTTTGCTCTGTGCCGGCCCCTGTAGCCTTACGCCATGTTGCGCCAGGGGCGGCGCGGAGAAGGGAGCTACCACGCATGCACACCTTCGTGCCGGTCGCAGTGCACATGCGCAGACCCATTTGACGTCGGTATCATCAGCTGGAGCGGCGTGGGTTGCTCCAGTGCTGTGCTGGCACCCTGCAGGGCAGAGGATCGCTACACATAGTGTTCCGATGATGCCGTCGCTAAACCTCCAGTTTTTACAACGACGTCAACACTCTGCCTTCAGATGGGTGAACCCCGTCCATTATCTCCAAATTTGCAGATGATATAAAGTTGAGTGGGAGGGTGAGCTGTGAGGTGGATGTAGAGGTGCTTCAGCAGGATTTGGGCAGGCTGAGTGAGTGGGTACATGCATGGCAGGTGCAGTCAAATATGGATAAATGTGAGGTTATCCACTCTGGTAACAAAAAATAGGAAGGCAGATTATTATTTGAATGGGTGTAAATTGAGAGAGGTGGATACTCAGTGTAACCTTGGTGTCCTCGTGTATCAGACGCTGGAAGTACGCATGCAGGTACATCAGGCAGTAAAGAAGGCAAATGCTATGTTGCCCTTCACAGCGAGGAGATTTTAGTATAGGAATAAAGATGTTTTACTGAAATTGTATAGGGCAGTGAAGAGGCCGCACCTGGAAGATTGTGTACAGTTTAGGTGTCCTTATCTGAGGAAGGATGTTCTTGCTATGGAGGGAGTGCAGCAAAGGTTTACCAGGTTGATTCCTGGGATGGCGGGACTGTCATATGAGGAGAGATTAAATTGGTTAGGATTATATTCATTGGAGTTTAGAAGAGTGCGAGCAGATCTCATTGAAACAAAATTCTAACTGGATTAGACAGGATAGATTCAGAAAGAATGCCCCAGCCACATTTGGGGTGAGGGAGTCCAGAACTAGGGATCATAGTTTGAGGATAAGGGGTAAACCTTTTAGGACTGAGGCGTGGAGAAATTTCTTCACCCAGAGAGTGGGGACCGTGTGGAATTCGCTATCACAGAAAGTAGTTGAGGCCAAATCATTGTGTAATTTCAAAAAGAAATTAGATATAGCTCTTGAGGCTAAAGGGATCAAGGGATATGGGGGGAAAGCGGGGTCAGGGTATTGAACTTGATGATCATCCATGATCATAATGAATAGCGAAGCAGGCTCAAAGGTCTGAATGGCCTCCGCTTGCTTCTATTTTCTATCTTTCTATGTTATCGGGAGAAGACAGGAGAAGGGGATGAGAAACATATCAGCCATGATGGAATGGCAGAGCGGGCTCGATGGGCCCAATGAGTTCATTCTGCTCCTATGTGTTATTGTCTGTGTGGACCCACACACTGATTAGCAGCTTGTCGAGTTGTCAGTGTTTCAGTGTATATGTGATTTCACAAGGAAAGACGATTTCCTCACTATATTGTTAACTGTCTTCGAAATCAGATTAGTTGGAAGCAGGTCTGGAAACTGAGCCAACCAATCAGAATTTACTTTCTTCCACTAATGGTTGTGCAGAAAACTTAAATAAGTTTTCAAATGAACTGATAGTCTTTGAATGATGGTTAAAACATACTCAGATGCCATTCAAAGTCAACCTTGCACTCCTTTCAAGAAGATTCACTGAAACAATAGTACAGTCTGTATCTATCATAAGTCCAGTCGTTAGTCAGCCATTCACAGATTCTCAGTCTCTTCATGGGCGGGATTCTCCGATAATGGGGCTCAGTGTTGACGGCGTCGTAAATACCGGAGCGTTTTACGACGGCGTTAACGGGTCCCATAGTCCACCAATTCAGCGGCCAGCAAGGGGCCAGCACAGGCGCCATGATAAGCGCCCGGGGGAGCGGCCTGTGATCGGCGTCCGCTACTCGGTCACATCATTGTTGCAATGCCACGGTGCCTTAAAAAACGCATCCTCCACACACGGCCGTCGCAGGGAAGAAGGCCGCCCACCGTGCAGCGTCAAGGTTCCAGGATGGCGAGTTGGACATGTTCCTGGATGCCGTGGACCAGAGGAGGTGGGCTCTGTATCCCGGACCCGGCTGTAGGACCTCAGGTGCCACCGTTCGCCGTTTGCGGATGGAGGTGGGCCTGTCAGCGCCGTCGGGCTAGTTGCCAGGACAGGCGACCAGTGCCGAAAAAAGCTGCACGATGTACTCAGGGCAGCCAGGGTGAGTACCCGGCACTGTGCCCCTGGCACCAACCCCCATACCCCCACACATGTGACACTGCCCCCCCCCCCCCCCGGCCGGGGGGCGGTCCAACCCCTGCCCAGGTCCACATAGTTGCACCCACCCATGCCAGCCTCATTGGCCGGGTGCCCTGTGCACCTATGCCAGCATAGACCCAATCGCTGGGCTGCATATGTCGGACCGCCTAACAGTGTTGATGTTTGTGTGCCCCCCCAGGAGACATCTGCCCATAACCACAGGGAGTGGGAGAAAACTGGAGAGGGAGCACCTGAATTGCATCCCTCACCGTGCACGAGCAGAGGGCACTGGACCTTGCTGGCGGACCCGAGCACCGGGAGGCTGTCGATGCCGAGGTCGGAGGTGCGCCACCAATTAAGACCCCTCTTCCCGGCTGCGTCCCCTCACCCCACCCCCTCACCCCTGTCCGCCTGTCTAACCATACATGCTGTCTTGTGTCTTAAAGGACCATCCAGCGATGGTCGCGGCCCATCCAGCGTTCCCTGCCCCCAGTCAGTGCCAGGGCCGGTGGCCCCCAAGGACGCAAGCACTGACGGGGAGGGCAGCCATCTCAGCAGCTTTGCACCCGACACGAGCCAGGAGATGGAAACGCAGGGGAAGGACACACAGGGCACGGACACACAGGGGACGGACACACAGGGGACGGACACACAGGGGACGGACACACAGGGGACGGACACACAGGGGACGGACACACAGGGGACGGACACACAGGGGACGGACACACAGAGGACGGACACACAGAGGACAGGAACACAGGGGGCGGTGACACAGGGATCAGGAACGCACCACGAAATGACACAGGAGACCCCAGACTTTGGCTGTGATGAGGACATAGACTTTCCATCACCCTATATCATCACATAGACTATCACCTTGGTTGGTCTCTTTAGTGATGAGGCTTCTGGGACACTTACTGGTGAGCACCACACAGCCGTTCCGGTACAGCAGGTGAAGGTAGGAGCAGCCGAGGGGCCGGGCGGTCGTAGGGGAGCCCGGTCCCAGCAACCAGCTGCCGCCAGATGGGTCCCGGGTTCCTGAATTTCCACACCCACCCATAGACCCGGTGCAGTCAGAGACCCAGGGACGAGCGAAGGCGATGGAGGCCGGCTTCCAGCAACTGCAGACGCAGGTGGAGGAGTGCATTCGCGTGCAGGAGCAGGGAGTGGTGCCGGTCACGTGACCCACAACTTTTAATAAATTGTGGTATGGGGAGCACACGGCCCACTCTACAGGTGTGGTACAGAGAAATGGAAAAGTATTTTTTTTAAAGCAAAACAATGTTTATTCTATGAACTCAAGTTAACCTTTTTAAAACATTCAGTGAACACTTGAGCAACCATCAATTCAAATACAACCCCCAAAGAATACAGCACTAAGTAATTCTTACTTTCCTTTTAACATCCATGAGACTTAAAACAAATTTTTTTAACAGAAGCACCTCAGGTTTAAATTCACTACTGAGAACAGTTACCATGTTGAAATCAACAAATGGTCATTCATAAGCTTGCAGAGATTCACACACATCCTGCTGTGATAGCAGCTTCTCCAAAACTAAAAATGAAACCAAACCCAACCTGCAGCAAAAAGCCTAAAACGAAAGTAAAAAGCTGACAGACAGCCCAGCTCCACCCACTCTCTGACATCACTGCAGTAATAAAAACCCAATTCTTAAAGGGACTCTCACATGACACCAGCCCCCAAGAAAAAAAATAAACCATCAACTTCAAGATGGTTTCATTTTTCATCTTTTCACTACCCTTTAAGAAATGCACACAGTAAATATACTTTTTTGTTTCAAAAAGACAACACACGCACACAGGTATAATAATATAGTCCATTTTTTTTCTTCTTCCTCCAACTGAAATCCTTCTCGATTAACAGTCTTGTGATATGGTACGAATTAAGTAATGGCATGATGGGAAAACTGGTCAATGGGAAGACTGGTCAAAAGGTTTGATACTATACAAGAAAGGCTGAAACTACTCATTCCAGCTCCCCAGGCCCAGGTAAAGAATGCTGCCCTAACCATTTTCAGAGTTGTATGGCCGTAGGCCAACTCTGCATAACTTGAAGTCTGAAAAGATCAGCGAAGGTCGAGCCATTCCAAAACACCGGACCTCGGCAACTCCTGATAAAACTAACTCGTCATAACCCAGGGCCGTAGGAATTTAAAACAACGATAAGTTCAGGAAGAAACAAGTCTATTCTGACCTTTCAATGTTCCCTCCGAGGTCTAAATAATGGTATGAGTGATATGACCAAACATGGTCTGGTCTTTGCTTCCGTTTGTATTTCCGATCAAACTCCTGACCATATTGTTGTCACCTAATCTTGAGAAAGTTAATGTATAAATATTGAGCTAATTCTCCGCGAAAAGCGCGGAACTTGTGAAAGACTGAGCAGTTTTGTTACTTCAAGTTTCAGCCATTACTGCAAGAAGTTGTTTTCGAAAATAAAGCTTGTTATTCTGTCTTAACGAGTGTGTTGAATTTTTCTACCACAGAAGCGGGAAAATATTGACTTTGACAGTCTCTTTGAACAAGAAGGTCTCTGCACGATCCATCCATTTCTCTATGCCTCGGCATTTCTCTTTAAAGTCAGATACTTTAGTTCAATCTGATCACAGAGTCCATTGTAATTCTCCAACACAGGAGCATTGGTTATCACAGCTTTCAGGCTGTCATATGCCTGTTGAAAGTCCGCTGTCCAATGAAATTGTCGACATTTCTTCAGCAAGTCTATCAGTGGAGCAACCACGCGACAAAACGTTTTCACAAATGTTCGATCAAATCCACTCATGCCAAGAAATCACATTATTTCCCTTGCGGGTATCGGAAACTCCTCAGTAACTGTTGGTTTCATAGCCCGTGTGAACATTCGACCCTGTCCGATTGTATGGCCAAGGAAAGTGACTTGGGCTTTTCCAAATTCACTTTTGGCGAGGTTTATCACCAAACCCGCCTCCTGAAGTCAATCGAATAGCTCCATCAGATGTTTCAAATGTTCTTTCCATGTCTGACTGAAAATTACCAGATTGTCGATGTGCACCGCACAATTGGGTAATCCTAAAACAACTTTGTTCGTTAACCGTTGAAATGTGGCTGGGGCGTTTTTCATGCCAAACGGCATAACGTTGAATTGGTATATACCATCTGTAGTCACAAAAGCTGAAATCTCCTTCGCCCTTTCGGATAAAGGTACCTGCCAGTAACCTTTAAGTAAATCCAGTTTTGAAATAGAAGCTGATTGTCCGACTTTCTCAATGCAATCTCCAAACGTGGGATAGGATAAGAGTCCGTTCTTGTAATTGCATTAACCTTTCTATAGTCCACACACAACCGTTGGGTACCGTCTGGTTTAGATACCATCACTATGGGTGAGCTCCATTAGCTGCAACCCACTTCAATTATGCCATTTTTAAGCATACTATCAATCTCTTTATTAACTTGTGCTAATTTTAAAGGGTTAAGTCTACATGGATGTTGTTTGATTGGAACAGCATTTCCCACATCTATATCATGTACAGCCATTTTAGTACTTCCCAATTTATCTCCACAAACTTGCCCATGTGATATCAATAACTCTTTCAGGTCAGTTCATTTTTCCTCTGGAAGGTAACTCAACAATTTATCCCAATTTTTAAGAATATCCTCGTTTTCGAATTTAATTTGAGGTATGTCAAATTCACAGTCATCTGGATTTGATTCATCACTTTGAGTTAGAATCATTAAAACCTCCTCCTTTTTCTCTCCTTCCTTTTCAAAGTACCTTTTAAGCATATTCACATGACACACTCGGTGAGTCTTCCTTCACCACATCAGCCTTCCCAGTGCCTTTCTTCAACCACCAACACTGTGACTTTGCATGGCCTAGTTTATTACAGTGAAAACATTTGAAATGTTTCATTTCTTTTCCAACGTCCTGGATTTCCTTTTTAGTCTGAGGTATACTCTCTTTATTGTCTCCCATCAGATCACCTTTACCTTTACCACTTGAGTATTTCTCATGTCCCCAGTTTCTATCCCTCACAGGATGTAACTGATGTCGGAAACCAAGCTTTGATTTATGAATTAATTCATAATCATCTGCCATTTCTGCTGCTAATCTCGCAGTTTTAACCCTCTGCTCTTCCACATGAATTCTCACTACATCAGGAATTGAATTTTAGGGGCGGCATGAGACACAGTGGATAGCACTGGGACTGTGGCGCTGAGGACCCGGGTTCGAATCCCGGCCCTGGGTCACTGCCTGTGTGGAGTTTGCACATTCTCCCCATGTCTGCGTGGGTTTTGCCCCCACAACCCAAAGATGTGCAGGTAAGGTGGATTGGCCCCTTAATTAAAAATAATAATAATTGGGTACTCTAAATTTCTTTTTAAAAAAAGAACTGAATTTTTAACATCCTCCAAAAGTATAATTTCTCCGAGAGCTTCATACGTTTGGTCTATTTTCAAAGCCCTTATCCACCTATCAAAATTACTCTGTTTGAGCCTTTCAAACTCCATGTATGTTTGACCAAATTCTTTCCTTAAATTACTAAACCTTTGTCTGTAAGCTTCAGGCACTAGTTCATATGCACCTAAGATGGATTCTCACCTCCTCATACGTCCCAGATACCTCCTCCAGTAGTGATGCAAACACAAGCCCTACCTACCAGCTTTGTTTGAATCAGTAATACCCACATGTCCTGTGGCCATTTCATTTGTTTAGCTACCTTCTCAAATGAAATGAAAAAGGCTTCTACCTCCTTCTCTTCAAACGTTGGCAATGCTTGGACATATTTAAATAGATCCACACCAAGCCTTCGATTTTGACGCTCTTTCTCACTATCCTCATCACTATCATCCAACTGTACGTTTCCCTTTAAGTCTGCCAATTTTAACAGACTTTCATGTTTCACGGCCATTTTCTGAAGTTCAAACTCTCTCTCTTTATCTTTTTCCCTGATTTGTATCTCCCTTTCTCTTTCTTTTTGTTCTGCTGGGGCTATTCTTTCTTTTCTCCTTTCTTTTTTCTCCTTTTCTTTTTCCTCTCTCTCTCTTTCTTTTTCCTCTCCGTCTCTTTCTCTTTCTTTTTCTGCGCTCTCTCTTTCTTTTTCCTCTCTTTTGAACTCAAGCTTCTTTAATTCTTTCCCATGTTCCATTTGTTTAATTTGTAACTGAATTTTATTGCCATTTCGAATGAGTCAAACTGTATCTCAGGCAACTTTAAATGCTTAGCCACTGCCATTATTACCTCCCCTTTTCGCATTTTGTCAGGTAATGTGAACTGCAATGTTTTTGCCAAATCTAACTGTCTGCTTTTAGTCTCTGCCCGTAAGGTACTTCATGTGACCTTCTTCACCCCCCAAAACATCAGAGCCTCTGAAAGAGCCATTGTCCGCAACACAGTCCTCACTTAAATTTGAATACCACACCTGAAAAGCAACCGCAATATGCTCACCCCTCACTGTCTTTAAGTTCACTGAGCCAATCCAATCGATAGACTTTTATCCCACTCGAGCCCCCAATTTGTTATGGGCCAGGGTTTAATGAACCCCAAAGTGTATCATGGAGTTCACCTGACCCATAACTTTTAATAGATTGTGGTATGGGGAGCACAAGGCCCACTCTACGGGTGTCGTACAGCAGAAATGGAAAAGTATTTTTTAAAGCAAAACAATGTTTATTCTATGATCTCAAGTTAACCTTTTAAAAATATACAGTGAACATCTTAGCAACCATCAATCCAAATACAACTCCCAAAGAATACAGCACTAATTAATCCTTGCGCTTTCCTTTTAACATCCATCATACTTAAATCAAAACGTTTTAACAGAAGCACCTCAGGTTTAAATTCACTACTGAGAACAGTTACCACATTGAAATCAGCAAATGGACACTCATAAGCTTGCAGAGATTCACACACATCCTGCTGTGATTGCAGCTTCTCCAAAACTAAAATGAAACCAAACCCACCCTGCAGCAAAAAGCCTGAAGCGAAAGTAAAAAGCTGACAGACAGCCCAGCTCCACCCACTCTCTGACATCACTGCAGTAATAAAGACCCATTTCTTAAAGGTACTCTCACGACAGATATTTATATACACACCCATTTATAAACACCCATTTCTTAAAGGTACTCTCACATGACACTAGTCACAGGACCGGAGTCTCAGCAGTCCACCTCCAGTCCTGCTGTACCGTCTGGGGAACCACCGAGATGCAGTGAGGCCAAACAGTTAGCCACCTAGTAAGTTGGCATGGGTGCAGGGCACAGCTTAGTTATAGGGGCTATGGCAAATGTATATAACCTTTGTAATTAAACACATTGAATCACCGATGAAAGCTGCCTCTGCTCTGTCCGATGCTTGCGGGAGAGGGGCGGGAACTGAGTGCCACTGTAGGTGAGGGGTGATGGAGCGTTGTGCCCTGGTGGGTGTTACATGCCACCCCGGACATCCACGCCCCCGCCCCCAGCGAAATTACAGGGCCATGTGATGCAGTGTCCAGCCCGCATACAGGGACCACCCAGGTGGAGGGTGTTACTGTGGCCATGAGTCAGACATTGTCTAACAATGTGGTGCTCATCGCAGAATGGGCTGTCATCATTCCCCATGGCATGGACCAGACCCGCTGTCACCAGCAATCGTGGCAGTCCAGCTCATTGTGCCACAGGTGGATGTGTAATGGAGGAGTGGTGTGCATGCGAGTGTGCGAGCTATGGTTGGTCGGTGGTGGGAGAGTTGAGTCTCATTGGTGTTGTGGGAGGTGAGGGTGGTGGGTGGTGAGGAGGTGCCGTACTGTGGTGTCCATGCCCCTGCTCAGCAAACCGCCCCCCCCAGTTGGTGAAACGTGTGGCAATCAAACCGTCCCATGCTCGCTGGCCCTGCCGGTGGTGCAGTGCAATCTCCCATCCATGACCAGCCGCCATGTTCCGTACAGTGCCCCCCCACCCCCTCCTCCTCCTTCTCACCTGGAGAGGTGTGCCCATGATCCCCTCGTCTGACGAGGCCTGCCTCTCCTCCACCTCTTCCAGAACTTCGCCCCTCTGCTGTGCTATATTGTGGAGGACGCAGCAGACCACAACGATGCGGTCGACCCTCTTTGACTCGTACTGGAGGGACGCTGCAGAGTGGTCCAGGCACCTGAAGCGCATCGTCAGCACCCCAAAGGACCTCTCGACCACACCCTTGTTCGCACAATGAGCATCGTTGTAGCGGTGCTCCGCATAGGTCTGTGGCCTCCGTATAGGCATCATCAGCCACGAGTGCAAGGGGTAACCCCTGTCGCCCAGCAACCAGCCCCACAGCCTTTGGGGGGGCGGGGGTGTCCCTCGAACAACCCGGGGATGAATGATTGCGCCAGGATGAACGAGTCATGTGCACTGCCTGGGTACCGGGCGCAGACGTGCAGGATCTTCATCTGATGGTCACAGACCACCTGAACATTCATGGAGTAGGACCCTTTCCTGTTCATGAACATCTGCCTGTTATCCACTGGGGGCCGCAGGGCGGCGTGCACCCCATCAATTACCCCCATACCCTGGGTATCCTGGCGACGGCAGCGAAGCCCACTGCCCTGCTATTCAGGGACTGAATGTATTGATCCGCAAGGTCATACAGGGCATCAGTCGCTGCACCGAAGCCTGGGAGATGACGGACAGGTCCCCACTCAGCGACTGGAATGATCCCATTGCGGAGAAGCTCACGGCGACCGTCACCTTGACTGCCACTGGGAGAGGGTGTTGTTTCCTCTCCCCCCCGCCCCCCCCCCTGCAGTCCCACGCTGTGCCAGGTGTGCCATCTCGAGGCAAATATGGACAACGCTTACCCGGCTCATCCGGAGTCTCCTCCTGCATTCCCAGTCCGGGAGTTCCTGGAAGGACATGCGGCGCCGGTACTCACGAGGCCTCATCAGGCGCCTCCGTGGCACCACCTCCTCGTCCTCCCCTCCCCCTCCTCATCGGCACCCTTGCCTGTGGCTCCCCCTTGTCCTAGTCCTCCTACTCCTCTGTCAGGCGTGCAGCCCTCCAGCCTGAGCGGCTGCCACCTGCCCCTCTGCGGCCCGATCCTCTGTTGCAGCCTCCCCCTCCTCTCTGAGACGCCCCTGCTCCAGCTCCCACAGGGCTTCATGCAGAGCAGCACCCCCGCCACGGCGGCCAACATCACTGGAAGATGCCCAAACATTATGATCTGCAGGGGGTGGCGGTTAGACAAAGTTTCATCATGGCGCATACCCCCCTCCACAACCAGGTGCCATGGGCTACATGGTCACCCCAGTTGGCAGCTCGTGCCCCAGCCAGGCATGCCCCCCACCCCTGAGCCCTCGGTGCTCCGACTCCTGTCGTCCGTCCCGCCTGCCAGGGCCACCGTTTAATGGCACTGCCCTCACTGGGGGCTGCCATGGGTGTGGCCCTGGATCTACCCGTTGGTGGGTGCCGCCGGCTGGGCGGGGTGCCCCGTAAGTGGTCGGTGCCCATCCAAACGGCCAAGAGGCCTGCGCTGAGCCAGCGCCCGGGGTGGGTACCCATCAGCATGGCCGCCGTAATGGCATCCGTGGCGTTGGCACCACTCTGTCATGGCGGGTGGTTAATGGCGGGTGGTTTCCGGCCGCCGCAACTGTCTTCCCCCCCACCCCTTCCCCGACACCCCCCGACCTTGGAAGGAACCCCCCCGTGCAGCTGCCACGGCCATGTCCGTTTCACCAGCATGAGGTCCCCCCATGCCGTCCCCTACCTCCTGTCAGACGCCTCATCAGCCAGCACAACTGGTTGATAATGTTTTAAAGGTGGTTGGAACCACGCCTCGGGACTTCAGCCCATCTGGGTGCAGTTAGGGGCCCGGAGAATTGCTCGTCGGGCCAACTCCCACAATTCTCTAGGCTGTGCGGCGCCTGCCGCGATCGCACGGTTTTTGGGGGTGCGGAGATTCGGAAAATGGCGTTGGAACAGCGTCGCGGGCCGTTTCGCCGTAAACGCCTAACGTCTATTCTCTGGCCAAGTGCGGGTTCGGAGAATCCAACCCATATGTTTCTCCCTGCTATTCAGAATGAACCATAATGACTGTGGACGGTATTTAATGAAGGTGATGTGATCTCACCCAGCGACTCGGGAAATGGCGACTGTCCTCTTTTTGGAAAGCCACACTAAATGAAATGCCAATCACGTACTTAGCTGGACAACGGTGAGCCTTCCTCAGAATCATGGATCCCAGTGATGGATGTGCTGCATCCTGACAGCTGCTGGCCAATCAAAGGCTGACAGATCATCATTGCTTGGCAGCGCCACTAGGGAGTAAGTGGCTGCTGCCGGTAATTACACCCACCCGAGGCCAATGATTGCTAATTTTTCTTTTTGGTTCCCCTCAAGCTAATTATATAATTTTTCAGGAAAGAGTCAGAGCAAGAGAAAAAGGACAGAAGGGGCGGGTGAACAGTGCCAAAATATACAAGTTAGGAAAAGATTTTTTTAAAAACGGAAGGATTATCATAAGGTCCAGTGGATTATCATGAACACTTGGCAAGCACCTCAAAATCATGCAAACAGTCTGGCAAGAGGTGAGACTATCACCCCACACTCTTCTGCCCCTTCCCATCACTCCCATTTTTACCTCCTCCGCGTACACAAGTCAAGGAGATATATACAATGGAAGGCTGAAGAGAATTTTTAAAAGTGAAAAACAATTAAACACTTTTAAAAAAAACACAAACTAATATCAGATTCTCCGACCCCCCGCCGGGTCAGAGAATCGCCGGGGGCTGGCGTGAATCCCACCCCCGCCGGTTGCTGAATTCTCCGGCACCGGAGATTCGGCGGGGGCGGGAATCGCGCCGGTTGGCGGGCCCCCCCCCGCAATTCTCCGGCCCGAAGTCCCACTGCTAGAATGCCTGTCCCGCCAGGCGTGGATTAAACCACCTCTCTTACCGGCGGTGCAAGGCAGCGCGGGCGTGCTCCGGGGTCCTGGGGGGGGACGCGGGGTGATCTGGACCCGGAGGGTGCCCCCACGGTGGCCTGGCCCGCGATCGGGGCCCACCTATCCGCGGGCGAGCCTGTGCCGTGGGGGCACTCTTTTCCTTCCGCCTTCGCCACGGTCTTCACCATGGCGGAGGCAGAAGAGACTCCCTCCACAGCGCATGCACGGGGATGCCATGAGTGGCCGCTAACGCTCCCGCGCATGCGCCGCCCAGCGATGTCATTTCCGCGCCAGCTGGCGGGGCACCAAAGGCCTTTCCCACCAGCTGGCGGGGCGGAAATCAGTCCGGCGCGGGCCTAGCCCCTCAAGGTTAGGGCTCGGCCCCCCCAAGATGTGGAGGATTCCGCACCTTTGGAGCGGCGCGATGCCGGACTGATTTGCGCCGTTTTTGGCGCCGGTCGGCGGACATCGCGCCGATACCGGAGAATTTCGCCCCAGATTTTTCTTCCACTCCAAGAAGACCCGAGAACCGAGTGCATTGTCTAAAGGAGTCCTGAATTGATTAAAATAAAATCTTTCAATACAATCTTAAACTGTGGCCTTGTTTGGATGAATGCTTTAGATTCTTTGGGATTATTCAAAGAAGAGTAATTTGGGAGTTCTCCTGGCATCCCGAACAGCATTCTTCTCTGATCGAAAATATAAACACTGGCAATTTCTCAGACCTACCCCTGTTCAGCCGCCATAATTCTAGCAGAAGTGAAACGCTACTTACACCTGTAGGCAGAGGACATATTTTATTTCCAGTCTAATTAAGGTAGTGAAGCTGGAATACCTGGGGAAATTTCAAGCTTAGCTGTTCATTAATCTTATTGTTATTGATAAAATGACCATTACTTTTGTCTGCATAACAATTCACATGCAAACTGTTTTGATATGTTTCTGGGAGGATTGGTGAGCAACAGAATAACAAATCCTTTTTTAACAAATAATAAGTATTCTTGAAGAAGTAACAGGTGCTGTGCTTAAGTACTTACTCTGTTTAGATTTCCAAAAGGCAATTGATCAGGTGCTTCATCCAAGGTTACTGCGGAAAATAAATGTTCATGGTTTAGGGGGAAATATATTGGCATGGATAGAAGATTGGCTAGCTGACAGGAAACAGTGGGCAGGCATAAATGGGTCTTTTCTGGTTGACAGAATGTGACAAGTGGTACGCCACAGGGATCAGTGCTGGGGCCTCAATTTTTTATAATTTATATAAATAATTTGAATGAAGGGATTGATGGTATGGTTGCTAAATTTGTTGATGGCACCAAGATAGCTAGTGTAATAACTCCCCCAATGCCAGACTTCATACAAACTCTTGTTTATTTGGATAACCAAAAGAGCCACAGCCACAGTGTACAATGGTTGCACCCCAACCGGGGACCATCGGGAATGTCGGTCAAGATCTGAGCTGCAGATTTTGAACATCCGCTGAATAGTTCTTATTGGGTAAGCCTTTGCCCGCTCAATAGAGATCTATTCAAAGACGTGTTAGGTGAATTGGACATTCTAAACTCTCCCTCAGTATACCTGAATAGGTGCCGGAGTGTGGCAACTGGGGGATTTTCATAGTAACTTCATTGCAGTGTTAATGCAAGCCTACTTGTGACAATAAAGATTATTATTATTGATTATAGATCCATCCTCATGGGGATATCTACCAATGATCACCTGAGGCCTTTGTGGTCGGCATAACATCCCTCCCCCCTCTTGTCCATTTCACCCTCGTTGTTTCCACGTCAAGGAGGTCTTCTCCACTTCTTCACACTTCACCTTGAGTCTGTGATAGGTGGAGCCAGATCAGGGGGTGTGAAGTGGATTGGGAGTACCTAAGGATCACCGATGTTGGTTCTTCTTCAGTATTGACTGTCAGGCAAATCCCCAATTCCTCGACCTCCATATCTGAACTTGAGTCCTCACAATCGGGAGAGACGGGCATGGATCCTCAATGGGCAGTAGCCCTGCACCAACAACGGCCACCACTCGGGTTGGAGACAAGGCCTAAATGAACGCACGCTACCTACGTCTGAGCTGGACCAGATTCTTCCTCAGAACTTTGTCTTAGACCTTCACCTTCTATGACACAGGCCCTGTTTTTCCCAACATGACTCTAGAGACTCAACTGGAGTCATTCCTACACTTTGTACGTAGACTACGCCACCAGTCTTAAACATTCTATCGAATCTTATGGCATTATGATTTCATTTTTAATTTTCCTGTTGGGACTCCACCCTCCCCATCAAATTCGGAAATAACAAGCTTAGCCTGGTGCAAAACCATTGTCCCATCAATAGTTCTGCCAGGACGACTCCTGTTGTGGTATGGGGAGTGGTTCTGTTAAATAAGAATTGTGCCAACCTAGTTTCTATAGATTTGGTGGCTACTTCTTCATCCCATTTCTTTAGGTCTGAACTGCTCGCTCTGCCAGATTGTTGGGCGATGGTGATATGGTGCTGTCCTAATGTGCTTGATGCCATTTGATTTCCTGATTTCCTGGGACTCTCCACTAGTGTAGGAGATTAAGACTTTCAGGTTGCCGCAACCACCAAGATCAGGAACGTAGAACCCAAGAAAGGCCCAGTTAAGTGTACATGCAGCCCCCACACCCATGCCCAACCTGGCCACTCCCATGGGTGCAGGGAGGCTGAAGGGGAGAGTTTCTGGTTTTCCTGGCCTAAGTTACATTGTTTCACCAAGTCAAGCCCGGCCACTTTCCTGGCAAACATTTTTATTTTAGAACTCCTCGGGCGGCTGTTCTATAGCACCATTAAAATTGGACACCATTCTGGCCAGGGATCCCCACAGGATCCCCTGAATCCCACAGGATTATAACATTCTCCCCACCAAGTCCTTCTCGCTTAATGAGATATGTCTTCATGTCATCAGAGAGTTGTCCTCTAATCTTGCCGCTCAGGATAACATTGTGTCCTTTTGTATCCATGCGTTGATTTGTTTCACTGACGCCAGTAAGGTTTCTATGAAATTCATGGTCATCATGCTCTTCTAACGCAGGTAAAGGAACCAGGTTTGTGGGCAGCAGGGAATGCCTCAAGGCATCAGCATTGGCTATTAGCAATCCAGGGAAATGCTCAAAGGAATATTTGTAGGCTGCCAATAACATGGCCCAATGCTGTATCTGGGCAGAGGTAATAGGAAGGATTGCACAATCTTTAAAAAGGCCCAATAAAGGCTTGTGGTCTGTCACTATCACAAAATATTTGCTATAGACATACTGGTGAAAATGTTTTATGCCAAATATGACCACCACACCTTCCTTCTCAATCTGCGAGTTGTGCTGCTCTGCATCCAAAAGAGTGCAGGACACATAGGCAATAGGTCTTTCTGTGCCATCTTTCCAACTATGTGAGATTACCACTTGACTCCAGAAGGAGAGGCACGACTAGTCATTATGAGCTTCTTCTTGGACTCGTAATGAGCAAGTAAATTAGATGATAGTAGCCATTTTACCCTTTCAAATGCCTCTTCTTGTTGCACTTTCCAAGACCATTTCTGGTATTCTTCAATAGCAGATGTAATGATGACTGCAATGATGTCAACTTCAGGATTAACTTCCCATAATCATTGATTAGTCCCAGGAAATATTTAAATTCTGTGACATTTTGTGGGATAGATGCTTCCCTAATGGCTTTGATTTTGTCTTTCATGGGTGTAGGCCTTTTCTGATTACCTGGTAACCTAGATAGGTAACTTCATTCACCTGGAAAATACAATTTTCTCTTTTGAGATGAACCCCGCTTTTGAAAGACGCTGCAAGATCTCATTTAGGTTTACCAGGTGCTTCTGCTCCATGGTCCCTGTAATGAGAATGTCATCCAGGCACACTATCACATTGGGTAACCCCTGGAGTACACTCTCCATGACTCTCTGAAATATGGCACATGCTGACGAGATCCCAAAGGATAGGCGAATATACTCATACATACTTCTGGGTGTTAATTGTGACATATTTACAGGAAGTTTTGACTACTTTGAGCTGGAGGTAGGTGTGGGTTATTTCTAGTTTTGTGAAAGTCTGGCCACCTGCAAGTTTGGCATACAAGTCCTCTGTACGTGGCATGTGGTACCTGTCCAATTTTGAGACCCGTTAGACTGTGAGTTTATGATTCCCACAGAGTTAGACTGATTTATTGGGTTTGAGGACGGGAACAACAGGTGTGGCCCACTCTGTGAATTGCGTGAGTTTTATTATTGCTAAACCATCCAGACGCCCAAGTTGAGTCTCTACTTTCTGTATCAGTGCGCATGGAACCAGTCATGCCCTGAAGTATTTTGGCATAGCATCGGGGGCGACATTCTGACACTGTCTTCTTTTATTTTTCCAAGGTCCTCTTGGAAAACTTCATGGTATTTACTGATAACTTTGTAGTGTCTTCTAAAGCCCAATCTGAACATTTCCAGCCAATCCTGTCTGATCGACTGGAGCCAATCTCGGCCCATAACATTTGGTCTCTGTCTTTGCATGACAATGAGTGGTAGTCGGGCTGACTGTTGCCTGCAGGTCATTGGGGTTGTCATGATTCCCATAATCCATGACATTTCACCCATGTAGGTGGCTAATCTAGCTCTGGCATCCTCTAAATTCAGGATGTCAGTCTTGAGTGACAAAATGTCTACTCTCCAATATCGGAGACAGCAGCTCCTGTGTCTACCTCCATTTCTAACAGATGACTATTCACAAGTAGCCTTATCATTATCAGATCAACCTCAGTTTTAATGAGAGAGTTTGATTGCATCTTCTCATCGCCTGGAAGTGGACATTCTTGCATGGTGTGAGCATGTGCTGGTCTTGACTTCTTGCCTGGATATTAAGTGTATTGCCAAGTCTGCCCGCAATGCCTTGTGTTAAGCTCCAATGATATCCCTGTAATAAGAACTAATAAGCAAGTCTTGACTTCTTCAATTCCAATTTTATCGTGTTCTGTAATCACTTCTCCTCCAACTCCACAGTGCCAGGCTGTATTCCCTTATATATATATTTGCACTCGATCAAACAGTAAGTGTGGTCTATTAAATAATTAAAGTTCCAATTCTAACTTAAGCACTGGGAACACGAACTCTTTTCTAATATCTTGGTTGTACCCTGCTGCAGTGCTTGCAGTAGCTCATTATCTGGCACTTGCATTCCTCTGAGTGGTTTCTCTGGTATACTTGGGGTTATCAAGTGGTCTCCTTGAATTTCAGGAAGACCCTGTTAGGCAATGGGCGACTCCCATAGGCACCTTCATCTAAGGTATTGGCTTTCTAGTGCAAATTCACTACCGCAAACCTGAGGATGCCACTAGCCGGTGCCTCTTGTAGTTTTTGAGCAAATTTCTCTGCGTTCTCCAAGAACAGGGCTATCGCAATGGCCTTGTTCAGGTTTTTATTTGGCTTCTTTTGAGTGGTGACATTATTTATTCCACACACCAATCTATCTGTAGCATCTTGGTCAGGGATGGAGCTAATTTGCGGCATTCCGCCACTTTTCACAACGTACTGAAGAATTCTGTGGCGGCTTCCCCCAGGGTCCTCCCTGCCATATTAAACAGGTATCTTTGGAGGATGATTGATGGCTTTGGGTTCCAGTGATTTCGCACTCAGTCTACGAGCTCGTCAAAACCTTTTGGGATGGGAACCTCTAGGTAGGTTAAGCTTTTTAATTATGCTGAACATTGGGGGCCCGCAAGCTGTCAGGAGGATTACTTTCTGCTTCTCGTCTCCCACAATGTTATGAACCCAAAAGAAATAAAACAGGTGCTCTGCATATTGGGCCCAGTCTTCTCTGTTAATATTGCATAGCTCGAGTTTACCGAAAAAAGGCATTTTACGTTGCTTACCAGAGAGCTGTTTGTTTCACGCTGAAAGCTGCTCGGGAATCTCGGTTTTACTCCTCATCGCCAATGTAATAACTCCACCAAGGCCAGGCTTCATACAAACTAGTTTATTTGGATAACAAAAAGAGACACAGCCAATGCTTGCAACCAGCCCAGAGACCAGCGCGAATGCTAGTCCGGGTCTAGGCTGCAGGTTATATCCCGCTGAATAGTTCCTATCGGACAAGACTTCAACCACTCTAGGGGAACTCATATTCCATGAACCCCACAGGGATACCTATCAACATTTCCCCGTGGCCTTCGTGGTTGTCATAACAGGTCGGAGAATAAGTTGTGAAAAGGACACAAGGCTTCAGAAGGCTATGGATAGGTTAGGTGAGTGGGAAAAGATCTGGCAAATGGAGTATTATGTGGGAAAATGTGAGGTTGTTCATTTTTGCAGGAAGATAAAAAGAGAAGCATGTTACCTAAATCAGACCCGCAACCTTATCCAAGAATTACTAGCTATGGAAACAGATGAAAGTCTGCCTTAGTGCAGGTGTGGAAAGAGAATCAGAATGGGAATATTATCTTAAATGGTGAGAGATTGCGAGCTCTGAGATGTAGAGGATTCTGGGTGTTTTAGTGTATATATCGTAGGTGTAGCAAGTAATTAGCAAAGCTAATGGAATATTATTATTTATTGTGAGGGAAATTGAATAAAAACTAGGGAGGTTATTCCTTGGTGAGACCCCTCTGGAGTGCTGTGACAGCATTAGTTACCTTATTTAAGGAAAGATGTACATATATTAGAAGCAGTTCTGAGAAGGTTTACTAGATAATACCTGAATTGAAGGGTTGTCTTATGAGGAGGGCTAGAGAGTCTAGGCTTGTATCCTCTGAAGTTTAGAAGAGTAAGAGGCAACTTGATTGAAACATAAAAAGTCATGAGGAACTGTGACAGGTTGGATGTGGAGCAGATGTTTCCTCTTGTGGGGGAAGTTCGAACTCGGGGTCATCCATTTAAGACAGAGATGATGATTTTTATTTCTGTCAGAGGGCCAAGAAGACTTCTCTTCGTCAAAAAGTGGTTTTGACAGAAGCTTTGAGAGATTTGTCAGAAACAAGGAAGTGAGGGACGGCATGCAGTGCAGTGGTTAGCACTGGGACTGCGGCGCTGAGGATCCGGGTTCGAATCCCGCCCCTGGGTCACTGTCCATGTGGAGTTTGCACATTCTCCCGTGTCTGCGTGGGTTTCACCCCCACAAACCAAAGATGTGCAGGTTAGGTGGATTGGCCACACTAAATTGCCCCTCAATTGGAACAAAAAAACAATTGGGTGCTCTAAATTTATTTTAAAAAACAAGGAAGTGAAAGATATCGGAGGTAAACAGGAATTTGAAGTTGGCCTTAAAATAGATCAGCCATGATCTTATTGAATGGCGAAGCAGTCCCAATGGGCTGAATGGACTACTCCTGATCCGAATTTGTATGTTCATATGTTCTTACCTTTTTTTAAAAATATGCATTTTATAATTAGGAACATTATACTCATTCTTCCAACATATCTTGCAGATGCCGGTTACTCATGAATGGATGTGACCCTAAATGGTAAGTGTCGAGATAATTGAAATCCAGGCTGCTTCCAATACTTTCAGTCAGATACCTGTACCTAAACAGAAGACTCCAGTTGGTCATGATCTCTCAGGCTCCCTTCCATCTTGTGTCTAATTTTATTTTATTTAAGCAGAGAACAATTCACAAGAATTGTGCGAGTGTGGACTGGGGAAGTTGGAGTGGTTGTTCATTCGGGTGAGGGCCTCCATAACATTGTCAGTATGAGGTCCAGGACATTTTACCTCAATGGCTTAATTACTTCCAAAGTAATCTGTATTTCCAGTTGGCAGTAACACCAATCAGTCCTCACGTATGTCCTGTGAAATTAATGGATTGAGAGATATGATGTAAACGCAGGTGCCTGAGATTAAGCGATATTAAGGTGAGAAGGTTGAAAATTGGGTTAAGGGACTGATAATTATAGCACAAGAATGTTGGTAAAGAAATGGGATTGAGGAATATGGTGAGGAGTGTGATAAATTGGATTAAGGTATTGAGGGATATTGTGAAAAAGCAGATGGATAGGATTAAGGGACTGTGGGATATCATGAGAAGGCTGGTAAATAAGGGTAAGTAATTGAGGAATCTCATGAGAAGGATGGGAAGTGCGGAAAATCAATGGAAGAGCAATCAACATCCTTGGCTGAATGGTTTTTCTTCTGTCTGAAACAATACTGTGTTGTGGCTGACCTCAGGTCCCCAGCCTGTGTTGATAGTCTCACCCTGTAAACCTTCATGTGTTTTGGGTGGCATTTATCGCCCATCCCTAATTACCCTTGAGAAAGTGGTGGGGCCACCTTCTTGAACCTCTGCATAGCACTGAAAGGCAGTTCCAGGGTTTTGACACCGTAGCAGTGAAAACCGGTGCTGTATTTCCAGGTCAGGATGGTGTGTGGCTTGGAGAAGAACCTTTAGGTGGTGTCCTCAGTCTTATAGGTTGTGGCTTTGGAAGGTGCTGTCGAAGGATACATCAGAAGTCAATGCAGGGCATCATTTAAATGGCACACGTTGCTTTTATTATGTACCAATAGTGCAGAGAATGCATGCCTAAAATGACAAATAGTATGCCAATCAAGCGGGCTTCTTTTTCTTAGATGGTGTTGAGCTTTTTGAGTGCTTTGGAGTGCTCATCTCTAGGCAAGTGAAGAACCTGTTCATTATAGATGATCAACATGCTTTAGGGATTCAGGAGGTTTGTTACCCACTGCATTGGGCAGGTTTAGCTCAGTTGGCTGGACAGCTGGTTTGTGATGCACAGAGAGGCCAACAGCGTAGGTTCAATTCCCGTACCGGCTGAGGTTATTCATAAAGGCCCTGCCTTCTCAACCTTCCCCTCGCCAGAAGTGTGGTGATCCTCAGGTTAAACCACCACCAGCCAGCTCTCCGCTTCAAAGGGGAAAAGCAGCCTATGGTCATCTGCAACTATGGCGACTTTACTGCCCATAGCAGCACGGTAGCACAATGGTTAGCACTGTTGCTTCACAGCTCCAGGGCCCCAGGCTCGATTCCCGGCTTGGGTCACTGCCTGTGCAGAGTCTGCACGTTCTCCCCGTGTCTGCATGGATTTCCTCCGACTGCTCCGGTTTCCTCCTACAGTCCAAAGATGTGATGTTAGGTGGATTGACCATGCTAAATTGCTCTTCGTGCCCAAAATGATTAGGTGGGGTTACTGAGTTAAGGGGTGGAGGTTGTGGGCTTAAGTAGAGTGCTCTTTCCAAAGGCCAGTGCAGACTCGATGGGCCGAACGTCCTCCTTCTGCACATTTGGACATGCTGAATTCTCCCTCTGCATACCCGAGCAGGCGCTGGAATGTGGCGACTAGGGGCTTTTCACAATAACTTCATTGCAGTGATAATGTAAGCCGACTTGCGACAATAAAGATTATTATTAAATTCTATTAATCTATGAATTCTAAGCCTCTGATCTTGTCTTGTGGCCACAGTATTTATAACACTACTATCAGGCTTGTTGGTACTACCCCCAAGTGCTAGACATAAGGGATTGAGGGCATTTTCCGCACTCCCGGTTCTTCCTAATACCTGAAGCATTTGTATGCTACATTTGGGCAGTTTACTTGATCAGTGAGTTGTCCCTCTAGAATCAGCTAACGGTGAAGGATACAGTTTATGCTGAGGTAAATACAGTCTGGAGTAAAAGATGCAGACACCTTTTGTCAACATTTTCCTGTTTTCCTTTACAGAATTCTACGATCATACTCTTGAGGGTGTACCACAGTCAATAAGAACTGTTTGTCATTTCTGTTTGTGATAAATTACCAGTTTATAGTTCTACCAATATAAGAAGTAAACAGTTAGCCAGTGATGAGCTCATTCCTCAGACAAAAAACTGTATTTCCTAAGTGGACTGTATTATTTCTAATGCATTTAGAATCACTGACCGTGTATTCTTTTTCTGTTTATTCACTTTGAATTTTAAAAAATTGAGAATAAAACTTGCATTTTACACAATTTACTTTACTGTGGTGACAGACAACACAGAAATTATATCTCAACATTGATTTTCTGTAATATCTTAATTTTTCTTGTTAATGATTGGAGGGTGATTTAAAATAAACTCTGGAAATATCCATATGCTTTCTGTCATTTAATTGAAAGGTCAAATGAATTATCCGAGCTAACAAGTACCCAACTCACAATGATCTTCTGTGTTTTTTGCAAAGCTGGGCTTTAACCAAAGTGATTTATTAAGAAGTTGAGGCCGTGTAATAATGTACTCCATTTATAGAGTTATACGGTATATAATTTATCTAGCCACTTTGGCTGCCCAAGTTCTTTTACGTGCCACTTGACATTGAGTTAAACGGGGGATATTAGCTATATGATTGTTTAATCCTAATCCTTAAAATCCCGCTTTCCCCTCATATCCTTTGATCCCCTTCGTCCCAAGAGCTGCATCTATCTGCTTCTTGGAAACATACACTGTTTTGGCCTCAACTACTTCCTGTGGTAATGAATTCCACAGGCTCAGCATTCTCTGGCTGAAGAAATTTCTCCTCATCTCTGTCCTAAATGGTCTACCCCGTATCCTCAGACTGTGACCCCTGGTTCTGGACACCCCCACCATCGGGAACATCCTTCTTGCATCTACCCTGTCTAATCCTGTTAGAATTTTGTAGGTTTCTATGAGATGCCCCCTCATTCTTCTGAACTCCAGCAAATACAATCCTAACCGACTCAATAAAAGCAAATTACTGCGGATGCTGGAATCGGAAACCAAAAAGAAAATGCTGGAAAATCTCAGCTTGTCTGGCAGCATCTGCAGGGAGAGAAAAGAGCTAATGTTTCGAGTCCAGATGACCCTTTGTCAAAGCTAAAGACAGAGAAAGTGGGAAATATTTATACTGTGGAGTGAGACTCTCCTCATACACAGTCCTGCCATCTCAGGAATCAGTCTGGTAAACCACTCCCTCTATAACAAGAACATCGTTCCTCAGACAAGGAGACCAAAACTGCACACAATATTCCAGGTGTGGCCTCATCAAGGCCCTGTATAATTGTAGCAAGACATCCCTACTCCTGCACTCAAATTCTCTCACAATGAAGCCAACATAATATGAATCAGAGGATAGGGTAGCTGTTGAACAGGCAGAAATAGTATGCAGTGAGTCTGTGAGGAAGGATAGACAGTTGATAGGGCAAAGTTGCACTCAGTGGAATGGGTTAAAGGGTGTCTTTCAATGCAAGGAGTGTCAGGAATAAGGGAGATGAACTTAGAGCATGGATCAGTACTTGGAACTATGATGTTGTGGCCATTCCAGAGACATGGGTTTCACAGGGGCAGGATTGGTTGTTAGATGTTTCGGGGTTTAGATGTTTTCAGAAGAATAGGGAGGGAGGTAAAAGAGGAGGGGGAGTGACACTGTTAATTAGGGAGTGCATCACAGTTGCAGAAAAGGAGGTAGTTGAGGAGTGTTTGTCTACTGAGTCCGTATGGGTGGAAGTTAGAAACAAGAAAGGAGCAGTCACTTTATTGGGAGTTTCCTATAGACCCCCCAATAGCAGCAGAGAGATAGAGGAACAGATTAGGCGGCAGAAAATTGCAGAAGTAACAGAGTTGTTGTCAAGGGTGACTTCAACTTCCCTAATATTGACTGGAACTTCCTTAGTGCAAATGGTTTGGATGGAGCAGATTTTGTCAAGTATGTACAGGAAGGATTCCTGACTCAATATGTAGGTAGGCCAACTAGGGGGGAGGCTATATTGGACTTGGTGATCGGCAACGAACTAAGCCAGGTGTCAGATGTCTCGGTGGGAGAGCATTTTGGTGACAGTGACCACAACTCCTTGACCTTTACCATAGTCATGAAGAGGGATAGGAACACACAGTATGGGAAGGTATTTAATTGGGGGAGGGGAAATTATGCTGCTATGAGACAGGAGCTGAGGAGCATAAAGTGGGAACAATTGTTCTTGGGGAAATGCACAACAGTAATGTGGGGATTGTTTAAGGAGCACTTGCTGCATGTGCTGAATATTTTTGTCGCACTAGAACCTTAGTTAGGCCACACTTGGAGTATAGTGTTCAATTCTGGTCGCCACACTACCAGAAGGATGTGGAGGCTTTAGAGAGGGTGCAGAAGAGATTTACCAGAATGTTGCCTGGTATGGAGGGCATTAGCTATGAGGAGCAGTTGAATAAACTTGGTTTGTTCTCACTGGAACAACGGAGGTTGAGGGGCGACCTGATAGAGGTCTACAAAATTATATGGGGCATAGACAGAGTGGATAGTCAGAGGCTTTTCCCAGGGTAGAGGGGTCAATACTAGGGGGCATAGGTTTAAGGTGCGAGGATCAAAGTTTAGAGTAGTTGAACGAGGCAAGTTTTTTTACACAGAGGGTAGTGGGTGCCTGGAACTCGCTACCGGAGGAGGTGCTGGAAGCAGGGACGATAGTGACATTTAAGGGGCATCTTGACAAATACATGAATAGGATGGGAATAGAGGGATACGGACCTAGGAAGTGTAGAAGATTGTAGTTCAGTCGGGCAGCATGGTCGGCACGGGCTTGGCGGGCCGAATGGCTTGTTCCTGTGCTGTACTTTTCTTTGTTCTTTGTTGTTCTTTGAGACAAGGAAGGAATGGTGAGGTGAAGGAGCCTTGGATGATAAGAGAAGTGGAGCTTCTAGGCAAGAGGAAGAAGGAAGCTTAATTAAGTTTGAGGAAGCAAGGATCTGACTCGGCTCTAGGGGATTACAAGGTAGCCAGGAAGGAACTCAAAAATGGACTGAGGAGAGCTAGACGGGGGCATGAAAAACCCTGGCGGGAAGGGTTAGGGAATACTCCAAGGCGTTCTACACTTATGTTAGAAATAAGAGGGTGATCAAGGTGAGAGAAAGGTTGATCAGGGATAGTGGAGGGAACTTGTGCCTAGAGTGTGAGGAGATGGGGGAGGCCCAAAATGAATACTTTGCTTCAGTATTCACTGGAGAGAGGGACCTTGTGTGAACCAGGTTAATAGACTCAAATTGATATTAAGAAGGAGGATGTGCTGGAAATTTTGAAAAGCATCAGGATAGATAAGTCCGCTGGGCCTGACGTGATATACCCAAGGTTACTACGGGAAGCGAGGGAGGAGATTGCTGCGCCATTGGCGATGATCTTTGCGTCCTCACTCTCCACTGGAGTAGTACTGGATGATTGTAGGGAGGCAAATCTTGTTCCCCTGTTCAAGAAAGGGAATAGGGAAATCCCTGGGAATTACAGACCCATCAGTCTTACGTCTGTGGGGAGCAAAATATTGGAAAGGATTCTGAGAAATAGGATTTATGATTATTTAGAAAAACATAGTTTCATTAAAGATAGTCAGCATAGCTTTGTGAGGGGCAGGTCATGCCTCACAAGCCTCATTGAATTCTTTGAGGATGTGATGAGACACATTGATGAAGGTCGGGTACCCCACTAGTCTCTGCCTACCAATCTGAAAAAGGCCAATTAATTCCTACCCTTTGTCTCCTGGCTGCCAACCAGTTTTCTATCCATCTCAATACACTACCCCTAATCCCATGCGCTTTAATTTTACACTCTAATCTCTTATGCGGGACTTTGTCAAAAGCCTTCTGCAAGTCCAAATAAACGACATCCACTGGCTCCCTCTCATCTAGTTACATCCTCGAAGAACTCCAGATTTGTCAAGCATGATTTCCCTTTCGTAAATGCATGCTGACTCTGTCCAATCCTGTCACTGTTTTCGAAGTGCTCTGCTAGAAATCTTTGATAATGGATTCTAGAATTTTCTCCATTACCGATGTCTCGACCTCCGTTTTTAAATAGTGAAGTTACATTAGCTACCCTCCAACCTGCAGGAACTATTCCAGAACTATAGAATCCTGGAAGATGACCACCAATGGAGTTTTTCTTCACAGCTTCTATCACCATTCATAATGTCACTCATTAACGAAAATACTTCACTGGAAAACAGAGACCCCCCCACTGCACAGCTGACCATCAAGCTTCTGCTCCTATTTCATAAAACTGACCCACTGGACAGGCCTTAAGGAGCTGATTCATGAACTAAAGGGGCAAATCAGGTTTTATGTAACTTTGAAATATGACAAAAAAGCAGTTTTTTCGTAAGATTGTAAAATGATACTTCATAATAAGATTGCTCGATGTATGCTATTTGATTGTATATTTTAGACAGGTTTGCAGAAACTGAAATTTTGGGGCAGATTTTCATGGAAAACGGGAGAAGATGGAGTCGGATAACGTCCCAAACCGGCAACCCATCTCCTTTAGAAAGACCCCACCTGGCATATTTTCTTTGTGAGGAGGGAGTAGCAGGATGGTGTCAGGTCTATGTCTCTGTTTACTGGGACATTGGACCAGTTTTCATGATGGATGGCCAGCCCTCAAACTCTAACCCCACCTACCTCACATGTCACCTTTTGTTCTTCATTTCCTCTCATTCGCATTCAACCCCCAATAAATCTTCCATGCCCCCACCTAATTCCCTATGCCCCCTCCATGTGTTAACCCTAGCCACTCACCCAGTATCCACTATGGACAAATCTCAGGAGCCATCATGTCTTTGAAATGGAGATGAAAAAACTTTCTAACAACCTCATAGCTCACTCTCAAACATAACTCATACTGAATAAAACTTATACAAAAAACCCTCAAGTAATTAATCTGTTGTAAAAACAAACATTCATCTATTTCACTCACCATATCAGAGACAGATAACCTCTTAATACTGTCCAATTAAATGTGAAGACAACCCTTTGCTGAGATAAGCTTTTGAAACTCAATGAAGCATAATGGACAAAGCTATATTAACAATCCATGGAAATGGGACTTCTGGTGGCGACCATAGAGTGAGTGATTGCACACAGGACAACTCACACTCGGAGGTGTTGGTTTTGGCACTTTTTACCAATTAGCGGGGTAGTTTTAGCAGAAAAGTGGAGCGGAAGGTGTAGGAGAAGTGGTTCTCCCCTGGATTGGCATGTCTTTTGGCCAATGGACGCGACAGAAAACAGTGAAGGACCTGGCTAAGGAGTTGTGGGAGACCTGTGGCACAGCACCAATTGTGAGATTGGTGGAAGGGGAAGGGTCATGGTCAGTGGGAAAACCTCAGATGGAGCAATTGATGAGCTTATCAAGCAGGAAATTTGACAGCAGAGAAAGGAGATGAATAGTGATTGGTCAAGGGTGATTGAGGGAGCAGTGGCACCTCTTTGTGGGTCGTTAGTTCGGGTGGAGAAGTGCTTCGAACAAGGGGCGATGAGCTGGGAGGTGGAAAAGGTGGTATCGAACCAGAGTGACTGTAATGTGTCATTGGAGGCGAAGGTAGGAATCCTGGGGGATGGATGTAAGTTGCTGCGGTCGAAGGTGGAGGTGCAGGAGAACAGGTCTAGAAGACAGAATTTGCTGATTGTGGGTCTGCCGGATGGTTTAGAGGGAATGAGCACCACAGAGTACGTTTTGAGGATGCTGGCCGAGTTGCTGGAGGAGAAAGTGTTGGATAAGGCCCCAGAGGTGGATCGGGCCCACAGGTCCTTGAAGTAGAAGCCGAGAGCAGGGGAGCCGCTATGGGCAGTGATTGTGAGGTTGCACAAGTTCATGGACAACGAGAAGATCCTGAGGTGGGCCAGGGCAAAGTGAGTCGATGAATGGGAGGATAATTGAGTTTGGATTTATCACGACATTGGCACAGAGCTGGCGAAGAGATATGCGGGACTGAACAAGGCCAAGGCGGTGCTGTACAGATGACAGATTTGCTTTAATGTGCTGTACCCGGCCAGGCTCTGGGTAATAGATGACGGCGGGACGAGGCAAATTACTTTATAAGGGACCATAAGTTGGGAGCAAACTGAGGGGCGGTGTGGGATAGAGGAGTTAAGTCCGCAAAAGTTAGGTGTTACTGCTGTTCTGTGTTGCCGAAGGAGGGGTGATGTTTAGAAGTTGTAAGTTTGCAGAGGTTGCAGAATGAGGCCATTCGGTTCATCAAGTCTGCACCGACCCTTCGAAAGAGCACCCTACCATGCCCAATCCCTCACACTATTCCTGCCCCACCCTAAGGAGAAATTTAGCCTGGCCAATCCACCTAACCAGCATATCTTTGAACTGTGGGAGAAAACAAGAGCACCCCGAGGAAATCCATGCAGGCACGGGGAGAATGTGCAAACTCCACACAGATAGTGTTTGTGAATTTTGACGTTTTTTCCATGGAAGGGTGTGTTTGATGGGTCCTATGGGTGGTGTTGAAGGTTTTGTCATTAATCAGGGGGGTTAGGGACCAGTTGTGCAGGCTAAGGGGGGAATGGTGAGGGGAGATGTGGGAGAGTGTGCAAGGGGGGCCTTCGGGCAGGGGCTGCGATGCTAGTGATCAATGCTAATAAGAACATAAGAACAAAAGAACTAGGAGCAGGAGTAGGCCATCTGGCCCCTCGAGTCTGCTCCGCCATTCAATGAGATCATGGCTGATATTTTTTGGACTCAGCTCCACTTTCCGGCCCGAACACCATAACCCTTAATCCCTTTATTCTTCAAAAAACTATCTATCTTTATCTTAAAAACATTTAATGAAGGAGCCTCTACTGCTTCACTGGGCAAGGAATTCCATAGATTCACAACCCTTTGCGTGAAGAAGTTCCCCCTAAACTCAGTCCTAAATCTACTCCCCCTTATTTTGAGACTATGCCCCCTAGTTCTGCTTTCACCCGCCAGTGGAAACAACCTGCCCGCATCTCTCCTATCTATTCCCTTCATAATTTTGTACGTTTCTATAAGATCCCCTCGCATCCTTCTAAATTCCAACGAGTACAGTCCCAGTCTACTCAACCTCTCCTCGTAATCCAACCCCTTCAGCTCTGGGATAAACCTAGTGAATCTCCTCTGCACACCCTCCAGTGCCAGTACGTCCTTTCTCAAGTAAGGAGACCAAAACTGAACACAATACTCCAGGTGTGGCCTCACTAACACCTTATACAATTGTGGCATAACCTCCCTAGTCATAAACTCCATCCCTCTAGCAATGAAGGACAAAATTCCATTTGCCATCTTAATCACCTGCTGCACCTGTAAACCAACTTTTTGCGATTCATGCACTAGCACACCCAGGTCTCTCTGCACAGCGGAATGTTTTAATATTTTATCATTTCAATAATAATCCCTTTTGCTATTATTCCTACCAAAATGGATAATCTCACATTTGTCAACATTGTATTCCATCTGCCAGACACTAGCCCATTCACTTAACCTATCCAAATCCCTCTGCAGACTTCCGGTATCCTCTGCACTTTTTGCTTTACCACTCATCTTAGTGTCGTCTTCAAACTTGGACACATTGCACTTGGTCCCCAACTCCATATCATCTATGTAAATTGTGAACAATTGTGGGCCCAACACTGAACCCTGAGGGACACCACTAGCTACTGATTGCCAACCAGAGAAACATCCATTAATCCCCACTCTTGGTTTCTATTAATTAACCAATCCTCTATGCATGCTACTACTTTACCCTTAATGCCATGCATCTTTATCTTGTGCAGCAATCTTTTGTGTGGCACCTTGTCAAAAGCTTTCTGGAAATCCAGATATACCACATCCATTTGTTCCCGGTTATCTACCGCACTGGTAATGCCCTCAAAAAATTCCACAAAATAAGTTAGGCACGACCTGCCCTTCATGAACCCATGCTGCGTCTGCCCAATGGGACAATTTCCATCCAGATGCCTTGCTGTTTCTTCCTTGATGATAGATTCCAGCATCTTCCCTACTACCGAAGTTAAGCTAACTGGCCGAGAATTACCCGCTTTCTGCCTACCGCCTTTTTAAAACAGTGGTGTCATGTTTGCTAATTTCCAATCAGCCGGGACCACCCCAGAGTCTAGTGAATTTTGGCAAATTATCACGAGTGCATTTGCAATTTCCCTAGCCATCTCTTTTATCAGTGCTTTAGAAGGAGCAGTGCTCCGAAAGCCAGTGTTTGAAACATCTCTTTTAGCAATCTGGGATGCATTCCATGAGGGCCAGGAGTCTTCTCTGCCTTTAGCCCCATTAGCTTGCCCATTACATTTATATATTTGTAGAAGCATTTACTGTCTTTTTATATTCTGAGCAAGTTTACTCTCATAATCTATCTTTCTCTTCTTTATAGCTTTATAGCTTTCTGTTGCCCCCTAATTCATTTCCCAGTCCTCTAGTCTCCCACTAATCTTGCCACTTTGTATGCTTTTTCCTTCAATTTGATACTCTCCCTTATTTCCTTAGATATCCACGGTCGATTTTCACTCTTTCTACTGTCCTTCCTTTTTGTTGGTATAAACCTTTGCTGAGCACTGTGAAAAATCGCTTGGAAGGTTCTCCACTGTTCCTCAACTGTTTCACCATCAAGTCTTTGCTCCCAGTCTACCTGAGCTAGCTCTTATCTCATCCCATTGTAATCTCCTTTGTTTAAGCACAAAATACTAGTGTTTGATTTTACCTTCTCACCCTCCATCTGTATTTTAAATTCCACCATATTGTGATCGCTCCTTCTGAGAGGATCCCGAACTATGAGATCATTAATCAATCCTGTCTCATTACACAGGACCAGATCTAGGACCGCTTGTTCCCTCGTAGGTTCCATTACATACAGTTCTAGGAAACTATCGCGGATACATTCTATAAACTCCTCAAGGCTGCCTTGACCGACCTGGTTAAACCAATCGACATGTAGATTAAAATCTCTCATGATAACTGCTGTACCATTTCTACATGCATCAGTTATTTCTTTGTTTATTGCCTGCCCCACCATAATGTTACTATTTGGTGGCCTATAGATTACTCCTATCGGTGACTTTTTCACCTTACTATTCCTGATTCCCACCCAAATGGATTCAACCTTATCCTCCACAGCACCCTTACTATTGCCCGGATGTCATCCTTAAATAACAAAGCTACACTGCCTCCCTTACCATCCACTCTGTCCTTCCGAATAGTTTGATACCCGTGGATATTTAACTCCCAGTCGTGGCCATCCTTTAACCATGTTTCAGTAATGGCCAGTGAATCATAGTCATTCACAATGATTTGCACCATCAACTCATTTACCTTATTCTGAATACTACGAGCATTCAGGTAAAGTACACTTATGTTGGCTTTTATACCTCTGTTTTGAATCTTAACACCTTGATCAGTAACCTCTCCGAAGTTATTTTTCCTCTTAACGTTTCTCCTAATTTTCCTTGTTGTTGAACCCATATCTTCATGTAACAACCTGCCGTGTCGCTTTCCATTTATGTTTTTACTTCCTGTTTTATTCCTTTTAGTATTACTGGGCCTATTCACTGAGCTCCCCTCAGTCACTGTACCTTGTACTGTCGTCCTTTTTGATTTTTGACTGTGGCTTCTCTGCCTTACACTTTCCCCCTGGGTGCCTTTTGTTTCTGCCCTTGTTTTACTACCTTCCGACATCCTGCATCGTTTCGCATCCCCCTGCCACATTAGTTTAAACACTCCCCAACTGCTCCAGCAAATAGCCCCCCTAATGAACGGAAGTGAGGTGGGGGAGGAAGTCGCAAGGGATAGCCGGGTGAGGGAGGAGGGGGGAATGACACAGAGCAGGTTTGGAGGTTGAGCATGGTCATGGGCGGTGAGGGGAGCCAGCTTGGATGGGCCCCATTCAGAGTGGGATTAGGTGAGGCAGAACTGATGGGGAACGATGACGGACGATAGACAGGTTGGAGCTGGAAGTCTCCTGTAAGAGTCGTGATATGGTACGCCCGAGAGCTAAATTTATAGGCAGCACAGTGGTTAACACTGCTGCCTCACAACACTAGGGACCTGGGTTTGATTCTGGCCTTGGGTGACTGTCTATGTGGAGTTTGCATTTTCTCCTCGTGTCTGTGTGGGTTTCCTCCGGATGATCCGGTTTCCTCCCACAGTCCAAAGATGTGAAGTTTAAGTGGATTGGCCATATAAATTGCCCCTTAGGTCCAAAAGGTTAGGTGGGGTTACGGGGATAGGGGGCGGAATGGGCCTATGTAGGATACTCTTCCCAAATATCAGTGCAGACCCGATGGACCAAATGGCCTCTATCTGCACTTCAGGGATCCTATTCTATTCTATTCTAAATGGACCGTCAAGAGGTCCTGGATTTTTGCACACCTGAAGAGTTTGAGAGTGCAGGTCATTTTCTTGCAGTAGACACATCTCTGGATGAAGGATCAGGTTTGGCTGAGAAAGGGACGGGTGGGGAAAGTATATCACTCGAGGTTTGATTCAAAGCCGAGGGGTGTGGCCATTTTGTTGAGCAAGAAAATGTGGATTGTGGGAGCAAGGGAGTGCAGGTTTCGGGTGGGAAGGTATTTGATAGTGAGTGGAGTGTCGGAGGGGACGCTGCCAGTAGTGTTAGTCAACATATACACGCCTAATTGGGATGATGCTGGGTTTGTAAAGAGGTTACTGATGTTGTATTCCGTGGTTCCCCCGATAATGAAGACACGCACAGAACATAAATGTGTTCAAATAGAACAATGAATTATTGTTAAACACATAGGAAGATAACTAACAGATCTATGTACCAGCAAAGTTACTCAAGTTCCTAGGGACATACCCGAAGTGCGACTGTCCTACTATTCATACTACCACCAACTGCCAAGTCCCAGTCAGTCACGTGATGCATATCTGGCATCACCCACTGGCAGAACGTGATACCTGTGATTACATACATTGATAGATGGCTTTATACATTTGTACAGTTATATACGGATTTGCATGTATGCATGTCACCACATCCCCTTCCTTTGGAGATATAGGTATTTACACACACGTATATAATAAACATATTGTGATAAGGTCTGTTCGTCAGTCTTGCGTCTCATTCTGGTCGACCTTCTGAGCAATGGCTGAGTTGGTGAGCGTGCCCCACTTTGATTAGTTGTCGGTCTTTCCCCATGCACTACTATGGATAACCCTTACCCTAACCCTAATTTGACTCTGGGCTGTGCTGGACAGTCTGTGTCTTCCTCAAGCTTTGGAGTACACCCAAACTCTTCCACTAAGTTCAGAACAAAGGCCGAGCTCGCCTGTTCCGGCGCCGGAATGAACCATCCTCAGTGATCACCATGAATGAGTGCGGACTTGCCTGTTGCACAACCCTTGTCAGTTTCACCCATCCCTTGCCATGGGGCCCTCAATTCTGACGGTGTCCCTATCTGCAGTTGCCGGAGCTTCCTTGCAGACCTGTCATAAACCTCTTTCTGCATTTTCTTCTGAAGAACTAACTTCATCTTGAGTCACCGATTGACAATGGGAGCCACCATGGAGGGCAGGGTTGCCCGCAGATGCCAGTTCATGAGCAGCTGTGCTGGCGAGAGGCCATTTACAAGTGGGGCCGAATAATAACTGAGCAATGCCCGGTACATATTTTCCTGGCTATCAAGGGCCTTCGTCAGTAACTGCTTCACAATATTTACCCCCTTTTCCAGCTCCCCATTCGATTGTGGATATAGCGGGCTGGAGGTAATGTGCCTGAAGTCATAGAGGCGGGCAAACTCACCATTCATGATTATTGAAACACGGCCATTGTCTGACATGACAATGGATGGTATGCCATGCTGGGCAAAGATTGCTTTGACATGCGCTATTACACAGTGAGCAGTAGAGTTAGCCAAACCCGCCACCTCTGGATAGTTGGAAAGGTAGTCTCTTCCATTAAAATGGAACAAGTCCATACCCACTTTCTGCCACGGACTAGCAATGATGTCTTCCACATGCATCGGCTCCTTGCTGTTTGCTGCAAAATTTCTGACATGTATCGCAATGATCGACCATACCTGCAATGTCTTGGATGTTATGGCATGTTGGCACAGTGGTTAGCATTGCTGTCTCACAGCTCCAGGGTCCCGGGTTCAATTCTGGCCTCAGGTGACTGTGTGGAGTTTGCACTTTCTCCCCATGTCTGCGTGGGTTTCCTCTGGGTGTTCCAGGTTTCTCCCACAGTCCAAAGATGTGCAGTTTATGTGGATTGGCCATGCTAAATTGCCCCTTCGTGTCTAAAGGGTCAGGTGGGGAGATTGGGTTTCGGGGATAGGGTGGAGGCGTGGGCTTAAGTCGGGTGCTCTTTCCAAGGACTGGTGCAGACACAATGGGTTGAAAGGCCTCCTTCTGCACTGTAAATTCTATGATTCTATGCCTGGCCAATGGATTGTCTTCCTGGCCCTGCACTTGCACTTCTCAATGCCCAGGTGCCCTTCATGAAGTTTCCTAAGAATGAGCGGCCTCAGCAACTGTGGGATGACAATTCTGTGCTGTCACCGGAGTAGATCATTCACCTCACTGAGTTCGGAATGGACATTGTGATATGCAGAGCAGGAGCCAAGCCTCTTTGAGACATGTGATAACCTTTTGCAAGACCAGATCCTTGGCTGTTTCTGCCCTGATTAGGCGTGACTTTTTGTCAGAAACCGGAAGCGACGCAGCAACTAAATTAACATGCATCTGGACTTCGTCCATCCAGACAGACATAATTGATGGCCATGTCTCTCGAGAGCGTGGCGGCGACTGCCAGGAAGTTGCCTGCTGTACAGACAAGATCAAAGTCGTAACGCTGGAGCTTCATCATTAGTCATTGTATTCTAGGGGACATCGGACACGTGGAGCTGGATTCTCCATTATTGAGACTATGTCTCCACGCCGGTGTAAAAACGGTGGAGTTTTACTCCTGAAATTCCTGCAAAAAAGTTAAATGAATTCATAGCCATGCAGGGAGCTAGCAGAAACCCAGAGTGAACCTCGCAGCTTTTGCTGCAGATACGGGCCCCCACATTTCCGGGTCAGAGGCTATGCATGCGCATGGCGACCTCCAGTGGCCGCGCCGTGCTACATGGTGGACTCGGACCGCAGAGCAGGACCGAAGAAAGAGCCCCCCCGATTGGCTGCGCGCCCGAGCCTCAACTGCTCACATTAAAGGGCCACTTATAAGGCCCCCCAGGTCTCCGATCCACCCATGCCCGAAAGGGCAGCCATGGACTGAGTTTGCAGCCGCCATGTAAGCATCCCGACTGGCAATAGTCCAGTTAGTTCCATGCCATCGGGAACTCGGCTGGTTGGGAGAGGAGGATTGCTGACCGGGCCTCTGGCAATTACTCCCCGGCGGCCCGCCGTACTCAACGATGACGGCAATTTTCGGTACCAGGAGAACTGGGCGCCGGGCCCGATTACGGCGTCAAACTGGATTCTCCATCCCAGCGCCGGCCGCGATTTCGCTATCGGGCTGCGGAGAATCCAGCCCAGGTTCTTTTGTACTATTGTAACCAGTGGCTTGTCGTCCGTCTCTACAAAAAACGTAGGCAGCCCATATATGTAGTCATGAAATTTCTCGAGGAACGTAACTAGCCCCAGGCATTCCTTTTTGATCTGCGCGTGCCTGCACTCTGTCAGTCATAGCTCTCGACGCGTACTGCTCCAATGCCATCCTGCGATGCATCAGTGGAAATCTTGGCCTTTTTAGTCAGGTCAAATAATGAAAGGACGGGTGCCGTCGTTAGTGAGACGCGCAGCGCTTTCCACTCCTGCTCATGTTTCGACAATCACTAAAAAACATTTTCTTCATGGTTTCCCTAAGCTGGGACATCTTGGAGTCAAGGTTAGGAATAAACTTTCCCACAAAGTTAATCATTCCCAGTATGCGCAAGATGCCCTTTTTGTCCGTGGGCTATGGCACCTGAAGAATGGCTTTGATTTTTTCATCATCTGGCTGCACACCTTTTGCCGAGAGCCTATCTCCCAAAAAAGTAATGGTGTCAACACCGACTTGGCATTTTGCCCGATTGAGCTTGAGGCCATTCTTGCTGACCCTTTGGAGGACTTGAAGCAGCCTTTTATCATGCTCCTCACGCGTGGACCCCCATATTATAATGTCGTCAACGTATACGCGGACACCCGGTAATCCTTCCACTACGTGCTCCATGGCACAATGAAAAATTTCAGACACTGAGATTATGCAGAAAGGCATTCGCAGGAAGCAGTACTGAAGGGTGTGTTGAAGGTACACAAACTTGTGCTCGCATCATCGAGCTTGAGCTGCCAGAAGCTTTGCGGCGTATCCAACTTGTTGAAGCATGTTGCTCCAGCCACCTCACACTCCATTTCCTCCCTCTTTGGGATAGGGTGGTGCTCCCTCTTAATGTGGAGATGCCGGTGTTGGACTGGGGTGAGCACAGTAAGAAGTCTTACAACACCAGGTTAAAGTCCAACAGGTTTGTTTCAAACACTAGCTTTTGGAGCACTGCTCTTTCCTCAGGTGAATATTGAAAGGCCTCCTTTCACCTGAGGAAGGAGCACTGCTCCGAAAGCTAGTGTTTGAAATAAACCTGTTGGACTTTAACCTGGTGTTGTAAGACTTCTTACTGTGCTCCCTCTTAATGTTCAGGTTGACATCCTTGGGGTACATACATATCCTCAGGTCGCCATTCCGCTTTTTCATACCATGGAGTTGACCCAGTCGGTGGACTCTTCTATGCGCCTGAAGATGCCAAGGGCCATCACAGAACATAGAACATAGATCAGTACAGCACAGAACAGGCCTTTTGGCCCTCGATGTTGTGCTGAGCATTGTCCGAAACCAAGATCAAGCCATCCCACTCCCTGTCATTCTGGTGTGCTCCATGTGCCTATCCAATAACCGCTTGAAAGTTCCTAAAGTGTCCGACTCCACTATCACAGCAGGCAGTCCATTCCACACCCTAACCACTCTCTGAGTAAAGAACCTACCTCGGACATTCCTCCTATATCTCCCACCCTGAACCTTATAGTTATGCCCCCGTGTAACAGCTACATCCACCTGAGAAAATAGTCTCTGAACATCCACTCTATCTATCTACCTCATCATCTTATAAACCTCTAATAAGTTGCCTCTTCCTCCGCTCCAAAGAGAAAAGCCCTAGCTCCCTCAACCTTTCCTCATAAGACCTATCCTGCAAACCAGGCAGCATCCTGGTAAATCTCCTTTGTACCCTTTCCAATGCTTCCACATCCTTCCTATAGTGAAGTGACCAGAACTGCACACAATACTCCAAATGTGGTCTCACCAGGGTCATGTACAGTTGCAGCATAACCCCGTGGCTCTTAAACTAAAGCCCCCTGTTAATAAACGCTAACACACTATAGACCTTCTTCACGGCTCTATCCACCTGAGTGGCAACCTTCAGAGATCTGTGGACATGAACCCCAAGATCTCTCTGTTCCTCCACATTCCTCAGAACCCTGCCGTTGACCCTGAAATCCGCATTCACATTTTTTCTACCAAAATGAATCACCTCGCACTTATCAGGGTTAAACTCCATTTGCCATTTTTCGGCCCAGCTCTGCATCCTATCAATGTCTCTTTGCAGCCTCCAACAGCCCTCCACCTCATCCACTACTCCACCAATCTTGGTGTCATCAGCAAATTTACTGACCCACCCTTCAGCCCCCTCCTCCAAGTCATTGATAAAAATCACAAATAGCAGAGGACCCAGCACTGATCCCTGTGGTACACCGCTGGTAACTGGTCTCCAGTCTGAAAATGTTCCATCCACCACCACCCTCTGACTTCTATGAGATAGCCAGTTACTGATCCAATTGGCCAAATTTCCCTCTATCCCACACCTCCTTACTTTCTTCATGAGCCGACCATGGGGAACCTTATCAAATGCCTTACTAAAATCCATGTATACGACATCAACTGCTCTACCTTCATCTACACACTTAGTTACCTCCTCAAAGAATTCAATCAAATTTGTGAAACAAGACTTACCCTTCACACATCCGTGTTGACTATCCCGGATTAAGCTGCATATTTCCAAATGATCATAAATCCTATCCTTCAGGACCTTTTCCATTAACGTACCGACCACCGAAGTAAGACTAACCGGCCTATAATTACCAAGGTCATTCCTATTCCCTTTCTTGAACAGAGGAACAACATTCGCCACTCTCCAGTCCTCTGGCACTATCCCCGTTGACAGTGAGGGCCCAAAGATCAAAGCCAAAGTCTCTGCAATCTCATCCCTTACCTCCCAAAGAATCCTTGGATATATCCCATCTGGCCCAGGGGACTTGTCGACCCTAAGGTTTTTCAAAATTGATAATACATCCTTCCTCAGATCATCTATCTCCTCCAGCCTACCCGCCTGTATCACACTCTCATCCTCAAAAACATGGCCTTGGTGACACTGAAGAAAAGTATTCATTCAATGCCTCTCCTATTTCTTCTGACTCCATGCACAATTTCCCACTGCTGTCCTTGACCGGCCCTAACCTCACCCTGGGCATTCTTTTATTTCTCACATAAGAGTAAAAAGCCTTGGGGTTTCCCTTGATCCGACCCGCGAAGGACTTCTCATGCCCCCTTCTCGTTCTCCTAAGCCCTTTTTTCAGCTCATTCCTTGCTACCTTGTAACCCTCAAGCGACCCAACTGAAACTTTTTTTCTCATCCTTACATACGCTTCCTTTTTCCTCTTGACAAGACATTCAACCTCTTTTGTGAACCATGGTTCCCTCGCACGGCCATTTCCTCCCTGCCTGACAAGGACATATCTATCAAGGACACGCAGTATTTGTTCCTTGAACAAGCTCCACTTTTCATTTGTGCCTTTCCCTGACAGTTTCTGTTCTCATCTTATGCTCCTTAATTCTTGCCTAATCGCATCATAATTATCCCTCCCCCAATTATAAACCTTGCCCTGCCGTATGGCCCTATCCCTCTCCATAGCAATAGTGAAAGACACCAAATTGTGGGCACTATCTCCAAAGTGATCTCCCACAAACAAATCTAACACTTGGCCCGGTTCATTACCCAGTACCAAATCCAATGTGGCCCCACCTCTTGTCGGCCTATCCACATATTGTGTCAGGAAACCCTCCTGCACACACTGTACAAAAACTGCCCCATCCGAACTGTTCGACATATGGAGGTTCCAATCAATATTTGGAAAGTTAAAGTCACCCATGATAACTAGCCTGTGATCTCCACGCCTATCCATAATCTGTTTTGCAATTTCTTCCTCCACATAGGATGGAGGTGTGGGCTTGGGTAGGGTGCTCTTTCAAAGAGCCGGTGCAGACTCGATGGGCCGAATGGCCTCCTTCTGCACTGTAAATTCTATGATTCACATCTCTATTACTATTTGGGGGCCTATAGAAAACTCCTAACAAGGTGACCACTCCTTTCCTATTTCTAACTTCAGCCCATATTACCTCAGTAGGCAGATCCCCTTCAAACTGCCTTTCTGCAGCCGTTAAACTATCCTTGATTAATAATTCTACTCCTCCACCTCTTTTACCACCTTCCCTACTCTTACTGAAACATCTATACCCCGAAACTTCCAACAACCATTCCTGTCCCTGTTCTAACCATGTCTCCGTAATGGTCACAACACCGTAGTCCCAAGTACCAATCCACGCTCCAAGTTCACCTACCTTATTCCGGATGCTCCTTGCATTGAAGTAGACACACTTCAACCCACCTTTCTGTCTGCCGGTACACTCCTGCGACCTTGATACTCTCCTCAGTACCTCACTACTCTCGACACTGGCTTCTGGACTACAGATCGTTTTTCCAACCCCCTGACAAATTAGTTTAAACCCCCCCGAAGAGCCGTAGCAAACTTCCCTCCCAAGATATTGGTGCCCCTCTGGTTCAGGTGCAAACCGTCCGGCTGTACAGGTCCAACCTTCCCCAGAATGTGCTCCAATTATCCACGTAACTGAAACCCTACCTCCTACACCATCCCTGCAGCCACGTGTTTATCTGCACTCTCTCCTTGTTCCTCACCTCACTAGCACGTGGCACCAGCAACAAACTAGAGATGAAATCATGGTTTGTCCTGGCTCTCAGCTTCCACCCTAAATTCTTATTTTAAATCCCCGTCCCTTCTCTTACCTTGTCCTTGGTACCGATGTGTACCACGACTTGTGACTGTTCCCCCTCCCCCTTAAGGATTCTGAAAACACGGTCCGAGACGTCACGGACCCTGGCACCCAGGAGGCAACATACCATCCGTGAGTCTCTTTGTTGCCACAGAACCGTCTATCTGTCCCTCTAACTATCGAGTCCCCAATAACTATTGCTCTCCTGCTCTCCCCGCTTCCCTTCTGAGCCACAGGGACAGACTCAGTGCTGGAGATCCGTTCACCATGGCTTACCCCTGGTAGGTCATCCCCCTCAACAGTATCCAAAACGGTATACTTGTTACTGAGGGGAACGACCACAGAGGATCCCTGCACTGACTGCTTCCTCCCAGCCCCTCTCACCGTCACCCATCTATCTTGATTCTTCGGAGTAACTACATCCCTGAAGCTATTATCTATGGCCACCTCTGTCTCTCGAATGATCCGAAGTTCATCCAGCTCCAGCTCCAGTTCCCTTACGTGGTTTCTGAGGAGCTGGAGATGGGTGCACTTCCCACAGGTGAAATCAGCAGGGACACTGACGGCGTCCCTCACCTCAAACATTCTGCAGGAGGAACATTGCACTGCCTTCCCTGCCATTCCCTCTTGATAAAACAAGAAAAAGAAAGAAAGCTTACCTGTTATTCACTCCACCCCTTAGATTAGAGGAGGTGGAAGGGTGGGGGACACTACAAGTGTCGTGTCTTGGGTTTAGGAACCGCCCAACGTAAATACAGGTAAAAATAAAATACTTAACCAGCAACCACTGCGCCCCGCACGAGAACAGCAATGAGCTGTTCTGGGCCCACGCAAATAATTTAAATCTTTACTACTTACCCAGCAGTCACTCTGTCCTCAGTCTGACCGGATTCAGCTGGAAACTCCCAACGGTAAGTTTTTTAAAGAATTTACTCCCCTTATCAGCAAGCACTCACTCAGCAACCACTGCGCCCCGCACGAGAACACCTCAGAGAAAATAAAAACTACTTACCAGTCACCAGCCAGTCACTTACCTGCAGGCTGTGATGACACGCTTCAACTTCTTTTTACTTCTACCTGCACTCAAATCTCCCTCTTGATCTTTACTCGGCTGGGATCCTTACAGTGATTGTATTTTTTGGTTAGAGGAGGGGGTAGGGAGGGAAACACTGAAGAAGTGTTTGGGGTTTAACTGTCACTTGACAACAGCTCCTCCACAAACCACCTTCTAGATACAGTGACCCCAATGCACTGATGCAAATTTTCCCCGCAACATGCAATCAGCAGCTCCGCTCTGCTGCCCTCTGCTGGATGCTTGCCTTCACTTGAACACAACGGGTGTCTTGCTCATCCGCTGTAGCTCAGCTTTGAACTTGTCCCTCAGTGGAGCAGGCACCCATCTGGATGCATGCAAGACCGGTTTTTAGTTATCCTTGAGCTGAATGCAATATGTGAAGGGCAGGGTGCCAAATCCCTGAAACACCTCCAGGAGGTTCTGCATGATAAATTTCACTGAGATGTGTCAGCAGGGTGTCATGTGTGCTGCTGTGCACACCCTCTTGACAAGCCCAAGTCCTTCACACGTCTGCACCCGAATGAGCAAATTACGCTCTGTTTCCACTGTGGAGAATAGTACCCTACACGTTATATCCTTGATGGTGACGTTGAGCTCGCACGCTCCTAAGGTCACGATCCGATGACCATTGTAATCCTTCAGAAGCACAACTCTTGGAGTCACTTTTGGTTTGACTTTTAGCCATTGCACTGCCAGTAATGGGATTAGATTGGCCCTTGCTCCCGCTTACAGCTGAGGGCGTTCCATTAATCATTATCAAAATCATCCATATGTCCTCAATGGTCCCCGCATTTGCCTCACTGTGGCTGCAAATATCTAGAATTGCTTCTTTATTTTGGCAGGTTGAACTGTTTGAGGCGCTATCCAAAATCATGTTCACATTGACTCGGTTGTCGATGCCTTTTCCTTGTTTGCCCTCTGCGCTTCTGTTCAAATAACTGTCGGACCGAAGGTGCATCGCCTGGCAAAATGACCTGTTCTGCCACACTTGTGACAAACGTTTTTAAATGCAGGACATTACTGCGGCAAATGTCTGTTGCCACATTTCATGCACAAAATAGCAGATCTGGTTTGTTGTTCAAAATGGCCACCAGTGTTGAGACCATGTTTCTTGTGTTGCTGCATAGCGGTGTCCTCAAAATGGCTGCCCGCACTGAGACTGTGGTTATTTTATGACTGCGTCACAGTGCTCTTAGAATGGCCACCCGCACTGAGATCACGTCTCTTTCTGGACTGCGTCACAGTGCTTATGGCGCCAGCATCTTCTCCGAGATTGGCGCCAACATTTTTTGAGCTGAGGATACAGATCTGTTGTGCAAGCTAACTCGTTTGCTGGCAGATCCTAATGGCATTTTCTAATGTGAGGTTGTCTTCCCGCCACAATTGCTCTTGAAGCCTATCATTCGATGTCCCAAAAATGATTTGGTCACGGATCATCGATGACTGCAGACTTTCAAAATTGCACGACTGGGCCTTCAGCTTTAAATCTGTGACAAAGCTGTTGAACGATTCATTGGCTTTTTTGGTACGCGTATGGAATCGGAATCTTTCAAATGTCTCATTCTGTCTCGGAGGGCAGTGTCGATTGAATTAATCACTTCATTGTTACTCCTGCTTCCTTCCTCGCTGTCAAAAGCAAAGGAAATATTCAGTTCAAGTGCTTGAGGACCTGCTGCCGTGAGAAGCAATGCAATGGGCCTAATAGGGCTAAGACATGGAGTACAAACTGCTGTTTAAAAATGCACCAGCTTTCGTCTACATTACCCGATACTTGAAGCTGGTGGGGTTCCTTTAAACATTCCAAAACAATCTTCAGTGTCTTCTGTTTCATTGAGGCGCAAATAGCCATAGTTCACCAGGTTGGCAGAGAAGTTGTTTGTTCTGATTCTATTAGTCTTCGGTGTGATTTGTCTCGTCTCGTCTGTAGTTACCTTTAGTTATTCAGTACTCCTGGTACCATGTTGTGTTCCATATTTCTCCCGATGATGAAGACACATAAATGTGTTCAAACAGAACGATGATCTATTGTTAAACACATGGGAGGATAACTAACAGATTTGTGTACAAATGAAGTTACTCAAGTTCCTAGGGAGACACTCGAAGTGCGACTGCCTAACTATCTGTACTATCACCAACTGTCGAGTCCCGTCAGTCGCATATACATATCTGCCACCACCCACTGGTAGGAGATCATACCTGTGATTACATACATTAATAAATGGCTTTCTACACCTGTACAGTTATATACAGATATGCATGTAGGCATATCATGACAACTGGGGACGATTCCGGACTTGGATACGGACCAGCTGATTATGGGCATGCGTTTCAACTGTGTAATGAAGCCAAAGGTGGACAGAGCCCCAAGTCAATGGGGAGGTCAAGGATGGCGAAGGAGCTGGGAGGGAGCGTATGGAGATGGTGGGTTCGTGGAGCTCTAGGAATCTGGGAAGGAGGGAGGACTCCTTCTTCTCGCATGTGTATAAGATGTACTCTAGAATCAATTGTTTCATAGTGCGTTAGTCGTTGCTGATGGGGATGGTGTGAATATGCGTGCGTTGTGATTTCGGACCATGCGGCGCAATAGTTGGATATTCGGCTTTTTCGGGTCAGGTGCAGAATCTGTGGTGGGACTGGTGATTAGAAATGATGTGGAGCGCAATTGAAATGAGGGGGTGTCGGCTGCCACGTTTTGGAAGCGTTGAAGGCAATGGTCTGAGGGTGAGATTATTTTGGTTAAGGCTCATAGGAATAGGAGGAGGAAGGAGGAACACAGGTGGCTGTTGGACAAGATAGTCGAGGTGGATTGGAGATACTCGGGGGGACCCCCACTAAGGAGTTGTTGGTGGAGAGGAAGAGTTGCAGGGGCAGTTTGACAGCTTGAAGACGGGCAAGGCTGTGGGACAGCTGCTGAGGGCGAGGAGGGTGCATTATGAGTATGGGAGAAGGCAAGCCGTAAATTGGCCCACCAATTGCGGCACAGGAGGCATCTGGAGAGATTTTAAAGATGAGGATGGAGAATGGGGAGGTGGTGTCAGAGCCGGAAAAGGTAAATGAGGTATTCAGGGGTACTGTGAGAAGTTGTATAAGGCCGGGTGGAGGGGCGGGGGATATGGGATGGTTTCTGGACAGGTTGGACTTCCCAAAGCTGAAGAAGGAGAAGACGCAAGGTTTGGAGGAGCCGCTGAGGCTGAGGGAGATGATAGAACGTATCAGGGGAATGCAGTTTGGGAAGACCCCATGCCAAACGACTTTCCAGTGGAATTTTATAAGCTGTTTGTGACAGAGTTGGCCCCCACCTGTTGGGGATGTTCAGTCAGGCAGTGGAGAGGGGGGAGTAGCCAGCAACATTGTCACATTTCATTTATCCCGAAGAAGGGGAAGGGCCCACTGGAGTGTGGGTCATTCAGGCCCATCTCTTCTTTAAACACGGATGTGAAAGTACTGGCAAAGGTACTTGGCAGTAGGTTGGAGGGATGTATGCCAAAGGTGGTCTCCGAGGACCAAACAGGTTTTCGTTTTCTGAAGGGTGGGCAGCTCTCCAGCAACACAAGGAGGCTGTGAATGTTGTTATGACTCAGTCGGGGATGGGGGGGGGGGGGGGGGGGTGGGGGGGGGGGGGGTGGAGTGATCGGAGGTTATTGTATTTATGGGTGCGGATAGAGTGTTGAAATTCTGGGTAGGTTTGGGCCAAAGTTTGTGGCGTGGGTGCGTCTTTTGTATGTATCCCCGATGGCAAGCATGCACACAAATGAGATGAGTTCAGGGTGCTTTGACTGCACAGGGGAAGGAGGCAGAGGTGCCTGCTGTCACCATTGTTATTTGCGCTGGCGATTGAGCCCTTGGCCATGGCCCTTCGGATGTCGGCCAAGTGGCGAGGGATCGTGAGAGGGAGGCAGAGAGTACCGGGTGTCGTTGTACGCAGATGACCTGTTGTTGTTTGTGTTGGACCCGCTGGAAGTATGGACAGAATCATGAGCCAGGTGGAGAGGTTTGGGGCCTTCTCCAGGTAAAAGCAAGAATGTAGGAAAGAGCAAGGTGTTTCAGGTGGATGTGATGGGGCGGGGGGCCAGTTTGGGGGTGTTACCATTTAAGGTGGTTAGAGAGAGATTTAGGTGAGTGGGACACAATGCATAGGTGGAACTTGACAGCGTTAATGGAGGAGGTTAAGCAGGGATTTTAAAAAAAAATTCAGAGTATCCAATTAATTTTTTCCAATTAAGGGGCAATTTAGCGCGGCCAATCCACCTACCCTGCACATCTTTGGGTTGTGGGGGCGAAACCCACGCTGACACAGGGAGAATGTGATTAAGGAGGATCTTAAGAGGTGGGACACTTTATACTTTACGTTTGTAGGGAGGGTGCAGGTGGTAAAGATGAATGGGCTGCCAAGGTTCCTGTTTGTCTTTCAGACCCTCTCGCTCTTTCTCCCTAAGGCCTTCTTCCGGATGGTGGAGGCACTAATCTCGAAGTTTATATGGGTGGGGAAAGTATCGAGGGTGAAGAGGGCTCCGCAGTAGAGACTGAGACAGAAAGTTGGGTTGGTGCTCCCGCATCTGTTAGTTATACCATTACTGGGCTGTGAATGTGGAGAAAGTGAGGTGATGGTAGTGGTGGAGCGTGTGGGTGGGAGGGCGGGGAGGGGCCGAGTAGATCAGGTGGGAGGAGGAGTCCTGTGGTGAGTCTAGTCTGAGGGCTTGGTTACGGCCCCGTTGCCGTTAGCCCCGAGGAAGTATACGGAGAGCCTCGTGATGCAGTCGACGATCAGGATATGGAAGCAGTTGAGCAGGCATTTCAAGCTGTAAACAATGTCGGTGTTGACACCACTGTGGGTGGGAACCACAGGTTTAAGCCGGGGGAATGGACAGGATGTATGGGAAGTAGAGGATGACGGGGCTGGAGTGGGTTAGGTGTATGTTCATTGAGGGGAAGCTTGTGGGGCTGGACGAACTGCGGGAGAGGTTTGAGCTGCCGAGGGGCAGTGAGTTTAGGTATATGCAGGTGCGGGACTTTGCGGGAAAGGAGTGGCAACATTCCCCCAGTTACCGGGGTCCACGTTGTTTTTAAAAAAATATTTTATTACAAACATGTATCAAAACAGGTTACAGTGAATAAACACCCCAGGAAATATACTTCCCAACAATCGATTATATAGTCTGCACAGAGGTTTCCCCTTTTTCACCCCCCTCCCTTCCCCCGCAACGAACAGCCCCTCAAACATGGTCACAAACATACCCACCTTTCCTCAAACCCCACCTGAAGAGCCCCTTAACTTATACTTTATCTTCTCTAATTGCAGGAAGTCGTATAGGTCACCTTAGCAAGCCGCTATCCCCGGTGGCGATGCCGACCGCCACTCCAGCAAAATTTGCCGCTGTGCAATCAGAGAGGCGAGGGCCAAGACATTGTCCTTCCTCCTCTCCATGATCTCCGGCTTCTCTGAAACCCCAAATATCACCACCAAAAGATCCGGGTCCACCTCCTCCTCCACGATCCTGGCTAAGACTCACAGCCAGAATCTTCCCAATTATTTGCAACCCCAAAACATGTGCGTGTGATTCGTTGGCCCCAGCCCACATCTCTCACATTCATCTGCTACCCCCTGAAAGAACCCACTCAGTCTCGCCCGAGTCATATGCACCCTGTGCACCACCTTAAACTGTATCAGGCTCATCCTTGCACTAAAGGATGTCCCGTTTACCCTACGCAATGCCTCACTCCATACTGCCCAATTGATCTCCCCTCCCAACTCCGCTTCCCATTTCTCCTTGATCTTCACCACCCGCTCGCCTCCTTGCTCCCCCAGCCACATATATATAGATCCCCAATTTTTCCCTCCCCTTCCACATTCGGATGCAGCAGTCGGTCCAGCTGGGTGTATCCCGGCAGCCTAGGGAACCCCCTCCAGACCTTCCGCGTAAAGTCCCGAACCTGCAGATACCTGAACTAATTCCCCCTCGGCAGCTCTATATCCTCCCTTAGCTCCTCCAGACTGGTGAATCCTTTCTCCAAATACAGATCCCTCACCTTGACCAGCCCCACTTCCCTTCACCTCCTGTATACACTATCCATCCCCACTGGCTCAAACCCATGATTCTCGCACAGCGGAGTTAGCGCCGACATCCCTCTGACCTTAAAATGCTCCTCAACTGATTCCATATCTTCACCGTGCACCACGGGGCTGGAGTCCACGTTGTTGAAGCAACTGCTGCTTCCTGATGACTTGGGCGAGGGTAGGATTGGGGACATATACGGATCCTTGGGGGAGCAGGGAAAGGCACAGGTGGTGAGGATAAAGCGCAAGTGGGAGGAGGAGCTGAGCAGCGAAATAGGTTGGGGATTATGGTATGAGGCTATGCGGCGAGTGAACTCAACCACCTCCTGCGCGAGGATAAGCTTGATTCAGTTCAAGGTGGTGCACAGGGTACACATGAGTCGGGCGAGGAGAAGCGTGTTTTTCCAGAAGGTGCCAGATGGGTGTGAAAACTGTGGGCAGGGGCCGGCAAATCATGCTCACATGTTCTGTGGTTGCGAGAAGCTGGAGAGTTTTTGAGAGGCGGTGCTCAGGACATTATCCAGGATAGTGGGGGCTGAGGTCAGGCCGGACCCAAAGGATCTCGGAGGAGCCGGAGCTACTGGATGTTGTGGCCGTCGCCTCTCTGATTGTCCGGCAAAGGATCTTCTTGAATTGGAGGTCAGATACGCCGCTAGGGGTGGTGGCCTGAATGGGGGATTTGTATGACTTTCTCCAGCTGGAGAAGATTAAATTTGAGTTCAGGGGGTCAGAGGAGACTTTCGAGGTGCAGTGAGAACGTTTATGGCATTATTTGAGGAGTTGTTCATTGCGGGAGAGGAGCCTTACAGGGAGGGGAGGGAATAAAAGGGGGGGGAAGTGTAAAAACATTTGATTATGTTTTAATGGACTGTGTATTTTGTTGATGTTGTCTATCTTTGAAATAAAATATGTTTAATTAAAAAACAATCAATTCTAATGAAAAGTAGTGCCGGATTGGCCGGGTCCGTGATTGACACTCAGGAGGCTGACAAGCTGCATCTGCGCATGAACGATTATCTCCCCACACGTACCCTCCCAGCCAACAAGATGGATGTTAGGAGAGTTCATGGATGCGGAACTGGACACCCACCTGGATGCAGTGGATGAGCGGTGGATGACCTTGTACCCTGGCCCAGGTAGGAGGCTGCCAGCCGCCACCATCTGTCATGCCTGGGCGCAGATGGCAGAGTTGGTGAGCACCTTGGGCAACATCGCCCACACTAGCATGCAGTGCCAGAAGAAACTCCACGACCACCTCGGGGCAGCCAACACTATGCCTCCGGTACTAACCCCGCCACCCCCCACACATTCGTAACCCCCCCCCCGGGACAGCCAAATCCCCACCCTGTCCCACATGCCTGCACCCATACCAGTCACCATGGCCGGGTGCCCTGGCCACTGAGGCCAGCAGCTACCCACCCCCTGGCCTGCATGCATTGGACTGTCTAACTCTGTCGTTGTGTATGTTCCCCCTCCACCCAGGAGGAGACCGCACATAACCGCTGGGAGTGGGAGAAGACAGGGTTGGGGACCACTAGACCTGCGGCCCTCACCACAGAGGTTCCCCAGAGGAATGGGAGACCGCCAAGGTGGAGTGGGGTCACGAGCGAGGAAGTGAGACCCCGATGAATTGTGGTTCTCCATGACACATGTGTCGATACATGTGTGGGCAGCGCGTTGAATAGTGGTTAGCACAGTTGCTTCACAGATCCAGGGTTCCAGGTTCGATTCCCGGCTTGGGTAATTGTCTGCGTGGAGTCTGCAAGTTCTCTCGGTGTCTGTGTGGGTTTCCTCCGGGTGCTCCGGTTTCCTCCCACAGTCCAAAGATGTGCAGGTTAGGTGGATTGGCCATGCTAAATTGCCCTTAGTGTCCAAAAAGGATAGGTAAGGTTACTGGATTACGGGGATAGGGTGGAAGCTTGGGCATAAGTAGGGTGCTCTTTCCACGAGCCGGTGCTGGCTCGATGGGCCGAATGGCCTCCTTCTGCACTATGAAATTTTATGATATCCCACACCACCCTCACCTCCACACCATCCGCACCCTGCAACATCCTCTCCCCACACCACCCTCACCCTCCACACCATCCGCACCTCCACACCACCCTCACCTCCACACTATCCGCACCCTGCACCATCCTCTCCCCACACCACCCTCACCCTCCACACCATCCGCACCTCCACACCACCCTCACCTCCACACTATCCGCACCCTGCACCATCCTCTCCCCGCACCACCCTCACCCTCCACACCATCCGCACCTCCACCCCACTCTCACCTCCACACTATCCGCACCCTGCACCAGCCTCTCCCCGCACCACCCTCACCCTCCGCACCATCCGCACCTCCACACCACCCTCACCTCCACACTATCCGCACCCTGCACCATCCTCTCCCCGCACCACCCTCACCCTCCACACCACCCTCACCTCCACACTATCCGCACCCTGCACCATCCTCTCCCCGCACCACCCTCACCCTCCACACCACCCTCACCTCCACACTATCCGCACCCTGCACCATCCTCTCCCCGCACCACCCTCACCCTCCACACCACCCTCACCTCCACACTATCCGCACCCTGCACCATCCTCTCCCCACACCACCCTCACCCTGCACCATCCTCTCCCCGCACCACCCTCACCCACCACACCATCCGCACCTCCACACCACCCTCACCTCCACACTATCCGCACCCTGCACCATCCTCTCCCCGCACCACCCTCACCCTGCACCACCCTCACCCTGCACCACCCTCACCCTGCACCACCCTCACCCTGCACCATCCTCTCCCCGCACCACCCTCACCCTCCACACCATCCGCACCCTGCACCATCCTCTCCCCGCACCACCCTCACCCACCACACCATCCGCACCCTGCACCATCCTCTCCCCGCACCACCCTCACCCACCACACCATCCGCACCCTGCACCATCCTCTCCCCGCACCACCCTCGCCCTCCACACTATCCGCACCCTGCACCATCCTCTCCCCACACCACCCTCACCCTGCACCATCCTCTCCCCGCAGCACCCTCACCCACTACACCACCCTCACCCTGCACCATCCTCTCCCCACACCACCCTCGCCTCCACACCATCCGCACCCTCCACACCATCCTCTCCCCACACCACCCTCACCCTGCACCATGCCACACCTGCCGCACCCTCCACACCACCCTCACCCTCCACACCACCCTCACCCTCCACACCTCCCTCACCCTCCACACCACCCGCACCCTGCACCATCCGCACCCTGCACCATCCTCTCCCCACACCACCCTCACCTCCACACCATCCGCACCCCACACCACCCTCACCCTCCACACCATCCGCACTCCACACCACCCTCACCCTCCACACCATCCGCACCCTGCACCATCCTCTCCCCACACCACCCTCACCCTCCACACCACCCTCACCCTCCACACCTCCCTCACCCTCCACACCACCCTCACCCTCCACACCACCCTCACCCTCCACACCATCCGCACCCTGCACCATCCTCTCCCCACACCACCCTCACCTCCACAAAATCCGCACCCTGCACCATCCTCTCCCCACACCACCCGCACCCCACACCACCCTCACCCTCCACACCATCCGCACCCCACACCACCCTCACCCTCCACACCATCCGCACCCTGCACCATCCTCTCCCCACACCACCCTCACCCTCCACACCATCCGCACCCTCCACACCATCCGCACCCTCCACACCATCCGCACCCTCCACACCATCCGCACCCTCCACACCATCCTCTCCCCACACCACCCTCACCCTGCACCATCTGCACCCCACACCTCCCTCACCCTCCACACCACCCTCACCCTCCACACCACCCTCACCCTCCACACCTCCCTCACCCTGCACCATCCGCACCCTGCACCATCCTCTCCCCACACCATCCGCACCTCCACACCACCCTCACCTCCACACAATCCGCACCCTGCACCATCCTCTCCCCACACCACCCTCACCCTGCACCATCTGCACCCCACACCTCCCTCACCCTCCACATCACCCTCACCCTGCACGATCCTCTCCCCACACCACCCTCACCCTGTACCATCCGCACCCTGCACCATCCTCTCCCCACACCATCCGCACCCTGCACCATCCACACCCTGCACCATCATCTCCCCACACCATCCGCACCTCCACACCACCCTCACCTCCACATTATCCGCACCCTGCACCATCCTCTCCCCACACCACCCTCACCTCCACATTATCCGCACCCTGCACCATCCTCTCCCCACACCACCCTCACCCTGCACCACCCTCACCCTGCACCATCCTCTCCCCGCACCACCCTCACCTCCACACTATCCGCACCCTGCATCATCCTCTCCCCGCACCATCCTCTCCCCACACCACCCTCACCCTGCACCATCCTCTCCCCGCACCATCCTCTCCCCACACCACCCTCACCCTGCACCATCCTCTCCCTGCACCACCCTCACCCTCCACCACCACTCTCCTCCCCACCCACGGCAATCCCCAATCTCCCCCCCCCCCCCCCCCCCCCCACCCCCATCCCCCGGCCTGCGGTCTAATCATGCATTTTGTCTTGTGCTTTCAGAACCTGCAGGAGATGGGGCGAGTCCATCTGGTGGCCTCTGATCCCAGCCAGTGCCACAGCCAGAGACCCCAGTGAGCTGATATGTGATGAGGGAAGCAGCTCAGACACCAGCTCTCCGCCTGAGACTGAGGACACCCCGGAGCTCAGTCGGAGGTTGACAGTGACTTTCCGTCACAGCGTCTCCAACACCCTCCACCATCTCAGAGACACTCACCTCAGTTGGGCACTTTAGTGAAGAGGCTCCTGGGACACTCTCTGGTGCACACCACAAAGTCAATCCGGTACAGCAGGTGGAAATAGGAGCACCTGAGGGGGTGGACAGTCGGAGGGCAGGCCAACGCCAGGAACCAGCTGCTGTCCAGACGAGTCCCTGGCTTCTGGAACATTCAGTCCCAACTAGAGTGGAGATGCAGTCACAGAGCCAGAGACTACATGAGGGGATGTCGGCGAGCATCCAGCACCTCCAGGTCCAGGTGGAGGAGTCCAATCGCGTACAGAAGCAGAGGCGGCGACGACCATGCCTGCCACCCAGGCCAACACCACACGGATGGCGTCCGCGGGGAGGCATTGGGAACATCCCAGAGGGATGTGGCCCTGTCCCAGAGGGAGGTGGCCCAGTCCCGGAGGGAGGTAGCCCAATCCCAGAGGGAGGTGGCCCGGTCCCAGAGGGAGGTAGCCCAATCCCAGAGGGATGTGGCCCTGGCCCAGAGGGAGGTGGCTCAGTCCCAGAAGGAGGTAGCCCAATCCCAGAGGGAGGTGGTCCAGTCACTTACTAATGTGGCACAGTCGCAGCGTGATGTGACGCAGTCCCAGAGGGAGATGGTCCACTCCCTGTGCTCCATGGCCGCGAGACTGCAGACCCTGGTTGAGACCAGAGTGGGCCTCCAGGTCTGGCCACGCCAGGTGCCGGGGGAACCTTAGGGTATAGCTCTGCTGACACCCCTGTCCCATGGGGAAGCCCGGGGGTCATCGGCAACCTGAGGGAGGAGAAGATGATGGGGCCCTTGCCAGTGACTCCCACAGGGGAGGTGCAGGAACACTGCAGCACCTCGGACTACCTCCTCTCCTGTCCTTGGGTCATCTGGTAGGCAGCAACAGAGCAGGGCGGCACCACAGCACCTGGGTCACCCGAGCAGCAGCCAGGCCCATCCAGGCCCGGTCACCCCAGAAGACGCCCGCCACTTGTAGCAGGGCAGGAGTCACAGCGGCCTGCCTTCACTCTTGTTGTACCGTCTGGGGATCCACCTGGACATAGCGCGATGGCCCTAAAGGCCTGAAAGTTGAGTTGGCATGGGGGCAGGGTACAGTTTGGTCACAAGGGCTAGGGCACAGACTGTATATATTTGTTCACAGTAAACACCTGTTACCACTGTTACAACATGTCCGGGTACTCTGTCCGATGGGTGTGAGAGGTGAAATGGTCTGGGCTGGCTGGGGTGTGGGGGGTGGGCAGGGTGCAGGATCTGTGGGTGACCTGTGCTCCCTCCACCCGTCCCCATCGATTGTCCCCACCACCATCACCCCAGGGATTCGACGGGACCATGCGATGGAATGGCCAACAGGGATCACCCAGGTGGAAGGTGCTACCATGGGCAGAAGTCACATGATTCAGAGTACCAGAGCTCATCGCAGAGCAGGTTGGCATCATCCTCCAGCCCATGGACCAGACCTGCTGCTACTGCAAACGCAGGGTCCCCAGCTCGTAGCGCCACAGGTATGTATCATGGAAAGGGTGCAGGCGGGGGAGGGGGGGGGGGGGGGGAAGAGGTGGCCAGGGAGGGAAGTGAGAGGGTGTGGGGTTGGAATGTGGTGTCCATGCCCCAGCCAGTCCTCCACCTCCCCACTTGGTCGGCGAGCCTGGAGATGACCAGAGCGTCCCATGCGCGTCGTGTGGCCTCCAGTGTCTGCCTGGGCCCCATGTGTTGCCTATCCTCGCGCCCCCCCCCCCCCCGGCATTCTCCTTGTTGAAAGAGGCCTGGTCTTCAACATCCTCCTCACCCGTCTGCTGTCCAATGTTGTGGAGGATGCAGCAAGCCGCCACGACGTGGGAAACCCATCAGTGCCATAGTGGAGGGCCACTCTACAGTTGTCCAGGCACTGAACCACATCTTCAGGAGGCCGAAGCACTGCTAGATCACTCTCCTGATCGTTGTAACAAGTCTCCGTGTCATCTGTGGCCTCCGGATAGGTGTCATCAGCCACGGCCGCAGCGGGTAACTCCTATCATCTAGGAACCAACTCCTCAGCTTGGGGGGGGGGGGGGGGGTGCTCTCGAACATGTCAGGCATCGCCGAGTGTGCCAGGATGAGGGCATCGTGCACACTGCCCGGGTATCGGGCCCAGAGGTGAATGATGCACAGCTGAGTGTCACAGACCAGCTGAACAGTCATTGAGTGGCACCCCTTTTGGTTTGTGTAGAGCGGCCTGTTACCCGCAGGTGCCCTTGGGTGGCATGCATCCCGGTGATCGCCCCCTGGGCCTGGGGCATCCCGGAGATGGCTGCGAGCCCCGCTGCCCGTGCATCCTGGTGACCTTGGTCCACATCATTGATTCACCTGGTCATATAGAGTCTCCGTCACTGCGCGGATGAGACCTGTGCACTGAGGTCTGTGACATCTCAGACAGGACCACATTTGGTGCCTGGAAGGCCCCCGTGGCGTAGAAGTTCAGGACGACCGTCACTGTTTTAATATGGCACGGAAGGATCGATTCATTCTAGGAGTGACAATATAAGAAATACGGCTTGGTTATTTTATAAACAAACCTTATTAAAACAAAATAAAATAAAACAATATTTGAACTTTTAAACTTTAACACGAACAATATCGGATTACATATAGTTTCTTAAGCTTACCATCTTAGTTCTCACTAAACAGCACTTTAACAAAACATGCAGCTCTCATGTCACTTACATAGGAAGACAAAGGCATTTATGAAGCCATTTTTCTTCTGTTACGGAAATTCGTTCAGAACCCTTTTCCAAAGCCTGCCTCGGTGACAACTTTCATGACCTCTGTCGATGGATTTCCAAAGCCTTCTACTGTTCCTGTTCAGAACAGGATTATTTTTCTCTCTCTCTATCTCTAAGCTCTGCTCAGCTCCTCAAACAAAGTTTTGTTGGGGTTTCCAGACATGGGGCGAGATTCTTCGACCCCCCGCCGGGTCGGAGAATCGCCGGGGGCTGGCGTGAATCCCGCCCCGCCGGTTGCCGAATTCTCCGGCACCGGAGATTCGGCTGGGGCGGGAATCGCGCCGCGCCGGTTGGCGGGCGCCCCCCCCGCGATTCTCCGGCCCGGATGGGCCGAAGTCCCGCTGCTAGGATGCCTGTCCCGCCGGTGTGGATTAAACCACCTCTCTTACTGGCGGGACAAGGCGGCGCGGGCGGGCTCCGGGGTCCTGGGGGGGGCGCGGGGGGATCTGGCCCCAGGGGGTGCCCCCACAGTGGCCTGGCCCGCGATTGGGGCCCACCGATATGCGGGCGGGCCTGTGCCATGGGGGCACTCTTTTCCTTCTGCCTTCACGACGGTCTCCACCATGGTGGAGGCGGAAGAGACTCCCTCCACTGTGCATGCGCGGGAATGCTGTGAGCGGCCGCTAACGCTCCCGCGTATGCGCCGTCCGGAGATGTCATTTCCGCGCCAGCTGGCGGGGCACCAAAGGCCTTTTCCGCCAGCTGGCAGAGCGGAAATTAGTTCGTCGCGGGCCTAGCCCCTCAAGGTTTGGGCTGGGCCCCCCAAGATGCGGAGGATTCCGCAACCTTGGGGCGGCGCGATGCCCGACTGATTTGCGCCGTTTTTGGCGCCGGTCGGCGGACATCGCACCGATACCTGAGAATTTCGCCCATGATCCTGTCATCGTTATCTTGGTTTTTTGATACCCCATTCCGTTTATGTAAAAGAACAGAATCATGCCACCGATATGCAACTAAGCTCTCATTGACGAACAAAGAGACCATTAGTCTCTATGATGGAGTAATGGTTGGTCAGAGTGTCCCGAAGGATAATGGATCTGGGGCATCCTGTGTGTTCCCACTGACGAGTTTAAGTATGACTGGACAATGTAACTGGACCAGGTGTGGGTGCAGCCCTCTGACTCCATGTTTTTCCCCTCAGTCTGTTTAACCCCTAAATTGCCTGCTATGTCTTTGATCTTATTTCTTGACCCAAGTTCCTAATTTCTCCCACTATGTAACAATTCCTTATTTACCATTTCTTTTACTTTTGGCATTACATTTTTGATTCCATAGATGATTTATGGACATGTGTCTTTAAGGCAGCCTGTACCTTTAATTCAAGCAGAAGAAAGCAATAGCCTGTACCTTTAATTAAAGCAAAGGATTTCAGCAGCAGGAGCGACCACTGAGTTAGTCTGTGCTGTTTCAAACCAGAGTTGTGGACTGTCCTGCACTAATGACAGAGATTGGCTGGGACTCAGTTTGATTGATTTGGCTGGTTGCCAATGAATTGGCCTAAAAGGATGTGCTCTGCCCGGTACCATGTGGTGATTGGATCTGGCCCCACTGCAATGATTTTATAGTTACATGAGTTCCAGTTTGGTTTCAGTTTTGATCTTGGTAATCTGATGGAGGGAACTAACGTTCTACAAAAGATGCAGCTAAACTCCCTCCTGAAAGGTCTACTGTGAGAGCTGCCTCTATCTCCGGCAAGTCTGGGTGCCCTTCCTTTGAGACTGCAGAGGCCTGAAGTCAAACCAATAGCTGGAAGTTGGAAGTGTTTCCCCAGAAAGCCTCTACGCCTGAATGTGAACCTCGAGCTGAGGGCCTACTTTGATGAAAACTAAAGTGTCCCTCCAAAAATCCTGCTGCCTGTGAGTACTGCAACCTGTCTCTGCAAAGAAGACTATTACCACCTGTAAACCAGAGACTTTAATTAACCACCATTCTGTGAGGAAAGTGCGTTAAAGAACCACTATTTGAAGCAAAGACTCTTATTTTTTGACCTTCATCCTTTTTATTTTACCCCCTCTATCTCTCCCCCCCCCCATTGTGTTTGTCTGTCTTGTATGTGTGGGTAGAGTTAATAGAGCAGTAGGTTATCCTTTAGACATGCAGTTGTATTTACTTCATATTTCATGACAGTTCTTGGTATAGATAAACAGTAATCATGTTTAAACTTACAAACGTGGTGACTGTAATTATTGGGCAATCAAGGGTCAAAGACGTTTGGTGTTTTTTATAAGAATTATTGGTTAATTCACTTGTGTTGAGACTCTGGACAAATGGGGCTGGAACAGACCGTGCATTTGCCCAGGGTGTCGTAACACAAATGTTAAATTTAACACTTCACCTTATAATTATCTTCTGTTATCTCTTCCTTTCCCTCCCTCTTTCAATCCAAACTTTCTTTCCCTTTCAAAATTCCGCTTTTCTGTTACTGATTTGAGTCTAATACACCAATTTTATTTTTTTTGGTTCAGTGTGTAGTGATCACCCTTCACTCTGAGCCAGAAACTTTGGGTTCAAATCCTTCTTCAGGACTTGTTGGCCAGGACTGTTCATGACACAGTTTAACATGTTGATATTCAGCCAGCTAATCCTTCCAACACTTCCCCACTATTCTCTAAAGGGAGGAAAGTATGTGTGTAGATACAAAACAGACTATAATTCACCCTCCTTTTAAATATCTGTTCCTTTCATAATCCTTACATTTCATAAGAAGATACACTGTTGGTCCCATCTTTCATTAAGGTTCAAGATGCCCCCTCGCAACACTCCCACTCAAGTTATAGTGCAAAGCATTTTCAAGCTAAAGAATGCAAGAAAAGGTTTAACTTTTTGCCGCACGCCACAAGGTGACCCACACTGGAAACAATTGACCCATTCTCTCATGTTGCCTTTTGTATCCGTCCTCTCTCAGCATTCGCGTATTAGGGAAACAAACTCCTGCAAAGAGTTAAGCCTCAAATCCATTCAGAACACACTTTCACCTGCTTAAAAGGGTTCTGCTATTCTTCAAGGTCTGCAGGAAGAGGAGGCTGACGGGCTGGCATAAGCCTGTAGGAGTAAGAGGCCAGCTGGCAGGAAAAGGTTGGGAAATGTTGGGCTAGGCTTCTTATATACAGCATCAGTTCCTTGCGTTTTCTTAAATCGTAATCAATCACCTTGTTGTACTTATCCTTATATCTTTAAAATTAACATACCTACCCTCTTATAGTTATAACTTGCCTTCATCAGAAAGTCTCAGGCATTGCATGCAAGGCTGTGCCCTCACACACAAGCAGAATAAAGCTATCCACTTGGCAAGAAATATGCCATATAAGAGGATTTTTTTAAGGCTTACAAACAAACTGCCTCCTTCTTGAAATATGTGCCCTTTAGAAACAAACCTCAAAAGATTAACCAAGTGATGCATGGCTGGGGAGCAGTGGTGCAAGGTGACACCAAGACGTCACGACACAGGCTATATAATTCAGCAGCAAAGTGGCACACCGTGCTTACTCAGCTTAATGCGAACCAGAAGGTTCTGACCCACTCAATCCTACCAACTGCTGAACGCAAAAGAAGGCATGAGGAAATTGTGGGTGAATTGAGGAAGCGAGAGGGAAGGAGGAAGTGAGAGGAAAAGGAAGAAAGTGAGAAATAAAATGAGACAGTAATAGAGAGAGGGTGAGTCAAGGAATGGGAGATATTTTGTGGAGGGCAAAGTGTAATGGAAGACAAGTGACAGAACGGATGTGAGTGACATGAGAGAAGGCTGGGTAGGAGGGGAACGAGTGAACCACATAAATGTCAGAGAACCAGCAGCACAGAAACAGGACAAAACCTGTGTCTGTACTCCACATGAACCACTTCTCACTTTAAATTCTTTCTTTTCACCCCATTCCTATACCACTCTATCTCTCATGCATACGCCTCGTTTACCCTTGAATAAACATCCGCATTCACAGTGCAGCCAGCATGTGATTGCCAGAAACAAGAAATGTTTATCAAATTCTGCAGACAAAAGTGTCCAGGCAAACAGTTTCACTCCATGTGATTTTTTGAACCTGTGAGTTTACAGGACACAGTACAATAGGCCCTGACAATGTCCAGGGGGCATAATAGCAAGGTGTTCCAGATCTACCTTCACTGTTTCAGTCATGCTTCAACACAGACACCTCCCTGCCAATTTCCTTACAGCTGACAAAACCAAATCAACTGAATTCAACACCTCAGATGAGAGCAGCTGTACTCAAAATTAACAACAAAAACAATTTTAATTAATATAGTGCCTTTAATGTAGTTAAGCATCTCAAAGCACTTCACAGGAACATTATGAAACAGAATTTGACACGAAGACCAGGGGCGAAATTCTCTGGAAACGGCGCGATGTCCGCCGACTGGCGCCCAAAACGGCTCAAATCAGTCGGGCATCGCGCCGCCCCAAAGATGCGAAATGCTCCGCATCTTTGGGGGCCGAGCCCCAACCTTAAGGGGCTAGGTCGGCACCGGATGAATTTCCGCCCTGCCAGCTGGCGGAAAAGGCCTTTGGTGCCCCGCCAGCTGGCGCGGAAATGACATCTCCGGGTGGCGCATGCGCGAGAGCGTCAGCGGCTGCTGACGGCATTCCCGCGCATGCACATTGGAGGGAGTCTCTTCCGCCTCCGCCATGGTGGAGAACGTGGCGGAGGAGGAAGGGAAAGAGTGCCCCCACAGCACAGGCCCGCCCGCGGATCGGTGGGCCCCGATCGCGGGCCAGGCCACCGTGGGGGCACCCCCCGGGGCTAGATTGCCCCGCGCCCATCCCAGGACCCTGGAGCCCACCCGCGCCGCCTTGTCCCGCCGGTAAGGTAGGTGGTTTAATCTATGCCGGCGGGACAGGCATTTTAGCGGCGGGACTTCGGCCCATCCGGGCCGGAGAATCGCGCGGGGGGGCCCGCCATTCGGCGCGGCGCGATTCCCGCTCCCGCCGAATATCCGGTGCCGGAGACTTCGGCAACCGGCGGGGGCGGGATTCACGCCAGCCCCCGGCGATTCTCCGACCTGGCGGGGGGGTCGGAGAATCCCGCCCCTGTTTAGAGATATTAGGATAAGTAATTAAAAAGTTTAGTTGAAGTGGTAGGTTTTCAGGTGGGTGTGCCTTAAAGAAGGATAAAAGTAGAGAGGCGGAGATACATGCAGACAGATGAAATAAGGCAGAAGTTGCCCATTCACCCCCTCCAGCTTGCTCTGCCATTCAATATGATGGTGGCTGATCTGTTTGTGTTTCAAGTTCGGATTCCCTTCGACCATCGATTCCTTTGCCGAACAAGAATCTATCTACCTCTGCCTTAACAATATTCAGTGAGCCCTCCTCCATCGACCTCTGAAGCTAAGAGTTCTTTGCCTGATCAGGTAGCTGTCAGAGAAAAGGTTGGATAGATTGGGCCTGTATCCACTAGAGTTGAGAAGAATGAGAGGTGATCTTACTGATCCCGAGGGCACTTGACAGGGTGTATAAGAGATCTACCTTGCAGAATTAGTGAGGAACCTGTGACACTAAAACTTTGAGTTAAAACTTCTCGGATGCAAACAAGAATCGTTTATTGCCTCTATTTGATTACAATTGAGAGTCACTTAAATCTTATTCTCTAATAAAAGGACTTAAAGAGAAGCAACTTGTGCACAATTTAACTTTTAAAATAATACAGAAATGGTTTCTTGCTTACAGCACAACAGCTTGCATTTACTTCAAGAGTTATAATGGAAAAGTGAAAAATAGAGATAGCGAATAGTTTAGATCAAAATATAGAATGATCCGGATAAAGATGACCATATGGACCTTCATGGTGATAGGAAATCATATCAGTCTTTAACCATCTATCTACACCTCTAAGTCATCCTAATTGGTTTGGGTGAGAATCAAATGAGCTTGATTTGACGGTTAGCTGTCAATCTTTAATGTGCAACATTAGCTTTAAATGTTTCATGTCTGAATACATGTGCATGTTATGGAATGCAATTCTGTGCTGTTATCACGACCAGTTTAAACTGGACTTCTGCTGACTTAGCTGTTATCCGCATTGTGAACAATAGCGCCTTAATGTTGCGATGGTGCCTGCCCTGTCCTTGGATTGATATCTGGTACGGCTTGTGTTTTAATCGATTTCGGCGGCGTGAGAGCAGCTGGTTAGTCAGTTTCAGCGGGAGCATTGCGGAAGGAGGGTGCTGGGCGGTAAGTCAACCTTTAAAAGCACTTCTCTTTGCAGGGGCAGCCCAGTCGATTTCGGCGGCGTGAGAGCAGCTGGTTAGTCAGTTTCAGCGGGAGCATTGCGGAAGGAGGGTGCTGGGAGGTAAGTCAACCTTTAAAAGCACTTCTCTTTGCAGGGGCAGGCCAGTCGATTTCGGCGGCGTGAGAGCAGCTGGTTAGTCAGTTTCAGCGGGAGCATTGCGGAAGGAGGGTGCTGGGAGGTAAGTCAACCTTTAAAAGCACTTCTCTTTGCAGGGGCAGCCCAGTCGATTTCGGCGGCGTGAGAGCAGCTGGTTAGTCAGTTTCAGCGGGAGCATTGCGGAAGGAGGGTGCTGGGAGGTAAGTCAACCTTTAAAAGCACTTCTCTTTGCAGGGGCAGGCCAGTCGATTTCGGCGGCGTGAGAGCAGCTGGTTAGTCAGTTTCAGCGGGAGCATTGCGGAAGGAGGGTGCTGGGCGGTAAGTCAACCTTTAAAAGCACTTCTCTTTGCAGGGGCAGGCCAGTCGATTTCGGCGGCGTGAGAGCAGCTGGTTAGTCAGTTTCAGCGGGAGCATTGCGGAAGGAGGGTGCTGGGAGGTAAGTCAACCTTTAAAAGCACTTCTCTTTGCAGGGGCAGGCCAGTCGATTTCGGCGGCGTGAGAGCAGCTGGTTAGTCAGTTTCAGCGGGAGCATTGCGGAAGGAGGGTGCTGGGAGGTAAGTCAACCTTTAAAAGCACTTCTCTTTGCAGGGGCAGCCCAGTCGATTTCGGCGGCGTGAGAGCAGCTGGTTAGTCAGTTTCAGCGGGAGCATTGCGGAAGGAGGGTGCTGGGAGGTAAGTCAACCTTTAAAAGCACTTCTCTTTGCAGGGGCAGGCCAGTCGATTTCGGCGGCGTGAGAGCCGCTGGTTAGTCAGTTTCAGCGGCATCATTGCGGAAGGAGGGTGCTGGGAGGTAAGTCAACCTTTAAAAGCACTTCTCTTTGCAGGGGCAGGCCAGTCGATTTCGGCGGCGTGAGAGCAGCTGGTTAGTCAGTTTCAGCGGGAGCATTGCGGAAGGAGGGTGCTGGGAGGTAAGTCAACCTTTAAAAGCACTTCTCTTTGCAGGGGCAGGCCAGTCGATTTCGGTGGCGTGAGAGCAGCTGGTTAGTCAGTTTCAGCGGGAGCATTGCGGAAGGAGGGTGCTGGGCGGTAAGTCAACCTTTAAAAGCACTTCTCTTTGCAGGGGCAGGCCAGTCGATTTCGGCGGCGTGAGAGCAGCTGGTGAGTGGTGAGTCAGTTTCAGCAGGAGCTGAGACTTTTTCTCTTTTCTTTAAATTAGTTTTTTAGGCGGGATCAGGAAGTCGACCCGCGGACGTCTGGGAAGACCCTCACCAATAAATTCTGGTGGAGAGGAAACCCGAGACACTACACGTGTAGTGTCTCCCACCCGCCCTCCTCCTCTAACCTAATAATAAAACCCATTGGTCTGAGGTAAGTACCATATTTTTATTATATTATTATTATTTTTTATAAAAATTTAATTTAGTTGTTAGCTAGATCTTGGTAGAAAGTTAGAGGAATGGCAGGGAAGGGAGTACAATGTTCCTCCTGCAGGATGTTTGAGGTGAGGGATGCAGTTAGTGTCCCTGCTGATTTTACCTGCAGGAAGTGCTGCCATCTCCAGCTCCTCCAAGACCGAGTTAGGGAACTGTAGCTGGAGTTTGAAGAACTTCGGATCATTCGGGAGGCAGAAGGGGTCATAGATAGCAGCTTCAGGGAATTAGTTACACCAAAGATTGGAGATAGGTGGGTAACTGTAAGAGGGACTGGGAAAAAACAGTCAGTGCAGGGATCCCCTGCGGTCGTTCCCCTGAGAAACAAGTATACCGCTTTGGATACTTGTGGGGGGGACGACTTACCAGGGGTAAGCCATGGGGTACGGGCCTCTGGCACGGAGTCTGTCCCTGTTGCTCAGAAGGGAAGGGGAGAGAGGAGCAGAGCATTAGTAATTGGGGACTCTATAGTCAGGGGCACAGATAGGAGATTTTGTGGGAGCGTGAGAGACTCACGTTTGGTATGTTGCCTCCCAGGTGCAAGGGTACGTGATGTCTCGGATCGTGTTTTCCGGGTCCTTAGGGGGGAGGGGGAGCAGCCCCAAGTCGTGGTCCACATTGGCACCAACGACATAGGTAGGAAAGGGGACAAGGATGTCAGGCAGGCTTTCAGGGAGCTAGGATGGAAGCTCAGAACTAGAACAAACAGAGTTGTTATCTCTGGGTTGTTGCCCGTGCCACGTGATAGTGAGATGAGGAATAGGGAGAGAGAGCATTTAAACACGTGGCTACAGGGATGGTGCAGGCGGGAGGGTTTCAGATTTTTGGATAACTGGGGCTCTTTCTGGGGAAGGTGGGACCTCTACAGACAGGATGGTCTACATCTGAACCTGAGGGGCACAAATATCCTGGGGGGGAGATTTGTTAGTGCTCTTTGGGGGGGTTTAAACTAATGCAGCAGGGGCATGGGAACCTGGATTGTAGTTTTAGGGTAAGGGAGAATGAGAGTATAGAGGTCAGGAGCACAGATTTGACGTCGCAGGAGGGGGCCAGCGTTCAGGTAGGTGGTTTGAAGTGTGTCTACTTCAATGCCAGGAGTATACGAAACAAGGTAGGGGAACTGGCAGCGTGGGTTGGTACCTGGGACTTCGATGTTGTGGCCATTTCGGAGACATGGATAGAGCAGGGACAGGAATGGATGTTGCAGGTTCCGGGGTTTAGGTGTTTTAGTAAGCTCAGAGAAGGAGGCAAAAGAGGGGGAGGTGTGGCGCTGCTAGTCAAGAGCAGTATTACGGTGGCGGAGAGGATGGTAGATGGGGACTCTTCTTCCGAGGTAGTATTGGCTGAAGTTAGAAACAGGAAAGGAGAGGTCACCCTGTTGGGAGTTTTTTATAGGCCTCCTAATAGTTCTAGGGATGTAGAGGAAAGGATGGCGAAGATGATTCTGGATATGAGCGAAAGTAACAGGGTAGTTATTATGGGAGACTTTAACTTTCCAAATATTGTCTGGAAAAGATATAGTTCGAGTACAATAGATGGGTCGTTTTTTGTACAGTGTGTGCAGGAGGGTTTCCTGAAACAATATGTTGACAGGCCAACAAGAGGCGAGGCCACGTTGGATTTGGTTTTGGGTAATGAACCAGGCCAGGTGTTGGATTTGGAGGTAGGAGAGCACTTTGGGGACAGTGACCACAATTCAGTGACGTTTACGTTAATGATGGAAAGGGATAAGTATACACCGCAGGGCAAGAGTTATAGCTGGGGGAAGGGCAATTATGATGCCATTAGACGTGACTTGGGGGGGATAAGGTGGAGAAGTAGGCTGCAAGTGTTGGGCACACTGGATAAGTGGGGCTTGTTCAAGGATCAGCTACTGCGTGTTCTTGATAAGTATGTACCGGTCAGACAGGGAGGAAGGCGTCGAGCGAGGGAACCGTGGTTTACCAGGGAAGTGGAATCTCTTGTTAAGAGGAAGAAGGAGGCCTATGTGAAGATGAAGTGTGAAGTTTCGGTTGGGGCGATGGATAGTTACAAGGTAGCGAGGAAGGATCTAAAGAGAGAGCTAAGACGAGCAAGGAGGGGACATGAGAAGTATTTGGCAGGAAGGATCAAGGAAAACCCAAAAGCTTTCTATAGGTATGTCAGGAATAAGCGAATGACTAGGGAAAGAGTAGGACCAGTCAAGGACAGGGATGGGAAATTGTGTGTGGAGTCTGAAGAGATAGGCGAGATACTAAATGAATATTTTTCGTCAGTATTCACTCAGGAAAAAGATAATGTTGTGGAGGAGAATGCTGAGCCCCAGGCTAATAGAATAGATGGCATTGAGGTACGTAGGGAAGAGGTGTTGGCAATTCTGGACAGGCTGAAAATAGATAAGTCCCCGGGACCTGATGGGATTTATCCTAGGATTCTATGGGAGGCCAGGGAAGAGATTGCTGGACCTTTGGCTTTGATTTTTATGTCATCATTGGCTACAGGAATAGTGCCAGAGGACTGGAGGACAGCAAATGTGGTCCCTTTGTTCAAAAAGGGGAGCAGAGACAACCCCGGCAACTATAGACCGGTGAGCCTCACGTCTGTAGTGGGTAAAGTCTTGGAGGGGATTATAAGGGACAAGATTTATAATCATCTAGATAGGAATGATATGATCAGGGATAGTCAGCATGGCTTTGTGAAGGGTAGGTCATGCCTCACAAACCTTATTGAGTTCTTTGAGAAGGTGACTGAACAGGTAGACGAGGGTAGAGCAGTTGATGTGGTGTATATGGATTTCAGCAAAGCGTTTGATAAGGTTCCCCACGGTAGGCTATTGCAAAAAATACGGAGGCTGGGGATTAAGGGTGATTTAGAGATGTGGATCAGAAATTGGCTAGCTGAAAGAAGACAGAGGGTGGTGGTTGATGGGAAATGTTCAGAATGGAGTACAGTCACAAGTGGAGTACCACAAGGATCTGTTCTGGGGCCGTTGCTGTTTGTCATTTTTATCAATGACCTAGAGGAAGGCACAGAAGGGTGGGTGAGTAAATTTGCAGATGATACTAAAGTCGGTGGTGTTGTCGATAGTGTGGAAGGATGTAGCAGGTTACAGAGGGATATAGATAAGCTGCAGAGCTGGGCTGAGAGGTGGCAAATGGAGTTTAATGTAGAGAAGTGTGAGGTGATTCACTTTGGAAGGAATAACAGGAATGCGGAATATTTGGCTAATGGTAAAGTTCTTGAAAGTGTGGCTGAGCAGAGGGATCTAGGTGTCCATGTACATAGATCCCTGAAAGTTGCCACCCAGGTTGATAGGGTTGTGAAGAAGGCCTATGGAGTGTTGGCCTTTATTGGTAGAGGGATTGAGTTCCGGAGTCGGGAGGTCATGTTGCAGCTGTACAGAACTCTGGTCCGGCCGCATTTGGAGTATTGCGTACAGTTCTGGTCACCGCATTATAGGAAGGACGTGGAGGCTTTGGAGCGGGTGCAGAGGAGATTTACCAGGATGTTGCCTGGTATGGAGGGAAAATCTTATGAGGAAAGGCTGACGGACTTGAGGTTGTTTTCGTTGGAGAGAAGAAGGTTAAGAGGAGACTTAATAGAGGCATACAAAATGATCAGGGGGTTGGATAGGGTGGACAGTGAGAGCCTTCTCCCGCGGATGGATATGGCTGGCACGAGGGGACATAACTTTAAACTGAGGGGTAATAGATATAGGACAGAGGTCAGAGGTAGGTTTTTTACGCAAAGAGTAGTGAGGCCGTGGAATGCCCTACCTGCTACAGTAGTGAACTCGCCAACATTGAGGGCATTAAAAGTTTATTGGATAAACATATGGATGATAATGGCATAGTGTAGGTTAGATGGCTTTTGTTTCGGTGCAACATCGTGGGCCGAAGGGCCTGTACTGCGCTGTATTGTTCTATGTTCTATGTTAATATCACACTGTTTTGCAAATGTATTTGCTAGAACAATGGAGCTCAGTAAAAGTGAATTATGCTGTGACATGCTGATTTGTGTCTCTATTGAAGCTATATGTTTTGAGATGACCTGAGGTTGAGTGAATTTAAAATGGGAATTTAAAACTGGGGCTTAATAATTTACGCTAAATAGCCATCTTTTACCTATCAGATATATTAGAAAATAGTTGGTTTCTACAGGGTGGATACTGAAGGGGTGTTTCACTTTATGGGGAAGACTCAAACTCAGAGACACAGGGCATAATTTATCATAAATGAAACAGAGTCCCATGTCGAGCACGTTTAGCTGGGTGTTTCCCGGCACCAGCAGCACCAAGAGCAACCCTGCTATATAACGGGATTCTGCTTCATTTGGGGTCTCAGCGAGGAACACCCCGCCGAGGCCGCACTCGCCGGTGCAGGAAGTGCCCCGATCTTGAGACCCCCCCACCCCGGCAACTGCCGGACCCTGCCAATGCCCCAACTTACCTCTAAGAGATCATCGTGCCCCCCACAATCCATCTCTTCAGGGCAGGTCACCCCCAGGCCTGATCCCTGGCGCAAGCAAAATGCCACCCAGACATTGCGAGCCTGGTACCCTGGCAGTGGCACTTCCAGAGTGCTAGGCAGGCAATGCCCAAGTTGCAGTAGGGGTACCATGGTAACATCCTGCCCAGAGCCCAACCACCCAGGGCCTCCGTCCTGATAGAAGTCAACAAAATTATGAGAGGCATGGACAGAGTATTTAGTCAGAAGCTTTTTCCAGGGTGGAAGAGTCAATTGCTAGAGGACATAGGTTTAAGGTGCGAGGGGCAAGGTTTAGAGGAGATGTGCGAGGGAAGTTTTTAACACGGAGGGTAATGGACGCCTGGAACTCCTGCCGGAGGAAGTGGTGGAAGCAGGTATGATAGTAACGTTTAAGGGGCATCTTGGCAAATACATGAAGAGGATGGGAATAGAGGGATACAGGCCCTGGAAGTGTAGATGGTTTTAGATTTGACGGGCAGCAGGTTCGTCGCAAGCTTAGAGGACCAAAGGGCAAGTTCATGTGCTGTACATTTCTTTGTTCTTTGATCGCCTGAGAGACGCCCCCCTCCCCCCCCCCCCCGCAAATAGGGGTATGCTTGGTCCCACACCTTGGATAATCCTGGCAACTGCATATTAAAGTGAACCTAACTGCTCACTTTAATATGCATATTTGGGTCCCACCCATTGTGAGCGGAATCAACATCGTAACGTCTTGTGAGATCCCGTTAGATCTCACGAGGCAGAGTGAGCCGGGTAACTGTTGCGAGATTTACCGGCCGTGTCGCGTCTCAACTCGGTATGGCCTTGAGATTTCGCCCACAGTTTAAAAATAAGAGACTCCATTATAAGATGGAGATGAGGAGTATTTGTTTCTTTCAGAGAGTCATTAACCTGTGTATTCAGTACTACAGCGAGCAGTGGAGACTGGGATATTGAATATTTTTAAGGCTGAGTGAGATAGATTCTTGATTGGCAAGGTCCTAGGGATAGACAAGAGGATTGAGGCCACAATCAGATCAGTCGTGATTTTATTAAATAATCACAAAAACAAGTCTTACAACACCAGGTTAAAGTCCAACAGGTTTGTTTCAAATCACTAGCTTTTGGAGCACAGCTCCTTCCTCAGGTCAATGAAGAGGTGGGTTCCATAGACCAGAAGACATAGGAGCAGAATTAGACCACTCGGCCCATCGAGTCTGTTCCACCATTCATTCATGGCTGATATTTTCTCATCCCCATTCTCCTGCCTTCTCCCCATAACCCCTGATCCTCTTATTAATCAAGAACCTATCTAACTCTGTCTTAAAGACACTCAATGATTTGGCCTTCATATCCTTCTGCGGTAAAGAGTTCCACAGATTCACCACCCTCTGGCTGAAGAAACTCCTCCTCATCTCAGTTTTAAAGGATCGTCCCTTCAGTCTGAGATGGTGTCCTCTGGTTCTAGTCTTTCCTACAAGTGGAAACATCCTCTCCACATCCACTCTATCCAGGCCTCGCAGTATCCTGTAAGCTTCAATAAGAGCCCTCCTCATCCTTCTAAACTCCAACGAGTACAGACCCAGAGTCCTCAACCATTCCTCATATCACAAGTTCTTCATTCCAGAGATCATTCTCGTGAACCTCCTCTGGACCCTTATATATAGACAAAGTCAAAGATGCAAGATGATACTTTGAATGCGGTAATTTGCAGGTAATTAAGTCTTTACAGGTCCAGACGGAGCAACTGGAAAGGGGGATAATCACAGGTTAAAGAGGTGTGAATTGTCCCAAGCCAGGACAAACAAAGAACAAAGAAATGTACAGAACAGGAACAGGCCCTTCGGCCTTCCAAGCCCGTGCCGACTATGCTGCCCGACTAAACTACAATCTTCTACACTTCCTGGGTCCGTATCTCTCTATTCCCATCCTATTCATACATTTGTCAAGGTGCCCCTTAAATGTCACTATCGTCCCTGCTTCCACCGCCTCCTCCGGTAGCGGGTTCCAGGCTCCCACTACCCTCTGCGTAAAAAATCTGCCTCGTACATCTACTCTAAACCTTGCCCCTCTCACCTTAAACCTATGCCCCCTAGTAATTGACCCCTCTACCCTGGGGAAAAGCCTCCGACTATCCACTCTGTCTATGCCCCTCATAATTTTGTAGACCTCTATCAGGTCTCCCCTCAACCTCCTTCGTTCCAGTGAGAACAAACCGAGTTTATTCAACCGCTCCTCATAGCTAATGCCCTCCATACCAGGCAACATTCTGGTAAATCTCTTCTGCACCCTCTCTAAAGCCTCCACATCCTTCTGGTAGTGTGGTGACCAGAATTGAACACTATACTCCAAGTGTGGCCTAACTAAGGTTCTATACAGCTGCAACATGACTTGCCAATTCTTATACTCAATGCCCCGGCCAATAAAGGCAAGCATGCCATATACCTTCTTGACTACCTTCTCCACCTGTGTTGCCCCTTTCAATGACCTGTGGACCTGTACTCCTAGATCTCTTTGACTTTCAATACTCTTGAGGGTTCTACCATTCACTGTATATTCCCTACCTGCATTAGACCTTCCAAAAATGGTAGGATTTTGCAAACCCAGGCCAGATGGTGGGGGACGCTCCATCCTTTTCCCTTCCGCACTCCCCTTTCCTGTCTCCCCCTTTGCACCTTCCCTCCTCCCTCCCTTTCTCTCTTCCTCCCAGATTTCCTCTCTCCCTTTCACCCTCCATTCCTACCTCCCTCCATCCTTACCTTCATCCATCCTTTCCTCCCTCCATCCCTACCTTCCTCGCTCCATCCCTCCCTTCCTCCCTCCATCCCTTCCTTCCTCCCTCCCTCTAACCCTACCTTCCTCCTTCCATCCCTTTCTCCCTCCCTCGAACCCTACATCCCTTCCTTCCTCCATTTCTACCTTTCTCTCCATCCCTCCCCCCTCCCTCCCTCCCACCTTTCCCCCGCCTCCCTCCATCCCTTCCTCCATTCATCCTTTCCTCCCTCCATCCCTACCTTCCTCCCCCCATCCCTCCCTCCCTCCCTCAAACCCTCCATCCCTTACTTCCTCCATTTCTACCTTCCTCTCCATCCCTCCCTCCTCCCTCCCTCCCTTCATTCATCCTTTCCTCCATCCATCTCTACCTTCCTCCCTCCATCCCTACCTTCCTCCCTCCATCCCTACCTTCCTCCCTCTGTCCCTCCCTCCATCCCTTCCTTCATACCTCCTTCTAACCCTACCTTCCTCCCTCCATCCCTTCCTCCCTCCCTCGAACCCTCCATCCCTTCCTTCGTCCATTTCTACCTTCCTCTCCATCCCTCCCTTCCACCGTTACTCCCTCCATCCCTCTCTCCATTCCAACATAAGACAACTGTGGTGTTAAAGTAAAAAAATGCTTAATTTTAGTTCAAAAAATGTGAAAAACCTGAGGTAATTAATTATTCAATACTTTGCAGCTGTTTAAAGGTTATTGTGTTCTCAAATATTTAAGATTTAGTATCACCTCCAATACTTTTGTGAAGAAATGTTTTTCATCAAACTTCACAGACTGCTGCAAATGTGTTATCCCAGCATCAAAAACACGGAATACTTAAATAAAAAATAACGATTGCTGAATAACAACACTCAAATAAACAATAAATCTGAGGCTGCATTCTCAGCCACCCACTGAAAATAGCTGAGTTCCCATGCAGCAGAGAATCCAGCGCCGGACAAAAAACAGGATCAATGTCGGACAACAGACCTGTCCCCAGTTTGCACAGCTGCCACGCCGGCCTTAGCGGACTTCCCGTGCTTGCGGGAACATGCAAGCAGCTGTTTTGCATTAATTTCGATATCACTAATGGGTTCATCGGGCAGGCTTTGGTGAAAGTATTGACAAGTGCCGTCCTGGCGCAGTGGACCCGGGGGGGGGGGGGGGGGGGGGTCAAGGAGGTGAGCCCATTGCTTCTGTGCTCTTGTGCTGCTCCCAGGTTACAAAGGGAGGGTCCCCCAAAGGTCCTAGTGGTTGGGTGGGCTTGAGCTGTGATTAAGAGCTTGATCCCTGGACCCTTCCTCGGGATAGGGGTCTAGTGTCTGGCCTGTCCCTTCCAATCCTGGGCAACCTGATGATCACTCTTGGCTTGGTGATCTCTGCAACCCTCTTCAAATTCTTCCTCTTGCTCTGACCTGTTTAAACATTGGCCTTTTTGCTTTGAACTGCTCTACCTGACAGCTGGTGAGCCGACTGGACAGTTCAAAGCTCGTAGTGCAAGCAGGGACCATTCTTGATTCTCCACTGGCATCAGCACTTCGACTCTGGAACAGAGAATCCTGTCCAGTGTATTTTTAAATAAAAGCATAAATGTACAATGTAATCCAAAAATAAGTCAAATAAAACAAAACACAATGCGCAGTCAAACCAGTGGTCAAAAGAGCAGAAACTAAGTATTGAAAGCAATGAAAATACAAACAAAATGCCCCTCATGAGAGAATGGGGGTGAATGAGGTAGAGGAGGCAGTATTGATGGGAGGAAGGAGGGAGATAATTCCATCTGCATTGCTCCTATCTCTGTGACTTGCCCGCGGCAGGTTTCTCTGCGCTGGACAGGTGCTGACCAGAAGGCACAGTTGGAGGCATTGTAATGTTAGAGGCCGTATTCTTCATTTGGGAGTCTAAGGGTGGTATTCTCTGGTCCTCCAGCCACATGTTTCTTGGTGACATGCAATTCGCTGGCGGCGGGCTTCTCTCTTCCTGGTGCTTGTCAATTTGTCAATGGGATTTCCCATTGAAGCCATCCCACATCACCAGGAAACCCATGGTCAGAGGTGTGCTGTCGGCGGGAAAAGTGAATCTCAACGGCCGGAGAACCCCGGCCTAAGTGTTGCCGCTGGGACTGCATTGCGGGCGTTCCCATTGGGGGTATTATTCGGGATGTGTGTCAGGACATACAACTGGGTCAGCACTCTGTCCGTGTGAATTTTAAGCAATTCACATTCCCACTGGCGTCTGATTCGCTGGGGCCGGAATTGGTGCTGGAGAGACACACAAGCTCGAGCTGCTCGCAAGTACTCACTCCCCAACAACACTTATTTGAGCCAAGAAGATGGCTCCATGGAGACCTGTCCCCAGATTCTTTGAGTCAGAGCTTGATCGCATTCTGGATGCGGTGGAGGAGAGGAGGGGCACCCTCTTTCCCCGGGTGAGCCAGGGGCAGAGCCCACCATTGTCCACTGTTAACAGGGCCTGGGGGGAGGCAGCAGAGGTGTTTAATACTGCCAGCCTCACTGGCAGGACTGGGACCCAGTGCAGGAAGATGATGAATGGCCTCCTTAGGGCAGCTTGGGTGAGTCACCACCTCTGTGCCCTGGCATCATTCCTGTCCCTCAATCCTCACATCCCCCCCCCCCTCTCTCCCCCACTCCCCTAGAGACCAAGCAAAACCCAGCTGCCTGTTTCTTCCTTACATCCCACCCTACACCAAACTCCAACACCTGTATTGTCCTCTTTGGCCAGGTGCCTTACTCACACATGCCACCAGCAACAGTCTCCCCATAGAACTCACCTCAATGCTTCTCACCATGTCCTTAGGACAAGACGGTCCCAAAACAGAGACATGCCAGAAAACTGGAGGGGTATCCCAGACGTGCCAGTCCAAGCCCCCGCAGAGCAGAGGGCGATGGAGCTAGTGTGCGAGGCTGAAGAAAGGGCAATCTCGGAAGTAGAGGTCAGCATACGACAACCAAGTGGGATCCCAATGAAAAATGATGTCCCTATGGCAAGTGAGTCATTCCTCTCCCACAGACCACTGCTTCCCAATATCTCACCATGTCTCTGTGTCTTGCAGGACCACCATCAGATAAGGCCGGGCTGCCCGGGGCCGCTGCCCCAAGCCACATCCCCAGCACACCATCGAGTGCTAGTCTGAGGAAGACACCGACTTCTCGACACTGTTGTCACCTGCACCCTCTCCCATCATAGTGACTATCTCTTTGGTGGAGCATTTTAGTGAAGAGGCTCCTGGGTCACCTTCTGGTGCACACTCCACACATGCTGCAGACATCAGGTGGAGGTAGGGACTCCTAAGGGAACAAACGGTCGAAGGGCTGCCTGATCCTGTGAAACAGGTGTCGCACCTCTGGAATGTATGATCCCATCACTGGCAGAGATGAAGACACAAAGCCTGGATTTACAAGAGAGAGTGTCAGTGACTCTCCAGCACCTGAGGGGACAGCTGGAGGAGTCCAACTGCCTTCAGGTATTGGAGATGGTGCCGGCAATACACCTTCCCTGTCTCTCCTCCTTCACTCCACCTTCCCTATCCCACAACCTTTCACTTTATCTCACTAAGGCAGCTGCCCCTCCCTCCTCCGAGGGTTCTATTAGCATCACCACAGGGTGTTGGCCATTGGAAGGATAGTGGGGCGGAGAATGGAGTGGTGGGACAGGATGGCGGAGCAGTCAGTGGCCAGGCCTCTTTGTTGGCAAATCAGCAATTGATAAGATTCTCCCTGGGTTTCGGCGCCCTGGAGCACATGTTGAGTGGCCTGCCCTGCCAGCCCAGCCTTCACACCCAGTTCTTACTGGACACCCTCCTCATCAGAGAAGGGCTGGCATTCTTTCTCCTCCTTCAGCATGTCGCCCATTTGCTGCACAATGCAGGATGCAGCAGCTACCATAATGGTCGAGACCATGCTTGGGCTATATTGAAAAACCCCACCGGAGCAGTCCAGATATCAAAACTGCACCGTTCAATGATGCTCCTCCTTATTGCACAGGAATCATTATAAGGGGTTTCCACATCAGTCTGCGCCTCTGGACAAGCCTCATTAGTCATGATCTCGGCAGGTAACTCTTGTCGCCCAAGAACCAACCCCTCACCCGGGGAAGCACCTCAAAGGGAACTTCAGAGTGTGCCAGGTTGGAAGCTTCATGCACATTGCCTGGGTATTGGGAGCAGATATGCTTGATGTGGAGCTGGTCACATACCAACTGCACATTGAGGGAGTGGAACCCCTTCTTACTGATGAAGGACACACCATAATGAGCCGGTGCTCGTGGGGGGACATTCGTGCCATCAACCACCCCCTGGATCTGGGGCATGCCAGAAATGGCAGCAAATCCTGCTGCCTGGGCATCCTGGTGGGCTTGATCCAAATTGAATATTGTACAAACCGTTGCCCGGGTGCATAGGTCATCCATCACAGCATGAATGCAACTGTGTGCAGATGTCTGAGAGATCCCAGATTGGTCTCCATTCGGCCCCTGGAAAGCCCCAGAGGCATAAATGTTCAGGGCGACCATCACCTTGACGACCACCGGGAAAGGGTGATCCCCTCCAAACACCCGCAGTGCCAGGTACACTATCATCTGGCACAGGCGGTCCGGCAACTCCTCGAACTACAGGCACCGACGGTATATACCTGCCCTAGTGCGTCACCTCCTCCGCACCTCCTCCTGGGTCTGTTGAATGGCTGGCACTTGAACCATACCTGCTGGCCCCTGCTCTTCTGGGGCAGGCTCCTCTTGTGCAGTGTCCTCTCTGAGCTGCCACTGCCCTGAAATTGATTCTCTGTAGGGGGGAAAAGAGAAGAGGGTTAGCAAGATGAGTATACCCTTGCCCATGCAAATCCAAGAGGTTACATGGTGACCCAGAGTTGTACTTCAGTGCCATCCTGAACATGTCTGCCCCAACCCCACCCAGTCAGCCGGTCCCCTCAATGTGTTGCCATCCGTACTGTCCCCCTGGCCCCATCAGAGAGTGACACCGGGCCTGTGATGTGGGGAGTCTCTGTCCTGACCACCCATCCCTGTCAACGGGGTACCGTGGCTGCCATAACCTGTGTCAGCGATAGGCTCTGTGGCACCTATCCTTTTTCCCATAGTGGAGTCTACTGTGGGTTTCCTTTCTGGGTGGCCCATTTGTTATCCTGCCAGCTGAGTGGCACTTGGTTATGCGGTGGAGTGGGTGACCTTGTGACACCAATCGCCTCTATGTTAGAGGGTTGTGTGCCAGCAGGTCCTGCAGATGGGGGTGGGTGAAGGAAGTGTGTGTCTGCTGGGAGCTTAGCTGCAGTGTGATGTTGGTCCTGGGTGTGATACACAAGGTGTGACAACCTGGCCGGAGGAAGGATGGATGGGAGCAGGGCTGTGATACACAGGCAGCACTTGCAGACAGCTGGTGGTCCTGAAGGGTGGGCTAGATGATAGTGTCACTGGTGAGGCCTAGGGGGAGTGTGCAAAGAGGGGTGCCAAAGGCCACAGAGCATGCGTCCATTGTTTGGGGTGAGCTCTGCTATTCCTCTGCTGTGGGGCAGCTCTTCTGAGGAGAGCACTGAGGAGTGCCAGCACCTGGTGTGCCACTGATTGAGCTGAGCCAAGCCCATCCCAGGGATGATTCAGCTGAGGTCTGAGGGTTTCTAGAGAGGTGGAGGGTGGGCTCACAGATGACCAGAGGCTCTGTGAACACTTACAGGGCACAGTGAGCAGTCGGCGGATTGAACAGCCTGGGGCCTGTAAATAGCACCAAAGCAGTGTATTTAAAACAATTACTGCAGCAATGGCAGTCTGAGGCCACACAAATCCAGAGGAGGACACCCTGAGTCATAGAATCATAGAATTTACAGTGCAGAAGGAAGCCATTCAGCCCATTGAGTCTGCACCAGCCCTTGGAAAGAGCACCCTACCTAAGCTCACACCTCCACCCTATCCCCCCACCTCCACCCCCTCCCCGTAACCCCATCTAACCCAACCTTTTTTGGACACTAAGGGCAATTTAGCATAACCAATCCACCTAACCTGCACATCTTGGACCTTGGGAGGAAATCAGAGCACCCGCGCAGAGACGGGGAGAATGTGCAGACTCCGCACAGACAGTGACCAAGTCCACGGATTTGTCACAAGTAGTTTCCTGTGACTCCCCCGGCCCAGGCAGCTACTCCTCACCCGCTCAACCATTTTGAAGAGTTTTAAAAAGTTTTCTTATCTTCATGCTCCTCCTCAGCAGTCATGGAGGCTGCAGAATTCCCCCTCTGTGACAGATCCTGATGTAAGTGGTCAAGGATCAACTCAGCATCTTCACCATCACCTGCCTGGACTGCAGGTTACCTGCGTCGTTGTGGAGCTGGTGGGCCATTGGCTGCCCATACCACAGGCTCCTCACCTCCTGAAGTTTCTGAGTGCCTTCCCCCCGCCACCCCCCTCCCCCAGCACTGCAGCCACATCAGCATGGGCCCACACAGCACGGTGGCAGAGTGATTAGCACTGCTGCCTCAGCGCCAAGGACCTGGGTTCAATTCTGGCCTTGGATGACTGTCTTTGATGACTGAGTTTGTACTTTCTCCCAGTTTCTGTGTAGGTTTCCTCCAGGTGCTCCGTTTTCCTTCCACAGTCCAAAGATGTGCAAGCTAGGTCGATTAGTCATGCTAAATTGCCCCTTAGTGTGCAGGTTAGGTGGAGTTACGGAGATAGGACAGGGTGTGGGCTGATGTAGGGTGCTCTTTCAGTGGATCAGTGCAGACTCAATGGGCTGAATGGCCTCCTTCTAAGGATTCGATGGAATTCCAGGACCTTGACCCAGCAACAGTGAAGGAAAAGCAATATATTTCCAAGTCAGGATGGTGAGTGACTCGGGGAGGAATTTCCAAGTGGTGGTGCTCCCATGTATCTGCTGCGCTTGTTCTTCCAGATGATTGTGGTCGTGGGTTTGGAAGGTGTTTCCTAAGGAGCCTTGCTGAGTTCCCGCAGTGCATCTGGTAGATGGTACACACGGCTGCAATTGTGTCAGTGGTGGAGGGAGTGAATGTATGTGGATTGGGTGCCAATCAATGGGCTGCTGTGTCCTGGATGGTGTCAGGCTTATTGAGTGGGGAGTATTCCATCTTGCTCTTGATTGGTGCCCTGTGCATGGTGGCTTTGGAGAGACAGAAATTGATTGACTCACCACAGGATTCCCAGCCTCTGACCTACTCTTATAACCACAGTATTTATATGGCTAGTTTAGTTCAATTTCTGGTCAATGGTAACCTCCAGTTTGTTAATAGTGAGGGGTGCAGTGATAGTAATGCCTTTGAATGTCAAGGGGCGAGGGTTGTTTAGCACAGGGCTAAATCGCTGGCTTTGAAAGCAGACCAAGGCAGGGCGGCAGCACGGTTCAATTCCCGTAACAGCCTCCCCGAACAGGTGCCGGAATGTGGCGACTAGGGGCTTTTCACAGTAACTTCATTTGAAGCCTACTTGTGACAATAAGCGATTTTCATTGGATCCTCTCTTGTAGGAGATGGTCATTGCCTGGCACTTGTGTGGTGCGAATGTAACTTGCCACTTGTCAGTCCAACTCTAGATATACTCCAGGTCTTGCTGAATTTGGATAATGACTGCTTCAGTAACTGAGGAGTCCTCAATGGCGCTGAACATTGTGCAGTCATCAACAAACATCCCCACTTCTGATCTTATGATGGAAGGGAGGTCATTGATGGTTGGGCCTAAGACACTACCCTGAGGAACTTCTGCAGTGATGTCCTGGAGCTGAGATAATTGACCTTCAACCACCACAACCACCTTTCTTTGTGACAGGTATGACTCCAACCAGCGGAAGGTTTTCCCCCTGATTTCCATTGACCCCATGATGTCGCCTTCCATCAAATGCAGCCTTGATGTCAAGGGCAGTCACTCTCACCTCACCTTAGGAGTTCAGATCTTCTCCAAGGCAACTGCATTTTATGACTCTTCAGGAACTTAGAGCAGGATTTTCTGGCCAAGCTTGCTGACAATCCTGCCAACAATTCGCCTTCACCACAACGGAATCTGCCATGCCAAGGTTGAAAAATTCTGAATTTAGTACACAAAACAACATTGTAACCTTTCTAAATTTCTAAACTGACACACTAGGGCCAGGGTTATTTGTTTCGGAGACTAGGTTCTCCTGCTGGATCTGTGGAGTGCAGACCAGGTGATGCAAATGGGCCAGCACATTGCCCACATGCATTCCGGGCAATTCCTGGCCCCGCTGGGGTCGGAAATGCGTTAAAAAGCCGGACAAGTTGGACCAGTTTTTAAGAACTCCACTCACTACAGGCCGTAATTTCAGCTAAGAAGATGGCTGCACGCAGACCAGCCCCAGATCCCGTGAGTTGGAGATTGACAGAATGCTGGATGCTATTGAGGAGAGGAGGGACACCCTCTGCCCCAGCTGGGGCGGAGACTCAGGCCCACCCTACTCGTCAGCATCTGGGAAGATTTGGCAGAGACTGTCAGTGATGGCTGCCTCACCAGGAGGACCGGCACGCAATGCAGGAAGAAGATGAATGATGTCCTCAGAGCAGCTTGGATGAGTCACTTGCCATCACTCCTGTCCCTCACTAGTCACATTTGCCTCTATCCCCCAAGGGACCAACAACACCCTAACTGCCTGCATCTCCCTTTCAACCCACCCTCCACCAAACCTCAACACACGTATTGCCTTCTTTGACCCCTTGCACACACATGCCACCAGCAGCAAACTCCCACCCCCTATATAACTCACCTCCCAGCATTCACAATCTCAAAATGTCCTTTCTGTATCCCCAAGGATAAAGCAGCCCATAATCAGTGGGAGCGCCAGAGGAGGGGAGAGAGCATCCCCAACATTGAGGCCCACACCACGTCAGAGGAGAGGGCCCTGCAACACGTTGGGAGGCTGAGGAGGGCAATGGCTACGATGGAGGTCGGCATGCGGCAAAGAAGTGAGAGCCCAATGCAACGCTGATGTCCCTACACCAAGTGAGTCACCCCTCTCACACAGACCAGTCCTTCTCAAGATCTCACATCATGGGCTGGATTCTCCACTTCCCCAGCTGTGTGTTTCTCGGCAGTGTGTCATTTCAGGAGGCGGGATTCTATACTCCTGCTGCTTGTCAATGGGATTTCCCACTGAAGCCACTCCATGCCGTTGGGAAACACATGGGGGTGGGGTGCACTGGCGGAGCGGAAAGTGAATTGCAATGGCCAGAGATTTCCGGCCCATGTCCTTTGTCTTGCAGGTTCACCAACAGACAAGGCCAGGCCATTCGGGGTCGCCGCTCCCCAGCCACATCCTCAGCATACCCCAGAGCACCATTCCAGGGAAGACAGCAACTTCTCGTCGCTGCTTTCATCAGCACCATCCAACATCTCAGAGATTCACCTTGGTGAGATGTTAGCGATCAGGTTCCTGGGTCACCATACACAGACTTCAGCACATCAGTGGGAGGCAGGGACTCCCCAGAGAGGGGACAGTCAGAGGGCTGCACTTCGGGAAGGCATGAGCTGATCACTGGTGCAGGTGCAGAAGCAGAGTCAGAATTTACAGGAGGAGGTGTCAGCAACCTTTGTGATGACGCTGGAAATTTTATATTATTATGTTGCAGTAATGTTGTTAAAAGAACTTAGGTTAAGGTATCCGATTATATGTCTGATAAAGCTGTGGTTAAAGGGTTAACAGCTAGGCAGGCTGTGAAAGTTGGTGAAATTGCGGATAGCGGTGAGGACTGTCAGAGGATACAGCAGGATTTAGATCGTTTGGAGACTTGGGCGGAGAGATGGCAGATGAAATGAAATGAAATGAAATGAAAATCGCTTATTATCACGAGTAGGCTTCAATGAAGTTACTGTGAAAAGCCCCTAGTCGCCACATTCCGGCGCCTGTTCGGGGAGGCTGGCACGGGAATTGAACCGTGCTGCTGGCCTGCCTTGGTCTGCTTTAAAAGCCAGCGATTGATGGAGTTTAATCCGGGCAAACGTGAGGTAATGCATTTTGGAAGTTCTAATGCAGGTAGGGAATATCCAGTGAATGGTAGAACCCTCAAGAGTATTGACAGTCAGAGAGATCTAGGTGTCCAGGTCCACAGGTCACTGAAAGGGGTAACACAGGTGGAGAAGGTAGTCAAGAAGGCATACGGCATGCTTGCTTTCATTGGCTGGGGCATTGAGTATAAGAATTGGCAAGTCATGTTGCAGCTGTATAGAAGCTTAGTTAGGCCACACTTGGAGTAGAGTTTTCAATTCTGGTCGCCACACTACCAGAAGAATGTGGAGGCTTGAGGGAGGGTGCAGAAGAGATTTACCAGGATGTTGCCTGGTATGGAGGGCATTAGCTATGAGTAGAGGTTGTATAAACTGTTTGTTGATGTGGAGATGCCGGCGTTGGACTGGGGTGAGCACAGTACGAAGTCTTACAACACCAGGTTAAAGTCCAACAGGTTTGTTTCGATGTCACTAGCTTTCGGAGCGCAGCTCCTTCCTCAGGTGAATGAAGAGGTATGTTCCAGAAACACATATATAGACAAATTCAAAGATGCCAAACAATGCTTGGAATGCGACCATTAGCAGGTGATTAAATCTTTACAGATGCAGAGATGGGGTAACCCCAGGTTAAAGAGGTGTGAATTACATCAAGCCAGGACAGTTGGTAGGATTTCGCAGGCCAGATGGTGGGGGATGAATGTAATGTGACATGAATCCCAGGTCCCGGTTGAGGCCGCACTCATGTGTGCGGAACTTGGCTATAAGTTTCTGCTCGGCGATTCTGCGTTGTCGCGCGTCCTGAAGGCCGCCTTGGAGAACGCTTACCCGGAGATCAGAGGCTGAATGCCCTTGACTGCTGAAGTGTTCTCCGACTGGAAGGGAACATTCCTGCCTGGTGATTGTTGCGCGATGTCCGTTCATTCGTTGCCGCAGCGTCTGCATGGTCTCGCCAATGTACCACGCTTCGGGACATCCTTTCCTGCAGCGTATGAGGTAGACAACGTTGGCCGAGTCGCACGAGTACGTACCGCGTACCTGGTGGGTGGTGTTCTCACGTGTAATAGTGGTATCCATGTCGATGATCGGGCACGTCTTGCAGAGATTGCCATGGCAGGGTTGTGTGGTGTCGTGATCACTGTTCTGAAGACTGGGTAGTTTGCTGCAAACAATGGTTCGTTTGAGGTTGCGCGGTTGTGCAAACAAACTGTTTGTTCTCACTGGAACGACGGAGGTTGAGCGGCGACCTGATAGAGGTCTACAAAATTATGAGGGGCATAGACAGGGTGGATAGTCAGAGGCTTTTTCCCAGGGCAGAGGGGTCAATTACTAGGGGGCATAGGTTTAAGGTGCGAGGGGCAAGGTTTAGAGGAGATGTACGAGGCAAGTTTTTTTACACAGAGGGTAGTGGGTGCCTGGAACTCGCTGCCGGAGGAGGTGGTGGAAGCAGGGACAATAGTGACGTTTAAGGGGCATCTTGACAAATGCATGAATAGGATGGGAATAGAGGGATACAGACCCAGGAAGTGCAGAAGATTTTAGTTTAGACGGGCAGCATGGTCGGCACAGGCTTGGAGGGCCGAAGGGCCTGTTCCTGTGCTGTACCTTTCTTTGTTCTTTGTTCTTGTGGGACGGGCTAGGTCTGCTTTTAGTTTTGTTTCCTGCCCTGCACTGTGTCTGTTGTTTTTAGTTTCATTTTTAGAGTTCAGCTCTGGGCTCTGAGGAAAGAAAGTGTGTTTCTCAGGTCAACGTCTGAAAGCTTCTTTCCCAAGGACTTTGTGAATAAATCTGGAAACCACTGAGTTTTAACTGTATTAATAAATGACATTTGACCTATGTGTGTGGATTTTGCGTAGTTGAAATTTTACATGTAGATGGAAAATTAAGCTCAAAGTCCTTTCTTTAACTATTAATTGAAAAGCTGAAAAGGACATAGTATGAACACACAATCTAAATACATGGACATAGACATCAGATGAAGCATAGTGCTACAACTGTAGAGAAGATACGTAGAGAGATCAGTTCAGTCCAGAAGAGGACCATTCAGGAGTCTGGTGACAGTGGGGAAGAAGCTGTTTTTGAGTCTGTTAGTGCGTGTTCTCAGACTTCTGTATCTTCTGCCCGATGGAATAGGTTGGAAGCGAGAATAACCCTGGGGGGAGGGGTCTTTGATTATGCTGCCCACTTTCCGAGGCAGTGGGAGGTGTAGATGGAGTCAATAGATGGGAGGCAGGTTCGTCTGATGGACTGGGTTGTGTTCACGACTCTCTGCAGTTTCTTACGATCTTGGGTTGAGCAGTTGTAATACCAGGCTGTGATGCAGCCAGATAGGATGCTTTCTATGGTGCATCGATAAAAGTTGATAAGAGTCAATGTGGACATGCCAAATTTCCTTAATTTCCTGAGGAAGTATAGGCGCTATTGTGCTTTCTTGGTCGTAGCATCGACGTGGATGGACCAGGACAGATTGTTGGTGATGTGCATGTGGTAGTCTGTGTTAGGAGGATTACGGTACCTGGTAATTCCGGAATACCATTGGTGGAGAATGTACTTGTTCCCATTGGTTAAGTTTGTATGTTAGCTCCGCCCTGCAAGGCGGGATATAAGAGCCGGTGCCGCCCCAGCAGCTTTCTTCTGTCCCTGCGCTGCTGGGGGAAACATCTAGCGTATTGAAGCCTTCAATTGTCTCCAATCTCGCTTCTGGGGTTATTGATCGTGCATCAATTTATTACGTTAGTTTTTAAAGAATGGAGTTCCGAATCAAGCCGAAGTGTCTGCAACTCAGCCCCCACGCGGCAAACTCAGCGGCAACCTTCAAGCACTGGCTGCGTGCTTCAACGGATATCTCGGAACGGCCGAAAACACACCCACGGGAGAACAGAAACTACAAGTTCTGCACTCGAGGATGAGCCCAGAAATCTACACCCTCATCGAGGACGCGGACGATTTCGATGCAGCAATGGAGCTGCTGAAAGGACATTATATTCGGCCTGTAAACCAGGTCTACGCCCGACATCTACTAGCGACGAGGCGACAAATCCCTCAGAAATCACTGGAAGAATTCTACCATGCGCTTGTGCTGCGAGACGGCCTGGCAATCCCGGGGGGCCCCGGGGGGCCCCGCTGCTATTTTTGCGCGCAAGCCAAGCACCCCCGACAGCACAGTCTGGCCCGTTCATCCATCTGCAAGGGATGCGGCAAAAAGAGCCACTTTGTGGCGGTATGCCAGGCCCAGGCGGTCGCTGCGGTCTCCAGAGGCAAATACAGACCGCCACCACATCTCTCCACCCCCCCGGACTCCTTTTTAACAGGGGGTGGATGTGGTAGTCTGTGTTAGGAGGATTACGGTACCTGGTAATGCCGGAATACCATTGGTGGAGAATGTACTTGTTCCCATTGGTTAAGCTTGTATGTTAGCTCCGCCCTGCAAGGCGGGGTATAAGAGCCCGTGCCGCCCCAGCAGCTTTCTTCTGTACCTGCGCTGCTGGGGGAAACATCTAGCGTATTGAAGCCTTCAATTGTCTCCAATCTCGCTTCTGGGGTTATTGACCGTGCATCAGTGCACACCTAGGAATTTGTCAACCATCTCCACCATGGCATCATTGATGCAGACAGGTGTGTGTACGATACTTCGCTTCATGAACTCGATGACCAGCTTCTTAGTTTTGCTGACATTGAGGGAGAAATTGGTATCATTCCACCATGCCACTAGGTTCTATATCTCCCTCCTGTACTCTGACTCATCATTGTTTGAGATCCGCCCACTACGATCGTGACATCAGCAAACCTGCAGATGGAGTTGGAGCCGAATTTTGCCATGCAGTCGTGTGTATATAAGGATATAGTAGGGAGCTAAGTACGCAGCCTTGTGGGGCACACATTTTGAGGACTACCATGGAGGAGGTGTCATTGATTATCCTCCATGATTGTGGTCTATGGGTCAGGAAGTCGAGGGTCTAGTTGCAGAGGGAGGAGCCAAGTCCTAGATTTTGGTGTTTGGATATGAGCTTGGCTGGGATTATGGTGTTGAAGGCGGAGCTGTAGTCATTGAATAGGAGTCTGATGCAGGAGTCCTTGTTGTCAAGATGCTCCAGGGATGACTGTAGGGCTAGGGAAATAGCGTCTTCTGTGGACCGGTTGTGGCGGTAGGGAATTGCAGTGGATCAAGGCAATCTAGAAGTTTGAAGCTGATGTGTCTCATGAGTAACCTCCTCAATGCACTTCATAATGATAGATGCCAGGACCACAAGTCGGTAGTCATAGAGGCATGTTGCCTGGTTCTTCTTTGGCTCGGGTATGATAATAGTCTTCTTGAAGCAGGTGGGAACCTCGGAACAGAGTAGAGAGAGGTTGAAGATGTCCTCAAAGACACCGGCCAGTTGGTCCACGCTGGATCTGAGTGCACGACCGTGGACTTTGCTTTCCATGGGTTCACTTTCAAGAAGGCCAATCGAAATTCGGAAGCTGTGACGGTAGGTATGGGTGTGTCTCAGGCTGTGGGGCAGTTGACAATAGTTTGTTTGGTTCCTGTTCAAAGTGAACATAGAATGCATTGAGTTCATCGGGAAGGGGTTCTCTGTTGCTATGCTTTGTAACCTGTTATATTGTTTAAGCCTTGCCACAACTGACGAGAGTCCGTGTTGTTGGTCTGGGACTTGAGCTTAGCCTGGTATTGTCTCGCGGTTTTGCGGAGGTCGTACCTAGATTTCTTGTATAAGTCAGGGTCACGCATCTTGAATGCCTCTGACCTGGACTTCAGTTGGGAGTGGATCTCCCAGTTAAACCATGATTTCTGGTTGGGGAATGCACATACTACCTTCTTTGGCACGGAGTCCAACAGTCTTCAGGTGCAGGAGACAGTGCCGACAATGGGTGGCACCCCCAGGCCATCAATGAAAGGATGGCATGGAAGGCCTGGGGCAAGACGTCAGATCCATGGGTCAGGACATCCAAGGTTTGAGGCACAGGACAGGAGAACTCAGCCACAGGTGGACATGTCACGTGCACACATAGACACTGCAGTGGCGCTCCAGATCTTGGTCCATTCACAAAGGTTCATGGTTGAGGGCATTGAAAGCATTGGCCAGGCATTTTTTTGCACCATCAGTCTGGTCTGCCTCTAACAGCTGTCTCACATGTGTGAAGGATGGGCCGGTGGTTTCCGATGGCCCTGGGGGGAGGGGGATGTGGGAGTACAGGGCACAAATATAAATGAACATCCCACATGGTGACACCCTCACCCGTGAAGTGGCAGGACATGGGGCAGCAGTGTGAGCCCACCTTCTATGACAGCACCCCCGGTGAGTGATCCCTAACCGTTCACCATCTCCCGCAACTCCTCCAACCCTCCCAAAAGGAAATATAGGCCCGTGAGATGGAATGGTCAGCACATATGGAGGGATCACCCAGGCGGACACTGTGATCCTGAAGGCAGGAGTCACACTTTGTCAAGCGATGAGGAGCACCAGAGCTCATCTCACAGAGTCTCCATCATCCTCCGTCTTATGGAGGAGACCCACTGATATTGCCAACCCAGGGCCAACATCCTATGGTGATGCTGGTAGGACCCTTGGAGATGGGGCTCTGATAGTGCGAAGGAATACTCGGCTATGGCGAAGGTGGATTGAAGGACTGAGGAAACAGGAAGGGGTGAGGGAGGACTGATGGAGAGGGAAGGAGTGAGAGGCTTTGGGGATGGTGAGTTTTGTGTGGGATAGAGGGAGAGCATTTGAATTAGTACAGGGGGGAAGGGGGGTAAAGGGCGGCAGAGCGGCCGGTAGCCAGGTCAGCTAGTTGGTAAATCAGGAAGTGATGAGATTTCATAGAATTCCTGCATAGAATTTGGACACTAAAGGCCAATTTACCATTGGCCAATTCACCGAACCTGCACATCTTTAGACTTGATGTGGAGATGCCGGTGTTGGACTGGGGTGGGCATAATAAGAAGCCTTACAACACCAGGTTAAAGTCCAACAGGTTTGTTTCAAATCACTAGTTTTCGGAGCACTGCTCCTTCCGCAGGTTGGTTTTTAACCGGGTGTTGTAAGATTGCTTACTGTCCCCACCTTTAGACTGTTGGAGAAAACCAGAGCACATAGAGGAAACCCAGGCAGACACTGGGATAATGTGCATACTCCACACAGTCAACCAAGGCTGGAATCAAACTCAGGTCCCACATGGTGACACCCTCACCTGTGAAGTGGCTGTGAGGAAGCAGTCTAACCTCTGTGGCACCGTGCTGCCTGTGCTTGGTTGTTCCATGTGCAGTGGACCTGGATCGCACATTGGGCATTATGCCATGCCAGCTCAGTCTCCACACTCCAGATCCTCCTGGACAGCATCTCATCCTTGAATTTCTCGTCAGATGAGGCCTGGTGCACTGGGACAACGGCGCTGAGGACCCGGGTTCGAATCCTGGCCTTGTCACTGTCCGTGTGAAGTTTGCCGATTCTCTCCGCGTCTGTGTGGTTTCATTCCCACAATCCAACAATGTGCTGGTTCGGTGGATTGACCACACTAAATTGTCCCTTAGTTGGAAATTAAAAATAATTGGGTATTCTAAATTTATGAAAACAAAATTAAAACAAGATGAGGCCTGGTGCTCCTTCTCCTCCAGCATGTCGTCCCTCTGCTGCGTGATGTTATGGAGCAGGCAGCAGGCCACCAAGATGCCCTAAACCCTCTGCTGGTTATATTGGAGCACCCCACCTGAGCGTGCAGGTATCAAAAGCACATCTTGAGTCCGCCGATGTACTGCTCTATGACACTCCTGGTTGATGAGTGAGCGTTGTTATAACAAGTCTCCGTCTAGGTCTGGGGCTCTGCACAGGCACCACTAGCCATGACCTCAGCGGGTAAGCCTTGTCACCCAATAGCCAACCTCTCACTGAAGGAGCACCTCAAAGTTGCAGTGAACAGACGAGTGCGCAAGATGTATGCATTGTGCATACTGCCTGGGTATCAGGTGCTGAAGTGCATGATGTGTAGCTGATGGCACACACCACCTGCAAATTCATGGAGTGGAAGCCCTTCCTATTGATGAGGGGCAGCCCTGTTGTACCTGTGCTCGAAGGGCGAAATGCATGCCATCGACCACCCCCTGGACCTGGGGTATGCCAGCGATGATGGCAATCTTACTGCCCTGGTGTCCTGATGTGCCTGGTCCAAGTTGAAGATGACCATAAGACGCAGGAGCAGAAGGAAGCCATTCAGCCCATCAGGTCTGTTCTGCTTGAGATAATTCAATGAGATCATGACTGATCTGATTAGATAATCCATTCCAATTTCCCGTTTTATGCCCATAGTCCTTGATTCCCTTACTGATTGAAAATCTGTCTATCTCAGCCTTGAACACATTTAATGACCCAGCCTTTACAGCCCTCTGCGGTAAGGAATTCTACAGATTCACTAACCACCGAGAGTAGAAATTCCTCCTCATCTCTATCTTAAATGGATGACCTCTTACTCTGAGATTATACCCTCTGGTCCTAGACTCTCTCATATGGGAAACATCCTCTCAGCATCTACCCTGTCAAACCCCCTGAGAATCCCATATATCCCAATAAGGTCGTCTCTCACTCTTCTGAACTCCAATGAGGACAGGCTCAACCTTTCCTCAGAAGAAGATCTCTCCATGCGCGGGATCAACTTTGTGAACCTTCTCTGGACTGCCTCCAATGCCAGTGTCTCTTTCCTTAGATAAGGGAAACAGAACTGTTCACAGGATTCCAGTTGTGGTCTGACTAGCCTTGTTTTGTTTCAACAAGAATTTCCTATTTTTATTATTCCCGTTGAAATAAAGGCCTTCCCAATTACCTGCTGAACTTGCATGCTAGCTTTTTGTGATTTATGCACAAGGACCCCCAAATCCCTGTGTTGCAGCTATCTGCAGGCTTTCTCCAATTAAATCGTTTATTCTTCTTTCCAAAGTGCATAACTTCACATTTTCCTACATTATATTCCATCTGCCAAGTTTTTTGCCCATCCACTTAACCTGTTTATATCCCCCTGTTGCTTCTTTGTGTCTATAATCAATGTTATAATGTAAGAAAAATCAGTCTTCATGATCGTGCTTGGTATTATAACCAGGTGATCTCAAATTGATAATCTGAATAATAGAACAGCATAGGTAAAGCTGTGAAAATGTTTGCAGTGTGTCCACTTACATATATGAGAAATGTCATTAGTAATTGGCCACAAGCCAGGTTGTGATATTCTTTGAGAGGAGCTGAACCTTGTCACTAAATTCACATGGCATCAAGTGGATGGCCATAATAACACACATTGCGAGAAAATATCCCATTCTTCACAGCTAACACTGCCAAAATCTCAAGAGCACATTCTGACAACTTTCCTCGTGATTCAAATTGAATCAACATTGCAATTGTGCGTGCATTATAAAAGGAATGATTGAAGTGTTCTTAGTGTTGAATGATTTCTTGTTCACTGTTATTGTATTTCTGGTTCAGTACAGTTAGTGCAGTGATCTGGAATTGCACTTGCTTGGTTTAGCAAAGTACATTATGTATTTTCCATGTAATAAAGGCAGAGACAAGCATGTCATGTTGCTATAAAATTTGCTGTGAACATTGAGAGACTGGGTGTCAGCAGCTCAGGGTGATGTATTGTTGAGGCAGAGCAACAGGCCACTTTACATTATCCAGATCTGCAAATCGAGATTGAATCAATATTTAGTAACTTGTGTCTGCGTGGGTTTCTTCCGGGTGTTCTGGTTTCCTCCCATACACCAAAGATGTGCAGATTCGGTGGATTGGCCATGACAAATTACCCCTGAGTGTTCAAAGGTTAAATGTGCTTACGGGGAAAAGGTGGGAGATTAGGCTCAGGTAGGATGGTCTTTCGCAGAGTCGGTGTGGACTCGATGGGCCGAATGGTCTCCTCTGTACTTTAGGGATTCTATGAATCTATGGGAAGCTCCATTGTCGATCAGGGCATTACATTTGCATTTTTCCAATTCACTGGATCCTTTCCCCCATTCAGGGAACTTTGGTATTTTATAACCAATGGATCCACGATCTCCCCTGTCACTTCCTTGGAGACCCTAGGAGTTGTGTCATCAGGCTCTGCGTACCTGTCTGACTTTGATCCCAATTGTTTGTTTCGTAATTTTTCCCTGTTGATGATGATTGCTATAAGTTCCTACCTTTCTATTGCCTCTGCATTACCTGTTATTATTGGGATGGTACTAAGTTTTCCCCCCATGAAAACTGAGGAAAAATATTGATGTAACATCTTTCCTATTTCTGTGTTCCCCACTATTAACTCATCTGCCAAGGGACCAACATTCACTTCAGCTACCCTTTTGCTATCCTTTTTTATAATTTGCACTAGTTTTGTTTCATAATTTACCTTTTCTCTTTTAACTACTTTTTTAGTAACCTTTTGTTGATCTTTAAACATTTCCCAACCTTCCAGCCTGCCACTGGCCTTTGCAATATGGTATGCTTTATGGCTTTAAGTTATGTTTTTTTTTAGAAAATATTTTATTGAGGCATTTATAATTTTAACATTTTAACCTTTTAAACAACTGAGAGATCTAACACACACAGAAACCCCACAATAACACACCTAACACCCCCAGCCCTAAACCCTGACTACCCATACATTAGATTCCTTGCCCTTAATCATCACTTCCATGCCTCCCCTTCCCCCCACCCCCGCCCCATCACCGCCCCCCTTGCTGACCGTCAATTTTCCTTGAAGAAGTCGATGAACAGCTGCCACCTCCAAGCAAATCCCTGTAACGCAAATCCCTTAAGGCAAGCTTAATTTTCTCTAGCGTCAGAAATCCTGCCATGTCACTGACCCAAACCCCCGACTTTGGAGGCTCCGAGTCCCTCCATCCCAGCAAAATCCATCTCCGGGCCACCAAGGACGCAAAGGTCAAAACACCGGTCTCTTTCCCCCCATGGGCTTCCGGATCCTCCGACACTCCAAATATTGCCATCTCTGGGCTCTGAGTCACCCTCCCTTCCAGGACCTCTGACATGGCATCAGAAAATCCCTGCCAGAATCCCCTCAGCCTCGGACACACCCAAAACATATGTACATGATTCGCAGGACTTCCCCCACACCGCCCACACCTGTCCTCCACCTCCTCAAAAAGCCTACTCATCCGGACCACAGTCATATGGGTCCTGTGGACCACGTTGAACTGGATCAAGCTATGCCTGGCACACGATCAGGATGCATTGACTCTCCTCAGGGCCTTCTCCCATAACCTGACTTCCAACTCTCCTCCCAGCTCTTCCTCCCACTTCCTCTTCACCTCCCCAATTGGACCCCTTCCCACTCCATCAGTTCCTTATATATTTCCGAGACACTCCCCTCCCCAACCACTGTTTTAGACAACACCTTATCCTGTAGTCCCCTTAGTGGGAGGCGAGGAAAGCTCGGGACCTGGCTCCGGACAAAATCCCACACCTGCAGGTACCGGAACCCATTTACACCCGGTAATTCAAACTCCTCCTCTAGCTCCTCCAGGCTCGGGAAACTCTCCACAATGAAGAGATCCCCAAATCTCTTAATCCCTGCCCGGTGATTGTCACAGATTGGTGACCACACCAACACCTCCAGTCTCATGTGCTGCCTCCATTGCCCCCACACTCTCAGGGCTGCCAGAACCACAGGACTTGTGGAGTACCAAGCCGGCGAGAACGGCAGAGGTGCCGTTAACAGAGCCTTCAGACTCGTGCCCTTGCAAGATGCCGCCTCCACTCTCTCCCACACTGACCCCTCCCCCACTACCAACTTCCTAACCATCGCTGTATGAGCCGCCCAGCAGTAATTAATATATTTTGGAAGGGCCAAGCCCCACTCTCCGTGCCCCCGTTCAAGAAGGACCTTCTTCACCCTCGGGGGCACTCCCGGCCCATATAAAACCCGAAATCGCCGCATTCATCTTCCTAAAAAATGCCTTGGGGATGAAGATTGGAAGACACTGAAATACGAACAGCAATCTTGGGAGGGCTGTCATTTTCACAGACTGTACCCTCCCTGCCAGTGACAGCGGGAGCACATCCCACCTATGGAAGTCCCCTTTCACTTGCTCAATCAGCCTGCCCAAATTTAGTTTATGAAGTTGACCCCAGTCCCTTGTCACTTGATTTCCCAGGTACCTAAAACTCTCTCCCACCACTCTGAACGGCATCTCCCTCGGTCTCCTCTCCTGCCCCCTTGCCTGGATTGCGAAGACCTCACTCTTGCCCATATTCAGCTTATAACCTGAGAACCGACCAAATTCCTCCAGTACCCCCATAATTCCTGCAATTCTCCCCAACGGGTCTATTATATAAAGGAGCAAGTCATCTGCATGGAGCGAGACCCTATGTTCCACCACCCCTCTCACTATCCCCTGCCAAATGTTCAATGCTCTCAGCGCCATTGCCAAAGTCTCTATGGCCAGGGCAAACAGTAATGGGGAGAGTGGACGCTTCGCCACCGGTGCCTGATATAGCAACCGGACCCAATCCACAAATCCCTGCCCAAACCCAAACCTTCCCAGAACATCCCACAAGTAATTCCACTCCACCCGATCAAAGGCCTTTTCTGCATCCATGGCCACCACCACCTTGACCTCGTGCCCTTCCGCAGGCATAATTATTACATTTAGGAGCCGCCTAATGTTGGACGTCAGGTGTCATCCCTTAACAAATGCTGTCTGTTCCTCCCCTATTAACCCTCAGAACACAATCCTCCACGTGTGTGGCCAAGATATTTGCCAGAAATTTTGCATCTACATTTAACAGGGAGATCGGCCTATACGAGCCAAGCTCTCCGGATCCTTAGCCGGCTTCAAAATAAGGGAAATTAATGCCTGCGATAGCGTTGGGGGGAGCACTCCCAGCTCACAAGACTCATTAAAAGCCTTTCCACAAGCGGCCCCAACAGCCCGGAAAACCTTTTATAAATCTCAACCGGAATCTGTCTGGTCCCAGGACTTTACCCGATTGCATCGCCCCCAACCCGTCTATAAACTTCCCAAACCCAATGGGGCTCCCAAATCCTCCACCAACTCCTCATCTATCTCTCACTTTCCCAATCTCTCTCGCCTCCTCCTGTTTCCTCAGATTGTGCGCCAGCATCCTGCTGGCTTTTTCCCCACCCGCCCATACACTGCCCTCTTTACCCTCCTCAGCTGTCCTTCCACCTTACCTGTGCACAGGTGCCCAAATTCCAGCTGCAGTCTTTGACGCTCCTTCAAAAGCCTGTCATCCGTAGACTCCGCGTATCTCCTGTCCACCTGTAATATTTCGCCTACCAATCTGTCCCACTCCGCCCGCTCAGCCTTCTCCTAATGGGCCCAAATTGAGATGAATTCCCCCCCTAATAACTGCCTTCAGTGACTCCCAAACCACCCCCGCCGAAACCTCACCCATTTCATTGATCCCTATATATTCCCGAATGGCCTCCCTGGGCCACTGACATACCTCCTCCTCCGCTAACAGCTCCACATCCAACCTCCATTGCGGGCGCTGGGACGTTCCCTCGCTAACTTGCAAGTCCACCCAGTGCGGGGCGTGGTCTGACACTATTGCTGAATATTCAGCATCTACCACCTCAGCCAGCAGCGTTTTGTCCATCACAAAGAAGTCTATCCGGGAATACACCTTATGCATATGCGAGTAGAATGAAAACTCCTTACTCCTCGGCCTCCCAAATCTCCACAGATCGATCCCCCCATGCGCTCCATGAACCCCCAGAGCTCCCTTGCCATAGCTGATACCTTCCCAGACCTAGAACTAGTGGGGGCATTGAATGCACTGCCTGTGTAAGTCGTTGAGTCGGAAACATTAGGGACCTTCAAGCAGCTATTGGATAGGTACATGGATTACGGTAGAATGATATAGTGTAGATTAATTTGTTCCTAAGGGCAGCACGGTAGCATTGTGGAGAGCACAATTGCTTCACAGCTCCAGGGTCCCAGGCTCGATTCCCCACTGGGTCACTGTCTGTGCGGAGTCTGCACATCCTCCCCGTGTGTGCGTGGGTTTCCTCCGGGTGCTCCGGTTTCCTCCCACAGTCCAAAGATGTGCAGGTTAGGTGGATTAGCCATGATAAATTGCCCTTAATGTCCAAATTTGCCCTTAGTGTTGGGTGGAGGTGTTGACCTTGGGTGGGGTGCGCTTTCCAGGGGCCGGTGCGGACTCGGTGGGCTGAGTGGCCTTCTTCTGCACTGTGGATTCTATGATAATCGATGATTAATCTAGAACAATGGTTCGGCACAACATCGTGGGCCGAAGGGCCTGTTCTGTGCTGTATATTTTTTTTAAATTAAAAAAAAGAACTCAAACGGTCTAGTCTTGGATCCAGGACCGTGTTGAAATCTCCCTCCATAATCAGCCAAGGTAAATCTAGCTCTGGGATCTTCCCCAGTACCTGTCTCACAAACTCAACATCATCCCAGTTTGGGGCATATATATTTACTAATAACATGGCCATTCCCTCCAGCTTCCCACTACCCATAACATATCTAACCCCCGGGTCTGCTTCTATATTCCCCACCTCGAATGCCACTCGCTTATTAACCAAGATCGCCACCGCCCTCGTTTTAAAGTCTAACCCCAAATGAAACACCTGTCCAACCCATCCCTTCCTTAACCTAATCTGATCCCCCACTTTCAGGTGTGTGTCCTGCAACATGGCAACGTCTGCCTTCAGTTGCCTCAAGTGCGCGAACACACGGGCCCTTTTGACTGTCCCATTCAGTCCCCAAACATTCCACGTGACCAGACTGGTTGGAGGGCACGCTGTGCCCCTCCCCTGCCGATCAACCATAACCTCTCCTAGGCCAGTCTGCGGCCCATGTCACGCACGTCCCCTGGCCCGCCCTAGGGCAACTACCGTCAGCAACCCTCCTCCTCCTCCACTTTGAAAGTCCCCTCCCCGTCAGCAGTATAATCCCCCTCCCATCCCTCCCACACATTGATATTCAGCTCACACCCCCACTTTGCTTCCGTGAACTAGCCCAGCTAGCCTGGCAGCCCCCACCCATGGCACCTAGCATCCTACCACCCCCCACTGATTCCCCTCCCCCGCTCATAGTGCAAACAGTCAAAACAAAGGCAAGAATTAAAAACAAACAAACAATCCCTCCCAAGACATGAACACAGAGACCCACTCCTTATCCCTTACCAAAGTACTACAAACCGACCTAACCCCAAACAGAACAAGAGAACAGAAAAAACAAAAGGAATCCAAACAGCATAAACCAAAAGTTTTTCAAAACATGGTTAAGTTCTCAATCAAAGTTCAAGGTCCACCTTCTCCTGCCAGTCCACTCTCCTTCATAAATTCCGCTGCCTCCTCCGCCGAGCCAAAGTACAACTCACGGCCCCCATAGGTCACCCATAGGCGAGCCGGGTACAGTAGTCCAAACTTTACACCCTTCTTGTACAGGGCCGACTTGACCCTATTAAAACTCGCCCTCCTATGCGCGAGCTCTGCTCCCAGGTTTTGGTACACCCGAATCTCAACGTCTTCCCAAGTGCATCGCCTCATTTGCCTGGCCCACCTCATGATGCGTTCCTTGTCCAGGAACGAATGCAATTGTACCACCATCGCCCTCAGCGGCTCAACCCCTGGGGCTTGCACATCAGTGCCCTGTGAGCCCAATCCACCTCCAACGGCCAGTCAAACACACCTTCCCCGAGCAGCTTCTCCAGCATCTTTCCAATATACGCATCTGCATCCGATCCTTTGATTCTCTCCGGCAGACCCACGTTTTGATGTTCTGCCTTCGAGAATGGTTCTCCAGGTCCTCCACTTTCTCCAGCAGTCGCTTCCGCTGGTCACGCATCAGCCCAATTTCTGCTGCCATTGAGGTGGACTGTTCCTCCTGCTCCCTCGCCTACTCCTTCAACCTCTGGATCGCCTGTTCCTGGGCTGCCAGTCCCGTCTCCACGCAGTCAACCACCGCCTTGATCGAGTCCACCGCCCGGGCCAGGTCCTCCACATTTTCCTTCCGCTGTTGGGTGAACTTCTCATTTAGGAATCTCATCAACTGGTCGATCGACGACTGACCCGACGGGGCCAAACCCTGCCAGTCCACCATCTCCGCGTGTATTATCCGCACCACACTTGCCTCAGCCAACTGGTTCGCTTTTTTCCGGGCACTTCTGGACCGCAGCTCCATAATCTAGGGGTCACTCTCTTCCGCTCTCACTTCTGTACCTTTTTTTTCCCCACAAAATTCCTGCGACAAACCAGCGTAAAGGCCACAAAACGACTACCATGAGCAGGAGCTGCCAAATATGTGACCACTTACTCCATGGCCGTCACCGGAAGTCCGGCTTTATGTTATCTTTAACTTCCTTGCTTAGACATTCATGTTTTACCCCCTCTTATAATCTTTCTTCCTCTCTGGAATTTATTTTAGTTAGGAGGAATTGAATATCTCCTTAAACAACTGCTCATCAACTGTCCTATCTTTCAGTCTTCTTGCCCAGTCAACTATAATAACAATAATAATTGTTTCTTGTCACAAGTAGGCTTCAATGAAGTTACTGAAAATGAAAATGAAAATTGCTTATTGTCACAAGTAGGCTTCAATGAAGTTACTGTGAAAAGCCCCTAGTCGCCACATTCCAGCGCTTGTTCGGGGAGGCTGTTACGGGAATTGAACCGTGCTGCTGGCCTGCCTTGGTCTGCATTCAAAGCCAGCGATTTAGCCCTGTGCTAAACAGCCCCATACTGTGAAAAACCCTGAGTCGCCACATTCCAGCGCCTGTTCGGGGAGGCTAGTACAGGAATTGAACCCGCGCTGCTGGCATTATTCTGCATTGCAAGCCAGCTATCTAGCCCACTGTGCTAAATCTGCCCCTAGGGGCTAAATATGTACTCATTACCTTCGTATAACTCTAGAATGTTACAGTACGAAGTCTTACAACACCAGGTTAAAGTCCAACAGGTTTGTTTCGATGTCACTAGCTTTCGGAGCGCTGCTCCTTCCTCAGGTGAATCACCTGAGGAAGGAGTAGCGCTCCGAAAGCTAGTGACATCGAAACAAACCTGTTGGACTTTAACCTGGTGTTGTAAGACTTCGTACTGTGCTCACCCCAGTCCAACGCCGGCATCTCCGCATCTAGAATGTTAGTGTGGGATTCCAGGGGCTGGATTCTCCGACCCCCCGCCGAGTCGGAGAATCGGCGGAGGCTGGCGTGAATCCCGCCCCCGCCGGTTGCCGAATTCTCCGGCACCGGATATTCGGCGGGGGCGGGAATCGCGCCGCACTGGTTGGCGGCCCCCCCCACCCCCCGGCGATTCTGACTGGAGACCTGAGGCTAACCTGACCAGACTATCTTACTATCACAAGGTGTATGTTCTCGTTGCTGCTCTTGGGCTCTGACTGTCTCAGAGGCTGGATCCCAAGGGAGCGGGAAAACTAGTGCCCCTGTCTTTATAGGATCGTGTCCTGTCTGGTGATTGGCTGCTGTGTTCTGTGTGTTCACTGGTCATCCTGTGTGTCAATCACTGCCTGTCTGTGCACCATCATATACCTGTGTGTATATTATGACATTGATTTCAGGAATAAACTACCTTTGTTGGAATTCTTGATGTTGGTGATTTAGTGAATCCAAATTTCTACACAGGGCGATAATGGAGAAGCCTGAGACCTCGGCTGTCCACAGGTTCTGCTGATATGCTGAGTATTTCTAATATTTTATGTTTATATCCATTTAGGCTGTTCGCTATAATGTATCTTGTCCGACTCATTAAATCTGTTTCCATGACCAATGTACACTGTACTCAGCCTACTCATGTACGCATTAGCCTATGACAAACATGACCAGGTAATGTCTACTCCAGCATCCATCTTTCCCATCAAACCAAATCAAGTTCAATCCACCCTATAATGGATTGCTCCTCATTTATGCAATAATTCATATAATCTGGACGTCATTTACATAATCTCCTGAAGGAAATCTGTTGTTGCAGTTAATTAAACAAAATTCAAAATACACCTTGATTATTCAATCCTCACCAGTTGCTTTACATTGTGGAATGTCCATCATCCCAACAACATGAAAGTGAATGTGGTTTACATCATCAATTGACCAACCCTGCCTCTACATCAGTTGATTCAGAAATCAGGATATATCTGCAACATAACACACTATTTGCAAAAGAGCCAAGTACAATAATATTCCAAGTTATTTGAACAGTCAACTCCCATCGTTCGTGGAGTTCTGTTCCCTCGAATTCTCGCAAAGCGTGAAATCGCAATCGGTGAACTTGCACATACGTAGAGATGGTGCAAGTGCAATGCACACTTTCTTAATGGGAAAGATATGTGGTGGGTTTCTCTGTCTTGCCAGCCCCGTTTTCCAGCACGATGCACCCCCACCGGCAGCGCGATCCTCCCTTCCGGCAACCGGCCAATGGGGTTTCCCATTGTGGCCATCCCACACCGTCGGGAAACCCATGGGTGTGAGGGTGCTGCTGGCGGAGTGGAAGATCCCGCCAATGGAGAATTCCGGCCAATGACGAAATTGGGAAACGCGATTGGGCGGAGAATCGGTACTGGCACCAAAATCGTGGTCAGCAGCAGTTTCATGCCAAATCGCAATTCTTGATCTCCTTGACAGCGGAGTCAATGCATTCCAGTAAATGCCATTGGCATAACATTAGTGGGCCTGACCCGGTATTCTCCGGGGCCTCCGTGAGTCTTCGCCTCCGATGGGCTGAGTTCCTGACAGCGAGGTTCACTTGTGCTTTTAAAAATCATTAAACCGGCGTTGTGGCTGATGATTGAGAGAGAGGAGGTAGGACACGGAGAAGCACGACCATGGGCTGCCAGGCCGGATACTGACTAGGCTGGCTGAGGTGGGTTGGGGGGACGACGATAAGGGAACGGGCCATGTGGCCAGGGTGACATTCTATAGGACTGGTGCAGTGCCAGGCACAGACCGCCATTCTACGGCCAAGGCAGCCATCTTGCTGTACACCCTACTGACCAACTGCCTTGGCCCCTTGTTCTACAAAGTGACATTGGCCTTATGGGTGCTCCCACCCCGCCACTCCCCGCACCCCACCCTCCGTCATACCACCTCCCCCAACCTGCTGTCACCCACCATAGGGGAATCAGGCATCCTGCCCAGGACAAAGCCTACTGCAGTCCTTATGGGGGCGCTGGAGGGGGGCCTCAGAGCATACCCCTGGCAAGGGCAGCGCCAGCTGACGGTACCTCTGACAGCAGGGATGGGCGCCAGGGCCAGAGGGCCCAACGGTACCGGGCAGGAGGGGGGGAGAACATGTGGAGACAGGGTACGGAGTGCCAACTGGGGCCACTGTGTAGCCCACTGGACCTAGTTGGGTACTGGGGGTACACACCATACTAAAATGTTGGTCTTTTACCCTCTGCAGACAATGGATATTGGAATACAACCCGCAATAGTGGCTTTCCTCCTAGTCACCGCAGCCCTGGGGGTTGCACTGATGTTGTGAGATGCGAGATGTGGCAGGTCCGGGAGGCTTCCAGCGTCCCGGATGGCTTCATCTGCAGAAAGTACACCCAACTAGAGCTCCTCACAGACCGCATGGTTCGGTTGGAGCAGCAGTTGGATGCACTTAGGAGCATGCAGGTGGCGGAAAGCGTCACAGATAGCAGTTATATAAACGTGGTCACACCCAAGGTGCACGCAGAGAAATGGGTGACCACCAGAAGGGGCAGGCAGTCAGTGCAAGAATCCCCTTTGGTTGTCCTCCTCTCGAACAGGTATACCCCTTTGGGTACTGTCGGGGGGGATAGCCTATCAGTTGAAAACAGCAGCAGCCAGAGCAGTGGCACCACGGCTGGCTCTGGTGTTCAGCAGGGAGGGTCAAAGCGCAGAAGAGCAATAGTCAGAGGGGACTCTATCGTCAGGGGCACAGACAGGCGCTTCTGTGGATGTGGAAGAGACTCCAGGATGGTATGTTGCCTCCCTGGTGCCAGGGTCCAGGGTGTCTCCGAACGGGTAGCGGGCATCCTGAAGGGGGAGGGCAAACAGGCAGAGGTTGTTGTACATATTGGTACTAACGACATAGGCAGGAAGGGGCATGAGGTCCTGCAGCAGGAGTTCAGGGAGCTAGGCAGAAAGTTAAAAGACAGGACCTCTAGGGTTGTAATCTCGGGATTACTCCCTGTGCCAGGTGCCAGTGAGGCTAGAAATAGGAAGATAGAGCAGCTAAACACGTGGCTAAACAGCTGGTCTAGGAGGGAGGGTTTCCGTTATCTGGACCACTGGGAGCTTTTCCGGGGCAGGTGTGACCTGTATAAAAAGGACGGGTTGCATCTAAACTGGAGAGGCATAAATATCCTGGCCGCGATGTTTGCTAGTGTCACACGGGAGAGTTTAAACTAGTATGGCAGGGGGGTGGGTACCGGAGCAATAGGTCAGAAGGTGAGAGCATTGAGGGAGAACTAGGGAATAGGGCCAGTATGGCTCTGAGGAAGAGCAGACAGGGAGATGTTGCTGAAAACAGCGGATCTGTTGGCCTGAAGTGCATATGTTAGAATGCAAGAAGTATTACGGGTAAGGCAAATGAACTTAGAGCTTGGATTAGTACTTGGAACCATGATGTTGTTGCCATTGCAGAGACCTGATTGAGGGAAGGACAGGATTGGCAGCTCAACGTTCCAGGATTTAGAAGTTTCAGGCCAGATAGAGGGGGATGTAAAATGGGTGGCGGATTTGCGCTACTGGTGAGGGAGAATATCACAGCTGTACTACGGGAGGACACCTCAGAGGGCGGCGAGGCTATATGGGTAGAGACCAGGAATAAGAAGGGTGCAGTCACAATGTTGGGGGTTTACTACAGGCCTCCCACCAGCCAGCGGGAGATAGAGGAGCAGATAGATAGACAGATTTTGGAAAGGAGTAAAAGCAACAGGGTTGTTGTGATGGGAGACTTCAACTTTCCCAATATTGACTGGGACACACTTAGTGCTAGGGACGTGGACGGGGCAGAGTTTGTAAGGAGCATCCAGGAGGGCTTCTTAAAACAATATGTAGACAGTCCAACTAGGGAAGGGGCTGTACTGGACCTGGTATTGGGGAATGAGCCCGGCCAGGTGGTAGAAGTTTCAGTAGGGGAGCATTTCGGGAACAGTGACCACAATTCAGTAAGTTTTAAAGTGCTGGTGGACAAGGAGAAGAGTGGTCCTAGGGTGAATGTGATAAATTGGGGGAAGGCTAATTATAACAATATTAGGTGAGAACTGAGGAATCTAGATTTGGGGCGGATGTTTGAGGGTAAATCAACATCTGATATGTGGGAGGCTTTCAAATGTCATTTGAAAGGAATTCAAGACCGGCATGTTCCTGTGCGGAAGAAGGATAAATACAGCAAATTTCGGGAACCTTGGATAACGAGAGATATTGTAGGCCTCGTCAAAAAGAAAAAGGAGGCATTTGTCAGGGCTAGAAGGCTGGGAACAGATGAAGCCTGTATGGAATATTAGAAAAGTAGGAAGGAACTTAAGCAAGGACCCAGGAGGACTAGAAGAGGGCACGAAAAGTCATTGGCAAATAGGGTTAAGGAAAATCCCAAGGCTTTTTACACGTACATAAAAAGCAAGAGGGTAGCCAGGGAAAGGATTGGCCCAATGAAGGATAGGCAAGGGAATCTATGTGTGGAGCCAGAGGAAATGGGCGCGGTACTAAATGAATACTTTGCATCAGTATTCACCAAAGAGAAGGAATTGGTGGATGTTGAGTCTGGAGAAGGGTGTGTAGATAGCCTGGGTCACATTGAGATCCAAAAGGACGAGGTGTTGGGTGTCTTGAAAAATATTAAGGTAGCTAAGTCCACAGGGCCGGATGGGATCTACCCCAGAATACTGAAGGAGGCTAGAGAGGAAATTGCTGAGGCCTTGACAGAAATCTTTGGATCCTCACTGTCTTCAGGTGATGTCCTGGAGGACTGGAGAATAGCCAATGTTGTTCCTTTGTTTAAGAAGGGTAGCAAGGATAATCCAGGGAACTACAGGCCGATGAGCCTTACGCCAGTGGTAGGAAAATTACTGGAGAGAATTCTTCGAGACAGGATCTACTCTCATTTGGTAGCAAATGGACGTATTAGTGAGAGGCAGCATGGTTTTGTGAAGGGGAGGTCGTGTCTCACAGACTTGATCGAGTTTTTCCGAAGAGGTTGCAAAGATTATTGATGCAGGTAGGGCAGTGGATGTTGTCGAAAGGACTTCAGTAAGGCCTTTGACAATGTCCTCATGGTAGACTGGTACAAAAGGTGAAGTCACATGGGATCAGGCGTGAGCTGGAAAGGTGGATACTGAACTGGCTAGGTCATAGAAGGCAGAGAGTAGCAATGGAAGGGTGCTTTTGTAATTGGAGAGCTGTGGCTAGTGGTGTTCCGCAGGGATCAATGCTGGGATCTTTGCTGTTCGTTGTATATATAAATGATTTGGAGGAAAATGTAACTGGTCTGATTAGTAAGATTGTAGACGACACAAAGGTTGGTGGAATTGTGGATAGCGATAAGGACTGTCAGAGGATACAGCAGGATTTAGATCGTTTGGAGACTTGGGCGGAGAGATGGCAGATGGAGTTTAATCCGGACAAATGTGAGGTAATGCATTTTGGAAGGTCAAATGCAGGTGGGGAATATACAGTGAATGGTAGAACCCTCAAGAGTATTCAAAGTCAGAGAGATCTAGGTGTACAGGTCCACAGGTCACTGAAAGGGGCAACACAGGTGGAGAAGGTAGTCAAGAAGGCATACGGCATGCTTGCCTTCATTGGCCGGGGCATTGAGTATAAGAATTGGCAAGTCATGTTGCAGCTGTATAGAACCTTAGTTAGGCCACACTTGGAGTAGAGTGTTCAATTCTGGTCGACATACTACCAGAAGGATGTGGAGGCTTTAGAGAGGGTGCAGAAGAGATTTACCAGGATGTTGCCTGCTATGTAGGGCATTAGCTATGAGGAGCGGTTGAATAAATTTGGTTTGTTCTCACTGGAACGACAGAGGTTGAGGGGCGACTTGATAGAGGTATACAAAATTATGAGTGGCATAGACAGAGTGGATAGTCAGAGACTTTTCCCCAGGGTAGAGGGGTCAATTACTAGGGGCATAGGTTTAAGGTGCGAGGGGCAAGGTTTAGAGGAGATGTACGAGGCAAGTTTTTTACACAGAGGGTAGTGGGTGCCTGGAACTCGCTGCCGGAGGAGGTGGTGGAAGCAGGGACGATAGTGACGTTTAAGGGGCATCTTGACAAATACATGAATAGGATGGGAATAGAGGGATACGGACCCAGGAAGTGTCGAAGATTTTAGTTTAGACGGGCAGCATGGTCGGCACGGGCTTGGAGGGCCGAAAGGCCTGTTCCTGTGCTGTACATTTCTTTGTTCCTTGTTCTTTGTTTGTTTGTACGAGCTGGAGGTGCTTGAGGTGGAGGAAGCTGCAGCAGCGAAGTGTGCCCCAGAGGAACAGGAGGCAGCCGCTGAGGATGGAGAGCTAGCCTCCCAACAGGCCGAGGAGGAAGAGAGGGAGGAGATGCAAAGGAGGTGCCGCATGAGGCCTCGTGTGTACCGGCAGCACTTGTCATTCGGGGACCTGTAGGATTGGACATGCCGTCCAAGACTCCAGCTGAGCAGAGGGACAGTGCGACATATCTGCCAAACCATGGCATACCAGTCACCGTGAGGGAATGGGGAAGGACACTCTCCTGGTGTTCGTCAAGGTGATGGTCGCCATGAACCTTTACTCCCGGGGTCCGTTCAGGCGCCGAGTGGGACCTATCCATGATCTCACAGAACTCAGTGCAGAGGTGTATCCGCACCGTCACGGAGGTCCCAAATGCCCAGGCAGCACAATACAGCCATTTCAATGTGGATCAAGCCAAGCAGGATGCCCAGGCAGCGGGATTCGCCACCATCGCCAAGATGCTCCACATCCAGGGGGTGATCGACAGGATACATATCGCCATTTGAACACCTGCAGCTGATAGGCCGATCTTCACAAGCCGAACGGGATTCCACTTGTTGAACATGCAGCTGGTGTGTGACCATCAGCTGTGCATCATGCATGTCTGTGCCAATACCCAGGAAGTGTGCACGACACCTTCATCCTAGATGGTTCCTGGCTTCTTTCAGACGCACTCCTGGTGGGCGGGTGTTGGCTCCTGGGCGACCGGGGTTACCCACTGTGATCATGGCTGATGATGCCTATTCGGGGACCACAGACTGATGTAGAGACCTGCTACAGCGAAGCCCATGCAATGGCCAGGGACATGATTGAGCAGTGCTTCGGCATCTTGAAGATGCGGTTCACGTGCCTGGACCGCTCAGGTGGGGCCCTCCAGTATTGCGCGAGGAGAGTATCCCAAATCGTGGTGGCCTGCTGCGTCCTCCACAACATCGCGCAGCAGAGGGGCAATGTGCTGGAGGAGGAGGATGAATGGCAAGCCTCATCCGACGAGGAGTATGCGGGGAGGGCGAGGATTGGCGGGACATGGGGCCTCAGCAGGCACGGTAGGCCGCACAACATGTGCGCCAGGTCCGATGGGCACGAGACGCTCTGATCGCCTACAGGTTTAGTGACTAGTGAGGGGGGAGGGCAGGAGACTGGCCTGGGGCATGGACACCGCATACTACCGCCACCACCCCATTTTCCCCCACCACATCCCTGTCTGCAACGCCATCTATGATACACACCTGTGGGTCCAGGGTTTGCAGTAACAGAGGATATGGTCCAAGGATGGAGGATGATGACCACCCACTCTGGGATGAGCTCTGGTGCTCCACAATGTCTGACTCCTACCCAGGATAGCACCTTCCACCGTCCAGCTGGGTGATCCCTGCATGCGAGCTGACCATTCCATCACTTGGTTCCATCGATCCCTTAGGGTGATGGTGGTGGTGATGGTGAAGTGGGGGGAGGGGGTTGGAGGTGGAACACCCGAGCAGTGAGTGCTGGGTGAACTGCAGTCACTGGGCACCCCAACATCCACCGAGCACCCACCCCCCTAACTCTGCGACCATCAGACCAGCCCACCCCTCACACTCTTCTGACAGAGCACCGGGCAGTTGTAACGTTGTGCAGATGTGTTTAATGTGAACAAACCTGTACAACTTTATGCCCTAGCCCCTAATGCTAAACTGTACCAGGCACCCGTGCCAATTGAACTGATGTCTCCTTTTCTGGCCTGACGGTCCTGAACGCTGCGTCTATATGGATCCCCAGGTGGTACAGCAGGAGTGGAGGCAGCCCGCTGATATTCCTGCCCTGTGACCTGGGTCGGCTTTGGCGACCATCTTCCGGGGCAACCAGGCCTGGATAGGCTACCCCATGGGACGTGGGTGCGAGCGGAGCGATGCCCGGAGGCTCACCCAACATCTGCCGCTGCCAGTCCTGGAGGCCCGCTGTCATCACAGCCCGGGTCTCCATGTTCACAGCCATGGAGCACAGGGAGTGGACCATCTCTGTCTGGGACTGCGCCACATCACCCAGTGCACCATCTCCCTCTGGGTCTGTGCCATGTTGGCCAGTGCCTGGGCAATGCCACCGATGCTCTCAATAATGGCCTGCTGTGACTGGGCCAAAGCGCCGTTGCAATACCCAGCTGGCTCAGGGACATGGCTGCCTGTGAGAGAGTAGTCCTGCCCTGGGCCTAGGCCACCACCTGCACAGATTTCCCCAGGCCTTGGACACCTTGACCATGACCAAGACCTTCACCCCAAGACCTCCACCGTGGACGCCACCTGTGCGGTGTTGGCCTGGGTGGCTCGAATGGCCAGCACCACCTCCTGCTCCTGCACATGGTTGGACTCCTCCAACTGCACCTGCAGGTGCTGGATGTTTGCGGACAACCCTTCATGTAGTCCCTGGCTCTGCGACTGCATTTTCACAGTCGATGACCGTCTGTTCCAGAAACCCGAAACCCATGTTTTTGGCAGCTAGTCCCTGGGATCGGGCCACCCTATGACCGTTTGCCCCCTTGGGGGTCCCTACCTCCATCTGTTGCACTGATGCACATGTGTGGTGCAGACCAGATAGTGCCCCAGGAGACTCTTCACTAACATGGCCAACCGAGGTGAGTGTCTCTGGGCAGCACAGTAGCACAAGTGGAGTCAGCACGGTAGCACAAGTGGATAGCACTGTGGCTTCACAGCGCCAGGGTCCCAGGTTCGATTCCCCGCTGGGCTACTGTGTGTGCGGAGTCTGCACGTTCTTCCCTTGTGCTCCGGTTTCCTCCCACAGTCCAAAGACGTGCAGGTTAGGTGGATTGGCCATGATCAATTGCCCTTAGTGTCTAAAAAGGTTAGGAGGGGTTATTGGGTTGTGGGGATAGGGTGGAAGTGAGGGCTTAAGTGGGTCGGTGCAGACTCGATGGGCCGAATGGCCTCCTTCTGCACTCTATGTTCTATGTTCTACGATGGTGGAGGGTGTTGGAGACAGCTGTGTCTTCCCCGGACCCGAGCTCCAGGGGATCACAGGAAGCGGGTTGATGGCTCCCGTCCATGTCGGTGTCATCGTCGGCGCGCTCAACACCTGGGGATGTGGTTGTGAACGGGGTCAGGGGTGGGGGACACCAGAAGGGCCTGCCTCATCACCAGCGGCTCCTGCAAAGCACAAGACAAGGTGCATGATTGCATCGCAGGCCAGTGGGGAGGGGGTGTGGTGGTGAGGTGAGGGAGTGAGGTGGTGGTGGGTGTGGGGGTGGTGTGGGTACGGAGGTGGCGACGGGGGGGGGGGGGGTGGCTGCGTGAGACACATGCCATGGGCAATCACAACTCAGCGGGGTCTCGTTTCTTTGCCTGATGCCGAACTCTGCCCCGAAGACTGCCCTTTCTTCGGATCCTCCGATCATGTCCAGCGTCCTCTGCTTTGCTTTGGTGAGGGTATGCAGGTCCGGCGGTCCCCCTCCAGTCTTCTCCCTCTCTCGGCGGTTGTGTGCGGACTTCTCCTTGGGGAGGGGGGGATACAGAAAATGCACTGTCTTAGACAATCTAGCGCATGGAGACCATGGAGTGGGTAGCTGGTGGCATCAGTGGCCAGGGCCATGGGTGCTGGTGTGTGGTGCAGGGTGGGGTTTTGGCTGCCCTCCGGGGAGGGGGTGTTACGGGTGCGTGGGATGGGGGTTGCTGCTCGGGGATTGGTGCTGCCTACTCACCCTGGCCACTCTGAGTGGGTCGTGCAGTTTTTTCTGCACCGCTGGCCGGTCCTCGCGGTAATGCCCATGGTGCTGCTGACCTCTGTCACCTGCTCCCAAGCCCGGCAAACCCTGGGATACAGGGTTGCCCGCCTCCCCTCCATGGCATCCAGCAAGGTCTCCAGTTCAGAACTGGTAAATCTTGGTGCAGCTTGTCTTGCTGCCATCTTGTTGGCTGGGATGAGTATACGCGGGGTGTATATGCCGTTGCAGCTGGTCAGCCTTCTGAGTGTCAATCCCAGATCCGGCAAATCAGACACCGTTTTTCACTCATGCTCCAAGTGGTGCCAGTTCCATCCCCTTAATGGTCGATGAATTGGCCCAGGTGCGGCCCGTGTTTTGCTGTCGCAGAAGTCCACTGATCTTGCCCCGCCATCAACACTTTGTCTCAGGAACGGAGAATCCGGCCCATTTTGCGAAACTGAACTAATCGGGTAATGGGATTTGAGTGGGGTAAGGATGATGTAATTAATGAACTGAAGCAGTCAGAGTTTGAGTCAGTTTAGATTTGGCTGTGAACAGAACAGCAGCTTCTGGAAAGTGTTGTGAAGTTAAACAGTGGTTTAACACAGACAAGAATCTTTAGGCTGTTTCCTGAATAATCTCTCTCCAAGACATTTCGATAGAGGAAGTGTTCCTGAGCAAGGTGGGTTGTGGACTGGCACAGAGCACCATTGCCGCAGCCTGCAAGGCAGCCACACGGCTGCGATCACCATTGACTGCCCACTGTGAACTTAGGGCCACAGGTCGTATAGGTGCCCCCCCCACGCCACCCCCCTCGGTGCCCTCTGGCCCCAGCTGACCCATCAGCAGGATGGGCATGCTCCAGTGTAACCAGTGCCACCTTTTTGGCTGGGATGAGTGTGTGCAGGGAGTGTAATGTCTATATGCTGCTGCAACTTGTCAGCCTCCTGAGTTTCAATCACGGACCCAGCGAATCCCGCACTGTTTCTCATTAGAATCGATTTGTTCCACATGACGCTGGTGCTAGCCCCTCAACAATCACTGAATCACTCCAAAGGGCAGCGTGGTGGCGCAGTGGTTAGCACTGCTGCCTCACAGCGCCGAGGTCCCAGGTTCGATCCTAGCTCTGGGTCACTGTCCGTGTGGAGTTTGCACATTCTCGCCGTGTTTCTATGAAAATATATTTGAATTGCTCCAGGAGCAGTGCCAGTTCTGCTGTCGTGGAAGTCCACAAAACCTGCGCTGGCGTCAATACTTAGTCTCAAGAACAGAGAATCCCGTCGCCCATCTTTGGAAACAATCTAGCGAACCTCGTCTGAACAGTCTCGAATGCCACTGCATCTTTCCTCACATAAGGAGACAAAAACTCTGCACAATACTCAAGGCATACTCCAACTCGTTGAAGTGCAGAATAAATGGCTGACACCTCCAGAATCTCTCAATTGCCGCCCTCGCGGCTATGTTATTCTCTAATTCTGAATAACGACTGTAGACTGTAATTCCAAAGGGTTTGTTCTGCTTCCAGAGCTCAACTAGATGTAAAACAGTCAAGAACTATCACCAGTGAAACTAAGGTAAACTGCCTATGCTAAGCTATCCCTGTGTGCTGCTGCTCGCTAGCTCTGTGCTTCTCCCAGAGGCGGATCCTGCCTTGGGCTCGACCCTTTATACCCGTCTCTGATGCTCCCTCTCGTGATGCTGTGGCTGTCACATCTGTGCTGCAGTCCCTGGTGTATGTGCAGATGTATATACAGATGTACAGATCACTACATCCCCCCCCCCCTTTTTGACTCGATATGTTTTCTAGACTGGCCTCAAGAAAACTGTACAAAACAAGTGGTGAGAAAAAGCAAAGCTGCACACTGCGAAAATGATAAAGTAATACAGAAACAATTAACAGTGTTATGAGTCAATCGTGAGAAATGTTCATATTTGTCTTGTGGATGTGTTGAAATGTCGTTACAAATCTAGCCGGTCGGGTGCCTTACGGCTTCTGCTGGAGCATCTTAACGGTGGTGGTGGGGATGACGGTTTGACGTCATCAAGAGTACTGTCTGGCGTTGTGTGGTGAGGAACGTCCTGTGGACTAATGGACTTGATCAAGTCCAGTGTGGGAAACACCGGCGTTGTAGGCCGAAGCATTAACAGATCCCGGCGGTTACGGCGAAAAAGTACTCCCGCCAACGATTTGACAATGTAGGACCGCGGTGCCACCTGTCTGATCACCGTGGCTGGCTCAGACCATCCGCCTTCTGGGTCCCTGATCCTGACGATGTCGCCCATGTTCAGGGGCTTGAGTGGGATCACATGTCGATCGTAGTATTGTTTTTGTTTGGACTGTAGTACCCGCATAGTACCAGAGCGTTATCGGGAGGGTTGTCCGGGTGTCCCTGCCGAAGAGCATCTGCACTGGCGACAGTCCTGAGCTCAATAGGGTTGCTCGGTAGGACAACAGCGCTAGGTTGATGTCCGAGCGTGAATCTGTTGCCTTGCTAATAAGCTATTTAGCAATGTGGACACCCTTTCCACTTTCCCATTTGACTGTGGGTAGCGCGGACTGGATGTTACATGCCGAAAGCTGTAGCGGTCTGAGAACTCTTTCCATTCCCAGCTCGCGAAACATTATCTGACATCACCACACGCGGGATTCCATGTCGCGCGAATGTCTCCTGGCACGCCTTGATGACAGATGAAGACGTGAGATCATGGCGTTTCAGTACCTCCGGATAGTTTGAGTAATAGTCCATGATCAAGACGTAATCACGCCCTGCGGCATGAAATAGGTCAATGCCCACTTTTGTCCACGGCGCCATTGTGAGTTTGTGTTGCTGCAGTGGTTCTTTACACTGTGCGGGTTGAGGTCTTTGACAGGTGTCACATGTCATGACCATGTCCGTTATGTCTTGATTCATGCCGGGCCAGTACACAGCCTGTCGTGCTCGCCTTTTGCATTTCTCAATTCCTAGGTGGCCTTCATGAATCTTACGAAGCATCTCGGCGCGGAGTGTGGCCGGAATCACAATCTGCGCATTGCTTAGCAGCAGGCCGTCAACTTCAATCAGTTCTGACTTGACATTCTGAAATTGTGGACATTGTCCCCTTGTCCAACCGTGCTGGAGTAGGTGCAGCCCCCTCCGTAAGGTCCCCTGTCGGATTAGGCAAAGCTTCTCATCCGAAGCAGGCAAATTCTCCATGCATAACTGTGTTTGGGCCTCGATTACTCTTATAGCGGCTGATGGTGCATTGTCAGTGCCAATTGATCGGGACAGTGCGTCGGCAATGGTAAGATCTCTTCCCGGAGTGTATACTAGGGTGAAATCATACCTTCGCAGCTTCATCATGCTGCGCTGCAGACGAGGTGTCATGTCATTTAGATCCTTGTCTATGATATGGACCAGCGGTCTGTGGTCGGTTTCCACTATGAACGTGGGCAGGCCGTACACATAGTCATGGAACTTCAGAATCCCAGTGAGGAGTCCGAGACATTCTTTTTCGATTTGTGCATATCTGCACTCAGTTGCGGTCATGGCCCTGGACGCGTATGCCACCGGGACCCAGTCAGACTGGTTGGCCTGTTGGAGGAGAATGGCGCCAATCCCGTCCTGGCTGGCATCAGTGGAGATCTTGGTGGGTCTGGTTGCGTGAAAGAATGCAAGGGTCGGTGGCCTCGTTAGTTGCTGTTTGAGATCCGCCCATTCATTCATTTTGGTGACGTTGTGTCCACTCAAACGCAATGGTCTTTCGTAGGAGATTGCGTAAAGCTACCGTCCGTGCGGACAGGTTTGGGATGAACCTGCTGAGGAAGTTGACGAAGCCCAGAAATCGTAGCACCGCCTTTTTGTCGTGTGGCGTCTTCATGGTCCATATTGCAGCGATTTTCGCCTCATCAGGGCTGACACCCTGAGATGATATGGTGTCACCCAAAAATTATCATAGATTATCATAGAATTTACTGTGCAGAAGGAGGCCATTCGGCCCATCGAGTCTGCACCGGCTCTTGGAAAGAGCACCCTACCCAAGGTCAACACCTCCACCCTATCCCCATAACCCAGTAACCCCACCCAACACTAAGGGCAATTTTGGACACTAAGGGCAATTTATCATGGCCAATCCACCTAACCTGCACATCTTTGGACTGTGGGAGGAAACCGGAGCACCCGGAGGAAACCCACGCACACACGGGGAGGATGTGCAGACTCCGCACAGACAGTGACCCAAGCCGGAATCGAACCTGGGACCCTGGGGCTGTGAAGCAACTGTGCTATCCACAACGCTACCGTGCTGCCCTCCCAAAAAGGTTACAGACTCCTTCGCAACTGTGCATTTTGCCTGGTTCAGTTTCAAACCGTATTTATGAATCCTCTGAAACACGTTCTTCAGACGACAGAGGTGTTCTTCTTCAGTGGTGGACCAGACGATGATGTCACCCACATAGATTCTGACACCCTCGATGCCCTTGGTCATTTGCTCCAGTATCTTGTGGAAGATCTCTAACGCAGAGATAATGCCAAAGGACATGCGATTGAAGCAGAAACGTCTGAATGGCGTGTTGAACGTACACAGTAATCTGCTCGAGTCATCGAGCTGTATCTGCCAAAATCCCTGCGAGGCGTCAAGTTTGGTGAAGATACGAGCATTCGCCATCTCAGATGTGATCTCTTCATGCTTGGGGATGGGATAGTGTTCCCGGCGAATGTTCTGGTTCAGGTTCTTCAGGTCTATACATATGCAAAGATCTCCAGAAGGTTTCTTATCACAGACAATGGAGCTAACCCAGTCAGTCGGCTGTGACTCGCGATATTACGCCTTGTGACTGCAGTCTGTTAAGTTCCGCTTTTAACTTCTCCCGCAGTGGAGTTGGAACCCTCCTGGGCGGCTGAATGACGGGTTTGGCATCTGTCTTCAGCATGATTTTGTTTTGGCGGGGTAGGGTGCCCATGCCTTTGACTACGTTGGGGTATTCTTGTAGCATGCTGTGGATTTTAGCTTCCAGGCTTGATGGATCTTGGGTGTGCATGTAAATGCATTGCACCAGTCGCAAGTCTTTGCAGGCCTGAGCGCCTAACAGTGATGATTTATTGTTGTCTACAATCTCGAATCGTAGCTGCTTGTGTATTGTCTTGTTATCCACCCGGAGATGGCACGATCCCTTTGAGGCGATCTGATTGCCATTGTAGTCCTTCAGCCGACATGCAGCGGGTATTATTTCATGGTTTCCTGGAATCGAATGGAGATCCTTACTAGTGACGAGGTTAGCTGAGGCCCCAGTGTCAAGCTTGAAGACTAATGGAAAGTCATTGACTTGCACAGTCGCAGTCTGTGGAATCAATGCTGTTGACCGGGTGAGGCGTGATGATTGTTGCGTAATGTTCCTCAATTGTCTCGATCGTGTCCACGACAAACAAATTGTCGCAAGCGAGGTTGTCCTCATCCGAGGAATACTCATCATTGGTTTTTTTTGTGCTCCGTTGAGTCTATGCTTTTTAGGTTGAAGTTCATGTGTTTCTGTCTTGTTGTCTTCATTTGCAGTGCAGCTCTGCACCGTGAGGCAAAGTGGTTGCATTTGCCACACTTTCAACATTGTTTTCCAGAAGCTGGACATTGCCCTTTTAAGTGGACGTGTCTGCAGCGGGAACACTTCATGACGCTGTCTCTCCACACTCGTGCATGCGCAGTAGGCCTTTCTTCCGTGTCAAATCTTCGGGCGAACTGCGCATGCATGTGGCCTGCACCCAGGTTCGCGCGCGCGGGATTGCCGCTAGAGGAGCGCCTTCTGGCAGCCTGGGCCACCATTTTGACGGGCTCGACCTTGTGGTGAAGGCCTTGGTCCCGGTAAGTAAACTCCTCATATTCTTCTTTACTTTTTTCATAAGTAGAGCATCTTTGCATGGCTGTTTCTAGGTTTAAGTCTTTTCGTTTTAATAAGGATTTTCTAAGTCCCTCATCAGATATACCATTGACTATCTGGTCTCTGATGAGGGAGTCACGGAGGTTTTCAAAGTTGCAGGATTGAGCTACTAATTTTAAATCAGTTACAAAACTGCTGAAAGCTTCTCCCGGTTTTTGTAAACGCCTGGTGAACTTGAATCTTTCAAATATCTAATTGACTTCAGATTGACAGTGGGTTTCAAATTTTTTGATGATTATTTCCAGCTTGCCCTTGTCCTCCCCTTTCAGGTAGGTAAAGAAATTATATATTTCTAATGCCTGCGGACCTGTCAGGGATAAGAGCAAGGCTATCTTCCTGGCATCAGACGCTGAGATTAGATCCTTAGCTTCTAGATATATTTTGAACTGTTGTGTGAAAAGTTTCCAATTGGAATGCATATTACCAGTGGTCTTGAGCAGGCGTGGAGGTTGGATTGGGTCCATCGTGCCGATTGGTACCTGAATGGTCCGAATGCTGCGAGGCCTTCCTTGGTCGAATGTCTTGATTAAGTTCTCTTCTCTTGCTGGTATCTAGCTGGCTTGCTGAAACCACCCCTGGTACTATATGTTATTCTCTAATTCTGAATAACGACTGTAGACTTCCAGTTAACAAAAACACTTTATTCCAAAGGGTTTGTTCTGCTTCCAGAGATCAAATAGATGTAAAACAGTCAAAAGGTATGACCAGTGAAACTAAGGTAAATTGCCTATGCTAAGCTATCCCTGTGTGCTGCTGCTCACTAGCTCTGTGCTTCTCCCAGAGGCGGATCCTGCCTTGGGCTCGACCCTTTATATCCATCTCTGATGCTCCCTCTAGTGATGCTGTGGCTGTCACATCTGTGCTGCAGTCCCTGGTGTATGTGCAGATGTATGTACAGATGTACAGATCACTACAGCGGCGTACTTAGCTTTCTCGAGATATAAAAATTCCATAAGATCTCCCAGCCACACTGAGGCAGTGGGTGGAGAAACGGACCTCCACTCCAGCAGCACCCGCCTTCGAGCAATCAGCGAGGCGAAGACCAAGACATCTGCCCCCACCCCAGTCTGTAGCTCTGGCTGTGACACCCCAAATATGGCTCGAAGGGACAGGCTTTAATTAAATTTGTAAAATCGCCAACATGGTGATAAAGAAGGAGTCCCAGAATCTCGCGAGCTTTGGACATGGCCAGAACATGTGCACATGATCAGCTGGATCCCTCCCACACTGCTCACACTCTTCCGCCAGATCTGCAAATAACCCGCTCATCCTGCATTTGGTCAAATGGGCCCTGTGCACTACCTTCAACTGTATCAATCCTAACCTCGCACATGACGATGTTGCATTCACGCTACGCAGAGCCTCACACCACGCCCCATCCTCTATCTCCAACCTCAGCTCTTCCTCCCACTGAGCCTTTACCCCTTCCACAGACATTGCCTCCTCCACTATAATCCTGCCATAAATCCCCAACATGCCCCCCTCCTCCATCCCCGCCAGCAACAAACCCCTCTCCAACAACGAGGACAGCGGCACCAAAGGGACTGTCAGGAAGACCTTTCTTACGAAGTTGTGAATCTGAAAGTACCTAAAAACCATCAGCCTGTGAAAGCCCAAATTTCTCCTACAACTCGTCTATGCTTGCAAATCTCCCCTCTAAAAAGTCCCTCTTCCCTTCCACCCCCTTCTCCTCCCATCCCCTTAACCTAGCATCCAGCTTCGCGGAGCATGATCCAAAATCACTAACGCAGAATATTCCGATGACCTCACCCCGGGCAGCAGATATCTCCCTATTGCAAAAAGGTTGTGCGTGAGTACATATTGTGCAGTGAAGAGAAAATAGAGAATTCCCTGCTTCCAGGGTACAAAGCCCGTCACGCAAAATTGTCCCTAAATTGGAGTTGAAAAATAAATGATTTAAAAAGGGATATTAAGGTGTCTGCGAAGGGGTGAAGTGACCTTTACAACTTCAACACAGACTTTTAAGTTGCCAGAAAGTTCTGAATATATTAAATCATAATGGATTGTGGGTCTTCCCTCCCAATGGACCTTCCAAGACAGCACTCCTTTGTGGAGATCATGACTGCTATTGTCAAAGCTTACTCCAAAGCGCAAACTCACTCGATTCAGTGGACTCAAGCTAAAGTCCTGTCTCGTGGGGAGTTTTTTGGCGGTCGCACTGGCAAGATCGCGGCCCATATGCAACAGCGCTTAATTCCAAAACTGAGCACCCGTGAGATTCCAACATGGCTTATTCCCTCACTGGCTGTTTCGCCAGAATTGCGCCTGAGCTTCTCACCGCTAACAAGGGGGAGCTGCTTTTAAGCGTTCCCTCACCACTCACTCCCAGACAACACACAAGCAGACCTGCTCCTCACTTTGGCAATGCCGACCTCACAAGTCTTTTCAACACTGTGGATGAGAGGTGAGGCACCCTGTACCCAGAGAGGGTCGGAGGACCAGCATCAGGATCAACAATGTCGCCAGTGAGTCAGTGGCAGTGTTGGCAGTGCAGACAGCATGACCAGGAGGACCGCCGTCCAATGTCAGAAGAAGAGCAATGACCTCCAATGAGCCACAAGGGTAAGTTATCGCCTCTCTCTTGGCATAAAAGGTGGGGGGGGGGGAATAACTGCAAGACACCGCAAAAGTGGTGAAGGCATTGGAAACGCAGCTTAAGCTGCCTGATGCCTTCACTGCTTCAACGACAGTACGGGTGGTAGCGTGGGCATTATTATAATGGATCTCCGCATCGATCAAGGGCCCCTGCATTGGTATCATCTGCTATGGCCTCAGTGGGTATCCCTTGTTCCCCAACCTGTCATCCTGGGATGTCCTCGATGACACCGGGAATCTCTGAGTGATCCAGGATATAGCAGTCATGCAGAGTCCCAGGGTAGCGGACACACGTGCATGCTTCCTAGGCGCTGGTTCTACACTATCTGAACATTCAGGGAGTTGAACCCCTTCCTCTTAATGTATGGCACTCCAGGATGCCCCGGTGCTTGCAGGGCGACGTGTGCCAGCGATTGCCGCCTGGAACTGGGGCATTCACACTGCATCCATTTACATCCAACCGATTTCACACCCCACCCAAACACACCCCACCCAAACACACCCCACCCATTCACACCCCACCCAAACACACCCCACCCAAACACACCCCACCCATTCACACCCCACCCATTCACACCCCACCCAAACACACCCCACCCATTCACACCCCACCCATTCACACCCCAGCCCTTCACACCCCACACATTAAAACCCCACACATTTCTACCCTATCCATTCACACCCCGCCACACACACCTCACCCATTCACACCACACACTTACATATCCCACCCATTCACACCCCACCCCTTTCACATCCCACCCATTTCACACACCACCCACTCACACCCCATCCATTCACACACCACCCTTTCACACCCCACACATACACGCAACCACCCATCACATCCCACCCATTTCACACCCCGCTCATTCACACCCATCCATTCACACCACACCCTTTTACACACCACCCATTCACACCCCACCCATTCACACCCCATCTATTCGCACCCCACCCATACACACAACCACCCATTTACACCCCACCCAATCAAACCCCACCCATTCACACCCCACACATTAATACCCACCCATTCACACCCCACCCATTCACACCCCACCCATTCACTCCCAAATCATTCACACCCCACACATTTATACCCACCTAATCATCCCCACCCATTCACACCCCACCCATTCATCTCCCCCCCATTCACATCGCACCCATTTACACCCACCCATTTACACCTCACCAATTCATACCCCAACCATTTACGCACCACCCATTTACATCCCACCTTTTAGCACCCCACCCATTTACACCCTACCCAGTCACAAACCACCCATTCACATCCCGCTCATTCACAGCCCACCCATTCACACCTCAGCCAATCGCACCCCACCCTTTTACACCCGCACCCTTTTACACCCCAGCGTTTTACACCCCAATCTTTTACCCCCACACTTTTATCACCACCCATTCACACCCCACCCATTCCCATCCCACCTACTTACACCCACCCATTCACACCCCATCCATTTACACCCCACACATTTACACCCACCCATTCACACCCCACCCATTCCCATCCCACCCATTTACATCCTACCCAGTCACACCCCACCCATTCACATCCCACACATTTAAACCCACCCATTCCCATCCCACCCAGTCCCATCCCACCCATTTACACCCTCCCCATTCACACCACACCCATTCACACCCCACCCACTCACGCCCCACCTACTCAAGCAGCACCCATTCACATCCCACCCATTTACACCCCACCCATTCACACCTGCCCCTTCACACCCACGCATTTGCACCCCACCCATTTATACCCTCCCATTCGCATCACACTCATTCACACCCCACCCATTCACATCCCACCCATTCACATCCCACTCATTCACACCCCACCCATTCCCATCCCATTCAGTCCCATCCCACCCATTTGCACCCTCCCCATTCACATCTGCCCCTTCACACCCACCCATTTGCACCCCACCCAGTCACACCCCACCATTTATATCCCACCCATTCACACCCCACACATTCACATCCCACCCATTCACACCTCACTCATTCACACCACACCGATTTACACCATCACCCTTTTACATCCCAGCCTTTTACACCCCATCCTTTTACCCCCAACATTTTATCACCACTCATTCACACCCCACCCATTCACACCCCACCCATTCACACCCCACCTATTCACACCCCTTCCATTCACAGCCCACCCATTCACACCCCTTCCATTCACACCCCACCCATTCACACCCCATCCATTCACACCCCATCCATTCACACCCCACCAATTCACACCCCACCCATTCACACCCCACCCATTCACACCGCTTCCATTCACACCCCTTCCATTCACAGCCCACCCATTCACACCCCATCCATTTGCATCCCACCCAGACGCACCCCACACATTTATACCCTCCCATTCACCCCACACCCATTCACACCTCACCCATTTACACCACAACTATTTGCACCCCACCCATTTATACACCACCCATGTACACCCCACCCTTTTCAACCCCACCCATTTACAACCTACCCTGTCACACTGCACCCATTTACATCCCACCCATTGACATCCCACCCATTCACACCCCACCCATTTACACCCCACCCATTCACCCCGCACCCATTCACAACCCACCCATTTACACCCCACCCATTCACCCCACACCCATTCACAACCCACCCATTTACACCCCACCCATTCACACCCCACCCAGTTACACCTTCACCCTTTTACATTCCAGCCTTTTACACCCAACCCTTTTGCACACAACCTTTTATCCCAACCCATTCATATCCCACCCATTCACATCCCACCCAGTCCCATCCCACCCATTTACACCCTCCCCATTCACACCACACCCATTCACACCCCACCCACTCACGCCCCACCTACTCACGCAGCACCCATTCACATCCCACCCATTCACATACCACCCATTCACACCCCACCCATTCACACCCTGCCCTTTTACACCCCAACCATTTACACCCCACCCATGTACACCCACCACTTCACACCCCAAACATTAATATCCACCCATTCAAACCCCTCCCATTCACACACCACCCATTCACACCCACCCATTCACACCCAACCCATTCACGCCCCCCTTCACATCCCACCCATTTGCTACCCACCCATTCACATCCCACTCATTCACACCCCACCCAATTACACCCGCACCCTTTTACACCCCAGCCTGTTACACCCCACTCTTTTACCCCCACACTATTATCCCCACCCATTCACACCCCACCATTCACATCCTACACATTCACACTCCACCCATTCACACCACACCGATTTACACAACACACATTCACAACCCCTCCATTTACACAACACACATTTACACCCACCCATTGAAACCCCCACAGTCCCATCACATCTATTTACACCCACCCATTCACACCCCATCCGTTTACACCCCACACATTTACACCCGCCCATTCACACCCCACCCATTCCCATCCCAACCATTTACACCCTACCCAGTCACACCCCACCCATTCACACCCCACCATTTACACCCCACCCATTCACACCCCACCCATTTACACCTGCACCTTTTTACACCCCAATCTTTTACCGCCACATTTTTATCCCCATCCATTCACACCTCACCCATTCACAGCCCAACCATTCACATTCCACCCATTCACACCCCACCCATTTACACTGCACCCATTCACACCCCACCCATTTACACTGCACCCATTCACACCCCACCCATTTAAACCCCACACATTTAGACCCACCCATTCATACCCCACCCATTCCCATCCCACCCACTCATGCCCCACCTACTCACGCCGCACCCATTCACATTCCACCCATTTACACCCCACCCATTCACACCTGCCTCTTCACACCTGCCCCTTCACACCCACAAATTCGCACCACACCCATTCACACCCGATCCCTTCACACCACACCCATTTACAACCAACCCATTTAAAACCCACTCATTTACACCCCACCCTTTTATATCCCACCCATTCACACCCCAGCCATTCACTCCGACCAATTCACACCCCACCCATTCACACCCCACCCATTCACACATCACTCATTCACACCCCACCTATTTACACCTTCACCCTTTTACATCCCAGCCTTTTACACCCCACTCTTTTATATCCCACCCATTCCCACCCCACCCATTCACACCTCACTCATTCACATCCCACCCATTCACATCCCACCCTTTTACATCCCACCCAGTCACACCCCACCGTTTATATCCCACACATTCACACCCACCCATTCACACCCCGTCCATTCACACCCCGTCCATTCACACCCCACCCATTCACACCCCACCCATTCACACCCCACCCATTCACACCCCACCCATTAACACCCCACCCATTTACACCCCACCCATTTACACCTTCACCCTTTTACATTCCAGCCTTTTACACCCAATCCTTTTGCACACAACCTTTTATCCCAACCCATTCACATCCCACCCATTCCCATCCCACCCAGTCCCTTCCACCGATTTACACCCTCCCCATTCACACAACACCCTTTCACACCCCACCCTCTCACGCCCCATCTACTCACGCAGCACCCATTCACATCCAACACATTTACACCCCACCCATTCACACCTGCCCCTTCACACCCACGCATTTGCACCCCACCCATTCACACCCCACCCATTTATACCCTCCCATTCGCATCACACTCATTCACACCCCACCCATTCACACCCCACCCATTTATACCCTCCCATTCGCATCACACTCATTCACACCCCACCCATTCACACACCACCCATTTACACTGCACCCATTCACACCCCACACATTCACACTCCACACATTTAGACCCACCCATTCATACCCCACCCATTCCCATCCCACCCATTCCCATCCCACCCAGTCCCATTCCAAGCATTTACACCCTCCCCATTCACACCACATCCATTCACACCCCACCCACTCATGCCCCACCTACTCACGCCGCACCCATTCACATCCCACCCATTTATACCCCACCCATTCACACCTGCCCCTTCACACCCACCCATTCGCATCACACCCATTCACACGCGATCCATTCACATCCCACCCATTTACACCCCACCCATTTACAACCAACCCATTTCAAACCCACTCATTTACACCCCACCCTTTTATATCCCACCCATTCATACCCCAGCAATTCACTCCCACCCATTCACACCCCACCCATTCACACCTCACTCATTCACACCCCATCTATTTACACCTTCACCCTTTTACACCCCAGCCTTTTACACCCCACCCTTTTATATCCCACCCATTCATACCCCAGCAATTCACTCCCACCCATTCACACCCCACCCATTCACACCTCACTCATTCACACCCCACCTATTTACACCTTCACCCTTTTACACCCCAGCCTTTTACACCCCACTCTTTTATATCCCACCCATTCACATTCCACCCATTCACACCCAACCCATTCACACCCCAGCCATTCCCACCCCACCGATTCACACCCCACCCATTCACACCTCACTCATTCACACCCCACCCTTTTACATCCCATCCAGTCACACCCCACCGTTTATATCCCACACATTCACACCCACCCATTCACACCCCGTCCATTCACACCCACCCATTCACACCCCGTCCATTCACACCCCACCCATTCACACCCTACACATGCGAACCCCACCCATTCACGCACACACATTCACTTTCCACCCAGTCACACCCCACCCATTCACACCCCACCCATTCACACCCCACCCATTCACACCCCACCCATTCACACTCCACCCATTCACACCCCACCCATTCACACCCCACCCATTCACACCCCACCCATTCACACCCTACACATGCACACCCCACCCATTCACGCACACACATTCACTTTCCACCATTGACATCCCACCCATTCACACCCACCCATTCACACCCCACCCATTCACACCCCACATATTCACACCCAGCCATTCACACCCCACCCATTCACACCCCACCCATTCACACCCCACCCATTCACACCCCACCCATTCACACCCCACCCATTCACACCCTACACATGCACACCCCACCCATTCACGCACACACACATTCACTTTCCACCCATTCACACCCCACAAATTTACACCCCACCCATTCACACTCCACACAATCACACTCCACCCATTCACACCCTACACATGCACACCCCACCCATTCACACACACACATTCACTTTCCACCCATTCACACCCCACACATTCAAACCCCACACATTTATACCCTCCCATTCACATCCCACCCATTCACACACCACCTATTTACACCCCACCCATTTACATCCACCCATTCACATCCCATCCATCTACACCCGACCCATTCACACCCCACCGATTTACATCCACCCATTCACAACCCACACATTCACACACCACCTATTTACACCCCACCCAGATACACCCCACCCATTTACACCCACCCATTCACTTCCCACCCATTCACACCCCACCCATTCACACCCCACCCATTCATACCCCACCCATTTACAACCCACCCATTGACACTCCCACCCATTAACACTCCACCCATTCACAGCCCGCCCATTTGCACCCCACCCATTCACACCCCACCTATTTACACCCCACCATATACACCCCACACATTTATACCCTCCCATTCACATCCCACCCATTCACACAACACCCATTCACACAACACCCATTCACACAACACCCATTCACACAACACCCATTCACACCCCATCCATTCACACCCCACCCATTGACACCCCACCCATTTGGACCTTACCCATTCACCCCACACCCATTTACAACCCACCATTTACACCCCACCCATTTACACCCCACCCTTTTACACCACACTCATTTATATCCTAACCAGTCACACCCCACACATTTATACCCTCCCATTCACCCCACACCCATTTACAACCCACCATTCACACCCCACCCATTTACACCCCACCCATTCACACCCCACCCATTTACACCCCACCCTTTTACACCCCACTCATTTATATCCTACCCAGTCACACCCCACACATGTATACCCTCCCATTCACCCCACACCCATTTACAACCCACCCATTCACACCCCACTCATTTACATCCCATCCATTTATACCCCACCCATTAACATCCCACACAATCACACCCCAGCCAATCACGCTCCACCCATTCACACCCCACCCCTTTAGACCCACCTGTTCACCCCCCACCCATTCACACCCACCACTTCACACCACACCCATTCACACCCCATCAATTTACACCCACCTATTCACCCCCCATCCATTTACACCCACCCATTCACACCCACCACTTCACACCACACCCATTCACACCCCACGCATTTGCACCCCCCATTCACACCACACCCATTCACACCCACTAATTCACACCCCACACATTCAAACCCCACACGTTTATACTCTCCCATCCACACCCCACCCATTCACACCCCACCCATTTACCCCCCACCCATTAACACCCAACACAATCACACCCCACTCAATCACAGCTCACCCATTCACACCCCACACATTCACACCCCACCCATTCACACCCCACTCATTTACACCCCACCCATTTATAACCCACCCATTAACACCCCACCCAATCACACCCCACACATTAACACCCCACCGAATCACACCACACCCATTTACATCCCACCCATTCACACCCACCCATTCACACCCCACCATTTATACCCCACCCAATTACACCACCCATTCACACCCCACCCATTCACACGCCACCTAATTACACCCACCCATTCACACCCCACACATTTATACCCTCCCATTCACCCCACACCCATTTACAACCCACCATTCACACCCCACCCTTTTACACCCCACCCATTTACACCCCACCCTTTTACATCCCAATCGTTTACACCCCACCCTTTTGCACACAACCTTTTATCCCTACCCATTCTCCTCCCACAACCCAGCTCCAACTCCCAACCCAACTCTTCCTCCCACTTCCGCTTCACCTCCCCTATCGCCCCTCCCCCCAATCCATCAGCTTTTTCTAGATTTCCGATACCTTCCCCTCCCTCACTCCCGCTTTCAACACTACCTTATCCTGTAGCCCTAGGGTGGTAGGTGCAGGAAGGTCGATACCAGCTCCGCACAAAGTCGCTCACCTGCTAGTAGGGGAAGCCATTACCACCGGGCAACTCAAACTCCTCCTCCAAGTTCTCCAAGCATGGAAAGCCCCCATCCATAAACAAATCCGCAAACTGCTCCATCCCCACCCACTCCCACTCCCGAAACCCCCCATCCAGCCCCTTTGGAGCAAACCGGTGGTTGCCACATATTGGTGCCCATACCAATGCCCCATGTGCTGCCGCCACTGTCCCCACACCCTCACGGCCGCCACCACTGCCGGGCTTGTGGAATACCTGGCCGGCGAGAACGGCAGAGACGCCATTAACAATGCCCCTAAACTCGCATCCTGACATGAGGCTGCTTCCATCTGCTCCCACACTGATTCCTCCCTCACTGCCCATTTCCTGACCACCGCTATATTTGCCGCCCAGTAGTAATTTATAAAGTTCGAGACAGCCAGAACCCCCCCCCCCCCCCCTCCCCCACACCCCCGACCCTGCTCCAGCAGCACCTTCTTCACCCGTGGGGCTTTACCCGCCCACACAAACCCTAAGATCACCTCATTCACTTTCCTGAAAAGCACCTTGGGAATGAAGATTGGGAGGCTCTGAAATACAAACAAAAACCTCGGGAGGACCGTCAACTTCACCGGCTGAACCCTCTCTGCCAATGACAATCGCCGCACCTCCTAAAGTCACCCCTTATCTGCTCCACCATGGGCAGAATGGTAGAACAGTGGGTAGCACCATTGCTTCACAGCTCCAGGGTCCCAGGTTCGATTCCCGGCTTGGGTCACTGTCTATGTGGAGTCTGCACGTTCTCCCCATGTCTGCGTGGGTTTCCTCCGGGTGCTCCGGTTTCCTCCCACAAGTCTCGAAAGACGGGCTGTTAGGTAATTTGGACATTCTGTATTCTCCCTCTGTGTACCAGAACAGGTGCCGGAATGTGGCGACTAGGGAATTTTCACAACAGCGTCATTGCAGTGTTAATGTAAGCTTGCTTGTGACAATAAAGCTTATTATTATATTCTTATCACTGAGCCAGATTCAGCTTATGCAGCTGTTCCCACCCCCGCGCCACCTGAATGCCCAAATATCGAAACACCCCCACCCATCACCTTGAACGGCATCTCCCAGTCTTTTCTCCTGCCCCCTAGCCTGCATCGGAAAGACCTCACTCTTATCCATGTTCAATTTATACCCCAAAAACCGGCTGAATTCCTCTAAGATCCCCATAATCCCCCAATACCACCCAACGGGTCCGAAATATACAGTAACAAGTCATCCGCGTAAAGCAAGACTCTATGCTACACCCACCCCCGTACTATCCCCTGTCAGTCCCTCGACGCTGTCAGCATCATCGCCAGGGCAAAGAGCAGTGGGGAGATTGGACATCCCTGCCTTGTCCCCTGGTGCAGCCTATAATAGTCCGAGCTCACCCGCTTCGTCCACACACTCGCCACCGGTGCCTAATACAACAACCGGACCCAATCCACAAAAGCTTACTCAAATCCAAAACACCCCAAAACCTCCCACAAATAGTCTTCTCCACCCGATCAAAAGCCTTCTCCGCGTCCATGGTGACCACCACCCTCATCTCTCATTCCTCAGGGGGGCATCATTATCACATTTAGCAACCTCCTGATATAAGCCGCCAGATGCCTCCCTTTCACGAACCCCGTCTGGTCCTCCCCTATCACCCCTGGCACACAGTCCTCAATTCTCGAGGCCAAGATCTTGGCCAATACCTTGGTGTCCACATTTAACAGTGAGAACGGCCTGTACGACCCACACTGCTCAAAATTAAGGAGATCGAGGCCTGCAACAGCATCAGGGGAGGACCCCCAACTCCCTCGCCTTGTTAAACGTACTCACCAACAAGGGCCCCTGGACCCCTGAGAACTTTTTATAGAACTCCACTGGCTATCCATCCAGGATTGGGGCCTTGCCTGACTGCATCGCCTCCAGCTGCTCCACCACTTCTGCCAGTCCATTGGGGGCACCCAGCCCTCCACAAGTTCCTTTACCACCCTCAGGAACTCCAACCCCTCCACCCCGCCCGGGGGTTCCGACTCATACAGCCTACTGTAAAAATTCGTAAACACCCCATTCACTCCCACGGGGTCCAAAACTGCATCCCCCCCCCCCCCCCCCCACCTGCCCCGTCCTTCACTTTCCTGATCTCCCTCGCTGCCTCCTGCTTCCTCAATTTGTGCGCCAACAACCCGCTCGCCTTCTCACTATATTCAGAAACCACCCCTATCGCCCTCCTCAGCTTCCCAACCGCCTTCCCCGTGGATAACAACCCGAACTCCATCTGCAGCTTCTGCCGCTCTTTTAACAGCCCCGCCTCCGGGGCCTCCGACTACCTCCTGTCCACCTGCAGGATCTCCCCCACTAGCCTTTCCTTCTCCACCTGCTCCGCCTTCTCCCTGCGTGTTGGAGCCAAAATAAACTCCCCTCTCACACTGCCTTCAATGCTTCCCATAATGTTGCCGCCAAAACCTCTCCTGTGTCATTTAGCTCCACATACCCTCGAATGGCCTCCCTCACCCACTCACAAATCTCCTCATCTGCCAAAAGCCCCACATTGCGGGTGCTGGCCCGCTCCTTTATTCACCCGCAAGTCCACCCATGCGGAGCATGATCCAACACCACTATCGCTGAATACTCCATGTCGACCACCTCCACCAACAACGTCCTATTTCGGACAAAAACGTCAATTCGGGAGTACTCCCTGTGCATATGTGAGAAGAATGAAAATTCCTTCGCCTTCAGCCTCCCAAACCTCCACGGATTCACCCCCCATGTGCTCCATAAACCCTTGCAGCTCCTTTGTTACCGTCGACACCCTCCCAACATCGGACCCGGCCGAACCAACCTTGGATCCAGAACCCCCCATTATCAACCCATGCGAGTCCAGATCAGGGATCTTCCCCAACATCCGCTTCATCAACTCCACATCGCCCCAGTTCGGAGCATAAATATTCACCAGCACCACCGGCAACCCCTCCAATTTCCCACTCACCATCATGTATCTCCTCCCAGAGTCAGCCACTATACTCCGTACTTCGAAAGCCACCCGTTCATGAATCAAAATTGCCACCCCCTTCATTTTAGAATCTAATGCTGAATGGAATACCTGCCCTACCCACCCTTTCCTGAGCCTGGTCTGATCCACCACCTTCAAATGTGTCTCCTGTAACAGAGCTGAGTCCGCCATTAGACTCTTTAAATGTGAGAACACAAGGGCCCTCTTGACCGGCCCATTCAACCCTTGCACATTCTATGTGATCAGCCTGGTCGGGCGGCACCCTGCATCCCCCCCCCCCCCCCCCCCCCCCCCTCACATCTCTCCCCGCCGATCAACCATAGCCCCTCCTGGGCCAACCTCCAGCCCGCATCCCGCACCTCCTCAGGCCCACCCTCGGGCGCCCACCGTCATCAACCCTCCCCATACCACAACTCTCAGCAGTTCCCTTCCTCCCCTTCACCACAAAATAACAACCCCCCAACCTCCATCAATACACTAACCACCTGCTCACCCCCCCCCCCAATGCGTTTCCATGAACTAGCCCACTAGCATCCTACCTCCCACTGATTCCCCTCCCTCTTTCTCAAACACTATCCCGGTGCAAACTTAACAACACCCACCCAACACAAAGAAAAGAGCAACCCATCATCCCCCACCAAGAACAAACACAGAGCAATGGCCCTAAACACAATACAAAATAACCCAAACAAACCCAAAGGAACAGAAAGAGAACATCTCCTCCAAAGTTCAGTGGCCTCCATCTCCTGCCAGTTCATTATCCCTGACAAATTCCATAGCCTCCTCAGGCATCCCAAAGTACCTTATAGGTCCCTTATAGGTCACCCACAGGCACGCCGGGTACAGCACGTAAAATTTCACCCCCTTCTTAAAGAGGGCCGCCTTCACTTTGTTAAAGCTCACTCTCCTCTTGGCCAACACCGCATCCTAGCCCTGGTACACATGCAGCTGATTATCCTCTCAAGTACAGCGCTTCGTCTGGCTGGCCAACTTTGTCCGTTCCTTGTCCAGGAACTGGTGCAGGCCCACCACCATTGCCCTCGGCAGCTCATTTTCCTATGACTTCCTCATCAGCACCCTGTGCGCCCGGTCCACTTCCAAGGGTCGTTCAAATGACCCCTCACCCAGCAGCTTCTCAAACATCTGAGCCACATACGTGCCAGCGTCCACTCCCTCGCTGCCTTTCGGCAGTCCCATGATCCTCAGGGCTTGCCTGCGAGACCGATTCGACAGGTCATCCACTTCCTCCTGCAGCCGCCTCTGTTGACCCTACATCATCCACATCTCTGCTGCCATCGAGGCAAGCTACTCCCCCACCGTCTCCTCCACCTTCTGGATTGCCTGGCTCTGGGCCTCCAGCCTCGTCTCCAGGCAGTTGATCCACGCCTTTATCGGGTCCACCACCCTCGCCAGGTCCTCCAAATGCTTCTTCCTCTGCTGGGTGAACTTCTCGTTAAGGAAGCCCACCAGCTGCTCCGTCGTCCATTGAGAGGCCAGGCCCGATCCCTGACACTCCGCCATCTTCACCTGTGTTGCAGGCACAACTCCAGCCACCTCTAACTATTCCTTTCTTTTTAGACTACTTCTGGTCCACAAATTTAACCACCAGTGGGACCCTCTCTCCTACCACCACTCCTGCATCTTTTTAAATCAGCAAATCCACCCGTTAGCTGGGGAAATGGTCTGCAAATTCCATCACGAGCGGGGGCCACCAAATGTGTGACCATTCACACCATGGCTGCCAACGGAAGTCGACTGTTTTTATTAATTGAGCCTTAATACATGGTTATAACTATACACAATCACCCATGGTTTTCTGAGAATGGTGCTCAAATTTAGTTAGACTTGCCCCTGCGTGGTCAAATTCTTGCAGTGTAAGTGAGAGGTGGATATGGTGTGGATATGGCGCTCTTCTGCAAGGCACCCAGGATCTGAGTGAACAAGATAAACAACATTATTTTTTATCAGGTTGAAGGATTGTGAAATGAACAGTGCAAGGTAAGATGTAGGAAAGATGTAATGGCATTGGAGATAGTTCAGATGAGGTTCACTTGATCGATTCCAGAGCTGAGGAGAGATTGAACAGTTTATGCCAATACTCCCCAGAGTTTAGAGGAATGAGGGGAGATCTAATTGAGGGATACAAGATGCTAAAAGTTATGGATAAAGTGGACGTGGAGCTGATGCTTCCTCGTCTGTGGCATTCTAAAATGAGAAATCTTAGAATAAAAGGTAGCAAATTTAAAACAGACTTGAGGAAAAACTACTTCTCCCAAAGGGTTGTGAATCTGAGGAATTCACTACCCCAGAGTGCGGTGGATGCAGGGAAAGTGAGAAAATTTAAGGCGGAGTTAGACAGATTTTTAATTGGTAATGGGTTGAAGGGTTATGGAGAATGGGCAGGACGGTGGAGTTCAGGCCAGGATGGGATCAGCCACAATCACATTGAGGGTGTTAGGCTCGGGAGGCTAAATTGGCTATTCCTGCTCCCAGGTCATGTGTAATAGGAAGGAGATGCTCTGGCTGATTTCACAATCCAGCTCTTGGTCTGTAGCTTGTAGGTAGCAGATGAGGAACATATCAGCCATGATAGAATGGCGGAGCAGACTCGATAGGCCGAATGGCCTAATACTGCTCCTATTTATTATGAACTTATGAAGGTATGAACCAGGGAGTGTTAGTAATAGTATATTCATAAGTTACCTGCGGAAAGAGAAATAAAGAGAGGGAAATAAATACTAGGTTCAGAGAGAATAAAAAGGATACAAATAAAAATGTAGAATGTTTTTTTTAAATTTAACATTTTTAAAAGATTTCCAACATTAATTAAAACCTGCGAGAATTAAACTTATCACTTTCCACAATTAATTTTCAGTGATGGAGAGTTTGACTAGAAGTAATTAAACTTAGGCTTGAAATGGCATCACAAATGTTACTGTTGATTTTGCTTTACAAATACCTTGCAAGTACAGGAACTTAACAGTGTGTGTTTGAATGGGGAGCCACAGAGCAAAACGACATTTTTATGAAGCCAATGGAGGGGCAGCAGAGTGGGGCATAACCAACAGTCATTTTTCATTTTCCATATTTAGCTGTTATCTGCACTCGCCTAAAGTGGCCCTGGTACTTGCATATAAATAATGGCAATTGTCATTAGTCCCAATGTTATCCGGAGAACAATACTTGGACCTTGGTGATTCATTAGAAATAAATGAAACAAAATATTTAATAAGTCGACTGCCTTGATCTGCTTTAGCTAAAAAGATTTAACTTCTTCTAACGATAAGGTTACAGTTTCTTTGATGGTGAGTTATATTTTAAGTATTGCCAGCTACAAAGACCTTGGGGCTGAAATTCCTGCAAAATAGATACAAAGGGAGGAGAACACATGCTCCAAGCGCCTGTACACGTGGCTTCAAGAATCATGATGACATTCATGCTGCCAGCTCATTAAAATGAGTCAGATGTGCAACCAGCACTATTCATTAGCTGTACACCCGATTTAAACGCCATATATCGGGAATCTCTGACGCAAAGTAGCCCCACCGAATGAAGAGATGTATTTTCCCTGCAACTAGCAGGGATCACTCCAGAGGAAAGAATTATCTGCAAGACGTGCAAGTTGGGCCCCAGGTTTATATGAAGCTGCTTTGAAAATGTAGAAGTCACAGATGAGTCTGGGAAGGAGAGTTAAAACGAATGGTTTATTGGTAAAGTAAAGTATTTACAAGTTCCAGTCCCAGTCAGGAGTACTCTGTGGCTCAGCTCCTCACTGGGGCGAGTTAACCCCCTCAGCGGGGGAGCCGTACTCCATGAGACTCACGGGGAGATTAATCGGGTTGCCTCCGTGGATCTTGTGAGGGTTATAACAGAAAGTCCTGGTGTAGATGGTAGACAGAAGGAGGAGGACGGAAATCCTTCCAGACAATACCTCTGCTGCCAGCGAAAAGCGGTTGTGGAGGAGATTAATGGAAGGAGCTTCGTTCCCTGGACATGGCTGTAATGTAAGAAAAAACTTTAACAGCATCAAAAGAATTGTTGAGGTAAGAAATATCAGCTCAATTATTCTCTACTCACACTTCCATCATCTGCAGCCATGCTCCTCACGCTACACCTAATCACACCCCTCGCTACACACACCTCATATCTTCTCATCAATATACTAACTATTGGACTATGACAGACGTGTTCTCTAACTGCCTAATAAAGGTGTAATTAATGCACTTCCCATGGCCAAAGGAGACCAGTCTCACCTGCACATCCTCCCACCTGTGGAGGAAAACGTGCTGTTCATCACGAGCAGGGAAGAGTTATAGTTATGGCAAATGGTAACACTGGAGATGTTGTGCATAGTTCATGCTTTTAAACTCTTTTTCACTTCTTACTGTTACCTCCCCCAATATGCTGCATAACAAAGTGCAGCCACTCCTCTCTTTCTGCTTTCAATGGAACGGTAAAAGGTGTGAGACCAGGTATGGCTACAGTGAAACTGTTTTGAAGGCAGACACAAACAGTCCAATGCCATGCAGTCCAGCAAAAACCTTATTAGAAATCACAAACCAGTTGCAGAAAATAAGTAAAATAATACCCAGAAGTTAATCAGCAGCCTAAAAGGGAAAACCAGCAAATTATGGAATGATAGAAAGGGAAAATATTGTTTATGTAGCACCAATATAATTGGTTTTACACAGACTTTTGATTCCCTGGGTGCAGAAAGTTCTGAGTACATTTTTTCATTGATATAAACAAGGACTCTTGGTGCCATTATATATAGGAACCAGATTTCTGACTCCAAATTCTCAAGTATTAAACCCAATCCAGTTTCATTTGGTGTCCATTTTCTCTTTGTTACAATGAGGGACAATAAAAGTGGCTGCTGCTGATGTATCCAAGATTGTATTGTGTCTGATTCCACTGCATAATTTCATATTGGCCTAGACTGTATATCTATAAAATTTATTCGAACTACAGTTTCACTAACTTCTTATGGCATGCTAATACATAAATTGCTTGCACACGTCAACAGGCCCTACCTGTCACCTTTAGGCACTTCATGTAGCAAACTTAATTCATATGTGTGTTACAGATTATATTTTATGTTAATTTTATTCCTTACTGTTACACATCTGTGGAGGATTACCATAATGTGTACACTGTAGCTTGCTAAAATATCTGTGTTCATACAAATACAGATGATTCTCAAAACAGTTGTTGCTGGAATGGCAAAAATATTGGGTTATGCTAAATTGCATATGGTTTAAAATAATAATAATGTTTATTCGTGTCACAAGTAGGCTTACATTAACACTGCAATGAAGTTACTGTGAAAATCCCTACCCTTGCCGCACTGTTTGGGTACACAGAGGGCAAATTCAGAATGTCCAATTTACCTAACAAGCAGGTCTTTCGGAACTTGTGGAAGGAAACTGGAGGAACCCACGCAGACACGGAGAACGTGCAGACTCCGTACAGACACTGACCCAAGCTGGGAATTGATCCCGGGTCCCTGGCACTGTGAAGCAACAGTGCTAACTATTGTGCTACTGTGCCACCCATATGCATGATTGAGAGCATACCAGTGAGAGAAAGCTTCTGAGCATGAGCATGCCTTTAGGTTGACAAATGTACCAACAGTATGGTTGGCAGAAATAGTGATGTTCTGGAACTCAGAGACAAAACTGTCAAGGTGACCTGTTTACTACAGTAATAATTAGTTATTCAAATTTTGGCACTGACCTCAAATACAGCTGTGTCATGTGCAGATTCACCTGATAAGGATTGCATTTTTCAAAAGCAGTTTTGAAAAGCAGTTCAGTACTTTCACAAATGTTGTTCTGCTACTGGTGCAATGACTTTCATAATAATAATATTCATTAGTGTCACAAGTAAGCTTACATTAACACTGCAATGAAGTTGCTGTTGCAAATCCTCCAGTCGCCACATTCCGGCACCTGTTTGGGTACACAGAGGGAGAATTCAGAATATCCAATTCACCAATAACAAGCACGTCTTTCGGGACTTAGGGTTTAATGAGTCATGGGGAAATACCTAAACCATACAAAGCATGCTACAACTGATTGGGAATTTCTGACCCTGTTGAACTTGCGGCACTTGTGTGCAAGTGAGGTCTTCGACCGATTTAAAACTGATTTGGCGTTCATCCCAGCAATGCTTCCCGGCATTACGCCCAAATTCCTCCTGTGGCCTCCCTGACGTATTCCTATCTTTGCGGGGGATCTTTGGTCAGGAGCGTGACAACAATAATTGTAACTTAAGGGTTCCAATGTCTGATAAGGCGGCAGCAACCCTGTTGCTACTAATTAAGAATGAAAGTTCTGTCACAGTGGATGCCGGATTCGCTCGGTCCTCGAGTGAAACTCAGGAGGCTGACCAGCTGCAGCTGCATATACACACTTCACTCCCGACACACACCATCCCAGCCAACAAGATGGCAGTGAGGAGAGTGGCATCCCGTTTAACAGACACCGAGCTCGAAACTTTGCTCGAGGCTGTGGAGGAGAGGTGGGCGACACTCTACCCCGGCCTGGGAAGTAGGCTGCCAGCAACCGCCATACGCCATGCTTGGGCACAGGTGGCAAAGGCCACCAGTGCCATCAGCAACACCGTCCAGACCGGCCAACTGTGCTGTAATAAACTGCACAACCTCTTCAGGGCGACCAGTGTGACTAGGCATCCTGTGCCCCTGGCACAAACCCCAGTCCCACACACCTGTGACCGCCCCCCCCCCCCCCCCCTTCCCCAGCCACCCCCCCTCCCCCCACCCGGAGGGCAGTTGAACTCCCACCCTGCATCACATGCCGATACCCATACCGGACGCCGGGGCCGGAAGCACTGGTCACTGAAGTCACTAGCTAACCACCCCTGGGCTGCATCCGTCAAACTTTCTAACACTGTCCGATTTCTGTTGACACCCCCCCCCCCCCCCCCCCCAGGAGAAGGCTGCCCATAACCGACGGGAGTGGGAGAAGACTGGAGGGGGACCGCCGGGCCTGCGGCCCCTCACCGTGGCAGAGCAGAGGGTCCTGGAAGTGGTTTGGCGGACTCGGGAAAGGGCATTCGCCGTGGTGGAGGTCGGCATTGGGCGAGGAAGTGAGGCTCTGCTGAGTTGGGGTTCCCCGTGACACATGTGTCCCACCTGCCCCAACAGCACCCCCACACCAGCCGCACACCCACCACCACACCCATATCCCCGCTCCACCACCATCCCTACTCCACCCTCCCAAACACCCCCCTCCCAATACACCCCAACCACGCTCACTCCCCCGGCCTGCGATCTAATCATGTGTTTTGTCTTGTGTCGTGCAGAAGCTGCTGGTGATGGAGCGGGCCCTTCTGGTGTCCTCCGCCCCCAGCCACAGCCACACCAGGTACCGGTAGCAGCGACAAGGACACTGACACGGATGGGAGCCATCAATCCGAGACCCAGGACACCCCGGAGCACAAGCCCGGGGGTGACACAGATTTTCCATCACAGCTGCCTCCAACACCCTTCCCCATCCCAGAGACACTCACCTCGGTCAGGCACTTTAATGAAGAGACTTCCGGGGCACAATCTGGTGCTCACCACACAGCTGACCCAGTACAGCAGGTGAAGATAGGAACTCCCAAGGGGGAGACGGCCGGAGGGCAGGCCGACGCCAGGGACGAGCTAATATCCAGAGACGTTTCCAACATCTGGAATAGACAGTCCAATCGATTGTGGAGATGCAGTCCCAGAGCCAGGGACGACATGAGGAGTTGTCACCGAACATCCTGCACCTGCAGGTGGAGGAGTCCAACCGTGTGCAGGATCAGAAGGTGGTGCTGGCCATGCATGCCACCCAGGCCAATACTGCACGGGTGACGTGCGCGGTGGAGACCTTGGGGGCGAGGGTATCAGCCATGGATCAGCATGTCCAAGGCCTAGGGCAACCTGTGCAGGCAGTGGCTGAGGCCCAGGACAGGGCTGCCCTCTCACAGGCAGCCATGTGCCAGAGCCACCTGAACGTTGCAGCGATGCTCCTGAGTGTGGCCCAGTCACAGCGAGCCATGGCGGAGACTCTCGGCAACATTGCCCAGGCGCTGGCCGACGTGGCACAGACACAGAGGGAGATGGCCCAGTCCCAGAACGAGATGATGTGACCATTAGCTGATATGACACAGACCCAGAAGGTAGTGGCACAGTCGCAGCGTGATATGACACAGTCCCAGATGGAAATGGTCCACTCCCTGTGCTCCATGGCCGCGAGCATGCAGACTCTGGTCAAGATGGCAGCGGGCATCCTGGTCTGGCAATGCTAGGTGGCACGGGAGCCTCAGGGGGTCGTCCCACTCGTACCCCTGTCCCATAGTGTAGCCCGAGGGCAATTGGACACCCCGAGGGTTGGAGGAGGTGACTTGGCCCATGCTGGTGACTCCCACAGGGAAAATGCCGGAACACCACTGTGCCTTGAACTCCTTCCCCTTCTGGCTCATCACATGGGCAGCGGGCAGAACAGGGCAGCACCACACTACATGAGACACCCAAGCAGAAGCCTGATCCATCCAGGCCCGGTCGCCCCAGAAGACGGTCTGCAAACGGTACAGGTCACAGGGCGGTAATCACAGCAGGCTTCCTCCACGCTTGATGTATCACCTGGGGATCTACCTAGATGTAACGTTAGGGCCTGTAAGACCAGAAAAATAGACGCCAGTTAAGTTGGCACGGTGCAGGGCACAGTTTAGGGGTGAGGGCACGAAAATGCATATATGTTTTCACATTAAACATTTTGCACAATGTTACTACCTGCCTCGGTGCTCTATCAGAAGAGTGTGAGAGGTGGCGTGGGGGTGGGGGGGATGGGCGAACACTGTGGGTGGGCTGGGCCCAGCAACTGCGGTTCAGCCAACGCTCACCGCTCCAGGGTACATGGATTGGCCACACTAAATTGCCCTTAATTGGAAAAAATGAACTGGGTACTCTAAATTTAAAAAAAAGATCGGCTAGTCATCTGCAGGTGCTCATACAGCGACGGGCATCCCGTCAATTCCCCCTATCCTGGAGGGTTCAGTCCACATTGAAGTGGATGTACTGTGCCCCCTGGGCATATAAGGCCTCCGTGATGATGCGGATGCACCAAGTTCAGTGAGATCCTGGACAGGTTCCCCATTCGGCGCCTTGAAGGAGTCCATGGCATAGACGTTCAGGTGACCGTCACCTTGACGACCACCGGCAGCAGGTGTCCTCCCCCATTCCCCTGCGGTGCCAGGTGAGCCATTTTCTGGCAGATGTCTCCCTGCTCAGTGGGAGTCTCCAATGGCATGCCCGATCCAGCAGGTCCTCGAATGACAGGTGTTGCCGGTACGAGGCCTCTAGCAGCGCCTCCCTTGCACCCCCTTCTCCTCAGCCTGTTGGGCAGCCGGCTCTCCATCTCCAGCAACTGCCTCCTGTTACTCTGGGGCAGACTCCGCTGCTTCAGCTTCCTCCTCCTTGAGTAGCTCCAGCTCGAACAGCCTCAGTGCATCCCCCAGGGCTGCGGCAACTAGGAAGAAGGACACCATTGCTGCTTGTATTCCAATATCCATTGTCTGCAGAGGGTGAAAGGTCGACATAGTAACATGGTTTGTGCCCCCATGCCCAACCAGGTCTAAGGGGCTATACGGTGGCCCCGGTTGGAATTATGGCCTCTGACCCCCGCATGTCCCCCTCCTCCCTATCCTTGCACCCTTGACCCCCTCGGAGGCGGCGTTTTGAAAAAGAACCGTAGGCCAGAAGGGCTCGAATCCACCCACCTCATGTCAACCTCGAGACCTCATTCCTGGCATGACTACTGGTGGTCCGTCCCGCTGGTCCGCCACTTGCGTTTGGTGTCCCGAGGGGTTGGCGGGATACCTGCAGATTGGTAGGAGGTGGAAAATCGAGAAATGGACTTTGGTCGGAAAGGTCCCCTCGAGCCTCCAGGTCTGCGGAGACCGATCCGGGCTGCCGCCCCGCCGGCCCTCGGTGCCCGGCACTGTGGGGGCCTCTGGCCTGGGTGCCCATCTCTGTTGCCAGTGGTACTGTCGGTTGGCGCTGCCTATGCCAGCAGTACGCTACTGTGCGCATTGCCCTTGGGCGGGCTGCCAGATGGGCAGTGGCGGCTGGTTGGCGGGGGGGGGAGTTGATATGGGAAAGGGTAGAATGCGGGGATGGTGGGGAGGAGAGTGGGGCTGAGCTGCAAGGGTGGTATGGTGAAGGCATCCATAAGGCCAGTGTCACTCTGTAGAACCAGGGGCAAAGGTGGGTGGTCAGTGGGGTGCGTAGCAAGATGGCTGCCTTTGAGGCTGCAGCATTGACGGGCTGTGCCTGGACAACCCGGTCCCGTGGACAGTCACCCTGGACCCATGCCCCCCCCCACCCCCCCCCGGGCCCTGGCTGGGCGCCAGTCCCCCGCAGCCAGCCCAGCCAGCGTCAGGACCAACAGCCCATGGTCACACCTCTCCATGTCCTACCTCCTCTCACTTCCTCACCTGTCACGGCGCCTGTTTCTCGATTTTTAAAGGCACAAGTGAACCTCGCCGCCGGGAACTCCCCCGCCCCCCCCCCCCCCCCCCCCCACCCCCGCCCGCTAGTGGTGGCAGAGAATTGGGCACCGGAGAATACCAGGTCAGGCCCACTAATGATATGCAAACGACATTTACTGTACCTGCGGAGTGGAACGCATTGTGCCGCTGTCGAGGCACGAGTATTGCGATTTGCGTGAAACCGGCACACAAAGCACAATTTCGGCATCAAAACCGTTTCGTGATTCCGGTGTCAGCCAATGGAATCCCTCCCTTTGTTACAATCTCCGTAGAGACCAGTGACTGATAGAAATAAATTCAAACTCCCATTTAAAATAGAAACGTAGGGTGGGATTTTCCAGTCCTGCCCACCCTGATATCGGAAACTCCTGTCCAAAGACTATGGGCCGGATTCTCCGTTTGGGAGACGGAGTGCTGACACCGGCATGGGAATAGTGGCTGTTTACGTCTGAAAAACGGTGCAAAAGCTGCACTGATCCTCTGTCTGGTGGGGGGCTAGCAGGCACGCAGCGTGAAGAAGGTAGTAAGAAGGTAGTAACAACCGTAGAATTGCCGGGTCCATGGCCGTGCATGCGCTCAGTGGCGGTCTGTAGGGGCCGCGCCATGCAACATGGTGCCGGCCGCGCACGGATCCAGCCTGTCAAATAGTGCCCCCCTTTGGCCAGGTGTGCCACCCCCGGATCACCCCCCACCAGTACCCCCAGCCCCCGCCAAAGCCCCTCTGCCCGCGGATCGGCTCCCACTGACTGTGGCGCCACTGGACTCAGTCCGCAGCCGCCGCGCTGGGTTCCCGAAAAAAAAAATAGCACGCGCGCCCAAGCCGTTGGGAACTCGGCCCACCGGGGGCAAAGCATCGGTGGAGGGCCTCCGGTAATGTCCTGAGGCCATCCCGACGTCTCTGCGAGCACGCCGTTTGAGGGGGCAGAGCATCGCAAAATCAGCACCGCTCCCGATTTTGTGGGCAACGGGTATTCTCCGGCCGATCGCCGAATGTGATTTTGGCGTAGGAGACCGGAGAATCGCGCCCAGTGTACCTTTCAGTGGTCTGTCAAATTGTCCATACTACCTGCGACGATTCCCATGGCAGGCAGGACCAGGAAATATATTCCATAGAAAACAGGAGCAGGAGAGTCCTTCCGGCCCTTCGTTCCTGCTCCGCCATTCAATATAATCATGACTGATCCTCTATCTCAACATCATACTCCCGTACTCTCCCCATACACAATGACAACTTTAGAGTACAACAATCTATCTATTTCCTTCTTGAATATATTAGGTAAATTGGCCTCCAGGGCCTGTGGAAGAGAATTCCACAGGTTCACCACCCTCAGTCCTAAATGGTCCACCCCGTATCCTGAGACTGTGACCCCTTGTTCTAGACCTCCACCCAGAGGAAACAACATCCCTGCATCCAGCCTGACCAACCCTATCAGAACCAATATTTCAATGAGGTGTCCTTTTATTCTTCAAACCCCAGTGAATACAGACCTAGCCGACCCACCTTCTCTTCATACGACAATCCTGCCATCCCAGCAATCAGTCTGGTGAACCTTTGATGCACTTTCTCTGTGGCAAATAAATCCTTTCTTAAATAAGTATACCAAAACTGCACACAAGGGGCGAAATTCTCTGGAAACGGCGCGATGTCCGCCGACTGGCACCCAAAACGGCGCCAATCAGACGGGCATCACGCCGCCCCAACGGTGCGGAATGCTCCGCATCTTTGGGGGCCGAGCCCCAACATTGAGGGGCTAGGCCGACGCCGGAGGAATTTCCGCCCCGCCAGCTGGCGGAAACGGCCTTTGTTGCCCATATCTCCGGGCGGCGCATGCGCGGGAGTGTCAGCGGCCGCTGACGTCATTCCCGCGCATGCGCAGTGGAGGGAGTCTCTTCCACCTCCGCCATGGTGGAGACCGTGGCGGAGGCGGAAGGGAAAGAGTGCCCCCACGGCACAGGCCCGCCCGCGGATCGGTGGGCCCCGATCGCGGGCCAGGCCACCGTGGGGGCACCCCCCGGGGTCAGATCGCCCTGCGCCCCCCAAGGACCCCGGAGCCCGCCCACGCCGCCTTGTCCCGCCGGTAAGGCAGGTGATTTAATTTACGCCGGCGGGACAGGCAATTTATCGGCGGGACTTCGGCCCATCTGGGCCGGAGAATCGAGCGGGGGGGCCCGCCAACCGGCGCGGCGCGATTCCCACCCCCGCCGAATATCCGGTGCCCGAGACTTCGGCAACCAGCAGGGGCGGGATTCACGCGAGCCCCCGGCGATTCTCCGACCCAGCGGGGGGTCGGAGAATGTCGCCCAAGGTTCTATGCAGTTGCTCCTGTACTCAAGTCCTCTTGAAATGAAGGCCAACGTATCATTTGGTTTCTTAACTGCATGATGCAGCTCCATACTTGTTTTCAGTGACTGGTGTACAAGGATATTCAAGTCCTTTTACTTCAACATTTCCCAAATTAGCACCATTTAAATAATACCCTGTCATTCTGTTTCTCCCAGCAAAGTGGATAACTTCACACTTATCCATATTATACTGCTTCTGCCACGTATTTGCACACCGGGCGGCACGGTAGCACAGTGGTTAGCACTGTTGCGTCACAGCACCAGGGTCCTAAGTTCGATTCCCGCTTGGCTCACTGTCTGTGTGGAGTCTGCACATTCTCCCCGTGTCTGCGTGGTGTCATGTGAGAGTACCTTTAAGACATGGATGTTTAAGCAATGTACCTTTAAGAAAACAGTGATGTCAGAGAGTGGGTGGAGCTGAGCAGGTCAGCCATTTTGAAGTTTCAGTTTTGTAAAGTGCCTGGCTGGTTTTGCTGAAGGCAGTTTAAAAGTGCCTGGCTGGTTTTGCTGAGGGCAGTTTAAAAGTGCCTGGCTGTTTTGCTGTGAGCTGCTTAAAAGGAGAAAGCCAGTTTGAGACAGCAGCTTGAGAAGTTCTAGTTTGCTGTGATCTGCTTGAAGGGAGAAAGCCAGTTTGAAAAGGCAGCTTGGGCGTGTCTGTGTGTTTCTAGAGAGCCGCAGGAAGAAAGCAAGGTGCTGGAGCTGAAGTCAACCAAGCTGACATATCTCTGCCATAAAACAGAAAATATATATTAACTGTGACCTGGGGTGTTACTGTTTTGAAGGTTTGAAGCCTTTTGGATGTTTGAAGGAACATTTTGAGGGATTATTTAGTGGTGTATTATTTTCAGGGTTATCTTTGAAGTAAGGGGTGTTAAGGGATCCAATGTTGATTTAAAAGGTTAAATTGAGTTCATAGAATAAACATTGTTTTGTGTTTAAAAACCACGTGTCCATAATTGTAATCCCACACCTGGGGAACAAGCCGTGTGTTGGAAAAGCAACAATAGCATTAAAGGGAGCGGTTGGTTGAACTCCATGATACATTTTGGGGTTCTGAAAATACCTCACCCATAACAGTGGGTTTCCTCCAGGTGCTCTGGTTTCCTCCGGGAAGTCCCGATAGACGTGCTGTTAGGTAATTTTGACATTCTGAATTCTCCCTCTGTGTACCCGAACAGGCGCCGGAATGTGGCGACTCGGGGCTTTTCACAGTAACTTCATTGCAGTGTTAATGTAAGCCTATTTGTGACAATAAAGATGATGCACTATCAATTACGACGAGACGAGAGTAGAGAGTAATCAAGGTTTTATTACGCAGAGATGTGTTGCCTCCTACAGCTGCTGCAGAAATGGCTGCAGCTCGCTGAGCGCACACATTTATACTCCGCCAACTGGGCGGAGCCAGCAGGCAGGGATCTACCCCCGTACCTGTAGTACAGGAGCCTTACCGTATTACATCTCATATGTGTACTATACACAAACAGTAGTGACTTCCACAAAAGATTATCGTCAGCCGAGGTCCCGCCGGCTGAGAGGAGGTGTGAACGGTGCCGGCGGGACTCGGGTTTTTTACGATGGCCGTCCGGCCCATCCCGGGCCGAGAACTAGCGTGAGGGCTCCGTAGAGCGGCCCCCGACTGGCGGCGCGCCATCTTCGCCGGCGGCAATGGCGTCAGGGCGGCGTGGCCCAATTTGCGCCGGTCACGAGGATTCCCCGGCCCCGGGCTGAGAGAATCCCGCCCGATTCTGTTAGTAAATATTCTTATTGAATTTTACATTTCTACACGATACAGCATGTGACTGAAACGATTATTATTTACAATTTACATGTTTTTCCTTCTTAGGCACTCCCTCTTCCCCCTCCTCCCTGCTCCCCCGCCACCTGTTCCTCCCTCCCTTTTCTGTCATTTGGGCTCTGTCTCAGGCCTTTTCTTTCGCCATAGATGTAATAGTCCATCTTTCATCTTGTTTTTGTTGTTGTTGTCCAAATGGCTTTGTGAGTGGCCCTCTGGCCCCCTCATCGCTCTTTCCCTGGCTACCCTCCTGGTATTTCCCTGGGTTCCTCCCTTACTGTTTAACTATCTGCTTTGTATGGTCCTGTTGGCTCCTATTGGTCCCCCTGCTCCCCTCCCTCCCTATCTGTTACTGGCTTTGAACAGGTCTTGGAACAGGCTGATGAATTGCCCCCACGCTTTGTGTAAGCTATTGTCCGACCTCAGATCGTGTACTTGATCAACTCCAGATGGAGAAATTCCGACAGGTCTGCCAGCCAGTCCACAGCTGTGGATGGTGCTGCTGATCGCCAGCTGAGCAGGATTCTCAGATGGACGATTAAGGAAGATTAAGGCACAGCCCCCTTCCCCTTTTGAAGTTCTGGCTGGTCCAATACCACAAAGACTGCCACTTTAGGGCACGGCTCCACCCTCACCCCCACAACCTTGGGCATCGCCTCGAAGATGGTTGTCCAGAACCAGACAAGTCTGGGGCATGCCCAGAACATGTGGCTGTGGTTGGCTGGGCTTTCCTGGCAACGTTCACACTTGTCCTCCATCTCCGGGAAGAACCTGCTCATTCAGGTTCTGGTTAGGTGTACTCTGTGCACCACTTTAAACTGCATGAGGCTTAGCCTTGCTCAGGAGGAGCCCTGCTCTGTGCCTCGCTCCAGAGTCCCTACCGAACTTCCATCCCTAGTTCATCCTCCCATTTCTGTCTTGCCCCGCCTAGTGGGGTGCTCGCCTTTTCTAACGTCCTCAAATACTTCCATTCAACTCTTTAGAAGGCCTTTCTGCGTCCAGGGAGACGATCACCTCTAGTGTTGTCTCCCCGGATGGGTCAGTATCACATTCAGCAGCTGCCTGGATATTCACAGTTAGCTGTCTACCCTTGAGAAAGCTTGTCTGGTTCTCTGGGACTACTTCTGGTTCTCCAGTCTCTTGGCCAGGACTTTTGCGTGCATTTTCGCATCTATGTGAAGCAGTGAAATGGATTTATATGATCCGCATTCCATTGGGTCATTGTCTTTTTTGGGTATCAGTGATATGCTGGCCTGTGTTAGTGTAGGAGGCAAAGTGCCCCTTGTTAGTCTGCGAACATCTGCCGTAGGTGGGGGGCAAGAGCTGTTGCAAATGTTTTGTAGAAGTCCACTGGGAATCCATAGAGACCCGACGCCTTCCTCGCCTGCATGGAGTTGATACTTTCCATGACTTCACCCAGTCCTATTGGTGTTTCCAGCTCCCTCTGCCTAACATCCCCCACGACTGGCATGTCCAGTCCATTGAGGAACCGTTTCAACCCCGAGTCCCTGTTAGGGGCTCAGAGGTGTACAGTCCCCGGTAGAAGGCCTCAAATGCTTGGTTGACCTTTTTTGGCTCAGCTACCAGTCGCCTCTGCTGTCATTTACTTGGGCTAACTCCCACATGGCTGCCTGCTTTCTCAGCTAGTGAGCCAGCAGGTAGCTGGCCTTCTCCCAGTGTTCATAAAAGGTCCCCCGTGTCTGGCGGAGTTGGTGCACTGCCTTCCTGGTAGATAGCAGGTTAAAGCCCATTTGTAGCTTTTTCCTCTCTGCCAGAAGCTCTACTGTCGGGGCCTCAGAGTACTTTCTGTCGACATCCAGGATGGAGTCCATCAGTTGTTGCCTGGCCGCCCTCTCTTCCCTGTCTCTACGAGCCTTGTAGGTTATAATCTCTCCCATCATCACCGCCTTCAGTGCCTTCCAGAACATGGAAGGTGAGACTTCCCATTCTGGTTATGAGTGATGTACTCGCCTATGGCCTGTGAGGTTTTCTGTTGGAAGACCTTGTCAGACAAGGGGTTCGTGTCCAACCTTCATGTGAGGTGATGGGCATGGCCCGTCTCCAACCTCACATCCACGTAGTGTGGAGCATGGTCTGAGGTGACTACCGTGGAGTATTCCGCTCTTACTATTTCTGGAAGCACTGATTTTCCCACTACAAAGAAATCAATCTTGTGTCCTGGTGAGAAGAACGGGAATTCCTTCTCACCTCGGTGCATGAACCACCATGGAAACCCATCCCTTTCTTATGCTTGTATTCCCCTTGTGTTTCCCCCTTCCTCCCTCTGTCCTCCCTCTGCCCTCCCCCCACTATGTCCCCCCCTTCCCTTTCTCCCCCTTTTACAGTCCCCATCCCTGCTCCTGTGGTCACTGCCCCCACCCCCACCCCCCCCCCCCCCACCAGATGTTCCCACCCTGCCGGGAGGTGCGTTGCGGCCCTCCTTGCTTTTGTGCTTCCTAGCGCTAGCTTTCACCGCTAGTGTGATGGCCCACCCTCCCGGGGCTGATCTTACCCCTTTTCTATGCCTGCTAGATAGCTATTCCCTCTTTCTCCTCTTCGCCCTCTCCTGTGTTCTGCTACCCTCACTCTGTGGTTTGATATCTTTGCTCAAAGTAAAGCAGTACTGTCCCGCGCAAGCATTGGAGACCTTATTTTCTCTTTCCCTTCTTTGCTTCATCCTCAACGCTATCTTGTCTGCCCCTTGTCTAGGCTGTTCATCTGTGTGAGCTTGTCTGCCTCTGCCAGTGTGTTGAAATAATGTTCCTTGTTTTGGAATGTATCCCAGAGCCTGGCTGGGAACAGCATTCCAAATTTCACTCCACTTTTGTACAGGGCCGATTTCGCCTGGTTGAACTCGGCCCTGGGCTTTACCAGTCTGCCCCAATGACCTGGGATACTCGCATTCTATTCCCTTCCCAGGCTGCTCGCCTCTGTCTGCCTTACCCACCGCAGGATATTCTCCCGATCCTGTTATCTATGTAATTTGGCAATTATTGCCTTTGACTGTTCCCCTGCTTGGTCTTCGGTCGGAATGATCTTTGTGCCCTGTTGATCTCTGGCAGATTGGGGGAGCAGTCCCGCCTGACTAAGTTGCCTAGCACCTGGGCCACATAGTCCATCGGGTCCCTGCCCTCGATCCTCTCTGGCAGGCCCACTACCTTGATATTTTGACCAATTCTCCTGGTCCTTGACCTTCCCCTCAGGCCCCCCTGGGTCGCCACCAACCTTTTAATTTGGCCTCCAGGGCAACAATCCTGTCGCTCTGGTCCATCAACGCCGTTTCCAGCTGTAGGATCATCTTCCACGAGCTTCCAGTTCCTTTCCCATTCCATTGATCACCGTTTGCATGGTGACCAATGCCTCCGTCACCGCTCCTTTGACCGGCACATGGATCTCTACTTTTACTGCCTCTCTCATCGACATCAATTCCTTCATCAGCAATGTCTTCCATCCATCTTTGGGCAGGGTGAGGGGGTGCTGTTGGGGAGGCCGTTGTTTGGGTCGTCGGTCTGCCTCTCCGGGGTGGCCGGGACTCCTCATCTCGTGGGTCCGCCGACTCGCTCACCCGCTGCTCTTGACCTTTTCCTCTGCATCTACCTTCTCTGCAGCCTCTCAAGCTCCCATTCGCTGGCATGTTGTACCTACTCGCTCCTTTTCTTACTTGTGTGTGAAGTAAGTATGGATTTTCAGACTAAATCTGTCTAAAAGTGCCTGTTTGATTGTATTCTGGAGGAGAACCACCTGATATGCGACTGCTCAGCACATTCCCAGCCACTGGAAGTCACCTTGACAACTCTTTTGTTGAAAATATATTTATGAAGGCATTTACATAGGGATGAAACACAACCAACACCAAAAAGAGGACAAACAGGAAATCTCGTAACAAATAAATAACACCACCTCCCACCGCACAGTGCCTCCCCCGTTTTTACCACCTATCACCCCCCTCCCTCTACTGCTGACATCTTAAATATCATTGAAGAACTCAATTAATGGCTTCCATCTCACAGACCCTCTCATGGCGACCTTGATTTTTAACAGCCGAACGCATTCTGCTAGGAAGCTCACCCACACCCCCAGCTTCGGCAACCCCGAATCCCTTCACTCCAGCAAAATCAGTTTCTGGGCCACCAGTGAGGCAAAGGCCAAGATGTCAGCCTCTCACCCCCTGCACTCCAGGGTCTTCCGACACTCCAAAAATCGCCACTTCTAGACTCGGGGCAACCTTCACCTTCAGTACCTCGGACACAATGCTGCCAGAATCCCTTCAGCTTTGGACAAGCCCAAAACATGTAGACATGGTTCGCGGGCCCCCCATCCCCCGCGCACCGCCCACACCAATTCTACATCCCGAATAGCAGCCCTCACCCGCTCGCCCACCTCCTCATCTGCTAGCAACCCCATGTCTAATTTCCAATGCGGGCGCTGGGGTGCCCACCGGTCCACTTGCAAGTTCACCAATGCGGCGAGTGGTCAGAAACCACAATCACCGAGTACCACGAGTCTCCCACCCCCGATAGCAGAGTCTTATCCACCACAAAATAATCAATCCACGAGTACACCTGCTGCACATGGGAGAAGTACGAAAATTGCTTTGCCTCGGCCTCCCAAACATCCACGGATCCACCCCCCCATGAACACCTTTAGCCCCTTTGCCACTGCCAACACCCTCTCCGATCACGGACCAGACCGATCCAATCTTGGCTCAATAACTGTATTAAAATCTCCCCACCCCATAATCAATCGGTGTGTGGCCCGGCCCTGAATGAAAAACCTGTCCTACACACCCCTTCCTCCACCTAGTCTGATCCCCAATCTTCAAATGCACTTCCTTCCTGTAGAAATGCCTTCAAGCTCCTCGGGTGTTAGCAATTCTGGAAAGTGTGAAAATAAATAAATCCCCTAGGCCAGGTGGGATTTATCCTAGGATTCTCTGGGAAGCTAGGGAGGAGATTGCTGAGCCTTTGGCTTTGATCTTTAAGTCATCTTTGTCTACAGGAATAGTGCCAGAAGACTGGAGGAGAGCAAATGTTGTCCCCTTGTTCAATTGTTCAAGAAGGGAAGTAGAGACAACCCCGGTAACTATAGACCAGTGAGCCTTACTTCTGTTGTGGGCAAAATCTTGGAAAGGTTTATAAGAGATAGGATGTATAATCACCTGGAAAGGAATAATTTGATTAGAGATAGTCAACACGGTTTTGTGAAGGGTAGGTCGTGCCTCACAAAATTCATTGAGTTCTTTGACAAGGTGACCAAACAGGTGGATGAGGGTAAAGCAGTTGAAGTGGTGGATATGGATTTCAGTAAAGCGTTTGATAAGGTTCCCCACGTAGGCTACTGCAGAAAATACGGAGGCATGGGATTCAGGGTGATTTAGCAGTTTGGATCAGAAATTGGCTAGCTGGAAGAAGACAAAGGGTGGTGGTTGATGGGAAATGTTCAGACTGGAGTCCAGTTACTAGTGGTGTACCACAGGGATCTGTTTTGGGGCCACTGCTGTTTGTCATTTTTATAAATGACCTGGAGGAGGGTGTAGAAGGATGGGTGAGTACATTTGCAGATGACACTAATGTTGGTGGAGTTGTGGATAGTGCGGAAGGATGTTACAAGTTACAGAGGGACATAGATAAGCTGCAGCGCTGGGCTGAGAGGTGGCAAATGGAGTTTAATGCAGAAAAGCGTGAGGTGATTCATTTTGGAAGGGATAACAGGAAGACAGAGTACTGTGCTAATGGTAAGATTCTTGGTAGTGTGGATGAGCAGAGAGATCTTGTTGTCCATGTACATAGATCCCTGAAAGTTGCCACCCAGGTTGAGAGGGTTGTTAAGAAGGTGTACAGTGCGTTAGCTTTTATTGGTAGAGGGATTGAGTTTCGGAGCCATGAGGTCATGTTGCAGCTGTACAAAACTCTGGTGCGGCCGCATTTGGAGTATTGTGTGCAATTCTGGTCGCCGCATTATAGGAAGGATGTGGAAGCATTGGAAAGGGTGCAGAGGAGATTTACCAGAATGTTGCCTGGTATGGAGGGAAGATCTTATGAGAGAAGGCTGAGGGACTTGAGGCTGTGTTCGTTAGAGAGAAGAAGGTTAAGAGGTGACTTAATTGAGGCATCTAAGATGATCAGAGGATTAGATAGGGTGGACAGTGAGAGCCTTTTTCCTCGGATGGTGATGTCTAGCACGAGGGGACATAACTTTAAATTGAGGGGAGATAGATATAAGACAGATGTCAGAGGTAGGTTCTTTACTCAGAGAGTAGTAAGGGCATGGAATGACCTGCCTGCAACAGTAGTGGACTCGCCAACACTAAGGGCATTCAAATGGTCATTGGATAGACATATGGACGATAAGGGAATAGTGTAGATGGGCTTTAGAGTGGTTTCACAGGTCGGCGCAACATCGAGGGCCGAAGGGCCTGTACTGCGCTGTAATGTTCGATGTTCTAGGTGTGCGAACATGTGCGACCGCTTGACCGGCCCCTTCAGCCCTCTCACGTTCCATGTGACCAGCCAGGTCGGGTGGCACCCCCCCTCCCCCACCCTGCCGATCAACCATAACCCTTCCTGGACCAGCCTCCGGCTCAAGTCCTGCAACCGTCCTCGGATGTCTACCGTCACCAACTCCCTCCTTATTGCATATCAACTGCCACACTCCCATCCGCAGTTCCCCCCCCTCCCTTAAACAAAGCAACATTCCTATCCCCTCAAAAGCTCTGACCACCTGTTCATCTTCCACTGTGTTCCCGTGAGTGCGCTTGCCCAGCTAGCCTGGCAGCCCCCGCCCATGGTGCCAAGTATCCTACCCCTCACTGATTCCCTTCCCCTCCACTCGCACACTGCCATTGTGCAAACAGCAATAACAATGAAAAGAACAAAAAAGGAGTACTCACCCTCCACGGTCCTCCGCCCTACCTTGACATCTCTTGATAGCCTCTTCACCACTCATATTCCCACCAAATTTTTGTCATCAGCAAGCTTGGAAATATTACATTTGGTTCCCTCATCCAAATTATTGAGGTATATTGTGATTAGCTGGGGCCCAAGCACTGATCCCTGAGAGACCTCACTAGTCATTGTCTGCCACTCCGAAATAGAAATTCATTTATTATCATAGAATTTACAGTGCAGAAGGAGGCTATTCGGCCCATCGAGTCTGCACCGGCTCTTGAAAAGAGCACCCTTTCCAAGGTCAACACTTCCACCCTATCCCCATAACCCAGTAACCCCACCCAACACTAAGGGCAGTAAGGGCAATTTTAGACACTAAGGGCAATTTATCATGGCCAATCCACCTAACCTGCACATCTTTGGACTGTGGGAGGAAACCGGAGCACCCGGAGGAAACCCACGCACACACGGGGAGTATGTGCAGACTCCGTGCAGATTTCCTGTCTCATAACCAATTCTCAATCCATGCCAATATATTACCCACAATCCTGTGGGTTTTAATTGTGCACTCTAACCTCTCATGTGGGACTTTATCAAAAGCTTTCTGAAAATCCAAATTCTCCAGATTTACAGGTGCTTCCTTATCTATTCTGCTAGTTACATCCTCAAAAGATCCCATGTAGTTTGTCAAACATGATTTCCTTTTCATAAATCCATGTTGACTTAGTCTAATCCTGTTGATATTTTCTAAGTGTCCAGTTATCACATCGTTTATAATAGACTCTAGCATTTCCCTACCATTGATATTCGACTTATTGGTCCAGAATTCCCTGTTTTCCCCTTCCCTTATTTGTTAAATAGCAGGGTTACATTTGCCACCCTCCAATTTGCTGGGTCTGTTCCAGAATCTACAGAATTCTGGAAAATGACAACCAACATATCCACTATTTATATGCAGAGTACGAAGTCTTACAACACCAGGTTAAAGTCCAACAGGTTTGTTTCGATGTCACTAGCTTTTGGAGCGCTGCTCCTTCCTCAGGTGAATGAAGAGGTCTGTTCCAGAAACACATATATAGACAGATTCAAAGATACCAAACAATGCTAGGAATGCGACCATTAGCAGGTGATTAAATCTTTACAGATCCAGAGATGGGGTAACCCCAGGTTAAAGAGGTGTGAATTGTATCAATCCAGGACAGTTGGTAGGAATTTGCAGGCCAGATGGTGGGGGATGAATGTAATGCGACATGAATCCCAGGTCCCGGTTGAGGCCGCACTCATGTGTGCGGAACTTGGCTATAAGTTTCTGCTCGACGATTCTGCGTTGTCGCGCGTCCTGAAGGCCGCCTTGGAGAACGCTTACCCGGAGATCAGAGGCTGAATGCCCTTGACTACTGAAGTGTTCCCCGACTGGAAGGGAACATTCCTGCCTGGTGATTGTTGCGCGATGTCCGTTCATTCGTTGTCGCAGCGTCTGCATGGTCTCCCCAATGTACCACGCTTCGGGACATCCTTTCCTGCAGCGTATGAGGCAGACAACGTTGGCCGAGTCGCACGAGTACGTACCGCGTACCTGGTGGGTGGTGTTCTCACGTGTAATAGTGGTATCCATGTCGATGATCTGGCACGTCTTGCAGAGATTGCCATGGCAGGGTTGTGTGGTGTCGTGGTCACTGTTCTGAAGACTGGGTAGTTTGCTGCAAACAATGGTTCGTTTGAGGTTGCGCGGTTGTTTGAAGGCAAGTAGTGGGGGTGTGGGGATGACCTTGGCAAGATGTTCATCGTCATCAATGACGTGCTGAAGGCTGTGAAGAAGATGACGTAGTTTCTCCTCTCCGGGGAAGTACTGGACGACGAAGGGTATTCTGTCGGTTGTGTCCCATGTTTGTCTTCTGAGGAGGTCGGTGCGGTTTTTCGCTGTGGCGCGTTGGAACTGTCGCTCGATGAGTCGAGTGCCATATCCCGTTCGTACGAGGGCATCTTTCAACGTCTGTAGATGTCTGTTACGCTCCTCCTCGTCTGAGCAGATCCTGTGTATACGGAGTGCTTGTCCATAGGGGATGGCTTCTTTAATGTGTTTAGGGTGGAAGCTGGAGAAGTGGAGCATCATGAGGTTATCCGTGGGTTTGCGGTAAAGCGAAGTGCTGAGGTGACCGTCCTTGATGGAGATGAGTGTGTCCAAGAATGCAACTGATTTTGGAGAGTAGTCCATGGTGAGTCTGATGGTTGGATGGAACTTATTAACAAGTATACCGCTTTGGATACTTGTGGGGGGGACGACTTACCAGGGGTAAGCCATGGGGTACGGGCCTCTGGCACGGAGTCTGTCCCTGTTGCTCAGAAGGGAAGGGGGGAGAGGAGCAGAGCATTAGTAATTGGGGACTCTATAGTCAGGGGCACAGATAGGAGATTTTGTGGGAGCGTGAGAGACTCACGTTTGGTATGTTGCCTCCCAGGTGCAAGGGTACGTGATGTCTCGGATCGTGTTTTCCGGGTCCTTAAGGGGGAGGGGGAGCAGCCCCAAGTCGTGGTCCACATTGGCACTAATGACATAGGTAGGAAAGGGGATAAGGATGTCAGGCAGGCTTTCAGGGAGCTAGGATGGAAGCTCAGAACTAGAACAAACAGAGTTGTTATCTCTGGGTTGTTGCCCGTGCCACGTGATAGTGAGATGAGGAATAGGGAGAGAGAGCAATTAAACACGTGGCTACAGGGATGGTGCAGGCGGGAGGGATTCAGATTTCTGGATAACTGGGGCTCTTTCTGGGGAAGGTGGGACCTCTACAGACAGGATGGTCTACATCTGAACCTGCGGGGCACAAATATCCTGGGGGGGAGATTTGTTAGTGCTCTTTGGGGGGGTTTAAACTAATGCAGCAGAGGCATGGGAACCTGGATTGTAGTTTTAGGGTAAGGGAGAATGAGAGTATAGAGGTCAGGAGCTCAGATTTGACGTCGCAGGAGGGGGCCAGTGTTCAGGTAGGTGGTTTGAAGTGTGTCTACTTCAATGCCAGGAGTATACGAAATAAGGTAGGGGAACTGGCAGCATGGGTTGGTACCTGGGACTTCGATGTTGTGGCCATTTCGGAGACATGGATAGAGTAGGGACAGGAATGGATGTTGCCGGTTCCGGGGTTTAGGTGTTTTAGTAAGCTCAGAGAAGGAGGCAAAAGAGGGGGAGGTGTGGCGCTGCTAGTCAAGAGCAGTATTACGGTGGCGGAGAGGATGCTAGATGGGGACTCATCTTCCGAGGTAGTATGGGCTGAGGTTAGAAACGTGAAAGGAGAGGTCACACTGTTGGGAGTCTTCTATAGGCATCCAAATAGTTCTAGGGATGTAGAGGAAAGGATGGCGAGGATGATCCTGGATAAGAGCGAAAGTAACAGGGTAGTTATTATGGGAGACTTTAACTTTCCAAATATTGACTGGAAAAGATATAGTTCGAGTACATTAGATGGGTCGTTTTTTGTACAGTGTGTGCAGGAGGGTTTCCTGACACAGTTTGTTGACAGGCCAACAAGAGGCGAGGCCACATTGGATTTGGTTTTGGGTAATGAACCAGGCCAGGTGTTGGATTTGGAGGTAGGTGAGCACTTTGGGGACAGTGACCACAATTCGGTGACGTTTACGTTAAGGATGGAAAGGGATAAGTATACACCGCAGGGCAAGAGTTATAGCTGGGGGAAGGGAAATTATGATGCCATTAGACGTGACTTGGGGGGATAAGGTGGAGAAGTAGACTGCAAGTGTTGGACACACTGGATAAGTGGAGCTTGTTCAAGGATCAGCTACTGCGTGTTCTTGATAAGTATGTACCGGTCAGGCAGGGAGGAAGGCGCCAAGCGAGGGAACCGTGGTTTACCAAGGAAGTGGAATCTCTTGTTAAGAGGAAGAAGGAGGCCTATGTGAAGATGAGGTGTGAAGTTTCAGTTGGGGCGATGGATAGTTACAAGTTAGCGAGGAAGGGTCTAAAGAGAGAGCTAAGACGAGCAAGGAGGGGACATGAGACGTATTTGGCAGGAAGGATCAAGGAAAACCCAAAAGCTTTCTATAGGTATGTCAGGAATAAGCGAATGACTAGGGAAAGAGTAGGACCAGTCAAGGACAGGGATGGGAAGTTGTGTGTAGAGTCTGAAGAGATAGGCGAGATACTAAATGAATATTTTTCGTCAGTATTCACTCAGGAAAAAGATAATGTTGTGGAGGAGAATGCTGAGCTCCAGGTAAATAGATTAGATGGCATTGAGGTACGTAGGGAAGAGGTGTTGGCAATTCTGGACAGGCTGAAAATAGATAAGTCCCCGGGACCTGATGGGATTTATCCTAGGATTCTCTGGGAGGCCAGGGAAGAGATTGCTGGACCTTTGGCTTTGATTTTTATGTCATCATTGGCTACAGGAATAGTGCCAGAGGACTGGAGGATAGCAAATGTGGTCCCTTTGTTCAAAAAGGGGAGCAGAGACAACCCCGGCAACTATAGACCGGTGAGCCTCACGTCTGTAGTGGGTAAAGTCTTGGAGGGGATTATAAGAGACAAGATTTATAATCATCTAGATAGGAATAATATGATCAGGGATAGTCAGCATGGCTTTGTGAAGGGTAGGTCATGCCTCACAAACCTTATTGAGTTCTTTGAGAAGGTGACTGAACAGGTAGATGAGGGTAGAGCAGTTGATGTGGTGTATATGGATTTCAGCAAAGCGTTTGATAAGGTTCCCCACGGTAGGCTATTGCAGAAAATACGGAGGCTGGGGATTGAGGGTGATTTAGAGATGTGGATCAGAAATTGGCTAGCTGAAAGAAGACAGAGGGTGGTGGTTGATGGGAAATGTTCAGAATGGAGTTCAGTCACAAGTGGAGTACCACACGGATCTGTTCTGGGGCCGTTGCTGTTTGTCAATTTTATCAATGACCTAGAGGAAGGCGCAGAAGGGTGGGTGAATAAATTTGCAGACGATACTAAAGTCGGTGGTGTTGTCGATAGTGTGGAAGGAAGTAGCAGGTTACAGAGGGATATAGATAAGCTGCAGTGCTGGGCTGAGAGGTGGCAAATGGAGTTTAATGTAGAGAAGTGTGAGGTGATTCACTTTGGAAGGAATAACAGGAATGTGAAATATTTGGCTAATGGAAAAGTCCTTGAAAGTGTGGATGAGCAGAGGGATCTAGGTGTCCATGTACATAGATCCCTGAAAGTTGACACCCAGGTTGATAGGGTGGTGAAGAAGGCCTATGAAATGTTGGCCTTTATTGGTAGAGGGATTGAGTTCCGGAGTCAGGAGGTCATGTTGCAGCTGTACAGAACTCTGGTACGGCCGCATTTGGAGTATTGCGTACAGTTCTGGTTACCGCATTATAGGAAGGACGTGGAGGCTTTGGAGCGGGTGCAGAGGAGATTTACCAGGATGTTGCCTGGTATGGAGGGAAAATCTTATGAGGAAAGGCTGATGGACTTGAGGTTGTTTTTGTTAGAGAGAAGAAGGTTAAGAGGAGACTTAATAGAGGCATACAAAATGATCAGAGGGTTAGATAGGGTGGACAGTGAGAGCCTTCTCCCGCGGATGGAAATGGCTAGCACGAGGGGACATAGCCTTAAACTGAGGGGTAATAGATATAGGACAGAGGTCAGAGGTAGGTTCTTTACGCAAAGAGTAGTGAGGCCGTGGAATGCCCTACCTGCTACAGTAGTGAACTCGCCAACATTGAGGGCATTTAAAAGTTTATTGGATAAACATATGGATGATAATGGTATAGTGTAGGTTAGATGGCTTTTGTTTCGGTGCAACATCGTGGGCCGAAGGGCCTGTACTGCGCTGTATTGTTCTATGTTCTATGTTCTAATGTCATCGTGTCGTTGTTTCAGTGATTCTTCGCCGTGGGTCCAAAGAGGAACATACCTCTTCATTCACCTGAGGAAGGAGCAGGGCTCTGAAAGCTAGTGACATCGAAACAAACCTGTTGGACTTTAACCTGGTGTTGTAAGACTTCGTACTGTGCTCACCCCAGTCCAACGCCGGCATCTCCACACCATGGCTACTATTTATATGGTTACCTCTTTTCATACCTGGGATGGAGATTATTAAGCCCTGGGGATTTATCGGCTTTCAGTCCCACTAATTTCTCCAGCAATGTTTTTTAAGTAATACTAATTTCCTTCAATTCCTTCAGTTATTGACTGAAATAATTACACCACAAGATTTCATGTATTAAACTAAAATGTTTACTGTTATGAATCGTTAAACAAAGCAAGTACTGTTAAATCAACACTACCTAAACCACTCTTGATTCCTGATAGCCCTCTGCTATTGGTTCCAGGAGCTTTTCTGTCTGCTTTCTCCAACCTGTTCCTGACCTTGGCTTCAACTTTCTCTCTTTGTGAGGAATCATCCAGATAAAAACCCCGAACCAGAGAAAAATCTCTGCAATCTAGCACCATGGCAACGTGGTACACCTGGGATGTCGCAGGTAGAGATTTGAACTAGTTATCTTCAATTCCCAAACCTCTCCTTTGTTCTGGAAAACCAAATGAATAATTTAAACCTCTTATTGAGATATCTGTAGACATCCCATCTCCCAAGAGGCTCTGAATACGAGCCCATTGTTGAAATTTCCAATTCTTTCAACTATTGTCTGATTAAACATTTTAGGTTTCTTTATCAGTTTCTCAAAATTTATTTTGCATTTTAAAAATTCAATTCTCAAATTAATAATAAGTATTCATAACAATACTAATTCATGTAATACTTTATAACTCAATATTTATCAACAAATATATGCATAAAAGATAAATGTAAACAATAATGGTCACATTTTGTCGATGAAACAAGGAATCACTCAATACGTTATGAAAAACAAATTCACCCATCATTGTAGAGGAGTGTAACCAGGGAACTCAAGTTTTCTCCATCCATGTCCTATAGTCTATGATGATGGAAATGCACATGGTTGAAGCAGCCCACCTCTCTTGCCATCAGCAAATGTGGGAACTGCCTGGCAGGGTGTGGGGGAGATCGGGTGGCAGTGGGGAGGTGGTAGGTGGTCAATTTTGATATCCTTTTTATTAAAAACAGGCCCCTTTGTAGGGGGCATCAGGTAATGGATGCTGCATCAAATTAAGTCCCAAATCATTGTGTTTATAGGTAAAATACTGTGGATGCTGGAATCTAAAACAAGAACAGAGAATGCAGGTAAAACTCAGCAGGTCTGCAGGCATCTATAAGGAGAGAGAATGGAGTCAATGTTTCAGGTCCTTTTGGTTCTTCGAAGAACTAAAGAAAGGAAGAATGTGTTAGATATTAAAGAATAGCTGTGAGAGATGGTAACAAAATGTAGCAACTTTAAAAACAAAAGACGGATGGCCTGGTGTGGGAGGGGAAGAGGGTTTTTTATTGAGCAATACATGTGGGGAATATTGAAAGAAAGAGGTGTCATGATGTGCACACATGCACATAATGAGATACAGACAGGCAGTGACAGACACCCAGTACAGCCAATCAACACATGGGACAGAACAGAACCAATCACCAGGCAGAACACTAGAAGGTGGTCTCCCACTATAAAACACACGAGGCATCAACACGCTGCCTCTTTCCACTGGTGACAACTGTAGTGACAGTCAGGGTGTATATATCAGTTAGCACCTTCTACACGTGGCTCAGAGCTAGTCTGGTCTAGTTAGTTATAGCAAGCACGCTTAGATTAGTAGAGTGTCAAACCCACAGAGAACTGTGTGCACTGCTTAACAAGTTCAATAAAGCGTATTGAACTAACATCATAGTTTGGAATCTACTTTCAAGTACAACTGCATCCAGTTGCAGTCTGTGTTACCGCAGGGTGAATAACACAGGGAATTAGTTACACCAAAGATTGGAGATAGGTGGGTAACTGTAAGAGGGACTGGGAAAAAGCAGTCAGTGCAGGGATCCCCTGCGGTCGTTCCCCTGAGAAACAAGTATGCCGCTTTGGATACTTGTGGGGGGGACGACTTACCAGGGGTAAGCCATGGGGTACGGGCCTCTGGCACGGAGTCTGTCCCTGTTGCTCAGAAGGGAAGGGGGAGAAGAGCAGAGCATTAGTAATTGGGGACTCTATAGTCAGGGGCACAGATAGGAGATTTTGTGGGAGCGTGAGAGACTCACGTTTGGTATGTTGCCTCCCAGGTGCAAGGGTACGTGATGTCTCGGATCGTGTTTTCCGGGTCCTTAGGGGGAGGGGGAGCAGCCCCAAGTCGTGGTCCACATTGGCACTAACGACATAGGTAGGAAAGGGGACAAGGATGTCAGGCAGGCTTTCAGGGAGCTAGGATGGAAGCTCAGAACTAGAACAAACAGAGTTGTTATCTCTGGGTTGTTGCCCGTGCCACGTGATAGTGAGACGAGGAATAGGGAGAGAGAGCATTTAAACACGTGGCTACAGGGATGGTGCAGGCGGGAGGGATTCAGATTTCTGGATAACTGGGGCTCTTTCTGGGGAAGGTGGGACCTCTACAGACAGGATGGTCTACATCTGAACCTGAGGGGCACAAATATCCTGGGGGGGAGATTTGTTAGTGCTCTTTGGGGGGGTTTAAACTAATGCAGCAGGGGCATGGGAACCTGGATTGTAGTTTTAGGGTAAGGGAGAATGAGAGTATAGAGGTCAGGAGCACAGATTTGACGTCGCAGGAGGGGGCCAGTGTTCAGGTAGGTGGTTTGAAGTGTGTCTACTTCAATGCCAGGAGTATACGAAACAAGGTAGGGGAACTGGCAGCATGGGTTGGTACCTGGGACTGCGATGTTGTGGCCATTTCGGAAACATAGATAGAGCAGGGACAGGAATGGATGTTGCAGGCTCCGGGGTTTAGGTGTTTTAGTAAGCTCAGAGAAGGAGGCAAAAGAGGGGGAGGTGTGGCGCTGCTAGTCAAGAGCAGTATTACGGTGGCGGAGAGGATGCTAGATGGGGACTCTTCTTCCGAGGTAGTATGGGCTGAAGTTAGAAACAGGAAAGGAGAGGTCACCCTGTTGGGAGTTTTTTATAGGCCTCCTAATAGTTCTAGGGATGTAGAGGAAAGGATGGCGAAGATGATTCTGGATATGAGCGAAAGTAACAGGGTAGTTATTATGGGAGACTTTAACTTTCCAAATATTGACTGGAAAAGATATAGTTCGAGTACAATAGATGGGTCGTTTTTTGTACAGTGTGTGCAGGAGGGTTTCCTGAAACAATATGTTGACAGGCCAACAAGAGGCGAGGCCACATTGGATTTGGTTTTGGGTAATGAACCAGGCCAGGTGTTGGATTTGGAGGTAGGAGAGCACTTTGGGGACAGTGACCACAATTCGGTGACGTTTACGTTAATGATGGAAAGGGATAAGTATACACCGCAGGGCAAGAGTTATAGCTGGGGGAAGGGCAATTATGATGCCATTAGACGTGACTTGGGGGGGATAAGGTGGAGAAGTAGGCTGCAAGTGTTGGGCACACTGGATAAGTGGGGCTTGTTCAAGGATCAGCTACTGCGTGTTCTTGATAAGTATGTACCGGTCAGACAGGGAGGAAGGCGTCGAGCGAGGGAACCGTGGTTTACCAAGGAAGTGGAATCTCTTGTTAAGAGGAAGAAGGAGGCCTATGTGAAGATGAAGTGTGAAGTTTCGGTTGGGGCGATGGATAGTTACAAGGTAGCGAGGAAGGATCTAAAGAGAGAGCTAAGACGAGCAAGGAGGGGACATAAGGAGTATTTGGCAGGAAGGATCAAGGAAAACCCAAAAGCTTTCTATAGGTATGTCAGGAATAAGCGAATGACTAGGGAAAGAGTAGGACCAGTCAAGGACAGGGATGGGAAATTGTGTGTGGAGTCTGAAGAGATAGGCGAGATACTAAATGAATATTTTTCGTCAGTATTCACTCAGGAAAAAGATAATGTTGTGGAGGAGAATGCTGAGCCCCAGGCTAATAGAATAGATGGCATTGAGGTACGTAGGGAAGAGGTGTTGGCAATTCTGGACAGGCTGAAAATAGATAAGTCCCCGGGGCCTGATGGGATTTATCCTAGGATTCTCTGGGAGGCCAGGGAAGAGATTGCTGGACCTTTGGCTTTGATTTTTATGTCATCATTGGCTACAGGAATAGTGCCAGAGGACTGGAGGACAGCAAATGTGGTCCCTTTATTCAAAAAGGGGAGCAGAGACAACCCCGGCAACTATAGACCGGTGAGCCTCACGTCTGTAATGGGTAAAGTCTTGGAGGGGATTATAAGAGACAAGATTTATAATCATCTAGATAGGAATAATATGATCAGGGATAGTCAGCATGGCTTTGTGAAGGGTAGGTCATGCCTCACAAACCTTATTGAGTTCTTTGAGAAGGTGACTGAACAGGTAGACGAGGGTAGAGCAGTTGATGTGGTGTATATGGATTTCAGCAAAGCGTTTGATAAGGTTCCCCACAGTAGGCTATTGCAAAAAATACGGAGGCTGGGGATTGAGGGTGATTTAGAGATGTGGATCAGAAATTGGCTAGCTGAAAGAAGACAGAGGGTAGTGGTTGATGGGAAATGTTCAGAATGGAGTACAGTCACAAGTGGAGTACCACAAGGATCTGTTCTGGGGCCATTGCTGTTTGTCATTTTTATCAATGACCTAGAGGAAGGCGCAGAAGGGTGGGTGAGTAAATTTGCAGACGATACTAAAGTCGGTGGTGTTGTCGATAGTGTGGAAGGATGTAGCAGGTTACAGAGGGATATAGATAAGCTGCAGAGCTGGGCTGAGAGGTGGCAAATGGAGTTTAATGTAGAGAAGTGTGAGGTGATTCACTTTGGAAGGAATAACAGGAATGCGGAATATTTGGCTAATGGAAAAGTTCTTGAAAGTGTGGATGAGCAGAGGGATCTAGGTGTCCATGTACATAGATCCCTGAAAGTTGCCACCCAGGTTGATCGGGTTGTGAAGAAGGCCTATGGAGTGTTGGCCTTTATTGGTAGAGGGATTGAGTTCCGGAGTCGGGAGGTCATGTTGCAGCTGTACAGAACTCTGGTACGGCCGCATTTGGAGTATTGCGTACAGTTCTGGTCACCGCATTATAGGAAGGACGTGGAGGCTTTGGAGCGGGTGCAGAGGAGATTTACCAGGATGTTGCCTGGTATGAAGGGAAAATCTTATGAGGAAAGGCTGACGGCCTTGAGGTTGTTTTCGTTGGAGAGAAGAAGGTTAAGAGGAGACTTAATAGAGGCATACAAAATGATCAAGGGGTTGGATAGGGTGGACAGTGAGAGCCTTCTCCCGCGGATGGATATGGCTGGCACGAGGGGGCATAACTTTAAACTGAGGGGTAATAGATATAGGACAGAGGTCAGAGGTAGGTTCTTTACGCAAAGAGTAGTGAGGCCGTGGAATGCCCTACCTGCTACAGTAGTGAACTCGCCAACATTGAGGGCATTTAAAAGTTTATTGGATAAACATATGGATGATAATGGCATAGTGTAGGTTAGATGGCTTTTGTTTCAGTGCAACATCGTGGGCCGAAGGGCCTGTACTGCGCTGTATTGTTCTATGTTCTATGTTGAAGATGTCCTCTACATTGCTGAGACTAAACACAAACTGGGTGACCACTTTGCAGAACACCTTCACTGTGTTCGCAAGCATGACCTCAACCTTCCTGTCGTTTGCCATTTTAACGCAGTATCTTACTCTCATGCCAACATGTCCATCCTTGACCTGCTGCAATGTTCCAGTGAAGCTCGGTGCAAGTTGGAGGGGCTGCATCTTATCTTCCAATTAGGCACGGTACAGCCCTCAGGACTCAACACTTAGTTTGGCAGCTTTAGATTGTGACCTTTCTCCTCCATTTAAAACCCATTTTTATGTACATGTACTGCCTCAATGCAACCCCTCCCTCCCTACCACATGTCTTTTGTTTTTAAGGTTAATACATTTTGTTGCAAACTCTCACAGCTACGCTTCAATATTAGGGGCTGGTTTAGCACAGTGGGCTAAACAGCTGGCCTATAATGCAGAACAATGCCAGCAGCGCGGGTTCAATACAGTTTTCTGACAAATCAGCAGTGGACACAGAGTTTCAAACCCTGATTTGGGCCCACGTGGCTGAGTCATTAATCTGTGGCAGACATGTTCACAGTCAAGAGTTAACAGTGTGGGGAGAAAATACAACTCCTTAAGGACACCCTCCACTGGGACATTTGCAGCCAATCTCACTGAGAAGGCAACCAAGGGCAATGGAGGAGGGATATCGCCGAATGGCACCACAGTTCAATGAGGACTCCCTGCGTGCCCTTCTCCAGATTGTTACTGATTTGTAGGATGGTCTAATACCACAGGATGGAAATACCACAGAGACATTTCCAACAGACTGAACAAGCCTGAATGAAGATGGAAAAGAAGGCAGCAGCTGGAGGATGAGGCTGCAGTGTTGCAAGAGGCTAAATTATTTTTTCCATTCTGTGAGGTATTCGTGATTAACATTGTTTGCACTGTATGGGCGAAGGGTATGGGACATGGCTCCATCAATGTCCATCAGTCACATTGTATAATCAAGGAGCCTCCACACACAGCATGGTAGCAATGTGGATAGCACAATTGCTTCACAGCTCCAGGGTCCCATGTTCGATTCCGGCTTGGGTCACTGTCTGTGCGGAGTCTGCACATCCTCCCCGTGTGTGTGTGGGTTTCCTCCGGGTGCTCCGGTTTCCTCCCACAGTCCAAAGATGTGCAGGTTAGGTGGATTAGCCATGATAAATTGCCCTTAGTGTCCAAAATTGCCCTTAGTGTTGGATGGGGTTACTGGGTTATGGGGATAGGGTGGAGGTGTTGACCTTGGGTAGGGTGCTCTTTCCAAGAGCTGGTGCAGACTCGATGGGTCGAATGGCCTCCTTCTGCACTGTAAATTCTATGATAATCTATGATATGATTTGAGTAACTAGGGAATGGTCTTTGAAAGGAAGCTATGGAGTGGAGAGTCATGCCATTGACTGTAGTAAGGCAGCTCAGGTTGTGACAATCAGCACGGCTTGGTTCTACCCGAGAAGAAGGCCCATAATGCCTGAGAGAGGTGGAAATTCATTGTCAATTCTTCTTTTCTTTCGAACAGGTGATCATCACTATCCCCAAAGAGCCCATTCTGGTCTCTGACGAAGGGGAAGGGCCCTCAGATGACACAATGTTCCACCCTTACATTGCACCACCCACCAACTCCGTTACTTGTACTTCTGTGGGATCGCACACGTGGGAAGAATGTGAGGCACATGGGCTGAACACAGCACAATCACCAGATCAGAAGCTGGAGGTTGTGACCGCCCAGGGCTCTAACTTTCAGAGTGAACGCTGGTAGGTGCTGATTCCCTCTGGAGTCATCCATAAGGTGGCAGATGTTGGACATGCAGTGGGTAGTGCACGAATATTTAGCAGAGATACCAGAGAGAATGACCACCTTGGTAAGCACAGTTGAGGACACCACCTGTGTTGTGATCAACCACCTTCTTCTCCCCCTCCCCGTATGCATACACTGTCCTTTCCACTGAGAGATTGGTGACTCCGATGGAGAGCCACATCCAGCAGACTTGTTAGTGGTTGCTGGAGATTCATATTGACCTGCATACCAACACCTAGGCAGTGATCATAATATGGTCAAATTCAATCTCCAATTTGAAAGAAAGAAGGTAGAATCAGATGTAAAGGTGTTACAGTTAAATAAAGGTAACTACAGGTGCATGAGGGAGGAACTGACGAAAATCGACTGGGAGCAGAGCCTAGTGGGAAAGACAGTAGAACAGCAATGGCAGGAGTTTCTGGGAGTAATTGAGGACACAGTACAGAGGTTCATCCCAAAGAAAAGAAAGGTTATCAGAGGGGGGATTAGGCAGCCATGGCTGACAAAGGAAGTTAGGGAATGCATCAAAGCAAAAGAGAAAGCCTATAATGTGGCAAAGAGTAGTGGGAAGTCAGAAGATTGGGAAGGCTACAAAAACAAACAGAGGATAACAAAGAGAGAAATAAGGAAAGAGAGGATCAAATATGAAGGTAGGCTAGCCAGTAACATTAGGAATGATAGTAAAAGTTTCTTTAAATACATTAAAAACAAACGGGAGGCAAAAGTTGACATTGGGCCGCTCCAAAATGACGCTGGTAATTTTGTGATGGGAGACAAGGAAATAGCTGAGGAACTAAATAAGTACTTTGTGTCAGTCTTCACAGTAGAAGACATGAGTAATATCCCACCAATTCCGGAGAGTCAGGGGGCAGAGTTGAATATGGTAGCCATCACAAAGGAGAAAGTGCTAGAGAAACTAAGAGGTCTAAAAATTGATAAGTCTACGGGCCCAGATGGGCTACATCCTAGAGTTCTGAAGGATATAGCTGAAGAAATAGTGGAGGCTTTAGTTATGATCTTTCAAAAGTCACTGGAGTCAGGGAAAGTCCCAGAGGATTGGAAAATCGCTGTTGTAACCCCCCTGTTCAAGAAGGGAACAAGGAAAAAGATGGAAAATTATAGGCCAATTAGCCTAACCTTGGTTGTTGGCAAGATTCTAGAATCCATTGTTAAGGATGAGATTTCTAAATTCTTGGAAGTGCAGGGTCGGATTAGGACAAGTCAGCATGGATTTAGTAAGGGGAGGTCGTGCCTGACAAACCTGTTAGAGTTCTTTGAAGAGATAACAAATAGGTTAGACCAAGGAGAGCCAATGGATGTTATCTATCTTGACTTCCAAAAGGCCTTTGATAAGGTGCCTCACGGGAGACTGCTCAGTAAAATAAGGGCCCATGGTATTCGAGGCAAGGTACTAACATGGATTGACGATTGGCTGTCAGGCAGAAGGTAACCGGTGACGAGTGGTGTCCCGCAGGGTTCAGTGTTGGGGCCACAGCTGTTCTCTTTATATATTAACGATCTAGATGACGGGACTGGGGGCATTCTGGCTAAGTTTGCCGATGATACAAAGATAGGTGGAGGGGCAGGTAGTATGGAGGAGGTGGGGAGGCTGCAGAAAGATTTAGACAGTTTAGGAGAGTGGTCCATAAATGGCTGATGAAATTCAACGTGGGCAAGTGCGAGGTCTTGCACTTTGGAAAAAAGAATAGAGGCATGGACTATTTTCTAAACGGTGACAAAATTCATAATGCTGAAGTGCAAAGGGACTTGGGAGTCCTAGTCCAGGATTCTCTAAAGGTAAACTTGCAGGTTGAGTCCGTAATTAAGAAAGCAAATGCAATGTTGTCATTCATCTCAAGAGGCTTGGAATATAAAAGCAGGGATGTACTTCTGAAGCTTTATAAAGCATTAGTTGGGCCCCATTTAGAATACTGTGAGCAATTTTGGGCCCCACACCTCAGGAAGGACATACTGGCACTGGAGCGGGTCCAGCGGAGATTCACACGGATTATCCCAGGAATGGTAGGCCTAACATACGATGAACGTCTGAGGATCCTGGGATTATATTCATTGGAGTTTAGGAGGTTGAGGGGAGATCTAATAGAAACTTACAAGATAATGAATGGCTTAGATAGGGTGGATGTAGGGAAGTTGTTTCCGTTAGCAGGGGAGACTAGGACCCGGGGGCACAGCCTTAGAATAAAAGGGAGTCACTTTAGAACAGAGGTGAGGAGAAATTTCTTCAGCCAGAGAGTGGTGGGTCTGTGGAATTCATTGCCACAGAGGGCAATGGAGGCCGGGACGTTGAGTGTCTTTCAGACAGAAGTTGATAAATTCTTGATTTCTCGAGGAATTAAGGGCTATGGAGAGAGAGCGGGTAAATGGAGTTGAAATCAGCCATGATTGAATGGTGGAGTGGACTCGATGGGCCGAATGGCCTTACTACCGCTCCTATGTCTTATGGTCTTATGGTCTAACCACAGACCTCAATCAGCCAGCGGCATGGAGAGAGAGAGGAATAACTTGCTTGGACTCTCTGTCAGGTAATCATGGAGATACAAGTTTGCATCATGATGGCAGATAACCAGCAGCTGCCAGTATCTGAGGGCTTGTCTCAGAGTACCCCTCTGCCAGTAAGATCAGTGCCTTACAGTGCCATAGTGACAGAAAGGACAACTATTACTGAACAGGAGTAGGACTGAAGTGTGGCATGGGGAAAAGATTTGAGCAAACACTTTAGACACAAGTTGATGGTACTTTCTATTTCATCTACTGTGTTGCATTTTATATCAGTGGACCCAGAATTGTTTTTCTGTTGGGAGATTTCTGCTGGTTGACATTTGTGTGAAAGGGTTTCAATCTGACATGGCTTTTTGATGATATTTTTGTCATTGGCTTTTAGAGTTGTAATATTGGCCCTGCAAATGAAGGCCAGAAATGTTCTGAGCTCACCTCTTGGAGGGCAAGGCAGTTCATTGTTATTTGGAGCACCACAATATGAGAGCCTCTAGAATCTCGTGGATAACTTGTCCCTGGTTCCCAGTCAGTTCAGAGATGCATGGTATGGACCTCTTCTTCCTCAGAGTCTTCATTGGGGGATGTGCGCAATTCTTCCAGATAATCCTCTGCCTGTTTTGTCCCTCTCTGTAATGCCAGGTTGTGGAGAGTATAGCACCCTATTCCAATGAAGGAGAGTCTTTGCTGGCACAAACTACAGTGCTTCACCAGCTCAGTGTCTTCTCACTGTGAGCCAACTGATGGTCTACTCAACTATGGCCCTGATGGTTGCATAGTTCTTGTTATGGTGCTGCTTTGCCTCTTTGTGGGTTTCTCACAAGGGTCATGAACTACCTCCTCGGGGATAACCCTTGGCACCCGGAATCCATCTATCCAATTGTAAGCTTGGGTACTTGACAGTATCTAAAGATGTATGTATAAAGCCTAACTACTCCCAAAGTAACACACAAAGACCTGCAGTATCCTTGAATATCCAATCAACATTGTGACAACCTTTGACTGGAAGTAGGGCAATATGGAAAACGTTTACTTTCTTTAAAATGTCTGTGAAGTGTATAATTGTTTTTAAGAATGTTTGAAAATAACTTTTAAGAGTTTGCATCAATGATAAAAAGATCAATTGTAATTTTCTTGGATATTAAGAAATACTGGTCAATGTGACTTGGCGGCTCTTTACCTGAAAGTAACAGCAACAAGAAGAAAGTTGAGACCAAATGATCTGTGTTGTTTGACACATAGGAGAGCTGTGGACAAAAGAAGCAGTTGTTGGGGAAGAACTGTGAGGGCACATTTACAAAGATAAGATGTCATATAGTTACAGAAATCTGAAGACAGGGTTTGAGCAGGGATTGCGAATTGGACATTCCCATTGCTTTCCTTCAGTTTTGACAGAGCCAATCAGACAGCTTAATCAGGTTAATTAAAGGAGACAGCTAAAGGAATCTCTGGGGAATCTGTGCCACCAATACTGTTGTGAACCTTGCTAAAGAGGTTCTGCAGATATGTGCCAGTTGGATGATGACTGTCTCAGAGGAATTTGGAAAAAGTGGAATACTGTTGCAAGTGATTCAAGGAGCAAACAGATTGATTAAGAAAAGTGTGAGATTGACATACTGAAGGCCATTCTTGGAAAGACTGTGATACTGTGTTGTGCTTTCTTTTCTACTTGGTCTTTTTTGTGGCTCTGTTCCAATTAGGGCAATCAGTGAATTGCCTTTCTCTCTATGCTATCTATGTCCGAATGCTTAGAGTCGCCAGGTATCAAATGATACCACCACAAGTTTCAACCAACTATCAATCAAAGAGCCAAACACCAGTTAGTTAGTTCAAGGTCAAGGGTACTTTATTTACACAAAGTTAGTCATGCAACATAAACACTACTAGTTAACTACACCTATCGACTAAGACAACCTGGACTTAACTTCGGGCACCCGGCTTAGGTCAGAAACAGTGGCCGCTGTTCAATTCTGGATCTCTCTGGTTCGAAGGAGTAACTGCTGCTCAGCTGGGCTCATCCGTCTGGTAGCGGGCGTTGAACTTGGACTCGCTTCTGGTGTTGCTGCAATTGGCGATGACCGTGACCGGGGTACCAAGGCCAAAAGAGAGCGAACATATAGCAAACTCTTTTTCTTATACTCAGGGGTTTTTCGCGCTCTTTTGGGCGGTTCTTCGATTTGGGCCTTACTAATCGGGTGGTCCCTGATCACTCCATTTGATTCCTTAACCAATAAGTGGGCGGGGATCTGGATGGCTGGGCGTGTCCCAAGTGGTCACTAACCTCGTTGTTTGCGTTTCCCTTGAGCAGGGAGTGGCACCGAAATGTCTGGGACTGCCCCGGTTGCTTGAGTACCAGTCCTTTGTTTTGGTGAAGATGGGCCATCAAATGATAATCGGCCTGATTAACATGCTAATGGGATGGAGTTTCGATACCGTCTGGACCTTTGCTGACAAATATACATTTCAGGCTCCGAGCCTGCCTGATTCTTGACTTGTCCATTTTACCCGCCAGTCTTTGCGAGTTGCTCTGTACCTAGTTGGAAGTGGCCATCCCAGATGGCTACAACTGCATGTGGTGCCACATTTGTGCAGGGTTGGACAGTCGGAGGGCGGCCTGACCCCAGGACTAGCTGCAGTCAGAATCTACAGGAGGGGGTCAGCAACCGTCCAGTGCCTGAAGGTGCAGTTGGAGGAATTCAACCATCTGCCGGAGCAGTAGGCTGTGCTGGCAATGTGTGCTACCCAGGCCAACATTGAACGGGTGGCGTCTGTGGTGGAAGCCTTGGGTGCAAGTGTCACAGACTGGGTCATAATGTCCAAGGCAGACATGATGTCACAGGCAGCCAAGTATCAGGCCCACATGGATATTTCTGCAGCGGTCCAGCGCGTGGCCCAGTCACAATAGGCCTTAGCTGAGGGCATTGAGAGTATTGACTGGGCGCTGGCTGTCCTGAGTCAGTCACAGAGTGATCTAACACAGTCCCTGAGGGACCAGGCATAGTTCCAGGGGGACCAGGCACAGTACCTGTACTCCATGGCCGTGTGCATGGAGACCCTGGTCGAGACAGGAGCGGGCAGCACCAGGTAATGTTGAAGCCCCCGGAGCTCACTCCGGCTGCACCTCCATCCCAAGGAGTAGCAAGGGGCATCGGGCACCCAAGGGAGGAGCAGGTGATTGGGCCCTTGTTGGTGACTCCCATAGGGGAGGTGCTGGGACACTGCAGCACCTCTGAATCCACCTCCCCAACCTCTTTTTAAAGTTTAGAGTACCCAATTAATTCTTTCCAATTAAGGGGCAATTTAGCGTGGCCAATCCACCTAGCCTGCACATCTTTTGGGTTGTGGGGGCGAAACCCACGCACACACGGGGAGAATGTGCAAACTCCACACAGACAGTGACCCAGAGCAGGGATCGAACCTGGGACCTCGGTGCCGTGAGACAGCAGTGCTAACCACTGTGCCACCATGTTGCCCCCCCTCCAAACTGACACTCACGCATCTCATGGGCAGCGGGCAGATCAGGGTGACACTTCGTCACCTGTGTTGGCCAAACGTCGCCTGGACCTTTCCTGGCCCAGGCCCTCTAGAGGACGGCCAGCAAAGGTCACAGGATGAGATTCGCAGCAGGCTGCCTCCATATCTGATGTGCCGGTTGGGGCCCCACCTAGAAGGAAGATTAGAGAACGTAGGATTAGAAAGTTAGACGCCAGAGATGTTGAGGCGCCATGTGATACGGCCGACACAGTTTGTGAACCATCACTGCCCACTACCCCCATAACCATCCCCACACCCAGCCCCATCACCACCCCTGCCTCCCCAAAGGGTCTATGAGCCTCTGAGATGGAATGGTCAGCACACATGCAGGGACCACTTGGGCCAACAGTGATACCAAAGATAGGAGTCAGACTTTGCCAAGTGATGCAGAGCACCAGAGTTCATCGCACATTGGGTTGTCATCATCCTACATCCCATGGACCAGACCTGCTGATACTGATGACCCAGGGCCTAAACCCTGTAGTGAAGCTGGTGGTGGTGATATGCCTCTGGGCTATATCATAGATGTGTGGTGGGTGACCTCCAACCAGCAGATGGCGATGCAGACACACCATGCGGTCTCCAGACCAAGGTCATGTGACCAGTGACTCCCATATAAGGGGAGACACATCCAGCCATCTTGAGAAGAAGGTTGAGAGAGTATTCAGACATACAGGTGAATGGTCAGTGCTAGAAAAGTAATAAGCAGACTCCATGATAACGTGCTCTGTAACAGATTGCTTTCTTACCACACGAGACTCAATAAAAGATTCTGGTTTGGACAAGTCAAAGTGTTGGCAGATTCCTTTGTGAGGTATAAAAGACCAAACACAACATGGTAACACAAGTGCTGGAGATATAAAGATAACGACGGCAGTGATAACGTTAGACATTCGGCTTGAAGATCGGTCTGGTGAACTGCAACCTGAGGCAACCCAATGTGTAAGAAAATGCTGAAGCTCGAGATGGACGTACTGAGGGCCCCCCATCAGCTTCAGATGTCCAGTAACGTAGATGAGAACTGGCAGCTGTTCAAAGAGCAGTACAAACTGTAGGTTTCGGCCTTGGACCTACAGGCCTAGCCTGATGAAAGCAAATCGCGTTGCTGCGAACAGTGGCTGGTCCACAAGCGCTCAAACTCTATAACTTGTTTGGGTTTGATAATGAGGAGGATCATAAGAAATTTGATGAAGTGATGAAGCACTTTGATATGCATTGTTCCCCGAAGAAGACTGAAGTGTTTGAGCGCTGTCTGTTCCGTGTGCGTAACCAGAGACCTGGTGAATCATTTGACAATTTTGTCACAGATTTGAGGGTGAAGGCCCAGATGCAACTTCAGTGACTTGAAATTTTCATTACTCTGCAACCAAATTTTCTTTGGTATAGCTGATGATAAGCATTGGGCAAAATTATTGCGGGAGGAAAATTTGGTGCTGGAAAAGGCGGTGAAGATTTGCCAGGTGAGCGAGATAGCTGCACAAAGAATAGGCAAACTCTGCTCAAAAACCTTTGGTGCCAACGTGGAAGAAGCAGCCAGTTCCATTAGTGCTGTGATGCACGTCATGAAGAAATGTGGTCTCCGTGCGGCGGCCACTTTAAGCGGCCGTCAGGAGCTTGTGGCAGAAATGTGGCACTCAACATGCCCCATGGCAATGTTCGGCCTTTGGAAAAGTTTGTTCCTGGTGCGGCCGTGTTGGGCACTTTGCAAAACAATATTTTGCGCATTCCACCATGGACCATGCACGAGCGGTGCATGCAGTTGATGAGATAAACACAGAAGAACAGCTTTTCATCGATCTCATAGTGGCAAGGAACCAGAAGAGTCCAAAAAACAAAGATGAAAACAAATTCTTAAGAAAGAATGAACATAATAAGTACGCTTCGAAAACCATTACGTCTGTATTAAAATCGATGGTGATGCTGAATGATGCTTTCATACATTGAGACTTTGACCCTAAAGCGACGGCCAACCTCATGAGTCAATCTACTTTGCAAAAGCTAAACGTGCAGTGGGACTTTGCTGATGATAGACTTTGGAACTAGAACTATGGAGACCTTCAATGTTTGCAAACTAGTGCTCTCAGTGGAAGGCATGCAGCACACAATGCTCTCAGACATTGTGGACTCAGTACTTGGGATAAAATCATATGAATCCTGAATCTAGTTGAGCGATTGTGTATCTTAGAAGATGACTGGTTACCTGAGCACAGTGGATCCCTGCAATGCCTTACGGTGTGCACGGTGTATGAGGATTTAGAAGAAATCCTAGTGAGGACGACAAATTTGACGAGGGGAATGAACTGCCGGTGAGCATTCTGCAATTCTGGTTAACAGTCTTGAAGAACGTGCATATGCTCAATGGCATAATGCAAGATCATGATGAACCCGTATTAAGACATCTGCAAGATGTGAATGTTAAATGGACAGAGAATGGGAAGCTGTCGAGCTTCATCCTGGAGATACATTCGGGCCTAATGAGTATTTCACAAATGAGGTGATCACTAAAGTGTATCAGTTGGACTCACGGCTATTGAAATCGTTCTTTGCTGAACCACAAATCATCGGCTGCACAGGCTAGACAATCGGCTGGAGGGGGGGAGGGGGGGGGAAATGAAACAATGAAAACAATCCGAACAAAACCAAAGGTTTGGAGCACTCCAAGAACAGTGACAAGAACTGGACCAAATGAATTATAGAATCGTAGAATTTACAGTGCAGAAGGAGATCATTCGGCCCATCGAGTCTGCACCAACCCTTGGAAAGAACACCCCACTTAAGCCCACACTTCCACCCTATCCCCGTAACCCAGGATCTCCACCTACCCTTTTTGGACACTAAGGGCAATTTAGAATGGTAAATCCACCCAACCTGCACATCTTTGGAGCACCCGGAGGAAACCCATGAAGACACGGGGAGAACGTACAGACTCCGCAGTGATCCAAGCCGGGAATAGAACCTAGGACCCTGGAGCTGTGGAGCAATAGTGTTAACCACTGTGCAATTTATTCAGTCCCACTGAAGTTCCACAGTGTGGAATTTTAAGCCAATCTTCGGCAGCCAAACAAAAGGCTGATTTTGAACTTGGTGCTCTATTTCGTGAACAAATAATTCCATATGCGATGTTATATTTTTCAGGTAAAATCATTGCCACTGATGCTGATTCCGAGGACAATTACTATGAATATCTGCTTGAAGTTGTCGACGATGATGCAGAAAGTGATGCAGGGGCTGAAGGCTTGAGTGACACCATTCCACATAAAGCATGGTAGACCAGGAGTCTCTCTTGTTTTTAAATCCAGCCATTGACGCTTTGGAAGGGTTGTACAGGTTGACACGTGATGACTGCACATGCCTTGACCATCAGTCCTGGGGTGGGACTTGAACAAAGAACAAAGAACAACAAACAAAGAACAAAGAAAAGTACAGCACAGGAACAGGCCCTTCGGCCCTCCAAGCCTGCGCCGACCATGCTGCCCACCGAAACTAAAATCTTCTACACTTCCGGGTTCCGAATCCCTCTATTCCCATCTGGAACTTTTGGCTCAAAGACAGGGATGCTATCCACTGCAAAACAAGATCGCCTACAATATGCTGGTATTGCATAGAATTGTCGTTAAAATCTAAACACAAAGTAGACTGGATTTAAGAAAGGGAGTAACCCTTAAATTTAACCCTTAAAATTCCCTCAGGAACCAAATTCCCAACTTCATACTGTGTGACAAGCTGCACTCAGTGATGAACTGCTGCCTTCATACTGGCTTACTTTGCTGATTGTTCCTTTCTTCTTCTTGGAAGGGGGGTCATTTCTTCAAAGCTTCTGCTGCGTCACTTGCTCACGGATGCTCAGTTTGGGTTCCTCGATGGACACTCAGCTTCTGATCTAATTACAGTCTTTGTACAACTATGGACAAAAGTGCAGAATGTCAGAGGTGAGGTGAGGGAGACTGCCCTTAACATCAAGGCAGCATTTGATCGAGAATGGCATCAAGGAGATGGTTGGAGTCATACCTGGCACAAAGGAAGATGGTTGGGATGGTTGGAGGTCAATCATCTCAGCTCCAGGACATACTGCAGGAGTTCCTCGGGATAGTGTCCGAGGCCCAACCATCTTCAGCTGCTTCATTACCTTCCATCTTAAGGTCAGAAGTGGGGATGTTCGCAGATGACTACACAATGTTCAGCATATTCGCGACTCCGCAGATAATGAAGCAGTCCATGTCCAAATGCAGGAAGACCTGGACAATATCCAGGCTTGGGCTGACAAGTAGCAAGTTAGATTCCCACCACACAAGTGCAGGCAATGACCATCTCCTACAAGAGATGATCTAGCCATTGCCCTTGACATTCAATTGTCTTACCATCACTGAATCCCCCACAATCGACATCTTGGACATTACCATTGATCAGAAACTGAACTGGACTAGCCATATTAATACGGTGGCTACCAGGGCAGGTCAAATGCTAGGAATTCTATGGTGAGTAACGCCCCTCCTGATCCCTCAAAACATATCCACCATCTACAGGTCAGGGGTGTAATGGAAAACTTTCCACTTGTCTGGATGAAAGCAGCTCTAACAACACTCAAGGAGCTCGACACCATCCAGGGCAAAGTACCTGCTTGATTGCTGCAGCTTCCACATTCAAACCCTCCACCATGGGCAGACAGAGCCAGCCGTGTGTACCATCTACAACAGAGATTTTCAAACTTTTTTACCTCAGATCCATTTTTATCAACCAGCCATCCTTCATGACCCATGCCGGCCGACATTCGCGACCTTCGCGATCTACGCCGCCCAAACCTTGCAGCTCATGCCGCACAAACTTCACAACCCACCATTTTCACTTACCTTTAATGTGACAGGTGAGCCTGCTTGGTCCTCACAAACTCACTTTCTTTGTCATTCAATGTTACATTTCTGCTAAGGACTTTGGTTGATGATTTAAGATCTCACTGCATCTGTTGAAAAAAAATCAACAGGTTTGTCCTCGAACTCGTCATGCTTAGTCTTGAAATGCCTTTGAAGTTTTGAGGGTTTTAATCTTTCATTTGCCCGTACTTCCCTGTATGTAATATACATGAACTTTGCATCCTGATTTGCACTGGCACAATTAATAAACCTATACCGCAAGGAATCATCTTTGATCTGCTTTGTTCCTGTTTTCAGCTTCTTCTTCATGGGTTGTTCACCAGAGACCCTGGAGTTCGCACCAGCACTGGTGGTAGCTACAAAATGGAGGAATCTGTCTCACACCCAGAGCACATGACGTCAGTGTACAGGGGGCGTGACCTGCTCGCTGCCGCTGCTCTAGATGTTTTAAAAGAATCTGCTCCTGGGTCAGCGCACGAACATCAGGAGGAGGCGGTCTGCCTCGCTGGGCTCCGGGCCTGTGGACTGCTGAGGGGCACGCTTGCGTGGGATGGCCGGCATTCATAGAACATAGAACATACAGTGCAGAAGGAGGCCATTCGGCCCATCGAGTCTGCACCGACCCACTTAAGCCCTCACTTCCCGCCTATCCCTGTAACCCTCCTAACCTTTTTGGTCACTAAGGACAATTTACCATGGCCAATCCACCTAACTTGCACGTCTTTGGGCTGTGGGAGGAAACTGGAGCACCCGGAGGAAACCCACGCAGACACAGGGAGAACGTGCAGACTCCGCACACACAGTGGCCCAGCGAGGAATCGAACCTGGGACACTGGCGCTGTGAAGCCACAGTGCTATCCACTTGTGCTACCGTGCTGCCCCTAATTCTGCAAGCCAGTCACGGCTGGCATTTTAGAAGCCAGTCGCAGCCATTGGGCGCTTCTTCTCGTGATCGGAAAGGCTGCGATCGTTGGCCCGGCGCCCTCCTTATACCTGCCTGAGAACCACATGCAGGTCATGACCCTGAATTTGAAAATGTCTGATCTGCAAGATGCACTGCAGGAGCTCGCCAAGGTGAGACAGCACCTTCCAAACCCATGATCACGACCATCCAGAAGGACAAGAGCAGTAGATATCTGAGAACCCCACCACCTGGAGGTTCCTCTCCAAATCACTCACCACCCTGACTTGGAAATATATTCCTTCACTGTCGCTGAGGCAAACTCTTGGACCTCCCTTCCTAACAGCCCCATGGGTGTACCTACACCTCGGGGATTTCAGAGGTTCAAGAAGACAGTTCACCACCACCTTATGATGGGCACTAAATGCTGCCTAACCAGCAACACCCACATCCTATAAAATAATTCTCAAAAACTCTGCTGGAAATCCCGTTGAATTTAGCCAATAAAACCATAAAGTAACTGTTTTGTTATGCTCTTGACGTAGCATAAGCTGCTTCCTTGGTGTGCACTCTGACAACGGAAGGTTCAGACTTGGAGATAGCTTTAACACGTTTATTAAACTATTAACAATTCTCCTACTTGGATTCGACTCTACTGTTAATCCTTCTATAGCTACTCAGACTGACAAACCAGTCTGCTACAATCCACGTGGTGGATGTGATGTGTTTCAAATCAACCCTGTGTACACACTTGAGTGTCTCCACTGGAAAGAGGAAGATCATGTGTGCTGTGTCCTTTTATATGGGTTGGTGTAATGCCCTCCTGTGGTAGTGTCACCTCTGTGTGTATCGTGACTGCCCATTGGTCGTGTCCTATCTTACTGACCTATTAGTTGAATGTCTTGTGTCATGTCTCTGGTGCTCCCTCTAGTGTCTATCTAGTTTACTTGTATTTACATTAACCCCTTGAGTATTTACAGTGATGCATATCACCACATCCCCCTTTTTTCGTGTTACATATTTTCTGTACAGTGTTAAAAGAAAATTGAACAAAAATTGGTAAATAAGTGATGCTCTGTATAAGTTATGATAACAGTGATCATCAAACAATAAATCCAAATCATATGCATGAGTCCAAAATTCATTAATTATTATGGTCAAGTGTCTTTCTTGTTTAGTTGGTGATGTTGATGGTGGCATGTCCTTGTGAACGCCATCAGTGTCCCTGTGCATAAGGAACCAAGAAGTGGTCAAATCACTTTGTTGTCTGATGTGGACTCTTTCTTTCGATGCTTGTGGTAGCGATGTATGCAATCTGTGTCGTCCTGCCATGGTATGTCAGTGTACTGAACTGAGCAGTAACAGTGTCCCTCATGGGTAGAGTTGTACCATGTCGTACCAATCGTTGTTCCATGGGTGTTGTTTTTGTCGTGCTTGTTGTCGACGCTGTTGCCTTTGGTACGCTTCTTGCTATTGTCTTTGATGTTGTTGTTATGCTGGATGGTTCTGTTGTTGTGTTTGCTGCGCTCAAGGACCACACTCTGTGTATAATCCGAGTCCTTCACACAGTTACTCGCGTCAGCGTGCTTTGTGGCTGTGGTAATACCAGGTATTGCAGTACCTGAGAGGTGCATGACCATTGGCTAGACCTAGGGAACCACCATTAGCTAATGTACATAGCCCTGCCCTGAGAGGCGGGGTATAAGAACCGAAGCCATCCCAGCAGCCTTCACTTTCTGTATCACCGCTGCTGGGTACAGTTCTAGCTGATTAAAGCCGATTAGATATGACTCCTCTTTGTCTCGAGAGTATTGATTGTGCATCAATTTAATCAGCTAGAACTTTTGAAGGATGGATCTGCGCATCAAGCCGGCGTGCCTTCAGCTCAGCCCTCACGCAGAAAACTCCGCTGCTATTTTTAAGCATTGGCTGGCGTGTTTTGAGAGCTACCTCGAAACGGCTGCCGACACCCCCACGGAAAGGCAGGAGCCCGGCGATCTACCCCCTGATCGAAGGGGCGGCGAACTATGCTGTAGCCATGGAGCTGCTAGAAGGACATTACATTCGTCCACTGAACCAGGTCTACGCCCGTCACCTGCTGGCAACGAGACGGCAGAGCCCAGATGAGACACTGGAAGACTTCTACCGGGCACTGATAGTGCTGGGCCAAAACTACGGCTGCCCAGCAGTGACGGGGAACGAGCACACGGACCTTTTAATTTGGGACGCTTTTGTGGCAGGTACGGCTTCCCCCGACATCCACCGAAGGCTCCTTGAAATGGACACACTGGGCCTTACTGAGGCACGGGCCCTGGCAGGGTCCATTGACGTTGCGTACAAGAACGCACTTGCTTATGCCCCCGCTCGCACGGCGCCCCCCTAGGCTGCGTGGCACCCCGCCGCAGTAGCCCCCCAGACTTACCCGCTAACTCCGCAGGCCTGCGCGGCAAGACGGCCCGCTATCGCCGCCGGCCAACGCTGCTTCTTCTGCGGCCAGGCGAATCACCTCACCCGCGCGCGCACTGCCCGGCCCGCACCGTCACCTGCAAAGGGTGTGGCAAGAAAGGCCACTATGCCGCGGTCTGCCTGGCCCGCGCTGTGGCCGCGGTCTCCAGCGACTACCAACAGCCTTTCTTCCAGGTCCCAACCGTCCAAGGCCCACCGCAGCCGTTCTTTCAGGTCCCAGCAGCCCAAGGCCGACCGCAGTCTTTTTTTCAGGTCCCGCCAGCCCAAGGCCCACCGCAGTCTTTCTTGCAGGTCCCACCCGTCCAACGTCCACCGCCACCCTTTTCTCTCCAGGCAGCGTGCAACCCGCAGCCGCGGCCATTTTGCCCCCCGGCAACCACGCTGGATGGGTGGGCGCCGCCATTTTGTCCCTCGCCGCCGCCATCTTCAGAATCACTGTCCCCGGTCTCCATGTGCGACCCATGGCCGGCGCCATCTTGGATGGGGCCTCAAGCCCCCAGCACGGCTGACTACGCACTGCTCGAACAGAACTCCCCCTTGCTGCAGCTGGCCTCCGTTACCCTGGATCAGAGTCGGCCCCGGACCCTAGCGAAGGCCACCACAATGATCGCCATCAATGGCCACGTGACGTCGTGCCTCATCGACTCCGGGAGCACGGAGAGCTTTGCCCACCCCGACATGGTATGGTGCTGTTCTCTTGTCACCCATCCCGTCAAACAAAGGATCTCCCTGGCCTCCGGGTCACAGGCAGTGCAGATAAAGGGGTTCTGCCTCGCGAACATCACCATCCAAGGCAGGGAATTCTGCAATTTCTGCCTGTACGTGCTGCCACACCTCTGCGCAGCCACCCTTCTTGGGCTGGATTTCCAGTGCCACCTACAAAGCCAGACTTTTAAATTTGGAGGCCCTATACCCCCCCCCTTACTGTCTGCGGCCTCGTGACCCTTAAGGTCGACCCGCCTTCCCTGTTTGCGAACCTCACCCCGGATTGCAAACCCATCGCCACCAGGAGCAGACGGTACAGCGCCCAGGACTGGACCTACATCAGGTCCGAGGTCCAACGGCTGCTGAAGGAAGGGGTCATCGAAGCGAGCAACAGCCCTGGAGGGCTCAAGTAGTGGTGGTAAAGACTGGGGAAAAACAGAATGGTCATTGACTACAGCCAGACCATCAACCGGTTTACGCAGCTGGACACGTACCCTCTCCCCCGTATAGCCGACCTGGTAAACAGGATCGCACAATACAAGGTCTTCTCCACGGTGGATCTCAAGTCCGCCCACCACCAGCTACCCCTCCGTAATAGTGACCGCCAGTACAGTGCCTTCGAAGCAGATGGGCGGCTCTACCACTTTTTAAGGGTTCCCTTCGGTGTCACGAACGGGGTCTCGGTCTTCCAGTGTGAGATGGACCGAATGGTTGACCGGTACGGCTTACGCGCAACGTTCCCGTATCTTGATAACGTCACCATCTGGGGCCATGACCAGCAAGACCACGACACCAACCTCCGAAAATTTCTCCAGACCGCGCACCTCCTTAATCTGACCTACAATAAGGATAAATGCGTGTTTAGCACCGACCGTCTAGCCATCCTAGGCTACGTAGTGCGAAATGGAGTCATAGGCCCCGACCCCGAACGCATGCGCCCCCTCATGGAATTCCCACTCCCTCACTGCCCCAAGGCCCTAAAGCGCTGCCTCGGGTTCTTTAGCTATTATGCACAATGGGTCCCTAATTACGCCAACAAGGCTCGACCCCTGATCCAGTCCACAATCTTCCCCCTGTCGACGGAGGCCCGCCAGGCCTTCTGCCGCATCAAAGCGGACATCACAAAAGCCACGATGCGCGCCATCGACGAGTCCCTCCCCTTCCAGGTCGAGAGCGATGCGTCTGACGTAGCTCTGGCCGCCACCCTCAACCAAGCAGGCAGGCCCGTGGCTTTCTTCTCCCGCACTCTCCATGCTTCCGAAATTCACCACTCCTCGGTCGAAAAGGAGGCCCAGTAGTAGAGGCTGTGCGAAACTGGAGGCATTACCTAGCCAGCAGGAGATTCACTCTCCTCACGGACCAACGGTCGGTGGCCTTCATGTTCGATAATGCACAGCGGGGCAAGATAAAAAACGACAAGATCTTGCGGTGGGGGATCGAACTCTCCACCTACAATTACGAGATCTTGTACCGTCCCGGGAAGCTGAACGAGCCTCTTGACGCCCTGTCCTGCGGCACTTGTGCCACCGCACAAGTGGACCGCCTCCGAGCCCTCCACGAGGACCTCTGCCACCCGGGGGTCACCCGGTTCTTTCATTTCGTTAAGACCCGAAACCTGCCCTACTCCATCGAGGAGGTCAGGACTGTCACCAGGGACTGCCGAATCTGCGCCGAGTGCAAACCGCACTTCTACCGACCAGAGAGGGCGCATCTGATAAAGGCTTCCCGTCCCTTTGAACGCCTCAGCATGGACTTCAAAGGACCCCTCCCCTCCACCGACCGCAGCACGTACTTCCTGAACGTGATTGGCGAGTACTCCCGGTTCCCTTTCGCCATCCCCTGCCCGGACATGACCACAACCACCGTCATCAAGGCCCTCCAAAGTATTTTTACACTGTCCGGTTTCCCCGCATACATCCACAGTGATAGGGGGTCCTCCTTTCTGAGCGACGAACTGCGTCAGTTCCTGCTCAGCAAAGGCATCACCTCGAGCAGGACGACCAGTTACAACCCCCGGGGAAACGGGCAGGTAGAAAGGGAGAAAGGAACGGTCTGGAAGACCGTCCTGCTGGCCCTTCGGTCCAGGAATCTCCCAGTTTCCTGCTGGCAAGAAGTCCTACCAGTGGCCCTTCACTCCATTCGGTCGCTGCTATGTACTACCACAAACCAGACACCTCACGAACGTCTCCTTGTTTTCCCCAGGAAGTCCTCCTCCGGGACCTCGCTCCCCACCTGGCTAGCGACACCCGGACCCGTCCTGCTGCGGAAACATGTGAGGGCGCACAAGTCGGACCCGTTGGTCGAGAGGGTCGACCTTCTGCATGCCAACCCCCAGTACGCCTACGTAGCATTCCCCGACTGCCGCCAAGACACGGTCTCCCTTCAGGACCTGCCGCCCGCCGGAGCCCCACGCGCACCCGCACCATTGCGCCCCCCCCCCCCGCAGCACCTGACCGGAGGGTCAGTATTGCCGCCGGAGCCCCTACCCAGCGCCGAACAGGCACCGACGCCCCCTACAGGCCCCCCTCCCCTGCCCACTTTTCGCCCCAACAGCACCGCCTAGGGGTGACGAAGCTGCCTGGGAGGAAGACACAACATTCCCGGAGCCACAACCGCCGGGGCCTCCACCAGGATCGTCGCCAAAACGCAGACGCTCCAGAAGGACGACCAGGCCACCCGATCGTCTGACTGCTGCACCATAGACTCTTCTTCCGTTACCCACAACATCACGGTACCTCCATACCTGGTCCTACCATGCAAAAGGCGACAGTAATAGCTGGCCATCACCCCGCAGGGTTCTTTTTTAACAGGGGGTGAATGTGGTAATACCAGGTATTGCAGTACCTGAGAGGTGAATGACCATTGGCTAGACTTAGGGGTCTAGCATTGGCTAATGTACATATACCCCGCGGTATAAGAACCAATGCCGTCCCAGCAGCCTTCACTTTCTGTATCATCGCTGCTGGGTACAGTTCTAGCTGATTAAAACCGATTAGATATGACTCCTCTTTGTCTCGAGAGTATTGATTGTGCATCAGTGGCATCTACTATTTTCTTGAGCGTGCCGTCACTGAGTTTGCGGCGCCCCCCGTCTGGAGTCATGTCCGGCTTACGTGAATCAGCTTTGGCTTGTCGATTCACCCTGTCTGGAGTCTGGTCTGTTTCACCTGAGTTAGTTTTGGCCGGTCGATGCTCCACATCCGGAGTCATTTCAGGTTCACGTGCATCTTCTGAGGTCTCTTGATGCTCCCGTCCAGAGTCAAAACAGTCAGGAATCCATTTGCTTGTGGAGAGCCTCGAGCGAATGAGGTTTGTCACCGGAGTCACCAGTCGTCTCACTGTGATTGTCGAGTGCCTCAGTACATTCTAGCTGAGGTCTGTCACATTGCACATCTTGTACGGGAAGTGGGATGCCGTTGTCACTTGTCTCACATACAGTGGGTAGAGCCTCAGTGTCTTCTTGTCTTTCATTTGAGCTGGGTAGACTGTCAGAGTCTTCCTCTGGTGGCTCAAATAATCTGGGTAGACTGTCATAGTCGCTTTGTTGTTCACTGGAGCGTGGTAGACTGTCATAGTCTGCTTGCTGTACACTTGAGCGTGGCAGACTGTCATAATCTTTCTGTTGTTCACTTGAGCGTGACAGACTTGCATTGCTGCTGGTTGGTCAGAGGAGGTTGCTAGACCCTCATGGTCTTTTTCCGGCAAGGACTGCGCTCTGGAGTCTTGCGTTCCTTCCATCGTGGAGTCTGTCCACGAGCTCGCTGTGGAGGCTTGTGTCACTCCCTCTGTGGAGTCGTGCAGCATTCCCTGTGCGGAATCGTGCATTGGTCTCGCTGTGGAGAATGTCATCACTTCTTGTTCAGGCAAGGACTGCGCTCTGGAGTCTTGCATTGCTTCTATCGTGGAGGCTGTCCACGAGCTCGCTGTGGAGGCTTGTGTCACTGGAGTCACTTGTGTGGAGACGTGCAGTTGTCTCGCTGTGGAGTCTTTCATCGCTTTCTGTGTAGAGGCTGGGACCCTTTGTGGTGCGTGGACCACTCTCTGTCTGGAGTCGGGGACCCTTCGCAGTGCGTAGACCACTCTCTGTGTGGCAGCAGGCCACTCTCTGTGGGCTTGTACCACGCTCTGTCTCTTGGCGTCAGGCCGCAGCATCATCCTGCACTCACGAGTTGGGATGTCATATATGCTGGGCTGAAGATCCTCAGATCCAAAGAACACATCCGCGTCTGTGTCGGATTCTTCACTGCAGAACACATCTCGTTGCGGTTTGGATTTGATACTGGGGTCGCCATCTCCAATGATGAAATAATCATCTGAGTCGTAGTCTTCTAGGACCATATCATCACGTTTTGTGTCGGAGCTGGAATTGGGATAACGATGTCCAAAGAAGAATTTAAGGTCTGAGTCATAGTCTGCGAGGACTGTATCATCTCTTTGGGCGGTCCTAACTGCTTTTTGCAGGGTTCTGCAGAGGTTACTTTCAGCTACTGGTCGAATTTCAGGCATCGTGCTGTCGTTCCAGGTGAAAGAATCTTGTTTTGAGGCTTAACATTTTTTTTTCTTGTTTTGGGACATTTCCCCTTTAAGTGGGCGTGTTCTGGGGCCTCTGATGTCACAATGCTTGTGATGTGGAGCATAGGAAGCAATTGCGCATGCGCAGATCGCTGTTCCTTTACTTTGCGCATTTCTCTCAACTGCGAATGTGCAGTACCTTTTCCAAGATGGTCGCCAATAAAAATTGTCATTCGGAGCTCTGTTACCTCGGCCTCGTGGTGAGTAGTGGCGCCTCTCTTACCGTTTTCTGTTGGTTTGTTTGTGTTTTCCTCGCAGTATTGTTTGAACTTGTCCAGGACTGTCTGGAAGTCTCCCTTTACTTGCCCACTGGAGTACTTGAAGGTTTTGAAGATTTGTTCTGCATTTGCACCCGCAATTGTGAGCAGTAGCTCTGTCTTTTTAGCATCAGGCATGACTTGTAGGTCGGCTGCTACCAGGAAGATCTCAAACCTTTGCCTGAATGCCCGCCAGTTTGCAGTGAGATTGCCGTGGCAACTGAGCCGCTGTGGAACCGGAATCTCGATCATCTTGCCTTGTTGTTGTTGCTGGTTGTCACTGTTCGCTGCGTTGTAACTATATGGATTTAAACAGTTACTCACTGGGACCATGTTTGTTATGCTCTTACCGTAGCATAAGTTGCTTCCTTGTTCTGCACTCTGACAACGGAAGGTTCAGACCTGGAGATAGCTTTAACATGTTTATTAAACTATTAACAATTCTCCTACTTGGATTCGACTCTACTGTTAATCCTTCTATAGCTACTCAGACTGACGAACCAGTCTGCTACAATCCACGTGGTGGATGTGATGTGTTTCAAATCAACCCTGTGTACACACTTGAGTGTCTCCACTGGAAAGAGGAAGATCATGTGTGCTGTGTCCTTTTATATGGGTTGGTGTAATGCCCTCCTGTGGTAGTGTCACCTCTGTGTATCGTGACTGCCCATTGGTCGTGTCCTATCTTACTGACCTATTGGTTGCATGTGTGTGTGTCATGTCTCTGGTGCTCCCTCTAGTGTCTATCTAGTCTATGTGTATCTACATTAACCCCTTGTGTATTTACAGTGATGCATATCACCACAGTAACCAGAACGAAGTGTGGTTATTCGATTTGCTCTTCTGTTGACAGAGTCAAAATCATGGAACTCCCTACCTAACTGCGTTGTGGGTGTATGTTCCACTACATGGATTGAAATGGTTCAAGGCGGAAGCCCATCTGCACTTCTCAAAGATAACCAGAGGTTGCCCCTCAATGCAGACTTTGCTAGCGATGCCTAAGTCCTTAAAATTAATTTTTAATAAAGAGATGTCATAAACTGGGGGAATGCTCATTTTGTCAAATTGTAGGTATTAAGGTGAATGCTGTACATCTTAAGAAGGAGAACACGCCAAACAGGATATAGTTTATCTGCTAATTTAATCTCTTGCTCGAGAGGGTGTGACTGAGCTTTTGTCTTATATATAACTTTTCAAAGTAGCATTGCAAGCAGTGATTTATCAGCGGCCCGAGCAGCTTCACTAGTGAGTCCACATGTGGCTCCAAGGCCATTCACAATGTTGAAATTACTGAACATATTGATCTTTTCCGGTTTACTGAATAATCCTGGTAAGTTCGATAAGAATTGAATTTTGTATTGCTTCGCTTGTGACTTACTTGATCTTTGCTACATGTTGAAGCCTCTTGGTATTGCATCTACCTCTGACCTATTTGCACATTTTGATACACTGTTAAGAAACCTTTCTGTCTTTTTCTAATATTTTCCTCTCTCAATTTCTCTCTCCATCAAGTGTACATCCAATATTATTTCACTCCACATTTTAGCCACATCCCAATGTTGCAGATTTATTCATTTGAATTATCTCCATCTGTTTTTAGAAACCCTTTTCCTTTTCCATGCAGTCCTTGCTTTCGAAAAATAACTGCTCATGACACGTTATTTATCACAGCAGACTCACTCTATCAAATCTTTGGAAACTGATAATTCTTCATTTCTCAATTTGTACGCTGGTTTTCAAAAAACCTTTCAAAACAGGATATTTTTCATCACCAATCTAGACTATTGCTGCTTTTACCAATCTTATTTTTCACTGACAATTTGCAAATATTATGGTGTTTCCTTGGCCTGGGTTCATAGCTTTTGTGTTTTAACTGTGGGGTAACTCTGTAAGAAGTATGTGAAACTCAAACATTTTTGCAACTCTCCTAGAGTATATAAAATGCACAATTTCTCAAAACATTTGAGTGGCTCAGTTCTGAAATTAATATTGGAAATGTATTTTGGGAGTGTTTTTCGATTACAGCTGTTAATTTTTAAATCAATTTAAGACTTTCTCAAATTTGTGGGCAATAACAGAAGAATAAACGTATAGAACTGAATCAACAGTGTTCTGGGTATGTTCACGTGGCTTTAGGCTAGAAAAATTGTGAGTTTTCCCTAATTTTCTTGAAGATCTGGTTTATTTCTGGTGAAAAAAAGCTCACCTTGACAGTTGAGTATTATAAGGAAATCACTGTTTTCACACTGAGCCTGATGCATTTATACCTAGTTTCATTGGTACTGGGTTAATAATGTGAGGACTATTAGCATTTTCTTAATAAATGTTTTTGGTGACGTTTCTCAATTTTAAAGAGTGATACTTTTAACGGATGGTGTGTCTGGTATTTGCATGTTGTACAGTTTCTTATTTACATACATATTTCTTAACATACATTCTCCGTCCCCCCCTTGCCCCTTCCCTGCCCCCTTCCCTGTCCCATTGTTGGTAGCCCCCTCTTCCGCCCTGGGTGTCCTACTGCTGAGCTCCTCTCCTCTTTTCTGCAGCTTTTGTTGTTGACCTTGTGGGTTCGGAGGAGGGGAGGTTCCTATGATTCGCTCTAGAGTCCCTACCCACTCCCGTCCCCAGTTCGTCCTCCCATTTTTGTCTGGCTTCGTCCAGTGGTAGTCTTGCCCTATCCAGTAACTGTCCATAGATGTTCCCACAGCTCCCCCCCCCCCCCCCCCCCCCCTCCTTACTGTCCATGTTTATCAGTTCCTCTAACAGCGTGTCTCTCGGGGCCCTGGGGTATCTTGCTGTCTCCTTGCGAAGAAATTGTTTGCTTTGGAGGTTTCTGAGTTCTTGTCCTGTCGGGAGTTTGAGGCCTTCCGTCAGTTTGCCCGAGGTCGCTAGTCAGTCCTCTATATAGATGTCCCTAATTGTTAGTGTCCCCCCCGTCCTGTCTCCATTTTAAAGGTGGTGTCGAGCATGGCTGGTGGGAATTTGTGGTTTCCACAGATGAGAGCCATGGGGGACATCTTGGTTCGAATGAAATGTTTCCTCATCTGGTTCCATGTCTTTAGTGTGGCTATCACCACTGGACAGGATGTGTATTTCGTCGGGGGGGGGGGGAGCCCTGCCGTGGGGGGGAGCCCTGCCGTGGGGGGGAGCCCTGCCGTGGGGAGGGCCCGGAGGGTCATTCTCTTGCAGGAAGACTTCCCCCATCCTCAACCATTCAATATTGTGTACATGTATCCAACCCCTCAACCTCTCTGCCGTAGTTACCCAGTGGTAGTATTGTAGATTCGGCAGGGCCAATCTGCCCATATTTTTCATTCTTTGCAATGTCGATTTAGGGATCCTTGGGTTCTTACCCCCACACACAAATGCCATGATCATTTTGTCTATGTTATGGAAGAAGGCCTTGGGGATGAAGATCGGTATGGATCTCAATAGGAAGAGGAATCTCAGCAGTATGTTCATTTTGATCATCTGCACTCTCCCCACCAGGGAAAGCGGATGTGCACCCCATCTCTGTCGGTCCTTTTTGGCTTCCTCCGCCAGACTGGTCAGATTCCACTTGTGGATCCGTGTCCAGTTGTGGGCTATCTGGATCCCCAGGTAGTGGAATTTGTTTTGGGCTAGTTTGAATGGAGGCCCCTCCAGCTCGGTCCCTCCCCCATCAAGGTTCACCGGGAAAGCCTCGCTCTTGCCTAGGTTGGGTTTGTAGCCCGAGGAGGCCCCAAACTATTTCAGGAGCTGCATGGTTGCTTTCATGCAGTTCTGTGGGTCAGAGACGTAGAGGAGCAGGTCATCTGCATAGAGTGAAACTCTGTTCTTCCTGCCTACCCTTTGGATGCCCTTCCAGCTTTTGCATTTCATGGAACGATCGCCAGGGGTTCAATTGCCAGGGTGGACTGGAGCGGGAACAGTGGGCATCCCTGCCTTGTGTCTCCGTGCAGCTGGATGTATTCAGAGCTGGTGGGATTGGTCTGAATGCTCGCCTTGGGGGTGTTGTACAGGGGTTTCACCGCTCCAGTACCTCAAAGAGGTACTTCCACTCGACTCTGTCGAAGGCCTTTTCCGCGTTGAAGGAGACGATCATCTCTGGTGTTCTCGCCCGGGGAGGGGGTGTGGGGGGTCATTATTACATTCAGCAGCTGCTTGATGTTTGCAGTTGGCTGCCTACCCTTGACAAGTCCGTCTGGTCCTCTGCGACTACCTCTAGTATGCAGTTCTCCAGTCTCTTGGCCAGGACTTTAGCGTGTATCTTGCGTCTACATTAAGCAGCGAAATGGGTCAGTATGATCCGCATTCTGTCGGGTCTTTGTCTTTTTTGGGTTTCAGCGATATCGTGGCCTGTCTTAGTGTAGGAGGCAGGGTGACTCACGCAAGCGAGTCTGCAAATATGTCCCTTAGGTGTGGGGCAAGGGATGGCCCAAATTTTCATCCGCTGGGAACCCATCAGGACCTGGTGCCTTTCCTGCCTGCATGGAGCTGAAGCTCGCCAAGACCTATTGGTGCTTCCAGTTCCCCCTGCCTATCGTCCCCCACAACTGGCGTGTCCAGTTCATCGAGGAATTGTTTCATTCCCGTTCCCCCTTCGGAGGTTTCGGAGATGCACAGACCTCGGTAGAAGGTCTCGATCACTCGGTTGACGTCTTTTGGCCCGGTTACCAGTCAGCCTCTGCTATTCTTTACCTGGCTGCTTTCTCAGCTGGTGAGCCCATAGATGGCCTGACTTTTCTCCATGTTCATAGTTAGTCCCTGTGTCTTGCGGAGTTGGTGCAGTGCTTGCTGGGGTGGATAGCAGGTTAACGTCGATTTACAGCTTTCTCGCCTCCGCCAGAAGCTCTTCGATCGGGGCCTCTGAGTACTTTCTGTCGCCTTCCAGGATGGAGTCAATCAGTTGTTGCCTAGTCGCCCTCTCTTCCCTGTCTCTTCATGCCTTATAGGCTATAATTTCTCCCCTGATCACAGCTGTCAGTGCCTCCCAGAATGTCGAAGGTGAGACTTCCCCATTCTGGTTATTAGTAACGTACTCACCGGTGGCCTGTGATGTTTTATGGCAGAAGGCCTTGTCGGCCAAGAGGTCCATGTTCAGCCTCCATGTGGAACGCTGGGCACGACCCGTCTCCAACCTCACGTCCATGTAATGTGGTGTGTGGTCGGAGATGACTATCACCTATTGTGCTCTTGCTATTCCTGGGAGCACCGATTTCCCCACTGCAAAGAAGTTGATCCGTGTGTATACCTTGTGCACCGGTAAAAAGAACGGGAATTCCCTCTCACTGAGGTGTAGAGACCGCCATGGGTCCACCACCCCCATCTGCTCCATAAATACTCCCAATTCCCTAGCCATGCCTGTCTTTTTCTCCGGTATGAGGTTTGATAGGTCCATCAGAGGGCCCTGTACACAGTTGAAGTCACCCCCCCACGATCAGTTGGTGTGTGTCAATGTTGGGGATTTCCGCCATGGTCTTCTTTATAAAGTCTGTGTCGTCCCAGTTGGGCGCTTACACATTTACCAGCATCACCTGTGCCCCTTCTAAGATACTGCTGATCATGACATACAGCCCCCCTTGGCCCATAACTGTCCTTGTCTCAGGGAACCGCGTCCTCTTGCTAATCAATATGGCTACTCCCCTAGCCTTTGTCTCATAGTATGCATGGTATGTCTGTCCTACCCAGCCCTTTATTGCCTGCAGTCAGTCCTTTTCCCTCAGGTTTGTCTTCTGCAGGAAGATTATGTCGGATTTCAGACTTCATAAGTGGGCGAAGACTCTGGACTGTTTCACTTGGCCATTGAGTCCGCTGGCATTCCAGGTGAAAATTCTGGTGGGGGGTTTCTGTCCCCCCCGTTCCTGCGAGATCAACCATACTTACTTGGATGCACCCTCTGCACACCAGGCTTTCCCTTTGTTAGGGGGCTGTCCAAAATGGCCGTGGTGGCCGTTCTCACCAAGAGGCCGAGCCCCTGCGCTCTGGGGTTTCCCTTTGTCAAGGGGGCACCCAACATGGCCACCAACTATGTGTAAACCACGTGGTTGCGCCCCTGCACTCCGGGGTTTCCCTTTGTTTAGGGACCTGCCAAAGTGGCTGCCTGCGACACCATCTTGTTTCCTCGCCCTGCTCCCTACCCGCCATAGCCAATCCGAGGACCAACTCTTTTTTCAGTCCTGTTTCGTTCGAGTTCCTTTCCAACCCTGCCTCCCCATCCCCTCCTTCCTGTGTCTCCCCCTCCCCGTTCACCCCCCCTGCGTTCCCTCTCCCTGCCCCTGTGTTCCACCCCCCCACCCAATCCTCCGGCCAGGCACTCACTGCATGCCGAGAGCTGCGCCCCGGCCCCCCTTACTGCCTGTCTGCCCATGCTAGCTACCCCTGCTAGTACGGTGGCTCCCCTCCTTACTATGTGCTCGCTCTGGTCTGTCTTGCCCACCACAGGACCCTCTCCGCTCCTAATATCGGTGCAGCTTCGCAATGATCACTTGCGGTTGCTCGCCCGCCTTGGGCTTCAGTCTGAGCGACCTGTATGCCCTGTCAAGTTCTAGGGGGTTGGGGAAGCTTCCGGCTAGGTTGCCAGCATTTGGGCGATGTAGCCTGTTGGGTGCCTACATTCGATGGATTCTGGCAGACCCACAATCCAAACATTCTATAGTCTGGACCTGTTCTCCTGGTCCTCGACCTTCCCCTATCAGCTCCCCTGGGCTGCGACCAACCTTTTAACTTCTGCTTCCAGAGCGAGAACCCTGCCACTCTGGTCCGTCGAGGCTCTCTCCAGGTCTTGGATTGTCCTCTCCTGCGCCTCCACTTTCTTCCACAACCCGGCGATTGTTTTTTGTAAGGCGACCATCGTCTCCATCACCACCACCTTGACCGCCACCTGGACTTCAATTCTGATCGCCTCTTTCATGGCGACCAGCTCCTTCTTGAGGAAGGTCTTCCACCCGTCTCCAGGTGGTGAGGTGGAGGCTGATGCTCGGGTCAATGGTCTCCCTCCTCTTGGGCAGGGACCCCTCGCCTCGTGGGACTGCTGGTTCGTCTGCTTGCTGTTCGAAGCCCTTTCCGCCATTTCTGCCGTCTTTGGCCCCTCGAGCTCCCATTTGCCGGCATTTTCTTTCCTCCGTTGAGGTTACTTTGCTTTTGATTTTTCGGGCAACATTCGGCGAAAAGTGCCTATTTGATTCTGGTTGGGAGGAGAGCCAGCTGATGTGCGTCCACTCAGCACATCACCGTTACTGGAAGTCAAGACTTTTATAATTTTAATATTTAATCGAGTAGAAAAATTATTCAGCTGCAGAACTATAATTGAAGCCCATGCTGATTAACGTTGTCACTTTTTAAATTTTGGTCTGGACAATTATTTGTTTAAAATAACTGTCTGGAAATGTTTTTTAAAGGATAACCAGCACATGAAAAGCTGGGTTTTAAAAATAAATGCTTTTTCCACTTCTTATATGTCCCATAACATTGATGTACAATTAAAAGTGGTTATTCAAGACAGAAGAAAGACAAGTGAGAGCATTTTGTTTTAATAATTTCTCCAATTTCTATACTTAAAAATAAAGCTGAAATCTATTGGAAACCATCTGAAAATGAATTTAAAACGTTCCCACCGAAGGACTTACCTGCAGAGCTACAGTGTTCCAACAATATAACTGAACACAGTATCTGCAATCCACCCTGTCTTCATTTTAAAATTTCTAATTATTCAGGAATGTTATGGTCCAGGGCTTAGAAACTCCAAAGTATATTATGAAGTCCACCTGACCTACAACCTTTGTGTTGAATTTGGCTGGGATGAGCACAAGGTGTGATTCAACAGTCTTCCCAGACACTTTGGGCGGGATTCTCCCCGACCCGGCAGGGCGGGGGGTTCTGGCGTAATGGAGTGGTGGGAACCACTCTGGCGTCGGGCCGCCCCAAATGTGCGGAATTCTCCACACCTTTAGGGGCCAAGCCGTCACTTTGGGGCTAGGCCCGCGCCGGAGTGGTTTTCTCTCCGCCGGCTGTCGGGAAAGGCCTTTGGCGCCACGCCAGCTGGCGCCGAAAGATCTTCGCCAGGCGACGCATGCGCGGGAGCGTCAGCGGCCGCTCACGGCATCCCCGCGCATGCGGTGGGGGGGGGGTCGGAGAATCGCGCCCTTTAATCACAGCAAGCTTTATTCTAAGAACTTAGTTAACATTTACATAAACACATAGCAAGAATTTTTATCAATTACAAATATAAATACACCACCCAGCTACAGTAATCTATGTATAACATTTAATGAATTCCCCCTTAACTGTTCCAATTCAAAATAAAAACCACGAAACCAAAAAAACCTTTTCAAGGCGTGGCCCAGTACTCTGCATTCTCACTTGACTAAGACTGGTCTTGGTCTCTGTGATTCTGATCCGGTTTTCAATTTACTTCCGGAAAGCAATTATATCTCCAAAGCCACCACAAAGGTTATATTTACTGGAACAGATATTTAAAATGAAAATAGAGAGAGACGGGCCAAAAGACATCTTTCTCCTGTCTGTAGTCCAGAGCAATCAAAATGAAAATGAAACCAAAAATCTCACACAGCCCAGCTCCACCCACACAATGACATCACTGAAGCCATGGGATAAGCCAAAAACCTTTCTTAAAGGGACACTCACATGACACTCCCCCCCCCCCCCCAAAGAAAAAAAATAAACTAGCAACTTTAAAGATGGTTTCATTTTTCACCTTTTCACTTGCCCTAACAATTAGCAATGAACATACATACATTTTAAAACATCAAAACAGGCAGACATTTACATTAATACTGAGGGGCAACCTGATAGAAGTTTATAAAATTATTATGTTTTTTACACAGGGTGGTGGCCTGGAATGCACTGCCAAGTGAGGTGGTTGAGGCAGATACGTTTGCGGCTTTTAAGACTTATCTGGATAGGTACAAGAACAGATGGGGTATAGAAGGATACAGGCAGTTGGTCTAGATAGGACACATGATCAGCGCAGACTTAGAGGACCGAAGAGCCTGTTCCTGTGCTGTATTGTTCTTTGTTCCTTTGTTCTAATACAGTCGATTTTAGTTCTTTGTCTTCCACCATCGAACCTGCTTCTCTTCATCACATTTGTGACAAAGCTATCTCGTTTTCTCGTCCTGCCACATGTATAAGTTTTAAATTAAATGGCTATAATAAGAAACTCTATTGAAACAGTTTGGCATTTTTATTCTTGAATTTCTCCAAAAACGTCAATGGATTATGATCAGTATATACAATTGTTTCAGACGAATTGCTGGTAATATAAATGTTAAAATGTTGCAAAGCCAGTACCAAGCTCAAAGTCTCCTTTTCAATTGTTGAATATTTCCCCTGGTGATCATTTGATTTTTTTGGAAAAATACCCAATAGGCCGTTCTATTCCTTTGTTGTCTTCTTGCAAGAGCACAGCACCTACGCCCATATCACTCGCATTGATAGCCACATTTAATGGTTTTGTATAATTTGGGATGCCAACACAAGAGCAGTGGTTAACACAGCCTTCAGGCCGTCAAATGCCTGTTGACACTCCGCCGTCCACTGAAATTTGTTACGCTTCTTCAGCAAGTCTGTCAGTGGAGTAACCACGGTGCTAAAATTCAGCACAAATTTACAGTAAAAACCACTAATGCCAAGAAATCTCATTATTTCCCTTCATGTCGAAGGTATTGGAAACTCCCCAATAACTTTTGTTTTCACATCCCATGGGACCATTTGTCTATGTCTAATTGTATGGCCAAGGAACGTGACTTGGGCTTCTCCAAACTCACTTTTGGCTCGGTTTACCACCAAACCCGCCTCCTGAAGTCGATCGAATAAATCCATCAGATGCTTCAGATGTTCTTTCCATGTCTGCATAAAAATCACCAGATCGTCTATGTATACCGCACAATTGTGTAATCCTGAAATGACTTTGTTAGTTAACCATTGAAATGTGGTTGGGGCGCTTTTCATGCCAAATGGTATAACTTTGAATTGGTATATACCATTTGGAATCACAAAAGCTGAAATCTCCTTCGCCCTTTCGGATAAAGGTACCTGCCAGTAATCTTTAAGTAAATCCAGTTTGGAGATTAAAAACTGATTGTCCCACCTTCTCAATGCAGGCCTCTAACCGTGGGATAGGATAAGAGTCTGTTCTTGTAACTGCATTAACCTTTCTATATTCCACACACAATCGTTGGGTACCATCCGGTTTCGGCACACTATGGGTGAGCTCCACTCGCTGTAACTCACTTCAATTATGCAATTTTTAAGCATACTTTCAATCTTGTTTTGAATCTATGCCAAATTTAGACGGTTAAGTCTCTATGGATGTTATCATTGAATCATAGAATGATAGAATCATAGAATTTACAGTGCAGAAGGAGGCCATTCGACTCATCGAGTCTGCACCGGCCCTTGGAAAGAGCACCCGACTGAGCCCACACCTACACCCCATTCCCGTAACCCAGTAACCCAACCTAAGCTTGTTTAATTGGAATAACATTTCCCACATCTACATCATGTATAACCATTTTAGTACTTCCCAATTTATCTCCACAAACTTGCTCGTGTGATATTAAAAACTCTTTCAGGTCAGTTTATTTTTCCTCTGGAAGGTAACTCAATAATTTATCCCAATTTGTAAGAACATCCTCGTTATCCAATGTAATTTGAGAAAAGTCAAATTCAGAGTCATCTAGATTCGGTTCTTCACTTTGAGTTCGAATCACTAAAACCTCCTACTTTAGCTCTCCTGCCCTTTCAAAATACCTTTTAAACTCGCTAAGTTTTCCTTCCATCAGGCGTTTTTACCAAATAATTCACCTCACTCAATTTCCTTTCAATCTGATAAGGTCCACAAAACCTTTCTTTTAAAGGTTCAACTACCACTGGTAACAATACTAAAACTTTATTTCTACTAGCAAAACTACAAACTTCTGTTTTCTTGTCCGCTTCCTGTTTCATCGCATGACGTGCAACTTTTAAATATTGTCTAGACAATTCACCTGTTCTATTTAACCATTACCTAAAATTTGCCACCTTAAGGGAAGCACGGTGGCGCAGTTTGTTAGCCCTGCTGCCTCACGGCGCCGCGGTCCCAGGTTCGATCCCGGCTCTGGGTCACTGTCCGTGTGGAGTTTGCACATTCTCCCCATGTTTGCATGGGTTCCGCCCCCATAACCCAAAGATGTGCAGGCTAGGTGGATTGGCCATGCTAAATTGCCACTTAATTGGAAAAAAAAAAATTGGGTACTCTAAATTTTTTTTTTAATCCAATAATATAAGTTCCAAATATTCACTAATCAATTTCTCCTTAATCAATTTAAGTGGTCCTCTTACCTCATGACCAAAAATTAGTTCAAAAGGACTGAATTTGTTGACTCATTAGGTGCATCCCTAATTGCAAACAGCACGAATGGAATTCCTTTATCATATCCTCTGGATAATCTTGACAATAAGCCCTCAACATTGTCTTTAATGTCTGATGCCACCGTTCTAACGCTCCCTGCGATTCTAGATGGTACACAGTTCATTTAAATTGTATTTCTCCTCGGCTATCCATAACGCCCTTGAATAACCTTGATGTACAATTTGACCTGCATCCGACTGTATTTCTGTGGGTAGTCCATATCGAGCAAACAAATTTAAGTAACTCCTCCCCAATCTTTTTAGCTGTAATATTGCGGACTGGAATGGCCTCTGGAAACATCGTAGACATATCCATTATAGTCCAAAAGATATTGATTCCCACTATTTGTTTTAGGAAGCGGTCCTATACGATCAATTAAGACCCTTGTAAAAGTTTCCGCAAATCCTGGAATGGGTATTAAGGGCACTAGTTTTATCACCGCTTGAGATTTCCCTATCACTTGACATGTGTGACATAAGCGACAAAATTTAACTACACTTTATGTAGCCCAGGCCAATAAAAATGTTTTTGTATTTTAGCTTGAGTTTTCCTTACTCCCAAATGACCTCCCACTGGTACCTCATGTGCTACTCACAACACTCCTTTGTATTCCCTACCGACAATACCACTTGATGAACGTCTGCCCACTTTTCATCTGTCTGCATATGTAAAGGTCTCCATTTTTCTCATTAAGACATCATTTTTAAGGTAACAACATTCTGGTATACACTCAGATGCCTCTTCCGTGTACGCTTTCTGATACATCCGTTTTATTTCTATATCTTTCTGTTGTAACTCCACCAACGTTCCAGAACTAAAAATATCCGCCTCATCCTCCACCTGTTCTTGTTATTTTCCAACCATCTGATCAAAACTCATTTCTGATAATTGAACTTCAACTTTATCTTCACTCTTTGATTTCTCCTCTTGTCTTAACCTGTAATTTTGCGGCCTTGTTACTACACAATCTGGATAAATCCCAGGATATTTGTCCTTGAACAATTGAGTTGGTTGATTTTCCACTGGCTTATCAATCACAGTAGGCATCACTCCCACCTGTAATCCAGCGATTTCATTACCCAAGATAACTGTATTCCTGGACAAGATAATTTCTCCATTACTCCTACTACCACTTCACCACTCTTCACTGGACTCTCCAACTTCACCTTATATAATGGAACATACTCTTCTCACCCTGAATTCCACATATTTCAACCTTTTCTGACAATATTCCTCACAAACTACATCATTCCTCATCTCTTATCATCACAGATTGACTAGCTCCCGTATCTCTTAAAATTCTGACTTCTTTACCTACTCCTCCCGGTGCACATGAGTAAACCTAACCCACACAAGTACATTCTTTAAAGAGATCTGGCACCTTTTTAACAATCACTTCTTGATCAAGCTGTACATTCTTTAGCACCTCCTTCGCATCAATTGGGCTTTCCTTTACCACTTTAACAAACCCCACTGGCTTATCCTGTTTTACCACATCAGCTTTCCCAGTGTTTTTCTTAAACCCCCAACACTGTGACTTTACATGGCCTAGTTCATTACAGTAAAAACATCTGAAGCTTTTCATTTCTCTTCCACCCTCTTGGATTTATTTTTAAATCTGAGGTACACTCTCCTTATTATCTCCCATCAGATCACCTTTACATTTACCACCTGAGTATTTCTCCTTTCCCCAGTTTATATCCTTCACAGGCTGAAAATGACATCACAGTCTGATGTCAGAAACCAAACTTTGATTTATGAACTAATTCATAATCATCTGCCATTTCTGCTGCTAACCTCACAGTTTTAACCCTCTGCTCTTCCATATAATTTCTCAATACATCAGGAATTGAAATTTTAAACTCCTCCAAAATTATTATTTCTCGAAGGGCTTCATACGTTTGGTCTATTTTCAAAGCCCTTATCGACCTATCAAAATTTCTCTCTTTGATCCAATCAAACTCTATGTATGTTTCACAACGATGTTTCCTTAAATTTCAAAACCTTTGTCTGTAGGCTTCAGACACATGTTCATATGCATCTTAGATGGATTTTGTCACCACCTCATATGTCCCAGATACCTCCTCTTATAGTGATGCAAACACTTCACTAGCTCTACCCACCAACTTTGTTTGAATCAGTAATACCCACATGTCCTGTAGCCATTTTATTTATTTAGTCACCTTCTCAAATGAAATGAAAAAGGCTTCTACATCCTTCTCATCAAACCTTGGCAATGCTTGGACATATTTAAATAGAACCCCACCAATCCTTTGACTATGAGGCTCTTGCTCTTTCTCACTATCTTCATTATTATCCTCAGACCTCTCTCTTTACCTCCGCCAATTTTAACTGACGTTCACTTTTCATGGCCAGTTTCTGAAGTTCAAAGTCTCTCTCTTTGTCTTTTTCGTTTCCAGGGCTATTCTTTCCTTTTCATTTTCCTCTCTCTCCTTTTCTTGTGCCCTGATCTGTAATTCAAACAGCTTTAATTCTTTGTCATGTTAAAGCTGCTTTATCTGTAATTGAATTCTTGCCAGTTCCAATGACTCTGACTGTGTCTCAGACAAATTTAAATGTGCAGCTACCACCACAATTACCCCTTCTTTCCGTACCTTGTCAGGCAATGTTAATTGTAATTTTTTTTTGCCAAACCTAACAGCCTTGTATTAGTCTCCATTTGTAAGGTACTACGTGTGACCTTCTCCACCCCTCCAGACAAGAAATTATGAGCAAAAAGAAAATTACATGGGATTGGACCTAATTTTCAGACATGGGTCCATAATTGTTTGGAATATAGAGAGTATTTAAGAGGGAGTTAGATTGATTCTCATCTGTGGCAGGGACTGCATCATATAAAAAGGGAAATTAATTAAGAGTTAACAATAAACTTGGTCAAAGTTATTGAGTTATATTATGTGCTCCTTTACTGTGTGATGGATGGAAGAGTCACAGGAATACAATGTACAACAAATACATTGGTTATTTACTGGACTGGAAGATATATATACACCACAAGTACAGGAGCATGTTTATACACCTCTTAGTCTATCAGTCTGCACCCATAACTCTCATATCCTGACAGACGTGACATCACTTCCTTCAGTGACGCTTCACCAAGGGGGCCTTCTGTTAGTTTACTTGATAACTTTGGCATACCCTGTGGTGTTCTTTGTGATTCTGTTGTCAGGATGGAATGCGTCATGTTCACAAAGATACTTGAAGCTACGTTCATCAACAAAACTAATTTTATTTACACTACTTAAATAAAGTTCGACACTTATTCCTATGGTAAACAATAGATTATATTAAACTACACTCAACTAACACTATCTCTATATTCTAACTGTAACTGTATTCTATACTCTCTAGATCTCCTATGCACTTTACTCTAGTCTCCTCTACTCCACTTTCTCCCAGAAGCCTAAGAGTCAGTGCCTTTTATAGTACTGCCTCTAGCTCCATCTAGTGGCTAATTGTAACATGACATTAACTCTTTACATACTGAACATTTCTCTAATGTCACATCCCCCTTTCTTTGAAAACAAAAGTTCTGACAATTTTTGCATACAAGGTGTGGAATGTCTATACATTTCACATATAAATTTATCACACATCATGTTTACAATTACAGAGTTGTATTTGTTAAATGTTTACAAGTAAATGATTTGGCGGTGTTCTGTGCCTTCTTGACCTTCTCAGTAGCACAGTATTGTCATTGGAATTGCCTCTTACATTCAACAACAAAGCTTTTGGAATGTCAATGGTGGGAAACATTTGTTCTTGGCTTATGGTTGGTTCTAGAAATTGCACTGGCTGTTTCACTTTTAATAATGCTCTTCTGTTTTTTGCGAAAAATTTGTCCAGGTGATCTAGGTGCTATTTCGTTTAGTACCTTAGCTAGTTCCATCAGGATTGTGAATTCTGATGCAATCACCGTCATGTAGTGGCGGAAATGGCTTTGCATTTTTGTTATAATACGCTCGTTGCTTGCATTTTAGTTGTTTCATTCTTGTATGCATTACATAGTCATCCATGTTCTGTATTATTATTGCTGGTAATGTCATACGTATTTTTCTTCCCATTAGCAATTGGACTGGCGACAAGCCTGATGATAAAGGTGTAGCCCTGTAACTCAACAATGCTACTCAGAAGTCCTTCTTATCATCCCATGCTTTCTTAAATAACTGTTTCATAATTCCAACTCCCTTTTCAGCTTTTCCATTTGCTTGTGGATACAATGGACTCGCGGTAACATTTTGGAAATTGTTTGCTTTTGCAAATAAATTTCAACCATTCCAAACTACCCAAGCATGGTCCATTATTCGTAACATCTGTTATTGATATGCCATATCCAGCAAATACAGATTTTGAGTGAGCAGTCGAATCTGACAATGCAATGACCTCAGGAAAATTGGAATAATAATCTATTATGATTACATAACCATGTCCTCTGAAGTAAAACAAGTCCATTGTGACTTTTGCCCATGGCTGTGTGATTAGTTCACATTCCACCAAGGTTTGTTTACAATGTGCCGGTTGATGCATCTGACACACACGACATTCCTGTTCGTAGCTCTCTACATCTGCGTTTATCCCTCGCCAGTATACTGATTGTCTTGTTCTTTATCAACACTTCTAAATCCTATGATGCCCTTCATGTATTTGTTCCAAAATAATTTTTCTCAGGCAGCAGGGAATCATGATTCTGTCCCCTTTTAATAGAAAACGGTTTATTAGTGTCAGGGCATCCTTAACACTGCAGTAACTGTTACAACTGCCATTAGGCCACTCTTCTCATAGGTTATAGATCACTTTTTGAAGTGTAACATCTTTGTCAGTTTCATCTTTGATTAACTTTAACTTCGTGTTTGATACAGGAAACATGTCAGCAATAAAGTTTGCTTGTGCTTCAACATTGAGCACAACTTCAGCTGTTTTTTGGTCACTGTACATCACGGCTCTTGATAATGCTTCTTTGCCTGATCTTCCTGCTAAAATGCCTTGAAGGATGATTTATTTTCAGCAAATTTAATTTGATGCAAGTGTCTGTCTCAATGAATGATGCTTTCGTGGCATCCACAATCTCGAATTCAAGTGGAATCCCAATGTCACTGTGCTTCAGCATTAGGCAGCATGAACCTTTCGTAGTTATTTTGTTGTCATTGTAGTCAGTTAATTTCCAAGTCGCTTTTTTAAGTTTTGAAAGCCTGTCTACTTTTTTCAAATCTGATTCCATTATCAGATCAGCTTGTGCACCTGTGTCCAATCTGAACTGCACATCTGATCCATTTACATCAAGCATGACAGTCCAATCCTTATTCACATCGGAGAGTTGAATAATTTGTTTATCAGCTGTGTCCAAAACATTAACTTTTGTTATTGCTTCAATTATAAAGGTGTCCTGTAAAGGAAGCTTAGTGAAGTCAATTTGTGACTTTAAATTTTTTTCTTCATCTGCATTATTGTGTATGCTGTGAACCTTTCATTTGTTTGAAGCAGCGTTTTAAAGGTGTGTTGAAGTACCGCTGTATTAAATCGGCATTGTGTGGCAAAATGATTGAGTTTGTTACATCGCGAGCACTTCTTTCTGAATGTCGGGCAATTTTTTCTACTGTGGGCGTGGCCACAGCATGTGCATGTCATGACGCTGCTGATGTCACAATCAAAATGGCCACCATGCGTGGTGCTCTGTTTTCGGAACTGCGTCACAGAGGCAATGGCGCTGACCACATTGCCCGAGTTAGCGCCTTTTTCTCTGGCTCTGAACTCAGCATACTCGTTCCTGGCTTACTCACTGGCTTTGCACAGGTTTATGGCTTCCTCTAACGTTAAATTTGGTCGTCTTAACAATCGTTCTCGCATTTGCTCATCAAAAATGCCAAATACAATCTGGTCTCGCAACACTGAATCTGTAACAAAAGAAAAATTGCAGGATTGCGCTCGGAGCCTTAAATCAGTGACAAATGAGTCAAATGATTCTCCTTTGAGCTGCAGCCTTTTTGCAAACATACATCGTTCGTTTTTCTTAATGACTTACTTTTTGCAATGAGTCTCAAATTCTTCCAATACCGATTCATACTTCTTTTTATCCTCGCTGTTCGTGAATTCAAAAGAATTGAAAAGTTGAAATGCCTGTGGACCTGCCAGATTGAGGAGGAGGGAAATTTTTCTGTGATCAGGAGCTGATTCTAACACAGAGGCAGATGGAAAAACTTCAAATTGTTGTTTGAAATTTTTCCAATTTAAGTTAAGTTTACTGGACATTTGGAAGTGTGCTGGTTTCTTCAGACCTCTTCGGCGGGATACTCTGATCCTGGGGCTAAGTGTTGACACTGTCGTAAACGCCGGAACGTTTTATGACTGCGTCAACAGGCCCCTAGGAGCAGCGACCCTGCGCCGCACAGGGGGCCAGCACGCCACTGGAGAACCTCACGCTGCTCCAGCTGCCGATACGGGCGTCAGAATGGGTGCCGCGGGTTTGCACAGGCGTGCTACGGCCGGCGCGAGTTCGCGCATGCATGCTCGAGCCGGCGCATGTTCGCGTATGTGTGTGGGTTGCCATCTCCTCGCCGACCCCGATGCAACATGGCGGAAAGGTACAGGGGCCCGGTGCGGAGGAATATAGGCCCCCACCAGGATAAGCCCGCCCACCAATCGGTAGGCCCTGATTGCGGGCCAGGCCACCGCGGAGCCCCCCCCCCCCCGGGATCGGATCGCCCTCCCCTCCACCAGGCCGCGGGGGGGCCATATGAGAATGGTGCCGGTGGGACTCGGCCTAACTCGACGGGCACTCGGCCCATCATACTGGGAGAATCGCCAGGGGGCCGCATTGAGCGGTCCCCGACCGGCGTTCCGCCGACATCACCGCCACCAATGCCGCTGATTCTCCGGTGACCGAAGAATCGTCGCACCGGCGTCACGTGAATCACCCCCCCCCCCCCCCCCCCCCTGCGATTCTCTGACCTAGCACGGGGTCGGAGAATCCCGCCACCCATGTTGCTCTTGGTATTTTCTTGCTGATTCTGAGATTTGTATTGCGGGGCGATGATTTGTTCTTCTTCTTGTCAGTTGAATTTTCTTTCCATTCTCCCTGCTTACTATCTGGGAATGCACTTCTAGGTACCATGTGGTGTGGTACTTTTAAATTTCCACACCTGGTAGCATGTGGTGTTCTTTGTGATTCTGTTGTCAGGATGGAATACATCATGTTCACAAAGGCACTTGAAGCTAATTTCATCATGAAGCTAATTTATTTTCACTACTGAAATAATGTTCAACACTTATTCCTGTAGAAAACAATAGATTATATTAAACTACGCTCAACTAACACTATCTCTATATTCTAACTGTAACTGTATTCTATCCTCTTTAGATCTCCTATGCACTTTACTCCGTCTCCTCTCCTCGACTCCACTCTCTCCCAGAAGCCTAAGAGTCAGTGCCTTTTATAGTATTGCCTCTAGCTCCACCTAGTAGCTAATTGTAACATGACATTAACTCTTTACATACTGAACATTTCTCTAATGTCACATACCTCACAGTATTTAATCATTTTCTCAGTATTACTGTTGATTCCTAGCAAGTAAACTCTCTCACTGACAAGATGTCTCGTACATTCAACCCCTAAATGCCCTTGATGTATTGGGTATCAGAATGCAGTCTTGAAGGTATCATCCCCGCAGAACTGATATATTTCTTTCCAATGCACTTGCTCGGCAAGCCATTGTGGGTAGTCAGCCAAGCCACGGTGGGTCATACTATAGATTCGCATTTCTCACATACATTGCCTTCAATGTATGGAGAGGCAAGATATCAGCACTTTCTCCCACATAGATTTTGACCTTAAATGAATTTCATAGAATTTACAGTGCAGAAGGAGGCCATTCGGCCCATCGAGTCTGCACCGGCCCTTGGAAAGAGCACCCTAATTCAGCCCACGCCTCCACCATTTCCCTATAATCCAGTAACCCCGCATAACCTTTTGGACACTAAGGGCGGGATTCTCTGGCCAGCTTCGCTCAGCAACCAGAGGACCCCGTCCAAGGTCAATGGATTTTCCATCCTACGCGGCTCGCCCATGGCGTTCTTGTGACGAATGGGGCGGGAGAATCCAGCCTTAAGGGGCAATTTATCATGGCCAAACCACCTAACCTGCATATCTTTGGACTGTGGGAGGGAATCGGAGCATATTTTGCTTCCTCACTAATCTGCTGTATCTTCTCTTCATGTGGGCGGCACGGTAGCACAGTGTTAGCACTGTCACTTCACAGCTCCAGGGTCCCAGGTTCAATTCCCAGCTTGGGTCACTATCCCAGGAGTCTGCACGTTCTTCCTGTGTCTGCGTGGGTTTCCACCGGGTGCTCCGGTTTCCTCCCACAGTCGAAAGGTGGGCTGGTTAGGTGGATTGGTCATGCTAAATTGCCCTTAGTGTCAAAAGGGGTTGCTGGGGGTTGCTGGGTTACGGGTACGGGCCGGAGGTGTGGGCTTAGGCGGGGTGCTCTTTCCAAGAGCCAGTGCATTCTACGTCTATGGACTTTTGCTGTGTGTTGGCAGACCTATGAGTGTGGTTGCTGCTGTGCCTTGCATCCTTTTCCTCTGCACAGGACTTGTCACCATTTCTAGATGCATACTTTGGGCTTGGCCTCCTGCATTGCCATACCCATCTTTCTGTGCATTGGTTGCTATTCCAATAACAGAGTGATTGACGATCTGGTAACATCACTGGACTATGATGCCCAGGTTAATGTCCTCGGGACATTAGGCAGGAGAGGGTTGAATTCATCCTCCGCTTCGCCTCACATCACAGTCCTAAGCCTATTTCCCTCATAAGCTCTGCCTCCCATTTGTTCTTGATCCTCACCACCTGCACAACCCCCACGCTCTCCCAACCACCCATATATATCCCCAATCCTACCCTCTCCCAACTCATCCAAGAGCAGCAGTTGCTCCAATAAGGTGTACTCTGGCGACCTGGGAAACATCCTCTACTCCTTCCGTGCAAATATCTAAACTCATTCCCTGAGGCAGTTCAAACCTCCCCCGCAACTCCACCAGACCTGCAAACGTCCCTTCCAAGTACAAGTCCCTCACTCCCACCAGCCCCGGATCCCTCCACTTTCCATATATTCCATCTATCGCCCCCAGCTTAAACCTATGGTTCCGGCACAGCGGTGTCAACACCGCCATCTCCTCCAACATAAAGTGTCTCCGCAGCTGATTCCACACCCTGACCGTCGACTGTACCACTGGGCTCCCCGTATATTTTCTTGATGCTAGTGGCAGCAGGGCTGTCACCATAGCCCTCAGGCTGGATCTCCCACAGGACTGCTCCTCCATCTTGACCCACTCCATCCCATTCCCCCTCCCCCACCATGGCTCATCTCCACATTCACTGCCGAATAGTGGAGCAGCAGGTTCGGAAACGCAAAACCCCCTTTCTGTAGCAGGGTTTTCTTTACCCTCAGCACCTACCCTGCCAATATGAACTCCAAAATGAATGTCTCCAATTTCTGGAAGAAGGCCTTAGGGAGAACAATTGGGAGAGACTGAGAAACAAACAGGGAGCTTGGCAGCATATTCATGTTTACCACCTACACCCTCTCTGCCAGTGTCAGGTGTAACATTTCCCATCTTTTAAAATCCCCTTAATCTCCTCAACCAACGTTGTCAAATTCCACCTGTGCATCGCAGCCCATTCCCTCATCACCTGAATCCCCAAATACCTGAACCTTTCCTTAGCCATCTTGAATGGCAATATGCCCAAGTCAATCACCCCTGGCAGACATCGCTCCATCCTCCCTGCCACTATGCCAGCAGGTTCACGTCCATGTTCAGAAGCAAATGGGCCCATATGACCTACACTCCAATGGATCCCTCCCCTTCTTCGGGTTTAGTGTGATCGATGCCTATGTCAGTGTCTCTGGCAGCTCCCCTTCTCCAACGCCTCACATCCCCAACAAATGCGGTGCCAACTGTATCGCAAACGCCTTATAAAACTCTGCCGGAAAGCTGTCTGGCCCTGGAGCCTTCCCTGAATTCATCCTCCTAATGCTGTCAACCATCTCCCTCAGCCCAGGGGCTCCTCCAAAGCCTACCTACTCTCTTCCTCCAACCTTGGAAACTCCAACCCATCTAACTGGCCCATATCCCCTTCCTCTCCACCCGGCTGCACACTGTAAAGCTTCTCACAATACCCCCTGAGCACCTCATTTATCCTCCCCGTCTCTGACACTACCTCCCCCTTCTCTGTTCGCACCCTTAGAATTTCCCTGGATGCAGCCTGCCTCCTTAGCTAGTGGGCCAGCATGTGGCTCACCTTCTCTCCATTATACATATTGCACCCCCCTCACCTCCATAACTGCCCCACTGCCCTTCCCATCATCAACCTATCGAACTGCCCCTCAACCTCTTCCTCTCCACCAAGAACTCCTTAGTGGGAGCCCCCGAGTATCTCTTGACCACCTCAACTATCTCGTCCAGCAATCGTCCGTGCTCCTCCCTCCTCCTCCTCTCCCTGTGCGCCTTGAACAAGATAATCTTCCCTTGGACCACCACCTTCAAGGAACATGGCCGTCAACACCTTCCCATTCTGATTCAACTCCACATATTCCCCAATCGCTGGCCTCACCTTCTCACAAAACCCCTTATCTGCCAAAAGACTCAAATCCAGCCTCCACCCTGGTTTCTGCACTTGCCCCAAGCTGAGCTTCACCTCCAGCCAATGCGGCGGGTGATCCAAAATCATGATTCCCGCATACTCCGCCTTCACCATCAGAATCTTCATTTGTCATCATGACATGAGTGTGGAGCTGCCTGGCGTGTCACACGTGCCATACAGGACCATCCTCTAATGGGAATTTGTAGTCTGACGTGGTCACCTGGTTCTAGATTTGCTTGTTCTTTAGCCGTCCTGTCACAATACTGTTGTTGCATTTGTTTATTCTGATTCATTCTGCCTGGGACATCTTCTGTGTCAGGATTTGCTAATTCTAAGCATGGCACTGTTGTACGTAGCTGTCGATTCATCAGCAATTGAGCTGGTGACAAACCTGTAGCTAGTGGTGTTGCTCTGTCGCTAAGTAGGGCTAGAAATGGATCACTGCCTGAATCCAATGATTTCTTCATGAGTTCCTTCACAATGTGAACCATTTTTCTGTTTGATTGCGGATGTAATGGGCCAGACGTTGTGTGTTCAAAATCATACTGCTTTGAAAATTCCTTCCAATCGCAGCTGTCGAAGCATGGACTGTTGTCTGTCATGACTGTGAGTGGGATCCCATGTCGAGCAAACACTTCTTTGATGGACTTGATTATTGCTGGCGAATTAGAGTTAGGTAATCATATCACCTCTGGGTAATTCAAATAGTAATAAATGATTAAGAAGTAATCTTTACCATGAAAGTAGGATAGAACAATGCCAACCTTTGACCAGGGAGTCTTTGCAAGGTCATGTGTCGTCAACTTTTCTTTTTGTTGCTGTGATTGGTTGCGTTAACATGTGGCACATTCTAACACGAGGTTAGTGATATCTGCATTAATGCCTGGCCAGTAGACTGACTGTCAAGCTCTTCTTTCGCACTTTTCGATTCCTCAGTGACCCTCGCGAACCTTGGTTAGGATCATCTGCCTTAGTGTAATTGGAATCACAATGCAATCTTGCCTAAATAGGATTCCATTGATTATGCTGTGATCAGCTCAAATGTTCCTATAACTAGAACAATTTCCTTTAGGCCAGCCATCTCTCATATATCGCATCACACGCTGCAATGTGTTAGCTTTTGTGGTTTCCTCTTTTATAAACTTGAGTTTTTCATCTGCGACAGGTACGTTCTCTTCCAAGAAATGATCTTGAGCTTCTACTACCTGAACTATATCATTCATCCCCGTATCTTCTTCAGTAGCACAGGATATTGTATCCGCTACTACGAGATCCTTACCAGTTGTATAAACAAGCTGGAAATCATAACGACAAAGTTTCATTATGCTTCTTTGTAATCTCGGTGACATATCATTTAAATTCTTTTTAATGATGTATACAAGTGGACAATGATCCATCTCTACAGTAAAAGTTGGCAATCCGTATACATAGTCATGGAACTTCTCAATGCCTGTGAGAAGGCCTCGACATCCTTTCTCTATCTGTGCGTAGCGCTGTTCAGTCAGAGTCATCGCTCTTGACGCGTAGGCTATGGGTCGCCATTGCTCATCAGAAGTTTTCTGGAGTAGCACAGCTCCTATGCGATCCTTACTTGTATCAGTAGACATCTTTGTTTTCTTCATTGGGTTGAAGAATGATAGTGCTGGTGCAGTCGTAAGTGCTGTTTTCAAATCAGACCACCCGTTTGCATGTTCTTCTGTCCATGAGAACAGAAAATTCTTCTTGATCAGCGTCTCAAAGCTGTTGTTCTGGAAGATAAGTTTGGAATAAACTTTCCAAGGACGTTTACGACACCTAGCAATCTGTGAACTGCTTTCTTGTCCTTGGGCATGGACATCTTGTTAATTGCTACAACTTTATTGTCGTCGGGTTGCACACCTTTAGCGGATATTTGGTCATCCAAGAATGTGAGCTTGGATATCCCAAATAGTCATTTGGTCCAGTTGAGCTTCAAACCAAATTTGACTACTCATTGTAGTACCTGCAGAAGTCTTGCATTATGTTCTTCATGGATTGAGGACCATATAATTATATAATATATGTGAACTCACACAGCTTCAGTTCCTTCAGTCATCTGCACCATTGTACGATGGAATACCTCGGAGGCGGATATTATGCCAAAGGGCATTCTGTTGAAGCAATATCGATCATAGAGAGTATTGAATCTACATAACTTCCTACTGAATTTGCCCAGCTTCAGTTGCCAAAATCCTTTAGAGGCATCTGATTTGGAAAAAGCTTGGCATGTGCCATCTCACTAGTGATTTCTTCACATTTTTGGATGGGATAATGTTTCCTTTTAATATACTGATTGAGGTCTTTCGGATCAATACAGATTCTGAGATTTCCATTTGGTCTTTTGATGCATACCATTGAACTAACCCAGTCAGTGGGCTCTATTACTTTCGTGTTTCAGGCATTCTCTCAAGGGAGCAGGGATCCTCCTCGGTGGTTGAATCACTGGCTTAGCATTCTCCTTCATCTGTATCTTCTACTTGGATGGCAAAGTGCCCATTCCTTGAAACACGTTCGGAAATTTTTCAGTAATGGCATCTATTCCATCTTGTGCAGGACTGAGATTCTGTCTGTGCTGTGATTTCTTTTCACCAGCTGCAGTAACTCACACGTCTGCACGCCTAGTAGTGATGTTCTTTTTGAATCCACTATTTCAAATTTCAAAGACATCTTCTTGTCTTTATTCTGCACTGTGAGATAACATGTTGCCAATGTATTAATTAGATTGCCATTATAACCACGTAATTGACAGTCATTGCCATGTATTGGAGGCTGTCGACTTAATTTGGATAAGTCCAATTTGTTAATTAAATTGGCATCAACACCTGTGTCCAATGTAAATATAACGTCCGTCCCATTAATTGTCAATGGAATTGTCCAGTCATCTTTAATATTGACTGTTGATGTTGGTTTTGAGTTTTCTTGTGCAGAAATATCATTTGAAGTAGTTTCAATCATTTCTACTATGCCTACAAAGAATGTGCCTTCCAGGTTATATATGTCTTGAGCAGTGTCAGGTTTGATCACTTTCATTGCATTTTTATTTGCATTTACACTTTGTACAGTTATCTCTTTGTTAACTGAGCTTCTTTTCTTAGACTGAGGTTACTGTTCAGCATTGTGCATCAAAACGATTCTGCCTGCGACACTACTCGCGCACTTTCCCGAAGGCTGGGCATTTTTTCACTGGGTGGGCGTGGCCATAACGTTTGCACTTCACGACGCTGGTTGTGTCTTTTTCCAAATGACCGCCTTCTGTAGCACTGTTTTCTCAAGTGTGTCGCGCCACTTTCGCGAATCAACATTTCAGAGTACTGATCCTCAGAAAGTTCACTCGCATGACATAAACTGATAGCTTCTTCGAGCATTAATTTCTGATGCCTGAGCAGTCTTTCACAATTTTTTAACAATTTTTATACCAAATACAATCTGATCATGCAGAAGGGAGTCTGTTAATATAACAAAAAATTACACGTATGCGCTTTGAGCCTGAGAACTGTAACAAGACAGTCATTCATTTCACCTACCTATTGGACTCGTTTTAATAAAATATAATGCTCAAATGTTTCATTTATCTGCGATTTATATGTTATATTTTTATGACCATTCTCAAATTGGAATGAGTTATGCAATTCTAATGCTTGCAGACCAGCGTTAAGAACAGCGCAATCTTTTGCTCATCACTGGTTGCTTCGAGGTCTGAGGCTGAGCGGTAGAGTTCAAACTGTTGTTTGAAATTCTTCCAGTTCACATCTACTTTACCCGAAATCCTGAACTGCTTTGGAGTCTGCAACCCCTCCATGAAGCTTTGACTCGGCACGTTCCTTCAATGCGATTGGCTTCCACAATGTCGTTGCGATCGGAGTCTGAATGAGATTTTGTTTTCTGAAACAAGTATTTTTCTCTCGAGATTTTTTCTTTCTCTCTCTAAATCTACCTAAACTACCTTGGTGACCACCCCTGGTACCATGTGATGTTATCTGTTGTGTCTATCAGGATGCCTTGAGAACGTAGTGTTAACATCAAGCTCTGTTACTCAACAAAGCTGAATTATTTACACTATTTAAATAAGATTCGAACATGTCAACAAGTTATAAGTTATTAAATTAAACTGTATGATATCTCTAACTACAGAACTTTACACTATGCAACTATTCTATCTCACGCCTAAACACCTTCTCTCAGAATACCAGACGTCACATGATATTTATATGACTGCTTTTTATCTCCATCTGGTGGTGAGAAGTATTAACATCATATTGTTAATCCTTTGTATTCCTTACAATATACACATTGTTACAAATAGGGCACCAGTGACTGTGGTGCAACTGGTCTGTTGGTCTCTACTTGTCTCCAAACAGAATTTGATACCTGCTTCCATCAATGTCCATTTTTCTTCTCGTGTACACTCACTCTGCATTTTACCGAGGTTTTGTAGCAGACTGCGCACTTCTAGTCTGTAGATTTGTTTTGATTTCTCTGGAGAATTGCATTGTGAGGCGGCTTCTTTTTCTGCCTGGTGTGCAAGGGCGTTTCCCTGTGCTTCTGCAGAGTCTTCTTTAGTGTGGGCCTTACATTTCAGAATGGCCACTTCTTTTGGCAATTCTAAAGCTTCTAGTCGATCCTGTACCTCGTTCCCATTTCGAATAGGTTTTCCTGTGGTGGTGAGGAATTCTTTTTTCTTCCGTACTCAGCCAAAGTCATGAGTTACTCCAAAACCAAATCTTGATGTTAGCTGTTTGATCTTTTGCCACACGACAGGCTTCGGCTAGGACCCTTAACTCAGACTGATGTCACTGAGGACAAACGTCCCTTTGCCATAACGGTGTACAGGCTTGTGACTGTCCCTTCTGCTTTCCGAATGACATTTTCAATAAAAGAGTACCCGTCTATAAACAAAACTAAGTCTGGGTTTTGTAATGGATCTTCTTCTATCAGGCACGCCCCCTCTATTTTGTGTGTGATCTCAACACAGTCATGCTCTTCTCCTCCCTCCGTTTACTCCTCAGGAAGCTGGAGCATAGATGATGGGTTTACCAGGCTTACATAGAACATAGAACAATACAGCGCAGTACAGGCCCTTCGGCCCACGATGTTGCACCGAAACAAAAGCCATCTAACCTACACTATGCCATTATCATCCATATGTTTATCCAATAAACTTTTAAATGCCCTCAATGTTGGCGAGTTCACTACTGTAGCAGGTAGGGCATTCCACGGCCTCACTACTCTTTGCGTAAAGAACCTACCTCTGACCTCTGTCCTATATCTATTACCCCTCAGTTTAAAGTTATGTCCCCTCGTGCCAGCCATATCCATCCGCGGGAGAAGGCTCTCACTGTCCACCCTATCCAACCCCCTGATCATTTTGTATGCCTCTATTAAGTCTCCTCTTAACCTTCTTCTCTCCAACGAAAACAACCTCAAGTCCGTCAGCCTTTCCTCATAAGATTTTCCCTCCATACCAGGCAACATCCTGGTAAATCTCCTCTGCACCCGCTCCAAAGCCTCCACATCCTTCCTATAATGCGGTGACCAGAACTGTACGCAATACTCCAAATGCGGCCGGACCAGAGTTCTGTACAGCTGCAACATGACCTCCCGACTCCGGAACTCAATCCCTCTACCAATAAAGGCCAACACTTCATAGGCCTTCTTCACAACCCTATCAACCTGGGGGGCAACTTTCAGGGATCTATGTACATGGACACCTAGATCCCTCTGCTCATCCACACTTCCAAGAACTTTACCATTAGCCAAATATTCCGCATTCCTGTTATTCCTTCCAAAGTGAATCACCTCACACTTCTCTACATTAAACTCCATTTGCCACCTCTCAGCCCAGCTCTGCAGCTTATCTATATCCCTCTGTAACCTGCTACATCCTTCCACACTATTGACAACACCACCGACTTTAGTATCGTCTGCAAATTTACTCACCCACCCTTCTGCGCCTTCCTCTAGGTCATTGATAAAAATGACAAACAGCAACGGCCCCAGAACAGATCCTTGTGGTACTCCACTTGTGACTGTACTCCATTCTGAACATTTCCCATCAACCACCACCCTCTGTCTTCTTTCAGCTAGCCAATTTCTGATCCACATCTCTAAATCACCCTCAATCCCCAGCCTCCGTATTTTTTGCAATAGCCTACCGTGGGGAACCTTATCAAACGCTTTGCTGAAATCCATATACACCACATCAACTGCTCTACCCTCGTCTACCTGTTCAGTCACCTTCTCAAAGAACTCAATAAGGTTTGTGAGGCATGACCTACCCTTCACAAAGCCATGCTGACTATCCCTGATCATATTATTCCTATCTAGATGATTATAAATCTTGTCCCTTATAATCCCCTCCAAGACTTTACCCACTACAGACGTGAGGCTCACCGGTCTATAGTTGCCGGGGTTGTCTCTGCTCCCCTTTTTGAACAAAGGGACCACATTTGCTGTCCTCCAGTCCTCTGGCACTATTCCTGTAGCCAATGATGACATAAAAATCAAAGCCAAAGGTCCAGCAATCTCTTCCCTGGCCTCCCATAGAATCCTAGGATAAATCCCATCAGGTCCCGGGGACTTATCTATTTTCAGCCTGTCCAGAATTGCCAACACCTCTTCCCTACGTACCTCAATGCCATCTATTCTATTAGCCTGGGGCTCAGCATTCTCCTCCACAACATTATCTTTTTCCTGAGTGAATACTGACGAAAAATATTCATTTAGTATCTCGCCTATCTCTTCAGACTCCACACACAATTTCCCATCCCTGTCCTTGACTGGTCCTACTCTTTCCCTAGTCATTCGCTTATTCCTGACATACCTATAGAAAGCTTTTGGGTTTTCCTTGATCCTTCCTGCCAAATACTTCTCATGTCCCCTCCTTGCTCGTCTTAGCTCTCTCTTTAGATCCTTCCTCGCTACCTTGTAACTATCCATCGCCCCAACCGAAACTTCACACTTCATCTTCACATAGGTCTTCTTCTTCCTCTTAACAAGAGATTCCACTTCCTTGGTAAACCACGGTTCCCTCGCTCGACGCCTTCCTCCCTGTCTGACCGGTACATACTTATCAAGAACACGCAGTAGCTGATCCTTGAACAAGCCCCACTTATCCAGTGTGCCCAACACTTGCAGCCTACTTCTCCACCTTATCCCCCCCAAGTCACGTCTAATGGCATCATAATTGCCCTTCCCCCAGCTATAACTCTTGCCCTGCGGTGTATACTTATCCCTTTCCATCATTAACGTAAACGTCACCGAATTGTGGTCACTGTCCCCAAAGTGCTCTCCTACCTCCAAATCCAACACCTGGCCTGGTTCATTACCCAAAACCAAATCCAACGTGGCCTCGCCTCTTGTTGGCCTGTCAACATATTGTTTCAGGAAACCCTCCTGCACACACTGTACAAAAAACGACCCATCTATTGTACTCGAACTATATATTTTCCAGTCAATATTTGGAAAGTTAAAGTCTCCCATAATAACTACCCTGTTACTTTCGCTCATATCCAGAATCATCTTCGCCATCCTTTCCTCGACATCCCTAGAACTATTAGGAGGCCTATAAAAAAACTCCCAACAGGGTGACCTCTCCTTTCCTGTTTCTAACTTCAGCCAATACTACCTCGGAAGAAGAGTCCCCATCTAGCATCCTCTCCGCCACCGTAATACTGCTCTTGACTAGCAGCGCCACACCTCCCCCTCTTTTGCCTCCTTCTCTGAGCTTACTAAAACACCTAAACCCCGGAACCTGCAACATCCATTCCTGTCCCTGCTCTATCCATGTCTCCGAAATGGCCACAACATCGAAGTCCCAGGTACCAACCCACGCTGCCAGTTCCCCTACCTTGTTTCGTATACTCCTGGCATTGAAGTAGACACACTTCAAACCACCTACCTGAACGCTGGCCCCCTCCTGCGACGTCAAATCTGTGCTCCTGACCTCTATACTCTCATTCTCCCTTACCCTAAAACTACAATCCAGGTTCCCATGCCCCTGCTGCATTAGTTTAAACCCCCCCAAAGAGCACTAACAAATCTCCCCCCCAGGATATTTGTGCCCCTCAGGTTCAGATGTAGACCATCCTGTCTGTAGAGGTCCCACCTTCCCCAGAAAGAGCCCCAGTTATCCAAAATGGCTTGTCCATTGGAAATGAAGATTAGGGGCTTCCAAAGCTGTTGTCCACCTGGTTCATCTGGCTGAGGTGAATTGTGCGACTCTATTCATTGAAAGTAGTGCATGAACTGTATGAGGGTATTTAATGGTCAGTTTCTGATCTAGGACATTGCCTGCTGTAACTGTTGCAGCTTCATATGTGGCCTCCAGGGTTCTCCGGTAACTTCCCCATCCGAGAGCTACTGGGTCCAATTTTCCTGAATAGTACCCAATTGGCCTCTGTTGGTCCCCATGTTCCTGTGCTAGGATTGCTGTCATATATCTGCTTTCCCATGAACAAATAAGGTGAATGATTACCCGCTATTTGGAATTTCTAGAGCTGGTGCTGAGCATAAGGCCTGTCTCAGATTCACAAAGGCTTTTTTATGTTCTGTTGTGAGGACGACCTCCTCTTTTGATTTCAGATTTCCCTTTAAAAGGTCATTCAATAGTTGTGCTAACTGTGTGTACGAATCAATCCAACTTCTGTTAAAGTTACACAAACCCAAAAAAGATCTGTTCTTGGACAGTGGTGGGCTCTTTAGCCACCCGAATTGCCTCTGTTCTATCTTGGGTAAGTTCTCTTTTGCCCTTTGAAATCTTCTGACCTAAGTAGATAACTTCATATTGAGCAATGAATCCTCTTTTTTAATGGTGGCTAACAGAATGTTATCTATATACTGGATAATGGTGGAGGGCAACTCAGGCAGTTCCCTTAAAAGGTTCTGTAAGGCCATGTGAAATACCATAGGGTCATTATGAAAACCCTGTGGTCGTCTTGTCCGGGTGTACTGTTGAACAGTAAAGGCAAACCATGATTGCACCTTCTGAGCTATTGGTACCTACCAAAAGCCATTGGCCATGTCTATAACTGAAAACCATTCAAGTTCTTGTGTTAGGGCATTAAAAATGGTGGAAGGGTCAGCCTCCAATGGGACTTTCTTATCCAAACATAGGTTTGTCTTCCTGTAATCATCGTGCCAATGTGCCATTTGTCTTTTTTACAGACCAAACTGGGCTATTCGATGAGCTATGTGTTTTAATCAAAATGCCCCTTCCGCAACTGCTTTACTATAGGTAGTATTCCTTCAATAGAGGACGGGTTAGAGTGGGAGGAGGAGTGGTCAGCACTGTTGCTTCATAACGCCAAGTCCCAGGTTCGAATCCCGCCTTGGGTCACTGCCTGTGTGGAATCTGCACTTGCCCCCTTGTCTGCGTGGGTTTCCTCTGGGTTCTCCGGTTTCCTCCCACGAGTCCCAAAAGATATGCTGTTAGGTAATTTGGACATTCTGAATTCTCCCCCCAATGTGCCTGAACAGGCACCGGAGTGTGGCAACTATGGGCTTTTCACCGTAACTTCATTGCGTAATAATGTAAGCCTACTTGTGACAATAATAAAGATTATTATTATTATTGATGGGATATTGTTTGGTGCATTGTGGGGCAATTCCAGTGAATGATGCCGGGTCCATGTGTAGTAGGCCACAGTCATTCTTATGTTTGGCCCAAATTGAATGTTTGTAGAACTGATACTCCCTGACGGTTCTCGTTGACCGTGTTACGTTTCCATTCTCAAAGTTTTTAAAAATATATAATTGGGCTAGAATATTCAAACCCAGAATGGTCTGGTCCACTGGGCCTCTCCAAACTGGAGAAATCAATTCATGTGGGCCAATTTCTATTAGCATGGGCTGAGTTCTTTTGATAGTCAGTGTATCGCCCCTTATACCATGGGCTACAGTTTTTTTGTGACCCAAAGGAAACAATTTTGCATGCTCAAGAGGAAAACATGTTAACTCTGCTCCTATTTCAAAAAGACAGTCTACTTCTTTACCGCCCAACCTCAATAATACATACACTCCATCCCTCCTGTTGTCAATCAAGGCGTGAAGTGAGGCATGGACAAGGAGATTGAGGGTGGGCTTTTCTAGTTTTTTGACAACTCCATCAATGCAGCCTTGCACCGTGACAATTTCCAAATACCAGGCTCCTCATCAGGCCTGTATGTGGACTCTCTGTATGGTGACGGTGGATCGGGTAGAGGCGTATACATCTCTCTATACGGCTCTCGGTAATACATTTCTCTGGGCGGTGACAGTGGGCCGGACCTGTACTGCTCCCTGTACAGGGACACTGGGCGGGGCCCATATGCTTCTATATTCTGCTCTCCGTACGTGGAGTCATGTCACCGACGCTCCTGTGGTTTTGCCCAGTACTACCTGGTCCAATTCACTTCCTTTCCACAAATGTGACATTTTCCCCGTACTGGTTTTGGCTCCTGTGGAACATTTGAATTAGGTAGAGCATTAGTTGTTAACTGAAATAATAAATCTTTAGGCTGTAACCTGGTCTGGAGAGCACGAATCTTAGTGTCCATACCTCGGTCAATTTAAATACATCAATCTATTAATATCGCATATGTTGGTGATACTCGGTCCCACTCAGGAAATATCAATTTTAATGTTTCAGACAAATCCATTCTCAAACCAGCAATAAAATCAGACTTCAATGGCCCAAGAGTACTTCTGTCCCAAAACTCCTGCCCCCCCAGCAATTACATTCCTGAGTGCTCCGTCCAAACTTTCCCAAACCTTTCTTCATATTCTGATAATTCCTCTGTTTTCTTCTGAATACAAGCAGTAATCTTTGTCCAATCAGTTTTTGGCGGCTTATATTTTAACAGTCATTGCTTAATTACAGTCCACCCGTCTTCTAGCTGTTGTTCGTCATCCCCTAGTGCTTCTTTAACATCGCTCGAAAGCTGTCCACTTTCTCATCTGGGAATTATTACCGACAAAACATGGGCAGCACGGTAGCAGTGGGCAGCATGGTAGCACAGTTGCTTCACAGTGCCAGGGTCCCAGGTTCGATTCCTGGTTTGGGTCACTGTCTGTGCGGAGTCTGCACGTTCCGCCTGTGTCTGCGTGGGTTTCCTCCGGTGCTTCGGTTTCCTCCCTCAGTCCAAAGATATGCAGGTTAGGTGGATTGGCCATGATAAATTACCCTTAGTGTCCAGAAAAGTTTAGTTGGGGTTACGGGGATAGGGTGGAGGTGTGGGGATAGTGTGGAGGTGTGGGCTTGGGTAGGATGCTCTTTCCGAGGGCATGCGCAGACTTGATGTGCACTGTAAAGTCTATGACTCTATGACACCATGGCTGGGATTCTCCGACCCCCCCGGCGGGTCAGAGAATCCCCGGCGGGAGCCGCCCCAACATCGGCTGCCCTATTCTCCGGCGGCGTTTTTCGGGGGCCGGCGGGATTCCCACCACGCCGGTTGGGGGCCGTTGACAGCGTCCCCCCCGGCGAGTTGCCGTCTAGTTTTGGCCAGTCCCGCCGGCGTGAATTACTCACCTAACGCACCAGGCGGGACCTGGCAGGTCAGTGTGCGGGGGCGGTCCGATCCCGAGGGGGGGGTGGGGCGCGCCCACAGTGGCCTGGCCCACGATCCGTGCTGGTTCTGTAGGGGACCTTCTTTCCTCTGCGCCGGGCCCCTGTAGGGTTCCGCCATATTGCCCGGCGACAAGCGCAGAGAAGAGAACCCCCGCGCATGCGCGAAAATACGTTGGCCGGTCCGTGCATGCGCAAACTCCTGCCGGCCCTTCGCCGCTGGTTGGAGCTGCGCCAACCACTCCGACGTCAACCTAGCCCCCGATAAATTGGAGAATTCCTCACTTTCGGGGGCTGTTGATGCCGGACTGGTTGGCACCGGTTTTCTCGCTGTCGTGGGTCCATAGCCCCATTGTCATAGAATCCCGCCCCCTGACTCTAACTCCATCCAAAGGGTGGAGATGATAAATATGTTGTAATCGCTTAAACCCTTCCCATGTTCCCATTCCCCCTTTCTTGGGGTTAAGTAATTCTTTCGACCATCTGTCATTTTTTTCCGGATCAGCTGGTTCATGGACCAACCGTTGGATAATTCTTTGGTCCCCGTCTGAAGAGACTGTTCTTATTGACGCGGTCTTATACCATTTCAACTTTAAAGGGGCTAACCATATGTCTTGAGTCGTTCGGCACTTTGTTTTTTTCCTTTTGGAATGTTTCCTCCTTCTGAATAATCCTTTCACCAGAGTCGTTACAGGATTCCGAGCTTCTATAATCCCCTTTGGTGATTTCTTTTAAGTCCCGCAACTTCTTCCTCCAAATTTTTTAGCTTCTCGAGTTTGGGCTTTTCTCTCTTTAGCTCTTCACAGACTGACAGTAATTGCTCCTTCTGTTTTATTATTTCACAATCATAGTTGGTACTTGCTATAGTCTTGTCTTTCCTTCGGAGCTGTCTCACTACAATCAGGGACCATTTGGTCCGGTTTTCATCTCTCATACGGGTAACTTTCCCCCAAATTTTCCTGATATCATCAAGGGACCATTGTCCTTTGGAAGTATCATACTTTAAAAAAATTCTGTTCAATCTCTGTACCGGTCTTGGTCAAATCAAATCGCTGTTCTATATAACTCTTTGTCGTCTGAAACATTTCGTCTGCAGTTATCTCTAGTGGATCTTGGCCACCCCTAGAGGTCATCGGCAGATTCTCGGCAGCTGCCATTTCAACTCTGAAACAGTATTTTCTAACCCCGGGCCTCAAGCCGTAGACTATTCTTTAGTCGGAAGGATCACAATATATACATATATATATATATCTATAACGTCGTATAATATATATATACCATTGCCAGGCGCCAGTCTGTTACTGAACTTGGGCCAATTTCAACTCAGACGTTTTCATAAGAAGTGCGTAGGAAGTCCCCCAACTCTAAATGGTCACAGATATGAGGGTCTCTTACCTCCGTTCTGCTGCTCCGCTGCCCGATGCCTCAATGTGGTGTTTGGTCCCTTCCTCCTGGGACTCCTGGTTGGCTCTCCAAATTGTGGGGACTCTTGTTTTACCTTCTTCCAATAATTCTCGATTGTCCACGTTGATTGGAGGTGTTGAATATACAACTTTATTGCTAATTGTTCACTTTAATACAATTGCATAAGAACTGAATCCAAACATAGAAACAAATACATAAGCAGGTCAGGTACATGGCAAAGAAAAGCATTAAATATAAAAGCATAAAGAAATCACTTCCAAATAAACAAATGGGATGATTCAAGAATTCAGGAAGGCAGAAATTCAGGAACGAGACCTCGACCACAAGGTCTTAATTTAAGGGAAACCTTGGGCTGGATTCTTCAATTCTGGGTCTATGTCCCCACGCCGGCGTGAGAACGGTGGCGTTAGAAAAACTGCCGCAAAACGGCCACCGATTCCCCATTTTGCTGGGGGCTAGCAGGACGGCAGCATAGAGCACCCGGCTCTAGCTGCCGATACGCCCCGGAGAATTGCCGGATCCGGGTCGCGCATGCGCACGGCGGCGACCTTCAGCGGCAGCGCCATGTTACATGGCGGACGCAGCCTGCGGACCCGGCCTGCAAAATAGTGTCCCCCCCTTTGGCTGGCTCGCACGCCCTGGACAGCCCCCCCACAGTTCCCCAGCCCCCAATAATGTCCCCACTGCCCACGGATTGGCCCTCCCCCAACTGAGTCCGCAGCCGCCATGCTGAGTTCCCGAGGATGAGACCATGAGAGACCCACGCCGTCAGGAACTCGGCCGGTTGGGAACGGAGCATCAGGGGGCGGGCCTCAGGCAATGTCCTGAGGCCTTAGGTACGTGGCGAATCGGAGAGTACGCCACTTTGGAGGGGGCGCAGCATCACGAAAGCGCCGCCACCCCCGATTTGGTCGGAAACGGGGATTCTCCGGCCGATTTCGGCGTTGACGATCGGAGAATCTAGAGATGGATGGCCTAACCCCTCATTAACTCTCATTGGTTTCTAATTCTCAGCTGAGACCTACTAATTTGTTCAAATGGATGTTTGTTACTTAGAGGATGATTTATTAATCAAACATTGGCCATTACTTAAGATTGACTGGTGTCCATCAGGATTAATTCAGTGTCTACGTGCGCAGCCTCATGAGAATAGGTTTCACATGCCACTGCTGGCCATGGACCTTGCTGCAACTAATTAGTTGACACACTCTTATTGTTAAATTCACTGAAATACATTGTCAATTCATTAAATGAATTATTCACTGAAACAATGTCTCAACTTCCACAGTCAAGACCCTCGAGTTCAATAGTTGATTCATTATCTAAAACAATTAACTACATTCTCACAATCAAGACATTTCTAGTAATTTCTCTCTTTAGCTATTCATTCAATGAGCAACTAAAACCATGAATAAATCAACAATTAATAATCTATCAAGGCCCCACCATAATACTCCTTACCCCGTAGAGAGAAAAACACCCAAAATTGGCAATCACCCCCTCCATAAAGAAAAACACCATAAGTGGAGGGGGTGTGGAGGGTGATTGCCGCCTTATAAATTTATAACTTCTGCAGAAAAGAAAGCCCATTCCTTCGGTACAACACCGCTTTAGCCTTGTTGAATCCAGCACGCCTCTTTGCCAGCTCCGCTCCAAAATCGTGGTATATTCGGACACAATTCCCCTCCCATTCACAGGCTTGCGTCTCCCTGGCCCACCGTAGGATCATCTCCTTTTCAGAAAACTTGTGCAACTGCACAATCACTGCCGTGGTGGCTTCCCCACGCTCGGCTTCTGCGTTAGAGACCTGTGGGCCCTGTCCACCTCTGGGGCCTTGTCCAGCACCCTCTCCTCCACCAACCCGGCCAGAATCTCCGACACATATTTGGTGGTGCTCGTTCTCTCCAGTCCCTCCGGCAGACCCACAATTTGCAGGTTCTGCTGCCTGGACCTGTTCTCCTGCTCATTGACCTTCACTCTCAGCGACTTGCATAGGTCCCCCGTCTCCAGGGTCACAATCCAATCACTCGGGTTGGACACCACCTTCTCCATCTCGCATATCGTCGCCTTCTGTGCCTCAATGCACTTCTCTACAATTTCCATTGACCCTCGCAAAGGTGCTACTGCTCCCTCAATGGCCTTCGATCAATCGCCATGCATCTCCTTCCTTTGCTGGCGAAATTGATTGTTGTATAAATCTATTTTGTTCATTAATGTCCTTTCGGGAAGAAAATCTTCCATCCTTATGTGGCCTGGCCTACATGTGACTCCAGATCCACAGCAATGTGGTTGACTCCTAACTGGCCTCAGAAATGGTTGAGCAAGCCACTCGGGGCAAGGACAATTAATAATAATAATAATAATCGCTTATTGTCACAGGTAGGCTTCAATGAAGTTACTGTGAAAAGAAATTAGGGATGGAAAGCAAATGCCGGCCTTGCCAGCAATGTCCACATCCCATGAAAGAATAAAGAAATGCCCCTAAACAGCTCTTGTCCCTGTTGTGTTGATGCGCATTCGGTAAGTTAGGGGTGCTAGGATTCTGACCCAGTAATGGTGAAGGATTGGTAATATATTTACAAGTCAGGATGATGTGTCACTTGGAGGTGAACTGACAGGTGATGGTGTTGCCATCCGATTGCTGTCCTTGTTCTTCCAGGCAGCAGTGTCGAGTTTTGAAGAAGCCTTGGTGAGTTTCTGCAGTGCATCTGGTCGATGGTACACACTGCTGCAACGGTGCAAAGGTGGTGGAGGGAATGGAGCCAATCAAGTGGGCTGCTTTGTCATGGATGGTGCTGAAACTTTTTGATTGTTGCTGTAACTCAGCCAGGCAAGTGGAGAGTATTCCATCACATTCCTGACTTGTGCATTGTAGATGTTGGATAGGCTTTGGGGACTCACGACATCAGTTATTTACTGCAGAATTCCCAGCTTCTGACCTGCTCTTGTAGCTAGTTCAGTTTCTGGTCAATTGTCACCCCCAGGGAGTTGATGGTGAGAGATTCAAGAATGCTATTGAATATCAAGGGAGATGAATAGATTGTCTCTTGCTGGAGATGGTCATTGCTTGGAACTTGTGTGGCATGAATGTTACTTGCAACTTAGCTCCAGAATCGTCCAAAGCTTGCTTTGTGCAGGCATGGACTGCTTCATTTTCTGAGGAGTTGCAAGTAGAATGGAACAATGTGCAATCATCAGCGAACATACCCACTTCTGGGCCAGGATTCTCTGAAATCCCGACCAAGTGTTGATGCCGGCGTAAACACTGGAGTGGTGTACTCCAGCGTCAACGGGCCTTCTGACCCAGCAATCCTCCGGTGCCGAAAAGGCGGCCCTGCATGGCCGGCGCAGGTCCGCGCATGCACGTGACGCCCGTCTCCGCACTGGTGCATGCGTGTGACGGCCATCTCCACGCCGGTGCATGCGCGTGGTTACCGTCTCCGCGTCGGCGCAGAGCAACATGTCGGGGAACTTACAGTGGGCCACGCGGAAGGAGGTAGGCCCCCTCCAGATCGCGGCCGCCCGCGTATCGGAAGCCACCGATCACGGGCCTGGACCCCATGAAGGCCCCTCCGTGGAGTCAGATCCCTCCGCCCCCCCCACCAGGACGTCCACAGCGGCCGTGGTCCTAGCTCCCGGCGGGTGGTACCAGGTTTGAACCACGCCGGCGGATCTAGGTAGAACTCGGCGGGCTTTTGGCCCGTCGCCCGCGGAGAATTGCTGCGGGGGCCTATTTCAGCGGCCCCCGACCGGCACCGCAACGACCGCGATTGGCGCCGATTCTCCGGTCGCCAGAGAATTGGCATACCGGCGTCAGAGCAGCGTGGCGGGAATCTCCCGTTCTCCGACCCAGCACGGGCTCGGAGAATCCCGGCCCTGATCTCATGATGGACGAGCTGAAAATGATTGGGCCTATGATAACACGAAAGCATTGTGGATAGCACAATTGCTTCACAGCTCCAGGGTCCCAGGTTCGATTCCCGGCTTGGGTCACTGTCTGTGCGGAGTCTGCACATTCTCCCCGTGTCTGCGTGGGTTTCCTCCGGGTGCTCCGGTTTCCTCCCACAGTCCAAAGATGTGCAGGGTCGGTGGATTGGCCATGCTAAATTGCCCTGAGTGTCCAAAATTGCCCTTAGTGTTGGGTGGGGCTACTGTGTTATGGGGGATAGGATGGAGGTGTGGACCTTGGTAGGGTGCTCTTTCCAATAGCCGGTGCAGACTCGATGGGCCGAATGGCCTCCTTCTGCACTGTAATTTCTATGATTCTATGAACACCCTGAGGAACTCCTCCACTGATTTCCTGGGACTGAGAATATTGGATGCAGCAATTAAAACCAGCTTCATCTTTGCTATGTATGACTCCAACCAATGAAGAATTTCCTCTCTGATTCCTATTAATTTCAATTTTACTCAGGCTCCTTGATGCCACACTCAATCAAATGCTATGTTGTTGTCAAGGGCAGTCACTATCACCTCACCTCTGGAATTCAGCTCCTTGTTTGGATTAGGGTTGTTATGTGGTTATGAGCCAAGTGGGCCTGGCAAATCCAAATTTGATTGAAGTGAGCAGGTAGTTAGCAGTGTTGCAGCTGTACTGGAACAACTTGGCTGGAGATGCAGCACGACCGCCAACAGTTTTTATCATGTCAGGATACATAGCTTTTTGTGATTTCACGCAAAGTGAATTGAACTGACTGAAAACTGGTATCTGTGATGGTGGATACCCCAGCAGCAGACTGAGATGGTTTCAAATGCTTCAGCCATGTCTTTTGCACTCATGTGCAGGGGTAATTCATTGCGGATGGGGATGTTTGACAAGCATCCATTTTGTGTTAGTTGTTTAATGCCCACATTATTCTCGGTGGGTGTGGCAGGACTGGTGGTGGAGTTGCTTACATCCATCTTTAGCATGTTGCTGCAGCTGTTTTACGTGCTTGTACGTCTGCATTGCAGCTTCACAAGGGTGGCATTTCATTTTTACTCTGCTTAATGCTGCTGCTGGTGTGCTGTCCTACACTCCTCGTTGAACCAAGGCTGCTTCCCTGCTTGATGGCAATGATGGAGTGAAGGGTTTTGCCAGGGTCATGTGGATATGGATTGTAGTTGAAGACTAACATGCTGCTCTTGAACCACACCTTGTGAATTCCCAGTTTTGAGTTGCTAGACTTGATTTGAATGTGTTTAGCCTGGTGGTACTGGCTCACAAAATGATGGAGAGTTTCCTCATCATGAATGCAGGCGTCATCTTCACAAGGAATGTGTGTTGCAGTCACTTCTAGGAATGTTGTCATAGGAAGATGCACCTGAAATAGATAGGTAGGTAGGATCGAGGTGAAGGAGATCTTTCTAAAATGTTGGTTTTCTCACCACCTGCTGCCAGACCAATCTAGTAGCTTTGTCCCTTTACGTTGTGTTCGACAGGGAGTAAAATTGATTCATCAGCAGAGGGAAGGCAGAAGATGCCATGAGACCTCATGGGGTCTGGAGTCAATGTTGAGGATTCTGAGGACCACTCCCTCCCACCTGTGTACCATTGTTCTATCACCTCCAATGGTTCTGAGCTGTAGGTGCAATCGGACACATCTAGGAAGATGTTGGAGGCGGCTGGGATAAATAGTATGATTCTTTGAGTGTGACTATGTTAGGTTGTTGCTTTACATCGGCCAGGGGTAGTGGGGGCAGCCCTTCCAATTTTGGCAATGTCCCCAGATGTTAGTGAGGTAGACATTAGAGTGTTTGCTGGCCAGTATGTGTCTTCATCATGCTGCGCTTATATTATCTGTCCATCTTTATTTACAATATACCTTTCCATCATAATTTTGAGAGGCGGTCACCCTGCAGCTTCAGGGTATTCGGCAGAGAGTGGATGCTCGCCAGGCAGAAAAGCAGGACCAGGCAGATGGTGATGGAGGCCCCTATGCACATCAGAATTTCCAAATATAATCACTTTTGAATAATGGTGACAGATGGTTCTTACGAATAGGACTTATGAGCAGGAATAGGCCATTCAGCCCTTTGAGCCTGCTCTGCTTTTCAATGAGATCATGGCGGTTCTGGTTGTGGTCCCCCCCCACCCCACACACACACACACATGCACCATTAAGCCTTGTCTTCTTTGTAGAGTGTAACAAGAGCCAAGGATTGGCACCGAAGGTCGATCAACTGTAATGTGGGGGTGGTGTGGAGGGTGGGGGTGAGGAGGAAGATGATTGGAAATGCAATAGTGATGGTTAAGGGAATGGACAAGCATGTCTGCAGCTGCTGATGTGATTCTAGAATGGTTTGTTATCTCCTTAGTAGAAGGGTCAAGATGTCACTGAATGGCCACAGAGCACTCTGAGGTGGGAGGCTGAGCACCTAGGAGTTTAGTTCTTATTGTTAATTTTAAAGAAGTAGGTAGAGAGATCAATGAGGTCCTGTCGACAGACTTTAGGGAAATTGAAAGAAGATGAACAAATCGGGCGTAGAGATAGTATTGTCCAAATTATTCCAGTGCCATGTTACATTGACTATCCTTTATAGGGGAGTAGAGCTGATAAGCACATGATTGGAAACCTGGGGCAAAATTCTCCGGAAACGGCGCGATGTCTGCCGACTGGCGCCCAAAACGGCGCAAATCAGTCGGGCATCGCGCCGTCCCAAAGGTGCGGAATGCTCCGCATCTTTGGGGGCCGAGCCCCAACCTTAAGGGGCTAGGTTGGCGCCGGACGAATTTCCGCCCCGCCGGCTGGCGGAAAAGGCCTTCGGTGCCCCGCCAGCTGGAGCGGAAATGACATCTCCGGGCGGCGCATGCGCGGGAGCGTCAGCGGCCGCTGACTTCATTCCCGTGCATGCGCATTGGAGGGAGTCTCTTCCGCCTCCACCATGCTGGACACCGTGGCGGAGGAGGAAGGGAAAGAGTGCCCCCACAGCACAGGCCCGCCCGCGGATCGGTGGGCCCCGATCGCGGGCCAGGCCACCGTGAAGGCACCCCCCGGGGCCAGATCGCCCCGCGCCCCCCCCAGGACCTCGGAGCCCGCCCGCGCCGCCTTGTCCCGCCGGTAAGGTAGGTGGTTTAATCTACGCCGGCAGGACAGGCATTTTAGCGGCGGGACTTCGGCCCATCTGGGCCGGAGAATCGCGCGGGGGGGGGCCCGCCAACTGGCGCGCCGCGATTCCCGCCCCCGCCGAATATCCGGTGCCGGAGACTTCGGCAACCAGCGGGGGCAGGATTCACGCCAGCCACCGGTGATTCGCCGACCCGGCTGGGGGTCGGAGAATCTCGCCCCAGGTGCAGTAAGGAAGACTTTCTTTTTTGAGACACAAAGACTAATTCTGGGAAGGTGGAACATAGGCAATACAGGCACCATGTCAGAACTAGAAGCAATATCTTGGCAGGGCATTTTGCTCATGCTATTGTGAAGGGTTTAAATTAATTTGGGAGTGAATTGGGAACATGAATATAGATTTATAAAGGAGAAACAAGGTGCACAAAAAACTGGGAGAGATTGATAGCGCTAAAGAACGATACAGTAAAATCTTGATCCATTGAATCCCAGGGGATCTGCTCACAAATGTGTGTTTCGTGGAACTTTGTGATAGCTGAGGAGATCCCATTCCCACGTGAATGTATTTCTATGTAGCCCGGTATGCCCCCAAATACGGTCTATGTCTCAAACAACAGATTCCAATGCCAAATGAAAACACAGTAAAGTACTAACATCTGTGATAAAGTCTTATTTTTATTTGCTCAGCCTTGTGTCTGACCTTGTGTAGGGAAATAGTTAAAAACCAAGATTTGAAAATATTCTGGCTGTGGGAAAGTATACTGTGGGCACACATCAGCTTTTCAGAACCCAGGCTACAAATGTGACCAATGTAACAAAGTAAGCACATTTGGAGGGCTGGAATGAGCATCACTCAGAAGTCACAATTCAAAACGTGTAAGCTAATTAGTGCAGAGAAGATTTACTAGAATGTTGCCAGGGCTGAAACATTGTAGTTACGACGAGAGATTGGAGAGGTTGGGGTTGTTTTCCTTGGAACAGAGAAGGCTGAGGGTTGAAATGATTGAGGTATATCGAATTGTGAGGGGTAGGGATAGAGTAAACGGGAGGAAACTGTTTCCCTTGGCAGAGAGTTCAAAAACCAGGGGTCATAGATTCAAGCTAAGTGGCAGAGGATTAAAGGGGACATGAGGAAAGTTTTTTTTATGCAGAGGGTGGTGGGTCTCTGGAATTTGCTTCCTAAGTTGGTGGTGGAGGCAGAGACCCTAAACTCTTTACCTGAATCTGCACCTCAAGTGCTATAAGGCTATGGCTGTGTGCAAGAAGATGGGATTAGAATAGGCACCTTGGTGTCTTTGTCGGCATGGACAAGATGGGCCGAATGGCCCTTTTCTGTGCTGTATCATTTGTATGGTTCTATACGACAGGCTTAGACAAATTCACCTAACCAGAGTTGTCAGTGTGGAATTTGGATTTATCCCGAGAATTATTGTGGGATTTGCTTTTCTATCAGCGGGAATGGTTGACAACTTCAATAGAACCAGAATTTCTTGTCATCCGATTATGACTGATCGTTAATTCACTGTATAGCAAGGTATGAGATGAGATCAGAATAAGAGGGAATGCAATAAAGTCTGAATTAAGTCTACAGTGAGCTGCAAGTGCAAATAACTCTTGACAAAGGGAAGGATTGGGAACGATATTACCCTGGATAAAATATGTTCAGGAAAGATAGGGGAAACAAAAGAATTAGGAGGAATAGCAGGATTGGTTAAGAAGGAATTTGTAGTGCAAAAGAGAGAGAGGATGTCCTCTGAAGATCAATATTAGAATCAATTTGTTTAGGGTTAAGAAACAAGAGAGGTACCATGGGCGGCTCGGTAGCACAATGGTTAGCACTGTTGCTTCACAGCGCCAGGGACCCGGGTTCAATTCCCGCTTGGGTCACTGTCTGTGCGGAGTCCGCGCGTTCTCCCCTTGTCTGCGTGTGTTTCCCCAAGGTGCTCTGGTTTCCTCCCACAAGCCCCGAAAGATGTGCTTGTTATGTCAATTGGGACATTCTGAATTTTCCCTCTGTGTACCCGAACAGGTGCCGGGTGTGTGGTGACAAGGGAATTTTCACAGTAACTTCATTGCAGTGTTCATGTAAGCCTACTTATGACAATAGTAAAGATTATTATTATAACCGGTGTATTCTGAAGGCCACCTGGTAATGGGAAATATATAGTGGGGCAAACGTACAGGGAAAATAAAAAGGGTTGCATTAATAAGGAATGGTAATACTGTATTTTAACTATCCTAGTGTCAGCATGGTTTTGTGAGAGGCAATTCATGTTTAACTCACTAATATATTGGCATAGATAGAATATTGGCTAGTAAACAGGAAACAGAGAGAAGGCATTAATGGGTCATTTTTTGGTTGACAAGATGTAATGAATAGTGTGCTATAGGCATCGGTGCTGGGGCTTCAACTTCTTACAAATATAAATGACTTGTATGAAGGGACCAAAGGTATGAATGCTAAATTTGCTGATGACACAAAGATAACCTGGTGTTGTAAGACTTCTTACGACACAAAGTTAGGTATGGAAGTAAGTTGTGAAGAGGACGTAAGGAGGTTACGAAAGGACATAGATAGGTTCGGTGAGTGGCAAATGGATTAAGGTAAGGTAAAGTCACCATAGTCCCACATGACCATAGGCTGCTTTCCCCTTTGAGGGGGAGAGCTGACTGGTGGTGATTTAACCTGAGGATCACCACACCTCAGGCGAGGGGCAAAGTTGGGAAGGCGGGCCTTCAAGAATAAATGAAGTATAATGTGGGAAAATGGGAAGTTGTCCATTTTGGCAGGAAGAATATTATCTAAATTGAGAGAGATTGCAGAGATCTGAGATTCAGAGGGATCTGGATGGCCTAGTGCATGAATTGTAAAAAGAAGCTGGTAGAATTGTATTGGTGTAAGCGGAATTGAATACAAAAGTATGGAGGCTGTGCTTCAGTTATACAGGGCATTAGTGAGACCATACCTGGAGTACTGCAGATGAAAGTAACTGAATAATAAGAACCAGCCATACAGTGCACAAGATTGTTATTACCAGCTCAGATTTATGTGATTCTGGTGGATTAACACACTCACGACCAAAGGAAGCAAAGCTGTGAAGTTCCTGGAGAAGTGTGTCATTTTGTTGAAGCCTGAAGACGCAGAATGTAGGTGCAATGGGAGCTGCTGTCAGATGAGATTCCATGGCTAAATCCTTGAGGAAAACAAGCAGGATTGAGACTTATACTGTTGTTGGGGAGTGGGTGGGGTGGAGCAGAGGGCCAGTAATAGGTTGAGGCTAGGGAGAGATTGGCAAAGATGTTGTGGATAAAAGGAATGTAAATGGTGGCGATCGTGGCGGGGAAGGGTGTTGATAGTCCTGCATTAAGAGATCAGAACGTGTTAATGGCAGAACAAAGGTAAGCAATGTGTCAAAGGACAACCAGGAATAGGGAGCAGATTACTTTAGAGGGTGGGGGTGGATGGGTGAAGGGGGTTAAGGGGAAAACGGATGATGAAAAAAATTAAATTACATTTCTATAAATAAAAATGGGGTGAAGATGGAGGAGAGAGTTCATAGTCTGAAGTTGAGCTCAATGTTAAGTCCGTAAGGCTGTAACGTGTCTAATCGGAAGATGAGGTGCTGTTCCTCCAGTTTGCTCTGGACTTCACTGGAACATTGCAGCAGGCCAAGGACGGACATGTGGATGGGAGAGCAGGATGGTGAGTTGAAATGACAAATGAAAGGAAGGTCTGGGTCCTGCTTGCGGACGGACTGAAGGTGTTCTGCAAAGAGGTCACCCAGTCTGTGTTTAGTCTCTCCAATGTAGTGTAGACCATGTTCGGGACTGTAAATATTAATGTTTGGCTGGGGAAACAATACCATCTGCATTATGATATAGAGGGTTACATTGGAGTAGTAGAGTGTAGGAGTGAGTCTGGCAAAGGTTAGCCTCATCCCCTCTGGGCCCATTGGTGGTTCCGACCCATACAGCCTACTGTAAAAATCCTTAAACACCTTATTCACCCCTGCTGAATCTCCAACCCGGTCCCCATCTCCATCATTTACTTTTCCTATCTCCCTGGTTGCCTCCCTCTTTCTAAGCTGCTGTGCAAGCATTCTGCTAGCCTTCTCTCCATGCTCATAGATCGCCCCCTTGCCTTTCTCAGCTGCTCCACCGCCCTCCCTGTGGTTAACAAACCAAACTCCGCCTTTAGCCTCCACCATTCCCTTAAAAGCCCTGCCTCTGGGGTCTCCACAAACCTCCTATCGATCTGTAGTATCTCCTTTACCAGTCGGTCCGTCTCTGCCCTATCTACCTGTGGGCCCGTATCGAGATCAGCTCCCCTCTAACCACCGCCTTCAGTGCTTCCCCCATGTCGTTGACCTGCAGGTAGTTCTGAATACATTTCCTCAGCCGTTCGCACACCCCTTCGTCAGCTAAAAGCCCCACACCTAACCTCCATTGCGGGCGCTGGTTACTGTCTTTACTAACCTGCAGGTCAACCCAGTGAGGAGCATGGTCTGAGATTGTGATCGCCGAGTACCCCGTGTCCACCACCCCCGTCAGTAAAGCCCTGCTCAGAATAAAGAAATCAATCCGGGAGTACACTTTATGCACGTGTGAATAGAAGGAGAACTCCTTCACCCTCGGCTGCCCAAATCTCCATGGGTCCACCCACCCCCCCCCCCCCCCCCCCCCATCTGCTCCATGAACCCTTTTAGTTCCTTTGCCATTGCTGGCACCCTACCCGTTTTCGAGCTTGACCGGTCCAAGCCAGGATCAATAACTGTGTTAAAGTCTCCTCCCATGACCAACTTGTGCGAGTCCAGGTCCGGTATCTTCCCCAGCATCCTCTTTATGAACTCCACATTGTCCCAATTTGGCACATACACATTTACTAATACCACCTGCAACCCCTCCAGTTTCCCACTGACCATAATGTACCGACCTCCTACATCCAAAACTATTCTACCCGCCTCAAATACCACCTGCTTATTGAGGAGGATTGCAACCCCTCTAGTCTTTGAATCTACTCCCGAGGGAAAGACTGGACTGACCCAGCCTTTCCTCAATCTATCTGGTCAGCTTCTCTAAGGTGCGTCTCCTGCAGCATTACCACGTGTGCCTTCAGTCCTCTTAGATACGCGAACACGCATGCCCACTTGACCGGCCCATTTAGCCCTCGTACATTCCAGGTGATCAGCCTAGTTGGGGGGGCTCATTGCCCCCCTCTTCGCTGGTCAGCCATCCCCTTTTTTGGGCCAGCCTCCAGCCTGTGCTCCACGCCTTCACTGGCCCGCCTCCAGGCATCCTCCGCCCCCTACCTCCTCTCTGTCCCTTAGCACAAGTCCCTCCCTCATCAGCAGAACATTTTCTTCCCCTCCCCCCCCCCCCCCCCCCTAGTAACAACATAATATAACTCAACCCCTTTAATAAACCTAACATATGCACACACCCCCACTACGCCTCCGTGAGCTAGCCCGCCCACCCCTGGAGCCGAAAAGTCTCCCACATATTGTTCCCTCCCCACCCTCCCCCCCATTCATACATACATATTCCAATGACAAACAATCCCAGCACAATTGCCCGACAGAAAAAACAGGAAGAAAAAAAAACGCTAACAAAGATCAAGTAAGAGATCCAAAATCTAAACAAGCACACCTCCATCCCCCAACAGTGCAAATGCAAACCTGAACTCACTCAGCTCTGCCACTGGTCCCAAATCAGTACAGAAGGCATTACAGACAGCATTCACAAAACGAAAAACGGGAAACTTTAAAAAAAACATGAACGTTGCAGCAAAGTTCAAAAGTTCTCAGTCCACCACCAGTCCTTTCCTTTTTGCGAAGTCCAGCGCGTCCTCAGGCTACTCGAAATAAAAGTGCTGTTCCTCGTATGTGATCCAGAGATGGGTCGGATACAACAGTCCGAACATCACCTTTTTCTTAAAAAGGGCCGACCTGATCTGGTTAAAGTTCACTCTTCTCCTGGCCACCTCCACACTCAGGTCTTGGTAGATCCGCAGGATATTGTTGTCCCATTTGCAGCTCCGCGTCTGCTTGGCCCACTGTAGAATGCGCTCCTTATCCAAGTACCTATGGAATCTCACCACCATTGCCCTCGGGGGGACTCCCATTCACGGCTCCCTCGCGAGTGCTCTGTGAGCTATGTCCACCTCCTGTCGGGAGAATGCCCCACCCTCCAGCAGCTTCTCAAACCTGTCCATGATGTATGCCCCAGCGTCCGCTCCTTCGGACGCCTCCGGGAGCCCAACGATTCTCTAGTTCTGCCGGCGGGACCTATTCTCTAGGTCCTCCACCTTCTCCAGGAGCCTTTTCTGCTGGTCTCTCAGCATCCCCACCTCCAACTCCACCGCAGTTTGATGTTCCTCCTGCTCAGCAAGCGCCTTCTGGATCGCCCGATCTTGGGCGCCCAATCTAAGCTCCATTCGCTCAATTGACTCTTTTATTGGGTCCAAGCAGTCCCGTTTCTGCTTAGCGAAGCTTCCTGAATAACTTGCATCAGCTGCTCCATTGACCGCTGGGTCGCCGAGCCAGAGATCTGGACCTCCGCCATGCTTTCTACCCCTGCACCTTCAGCCCAAGCCTTCTCTGTCTTTCTGTTTCTGCCTTTGCGAGCACTTCTAGCCCTCCTCTCCATGCACCGAAGTGGGAATTCAGTACACAATTGCCTCTGTCATCAATTTTTCAATTCAAGTCCGATAGAAAATCGGGGGAAAAGGTCCAAAAGTCCGACCCGAGTGGGAGCCACCAAATGTGTGACTTACTCCTTCAGAGCTGCCACCGGAAGTTTAAGATGTGTCTTGATAGACACATGAACGGGTAGGGAATGGAGGTATACAGATCATTTGGGTAATAAGTGTGGTAGTCACCACTGTTGTATTATATTGTATATACTGCACTCCATACGAGGGTATTACGGTAAGGCCCCTGTACTACAGGTACGGGGGTAGATCCCTGCCTGCTGGCTCCGCCTAGTTGGCGGAGTATAAATGTGTGTGCTCTCCGAACTGCAGCCATTTCGGCAGCAGCTGTAGGAGGCCACACATCTCTGTGTAATGATGCCTCGATTACTCTCTACTCTCGTCTCGTCGTAATTGATAGTGCATCAATAAGTAGTAGTCTAAATAAGAAATCTGGATCGGCGCAGGCTTGGTGGGCAGAAGGGCCTGTTCCTGTTCTTCCTTGTTCATTGGATGCTTCCGCTCGTGGGGACATCTCGAACTAGGGGCTGGAGTTTAAAACTAAAGGATCTCCCTTTTATGGTGAGGATGAGTTTCTGCTCTCAGAGGGTCATTAATCTTTGAAATTCTCTACTTCAGAGACGAGTGGAGGTTGGGTCGTTGAATACATTCGTGGCTGAGTTCGACACATTAGGTAATGTGGGGCTGGCAGGAAAACGGAGTTGCGGCCACATCAGATTAGCTGTGATCTTATTGAGTGGACAAGCAGGCACAAGGGGCCAAATGGCCTTCTCCAATTCCTATTCCTTATGTTCTTGTATCAGATGAGAAATAAACAATCTTGTTTCTTAGAAAGAGAGCATGTGGACAGATTGGATAGATTGGGTGGGGATGGCATTACTGTTGTTCAGCAAAAATTAGTTTGGAAACATTTAGCTTAACCTGCAGGAATATTTCCTTAAGGGTAAGATTTCTTATATATATATAAATGTTTTCATTTTGTTGCAGGTAAATCAGAAAAAAATTATCATAACAAATTCAAGAACAATGGTAAGATCATAGATCAAGGTAAGTGCACAATTATTTCCCGGTATGTGGGGTGTATGGTTAAGTTGAATGCATACAAATCCGATGTCTGTTACCCTTGTCCACAAGTATCAGTTACTCCGATGTCTGTTACCCACGACCACCATGACAGTCACTGCTAGCGGACCTGCTGGATGCGGACATCTTAAGAAAAGGGAACTGTGGTGACATGTACCACCGTCTGCTAAGTGGGGTCAACACCCAACTGGCTGAGACAAGGGAGAAGTGGGAGGAAGACTTGCGATTTGAAATAAGGTGGGGACTCTGTAGCGAAGCACTGCACAGGGTCAACTCCACCTCCCTGTGCACAAGGCTAAGCCTAATGCTGCTAAAAGTGCGACACAGAGCCCACTTGACCAGAACCCGAATGAACAGGTTTTTCCCGGAGGTGGAGGACAGATGCGAACAGTGCCAACGATGCCCGGCCAACCACGCCCACATGTTCTGGTCTTGCCCCAGACTCGCCGGGTACTAAACAGCTTCTTTGAGGCAATGTCCAAAGTGGTGGGAATCCGGGTGGAGCCATGCCCGCGAGTGGCAGTCTTTGGGGTATAAGAACAACCAGACCTCTTCATGGGGAGGCTCTTTCCTTTGCCTTCCTAATCGCCCGCCGAAGAATCCTACTCGACTGCCAGTGAGCAGCACCACCCAAAGCTGCAGACTGGCTTTCCGACCTGTCGGAATTTCTTCAAATGGAGAAAATTAAATTCGCCATCGGAGGGTCGGAAGAAGGTTTCCACAAAACGTGAGAGCTATTCACTCGGTTGTTCCAAGACCTGTTTGTAGCCAACAACCAGGCAGCCAAAGACCAGGAGGGGGTAGCCACAACACAGTAAGGAAGGGAGGGTAGTGGTCAGAGAAACAAGGAACTCAGCCAAGCCCAACAAAGGAACCAGGAGACACAAGGGTGGGGGGAGGGGGCCTCGGGGACATGGGCAGCAATAACCTGAACCAAAGGGAAGAAAAGCAAAGTGGAAACTGGTGGGGAGAATAACGCAGGGGACCACAATTACCACGGCAAACACTGCAAGGAAGGAATAAAAGAAGAAGAAAGGGAAATTGTAATGTATTTATGTAAATAATCAAAACTAATCATGGTGTAAATAGTAAATAGTTCTAGCTTTACTTCTTATATACTCTCCTGTTTAACTCCCACTGTTTGTTCATATTTATATTTGTTTTGTACACCAAAAACTCAATAAAAAACACTTTTTTAAAAAGTCTGTGGGGCCTTAATATGCTTGATGACCTCCAAACCAGTCATTCTCTCTAGCTCTGCCTTTAGTTTGTCCCTTAATGGCGCTGGCTCACGTCTGGACGTATGAATCACCGGCTGTGCATCTTCTTTTAATTGAGTGTAGGACCAAAACCTTGGAAAATTTCAGGGAAATCATTCAGTATAGAGTCTCCGGAGAGATGAGGGCCTGTTGCAGCATTGTCTGCACTGTAGACTTGAAGGACGAGCTGCAGCTCCTCACATGCCTCAACTCCAATTAAAGACTCGCAGTCCGCCGCCACAGAGAATTTCAACTTGTGCGTTTTATTCTTTACCTTAGCCTCCAGCTCACAAGCTCCTCACGACAAGATTCCGTTACCATTATAATCTCATAGCAATACCGATCGGGTGACTATTTTTCGTGCAACCCACAGCTTTTTTACATCGGAGAGGTTGATGTGGAAATCGATAGTTCTGTTCCCTCTTGAGGGAAACCAGGATACCCCCTTTGAGAAGGTGATGCAGTACCTTCCTAATTAAGATGGTTGTGGCCGGCACCTTATCTGTGGGGATTAGAATATGCCAAATGTTTTGGCTTTCTGTGGGTGCTGGTCACTAGGCACATCTTTTTTTGTTTCTTTTCTTGCCCCATCAGCATTCCCTTGGCTCTGTGAGACTCGTTCTTCCGCCATTCAGTCCCTCTTGTCTTCCCACCTATCTCAGGCAAGGAAGCCGAACAGGGCGAAGATGGTGTTGAGGGCTTTGATGACGGTGGCAGACGTCATGTCGGGGCATGGGTCGGCGAAGGGGAATCGGGAATATTCATCGACCACACTGAGAAAGTACGTGCTGCAGTCGGTGGAGGGGAGGGGCCCTTTGAGGTCCATGCTGAGGCGTTCAAAGGGGCGGGAGGCCTTCACCAGACGCGCACTGTCTGGTCGGTCGAAGTGCGGTTTACACTCCGTGCAGACCTGGCAGTCTCTGGTGATCGCCCTAACTTCCTCGATGGAGTAGGGCAGGTTGCGGGCCTTAATGAAATGGTAAAAACGTGTGACCTCTGGGTGACAGAGGTTGTCATGCAGTGTCCGGAGTCGGTCCACTTGTGCGCTGGCATATGTACCTCGGGATAGGGCATCGGGGGGCTCGTTGAGCTTACCGGGGCAATACAAAATCGCGTAATTGTAGGTGGAGAGCTCGATCCTCCACCTCAAGTTTTATCATTTTTGATCTTGCCCCGCTGTGTGTTATTAAACATGAAGGCAACCGACCGTTGGTCAGTGAGGAGAGTGAATCTCCTGCCGACCAGGTATGCCTTCAATGCCGCACAGCTTCAACGATGGCTTGGGCCTCTTTTTCGACGGAGGAGTGCCGAATTTCGGAGGCATGGAGAGTGCGGGAAAATGCCACGGGCCTGCCTACCTGGTTGAGGGTGGCGGCCAGAGCGACGTCTGATGCATCGCTCTCGACTTGGAAGGGGAGCGTCTCGTCGACCGCGTGCATCGGCCTTGATACGGTTTAAGTCTTGGTGAGCATCGGCCGTCAGAGGAAAAGCAGTGGATTGAATGAGTGGGCGGGCTTTGTCCGTATAGTTTGGGACCCACTGGCCGTAATACGAAAGGAACCCCAGGCAACGTTTGAGGGCCTTGGGGCAGTGGGGGAGAGGGAGTTCCATGAGAGAGCGCATGCGATCGTGGTCGGGCCCCAGAACTCCGTTCTGGACCACATAGCCGAAGATGGCTAAGCGGTTCGTGCTGAACACGCACTCCTCCTTGTTATAGGTGAGGTTGAGGAGAGTGGCAGTGTGGAGAAATTTGGCAAGGTTGGCATCATGGTCCTCTGATCGTGGCCGCAGATAGTGACATTGTCCAGGTACGGGAAAGTGGCCCGCAACTCGTACCGGTCAACCATTCGGTCCATCTACCGTTGGAAGACCAAGACCCGGTTGGTGATGCCGAAGGGAACCCTAAGAAAGTGGTAAAGGCGGCCGTCTGCCTCGAATGCAGTGTATGGGCAGCCTGCCTTGCGGATGGGGAGCTGGTGGTAGGCAGATTTCAGGTCTACTGTCGAGTAGTCCCGGTACTGTGCAATCTGATTGACCATATCAGATATGCGTGGGAGGGGGTACGCATCGAGCTGCATGTACCAATTGATGGTCTGACTGTAGTCAATAACCCTCCTGTTTTTCTCCCCAGTTTTGACCACTACCACTTGGGCTCTCCAGGGGCTGTTGCTGGCCTTGATGATGCCTTCCCGAAGCAGCCGCTGGACTTCAGACCTGATGAAGGTCCTGTCCTGGGCACTGTACAGTCTGCTCCTGGTGGCGACGTATTTGCAATCCGGGGTTAGGTTTGCAAAAAGGGAAGGTGGGTCGACCTAAAGGGTCGCGAGGCCGCACACAGTAAGGGGTGGTAGGGGCCCGCCGAATTTCAGGGTTAGGCTCTGGAGGTTGCACTGGAAGTCCAGGCCGAGTAGCAAGGCAGCGCAGAGGTTGGGGAGGGCGTAGAGGCGGAAGCCGCTGAACGCCACTCCCTGGACAGTGAGAGTGGCGATGCAGTACCCCCGGATTGCCTCGGAGTGGGGCCCGGAGGCCAGGGAGATTCTCTGGTTAGCGGGGTGTACCGCGAGGTAGCAGTTTTCCCTCAGAAAAACACGCGGTAGGGTGGTCGGTAGAGCCCGCCCATTAACACTGTTTTTCCCGCTCCACAGGCGTCGCCTGACCTGCTGAGAATTTCCAGCACTTTCTGTTCTTATTTCAGATTTCCAGCATCCGCCATATTCTGCTTTGAGGAATTGCCCTGCTTGTTTTAGGTCTATATTGCCCAATAATAGGCTGCAAGTATTGAGATTATCCCCCTTCCATGTGCTGTGTATGATGTCCTTCATAGGTGGGCACTCTTGACCTGCTTGTATCGATATGACTGCATGTTGGTCTGCATGTTTTCTGCTCCTGCGCACACTTTTAATAGACCGATCTCCTGTTTGAAACTATTGCAGTTTCTTCTCCATTCTGATATCATCCACACATTCTTGGCAAGAACCCGCACAGTTCTTTTGAGTGAAAATACATTATGGTGGCATCTTCATCGGATAATTTTATAATTGAACTGCCCAAAGTTACACAAATGTCCCTGTTCTTAATGCCCTATTAATACCAGGAACTGCTAACTTGTTGAATTGTTTTCATGATTTCTTTCGGAACTGCATTTGTTGCTATTCACTGAAAGATTGTTGTAATTGATGACTTTGGATGAATGTGACCGAGTTTAACATGGCTTCTGAAATAAGAAGGCATCTTTCACAATGTTGCTCCCCTCAGTATGGCACTGGTGACCCAGGTTTGATTCAGTTGGAATTTGAATTCAAAAAATCTGGAATTCAAAGTCTAATGATGACCATGAAACCATTGACAATTGTTGTAAAATATCATCTGGCCCACTAATGTCCCAAATGGAAAGGACATCTGTCATTCTTACCTGGTCTGGCCTACATGTAACTCCCGACCAACAGAAATGTGGTTGAATTTTAAAAGCCCTTTGGCACAGTGGTTAGCACTGCTGCCTCACAGCGCCTGGGACCTTGGGTGACTGTCTTTGTGAAGTTTGTACATCCTCCCAGTGTCTGCATGGGTTTCGTCCGGATGCTCCGGTTTCATAGAATCTCTACAGTGCAGAAGGAGGCCATTTGGCCCATCGGGTCTGCACCGACCCTCTGAAAGAGCACCACATTTAGGTCCACTCCCCTGCCATATCCCCAGAATCCTACCTAACCTGCACATCTTTTGGACACTAAGGGGCAATTTTAGCATAACCAATCCATCAAACTTGCTCATCTTTGGAATGTGGGAGGAAGCCAGAGCACCCGGAGGAAACCCACGCAGACACAGGGAAAACGTGCAAACTCCACACAGACAGTCACCCAAATCAGAATCAAATCCAGGTCCCTGGCGCTGTGAGGCTGGAGTGCTAGCCACTGTGTCACTGTTTCCTTCCACATGTGCATATAATAATAATCATAATATTTATTGTTACAAGTAGGCTTATATTAACACTGCAAAAAAGTTTAAAAGCCCCTAGTTGCCACATTCCGGCGCTGTTTGGGTACACAGAGGGAGAATTCAGAATGTCCAAATCCTAACAGCACATCTTTCAGGAGTTGTGGGAGGAAACCGGAGCACCCGAAGGAAACCCACGCAGACAGAAGGAGAATGTGCTGACTCCACATTGACCCAAGCTGGGAATCGAACCTGGGATCCTGGAGCTGTGAAGCAACAGTGCTTAAATCACCACCAGTCAGCTCTCTCTCAAAAAGGGACAGAGCAGCTTGGCCCCCTCTCCTTCTGCACTGTAGGGATTCCTTGAAATGGCCTAGCAAGCCATTCAGTGGTGTCCAGCCACTCAGTAGTATCTAACCACTACAAAAGTTGCAAACAGGAACGAAACAGGACGCACCACCCGCCATCGACCTCGGCACTGGGAATGACGAGCTAACCCAGCTTTGTTGACCCTGCAAAGTCCTCCGAATTGATATCTGGACGTTTGTGTCAAAATTGGGAGAGCTGTCTCACAGGTGAGTTAAATGACATGGTCATACTCACAGAATCACGTCTTATGGATAATATCCCAGACACCACCATCACCATCCTTGGGTATGTCCTGTCCTACCAGCAGGACAGACCCAGTAGAGGATGCAGAACAGTGGAATACAGTGAGGCGTTTTGCCACAGTCTACAAACCACACCCACTGGGCTCCCCCTCCAACAACGAGGAGGGCGGCGCCACTCGGAAACTCGAAAAGGTATTTCTCACAAAATTCCACACCTGCAAATACCTAAAGCCCTCCTCACGCTGCAGCCCATACTTCACCCCCAACTCCTCTAAACTTGCAGATCTCCTCTCCAGGAACAGATCCAACCCGCATCCTGCCACCACGCCGGCCTCTGGGCTGGCTCCTTCTCCAGTGCCACATCCACCCTGTGCAGCATGTGATCCAATATCATGATCATCGAGTACTCTGTCTTCTTTACCCCAGCCAGAAATACCTTCCCTACCACAAAAAAGTCAACCCTCGAATACACCTTGTGCACCAAGGAGAAAAACGAATACTCCCTATCCTATGGGTGCAAAAACCTCCACAGTCCACCCCCCTTCATAAACCTCCCTAACACCTTCTCTCTTTCCTCCACCCCTCCTGAGGGGGGCCAGCAAGCATGGCCTCGACCTATCCATCCCCGGGTCCAACACCATATTCCAAATCCCTCCATTAACAACTGATGGATGTCCAAGTCCAGTATGGCGGCTAGCAACCTCCTCACAAACCCAGCGACGTCCCAGTTCGGGGCATACACGCAAACCAACACCACCAATCTCCACTCCAGTGCCCCCTTCAATATCACATACCTGCCCCCCTGGGCTGCCACCACCTTCTCCATTTGGAACCTCTCCCGTTTACCCACCAGCATAACCATCCCCCTGCGTCCTGTTCACTGATGAGACCATCAATTCACAGGAATCAAGGAGTAGAAGTAAACTGTGGCTTTAATCGACTAGAACAGTGCCTGCCTGCGACTGCTCTGCTACTGGGAGCCGCCTACAGGGCTACTTCTCTTTATACCTCCCCTCAAGGGGAGGAGCCAGGGGCGGAGCCCACAAAGGCACCAACATGATACTTCACAGGTAATACCTTACAATGGTCCATAGATGGAGCCCTCATGGACAACAGCGTGGTACAGTTACATACATGGTGAATGGTTACTGCAATACATTCACCGCATTCACCACATTCACCCCCTGTTAAAAAATGAAGTCCGGCGGGGGTGAAGGGTTCACAAGTTCAGCCTGTCCGGCGCCCGGATCGTGCGCTGTGATCACCGGAGCTCTGGTATCGCAGCTGGCCCGGGTGTCGAACTCATCCGTGAGGGCGTGGGGACGCTGGTCAGCGTAGGTTGGGTGGGGTAGGTTGGGGTGGCGATGGTAGTGGAGCCTGCGGGCGCTAGGTCCCGGAGGGAAACCGTATCCTGTCGGCCGTCGGGTTGTTCTATGTATGCGTACTGGGGGTTGGTGTGTCGGAGCTGGACCCTCTCAACCAGGGGGTCGGACTTACGGCTCCTAACGTGTTTCCGGAGTAGAACGGGCCCCGGTGTCTTCAGCCAGGACGGAAGCGAGGCCCCAGAGATGGATTTCCTAGGGAAAACAAACAGGCGGTCATGAGGGGCTCTCGTTTGTGGCCGTGCAAAGGAGGGACCTAATGGAGTGGAGCGCGTCGGGGAGGACCTCCTGCCAGTGGGAAACTGGGAGATTCCTAGACCGTAGGGCCAGGAGGACGGTCTTCCAGACTGTCGCGTTCTCCCTCTCCACCTGCCTGTTTCCCTGGGGGTTATAACTGGTAGTCCTCCTCGAGGCGATGCCCTTGCTGAGCGGGTACTGATGCAGTTCGTCGCTCATGAACGACGAGCCCCGTTCACTGTGAACATACTCGGGGAAACCAAACAGGGTGAAGACACTATGTAGGGCTTTAATTACTGTGGCGGCGGTCATGTCGGGGCAGGGGATTGCAAAGGGGAAGCGGGAGAATTCGTCAATAACGTTGAGGAAATATGTGTTGCGTTTGGTGCAGGTGAGTGGCCCTTTGAAATCGATACTGAGGTGCTCAAAGGGCCGGGATGCCTTTACCAGGTGGGCCTTATCCGGACGATAGAAGTGCGGTTTGCACTCCACGCAGGTCGGGCAGTCCCTGGTCATGGCTCTGACCTCCTTAGTGGAGTAGGGCAGGTTGCGCGCCTTGATGTAGTGGAGAAGCCGGGTGACCCCTGGGTGGCAGAGGTCTGCGTGGATAGCCCGGAGTCGGTCCACTTGCGCTCTGGCGCATGTGCCACGGGACAGGGCATCTGGGGGCTCGTTGAGCTTCCCAGGGCGATATACTATATTGTAATTATAGGTGGAGAGTTTGAACCTCCACCTCAAGATCTTATCATTCTTGAGTTTGCCCCGCTGCGTATTATCGAACATGAAGGCTACCGATGGCTGGTCGGTGATGAGGGTAAACCTCCTACCAGTGAGGTAGTGCCTCCAGTGCCATACGGCTTCCATGATGGCTTGGGCTTCTTTTTCGATCGAGGAGTGTCGATTTTCAGAGGCGGTGAGGTGCATGAAAAAAATGCTACTGGCCTGCCCGCCTGATTGAGGGCAGCGGCGAGAGCGACCTCTGACGCGCCGCTCTCTACCTGGAAGGGGACGGACACATCCACCGCGCGCATTGCGGCTTTGGCGATGTCTGCCTTAATGCAGCTGAAGGCCTGGTGGGCCTCGGCCGCCAGTGGGAAGGTGGTGGCCTTGATTAGTGGGTGGGCTTTGTCCGCATAGTTGGGGACCCACTGGGCGTAATAGGAAAAGAACCCGAGGCACCTTTTCAGGGCCTTGGGGCAGTGGGGAAGGGGGAGTTGCAGGAGGAGGCGCATACGGTCAGGTCCTAGAACCCCGTTTTCCACTATGTAGCCGAGGATGGCTAGCCTGGTTGTGCGGAAAACGCATTTCTCCTTGTTGTAGGTGAGGTTAAGGGTTTGGGCGATCTGGGGAAATCTCTGGAGGTTGGCGTCGTGGTCCTGCTGATCATGGCCGCAGATGGTAACGTTGTCCAAGTACGGAAACGTGGCCCGCAGCCCGTACTGGTCCACCATTCGGTCCATGGTTCTTTGAAGGACTGAGATCCCGTTTGTGACGCCGAAGGGGACCCGGAGGAAGTGGAAGAGGTGGCCGCCTGCCTCAAAGGCCATTTAGTGGTGGTCCTCCGGGTGGATTGGGAGCCGGTAGTACGCAGACTTCAGATCCACCGTGGAGAACACCCGGTAGTGTGCGATCTGGTTTACCATGTCTGCAATCCGGGGAAGGGGGTACACACACACAAGGTGTGTGTGTACCGGTTTATGGTTTGGCTGTAATCTACAACCATCCGGTTCTTTTCCCCGGTCTTGATGACCACCACCTGAGCTCTCCAGGGGCTATTGCTGGCCTCGATGACTCCCTCCCGCAAGAGTCGTTGAACTCGGACCTGATAAAAGTCTTGTCCTGAATGCTATACCGCCTGCTTCTGGTGGCGACTGGCTTCCAGTCGGCGGTGAGGTTTGCGAAGAGCGGGGGAGGGTCGACTTTTAGTGTCATGAGGCTACATACGGTGAGTGGGGGTAGGGGCCCGCCAAATTTCAGGGTCAGGCTCTTGAGGTTACACTGGAAATCCAGTCCCAACAGGAGAGGAGTGCAGAGGTCAGGGAGTACATATAGCTTCATATCAGCGTACCCGGCGCCCTGTATTGCTAGGGTTGCGGTAGTGCACCCCCGGATCTGCCCCGAGTGTGACCCAGAAGCGAGGGAGATGGTTTGGTGTGCCGGGAAGATTGGGAGCGAGCAGCGTCTTACCATGTCTGGATGAATAAAGCTCTCCGTGCTCCCGGGGTCGAACAGGGAAGGTGTTTCGTGTCCATTTACCCGGACGGTCATCATGGAGCTCCGGAGGTATTTGGGTCGCGACTGGTCCAGGGTGACCGCGCTGAGGTGTGGGGAGCCGGTGTGGTCGGAGGTGCTGGGGTGGTCCCAAGATGGCTGCCCCCGTCGGTCGCACGTGTCGGGCGGCGTAGCAGATGGCGGCCAAGATGGCGGCCCCCGTCGGTCGCACGTGTCGGGCGGCGAGGATTAGCCAAGATGGCGGCCCCCATGAGTCGCACACGTTGTGTGGGCTTGAAGATGGTTGCCCCCACGGATAGCATGAGGCTGATGACGCATCCGGGGGCGGAGCCAGCAGGCAAGCTGCTATACTGCGGGAAATGCGGGCCTGTGAGTCTGAGGGTCGGGCCTGCGATTTTGAGGATTCGGACCTGACCAGGCAAACCTCAGCAAAATGTCCTTGTTTTCCATAGTCGCTGCAGTTCGCATTCCGGGCCGGGCAGCGCAGCCTGGGGTTGCTTTGCTGGCCGCAGAAATAGCAGGGTAGCCCCCCGTGTTGGTTGGGCAGCTGCGCGGCACAGGCCTGCGGTACTCTTAGGTCGGGGGTCCACGAGGGGGTTGCGTGATCAGACGGGAACGCGTTGAGGTTTTGGAACGCTACTTCTAGGGAGGAGGCTAGCTTTACTGTCTCTTTCAGGTCTAGGGCACCCTTCTCGAGTAGGCGCTGTCTCATGTAGTTGGACCGGACTCCAGCCACGTAGTTGTCCCGGACGGCAATGTCCATATGTTGAGTGGCCGTAACGGCCTGGTAGTTGCAATTTCGCGCAAAGATTTTGAGGTCACGTAGGTACTCCTCCAGCGATTCCACGGGGCGTTGGCGGCACGTAGTGAGGAGATGGCGCTCGTACACCTCGTTCACTGGCCTTACATATAGGCGCTTCAACATCGCGAGCGCGTCTGCGAAGGTGGAAGCTTCCTCAAGTTGAACAGAGATTCAATGGCTCACCCGGGCGTGGAGGAGGCTGCGAGGTAGGCCTCGAAACAGCAGAGCCAGTGCGAAAAAATCCCTTTTGCCTCCGCGGCTTGTGGGTCGAGTTCCAGTCGGTCAGGTTTGAGGGCCGATTCCATTGTGGTGTTGTAGTCGATTAAATTGATGCGACCATCAATTCACACAAAACAAGGAGTAAAAGTAAACTGTGGCTTTAATCAACTATAACAGTGCCTGCCTGCGACTGCTCTGCTACTGGGAGCCGCCTACAGGGCTACTGCTCTTTATACCTCCCCTCAAGGGGAGGAGCCAGGGGCGGAGCCCACAAAGGCACCAACATGATACATCACAGGTAATACCTTACAATGGTCCATAGGTGGAGCCCTCATGGGCAACAGCGTGATACAGTTACATACATGGTGAATGGTTAATGCAATACATTCACCACACTCACCTGACTCACCCAGCCCTTCCTCAGCCTCATCTGGTCCTGTACCCTTCGGTGGGTCTCCTGTAACAGCACTATGTCCACCTTCAAGCCCTTCAAATGCGAGAACATTCGCGCTCTCTTCACCGGTCCCCCCAACCTTCATATGTTCCACATCACCACTCTGACCGGGGGTCTCTAGGCCCACCCCCCCACCCTTCCTATCTTGACCATGACCATCCTTCTAGACCACGCCCCAAAAGCAGGGCCCTGCCCCAGCCCCGAGTTGCCGTAGCCCCCCACCCCCTCCCCACCAAGCAACCCTTTTGTCACTTCCTCTTGAAAACACCTCACCCAGTATTAACCCTATCACCCCACCATTCATACCTACCAGTCCCATCGAAACTTGCCCATAAAAGCTCCAACAGCCGTGGCCCCTCCCCCCACCTCATTCCTGTTACCAGCCAGCATAATGTTTGCTAGCGCGATGGCCCCTGCCTGAGCCCCCTCCCCCACAGCCAAATATGAAACCACATCTACCCCAATGCCCGATCACCCCTCCAAATCCCATTGCATCCAAACTCCCTCTGAACACCAAGCTATCCACGACACTCATACAAGAATAAAAAAAAACCAACTCTGTAAAAACAAAGAGCGAGAAAAGAGAAAAATGAAAAACAAAACAAAAACTCAGCCAAAAACTGCCAAAGTTCAAATTCAGTCCGACCCCAGGCCTTCTTCCTTCACAAACGCTTTTGCCTCTGCCGCCGTCTCGAAGTAATCATCTTTGCCAGATACACCACGCCAAACCACACTTTGCGTTGATACAATTCGGCCTTCGCCTGTTCAAAGGCCACTTGCTCCTTGCCAACTCTGTCATCAAGTCCTGGTATATATGTATAGTCTTGTCTTCCCACTCCACCTCGCGCCTCTGCTTAACACATCTCTGCACTCTCTCCTTCATCTGGAAATTATGGAAACAGATTTATGACCCCCTTGGTGGCTCATTCATCCTCGCTTTTCGATAGAGCGACCGATGGGCCCTATCCATCTCTTATTGGAGGCCCCCTCTCTCTCCCCCATCAGCTTTGCTATCATAGCTGTGAAATATTCTTCAGGCCTCTGACTCTCCACTGCTTCGCACACACCCACAATCCTCAGGTTGTGTTCTCCAGGTCTTCAACCTGGCTCTCAGCCCTCTGTTAATCTCTGCCACATTCCGCAGTTCCTCATCCAGCGAGGTGAAATGGTCACAATACCGTGACACCACCTCCTTCATCCCTTTTATTTTCTCCCCCTGCTCCCGCACTGTCGGATGTTCTCACCAACTCCTCTCTCACTGGAACAATGGTCTCTCCCACCCACACTATAAGCGAGGCCACCATCCTCATCTAATGCTTCTCACAATGCTTCGAGAACAGCCGTTCGAACTAACCAGCCATCACCTCCACCTTCTTTTCTCTCGTAATTGGCATGGCCCACCCAACCGGCTCTTCCCCGTCATCTTTCCTCCTGTTGTACCACTCAACATAGTCGGCAGATGTTCGCTCACTGCCTTCTTACCAAAATTCATCTTGCTGGCTTTTGCCATCCTGTAAGTGCCCTAAGACCCCCACAGCTCCTCGCAAACAAATCTTCACTGAAAACTGGCTTAAAAAGGCCACCAACCATGCGACCTCCACCTACATGCCACAACCAGAAATCCCCACGTTGGGATTTTCTTCTGCCCAGGTGCCATTAAGTCCGGCGAGTTCAGATGCAAATGCCTCCTTTGTCTCTGTTACTATTATATATGTATTTTTCCCATTAGCACTCATTCATTACGATGCTTCCAGTTAGCACCTAATTGCTGAAGTCTGGTGGGGCTGCGCTCTCTCTGGTTTTGCAAGGCTGTGTATTTCAGCAGACTTCGGTCAAGTCTGCTTTTAAATCCCATCACCCACCTCAGCTGGCCAACTTTTAGGCTAAATGTCCTGGCAGCCATTTGGCTACATTCCCCCCTGTTTGAATTAATGATTCTTTAACGAGTGTAGTTCAAAACAGTTCCGCATAAGGCTTGTCCATGAGTATCTTTGGGGAGAATAGGGAGGTCACGAGCTGATACTCTATTTATCTGTACATAAAATAAACATTGCAGTATGTACACACACAAGTTAAAAACCAGTTGCATCAAATCGTTAAAATCCTGCGCAAACCCAAATATATTTTTTTTAAAACACGATCCCACGCAACAAGTAAAAAAAAGATACAGAAGGGAAAGAAAATGCTAATAAAATTGATCATCTAAAACCCTGGGAATTCTGTCTGTAACTAGAGCTCCAAGGAGTCTGTCCAGCAAGCAACACAATGGCACTGATCTGTTGAGATAATTGTATCTTCCACTTGACAAATCTGATAGCTAGCAGAGTGATGCACGATCAATTACACAAAGACGAGAGTAGGATGTAATCGAGGCTTTATTACACTGAGATGTGTGGCCTCCTACAGCAGCTGACGAAATGGCTGCTGTACTGGGAGCACACACATTTATACTGGGAGGAGCCAGCAGGCAGGGATCTATCCCCGTACCTGTAGTACAGGGGCCTTACCGTAAAGCACCTATATCAACATCCTACATATACAATATATACATCAGTGGTGACGACCACATTCGCCCCATGTTAAAAAAATGAGTCCGGCGGGGGGTGGTGGAGACTATATACAGAAAGTTGAGTTTAAAAGTACTTATAATATTACAAATTCAGGCGGCCCGGTGCCTTGATCTGTCGTTGAGAGCGCCGCAGTGCTGGTGGCGACTCCGGCGGCGGCTTGGTCTTCGGTGACTCCGGGAGCGTGTCGAAATCCTCTTCATCCCCGAGTGTGATCAAGGGGAGGACAGATTGTCCCAGAGCGGGGACTGCAGTGGGGTGCGCCGGGGGGAGGGAGGGTGGTGCCGGGTCGGAGAGGGGGGGGTGTGGAAGCAGCTGGTGCCCGGTCCCTGAGGGAGACTGTGTCTTGGCGGCCGTCGGGGTACGCAGCTGTACCCTCTCAACCAACGGGTCCACCTTGTGGAGTCGAACGTGTCTCCGGAGGAGAACGAGTTCTGGAGATGCCAGCCATGTCAGGAGCGAAACCCCGGAGGTGGACTTCCTAGGGAAGGCAAAGAGACGTTCATGGGGGGTTTCATTAGTCGTGGTGCACAGGAGCGACCGAATGGAGTGAAGTGTGTCGGGGAGGACCTCCTGCCAGCGGGAGGCTGGGAGATTTCTGGACCATAGGGCTGGCTGGCCCTCCAGACTGTCCCATTCTCCCTCTCCACCTGACATTGTCCAGGTACGGGAAAGTGGCCCGCAGCTCGTACCGGTCAACCATTCGGTCCATCTTCCGTTGGAAGACTGAGACCCCGTTGGTGACGCCGAAGGGAACCCTAAGAAAGTGGTAAAGGCGGACGTCTGCTTCGAACGCAGTGTATGGGCGGTCCGCCTTGGGGATGGGGAGCTGGTGGTAGGCAGATTTCAGGTCTACTGTCGAGAAGACCCGGTACTGTGCAATCTGATTGACCATATCAGATATGCGTGGGAAAGGGTACGCGTCGAGCTGCGTGTACCGATTGATGGTCTGACTGTAGTCAACGACCATCCTGTTTCTCTCCCCAGTTTTGACCACTACCACTTGGGCTCTCCAGGGGCTGTTGCTGGCCTCGATGATGCCTTCCCGAAGCAGCCACTGGACTTCAGACCTGATGAAGGTCCTGTCCTGGGCGCTGTACCATCTGATCCTGGTGGCGACAGATTTGCAATCCGGGGTTAGATTTGCAAAAAGGGAAGGTGGGTCAACCTAAAGGGTCGCGAGGCCGCACACAGTAAGGGGCGGTAGGGGCCCACCGAATTTCAGGGTTTGGCTCTGGAGGTTGCACTGGAAGTCCAGGCTGAGTAGCAAGGCACCGCAAAGCTTGCGGAGGACGTAGAGGCAGAAGCCGCTGAACTCCACACACTGGACAGTGAGAGTGACGATGCAGTACCCCCGGATTGGCATGTAGTGGGACCCGGAGGCCAGGGAGATTCTATGGTTAGCGGGGTGTACCACGAGGGAGCAGCGCATTACCGTATCGGGGTGAATGAAGCTCTCAGTGCTCCCGGAGTCCAGCAGGCAGGAGATTTTGTGCCCGTTGACCTTCACTTTAGTTGAAGCAGTCGCGAGGTTGTGTGGTCGAGACTGGTCAATCGTGACCGAGGCGAGACGCGGCTGGTCGTTGGCGGTTGCAGGTGATGAGCGGCCGGATGAGGTGATCGACGGGCATGGGTCCTGAGTCGGGTAAGATGGCGGCGCCCACGGGCCGCACGTGTCGTGGGGAAAGCAAAATGGCAGCGCCCGTTGGTCCTGTTGGAACAAGATGGCGGCGCCCACGGGCCGCACGTGTTGCGAGTCGAGCAAGGTGGCGGCGTCCACTGACCGCACGTGGTCCTAGGGTGGGGAGATGGCGGCGCCCACTGGCTGCACGTGGGGGGTGCCGGGACAATCGCAGCGATTGAGCCGGCCTGGCACACTGCAGCAAAATGTCCCTCTTGCCACAGGTCTTGCAGAGGGCGCTCCGCGCCGGGCAGCGCTGTCGGGGGTGTTTTGACTGCCCACAGAAGTAGCATTTGGGCCCCTGGGGTTGGTTGGCTGCCGCGTGGCACAGGCGTGGGATTGGCTGAGGGCGGTCGCTGATGGGATCCACGATGAGATGGCCGTCTGCGGAGTCCACAATGCACAGGGGCGTGGGCCGCGCAGACGGGGGCATAGGCCTGAATGTTGCGTGATGTGACCGTAAGTGAAAGCGCTAGTTTTGTGGTCGCCGCGAGGTCAAGCGTTACCCCCTGTAAGAGGCGCTGGCGTATGTAGTCAGACCCTCTGCCCATAACAAATGCATCTCTCATTGGCATATTTGAGTGTTCCGTGGCCGAAACGGCCTGACAGTCACAGTCTCTAACTAGGGGGAGCAGGGCGCGCCAGAAATCCTCCACTGACTCACTGGGAAGTTGACGCCACGTGACGAGGAGGTGCCTGGCGTAGAGTGTGTTAGTCCGCTGAGCGTAGTTTTCCTTCAGTAGCACCATGGCCTCTGCGTAGGTCGGCGCGTCCTGGATAAGTGGAAAGACGTTGGAGCTCAGCCGCGTGTAAAGAATCTGGAGCTTCTGTGCTTCTGGAATTTCGTCTGGCGCAGACCCGATGTACGCTTCAAAACAGGCTAGCCAATGTTCAAAGTCCTTTTTGGCGTTGTCTGCTTGCGGATGCATCTGCAGGCGATCCGGCTTGATGCGGAGGTCCATCTTCTGAAAAACTCAGTGTAGTAAATTGATGCACGATCAATTACACAAAGACGAGAGTAGGAAGTAATCGAGGCTTTATTACACTGAGATGTGTGGCCTCCTACAGCTGCTGACGAAATGGCTGCTGCACTGGGAGCACACATATTTATACTCCGCCTACTATCAACATCCTATATATACAATATATACATCAGTGGTGTCTACCACACAGAGTGAGGCAGATTAGAGAGGGGAGGCGGTAGCATAGTGTTATTGTCACTAGACTAGAAATCCAGAGACCCAGGATGATCTGGGGACCTGAGTTAAAATCCCACCACGGCAGGTGATGGAATTTAAACTCTATAAAATATCTGGAATTAAGAGTCTAAAAGTCTAATAATGACCATGAAATTATTGTCGATGGTGGTAAAACCCATCTGGTTCACTAATATCATTTAGGGAAGGAAATCTGCCATCCTTACCTCATGTGACTCCAGACCCACTGCCCACAGCAAACTGGTTAACTCTATAATGGCCTAGCAAGCCACTCATTATATTCAACAACTATGAACAAAGAACAAAAGAACAAAGAAATGTACAGCACAGGAACAGGCCCTTCGGCCCTCCAAGCCCGTGCCAACCATGCTGCCCGACTAAACTACAATCTTCTACACTTCCTGGGTCCGTATCCCTCTATTCAAATCCTATTCATGTATTTGTCAAGATGCCCCTTAAATGTCACTATCGTCCCTGCTTCCACTACCTCCTCCGGTAGCGAGTTCCAGGCACACACTCCCCTCTGTGTAAAAAATCTGCCTCGTACATCTACTCTAAACCTTGCCCCTCTCACCTTAAACCTATGCCCCCTAGTAATTGACCCCTCTACCCTGGGGAAAAGCCTCTGACTATCCACTCTGTCTATGCCCCTCATAATTTTGTATACCTCTATCAGGTCTATGGAAACGACAACGGCAAACCCAGCCCTGTCGACCTTACTAACATATGGGGGCTGTGTCAAAGTTGATAGAACTTTCTCACAGACTAGTTAAGCAATCGCCTGACATCGTCATATTCACAGAATCATACAACAATATCCCAGGCAGCACCATCACCATTCCTGGGAAAGGACAGACCCAGCAGAGGTGGCCGCACAGTGGTATTTAATCGGTGGGGGGGGGGGGGGAATTGCCCTGGGAGTCCTCAACATTGGCTCTGGACCCCATGAAATATCATGGTTTCAGGTTAAACTTGGGCAAGGAAACCTCCTGCTGACTACCACTTACAGAGCATCATCAGCTAATGAATCAGCACTCCTCCATGTGGAACAGCATTTAGTGGCAAGGGCGCAGAATATGCTCTGGGTGGCTCACCAGGAGTGGCTTGGTAATACCACCACAGACCGAGCTGTCCGGGACCTAAAGGACACAGCTGCTAGACTGGGACTGCAGCAGGTGGTGAAGGAACCAACAAGAGGGTAAAACATACTTCATCTCATTCTCACCAATCTGCCTGCTGCAGATGTATCTGTCCATGACCGTATCGGTAGAAGTGACCACTGCACAGTCCTTGTGGAGACTAAGTCCGTCTTCACATTGAGGATACCGTCCATCGTGTTGTGTGGCACTACCACTGTGCAAAATGGTGCTGAACAGATCTAGCTACTCAAGACTGAGCATCCATGAGGCTCTGTGGGCCATCAGCAGCAGCAGAATTGTATTCAACCACAATCTGTAACCTCATGGCCCGGCATATCCCCCACTCTACATATATCACCAAACCAGGGGGTTAACTCTGGTTCAATGAAGAATGCAGGAGAGCATGTTGGGGGCAACATCAGGCATGCCAAAAAATGAGGTGTTGACCTGGTGAAGCTCCTATTCAGGCCTACTTCTGTGCCAAACAGCATAAGCAGCAGGTAATAGACAGAGCTAAGCGATTCGATGACGAACCATCAGATCTAATCTCTGTAGTCATGCCACATCCAGCTATGAATGGTGGTGGACAATTAAATAACTCACTGGAGGAGAAGGCTCCACAAATATACCCATCCTGAATGATGGAGGAGCCCAGCACATATGTGCACATATTGCAGAATCGCACAAGCCTTAACGCCCAGTAGTGAAGATCGCTTTGGCTCCACTATTTCAAATTTGATCAGAACTTTTTTTTCTTTGATCTCTACTGTTAGGTAGCAAGCGTCCATTGTGGTAATCATATTGCCATTGTCGTCCCACAGTTGACAGTCATTGCTGTCAGTCACTGGTGTAGTTTTTAATTTGGCTAGGTCTGGCTAATTAATGAGATTCACTTTTGCTCCTGTATCCAATTTCATTTTAATTGTGACTCCATTTATTACGAATGGAATCGTCCAATCATCATTATTGTGTGCAACTGATATCTGTTTTAAAATGTCCGAATCGGAAGTTTCCTGTTGCGTTTTCTCTATACTTTTCATTGATTTGACAAGGAAAGAATCTTCTAAATCAAATGCATCTTCCATTGCGTCAGGTATGATCGCTTTATTAACATGTTTTATACTGTTTATTTCTGGCCTCGCACTTCCCTTGTTCACTGTACTAAGCTGCTTAACTTGTTGCGACTTTGTTCCTGTTCTGCACTGAGATGCAAAGTGATTCAATTTGTGGCATTTTGCACAGGTTTTTCCAAACGCGGGGCATTTTTACATTGATGGGTCTTGCCACACCATGTGCACTTCATGATGCTCATGATGTCATGCGTAAAATGGTTGCTGTCTGGAGCACGTTTCTTTTTTTGGTGCACCTCAGCATTAATGGCGTCAGCCACGTTGTTAGTTTTTTTCACCTTTTTCACCGACCAACTTTTCAGAGAACTGATTTCTGGCAAGTTCGCTTGCTCTACACAGACTGATTGTGCCTTCTGACGTTAGATCAGACTATCTCAATAATCTCTCGTGCAGTTTATAGATTTTTATTCCATAGACCATCTGATCTCGCAGAAGTGAGTCTAGGAGAATGGAAAAATTACACTTCTGCGCTTTAAGTCTTCATTGAAGCCTACTTGTGACAATAAGCGATTTTCATTTCATTTCATTTCATTTCAGATTCATAATGAAGCAGTCAAGTGTTTCACCTGCTTTTTGCACTCTTTGCCTGAACACATACCGTTCAAATATTTTGTTTTGCTGTAACTGACAGTGTTTAGCAAATTTTTCAATTACTTTACAGTATTTTTTCTTATCTGCTTCGTCCTCGAATCGGAACGAGTTGAACATTTCTAGGGCTTGTGGACCAGCCACTGTTAGAAGCAGCGTTATTTTTCGCTGATCGCTGGCCGCTTCTAAAATGAAAATGAAAATGAAAAATAAAGTGAAATGAAATTAAAATCACTAATTGTCGCAAGTAGACTTCAAATGAAGTTACTGTGAAAAGCCCGTAGTCACCACATTCCGGTGCCTGTTCGGTGAGGCTGGAATTGAACCCGGTCTGCTGGCCTGCCATGGTCTGCTTTAATAGCCAGCTATTTATCCCTGTGCTAAACCAGCCCCTAATCTAGGTCTAGATCAGGGATATACAACTCAAACTGCTGTATGAAATTGCGCCAATTAACATTTACGTTACCCGAAGTACGAAATTGCCATGGAGTTTGAAAACCTTCCATTTTGCTTCCCTGGGAAGTTCTTCGACATTGTCAATGTAGTCAGAGCCTGGTAGACTTTTTTTGAAGTTTAAGTTTACTGGAGATTTTTTTTTTAAATTCTCTTCTTTTCATCTTAGCAACCACTCCTGGAACCATGTGATTTCTTTGCTTTGTAGATGATGATGGCTTTGAAGTGTAGTGCCTTAGAAAGAACATCAAGCTATGTTTCAAACAAAGATTATTTATTAACAGCACAACTAAACTAAGATACAAATATAACTAAATATACAAAGACTAATATTCTATCTACAGAGCTGAAAACACGACTACTCTCTATCCCGCCTCATCACCTACTCGCCGAATCAAGGTATCACGTGATTCATGTGTGTGCTCTTGATCTCCATTTCGTGGTTGGAAGCATTCATATCAAATTGTTAACCCTTCATTTACCTTACAATATACATGTAGCTCACAGACACTCAGTTTGGGTTCCGCTAGGGTCACTCAGCTGGGAATCAGGGGAAAACGCTCTGCTGGTTGGTGTCATACCTGGCACAAAGGAAGATGGTTGTGGTGGTTGGAGGTCAATCATCTAAACTCCAGGACATCACAGGACATCCTAGGTCCAACCATCTTCATCTGCTTAATCAATGACCTCCCTGCCATCATAAGGTCAGAAGTGGGATGTTTGTGGATGACTGCACAATGTTCAGCTTCATTTGTGACTCCTCAGATAATTAAGAAGTCCATGTCCAAATGTAGCAAGACCTGGACAATATACAGGCTTGGGCTGACAAGTGGCAAGTTACATTCACGCCACAGTGCCAGGCAATGGCCATCTCCGACAAGAGAGGATCTAACTATTGCCCCATGACATTCGATGGCATTACCATCACTGAATCCACCACAATCAACATCTTGGGGCTTACCATTGATTAGAAACAGAACTGGATTAGCCGTATTAATACTGTGGCTACCAGGGCAGATCAAAGGCTAGTAACTCAGCTACTGACCCCCCCCCCCCCCCACCCCCCGGCCAAAGTCTATCCACCATCTACAAGGCACAAGTATGATGGAATTATCTTCACTTACCTGGATGAGTGGAGCTCCAGCAACACTCAAGAAGCCAAACACCATTCAGGAAAAAGCAACCCACTTGATTGCTCCACCTTGCACAAACATTCAAACCCTCCACCACCAACGAACAGTGGCAGCCATGTGTATGTGTACCATCTACAAGATGCACTGTGTAATAATATGTGTATTGACCGGGATGTAAAGAGTGAACAAGTTAATGATAAAGCTTCTTACCACTAGAGGGAACCACAGAACAGTCATATATATATCATGTGACTTGGGGATTCTGGGAGGAGGTGGTGAGACATGATAGAGAGCAGTTGCGTACTTGAGAAAGTCTGCTAGTTAGAGATAGCATAGTTTAATAGAGGAACCTTCTACTTTAGGAATGTGAACAAATCTTAGTTAGTAGTGTAATAAATTTATAGTTTTGTTTGTTAACAAAGCTTTGTATTCTTTATTCAACACTATGCCTCCGAGCCATCCAGGTAAAGCAAAATAGAGAACACAACATCCTACCAGGACTGGTCTTAGTGTAGAATAATCAGATTGAGGGAGAAAGAAAGAATCTCCGTTTGAAGAAAGAAAAAAACATGCAAAATAGAAATCTCAACCAGACTCCGGCAGCAACAATCCGACTCCAGCAGCAACCAGTAACATCACAAAAAGAAATACCCAGCCGAAGCTTCATGGAGCGTCTGCAGACTCCAGAGTTGTTCAGGACATCGGGTAATGTAGATGTGAACCGGAAAATTTTCAAACAAGTGTTTGAACTGTATCTCTCAGCCTTAAATCTCCAAGCAGTCAGTGAGAAGCGAAAGATTGTGCTGTTACTCACATTGGCTGGACCACAGGCAATAGAGGTGCATAACTCATTCCACTTTGAGAATGAAGTTGAAAAAAATAAGTTTGAGGTGGTCATTGGAAAATTTGATAACCATTGTGAGCTTAAAGAAATGAAAAGTTTAACAGCAAAGGAAACAAACACTTGTGCTGGAAGATTCAATTAAAATGTGCCGTGCGAACACAGTTTGCACAAGCGCACATTGAAAAATGACACGATCCAGAAGAATACCGTTCTGCGCGTGAGCAGAAGATTGCACATGTGCTCTTGAAAAAAAAACACACTCCAGCTGAGGATCGATTTGCGCATGCGCAATGGGAATTTGCGCATGATGTCGTGGACGTGATGATGTCAGGATGTTGTGGCCACGCCCACGTATGAAAAAAATGCCTGCCAATTGAAAAAAATCATTTAAAAGGCACCAAAACAATAGAATTTCACCTCCCAGGGCAGAAAATTGACTGAATTTGAACGAACAGCTGAAGAAGATTTTTGCAGCACCATGGAACAAAATATTTCCAGCAAACAACAAGAAGAAAATGTTAACAAATCTAAAAATAAAGAAGATAACTCCTGCATTGAAGAGTATCACAGAGATATGGCAGGAAGATTCGGTTCAACTGATCATTCTGTTAACAACATGATTGAAAATCTAAATAGCGCACTACTAAAAGTGGATGAACACAATACATTGATGGAATGGCAAATCCTTGCGACATTGGATGACAGTAATCTGACAAATGAACAAGAAGAAGAAGAAGACTATGACAGCCTATCCAGTTTAGTTGCTGAGCCAGAAGAAGCAGACAATGGAGATCTATCTCGTATATTTGCTGAGCCAGAAAAAGAAGACTCTGAAAGCCTATCCACTGTATTTGCCTGTAAGAACAACAGTGAAGAAATGGATAATGAGCAACAAAAAGAAGACTATGAAGGCCTACCCACTTTATTTGCGAATAGCGACAAAGTAATCACAAGTAGCATTCAAGCTGTGCAGGACAAAAGCGCAACTGACAGGTCTTAGCTGGATTGTACAAAAGCTGACAATCAGAGTGCAACAATGAACAAATCATGTGAGAGCACATCAATGGTGAACAGCCTTCAAGAAAATGACATCTGGGAGAAGTTGACTACAGAAAAGGAGCACCTAGAGATCATTCAGAAGGGACTGATGTCACAAAGCTCAACGATTCATCAGATCATCCATAGGAACCTGAGATCAGAAAGTGCAGTGAAACATCAGATAATACAAAGGTCACTGACGGTATAATGATTGAAAATGAATCATACAAGCCGAAAGGAATGGATCTTGAGCACACAAAACGTCACTGCGGAACAACAGACTGTACAGAAAGGTAAGGCTACGAAACCGAAGGACAACTGAACAGCACAGTCCAATGCGTTGACAAGAAAGTGTTTGAACTCGCAGTTGCACTTGACAGACCATACAGTATGGAAAGCAATGCAGATGGCAACAGACGAAGATACTGCAGTACAGTGTGTGAAACACAACTACCGCTCCGGGTAACACGGACAAATGCGTGTGCAAACAATACAAAGTTCACGCATGATGGCACTGATGTCAGGAAGAACAGGACATTGTTTGGACAAAAAATAAGTCATTCTAACAAATATAACAAGTTGGTTAGGGTTAGCAAGAACCGCAGAACAGTCATATATATGTCATGTGACTTGGGGATTCTGGGAGGAGATGGTAAAAAATGATAGAGAGCATTTGTGTACTTGAGAAAGTCTGCTAGTTAGAGATAGCACAGTTTAATAGAGAAACCTTATACTTTAGGAATGTGAATTACTTTAGAAGTGTAATAAATTTAGAGTTTTGTTTGTTAACAAAGCTTTGTGTTCTTTATTCAACACTATGCATCCAAGCCATCCATGTAAAGCAAATTAGAGAAAACAGTACACTGCAGTAACTCACCAAGGTTCCCTGGACAGCACCTTCCACAGCCATGACCACCGACATCCAGAAGGACAAGAGCAGCAGATACCTGGGAAGTCCACCACCTGGAGGTCCCCCTCCAAGTCACTCACCACCCTGATTTGAAAATATATCACCGCTCCTTTACTGTCGCTGAGACAACATCCTGGAACTCTTCCCTCACAGCACAAGGACTGCAGAGACTCAAGAAGGCAACTAGGGATTGGCAATAAATGCTGGCAGAGAGCGACGCCCACATCCCGTAAATTAATTTTAAAACATTTTAAAAATGATAATCATGGCTAGATGTGAAAGAAGGTGTATAAGTGGGTGGATTTGCACATTCGAGCCCCAATTCCAGAAATGTCCCACCAATTAGTGGGTTTATAGAAATAGATCTCAGTTATTTCATTCTTCAATTCTTTAGTGTGATGTATGATTCGAGTGAAGGTTTGGCGGGCGTCCTTCTCTGTTTTGGGACCTGATCTAATTTTGTTCCGACAGGAGTTTGATTCTTTGTCATATTTGTAGAAGGACTCTCCGAGGGTTTCTATGAATTCATCACTCGCATTTACCGGAGTCACCGCCCTTCGGTAAATGTCAGTCAATTCAACCAGACCTATCTGGGTGGGAACGTGAGGCTCAATGCAAAATGTGGTGCTGGTGGCACTGCATATTGAAGTCCCATATTGGTAATATTTGAGTGACATTGTGACACAGTTGTGGTAGTCTGTGTTAGGAGGATTACGGTACCTAGTAATGCCGGAATACCATTGGTGGAGAATGTACTTGTTCCCATTGGATAAGCTTGCATGTTAGCTCTGCCCAGGAAGGCGGGGTATAAGAGCACGTGCCACCCCAGCAGCTTTCTTCTGTACCTGCGCTGCTGGGGGAAACATCTAGTGTATTAAAGCCTTCAATTGTCTCCAATCTCGTTTCTGAGGTTATTATCGTGCATCAATTTAATACGCTAGATTTAAAAGAATGCAGCTCCGAATCAAGCCGGAGTGTCTGCAACTCAACCCCCATGCGGCAAACTCAGCGGCAACCTTCAAGCACTGGCTGGCGTGTTTCAATGGATATCTCGGTACGGCCGACAACACACCCACGGGAGAACAGAAACTTCAAGTCCTGCACTCGAGGGTGAGCCCAGAAATCTACACCCTCATCGAGGACGCGGATGATTTTGATGCAGCAATGGAGCTGCTGAAAATACATTATATTCGCCCTGTAAACCAGGTCTACGCCCGACATCTGCTCGCGACGAGGCGACAAATCCCTGGGGAATCGCTGCAAGAATTCTACCGTGCGCTCCTGGTGTTGGGGAGAAACTGCAGCTGCTCGCAAGTTTAGACGAGCGACCACACAGAACTTTTGATCCGGGACGCTTCCGTTGCAGGTATGCTGTCCTCCCAAATCCGCCAGCGATTGCTGGAGAAAGAGGCACTAGGCCTCAAGGGGGCATGGGCCCTTGCCGGCTCCCTGGATGTGGCCTCCCAAAATGCCCGCGCTTACGTCCCCGACCGCGCGGCAGCCCCCTGGAATATAATCCCAGGATCCTCAGACGTTCATCGTATGTTAGGCCTACCATTCCTGGGATCATCCGTGTGAATCTCCGCTGGAACTGCTCCAGTGCCAGTATGTCCTTCCTGAGGTGTGGGGCCCAAACTTGCTCACAGTATTCTAAATGGGGCCTAACTAATGCTTTATAAAGCTTCAGAAGTACATCCCTGCTTTTATATTCCAAGCCTCTTGAGATGAATGACAGCATTGCATTTGCTTTCTTAATTACGGACTCAGCCTGCAAGTTTACCTTTAGAGAATCCTGGACTAGGACTCCCAAGTCCCTTTGCACTTCGGCATTATGAATTTTGTCACCGTTTAGAAAATAGTCCACGCCTCTATTCTTTTTTCCAAAGTGCAAGACCTTGCACTTGCCCACGTTCAATTTCATCAGCCATTTCTTGGACCACTCTCCTAAACTGTCGAAATCTTTCTGCAGCCTCCCAACCTCCTCCATACTACCTGCCCCTCCACCTATCTTTGTATCATCGGCAAACTTAGCCAGAATGCCCCCAGTCCCGTCATCTAGATCGTTAATATATAAAGAGAACAGCAGTGGCCCCAAAACTGAACCCTGCAGGACACCACTCGTCACCGGTTGCCATTCCGAAAAAGAACCTTTTATCCCAACTCTCTGCCTTCTGCCTGACAGCCAATCGTCAATCCATGTTAGTACCTTGCCTCGAATACCATGGGCCCTTATTTTACTCAGCAGTCTCCCGTGAGGCACCTTATCAAAGGCCTATTGGAAGTCAAGATAGATAACATCCATTGGCTCTCCTTGGTCTAACCTATTTGTTATCTCTTCAAAGAACTCTAACAGGTTTGTCAGGCACGACCTCCCCTTACTAAATCCATGCTGACTTGTCCTAATCCGACCCTGCACTTCCAAGTATTTAGAAATCTCATCCTTAACAATGGATTCTAGAATCTTGCCAACAACCGAGGTTAGGCTAATTGGCCTATAATTTTCCATCTTTTTTCTTGTTCCCTTCTTGAACAGGGGGGTTACAACAGCGATTTTCCAATCCTCTGGGACTTTCCATGACTCCAGTGACTTTTGAAAGATCATAACTAAAGCCTCCACTATTTCTTCAGCTATCTCCTTTAGAACTCTAGGATGTAGCCCATCTGGGCCCGGAGATTTATCAATTTTTAGACCTCTTAGTTTCTCTAGCACTTTCTCCTTTGTGATGGCTACCATATTCAACTCTGCCCCCTGCCTCCTGAATTGTTGTGATATTACTCATGTCTTCTACTGTGAAGACTGACGCAAAGTACTTGTTTAGTTCCTCAGCTATTTCCTTGTCTCCCATCACTAGATTACCAGCGTCATTTTGGAGCGGCCCAATGTTAACTTTTGACTCCCGTTTGTTTTTAATGTATTTAAAGAAACTTTTACTATCATTCCTAATGTTACTGGCTAGCCTACCTTCATACTTGATCCTCTCTTTCCTTATTTCTCTCTTTGTTATCCTCTGTTTGTTTTTGTAGCCTTCCCAATCTTCTAACTTCCCACTACTCTTTGCCACATTATAGGCTTTCTCTTTTGCTTTGATGCATTCCCTAACTTCCTTTGTCAGCCATGGCTGCCTAATCCCCCCTCTGATAACCTTTCTTTTCTTTGGGATGAACCTCTGTACTGTGTCCTCAATTACTCCCAGAAACTCCTGCCATAACTGTTCTATTGTCTTTCCTACTAGGCTCTGCTCCCAGTCGATTTTCGTCAGTTCCTCCCTCATGCCCCGCTCGTTACCTTTATTTAACTGTAACACCTTTACATCTGATTCTACCTTCTTTCTTTCAAATTGGAGATTGAATTCTACCATATTATGATCACTGCCTCCTAAGTGCTCCCTTACTTTAAGATCTTTAATCAAGTCTGGCTCATTACATAACACTAAGTCCAGAATGGCCTGTTCCCTCGTGGGTTCCATCACAAGCTGTTCCAAAAAGCCTTCCTGTAAACATTCAATGAATTCCCTTTCCTTGGGTCCACTGGCAGCATTATTTACCCAGTCCACCTGCATATTGAAGTCCCCCATGATTACTGTGACCTTGCCTTTCTGACATGCACTTTCTATTTCGTGGTGCATTTTGTGCCCCCGGCCCTGACCACTGTTAGGAGGCCTGTACATAACTCCCATTATGTTTTTTTTGCCTTTGTGGTTCCTCAACTCTACCCACACAGACTCTACATCATCTGACCCTATGTAAGATGCTGTTCTCTCCCCGTCCACCCCGTTAATCAAAGAATCTCCCTGGCCTCCGGATTTCACTCGGTCGAGATCAAGGAATTGTGTGTAGCTAACCTCACAGTCCAAGGAAGGAAGTTCGAAAACTACCGACTCTATGTCCTTCCCCACCTCTGCGCGGCCACACTCCTAGGGTTGGATTTTCAGTGCAACCTCCAAAGTCTAACTTTCATATTCGGCGGCCCTATACCCCCCTCACTGTCTGCAGCCTCGCGACCCTCAAGGTCGATCCGCCTTCCCTGTTTGCGAACCTCACCCCGTATTGCAAACCTGTCGCCACTAGGAGAAGACGGTATAGTGCCCAGGACCGGATCTTTATTTGGTCAGAGATCCAACGGTTACTGAAGGAAGGTGTCATTGAGGCCAGCAACAGCCCCTGGAGAGCTCAAGTAGTGGTTGTAAAGACCGGGGAGAAGCATCGGATGGTCATCGACTACAATCAGACCATCAACAGGTTTACGCAGCTCGACGCGTACCCTCTCCCCCGCATATCCGACCCGGTCAACAGGATTGCGCATTACAAGGTCTTCTCCACGGTGGATCTTAAGTCCGCCTACCACCAGCTCCCCATCCGCACTCGTGACCGCAAATACACTGCCTTCGAAGCAGATGGGTGGCTCTACCACTTTTAAGGGTTCCCTTTGGTATCACTAACGGGGTCTCGGTCTTCCAACGAGAGATGGGCCGAATGGTTGACCGGTACGGTTTACGGGCCACATTCGATAATGTCACCATCTGCGGCCACGACCAGCAGGACCACGACACCAACCTCTGAAAATTCCTCCAAACCGCAAAAATCCTTAACCTAATGTATAACAAGGATAAATGCGTATTCAGCACCGACCGCCTAGTCTTCCTCAGCTACGTAGTGCGTAATGGAGTGATAGGCCCCGACCTTGAATGCATGCGCCCCCTTATGGAGTTCCCCCTCCCGCACTGCACCAAGGCCCTGAAGCGCTGCCTAGGTTTTTTTTCCTACTATGCCCAGTGGGTCCCAAACTATGCGGACAAGGCCCGTCCACTGATCCAATCCACAGTTTTTCCCCTGTCGATAGAGGCTCGCCAGGCCTTCAGCCGCATCAAAGCAGACATTGCAAAGGCCACGATGCACGCCATCGACGAGTCCCTCCCCTTCCAGGTCGAGAGCGACGTGGCCGACGTAGCTCTGGCGGCTACCCACAACCAAGCGGGCAGACCCGTGGCCTTCTTCTCTCACACCCTCCACGCCTCCGTAATCCGCCATTCCTCAGTCGAAAAGGAGGCCCCGGCCATAGTACAAACTGTGTGACATTGGAGGCATTACCTGGCCGGCAGGAGATTCACTCTGCTCACTGACCAACAGTCGGTTGCTTTCATGGTCGATAATGCACAGTGGGGCAAGATTAAAAAAACGACAAGATCTTACGGTGGAGGATTGAACTCTCCACCTACAACTATGAGATCTTGTATTGTCCCGGGAAGCTAAATGAGCCTCCTGATGCCCTATCCCACGGTACATGTGCCAACGCACAAGTGGACACCTCCGAGCCCTCCACAAGGACCTCTGCCACCCGGGGGTCACTCGATTTTTCCACTTCATCAAGACCCGCAACCTGCCCTACTCCATCGAGGAGGTCAGGACAGCCACCAGGAATTGCCAAATCTCCGCGGAGTGCAAGCCGCACTTCTACAGGCCAGAGAACGCGATAAAGGCTTCCCGTCCCTTTGAACGCCTCGGTATGGATTTCAAAGGCCCCCTCCCCTCCACCGACCGCAACACGTATTTCCTGAACGTGATTGACGAGTACTCCCGGTTCCCATTCGCCATCCCCTGCCCCGACATGACCGCAACCACCGTCATAAAAGCCCTCCATAGTATCTTTACGCTGTTCGGTTTCCCCGCCTACATACACAGTGATAGGGGGTCCTCCTTTATGAGCGACGAACTGCGTCAATTCCTGCTCAGCAAGAGCATTGCCTCGAGCAGGATGACCAGTTACAACCCCCGGGGAAACGGACAGGTAGAGAGGGAGAACGGAACGGTCTGGAAGACCGTCCTATTGGCCCTGTGGTCCAGGAATCTCCCAGTCTCCCGCTGGCAGGAAGTCCTCCCGGATGCCCTCCACTCCATCTGGTAACTGCTCTGTACCACGACCAACCAAATACCTCACGAACACCTCCTTATCTTCCCCAGGAGGTCTTCTTCTGGGACCTTGTTCCCGACCTGGCTGGCAGCTCCCGGACCCATCCTGCTCCGAAAACACGTGCGGGTGCACAGAAATTGGACCCATTGGTCGAAAGGGTCCATCTCCTCCACGTTACCCCTCAGTACGCCTACGTGGCGTACCCCGACAGCCGACAGGATACAGTCCCTACGGGACCTGGCGGCCGCTGGATCCCCACACACAGCCCCGCCACCAGTCCCACCCTCCCTCCCACCGGCGCACCTCACAGCTGCCCTCTTCCCAGGTGGATCGGTTCTTCCACCAGCCTAGTCTAGGCCCTGCCCACCGGTGCACCTCGCAGCCGCCCCCTTCCCAGGTCAGTCGTTCCTTCCACCGGCCACGTCTAGGGGTGATGAAGCTGCCACAGAAGCCGAAACCACGCTCCCGGAGACACAGACGCCCGAACCTCCACCGGCATCACCACCAAAGCTACGACGATCGCAGGGCCCCCGATCCACTAATTGCTTCCTTTTGAAATGTACATTACTGTTGTAAATAGTTTAGAGTTGTAATGAGGCAAAACGCTGTACGGAGGCATTACGGTACCTTCATAACTGTAGCTTCTACCACTTTTACCACGTTATAATACAAAGCCACCACCCCCGCCAGACTCTTTTTTAACAGGGGGTGAATGTGGCCGTCTGTGTTAGGAGGATTACGGTACCTAGTCATGCCGGAATACCATTGGTGGAAAATGTACTTGTTCCCATTGGATAAGCTTGTACGTTAGCTCCGCCCTGCAAGGCGGGGTATGAGAGCCCATGCCGCCCCAGCAGCTATCTTCTGTACCTCCGCTGCTGGGGGAAACATCTAGCATATTAAAGCCTTCAATTGTCTCCAATCTCGTTTCTGAGGTTATTGATCGTGCATCAACAGTATTCCCCCTGCCCTCTGTACAAGACCCTTATAATGTCAGGCATCAGGCTTCAGGCCTCGATGGTACAGTTTGTCCTAAAACCATACACAGCATGTTGATTGGCATAGACAGTGTATGGACATACGACAGTACTGTCCATATGTTTGCATCATGTTCAGAGTAGTGCCGATCAATTTCCCCTTTTTCTCAACGGCATATGGGAGAGTGTCATGGTACCCCAGCCAAATTCCTTTGTGTATGATGCCAGTGTTCACAACCTCAAAGGTTCTCAACCCAACTCTATCACTGTGAATGATTGGGATTCCCAGCACTGAGCACAGGTGCTCAGCTTTCATTGAGAACACCATCCATCAGGTACGCGGTACATACCCGTGCGATTCGGCCAATGTTGTCTACCTCATACGCTGCAGGAAAGGATGTCCCAAAGGGTGGTACATTGGTGAAACCATGCAGATGCTGCGACAACATATGAACGGACATCGCGCGACAATCACCAGGCAGGAATGTTCCCTTCCAGTCGGGGAACACTTTAGCAGTCAAGGGCATTCAGCCTCTGATCTTCGGGTAAGCGTTCTCCGAGGCGGCCTTCAGGATGCACGATGACGCAGAATCACCGAGCAGAAACTGATAGCCAAGTTCCGCACACATCAGTACGGCCCCAACCGGGACCTTGGAATCATGCCGCATTACATTCAACCCCCACCATCTGGCCTGGGCTTGCGAAATCCTCCCAACTGTCCTGGCTTGAGACAATTCACACCTCTTTAGCCTGTTATTATCCTTCTCTCTAGTTGCTCCGTCAGGACCTGTAAAGACTTAATTACTTGCAAACATTCGCATTCAAAGTATCGTCTTGCATCATTGCCTTTGTCTATATATGTGTTTCTGGAACCCACCTCTTCATTCACCTGAGGAAGGAGCTGTGCTCTGAAAGCTAGTGATTCGAAACAACCTGTTTGACTGTAACCTGGTGTTGTAATACTTCTTACTGTGCCCACCCCAGTCCGACGGCGGCATCACCACATCTTAGCATGTTGAAGCATTGTGAACAGTGTTTGGGGGGGTAGGGATTATTTCCCAGTGTGGGTTAGTGTAAACGAATGCCCAGCACCTCCATCCATCGGTTGGAATATATGAACAGAGAAGATGTTGAGGGTGTTTGTATGTTGTCATGACAATGGCACTGACAACGGCACCTGCTTCTGGCCAAGGTTGTCTGAAATTGTTTCATTGATACCTGCAAGAAGCAGCTACGGGATTCAGAATATTACAAATGTGACGATCATGATGAAGGAGGATAAGGGCTTGTATGTGAGTGGGTCGGCCCCAGGAGGCCTATGACAGGGGGCTGTCAGAGTCGCTGAGCGAGGGTGCCGCCGGAAGTGTAGGCTCCAGACAATCCGTTTTGGGGTCTGCCTCTGCGATATCCGGCTAGAGAGAGTCGCCATTGGACATTGTGTTGGCTCTGGCGGGGAGTTCAATCAAAGTCTAGCCACCTTTCCCACGTGGGCCGGGGCCGCCACTGCGGCCTGGCTGCTGGTTGGGGTTGTGGGCCCGGGCTAGGGACAAGAGGAATGTATCCTGTCTCGAACTCTGGGTCCATTTCCAGTTCCCTTAGGAGAGCGTGGAACTGGTGAGAGCTATTCTGAGTGGCGTGTGACTTAATCTGATTGACATGGGACCATCCAGTTTTTCTTGTGTCTAACAAGAGCTTATATGGAGGGACTGGCGTTGTCACCAATGGAGAGGGGACCTGAGAATCTGGGGGAAAGAAGGAGTTGGGCTGGCAAACTTGGAACATGATTTGCTGTCCCACTTCATATATAAAAGGGTGGACTTTGGCAAAAACAAAATAAGGCCTACTTTGATGCCATTGTCCCAATGCTGCGGACTACTAGGCAGCTTGTATGTTTTCAAGTAGTGTGCATACTGTGATCTCATGAGTGAGGGCTGCTACCTCTGGTTCAGAGAAGTCTAGGCATAGGAGGGGTTTGATGCCTCTCATGAGATGCTCTGTCATTAGGAGGTGGGGGGGTGAAACCGGTGGAACTTGATACCAAGTTCCATACAACCATCAGGATGAAGGGTAGCACCATGTCCCAGGTGGTGCTGTTTTGTTAAACAGTTTTCCAGAGCATTCCTTTAAGGGCGCAATTCATTCGTTCAACAATGCCACTAGACTGGGGGTGACAGGCGAAGTGGAATTTTGATAAATGCCGAACAATCGCATGACTTCCTGCATCACTTGGCCATGAAGTGGGTGCCTTGGTCTGACTCAATACTCCGAGGGAGGCCCCATCGAGTAAAACCCTGCTGAACCACGAGTTTGACAGTAATTGTAGCTGTGATTGTTCGAGTGGGGAAAGGTTCTACCCATTTTGTAAAGGGATCTATGATAACCAGTATGTATTTATATCCCCCCGAACAAGTGGACAGGGGCCCAACGTAGTTAATTTGGAGATTTGTCATGGGGCCCTCGACTGGTCGAGTATGCCTTAGCTCACCCTCATGGATGTTACTATGCAAGTCGTTTTGTGCACAGATTAGGCAGTTGTCAATGTACTATGTGAGATCTTTATCAAGGCCTGGGCACCAACATAGAGCTTTGATTTTTTTTCCCCTGTGACTTCTATCCCCCCGATGCCCCTGGGCATCATGGCATTGGTAGATTATTTGATTGCAGCCTTGGGTCAGTACCATGTAGAGTCCCCCCTTCAGGGCGATCCTGTCTTTTGCAGTGATCCTGTCTTTTGCATTACCCCTGTATCAGTTGTTTTAATTTGCTGTCAGAGCCCTGTGCCTCTTTAAGGTCTTCTATCTTGGTTAGTTTGACTATAATTGCACTTATTTGCTCCGGAATGGGCTGTTCCCATGGTTCTTCATGTGGAGATCCCTGTTTAGCCATCTTGTCACCTCCGATATTCCCCATTTGGGAAGTCTTGTAGTATTCTCTGACCTTCACCACCCCATACTCTGTCTTTGGGCATGTTGAAGTATGTATCTCAGTGAGGGTGCTGACGGAAGAAGTTTCCTGTCTGTTAAAATTAAGCCCCTTCCTCCCCATAGTGGCAGGAAATCTGTAAGGGCTTTTGCAGGCGTACATACTGCCTGAAAGTATGTCTACGGGTGGGGAGAATTTATGTGGATGTTCCACTGCGTATGCTACAGCAGCTAATTCAGCAGCCTGAGTGCCCATCTTGGTGGGGAGATGTAAAGCTATCTCTACCTGAGGATTCCCGTGGTGGTCTGCCATATAGATCCCACATCCAGTTTTTCTCTACTCATTCTCCATCATCGATGGTCCATCAATGCAAACTTGCATTAGTCGATCCGCCCCTTCTCCAGGACACCCACCCCCTTGGATTTGGGCACAAACAGTCCCTTGGGATTGTTTGTGGCTATAATCTGGCACTGGTGGTTGGTTGTCTCAACAGTTGAGGTTGTCTGCTACTTATGTATGGACCTTACTTTGTTTGACCTTGATGTCCCTCCCCTGAAGCATGAGGGTTCATCTGTCAATTCGGTTCTGTATAATGGTCCCGTCTTTAAAACGACCATTGAGTAAAATTGTATGAGGATATGCTCTGTGAGGATAGTGAGGGGGTTAAGGCCGGCGATGTAGGAGAAATACAGGACGGCCCAAATGGCCCAATTTATTAGCCGGTCTATGAAAAGATGCTAAGAAATAAAATTAATATTGATGGCACCAACTGAAGAGAGCTAACATCGACAGTTGCTCACCAGACCAATCAGCTGCCTTTTGTTGAATTTCTGTGTTCTGAAATACTAAATTGAATGTTGTAAGTGTTTAATCTAATTTTTTTGACTTACAGACCATCATGCCATGATGTCTACCTTTGTTCAAGGACAGCAGCTTTATTATTGTGAGTAAATACCTTAGAACATTTAGGTGTAAAGTATTTTTCAGGTAGATGGATTATTGAGAATTTGAGTAATATTGCCTCCAAATGCTGTTGTTATTTCAACTGCTTTATGATAAATTATTGGGGGTAATATCTTTATAATTAAAAACAATAGAGGAAACTATTATTAACCTGGTAATGAACGTGCGTGCTGTGAAATTTTTTCTGCAAATTCTTTGAGTCATTACAATTGAAACATTATAAGGAGGTTCACTGCACATTGAAGTCCTTGGTTTCACACTTTAACGGGCAGCTCGCTGGCACAGTGGTTAGCACTGCGCCAGGGTCTCAAGTTCAATTCCGGCCCTGGGTAACTGTCTGTGCGGAGTCTGCACTTTCTCCCCCTGGCTGCGTGGGTTTCCTCCGGGTGCTCTGGTTTGCTCCCACAGTCCAAAGATGTGCAGGTGGATTGGCCATCTTAAATTGCCGCTTAGAGTCCCTAGGTGTGGTTACGGGGATAGGGTGAGGTCAAGGGCCTAGGTACGGTACTCTATCCAAGTATCGGTGCAGACTTGATGGGCTGAATGGCCTCCTTCTGCATTGTAGAGATTCTATGATCATGAAGACAAATGGAGTAAACACACATTCAGGGTGAAACTCTTTGTGGATTGTGTCACTCCACTTCCAGAACATCACTTCAGTGGAATCCATTGTTATGCAGTTAAACAGAATTTTTGATGAGGTTATAGCAGCGGAGCAGAAGAATCCTTGTGCAAATTGCCTTCTATGGGCAGTTTTTAAATCGAACAATATTATTAGAAGTGAGGAATTTATCTGGTCTGATTCTTTCAAAACAGGTTTTAAAATATATTTTATTCAGGCATTTTCATAAAAAACAAACCGAAACAGAAGCAAAATTATACATCATAAATAACCTACACCCCCTTTCCACCCCCCCTGCTGCTCCCTACTCATGCCCCCTCCTCCCATCCTGCCGTCCCCTCCTCCCATTGTGTTGACATCGCAATCCCCCTTAAAGAGGTCAATGAACGGTTTCCACCTCCGAGCGAACCCATCAACCGACCCCTCAGGCGAACCTGACCTCCAGTCTCAGGAATTCCGCCAGGTCACCCCTGCTTTCAGTGGCTCTGTGCCCCTCCATCCAAGTAAGATCCATCTCCTGGCTGTCAGGGAGGCAAAGGCCAAAACATCGGCCTCTCTCGTCCCCTGAAGGTGTCAGGTGCAACAGAGCAACGTGGTTGTACCAATAACAAAACAAATGCAATCAGCAAACGACGAGAGAGAACTTCTGGAACGGCAAGGAAGAAACACGTTAACAGTATTGTAAAACAATTCAGTGAGACAATGTGCTAACAGGCTCATCTATCATGTCTATCAGGTGGGCGACGAATTCGGGTTGACCGCCTCAAGGGTGGGTCAGGATCCACCGGCTGAGGAATGGGCCTGGCCACGGACGAGAGAGGAATAGGCAGAGTGGCAGGAAGCTCAACAAAGTCGACATCAGGGACAACAGGAGGGCGTGGCACCGGCGCATGATCACGTAGCGAGCGCGGAAGCAGCCAAAGGGCCCGCCGATTACGTCGGCGAATGGAGCCATCAGGCATGCGAACCAGGAACGAGCGGGGAGCCACGCGGCGGAGAACCTCGGCGGTTGCCGACCAGCCACCCTCCGGTAGGTGTATGCGGACGTTGTCTCCAGGCGCCAAGGCAGGAAGATCAGTTGCCCGAGCGTCATGTGCCACCTTCTGCTGAACACGCTGCTGTTGCATCCTTCGCAGTACTGGAGCATGGTCGAGTTCAGGAACATGAATGGACGGCACAGTGGTCCTGAGGGTGCGACCCATCAACAGCTGGGCTGGCGAGAGGCCCGTGGACAGTGGGGCCGAGCGATAGGCCAGCAGGGCTAAACAGAAGTCAGATCCGGCATCAGCAGCCTTGCAGAGGAGCCGCTTCACGATGTGGACGCCCTTTTCTGCCTTGCCGTTCGACTGGAGATGCAAGGGACTGGACGTCACGTGCGTGAAGTTGTATGAAGTGGCAAAGGAAGACCATTCTTGGCTCGCAAAGCAAGGCCCGTTGTCAGACATGACGGTGAGTGTAATTCCATGGCGAGCGAAGGTTTCTTTGCATGCCCGGATGACAGCTGATGATGTCATTTCGTGCAGGCGTATGACCTCCGGCTAATTTGAAAAATAGTCAATCAGAATGATGTAGTCCCTGCCGAGTGCACGAAAGAGGTCAACGCCCACCTTCGCCCAGGGGGACGTTACCAACTCATGGGGCTGAAGTGTCTCAGGGGGTTGCGCCGGCTGAAACATTTGGCAGGTGGGGCAGTTGAGCACCATGTTCGCGATATCGGCGCTGATGCCCGGCCAGTACACCGCTTCTCGGGCCCTCCGCCAGCACTTTTCAACTCCGAGATGGCTTTTGTGCAATTGTTCGAGGACAAGCCGGTGCATGCTGTGTGGGATCACAATCCGGTCCAACTTTAGGAGGACACCATCAATGATGGCCAAGTCATCCCGGACATTGTAGAATTGTGGGCGCTGCCCCTTGAGCCACCCTTCCGTCATGTGGCGCATTGCACGCTGTAGAAGGGGATCAGCCGCAGCCTCACGGCGAATGTGGGCCATACGTGCGTCAGTGGCCGGCAGATTGGTCCATGTGAAGGCTACTTGTGCGTCGACCTGACAAACGAACCCCTCCGATTCGGGCGGTATGTTCACCACCAATGGACAGAGCATCTGCGATGATGAGGTCCTTCCCCGGGGTGTAGACAAGTTGGAAGTCGTACCTCCGGAGCTTGAGCAGAATGCGCTGGAGGCGAGGGGTCTTATCGTTGAGGTCCTTCTGAATGATGCCGACCAGGAGGCGATGGTCGGTCTCCACAGTGAATTGCGGAAGATCATACACATAATCGTGGAATTTGTCGATACCGGTCAACAAACCTAGGCACTCCTTTTCAATCTGCGCATAGCGCTGTTCTGTGGGGGTCATGGCCCGCGAGGCATAGGCGACCGGGGCCCATGATGCGGTGTCGTCCCGTTGCAGGAGTACCGCCCCAATGCCGGACTGGCTGGCGTCAGTTGAGATCTTTGTATCCCGAGTGGAATCGAAAAACGCCAGTACCGGGGCGGTGGTGAGCTTGACCTTGAGCTCCTCCCATTCACTCTGGTGTGCGGGCAGCCACTGGAATTCCGTTGTCTTTTTGACCAGGTGGCGAAGAGCCGTTGTGTGCGAGACAAGGTTAGGAATAAACTTCCCCAGGAAGTTGACCACCCCGAGAAAGCGCAACACTGCCTTCTTGTCTGCTGGCTGCGGCATGGCTGTGATGGCTGCCACTTTGTCGGCATCCGGCCGCATCCCTGACCGGGAGATGTGGTCCCCTAAAAACTTTAGCTCAGTCTGGCCAAAAGCGCACTTGGCTCGGTTGAGGCTCAGGCCCTGATCCCGTATCCGTGCAAAGACACGCTGGAGACGACTGATGTGCTCCTGTGGTGCGGTGGACCAGATGATGACGTCGTCAACATAGACGCGTACCCCTTCGATGCCCTCCATCATCTGTTCCATGATGCGATGGAACACCTCGGAGGCCGAGATGATGCCAAATGGCATCCTATTGTAGCAGTATCTGCCAAATGGAGTGTTGAAAGTGCACAGCTTCCTGCTGGACTGATCCAGTTGAATCTGCCAAAAACCTTTAAAGCATCAAGTTTGGTGAATATTTTTGCCCGAGCCATTTCGCTCGTGATTTCTTCTCGTTTGGGTATGGGGTAGTGTTCCCTCATAATGTTGTTGTTCAGTTCTTTTGGGTCGATGCAGATCCGGAGCTCGCTGGAGGGCTTCTTGACGCACGCCATGGAGCTGACCCATGGCGTTGGCTCCGTGACCCGGGAAAGCACTCCTTGGTCCTGTAGGTCCTGCAGCTGCTGCTTGAGGCGGTCCTTGAGTGGTGCTGGGACTCTACAAGGTGCATGAATGACCGGGGTGGCGTCCGGTTTGAGTCGTATTCTGTACGTGTAGGACAGTGTGCCCATGCCCTCGAAAACCTCCTGATTGTGCGTGAGGAGTGAGTGGAGCTGCGCCCTAAAGTCTGCATCCGGGAAATCGGACGTGCCTTCTGGAGACAGAGTGTGTACCCGCTGAACAAAGTGGAGGATCTTGCACGCCTGTGCGCCTAACAGAGAGTCCCTCGAGGATCCAACTATTTCAAAAGACAATGTGGCTTTATGTGAGTTGTGTGTAACCTCGAGCTGACCCCGTGGCCGGGATGACGTTTCCGTTGTAGTCAACCAGCTGACAGTGGGATGGCAGAATCGGTGGTTTAACCTTCAAGGTCTGGAAGGCTGACCATGCAAGAAGATTGGCGGAGGCACCAGTGTCCAAGCGAAATGTGATTGGTGATCAGTTGATCGTTAGGGTGGCACACCATTCATCGCACGGCTGAATGCTGTGCACTGGTAGCGGCTGGTGGTTCTGACTTGGGGACATCCGGTTCTTGTTTATTACTGCAACGCGGAAGGGTTCCCTGTCTTCGGTATCACTGGTCTGCATGTTGTCAGGATATGACTCAGTGTATGGGGGCTGAATGGCCCGCATGTCCCTGCGAGGCTGGTGGTATTGTTGAAAGTTGGCAGGTTGAGCTGCTCGACAGCAGGCAGCGTAGTGGCCCATCCTGCCACAGCGGAGGCATTGTCGCGCTTTGGCCGGACATTGCCGCTTTAAGTGGGCGGAGCCACAGTTGCCACACATCGTGATGTCATGGCGTTCATTGCGCCACCGTGCATGCGCGGTGCGGTCCTGTGTAGAGCGCGCCTGCGCATCCCGTCCCTCTGCGTCGATGTCCCCTCTTTTGGCGCGTACAAGCGCGGGAGGCCTCGGAAAGCAGGCAAAATGGCCGCCCTCGTCCGGGCCGCGGGCCGGGAAGAACTTGATCGACTGGACCCGCTCCGCCTCGTAGGACCCCTGCCGTGCCGATTCGGCCGCCTGGATTTGGGAGTACCAGCTGGTCGCGTTCTCGTGGAGGACGCAGGTCTCGTTGGCAGTCGCTAGGGTGAGGCGCTTTATTTTGAGGAGCTGCTGGCGTAGGGTGTCCGAGGTGACCCCAAAAACTATCTGATCCAGAATCATGGAGTCGGAGGTGGTCTCATAGCCGCAGGACTGTGCGAGGATACGGAGGTGTGTCAAATACGATTGAAAAGGCTCATCCTTACCCTGCAGGCGCTGCTGGAAGAGGTACCTCTCGAAGCTCTCATTAACTTCCACGCTGAAGTGTTCCTCGAACTTTGGAAGCACCGTCTTGTATTTTGTCTTGTCCTTGCCTTCCACGAATGCCAGGGAGTTGTAGATGTGGATGGCGCGTTGCCCTGCCGTGGAGAGGAGGAGGGCGATCTTCCTGGTGTCCGATGCATTCTCCCTGTCTGTGGCTTCTAGGAAGAGCTGGAAGCGCTGTTTAAACAGCTTCCAGTTGATGCCAAGATTTCCAGCGATTCGGAGCGGCTGCGGCGGGCTGATGTTCTCCATGGAGCAGGATGGCGGATGTCTGAAAGGGTGCAGGTAGGTCTCACAGTCGCTGGCTAGCTTCCACTACTGGTATCATGTCGTGTTGGGTGTTCCGATACACAAATGATCCAACACGGTTGTAGATGGTACACCTCTGTTTTATTTTCTTAAACAATAACAACTCATAACTGCTGGCTGAGGTTCGTGCTTCACCAGCTAACCTGTGGACCCAGCCCTTTCACTATCTTGGTGAGGCACTCAGCACATGGTGTATGTCTGAGTGGCACGCTGTGCTCTGAGCTATCTCCTGGTAAAATGAGCGGGAACTGCGGTGTTCCCTGTTTTATAGTGCGTGTGCTCTCACTGGTGATTGGCTGCGATGTTGTGTGTGTGTTGGTTGGTCCAACTACCTGTCCATCAGTGTGTGTGTGATTGCACCATGATATGCCAATGTGGATATCATGACATTTGGCAATTTGGCTTCAGGTCCGTCCCCCCCACCCTGCTCCCCATGTGCTCCATAAATCCCTTCAGGTCTTTTGTCTCTGCCAATACCTTCCCTGACCTCTGGCTCGACCGGTCCAAGCTTGGCTCAATAACCGCATTAAAATCCCCCCCCTCCATGATCAACTGGGTCAGGAATCATCGCCAGCACCCGCCTCGTGAAATCTACATCATCCCAATTCAGAGCATAAACGTTTATCAGGACCACGGCATCCCCTCCAGCTTCCCACTAACAATCACAAACCTCCCCCCTGGATCTTCCACAATGCTCCCCGCCTTGACCGCCACTCACTTATTCACCAGCACCCCTCCCCTCTCGTCTTCATGTCCAGGTCCGAGTGGAACATCTGCCCCACCCATTCTTTCCTCAACCTCGTCTGATCCCCTATCTTTAAGTGCTTCTCCTGCAAAAAGGACACATCCGCTTTCAAACTCCTCAGGTGCGCGAAAAAACGTGACCGTTTGACCGGCCCTGTCAACTCCCTCCCGTTTCACATGACCAGTCTGGTCGGGGGGGCACCCCGCTCAACATATCAATTTTTAGGCCAGCCCCCGGCCTGTGTCATGTGACCCTCGCTGCCCACCCTCAGATGTTCACCGTCATCGCTGCCTTTTCAGCTGTGCCATAACAACCACACCCTTGTCAGCAACCCCTCTCCCCAAACAAAGCAACACCCCATCCCCCTCCCCTACACCTATCTCCTGATAACCCCCCACTGCATTCCCGTTAACTAGCCCACCCAGCTAGTGTGGTAGCCCCTGCCAATTATATCACCAATTCCGCCCCCCCGTCCACGTTCCCCCCAAAAAGACAGAAAAGGTGCACTCACCCTTGATATTCCCCCCACAGAGGGACTTGCCCTCCAAACAACCCTCCATCAAAACCAAAAGAACATTTCAAGGGGAAACGTTTCCCAAGAACAAACAAACCACCTCACAAATTCCTCCAAAGTTCAATGTCCTCCTTCTCCTGCCAGTCCATTGTCTCTCAAAATCGTCATTGCCTCCTCTGGCATACCAAAATAGTATTCTCGATTCTGAAAGGTCACCCAGAGGAGGGCTGGATACAGCACCTCAAACTTCACCCTCTTCTTGAAGAGGGCAGCCATACCCTGATTAAACCTGGCCCTCCGCCAGCTCTGCACCCAGGTCCTGGTACACCTGCAGCTCGTTCCCCTCCCAGGTGCACTTCCTCATCTGCCTCGCCCACCGAAGAATATTCTCTTTATCCAGAAGGGGGTGCAAGCGCACCACCATCACCCTTGGCAGCTCGCTCGCTTGTGGCCTCCTCATCAACGCCCTGTGCGCTCTGTCGACCTCCAGGACCCTCTCGCCCATCAACTGCTTCAACATTTTGTTCACATTTGTGCCGGCCTCCGCTCCTTCAATACCTTCGGGCATCCTCACGATCCTCAAATTTTGCCTTCTGGAGAGATTCTCCAGATCCTCCACCTTCTCCTTCAGCTTCTTCTGGGTCTCCTGAATCACCCCTGTCATGATATGCAGACATGCAGATAATGATATACAGACAGGCAGCTAATGAACACAGAGAACAGGACATGACCACTGAGCAGGCAGGACACTCAGGGGTGGTATCTCACTATAAAAGGCACGAGGCAATCACACTCCGCCTCTTTCCACTGATGAACATCTACCGAGTGAGTCAGGGTGTATTCACAGTATCACACCTCCAGCACGTGGCTAAGAGCTCGTCTGGTTCAGTCAGACAGAGTAACGTAGGTTAGCAGAGAGTCGAATTTATAGAGAACTGTGCTACTGGTTCAATAAATCAGATTTAACTAGCTTCAAGGTCTGGAGTATCTTTTCATTAAAGCTGCATCCAGTTGCAGCATGTGTTATCACAGAGTACATAACACAACATGCTACCAGGAGACCAGTAAATGTATCCCGGCACCATGGAGAAGATTCAGGCTCCTCACCAGCTCAGGACCTCCGGCAATCTCAGTGCCAACTGGAGGACATTCAAGCAAAGGTTTCTGCTGTACATCGAAGCTTCAGACCTCGTGGATTTGTCTGATGCAAGGAAGATCGTGCTTCTCCTCTCAACAGTGGGTGGTCAAGCCATCGAACTCTTCAACTCTTTTCACTTCACCGAAGGCCAGGACAAGACAAAGTTTCAGACCGTCCTGAACAAGTTTGACAGTCACTGTGAAGTGGACACCAATGAAATCTTTGAGCGCTCATAGTCACTCTGCCTGCTAGTGCTGTCCTGCAACTTTGGTGATATTGCTGACTCCATGATCAGAGACCAAATCATATTTGGAGTTCACTCTGATCCCCTGAGAGAGCAGCTACTGAAAATCAAGCATATGACCCTGCCAGTCACGATTGAAACATGCACAGTGCGTGAGCACGGCAAAAATCGCTATGCCCAGTACAAATCGGCTGCAAATGAGAAACTTTCCTCCCACGAGGCAAAGAGTATGCAGGCCATCTCCGGGATGCAGCGCCTCAGCATTGATGAAAGCGGCCATTTTGCGTGCTTTTCCCGGGGCCCCACGCATGCGCGATGCAAACGGGATAATGAAACGGCCAACACCCGCAGTGCGAATGTGCAACGACGCGCAGAGCGTCAGGACGCCGACGTCATGATGTGCTCGAACTGCGGCAACATCCACTTAAAAAAACACTGCCCTGCAAGAGGCAGGCCTGTCAAGGCGCCGTCGCCCCCACCACCACCTCTCCGGCGGTCGACAAGGATCAGATGCAAGCCCCAGAGACTGGACTAATGAACATTTGTTTTGTTTGCTGTGTTCTGTTTTCTCACATTAGACAGCTGTCTTCACATGTAAATACGGTCACATATGCCATCGCTAGTAAATATGTTAATATATGCCACCACATGCAAGTACATTCCCATGTGCCAACAAAACATTTTTAAAAAGGGGAGGTGTCATGATATGCAGATAATGATATTCAGGCAGGCACAGACAGGCAGCTAATGATCACAGAGAACAGGAAATGACCAATGAGCAGGCAGGACACTCAGGGGTGGTATCGCACTATAAAAGGCACAAGGCGCTTACACTCTGCCTCTTTCCACTGATGAACATCTACAGAGTGAGTCAGGGTCTATTTACAGTATCACACCTCCAGAACGTGGCTAAGAGCTAGTCTGATTCAGTCAGACAGAGTAACCACATTTAGGTTAGCAGAGAGTCGAACTCATAGAGAACTGTGCTAACTGTGCTACTGGTTCAATAAATCAGATTGAACTAACTTCAAGGTCTGGAGTATCTTTTGGTTAAAGCTGCATCCAGTTGTAGCCTGTGTTATACCAGAGTACATAACACAACAACCCCCACCTCAGCTACCAATGAGACTATCTGCTCCTCATTCTCCCCTCACATTGAGGATACCTTCCATTCTGTTGTGTGGTGCTTCCACTGTGCTAAATAAGGTGGATTTGGACCAGATCAAGCAACTCAAGACTGGGAAACCATGAAGTGCTGTGGGCCATCAGCAGAAGTGTACTCAACCACAATTTGAAACCCATAGCCTGGTATAGACAGTCCACCAATATCCATTAAAAACCCACTGAGTCCCACAGCTACCTCAATTACAGCTCTTCACACCCCACATCCTGTAAGGACTCCATCCCATTCTCCCAGTTCCTTTGTCTCCATCGCACCTGCTCTGATGATGCCACTTTCCAAAACAGTGCTGCTGATGTGTCTTCATTCATCCCTAATCATGCTTTCCCACCCACTGTGGTCGACAGAGCTCTCAACTGTGTCCAATCCATCACCTGCACCATTGCCCTCACCCCCTCTCCACCCTCCCAGAAACAGGATAGGATCGTCTTTGTCCTGACTTTTTACCCCACCAGCCTTCATATTCAAAAAATCATCCTTCGCCAGTTCTGTCCACTCCAGCATGATTCCACCACCAAACACATTTTCACTTCACTCCCCTGTCAGCATTTCGGAGGACCATTCTCTCCAGGATACCCTGCCGCACTCCTCCATCAGCCCCAACACCTCACCCTCTTCCCGTGGCACCTTCACATGCAATCGCAGAAGGTGTAACACCTGTCCCTTTACCTCCTCCCTGCTCAACATCCCAGGGCCTAAACATTCTTTTCACATGAGGCTTTTCAACTTCAATCTGGTCTATTGCATTTGCTGCTCCCAATCTGGTCTCCTCTACACTGGAGAGACTAAAAGCAGACTGGGTGACCGCTTTACAGAACATCTTACTGTCATTTGCCATTTCAACTCAACATCCTGCTCTCACGTCCACATGTCCGTCCTTGGCCTGCTGCAATGTTCCAGTGAAGCCCAGAGCAAACTGGAGGAACATCATCTCATCTTCCGATGAGGCACGTTACAGCCTCCTGGACTTCACATTGAATTCAACAACTTCAGACTGTGAACTGTCTCCTCCACCTTTGTGACATTATACATATGTACAGCATGTGAAGAGTTAATATTATGTTAAACCTAGCTACTAGAGGGAGCTAAGGGTACTATAAATTGCACTGTCTTAAGCTAAGGGGAGGAGATTAGACTGGAGCTGACGAAGACAAGATTCATAGTGTATTGCAGAGTTAGTTAAGACAGAATAGTTGTAATTAGTAGATAGCGATAGTGTTCGTGAGTGCAGTTTATTTCTTACATGTGTGTTTGCTATTCAGAAGAAGTGTCAAACTCAAATTTAGTAATGTTAATACAATTAATTTAGTTCTTCAAAAGAACTTTGTGTATCTTTGTAATCACTACGCCTTCCAACCTGGAAACCCCTCACAAAGATCACCACAACCTTCACCCATTTTTATTACTATCAATTTATTTTCATTTCTTCCATTGATCTGTATTTCCTTCACCATTGCCGCCCCTCCCCCCTACCCCACATGGGGCATCTGTTCCTTGTTGCCCTTTGGTACACTGCTCACCTTTGTTCTGCCATTCACACATTCAATCTCCTTATCATAAAATCATAGAATCATAGAATTTACAGTGCAGAAGAAGGCCATTCATTCCATCGAGTCTGCATCGGCCCTTACAAAGAGCACCCTACTCAGGCCCACGAATCTACCCTCGCCCCGTAACCCCCACTTAACCTTTTTTGGACACAAAGGGCAATTTAGCATGGCCAATCCACCTAACCCGCACAACTTTGGACTGTGGGAGGAAACCGGACCACCCGGAGAAAACCCACGCAGACATGGGCAGAACGTGCAGACTCTGCACAGACAGTGACCCAGCCAGGAATCGAACCTGGGACCTTGGAGCTATGAAGCAATTATGCTAATCACTATGCTACTGTGCTGCCTTATATACCACCATCAGCACTCTTCTTAGCCTTAATTATCCCCATTTACATTCCTTTTGTCTTCTGTCCTTGACATCTTTGTCAATCTCCACGTATTACTGGCCCCTATCCAGCCCCATCGCTCCATGCCCCCCCACCCACTACAGTAGAAATCTGATTCTATTTCCAGTTCTCTCCAGCTTTGACAAATAGTCATCCAGGCTCGAAACGTTAGCTCCCTTTTCTCTCCACAGATGCTGTCAGAACTGCTGAGAATGTCCAGTATTTTTCAGTATTTGTTTCAGATTCCAACATCCACAGTAATTTGCTTTTATTATCATGGTCAGGTATATTCCCCAATCGCTTATTACCACCAAGCCAGGGTTCAATGAAGACTCCAGGAAGGTGTTCCAAGAGCATCACCTAAAAATGAGGCATCAGCCTAGGGAAGCTACAACACAGGACAATTTGCTTGCCAAACAGGATAAACAGCAAGTGATAGATCGAGTTAAACTATTCCACAACCAAGGGATCAGATGTAAGCCCAGTGGTCCTGGCAGACCCAGCTGTGAATGGTGATGGATAGTTGAACAACTGACTCGTGTAGGAGGCTTCACAAATTTTTCCATCCTCAATGATGTGGGTGTTGGGCGAAATTCTGCGGAAACGGCGCGATGTCCGCCGACTGTCGCCCAAAATGGCGCAAATCAGTCGGGCATCGCGCCGCCCCAAAGGTGCGGAATGCTCCGCATCTTTGGGGGCCGAGCCCCAACCTTAAGGGGCTAGGCCGGCGCCGGACGAATTTCCGCCCCGCCAGCTGGCGGAAAAGGCCTTTGGTGCCCCGCCAGCTGGCGCGGAAATGACATCTCCGGGCGGCGCATGCGCGGGAGCGTCAGCGGCCGCTGACGGCATTCCCGTGCATGCGCAGTGGAGAGTGTCTCTTCCGCCTCCGCCATGGTGGAGACCGTGGCAAAGGCGGAAGGAACAGAGTGCACCCACGGCACAGGCCCGCCCGCGGATCGGTGGGCCCCAATCGCGGGCCAGGCCACCGTGGGGGCACCCCCCGGGGCCAGATCGCCCCGCGCCCCCACCCCAGGACCCTGGAGCCCGCCTGCACCGCCTTGTCCCGCCGGTAAGGTAGGTGGTTTAATCTACGCTGGCGGGACAGGCATTTTAGCGGCGGGACTTCGGCCGCCAGAGAATCATGCGGGGGGGCCCGCCAACTGGCGCGGCCCGATTCCAGCCCCCACCGAACCTCCGGTGCCGGAGAATTCGGCAACCAGCGGGGGCGGGATTCACGCCAGCCCCCGGCGATTCTCCGACCTGGCGGGGTGTCGGATAATCTCGCCCGTTATGTCTGCCAGATAGGATGGAGTCCACCGAGTTGCGAGGTTAAATAGGAGGCTTATTTCTAAGTATAAGCAGAGTGTCCAAGCAAGTGCTACTCAACCGAGCGAACGCTGGACGGTTCTAGGCCAGTCGGTTATATACTGGAATTTGAGGCAGTTCTGCCCCTTTAGCAGGGAGCGAGTATTCCCCCGGGGCTTCTGGGTAGACCGGACCCCAGAACCGAAGGCATTGGCAGGGCCTAAGTAATGACAATCCCTTCCACCCGCCAAGGTGCACTTAGATCCCTCTCAGGTGCTTCAGGAGATTCCGTTTCCATTTTGGAATCAGAAGAGGCCATCGTTCGTGGGTGGTCCATGGAGGGGGCGCATGGTGGTCCTGCAGGCCTGCTGGTCCTCCAGAATGGTATGCATAACCGCTTGTGGACATAAAAGAGGTTGGCGTGCCCGGACGTGATCCAAATGCTGCCATGAATGCTGGTTTCCAACCTGAACCCGATAGGACAATGGACCAGCCTGTTGAGAACCAACGGGCACTGCGGGCAAAATTTCAAACAGATACTTCATCCCATGGGGAAAATCGACAGGGTGGACAATGCAGAACAGAGCTGTGCACTTGCTGATCCGGGGCGCAGCGCACCTTTGCCTCGATATCCGGAAGTAATAAAGCTAAGTGAGTGCGGAGTTGCCGGCCCGTGAGCAGCTTCACCAGAGTCACCCCTGTTATTGTATGCAGCGTGATCCGGTTCATAAACAACAGTCTGGCCAAGCGCATGTCCAACGAGCCCATCCTCTGCTTGCGGAGGCCCTGCTTAAAGGTTTGGATGGCCCTCACGGGCAACCTGTTGGACGCTGGGTGATAGGGAGGCAATCCTCACGTGTCGGATGCCATCGAGTCATACCTGGCATAAAGGAAGATGATTGTGGTTGTTGGAGGTCAGTCAACTTAAGCTGCTGGACTTCACTGCTGGAGTTCTTAAGGGTAGTGGCCTTGACCCAACCCTCTTCAGCTGCTTCAAGAATTACCTTTCTTTTCCCATGAGGTCAGCAGTGGGGATGTTCGCTAATGATGCAATCCATCTCCAAATGCAGTAAGATCTAGACCATATCCAGGCTTCAGCTGACAAGTGGCAAGTAACATTTGCATCACGCAGTGAGCATCTCCAACAAGAAATAATCGAACAATCATCCCTTGGCATTCAGTAGCTTTACCACCATTGAATTCCCCACTATAAACATTCAGGAGGTTACTATTAACCAGTAACTAAACTTGACTGGCCATATGAGTACTGTGGTTACAAGAGCCGGTCAGAGAATGGAAATCCTGAGGCGAGTAACTCGCCCCCTGACTCCCCAAAGCCTGTCCATCACCTACAACGCACGAGTCAGAAGTGTAATGGAATACTCTCCACTTGCCTGGGTGAGTGTAGCTCCATCAACACTCGAGAAGCTCAACACCATCCACGACAAAGCAGCCTGCTTGATTGGCAATGCATCTACAAATATTCACTCCCTCCACCATTGATTAACAGTGGCAGCAGTGTGCACCTTCTACAAGATGCACTGCAGGAACTCATCACAGTTCCTTAGACAACGGGCGGGATTCTCCATCCCGCCACACCCGTTTTCTGGTGCAGCGCGCCCCTGCCAGCAGTGGGATTCTCCATCCCTGCAGTCGGCCAATGGGATTACCCGTTGTGGGCACTCCCACATCGTTGGGAAATCCGCGGGTGTGAGTACGCTGCCGGCGAGGATCATGCTAGCGGAGAATCCAGCCCAGCATTTTCCAAACCCACAATCACTTTCATCTAGAAGGACAAAGGCAGCAAATACATGGCAACACCACCACCTGGAGGTTTCTTGCCAAGCCACTCACCATCCTGACTTGGAAGTATATCACTGTTCCTTCAATGTTGTTGGGTCAATATCCTCGAACTCCCGTCCTAACAACAGTGTAGGTGTACCTATGCCACCGGTACTGTGGGATTTCAAGAAGGCAGCACACCACCACCCTCTCAAGGGCAGTAGGGATACTGGCCTAGCCAATGAAACGTGTATTCCTTGAGTGAATAAGAAAAGATAAGTCTGGAACATAAAACTAGACTCGGTCTCAGTGACAGTGACCATGAAACTATCTTTGTAAGAAACTAATTTGGTTCACTACTGTCCGTCAGGGAAGGAAATTAGCCATCCTTACCCATCTTGCCTACATGTGACATGAGACCCACACAAGGGCAATTAGGGTAGGGAAGTAATTGCTGCCCTTGTCAGCAATGTCCACATCCCATGAAAGAATAAAAAGAAGCTTGTAGTGCAGATTTCTCTTTTCAAATGTAAGAGAAAGTTATGAATCGATTACTTTTGTTAAAGCTTTTTGCATATGGGTTCACTGGTTCTAGAATGTGTTCAGTGGGTCAAGTGCCATAATTTTGGGGGGATGGTGGTGGCATGGACTGGCAAGAATGGGGCAGGGGTAGTGTTTGGCCAGTGAAAGTGGGTTGAGGGATGGAGAACCTTTGTGCTTTTATCTTAACTGGATCTCGGAAACGGGCCACCGTGGCTGTCTCCATACTTCTTCCTCGGTCAGCTGGTCCAACTCCAGCTCACAACCAACCTGAAGCAATGAAGATCCTGCCAGGTCAGGAATGTTTCCAACTATTCCTATCTGTCTTGAGGATGAAAGTCGAGGCCACTCATTTAAATACAGACTCACTCACTCATTCATACAAATTCTCTCTCTCATTTACTCACTCACAAAGACTCATACAGACTTACTCATTCGCACAGACAGGTACACTCATTCTCCCTCCAGGCACACAATGTTTGGATACTTTACTACCAAGGAGGAATTCAGGATGGGTGTGAAGGTGTCGAGACATGTTTCATCACTCTGTTCTGTCAGAGACTCCATTTGTCCTAGACATGGATGCTGTTCCTGCTCCTCCGCCGTTCCTTCTGGCCTCCCAGAATGCTCCGGCACCTTTTTACCTGTTCTCCTTTAGGGGGCCGCAATGGCATAGGAGGGCAAGACAGAGAATACACCAAGGGCACTCATGGTCATGCTGCTTCTCCAATCAGTCTGTGATTGATCAGCAGCAAATGTGGGAGAATGTGAGAGAAATGTACCTTGCGATTGGAGGAACTTGCAGATCTGTCAATCCCACTTACCTACATTTTGAACTGTCTGTGAGCTAGATTATGGCCCACAGTTTGTATGTTGGACAAGTCTGCTTTAGAACATGACCTTTGTAGAACAAATAAATTACATAATGTATGAAAGAGGCGTTACACCAATATTGCAGACAGGGCTAATTTTAATATCAGAAAAAAAAAGTAAGAAGGAATCACTTCAGTAAAAATCTGAATCACACAATCTATTATCCAAGACAACAGCCTTTATCCAAACACAGAATTGAAGCTCAAAGCTGACCTGACTCTCGTTATGGCTCTGGGGTGATACATTGCTTGAAGTAGTGCTGAACCAAACTGACCAGGGGACCCTACATTTACTTGCTGGTCCTTGCTCGGGATCCTACTCTCAGCCTCCACTCGGGTGATGGTGGGGATATTACCACTGCTCTCAGAGCTGGTTGTTTGTGGGGTTACTATTTGCCACTTAGCTGGGATTATTCTGATTTGTAAATAGTTGATGCTGTTCTTGACTAAACACATGCTAATAAACACGTTCACTTTGGCTTTTTTCCCATAAATTAAGTAGGCTAACCAACATATGGAAACTAAACTTGCATATAAGGGACAGGAATGGCTAATTAAGGCAACATGTCAGAAGGCTTCCTGTCAAACACTCAGCATGAGTCAATATCTTCAAAAGAGGAGTGAAATTTGGAGATGGCTATATTGTTCTCCTGAGTCATTAAGATATTGCCTTTTGAGAATGGAAAATATGTAATATCCTGATCAGTAACCATTTTCAACATGTTTCTTCACAGCTCCGACAAAAGCTACATGTACCACATGGGGTTCTGAACATTTCAAAACCTTTGACAATTTCATTTATGATTTTTCATCAACTTGCAACTATATCCTTGTGAGTGACTGTTCGGGAAACTTAGGAGGCTTCAACATTCAGATTCGCAGAGACAAACATGGATATATTAGAAGAATTTCAATCAACATCTGGGGCACTTCAATCATAATTGAGAATGCAAATGTAAAAGTGAACGATAATGGGTATGTTTGAAGACCTTTTCATTGAAGGAAACTAGAATTATTCCTAATGCTTAAATCTACTTGTATACGAAACCTACCCATTTTCACCCACTTGTACTAATTACTTTTTGTATGCCTGACTCATTATTGTTGGCTTGGCCTTCAGTTCAACCTCTTCATTGAGGAAACCAATTACTATCCAACTGTGGTTCAGTGGCCATGCATGTGTTGCATTTTTACAACAATGTGTCAGTTAATTCATTGATTCAAATCCCAGGGGTAACTTGACTTCTTTGATAACTGGTGCAGCTTGAGGCCCATCTGTCCTCTGTGTCTGTTGGGCAGTTGGCTGCTATTATACATTTTCAGCTAATAGAGTCAGACTTGTTGAATTTAAATTCTCAGCAACATTCTGTTTCAACTCTATATTATGTTCACCAACAATATGGTCTTACTATGTTTTCAGAACATCATTTTTAAGTTTGGAGTTTGAGGGCGAGTTTTTGTACTTTTTTAAATTCCTTTGCTTGTGCCAACGCCTGCAGCTGAATGCATACAAGTAGATTGATGCATTATGGAGGCTGAGACAAATAAAATGCCACTTAGGTTTGGCTGTTTGAGAATTGCAGTCAAAATCGAGTTAAATGGGTGCCACTCTGTTGAAAGCTCTCTTGCAAGCAGCAAGGATTTCCTTCCGCCAACTCTTCCTTGTGCTCTCTCCGTTCCTCACTGGGAGAATATGCAGTCTCGGTTTGCATTTGCCGAGGTTGGAATTGCTCATTACCAGAACTGTCCCTGCACCTTGTATTCGTTTTCAACACGTCAAATAATGATATTTACAGAAGTATCAAATTATGGTTCAAATCAATAAGTGAAAGATATATGAACAAATGGTCTTAATTAACTTGGAGGAAATTGGTTACAAATTATTAACATGTTATAAGTTCAGAAGTGGTATGTGTGTCCTTTAAAATAGCAGTTCCTATTTACATTTTTTAATGTAATGCACAATTCCTCTTATTTGACAGCAATGTTCAGATACCGTACAATTTAAATGGAATACAGATCAAGTCATTTGGAGGCAGCACAAGACTGATTGCTAAGCAGAAGGGTTTTGATCTTGTTGTCGTCTGGAATTTCATAGACTATATCATGGTATGTAATTTTTTGATTTGATCATTTGAGCAAAAAAAAGATTAAAAATAAATGCCTCCTGTAAAGGGGGTAGTCATTTGATTCAATAGTTTGATGTTCAATGTTACCTCATGGCTCCTAAACTCAATCCCTCTACCAATAAAAGCTAACACACCGTACGCCTTCTTAACAACCCTCTCAACCTGGGTGGCAACTTTCAGGGATCTATGTACATTGGCACCGAGATCTCTCTGCTCATCCACACTGCCAAGAATCTTACCATTAGCCCAGTACTCAGTCTTCCTGTTATTCCTTCCAAAATGAATCATCTCACACTTTTCTGCATTAAACTCCATTTGCCACCTCTCAGCCCAGCGCTGCAGCTTATCTATGTCCCTCTGTAACTTGTAACATCCTTCCGCACTGTCCACAACTCCACCGACTTTAGTGTCATCTGCAAATTTACTCACCCATCCTTCTACGCCCTCCCCCAGGTCATTTATAAAAATGACAAACAGCAGTGGCCCCAAAACAGATCCTTGTGGTACACCACTAGTAACTGGACTCCAGACTGAACATTTCCCATCAACCACCACCCTTTGTCTTCTTCCAGCTAGCCAATTTCTGATCCAAATTAGGGTTATGTACACGGGCCATGTACACACAGGTTGAGATGAGAGAAATGCTCCTTGGAGAATTCTGGATGAAGAAAGGTTCCTGTGTGAGCCTTTCTCTTTGTCCTCTCCTCCCTCTTTGAACAACTTATCGTTCTCTGTAATAAAAACAGAAAATACTCAGCGAGTCTGGCAGCATCTGTGGAGAGAGAAACAGAATTAACGTTGCAGGTTGATGACATTTCTTCAGAACTTGTCCTCCTCTGTGTCACATCTGTTTATTCTCCTGATATACTGAAGGCCAAAGGGGATAGAAAGTCCAGTGCCCATGACTAGACACAAGTTGCTTCTTCAAGTGAGAACCAAGGCCTTCAGCACCTGCTCACCACTCCCTTCACCAGCTTTTAACTAGCAGTACAAATGTTCAATTTCTCTAATAACTTAGCAACAGCTAATAGAAATAAATAATCAAATGACTTGAAAGTGGTTGATGAACTCTTTAAATAACACTGGTGAGATGTTTTTTTAAAAATTTAGAGTACCCAATTATTTTTTTTTCCAATTAAGGGGCAGTTTAGCATGGCCAATCCACCTAACCTGCATATATTTAGATTGTGGGGGTGAAACCCACGCAGACACTGGGAGAATGTGCAAACTCCACACGGATAGCGACCCAGGGCCGGGATTCAAACCCGGGTCCTCAGCGCTATCGGCAGCAATGCTAACCTCTGTGTATCGTGCCACCCTTGGTGAGATGGTTTTGCTCGCTGCTGTGCAAATTAAGAGATGATGTTAGCTGGAGAGTTCAGGTTAAACCGCTGCAGTCAGTTTCACATTACAGAATTACTAATATCATGTTATTCCTACTCCGTATACTTGCGACTGACTCTACCAGTACCTATGCTAGTAATCTAGCGGAAACAGATGCCATTTTGGACATGAAACAACACTCAACTCCAGAAATATAGTAAGAAGTCTTACAACACCAGGTTAAAGTACAACAGGTTTGTTTCAAATCATTAGCTTATGGAGCACTGCTCCTTCCTCAGGCTCCAAAAGCTAATGATTCGAAACAACCCTGTTGGACTGTAACCTGGTGTTGTAAGACTTCTTACGGTGCTCACCCCAGTCCAACGCCGGCATCTCCACATCCAGAAATATGGTTATTGAACAAAAACCCTTTGCAGCAGGAGTGTCTTTATATTCGCTATTGTAACGATCCCAGCTATGTTACTACTGGACCCAGAGTTGAACCCGGTCCGATAGATCCGGGTTCCGCCGTGTCCCGCGTATGGTCCTATCCGGCGGGAGCTCGACGTTCTGACTGCGGGGGCCGTCCTGGTGGGGCGGCGGGGAGAGCCGACTCCGGGGGGAGGCCTCCACGGTGGCCAGACCCGCGATCGGGGGCAACCGATCGGCGGGTGTGCTAATTCCGGGGGAGGGGGGGGGGGCTATGTTCCTCCGCGGCGGGCACCTCTAGGGCTCTGCCAAGTTGCCCGTGGGCCGGCGCAGAGATGGCCGTGGCGCGCATGCATGGACCCACGCCGGCCGTGGCGGGCCGGCTTTCGGCGCCAGAGCAGCGCACAGCACTCCGGCGCCATTCTAGCCCCTGAGGATGGGAGGAATAACTGGGCCTGGAGGTCTGTTGCCGCCGGCTTTGACACCGCTATCAACACTTAGCCAGGATTTCGGAGAATCCCGGCTCCTAACTTTTATTTTTTGTTTAGAGATATGGATTAACAAAGCCACAGGACTGCTAATGAACTTTTAACAACACGGGCGGCATTCTCCATTGCCCGGGGCTGAACTCATAAACGGCGATCAGACAGAGAATCGATTCCGACGCTGGAATGAGGGCCGGTGCTAGTTTGACGCCGGTTTGCAATTCTCCTCCCCCTCCAAACTGGCATCATCATGATGCGCGCCGTGTACAGTTGCAAGGCCGTTGACGCTTCATCGGCCGGCCCATCCGTGGTGCTCCCCCCCCCCCCCCCCCCCAATGGGCGGAGATCCCGGCAGCGCGGGCCATGTGTGGTCTGAACTGGCCTAGAATTCACAGGAGTGGCTGAGGCCATATCAATCACCAACATTGAGATCGGCCTGCGTCGCAGAGGTGAGTATCCATTGGCCCCCATCCAGATGACCTGCCACATGTGAGTTGTTCATACCAGGATGATGATCTTTCCCTCCCATTGAACACATGTCCATTCTCCCAGAGGATCTCCATCCGATAGCGCCAGCCCATCCAGCGTGGCCTCCTCCACCCGCTGTCCAAGAGAACACCTTATAGGAGAGCTCCGCGGATGACACCATCCCCATCCTCCACCAGGGAAAACACACACACCTCGGTGGACAAAACTAGTGGTCAGGCTTCTGGGGCACATTCTGGTGAGCACCACACAGTTGCAGATGCACATCAGGTGGAGGCAGGAAGGTCCAGGGGAGACAGCAGTCAGAGGTCTGGTGGATCCCAGGACCTAGCTGAGTCCCAGTCGGATGCTAAGCCTCTGGACCATGCAATCCCGGAACTGATGCAGTTGCTAAGCAGATACCACTTATCCCTCAAGAGCTAATCAAAGTTCAGGACAAGTGTCCAGGCCTCACAGCCTGATTGGGATGCTAGGCAGTAACAACCGTCTGTGTCGTGGCACATGTACCCACGGGAATTCACGAGGGAACTGTGAGGTGCTGACATTACTAGAATTGCCAACTCCCTATGAGCAATCGCCTTCAGCTGTGTGACCAGTGGCTGCCACGGTCAGTGGGAGTTAAAGTGAACTTCCCGCGACTTTCTGTGACGGCAATGTGCTGAGAGGACGCACATCAGATGGGTCTCCTTCAGGCCAGAACCAAAAACATACTTTTAGGCGAACTTTGCCTGAAAATGTGAAGGCAAATTTATCTCAACAGCGAGACGAAAGCAAGCACACAAAAATGCCAGCAAGCGGGAGCTCAAGGGGTCGAAAGGACGGCAGAAGTGGCGAAAACGGCCACAAGCAGCAGGCGGACGAGACGCGCATCCACGAGGCGAAGGGACCCCGATCACCCAGGAGAGAGGGAGACCAACGACCCGAGCACCAGCCTCCTCCCCCACCTGGAGACGGATGGAAGAACTTCCTCATGAAGCAGCTGACCACCACGAAAGGGGCGATCACGATCGAAATCCAGGTGGCGGTCAAGATGGAGGTGACAGAGGCAATGGTCACGATACAAAAGACAATCGACGGGTTGGTGCAGCAAGTGGAGGCACAGGAGAGAACAATCCATGACCTGGAGAAAGCCTCGACAGACCATAGCGACAGAAACATCGCCCTGGAAGCGGAAGTTAAAACGTTGGTGGCAGCCCAAGGGAACTTAAAGGGGAAAGTCGAGGTCTAGCCCCAGGCCTCCCACCATGGAAGCCACCTGGGAGGTTTTTAAAACATTTTTAAATCCCTTGGCTCTTGACAGGCAGAGGTGGCGCACAGCCTTTCTCTGCAGCTGTTGTCTTGTCAGTGGTATTCTGAAGACTGCCCCAGGTCTCTTCGAAGTTCTGGGATAAAAGGATTTCAATTTCAGAGAATCAATTTTAATCACAAGATCGACAGTCATTGATGTAAAGCAGAAAGTGGTCTTTCACACACAACCTGTGGATAACCCGTCTCGTCAACTTTCCATTGTTACATTACAATCCTGACGTCTAGGAATCCATTGACTTTTGTTTTGGAGTAAGCTTTGACAATAGGAGGCGTGAATTCCACAAAAGAATGCTGTTTAGGCATGTTCATTCAAAGGGGAGACCCTTCATCCAATGTGTTTCAATTGGAACTTTCTGGAAGGTTGATGTCTGTGTTGAATTTGTAACGGTCACCTGATTCCCCCACACCCCTTGGCAGCCATGGTAATAGTTCATCAGTATTTCATTTTTTTTACAAATAAAGATAGTCTCAGAAGTTTCCATTCAAGCACAGTCCATGTTTAAAGTTGCAAATATGATGTGCTTTCTGCTAAGTGTGACAGTCAGCCATTCTCAATTCCTTCCCAGGTCGGATTTGCTTGTAGAAAGACTTGCAGCAGCTGCACTTGCCATTAAAAGATGGAGGACAGCTTTAACTGGTGCCAATTAGTAATGATATTGGGCCCCCTTCTGATGCATGTCGTACGTGAGCAGCACAGGCCTGTTGTAGGCAGAAGTCGCATATTCAATTAAGTGATAAATCAATTTAACCAGCTCTAAAGTTACTGTAGCCATTTTTTACCAGCTTTTAACTGACTCTGTATGAGCAGCTCCACCCAATCACCCCGCCGTGAGTTTTCTGCAGCTCCACCAGCGGGATCTACTGGTCCCACCATAATCAACGTGATTTCATGTTGTCAGCACATCTCACCGCTGGGAAACCCATGTGCTGGCTTGGGACCGGAATTTCCCGCCAGCAAGAACAGCTGATAAATCCCGTCCCGTCAATTTAATCTGTTTTTAAATTGGTGCAGCGGTATTTCAGTGAATTGAAAGCACTGCAGTCATTCATAATTTAAAATTGTGGCCCGGATGGTTGTGGTTTCTGAAGTCTCCACAATCTGATTGGTAGAGTCTCAGGTCAAACCATATGCTGTAAATTTAAATACACATTGTAAAGTATTGATTGATCTTTTTGGTTGAAGGTTGAACTTGGAGATGAATATAGGAACAAAACATGTGGCCTTTGTGGGGATTTTAATGGACATCCTCAGCTAAATGAGTTTAAGCTAAGAGGTAAGTGCATGTTTTAACTTGTCATCGGCACTAAGTTAACATGATATTTTATTTCGCTGAAATGAAAGAAATCTGAGTAGTTATTGATTCAACTTTGAACTGTTTATACTGCTTTAGTATCCCCTGATCATTTATATTCTGTATCTCATGCCGGTTTCTGCATTTAAAAGAACTGTGCACTTGTATCTGTTGAGCAATATATTTTAAAAAAGTAACATCTTGAATTAAATAGAACTTTCAAATTCTGTACAATTAGAATAAGTCTGTGACAGAATGCCAAGTGATGGTCAATAAGGATATAAACTAATTGGATAACCAGAGCAGATTGACAAAGTGATTGAAAAGTAAAATGGGATCCTGTACTTTATAAATAGAAGGAAAGAGTACAGAAGCAAGGATGTTTTGTTGAACCTTTATTTATTTATTTATTTTTAAATTTAGACTATCCAATTCATTTTTTCCAATTAAGGGGCAATTCAGCGTGGCCAATCCACCTACCCTGCACATCTTTGGGTTGTGGGGGCGAAACCCACGCAAACACGGGGAGAATGTGCAAACTCCACACGGACAATGACCCAGAGCTGGGATTGAACCTGGGACCTCGGTGCCGTGAGGCAGCAGGGCTAACCCACTGCGCCGCTGTGCTGCCACTTGTTGAACCTTTATAAATGCAGTTTTAACTGGAGTATTCTGACCAATACATGGCACTGCATTTTAGCTCGAATGTCAAAACTTTGGGGAAATAGTTCCAAATAATAGTTCCAGAGGTGACCTAATATGGATAAATTAGAAAGGCTGGAGTTGTTATGAGAAAAGAGAAAGTTCAAAGGATGTTTTCTAGACGTGTTCAAAATAATTAGTGTGTCCAGACAGATTAGAGAGTAGAAACAGAGGAGAGGGAGAGCCTGTAAATCAATGTGGAGTTCGGCGATAGAAATAGATCACATAAAGCAATACAGAGTTTGGAGATAGACAGGAGAGAGCTGAAAATGCAGCAAATAGTTTGGGGGGAGAAAGAGAGCCCAAAAAGCAGCGTATGGTTTGGAGAGGAATCGAGAGAATAAGAGAGAGTTCAGAAAGTGGCATGCAGTTTGGAGAAAGGGAGCCCAAAATCAGCATGCAGTTTGAAGAAAGAAAGAGAGCCCTGTAGCACCGTCAATATGATGTGAGGCAGGTTGACGTAATGTCAATTGAAGGCTTTATTAAGCAGAACTTTATCCCCAGCAGCGTGGTTACAGAATGCAGCTGCTGAGGGAAATGGAGGGAAAAGCTGGGTTCTTATACCGGCATTTCTGGGTGGAGTCCAGTAGGTGGCAGATCCTATCAGGACCTGGTATCCCTCCACCAATAGCCTGTCGACACGTGGTGTACTGTGTTACCCCTAATACATACCACCACATTCACCCCTTGTTGAAAAAGAACCCGGCTGGATGGTGGTTCGCATGGTGGTAGGGGTTTACAGAGTCGGTGCTGTGCCGTAACTTTGAACAAAACACAAAATTATCGCTTCAACTGGGCCAACGGGCCAAACAGGGTCGGCATGATGCCATAACTATAACAAGACACAATAACTGAAAACGTTGAGAGTTAAAGTGATTCGATGAGCCGGATGGGCGCCCTGGTCGTCCTTTCCGGTCGTCTCGGGCGTGGTGGTGATGGCGCTGGCTCGAGCCCGATCGACTCTGGGAGCGTAGCGCTGTCCCCTGTGTCCTTACTCCTGGGCGGGTCTGGGAGGAGAACCGAACCCCCCGGGAAGGGGGTGGCTGCGGGATGAACCGGCGGGAGGGAGGAGGTGGTGATTGGCGTTGGGGGGGTGTGGGTAGCTCCGGCGGGCACCAGGTCTCGCAGGGAGACCGTGTCCTGTCGGCCATCGGGGTACTCCACATAGGCGGATTGCGGGTTGGCGTGAAGGAGATGCACCCGTTCCACCAACGGATCTGACTTGTGCTCCCGCACATGTTTCCGGAGCAGAATGGGTCCCGGAGCTGCTAGCCAGGTCGGAAGTGGCGTTCCAGAGGAGGACTTCCTAGGAAAGAGGAGGAGGCGCTCGTGAGGCATTTGATTCATGGTGGTGCACAGCAGGGACCGGATAGAGTGAAGGGCATCCGGGAGGACTTCCTGCCAGCGATAAATTGGGAGACTCCTAGACTGGAGGGCCAGCAGGACGGCCTTCCAGACCGTTCCATTCTCCCTTTCTACCTGCCCGTTCCCCCCGGGGTTGTAACTGGTCGTCCTGCTCAAGGCTATGACCCTGCTGAGCAGGAATTGACGCAGTTCGTCCCTCATAAAGGAGGACCCCCTGTCGCTATGGATATAGTCGGGGAAACCGAACAGTGTAAAAATGGTACCGAGGGCTTTAATGACCGTGGACACTGTCATCGGGGCAGGGGATGGCGAAAGGGAAACGGAAGTATTCGTCAACGACGTTCAGGAAGTACGCGTTGCGATCGGTGGAGGGGAGGGGGCCTTTGAAATCCAAACTGAAGCGTTCAAAGGGTCGAGAGGCCTTAACCAGGTGCGCTCTATCTGGCCTGAAAAAGTGCGGTTTGCACTCAGCGCAGATCTGGCAGTTTCTGGTGACTGTTCGGATGTCCTCGACGGAGTAAGAGAGGTTGCGGGCCTTAAAGAAGTGGTAGAAACGAGTGACCCCCGGGTGGCAGAGGTCCTCGTGGAGGGCTTGTAGACGGTCCACTTGTACATTGGCACATGTGCCGCGAGATAGGGCACCGGATGGCTCGTTCAGCTTTCCGGGACGGTAGAAGATCTCATAATTGAAGGTGGAGAGTTCGATCCTCCACCGCAAGATCTTATCGTTCTTGATCTTGCCCCGCTGTGCATTATCGAACATGAAGACAACCGACCATTGGTCAGTGAGGAGAGTGAATCTCCTACCGGCCAGGTAATGCCTCCAGTGTCGCACAGCTTCCACTATTGCTTGTGCCTCCTTTTCCACTGAGGAGTGGCGGATTTCTGAAGCGTGGAGGGTTCGGGAGAAGGAGGCCACGGGTCTGCCTGCTTGGTTGACGGTGGCCGCCAGAGCTACATCCGATGCGTCGCTCTCGACTTGGAAGGGGAGGGACTCGTCGATGGCACGCATCGTGGCCTTTGCGATATCCGCTTTGATGCGGCTAAAGGCCTGGCATGCCTCTGTCGATAGGGGAAAAGTAGTGGACTGGATTAGCGCACGGGCCTTGTCGCCGTATTGTGGAACCCACTGGGCGTAATAAGAAAAGAAGCCCAGGCAACGTTTCAGGGCTTTGGCATAGTGGGGGAGAGGGAACTCCATGAGGGGGCGCATGCGTTCAGGGTCGGGGCCTATCACTCCATTACGCACTACGTAGCCCAGGATGGCTAGACGATCGGTGCGGAACACGCATTTTTCTTTGTTGTAAGTGAGGTTCAGGGCGTGAGCGGTCTGGAGGAATTTTTGGAGGTTGGCGTCGTGGTCCTGCTGGTCGTGGCCACAGATGGTGACGTTGTCGAGATACGGGAACATGGCCCGTAAACCGTGCTGGTCAACCATTCGGTCCATCTCTCGTTGGAAGACCGAGACTCCGTTCGTGACGCCGAATGGAACCCTTAAAAAGTGGTATAACCGCCCGTCTGCTTCGAAGGCAGTATAGTTGCGGTCACCAGGACGGATGGGGAGCTGGTGGTGGGCGGACTTGAGGTCCACGGTGGAAAAGACCTTGTACTGTGCAATCCGATTGACCATGTTGGATATGCGGGGGAGAGGGTACGCATCTAGCTGAGTGTACCTGTTGATGGTCTGACTATAGTCGATGACCATCCTCTGTTTCTCCCCGGTCTTAACGACTACCACCTGGGCTCTCCAGAGACTGTTGCTAGCCTGGATGATGCCTTCCTTCAGCAGCCTCTGGACTTCGGACCGGATAAATGCTCGGTCCTGGGCGCTGTACCGTCTGCTCCTTGTGGCGACGGGTTTGCAATCCGGGGTGAGGTTCGCAAACAAGGAAGACGGTTCAACCTTGAGGGTCGCGAGGCCACAGACAGTCAGTGGGGGTATAGGGCCGCCAAATTTAAATGTTAAACTCTGGAGGTTGCATTGGAAGTCCAACCCTAGGAATGTGGGCGCACAGAGATGGGGGAGGACATACAGCCGGTAATTTCAGAACTCCCTCCCCTGCACCGTTAGGTTAGCGATGCAGAACCCCGTGATCTGAACGGAGTGGGATCCCGCCGCCAGGAAAATTTTCTGGGTGCTTGGCCGAATTTCGAGGGAACAGCGCCTTACCGTGTCCGGATGAATGAAGCTCTCCATGCTCCCAGAGTCGATAAGACACGGCGTCTCGTAGCCATTCACTAGGACTGTAGTGGTTGCAGTCTGGAGCGTCCGGGGTCGCGACTGGTCGAGGGTTGTCGAAGCCAGACGTGGTTGTTGAAGTTGAGCATCGTAATCAGGCAGTATGTGGCCGTCTGTGTCGGGGTCCTTCAGCCAAGATGGCGGCGTCCACGGATCGAGCGCGGTCGGGGGTGGACAAAATGGTGGCGCCCATCTCTCCCTCGTGGCGTCCGGGGTCCAAAATGGCGGCGTCCGTTGGTCACACGTGGATCGCTGGGGGGGCTGGGTCTGTGGTACCGTTTCTTCCCCGGAGATAGCGGCGACCCAGCTGGACTTGCACACCGTCGCGTAGTGGCCCTTCTTCCCGCAGCTTTTGCAGGTAGCCGCGCGGGCCGGGCAGCGCTGCCGAGGGTGTTTCGGCTGGCCGCAAAAATAACAGCAGGGCTCCCCGGTTGGTCTGGTGTTTTTGCCGCGCAGGTTTGCGGGGGTTGAGGGGGGGTGCCGGAGAGTCGACCGCAGCGGGGGTCCACGGAGCCCATGGGGCTGTAGTGCGGTCGGGGGCATAGGCGCGGGCGTTACGTGAGGCCACATCGAGGGATGCAGCCAGGGCCCGAGCTTCTGTAAGTCCCAGAGATTCTTTCTCCAGAAGCCTCTGGCGGATCTGGGAAGAGGCCAAACCTGCCACATACGCATCGCGGACCAGGAGCTCTGTGTGTTCATTCGCTGTTACCGCCGGGCAGTTGCAGTTTCGACCCAGGATCTGCAGGGCGTTATAAAACTCGTCCAGCGATTCCCCCGGAAACTGCCGTCGTGTAGCGAGCTGGTAGCGAGCAAAAACCTGGTTGGCGGGCCGGATGTAGATATCCTTCAGCACGGCGATGGCACCGGTGAAACCGTCCTCGATAAGGCAATAGACGTCAGGACTCACCCTGGAATAGAGGACCTGCATCTTTTGTTCGTCTGTCGGTGTGCTGGGGGCCGTTCGGAGGTAGCCCTCAAAGCATGCCAGCCAGTGTTTGAAGATAGAGGCCGAGTTAGCTGCTTGGGGTGCGATGCGCAGGCACTCCGGGGTGATTTAGAGCTCCATGTTCCCACGTCGTTTTCTTCAATTTAAATTCTGCTTAATAAATTGTAGCACCGTCAATATGATGCGAGGCAGGTTGAGGTAATGTCAATTGAAGGCTTTATTAAGCAGAACTTTATCCCCAGCAGCATGGTTACAGAATGCAGCTGCCGAGGGAAATGGAGGGAAAAGCTGGGTTGTTATACCGACATTTCTGGCTGGAGTCCAGTAGGTGGCAGATCCTATCAGGACCTGGCATCCCTCCACCAATAGCCTGTCGACACGTGTATTATCCCTAATACATACCACCACAAGCCCATAAACCAGCATGTAGTTTAGAGAGGGAGAGAGCCAAAAGGTGAGCATGTACTTGGAGAGAGAGAGAGCCCAAAAATCAGTGTGTAGTTGGGAGGTAGGTCATATTGTTTGGAAAGAGAGAGCCGAAACAGCGGCATATAGTTTGGAGAAAGGGAGAAAGCCCATAAAGCAACATGCAGTTTGGAGAGAGAGCCCAGAACATAGCGTGTAGTTTAAAGAGAGAGAGCCACAAAATAGAAAGTCCCAAAAGTAGTGTGTTGTTTGGAGAGAGTGAGAAAGAGCTCAAAATGTATTGTGTATTTGGCGAAAGAGAGAGAGCTCAAAAGGTAGTCTGCATTTGGAGAGAGAGAGAACCCAATAAGCAGTGTATAATTTGGAAATTGAGAGAGAGAGCCCATAAAGCAGCATGAAGTTTGGAGACAGTGCCCAAATAGCAACGTGTAGTTTGGAGGAAGAGAGGTTGAGAGAGCCCATAAAACAGCATGTAGTTTGGAGAGAGAGACCAAAAGGTAGCGTGTAGTTTGGAGATAGAGAGAGAGAGTGAGCGGCCGAAAAGCAGTGTGTAGTTTGGGGAGAGAAAACGAGAGAGGCCAAAAAGCAGTGTGGAGTTTGTAGAGAGAAACCCAAAGGGGATCGGTGCTGGAGCCTCAATTATTTACAATCTATGTAAACGATTTGGATGAAGGGACCAGATGTATGGTAGGAACGCAGGTTGTCAAGAGGGTTTAGTGAGTCTGCAAAGGGACATTGACAGGTTAAGTGATTGGGCAAACATTTCACAGATGGAGTATCATGTGAGAAAATAGGGGGCGGGATTCTCTCAGCCCAGGGCTGGGCCGGAGAATCCCTGCGACCGGGGCGAATTGCGGCACACCGCCCCGATGCCGGGACGCGATTCTCCACAGAGCAGAGAATCGGCGCCATTGGCGCCGGTGTGGTTGGCCCAGCCCCCCCCCCCCCCGCCAATAGCATGGAAGGGACATCAGATGTAAGGTTGTACAGGTAGAGACCACAGAGAGGTTCATACTGGCAGTTTATTTCATAATTGAAACCAAGTGTGCAACCAAGGAGGCTTGAAGATATAGGATTGGTATAAAGAATCAATTCACTTATTTTCTGTGGAATAATTAAATATTATGCTCCGTTGTGATTTGGATACTTTAAATGTGTAATAACCATCATTTGTAGGATTTATACCAGTCTTTCAGTTATCACCATCGGATATTTTTACATAAAATATATGTAACCTTTGTTTAGGCAAGGTAATTTCACCTCTCAAGTTCACCAGTAAATATCAAGTAGACGATCCTTCAGAAACATGTCATCCTTTGAACCCTGCAAGATCAGAGGAAAGTTATCCAGACTATGTAAGTATATTATGTAAACTGGAACTTGAATTGGCCCTTTACAGATACAGCTCTTCTGTGCACTACGTGAATAGACTCTAAAACAAGGTGTGATATTGGAAATACACATTTTCCATTGTTAAAATATTAGTTATCCATCAAGAGAATCATAGTGAATCATTGCGTAGTGCAATTGGGGTGGCGATCTGATATAACAGGCCTTTCCCCCTTTTCTTCCTCCCTGTGCTTGGATAACATTGATTCCCTGAATAAAGCAAAATCTGCCTACATATGTGTTACCTATTCACTGACATGAATATTTTCTTAAAGCAGTTTTGTTTCATCGTTTTGTTTGGTAAAAATTGCCATCTTTCGTATTTTCATCATCATGAAACTAACCCATTGAATTTTCTAGGTGCCTGATTGCTCCTGTATGTTGAATAAAGTGGCGCCTCTCTGTAAATTGCCAAAGGCAAATTATGTTTCGGAATGTCAACGAGATTTGTACAAATGCACAACCAAAGGTGACACTCAATGCAGTTGTCAGACTCTATCTGAATATTCCCGACAATGTTCGAGGTTACTGGAGCCAGTCACCAATTGGAGAAATATTTCTTTCTGTCGTAAGTAGGATGACCTACCTTATTGCCTGAACTTTTTGGTCATGTCATTGTGATATATTTTGTCAGCTGTTTTAATTTCATTATAATTTGATTGTATATGTAGGAATTTGCTGTTCCACATACATTCGTCCCTAGTTCTCTGCTATCTGTATTGTACCTTGCACCATCACATTAACTCATCATTCCTGTGCTTGCTGACATTCAGCATTTGTTGCCCATCCCTAATTGGGCAATTACCTTGAGAAGGTGGTGGTGAGCTGCCCTCTTGAACTTGCTGTTCCTGTGACGTAGGTACAGCCACAGTGCTTTCAAGGTGGGAGTTCTAGGATTTTTACTCCGCAACAATGAGCGAAACAAGGAGTGACAGAGAAAACCCTACTTTGAAGAAATCAAATTATGCCAATTTCACTCACGCTTAAATGTAATGAAAAGGACCCAGTTGAATAATGGACTTATATAACCGGTGGGATAAGGAGCTAGTTATAATGTATGTATACAGAATGGTGCATGGTGTTGGCAGCTCAAATGAAAGAAAACCAGCAATGTGTACCATCTACAAGATGTTCTGCAGTAACTTAATCAAAGCTTCTTCAGCAGAATCTTCGAAACCCACAATAGTTACCACCTAAAAGGACAAGGGCAGTACATGCAAGGGAGCACTGCTACCCTGCAAGTTCCCCACCGAGTCCAAATCCTGAATCTCCTTCCCTAACAGCACTGTGGGTATACCTACACCTGATGAACTGCAGCAGTTCAGGAAGGTCACTCAGCACCAGCTTCCCGACAGCAATAAGGAAACATATACTGGCTTTCCTCACAATGCCCACATCAATAGGTGGCACGTTGGCAATGCCCCATTAGAGGTTGGCATGGTGGCACAGTGGTTATCACTGCTGCCTCACAGCACCAGGGACCCTGGTTTGATTCCAACCTCGGGTGACTGTCTGTGTGTAGTTTGCGCTTTCTCCCCGTGTCTGGGTGGGTTTCCTCCGGGTGCTCTGTTTTCTCCCATAGTCCAAAGATGTGCTGATTAGGTGGATTAGCCATGCTAAAGTGCCCCTTAGTGTCCAAAGGTTGGGTGTGGTTACAGGAATGGTTCAGCCAGGATGATCCGCTGAACATCCATTGTCATTTGGGACAACCTTTTTTGACCAGATATTAGCCCATCACAGTGTCTGATGACCTATTTGTCCGTGAATGGGAGGTTAGTTGCATATGAATGGATTAACTCTATTCTTTTGTATCGGAGGGAGTGGGCAGTATAGCTCTGTTCTTTTGTATAGAAGTGGGTGGGCACATCAGCCAAGATAACAATAAGTGATTCAAGTCTGGCCATTTCAAGGGAGAAGTCTTGTTTGAAGGGATGGGTGGAGCTTAGAGAGCGAGAGAACATTATCACTCCTGAAACAAATTAATCCTTCCGCACTGCATCAAAACTTAATAAAGTTATGGTATCTGGTCCAGCCTCTTAACCACTGTTAAGAGCTGACCAGGCATCTGTAACTGGATGTTCGCTTGGGAATCCACCAGGGAAGTCAGCGTAGGTGGGAGACCATATTGAACTTAATAGGGAAGAGGGAGAGTTGGGAGTTAGTGTATAAATGTGCAGAGAGGGAATAGAAAATGAGTGTACCGAGGATATCGGTGGGAAAACAGCTTTGTAAAGTTGGAGGAGACAAATAAAATGATCAGAGGCTGCCTTGTCAATGATTGAAATTGCATAGTGAAAAGCTGCAATGATTCTATGATTCTATGAATACATTTAACAAATCATAACTGAATATTGATCTATTTCAGCCCCCATACCATGTCCAGGAAACCAGGTATATCAGGAATGTGGCTCTCCTTGCTTATCTACTTGTTCAAATCCACAGTCCACCTGTGATAGCTATGGCACATACGGTTGCTTCTGCCCAGCAGGTAACTACATTGAAGATAATAACAGTAAAGATTCCTGCAATATATTGTCATCTAGAAATGAAGAAAGATCCGTTTACTCAATTGCAAACATTAAATTGTCAGACAAATTTGATTCCAATAATAGATTTTTATTCTGATCATTGAGCCTGTGATAGAGAATGAGTATTCAGCTCATCCTTTGTACTCAGTGGCATTGTGTGGCCTCAAGTTAGAGAGTTTTGGGGTAATTATATTGTCTAATATTATTGTCCAATTGCAATCCAGTGCTATTGATAATTGGTGCTACAACAGCCCTACCACGTTTGACTCTCAAATATTAACCTTATCTAGTCAAAGAAGTGACTGTGTCACCGTTGAGGTCTGGCACTCGACTAGCTTAAAAATTGGTCTTTCAAGTTGTTTTCATCAATTGGCCTAGTGCTTCCAGGAGAACAGTGCTAAAATAGATACAGTTGCTTGGCTGTACAGAACTTGAATACTGCTGAAAAGATAGAGATATGTTATTGAATTTTTGTTACTTACACTCATCAGGACAAATGTAAGAATGCCAAATTTCAAAAAATCACAACTGTTTATAACGCAGGAGAAAAGGGTGCTCGGCAAGTTGACACTGATGAATTGAGGTGTTGCCCTGGAGGTTAAGGAAGCTGTTTTATGCTGCAACTATGCAGTAGCTACGCAAGTGGTATTTTCCACTAACAAGGGGCGGGATTCTCTGATTATAGTATCTGGTCCAGCCTCTTAACCACTGAGTGCCCGCTGAGTCCCGCCAGCGTCGTTCGAGAGTGGTCCTACCCGGTGGGACATCAGCGTTCTAGCTGCAGGGGCTGTCCTGGTGCGGGGGGGAGGCAGGATTTGACTCTGGAGGGGCCTCCATGGTGGCCAGGCCTGCGATCGGGGGCTACCGATCACCGGGTGGGCTCATTCCCGGAGGGGGCCTATGTTCCTCCATGCCGGGCCCCTGTAGGTCTCCGCCATGTTGCGTGGGTAGCGGCGTGGAGACGGCATCCCACACGCATGCGCGGACCCGCGCTGGCCATGGCACGCATGTGCAGACCCGTGCTGCCATGCTGGGGCCCGCATCGGTAGCTGGAGCTGTGTGAAGGGCTCCAGCGCTGTGCTGGCCCCCTGAGGGTTGGGGGATCGCTGCACCTAGCGGCCAGATGACGCCATCGTAAAACGCTCTGCCGCTAAAATGGAGAATCCCGCTCAAGATGCTGTCTTTAGTCCATCAAGATGTTCTGCCTACCACATAACTGAAAAAGCTATGTATGCATTTCATTGCTGGCATGGTGCCAGGTATTTAGGCCTTGTGCATCGGTGATTGCATGATCGAATCAAACAGCATGTAAATTTAGTTGTTCCTAAAATGCAAAGTTTAGACCATACTCGTTCAGCCCACGCTTGCAAAACACAAAATAAAAGATTTGCTGTTAATGTGATACTACGATTGGGCAGCACTTGTTGAACGATCCTGAGTGCGCAAACAGCCACAGTAACAACCAATTTAAGGTAATCAATCACGTTTTTAAGGTGGCTCGTTCTTGCTTGCTACAAGCAATAGATATTTATTTATACATAGCAACCCATTCTCTGCACGCAAAAGGAATATGTTCAAATGTTGTACATTTCTGAATTGCCGGGGAGCTTGTGACAATGCATTGGCCAATCAGAGGTGATTTGCCAACTAATCACACCAGTTTCTCTTGTGATATAAATAGTTGTGATTGCTTGAAAGTTGGCATAATTGTGCTTGTCCTGATGAGCGCAATATGCAAAATTTTGCCAACATGGCTCTATTTTATAATATTGCTGAAAAGTAGTATTAAAAGTAAGTACTGGAAATATTACAGTAGACTTCAGAGTTCTTTAAAACATAGTTGAATGAATAAATATAAGGGAGATAAAAAGAAATGTTTAAACTGTCCTTATTTTAAGCACCATTAATTAAAAATTGGGCGTAACTTCAGTAGAGCGGCAATGACAATCCAGTCGGATTGCCAGTCTGTTCATATTTACCTACGCTAAAATTCAGCTGCACCTTTCTCACCCAAACTTGCGACTCAGGCGAGATAAGAAAACTGCAGTATAGCAGGTTCACAAGCCAGGTGGGATGCTCCGCCCTCCTCCCCCCCGCCACCCCCATCCCAGCCAAAAGGCCCACTGGCGTGAATGATCCAAGTTTTGAGAAGCATAGACTTGGGAGCTTGCAGTGCAACAGGTGGCAAGTACCCTCCCAATAATTGCCATCAGGGTGCCCGGTGGTGCCCTTCCTGGGAGGTCAGGGGGCTTTTACTGGGCTGGAGGGGCTCAGGCTGGTGGTCTTCCCTGGGATGGGGCTTCTTTGGCTGCTCTCCCAATCTGCAGCCTTTAAAACCATTAAGCTACTCAGTATGTAGCTCAGTATGATTTTCCCATAATAAAGTGAAAATGAACTGTGGTGAATGTAGAAATTGATATTATATATCATGGGCTGGATTCTCCGCCGAGCCACATTTCTACTCCGACCCGCCGTTACACCGGCCGGTCAATGGGGTTTTCCATTGTGGGGCAGCCACACGCCGTCGGGAAACCCCCAGGCTGTCGGCAAAACGGAGCATCCCGCCGAAGGAGAATCGTGCCCCATGTTTATGGTAGTAATGTTATAAAAAATCGTGGTTTAAAATACATGCAGTATGTCTACTAAAGCTGTAATTAAAGAGTCATAAAAGGTGAGGTGATAATTGATGAGTGTCTATAACATGATAGAATTTTTCATCAAGATAGAGAGTTAAGTAGTTGATTCTGAGACTAGGGTCCTGAATTTTATAAAGGAAGCTACGATGATATGTTGGCTTTGATCGATTGGGGAACGTTACTGAAAGGGATGACAGTGGATAGGCAATGGCAAACATTCAAAGAGTGCATGGCACAAAAGTAAAACAGGAAAGGGGCCAATCCATGGATTACATGGGAAATTAGAGATAGTATTCGATCCAAGGAAGAAGCATACAAATTGGCCAAGAAAAACAACAGGTCTGGGGATTGGGAGCAGTTTTGAATTAAGCAAAAAGGACCAAGGTATTGATTAAGAAGGGGAAGATAGAATACAAGAGTAAGTTGTAGGGAACATAAAAACTGTAAGCATTTCTACAGGTATGTGGAGAGAAAAAGATTGGTGAGGACAAATATAGGTCCCTTGTAGTCAGAACAGGGGAATGTATAACAGGGGACAACGTAACTAAATACATACTCATACATGCCCAGGTGGCAACAGCAATGCCAGGCTCCACCCTGCTCCAATGGAATGAAGCTGGAAGGCCTCTGATCCCCTGGGAAACACTCACGAGTGTTGTTCCATCTGGTCCCCATTTGTGGAGACCAGTGCTGAACGGCACTCGCCCGAGGTCTCCAAGGTGAAAGGGATGAATACCATAGCGTCAGGTACCTCAGGAATCTGCACATTAGAACAAAGAACAAAAAAAGTACAGCACAGAAACAGGCCCTTCGGCCCTCCAAGCCTGCACCGACCATGCTGCCCGTCTAAACTAAAATCTTCTACACTTCCGGTGTCCGTATCCCTCTATTCCCATCTTATTCATGTATTTGTCAAGATGCCCCTTAAACATCACGATCATCCCTGCTTCCATCACCTCCTCCGGTAGCGAGTTCCAGGCACCCACTACCCTCTGTGTAAAAAAACTTGCCTCGTTCATCTCCTCTAAACCTTGCCCCTCTCACCTTAAACCTATGCCCCCTAGTAATTGACCCCTCTACCCTGGGAAAAACTCTCTGACTATCCACTCTGTCTATGCCCCTCATAATTTTGTAGATCTCTATCAGGTCGCCCCTCAACCTCCTTCGTTCCAGTGAGAACAAAACAAGTTTATTCAACCTCTCCTCGTAGCCAATGCCCGCCATACCAGGCAACATCCTGGTAAATCTCTTCTGCACCCTCTCTAAAGCCTCCACATCCTTCTGGTAGTGTGGCGACCAGAATTGGACACTTTATTCCAAGAGTGGCCTAACTAAGGTTTTGTACAGCTGCAACATGACTTGCCAACTTTTATACTCACTGCCCCAGCCAATGAAGGCAAGCATGCTGTATGCCTTCTTGACTACCTTCTCCACCTGTGTTGCCCCTTTCAGTGTCCTGTGGACCTGTACACCAAGATCTCTCTGACTGTCAATACCCTTGAGGGTTCTACCATTCACTGTACATTCCCTACCAGCATTAGACCTTCCAAAATGCATTACCTCACATTTGTCGGGATTAAACTCCATCTGCCATCTCTCCGGCCAAGTCTACAAACAATCTAAATCCTGCTGTATACTCTGATAGTCCTCATCGCTATTCGCAATTCCACCAGCCTTTGTGTTGTCTGCAAACTTACTAATCAGACCAGTTACATTTTCATCCAAATTATTTATATATACTACGAACAGCAAAAGTCCCAGCACTAAACTCCGGAACAGCTCTAGTCACAGCACTCCAATCAGAAAAGCACCCTTCCCTTGCGACTCTCTGCCTTCTATGACCTAGTCAGTTCTGTATCCATCTTGCCAGTTCACCTCTGATCCCGTGTGACTTCACCTTTTGTACCAATCTGCCATGGGGACCTTCTCAAAGGCCTTACTGAAGTCCATTTGAAAACATCCACTGCCCTACCTGCATCAATCATCTTTGTGACCTCCTTGAAAAACTCTATCAAGTTAGTGAGACACGACCTCCCCTTCACAAAACCGTGCTGCCTCTCACTAATACGTTCACTTGCTTCCAAATGGGAGTAGATCCTGTCTTGAAGAATTCTCTCCAGTAATTTCCCTACCACTGACGTAAGGCTCACTGGCCTGTAGTTCACTGGATTATCCTTGCTACCCTTCCTAAACAAAGGAACAACATTGGCTATTCTCCAGTCCTCCGGGACATCACCTGAAGACGGTGGGGATCCAAAGATTTCTGTCAAGGCCTCAGCAATTTCCTCTCTTGCCTCCTTCAGTTTTCTGGGGTAGATCCCATCAGGCCCTAGGGACATATCCACCTTAATATTTTTCAAGACACCCAACACCTCGCCTTTTTGGATCTCAATGTGACCCAGGCTATCTACACACCCTTCTCCAAACTCAACATCTACCAATTCCTTCTCTTTGGTGAATACTGATGCAAAGTATTCATTTAGTACCTTGCCCATTTCCTCTGGCCCCGATTTCGGCATCGGAGTCCACACTCCGCCCAACCGCTGATAACGATTTTGGCACCGAGCTACGGAGAATCCCGCCCATAGTATCCCAAGCGGAGAATCTCGCCCAATGGCTCTGATCAGGATACTCCACAGGGAACCCTCTTAATATAAATAAAAATCTATTAACCCAACCTTGTACAATGCTGTAATTGCACTTCTGGCTCCCAAAAAAGCCCAGCTGTCTTGCAAACCAGGATTTCTAAAAACATCACTGCAGCAAACATACACACATTAACCCAAGCTGTTAGCCCTTACTGGACTAAATACATCGACTACAAGATTTGTGAAATTCCTACATGCATCACAAACGGTACTCCTGAATTACCCATGTCCCTATCTAAACTGTTCTGGCATCTCTGTGAATATATTAAAATATATTGTCCAGAAAGATCCAAAAAGAAGGCCCTGATCAATTACCACACAATCAGCCAACACTCTAACCCAAACATCAACAAAGTAATGGATGGAATCATCAATGATAAGATCATCAGTGGATGGTGAAGCAAATGTTTTGATGGTGGATGAGGTGGTGATGAAGTAGGCTGGTTGATGCTGAGCTTGAGTGTTGTTGCATCTGTGCCCATCCAAGCAAGGATTCCATCACACTTATGGCATGGACCTTGTAGGTGGGAGGATCCAAACTTTTCTCTAAACTTTTCTTCTAAACTTTTCTCCTGATCCTATAATTTATATAGCCCATGGAATAAAACTATCTAAATGCAATTTTCAACTTTTCACAGGAACTGTTCTTGATGACATTTCTACTAAGGACATGTGCATACCCCTGAGTCGCTGTCCGTGTGTTCTAAATAGTCAAGTCTATGCCCCTGGCGGTTCAGTGATTTCACCATGCAAATCCTGGTAAGACTAAAATGTTTACACATTTATCAATACTTTCACTTCAGTTTATATTTTTAGAATAACAGTTTATTCCATCTATTTTTGCATGGAGGAAGGGTTCTAACATCAATGAGATAGAAATTTGGGAGTTGTTGATGTTAATTTTCTGCTCTTATCAGAATGTGCATGCCTTCTGGATTCACTTTACTAATACCAGCCACCTGGAACAATAAAGTATCATGTGAGTCCGACAAAAATCACGCTACATGTTTCAAAAATGCCACTGCAACTTGTATGGAGTTTTGATGAAGAGATATTCAGACTCGAAGGGCGGGATTCTCCGATCCTGGGTCTAAGTGTTGACTCTGTCATAAACGCCAAAGCATTTTACAACGGAGTCATCTGGCCCCTAGGATCAGATCCTGCACCGCACAGGGGGCCAGCACAGCACTGGCGAGCCTCACGCTGCTCCAGCTGCCGATATGGGCCTCAGCATGGGCGGCGCAGTTCCGCAGCCTGGGAATGTCAGGGGCGGGATTCTCCGACCCCTCGCCGGGCCGGAGACTCGCCGGGGGGCGCTGTGAATCCCACTCCGTCGCCCCGACTTCGGCTGCCGGATTTTTCGGCGGGGGCAGGAATCGCACCAGGCCGGTCGGGGGCCGTTGCCAGCGGCCCCCATGGCGATTCTCCGGCCCGCAATGGGCTGACTGGCCGCCTGTTTTCGGCGGGTCCCGCCGGCGAGAAATACACCAGGTCCTTACCGGCGGGACCTGGCTCTGCGGGCGGCCTGCGGAACGGAGTCCTCGGGATGTCGCGGGGGGGATCTGGCCACGTGGGACCCCCCACGGTGGCCTTGCCCGCGATCGGGACTCACCGATCCGCGGGCGGGCCTGTGCCGTGGGGGCAGTCTTTCCCTCCGCGCCGGCCGCTGTAACGGTCCGCCATGGCCGGCGCGGAGAAGAACCCCCCTGCGCATGTGCTGGGATGACGCCAGCACACGCTGGCGCTCCCGCGCATGCGCCAACTCGTGCCAGTGGAGGCCTTTCGGCGCCGGTTGGCGCGGCACCAACCCCGCTGGCTCCAGCCTAGCGCCTGAAGGTGTGGAGGATTCCGCACCTTCTGGGCGGCCCGACGCCGGAGTGGTTCACGCCACTCCTCGGCGCCGTTATGGCCTGTCCCGCCGGTTAGGGGAGAATCCCGCTCTGTTCTCTCTCCACAGATGCTGTCAGACTTGCTGAGATTTTCCAATGTTTTCTGTTTTTGTGAACGGTCTGGTTCAGCTTCAAGCTGTAAGAGAAGTGAATGGCATTGATGGTTAGGGAGTGGATTTTGTAGCCGGGATTAGATTAGAAAGATTGGATAGACTGGGACTGTTTTCCGTCGAGCAGCGAAGCCTGAGAGGGGCATGTTAGAGGTGTAAAGATTGATGGGCATAAATAAGTTGGATGGGAAGACTCTTTTTCCATTAGTAAAGGGGTCAATAACCAGGGGGCATAGATTTCGGGTTGGAGGTAGAAGGCTAGAAGAGGAGTTGGAGGGGAGTTTTTTTCACCGAGTGGTGGGCGTGTCAATAACACTGGGCTAGATTCTCCGATTTGAAGACTAAGTGCTGACACCGGCATGGAAACAATGGCGTTTTACGCCAGAAAAAATGTTGCAAAAGCTGCACCGATCTTCTGTCTGGTGGGGGGCTCGCAGCCACGCAGCGTAAAGACCCCGGCTTACCCGCGGATATGGCCGGAGAATTGCTGGGTCCATGACTGCGTATGCGCACATCAGCAGCCTGCAGCGGCCGCATCGTGCAACATGGCGTGGCCGTGCACGGACCCAGCCTGTCACATACTAGCCCCCAGCCCCGTGCCAAAGCCCCACCTGCCCACGGAACGGCCCCCCCCCCCCCCCTCCGACTGTTGAGGCGCTGGACTCAGTCCTCAGCCGCCATGCCGGTATCAGGCGTAAAAAAATGATAAGTGTTCCACGCCGTTGGGAACTCGGTCCATCGGGGGCACAGCATCTGGGGAGGACCTCTGGTGATACCGTGAGGCTGCCCCAACATTTTTGAGGGGGTGGAGCATCGCGAATGCGGCGCCGGTCTCTGATTTTGCCGCAAACGGGGATTCTCCAGCCGATCACTAAATGCGATTTTGGCGTCGGCGACCGGAGAATCCGTCTGAAAGGGTGGTGGAATCAAAAATTCTCCTAGCATATAAGAAGTATTTCGATTTAGGGTGGCACCGTGACACAGTGGTTAGCACTGCTGCGTCACAGCGCCTGGGACCTGGATTCAATTCCAGTCTTGGGTGATTGTGTGGAGTTTGCACTTTCTCCCCGTGTGTGCGTGGGTTTCCTCCGGGTGCTCCAATTTCCTCTCACAGTCCAAAGATGTACGGGTTAGGTGGATTGGCCTCATGGTGTCCAGCAATGTGCAGGTTAGGTGGGGTTGTGGGGATAGGGCGGGGGAGTGGGCCTAGTTTGGGTGCTCTTTCAGAGGATCGGTGCCGATGGGCTGAATGGCCTCTTTCTGCACTGTAAGAATTCTATGGTTCAATGTACAAACCAATCTACGTATGCTGCTGCAGTACTTGAATCATTTAGGACTATTTGACAGTACATTTTATTTAAAATAACCGTATAATATAATCTCTCAGACATTAATCATGAATAGTGAGAGAAAATATTCTGTCTCTTTGCTGTCTTTGTTGTAAATGTGTTGACACGGTGAGGGCTAGTCTCTCCTCGCATTGCGCTCGGTGCACATCCCACTATTCCCAGAGAATAGCGGGAGAGCCCCTAAACGGGTTTCTGCCAGGGACCAAACAGAGTGTGATGCTTACGGCTGATGGTACCAAATGCAATCTGGTTCATCCTCTCACAGGGCATGAACCAGATTCACATATTTAAATGAGTATTTAAATATTAATTTACGGGTTATAGTTGGAATCTCCCAGATCCTGGGATTCTCCACCCATGCCGGTGCAGCATGAGGTTGATGGGAATCACTACTGGTCTCCATCAATGAAGACTATTTGTGATGGCCGTGCTAGGGGGCTCGTAGGCCATTGGAGCCCCTGAGTTGTCAGAGATAGGGCAGACCAGTGTCCTGGCACTGTCACCTTGGCACACTGGTTGGCACTGCCAGGTTGTCAAGGGACCTGAGAGGGGTCGTGGTCATGAAAGGGGGGAGCTGCCGGGGCTATCGGGAGGCAGGTATGAGGGGTTGGATCTGGGCCTTTGACAACCTCAAAGCAAGGTGTCAATCACTTTGGGATGAGGCGGAAGAATACCTGGCAGGAATCTTCCCAAGTTCCAAAACAATGATTAAGTGTGGGAGAATTGCGATGGCAATCGTGCCAGAGAAGGCAGCAGGATTCACACCAGTTTTCCCGCTCAAAATGACATTTTGTTTAAACCCCCTCAAATCCTTGAGCTCCAAACCGTCATTCATTTCCCTTACTAGGTCACGATTGACAACTTCCACATACACACAATGGATGCTCCATTCATCTTCCTTCACACTTGAGTGACTCTGAAGAGCTCCACAATGTTTATAAACATTAACCAATTCAGAGTTAAGTGCTGTCAATTTCCAGCTGACCACTTCAAAATCACTCAACCGTGAAGGGAGATGATTGCACTAAGTGCAATTTATCACAGGTTTGCTGACCATTCCAAGCTAAGTGGGAAAGTAAGTGGGAAAGAAAGGTGTGGAGGCTGCAGCGAGATATATACATGTTGGATGACTGGGCAACAACACCGCAGGTGGAATGTAATGTGACGAAGTGTAAAGTTACCAACCTTGGTAGGAAAAATAAAAATGACAATGATAATACACTCTGAAATGTTGACATTTTGATGGATTTGGGTGTCCTTATATATGAATTACAGAAAGTTAACATGTAGGTAAATCGTGAAAGAGGATTGGCACTGCATTCTCACCATCAACATTTATTCCTTCCACCATCGACACACCTTGGCAGCAGTGTGTACCATCTGCGAGATGTATTGTAGCAACTCACCAAGGTACCTTTTTCTGTACTTTCAAACCCATGACCTCTACCACCTAGAAAGGCAAAGGCAGTAGATGCATGGGAATACCACCACCTGCAAATTCACCTCCAAGCCATGTATTATACTGACTTGGAAATATATCGCCGTTCATTCATTGCCGCTGCCTCAAAATCCTGGAACTCTTTCCCGAACAACACTGTGGGTATACTTCCACCACAAGGATTGCAGCGGTTCAAGAAGGCAGCTCGCCAACACCGTTTCAATGGGAATTAGGAATGGCCAAAACATACTGACGTAACCAGCGATGCTCACATCCTGTGAATGGATAAAAAACAGCAATTAAAAAGGCAAATGTGACATTAGCTTTTGCTACAAAAGATTGGAGTATATGAGTAAAGATGACTCACTACAGTTATACTATGTATTGGTGAGGCCACACTTGGAGTACTTTGTACAGTTTTGATTTCCTTGTCTATGGAAGGACACAGAATGAAGGTTCATGAGATGGTTCTCGGGATGTGGAGATTGTCCAATATAGATAGATTGCATAGACTAGGTCTATAAATCCCTGGAAAATAATTTTATGTCAGCCGCCTGGCAGGCTCTGAGGTGGGGGTGAGGTGTGTAAATTGCATGGACAGGATTCCCTTTGGGTTCCTTCCCATCCTGACCAGGGATCAGGGATCACTTGTGACAAGCAATTTTCATTTCATATTTCACTGGTACAGGCAGGGTCCTGGATGGGAAGTCTGCCCTTGCACCATTTAACGCTCTTAAGTGGCCACTTTATGGCCATTGAAGAGCCTTTTCCCGCCCAGCCTCAATTTTTAGGTTGGCAGACGACTAACAGCTCGGGACAAAACGTGAAAATAAAGTAAGTTTGACCTTGAGTGGGAAGGAAGAAGGGGTGCCTCCATCAGAAAAGTATTCTGGATGGCGACACTCTCTCTCTAATGCCTGGTGTCTTCCCGACCTCCCTACCCCACCCAAGCCTATTCCCATGACCTCGATCACCACCCTTGGGATACCCCTCGACGTTCCCTACTTCCTTTGCCCTGTAGTCGCTGCCAGTTACCTGGCCTCTGAATCCCGTGACCTGATGCCAGGCAGCTCCCTGCAATGCCTCTTCCGCAGACTGCAGCGCTGTTCCTGGTGGGACTGGAGATCTGCCTGCCAATCTAATTGATCAGCAGCTCTCCAAGGTGGGACTTCCTCCTGAGTGAGTGGCGGAAGTCCTGCCTTGTGCCGAGCAATGCTCGTTTAGAGAGTAATGTGACATCAGGGTTGCTGGAATCAGCTTGGATGTGTTCCGAGCCCCTGCAATCCTGATTTTCAAACCCTTGAGTTTAGAAGAATGGGAGATAATTGAAACATAAAATTCTTAAGGGACTTGAGATTAGATCCGGAGAAAATAATTTCCCTGGTTGAGGTGTCTAGCTCATAGGTTCACAGCCTCAGAATCACAGAATTTACAGTGATGAAAGAGGCCACTCGGCCCATCAAGTCTGCACCGGCCCTTGAAAAGTGTACCCTACTTAAGCCCACACCTCCACCCTGTCCCCGTAACCCAGTAGCCCCACCTTTTGGACCCTAAGGGGCAATTTATCATGGTCAATCCACCTAACCTGCACATCCTTGGACTGTGGGAGGAAACCGGAGCACCCGGAGGAAACCCATGCAGACACAGGGAGAAAGTGCAAACTCCAGGCAGACAGTCACCTGAGGCCAGAATTGAATCCCAGACCCTGGAGCTGTGACGCAGCAGTGCTAACCACTGTGCTGCCCCTCAGAATGAAGGGTTGACCATTTAGGAGTGAAATTTGGAGAATTTTCCTCAAAGAGGTGTGAATCTTTGGAATTGTTGACTCAGAGGGTTGTTAATGCTTAGTGGTTTTCATATTCAAGGCAGAGATTAATTGATTTTGCGGTACGAAGGGGTTTAAATAATATGGGGATAGTGTGAGAAGGTGGAGTTGGGGTAAAAGATCACACTTAACATTACTGAATGGTAGAGCGGGCTTGATGGGCCAAATGACCGACTGCAGCTCCTATTTCTTCTGTTCTTTATGTTACGTTTCTGTTGTGTATGTAATGAGAGATTAATGTGCAAATGTAACAAGTTTGTGAAAATCATGAAGAGGTAAAGAGTGGGAGCTGTTTTGCCAAAGATACCTGTAGAGTGGCACAAATTGACCTGTACATTGTGATAATTCATAATTTAAGGGGTATCTCTTCCTCACAACAAGATACTGGCAATTGACACTTTTTAATAAAGAACAAAGAACAATACAGCACAGGAACAGGCCTTTTGGCCCTCCAAGCCCGTACCGGTCATGATACCACCCTTGGCCAAAACCCTCAGCACGTCCTAGTTCCCTATCTCTCTATACCCAAAAGAACAATACAGCACAGGAACAGGTCCTTCGTCCCTCCAAGCCTGTACCGGACATGATACCACCCTTGGCCAAAGGCAAGTATTGTTCACCCACTGTAATTAGCTCTCAAAATTGGCCCATTTTATAAGTTGGTGTAAATTTGTTCTCGCAGAGTTACAGTGGGAGTAGGTATTGATTTGCACCTTTGTAATCAGTACTTCTCCAGTAGACATGCAGATGTGAATCATAAGGGTCAGTCTACACTGGTAGTCAATCCAGAGCATGAACCACAATATAAAGTATGACTATTCAGCATTGTGCTCCAAAAATATAATACACTCATTTTTTTGTGAATTAAATCCTACTTTTATTTGTACAGCAAATGCTTTATGGGTAAATGGAACTGCATCAATCTGCCATGTCCAGGCCGATGTTCTATTGAAGGGGGCTCATTTGTCACCACGTTTGATTCAAAGCAGTACCGATTCCATGGAGCTTGCACGTACCTGCTTGTCAAAGTAAGATTTTCTCTCTCAAACAATACTGCTAAACCAGTGGGAAATTAAATTAAAGTACTGGAACTATACAGTGGGTTAACATTTGTGGAGAGAAAAGCTGTGCCATTTGTGTTTGCAGCCCTTAATTCTCCGTATTTCCTTCCCAATCTTGCATTTTTTCCCCCTTTTGCTTCATAGCATGAAGGTTGGGTAAAATGTTAATTTAATATGCTTTTGGGTTGAAATATATTCTCTATTGACAGGGTAAATCCAGAGAAAATGTTTTCCCATGCTTAACTCACAGCCTCGGTCTCAGAATAAGGAGTTGCCCATTTATGAGTGAAATAGAATCAAAGAATCATAGATCCCCTACAGTGCAGAAGGAGGCCATTCAGCCCATTGAGTCTGCACCGACCCTTCGAAAGACACCCTACCTAGGCCCAATCCCCCGCCCTACTCCACCCTAAGGGACAATTTAGCAGGGCCAATTCACCTAACCTGCACATCTTTGGATTGTGAGAGGAAACACGAGCACACAGAGGAAACCCATGCAGTCACAGGGAGAAAGTACAAATGCCTCAGTTACCAGAGGTTGGAATCAAACCCGGGTCCCTGGCACTGTGAGGCAGCAGTGCTAGCCACTGTGCCACCCCAATGAGGAGGATTTTTTTCATTGGATTATTTGTAATTATAATTAAAAAAAAATAATTATATGGTGCTCGTCTACAATAACTTCAGCAGAAAGCAACAGGGAAACATTGGAAAAATGGTATGAACTCCAAGATCGTTGCAGCTGAAGAGGTGAACCCACATGGAAATTGACTTATTAGATCTTTTACTCAAAACTATAATCATAATGCTTTTGAGTGCTATTCCCTGAAATATACTTTCATCTTTCCCCTCCGTCTTACTTTCTCGAGACGGTGGCATTTGATCCTTGGTTCAAGATTTGACTATGTCAGTGAAGAAATTAAGACTAGTTGCAGACCAGATTGAAATCCTCCAGGTGATAAATTTTGAGTGCAATAAATGAGTTCACCTTGGATATCTTCAGGGTTTACAGGATCCTGTTTTGTACAGCAAGGAAGCACAAAGCCAGATTAGTAGCAGAGAAACAGAAATAAGCCACCTGATTTGCCGTTCACCTAGATCATGGCTGATCGGCGGTACATTAATTCTATTTATTTATCTCAGCTCCATATCCTTTAATTCCTTTAACATAAATCTATCATTCTCCCTCAAAAGCATCCACAACCTTTTTGGGGAATGAATTTCAGATCCCTTTGTGTGAAAAGGTGCGTCTTGATTTCATTCCTGAATTACCTGGCTATAGTTCAAGTTATGTCGCACATTCTTGATTCCTCCAGCAGAATAAGTAGCTCATCTGTATCTATCCTGTGAAATCATTATAATGTTTTTAAACTTCAATTAGGCAATACCTCAATCTATACTGGAGGGAATACAAGTCAGGTTAATGCCTGCCAACATAATTTAATCTTCTAACCTGGTATCATTCTGTATGATCTGTGCTATGTCCTCCCCAAGGGCAGGATATCCTTACTGAACTGCAGTGACCAGAACTGAATGAAGTGATCCAGGTTGGGGAACCTGCCAAAAACTGTATGTAAGAGAAAGACTGAGGGATCATGAAAGAACATGAACAAAAATAGCATTGGTGTTGCTAAGCACATTATTTAATTATTTAAAAGCCAGTTAGAGGGTGGTCAATTTATAAATAAAGATGACCTTTGTATGGGTGGCACAATGGCACAGTGGTTAGCACTGCTGCCTCACAGGGACTCTGGTTCAATTCCAGCCTTGGTTGACTGTGTGGAGTTTTCACTCTCCCCATTTCTACATGGGTTTCCTCCGATTTCCACTCACAGTCCAAAGATGTGCAGATTAGGGGCATTGGTCATGTTAAATTGCCCCTTGGTGTCCAACGATGTGCAGATTAGGTGGGGTTACAGGGATAGGGTGGGGGAGTGGGCCTAGATAGGATGCTCTTTCAGAGAGTTGGTGCAGACCTGATGGGCCGAATGGCCTCGTTTTGCACTGAAGGGATTCTATGGCTCTATGCTTGAGGTTGATGAAATGGACGATATTCTGAATAAGTAATTTGTTTTTAACTGTGAAAGAATGTTTGGAGGAACATCCAAAGAGGGCATGGTAGATTCATGATTTAAATTAGAAAAAGGTATTTTAAAAGTTACTGAGGGTGAATTTTCACTTTTACTGCTAGGCAGAAAATGGGAAAAGGGGGATTGGTCATCCGAATGAAAAAAATGTAGGTGAAGTGTAAATGGGCAGCTAATCTTCCATAGTCCAACAAGAAAAATGTCAAATATCCCCTAAAAGTAGAAAAGTCAGTGAGTCCTGGTGATAAGCACCTGAATTCAATGAAGGAGTTTAGCACAAAAGATCAACAAAGGTTTTCAATAGATCATCAGTTCAAAAGGCAGTTCCCCTATTTCAGTTTCAGACATGCACCTAAATTGCAGGTGGAGGTTAGAGGAAAATTGAGTCTAGATCTGTTCCGCCATCCTAATTTCTCTGCCTGTTTAGGTTCACTGTGTTTAATCACACCAGAAGAAAAGTCAGCAGCAATTTCCATTGGCCCTCTCAATCAATCCTGTAATTCCAATGGTACAAAAGCACTATAAAATAAGTTATTAAAGGCATAACTATTATTATGCTGCAAATAATTTATAGTAAAACTATTTGAGTTAATTTCATAGCTTTGCTATATAACAGCTTATAATGAACTTATCGTCGAAGAGGAAACCTCAGTTTAAGTAATTCTGTTCATCTGGTCCTGAGTTAAGAATAGATGTTTTTTTCTTTATGTGCTGCAGAGTTTCAAGATGCTAGATGATGGCACTATTGAAGCAGTATTTGACAAGTGCGGTGTCAGATATTCAGAAACACAGCTAACTAGTATAATCTATGCTACCAATCAGGTAAGGGTCACATACTCTTTTTCATGAGCACTTTAGCACATACTTTTATTTAGACAATTAAATAAGCTTTCTTCTTGCTTTTATTTAATAAAACAAAACCACTCTATCGTAGCTTTCTGACTTCAATCACAACTGTTTAAAGTTCCAGCTGTTGGTAAGCCTTTTCTCACTGTTGTATTGTTGCTGGCCTAATTCATTTCTACAGGACATTCTAACGAGATGAATGGCTTCAAACATCTCACTAATTGTAATCAAACATGTGTTTTGTTTATAAATTTTGCTTTATCCTGTAGCAGCACAATGCAATAACAATTGAGAGTAAAGGTGAGAAAAAAATGAAATTATTGTTTTCTATTTGACATTGACAAGCTTAATTCTCATTGCAAACTTATGCAGTTTGTCCAATTTTACATGTTGGTTTTGAGTGGATGCAAAAAATCACTATTTTCAGTGGTTTTCAGATACAATGGACGCAATCTATTGGCCGCATCACGCCTGAAAGGCAGTGTGGCACGATCTCGCAAGACGTCACGATGTGAATTCCGCCCATTGTGAGCAGATCACTTTTTAGCAAATCTGCATATTTGAGTGAGACTCTAATATGCACTCCAGCGATCTAACCAAGGTATTGGAACCTTCACCTTGGAGACCTCGGGCGAGTGCTGTTCAGTGCTGGTCTCCACAAAAGGGGACCAGGCGGAACGTCACTCGTGGGGGTCTCAGGGGATCTGATGTGTTTGCTCTCTTGGCAGGGTGGCCAATATAATGGAATCACACCACATTGGTGCGGAACTGGAGGCACATATTAAGACATACCAATTATAGGGACCTTGAATTTTCCAACAGTTTTGCAGTCACTTTTACTCATATCAGCTTTTATTTTTTCTGCCTCTTTTTAAAGTTTAACTATTTAGTGTACTTGTACTCTTCTTATTCTTGCTCCCAAAATATATATCATCTTTCTCTACACTAAATTTAGCGTGAAATCTTTCCATAAAACTGTATTCACAAATACTTCTCTTCACATTGACCCATACTTCCTATTGTTGTACAATGAGCACATGTTGACACTTGTGTTCCCTTTATCAGCTCAGTTACAAGAATTGAGAGGGAAATTAATCCTGTCTCATGGTGGATGCTGTTGCATATATCCTTCCAACCTAATAAGCACAAACGCTCTATCCAGTTATTGGAGTTCCTTTAATACCATGTGCCTCATTGTTATAGCACAGTCTTTGTCCCCCAAGGCAGTTATAACACCCCCTGCCCCCCACCCCCTCAAATCCAGAGAAACTTCCATGTCCTCTGGCTGAGGCCCTCTTGTTCGCTTGGGGAGCAGACGTCGGTCAGTCGTCAACAGGACGGGATCGGGAGGCAATCAACACACCGGAGACCATCGTTTTCGAGTGGAGCATCGAGGCGGGAGTGGTGTGGCCGGTAAAGGCGAAGGTGGCTGGACGGCTATGTCGAAAGGGCCTGTGCCCATGTCTGACTCCGTGTCGGAGCTTTCCGAAAAGGCATCAGGCATCTCAGCCTCTTGGATCTCGACAGGCGGAGGCGACGGCGATTGCTGTGGCAATCCAGGCGGTGCTCTAGGGTGCGATCAAGGCGGGTCAGAGACCGTAGGTGAACCCGGGCTGGTGCATCCTGAGCCTGTTCTGGAGGTTCCTGCATGCGGCAGCAGATGTGGTCCAGGTGGCGGCTGGCTTCATGTGCCCGGACCAAATAAGAAACCGGACCAGAGCATCACACCCAGGGATCCATGTGCCACCGGTGCCGAAATTAGCATCTCCAGGCTTGAAGTTGCACAGCTGCATGCGCCGACCACTGTCCATTACGGAATGACCCTGTTGCTGGCAGATCCGAGCACCTATGTCGGAATGATGAGGCTGAGGTGAGTCCCGAGCCGACATCCGATCAGTAACTCCGCCCGTGCCACTCCCATGGAGGCATGAGGCGTCGTCAGGGAACTGAAAAGGAAACAGGCCAGTCGCTACTCCCAACATCCGGTGGTCTGTTTTTCACGGCCCTTTTGAAGGTTTGCACTGCCTGTTTGGCCAACCCGTTTGAGGCCGGGTGTTATGGGGCAGTCTGCACGTGTCCAATTCCGTTCGAGGTCACGAATGACTCGAACTCCCTGCTGGTGAAAACGGCGCCATTATCAGACACTAACACTTTGGGTGTTCCATGGGGACTGAACATGTGCCACAGCCTGTCCAAAGTCGCCTTTGTGATCACGGTCTGCACCTTGTAGACATCGAGCCACTTTTGAGTGGGCATCCACCATGATGAGGAACATTGGCCCCTGGAACGGCGAAGTCCATGTGGACTCGGGGCCATGGTTTTCCAGGCCACTCCCAAGGGTGCATCGGAGCAGCAGGTGGGGCTCTCTGGTTTTCCTGGCAAGGGCCACAGCGCTGGGTCACCTTCGCGATGTCTGAGTCTACCCAGGGCCACCAAACATATCTGCGGGAAAGCATCATCATCTTGGATACACCCGGCTATCCATTGTGGAGGCCTTGTAGTAAAAGCGGACGACCGTGTCCCGGGGCAGACACCTATGTCCCCACTTGTAGGAAAAACTAGAACCAGAGGACACCATCTCAGACTAAAGGGACGATCATTTAAAACAGAGATGAGGAGGAATTTCTTCAGACAGAGGGTGGTGAATCTGTGGAACTCTTTGCCGCAGAAGGCTGTGGAGGCCAAATCACTGAATGTCTTTAACACAGAGATAGATAGGTTCTTGATTAATCAGGGGTTATGGTGAGAAGGCAGGAGAATGGGGATAAGAAAATATCAGCCATGATTGAATGGCGGAGCAGACTCGATGGGCTGAGTGGCCTAATTCTGCTCCTATGTCTTATGGTCCCCCACAACAAAACTCCATCCTCCACGTGCAGCTGTTGTATAGGCCCGCAGATCTTCAAGCAGGGTTCTGTACTGGACCATGTGCTGGACCCGGGATAACTGTGAGTCCATCTGGGACCGTGACCATCAAAGAGTACATGAAGTGGAAGGCCGCTATTACGTCTGTGGCCTAGGCGGGTGCCAGCAGCCTCGTGGAAAGGGGCAGGCGGCTCAATGCATTGGCATGCGGGATACGCGTGCCCAGGCGGTGGTCCAATGTATACTCATACACTGCTAGGAGTAAACCCCACCACTGGACCCTGGCGGGGGAAATCACTCGATCCTGAACAGCCCAAGCAGACCTCGTGGCTGTAGACATACCGGTGGAACTTCCTCATGTCAAATACAACAACCAGGCCCTCATTTCCAATTTTGACATAGTTCCGCTTTGCGCCAGCAAGTGTGCAAGCAATCGGCCGCCCTGACCATTCGGGCATCCGGTGTGAAAGAACGGCCTCCACGCCATAAGCGGAACCACCGCAATTTACAAGAAGTGGTTTTCTGGGTCAAAGTGTGTCAGCAGTGTCATGGGAGTGTCCCTTTAAGAATTGTTTTGTCATATCACATGGCTTCAGTGATGTCATAGTGTGAGTGGAGCTTGGCTGTGGCTCTGAGTTTTACTTTCGCTTTGGTTTGGGGCTGTTTTGTGGCTCTGAGTTTTTTGCTTTCATTTTCACATTTGGCTGCCAAATTTAGACAGACACGTATCTTGGAGTGTCTCTCTCTACCTTCAATTTAAAAGCTGTCTCCAGATTACTTGATAACTTTAAAGTGATAACTGTTTTCTGGAAGGAATTCAAACGTACTGTTTTGGTAAAAGGGTTTTCTGGTTTAGGGATGTTGTTAATAAATTGAAACAGTTAAGGAAAATTTCTTAAGGGTTAGACATAGAGTACTGTAGCTGTGTGTGGTATTTATGTTGGTAGTTGGTAAAAATACTGACTACGTGTTTATAAAAATGTTAACTAAATTTGTAGAATAAACTTTGTTTTTGATTAAAAGTGCTTAAGGCCTCTGTTGAATAATACCTGAAAGGTAGGCCCTTGTGCTCCGCGTAACCAAAATTAATAAACAGTTGTGGGTCAGGTGAACTCCATGATACACTTTGGAGTTTTCTATACCCTGGCCCATAACAAACCGGGGGCTCGTGGGATAAAACTCTATCTTTCGTGATTGGGTTGGCTTAGTGAACTTAAAGACAGTGAGGGGTGAGCATATATGGGTTTGCTTTTCAGGTGGTGTATTCCAGTTTAAGTAGGGAGTGTGTTGTGGACATTGGCTCTTTCAGAGGCTCAGAAGATTTTGGGGTTGGGGAAGGTCACACGCAGTACCTTACAAACAGAGACTAAAAAACGTATGAAGCTCTTAAAGAAATGATAATTTTGGAGGAGTTTAAAAATTCAATTCCTGATGAAGTGAGAACTCATGTGGGAGAGCAGAGGGTTATAACTGTGAGATTAGCAGCAGAAATGGCAGATGATTGTGAATTAGTTCATAAATCAAAGTTTGGTTTCCAACATCAATTTCAGCCTGTGAGGGATAGAAACTGGGGAGAAGAGAAATACTCAAGTGGTAAAGGTAAAGTGGATCTGATGGGAGATAATAAGGAGAGTGCATCTTAGATTAAAAAAGAAATCCAGGAAGGTCAAAGAGAAATGAAACGTTTCAGCACTTTTAATCAAAAACAAAGTTTATTCTACAAATTGAAGAGTGGTGAAGTGTAGTAGAAGGAATAGAGAAATTATCTTGTCCAGGAATACAGTTTATCTTGGGTAAGGATATAGCTGGATCGCAGATGGGAGTGATGCCTACTGTGGTTGATAAGCCAGTGGAAAATCAGACAACTGAAGGGTTGAAGGTCGAATATCCTGGGATTTTTCCGGATTGTTACGTAACAAGATTGCAAAGTCACAGGTTAAGACAAGAGGAATAATCAAAGAGTGAAGAGAAAGTTGAAGTTCAATTATCAGAAACAATTTTTGATCAGATGGTTGAAAAAGAACAAGAACAGGTGGAGGATGAGGCGGATATTTTTAGTTCAGGAAAATTGGCCTAGTTACAACAAAAATATATAGAAATAAAATGGATGTCTCAGAAAACATACATGGAAGAGGAATCTGAGTGTATACCAGAATGTTATTATCTTAAAAATTATGTCTTAATGAGAAAATGGAGACGTGTACATATGCAGGCGAATGAAAACAGGGCAGAAGTTCATCAAATGCTATTGCTGGTCAGGTATAGAAAGGAGGTGTTGTGAGTAGCACATGAGGTACCAGTAGGAGATCATTTGGGAGTGAGGAAAACTCAAGCTAAAATACAAAAATACTTTTATTGGCCTGGACTACATAAAGATGTTGTTTCATTTTGTCGATCGTGTCACACATCAAGTGTTAGGGAAGCCACAAGCGGTGATAAAACAAGCGCCCTTAATACCCATTCCAGCACTTGAGGAACCTTTTTATAAGGGTCTTAATTGATTGCGTAGGACCGCTTCCTATAACGAAAAGTGGGAATCAATATCTTTTGACTATAATGGATGTGTCTACTAGGTTTCCAGAGGCCATTCCAGTACACAATATTACAGCTAAAAAAATTGTGGAGGAGTTACTTCAATTCTTTACTAGATATAGACTACCTACAGAAATACAATCGGATCATGGATCAAATTTTACCTCAAAGTTATTCAAAGAAGTTATGGATAGCTTCGGAGTAAAGCAATTTAATTCAACTGCGTACCATCCAGAATCGCATGGAGCGTTAGAAAGGTGGCATCAGACATTAAAGACAATGTTGAGGGCTTGAGGTCATGATTATCCAGAGGATTGGGTTAAAGGAATTCCATTCATACTCTTTGCAATTAGGGATGCACCTAATGAGTCAACCAAATTCAGTCCTTTTGAACTAAGTTTTGATCATGAGGTAAGAGAACCACTTAAATTGATTGAAGGAGAAATTGGTGAGTGCACAGTCTGAAATTATATTATTGGATACATGTCAAATTTTAGGGAACGATTAAATAGAGCAGGGGAATTCGCTAGATAACATTTAAAAGTTGCACAGCATGTAATGAATCGGATAGCGGACAAGAAAGCAAAAGTTTGTAGTTTTGCCAGTGGAGATAAAGTTTTAGTGTTGTTACCAGTGGTAGGTGAACCTTTAAATGCAAGGTTTTGTGGACCTTATCGGATTGAAAGGAAATTAAGTGAGGTGAATTATGTGGTAAGAACACCAGACAGAAGGAAGACTCATCGAGTGTGTCATGTGAATATGCTTAAAAGGTACTTTGAAAGGGAAGGAGAGCAAAAGGAGGAGGTTTTAGTGATTCTAACTCAAAGTGAAGAACCAAATCCAGATGACTCTGAATTTGACATTCCTCAAATTAAATTGGATGACGAGGATGTTCTTAAAAATTGGGATAAATTGTTGAGTTACCTTCCAGAGGAAAAACGAACAGACCTGAAAGAGTTATTAATATCACTTGGGCAACTTTGTGGAGATATAAGTTGGGAAGTACTAAAATGGCTGTACATGATATAGATGTGGGAAAGGCTGTTCCAATTAAACATCATCCATACAGACTTAACCCTTTAAAATTGGCACAGATTAAAAAGGAAATTGAAAGTATGCTTAAAAATGGCATAATTAAAGTGGGTTGCAGCCAATGAAGCTCACCCATAGTGATGGTACCGAAACCGGACGGTACCGAATGGTTGTGTGTGGACTATAGAAAGGTTGATGCAGTTACAAGAACAGACTCTTATCCTATCCCATGCTTGGAGGATTGCATTGAGAAGGTGGGACAATCAGCTTTTATTTCCAAACTGGATTTACTTAAAGGTTGCTGGCAGGTACCTTTATCCGAAAGTGCAAAGGAGATTTCAGCTTTTGTGACTCCAGATGGTACATACCAATTCAAAGTTATGCCATTTGGCATGAAAAACGCCCCAGCCACATTTCAATGGTGAACTAACAAAGTCATTTCAGAATTACCCAATTGTGTGGTATACATGGACGATCTGGTGATTTTTAGTCAGGCGTGGAAAGAACATTTGAAGCATCTGATGGAGTTCTTCGATCGACTTCAGCAGGCGGGTTTGGTGGTAAACCTAGCCAAAAGTGAATTTGGAAAAGCCCAAGTCAATTTCCTTGGCCATACAATTGCACAGGGATGAATGGTTCCACAGGATGTGAAAACAAAAGTTATTGGGGAGTTTCCAATTCCCTCGACACAAAGGGAAATAATGTGATTTCTTGGCATGAGTGGATTTTACCAAAAGTTTGTGCCGGATTTTAGCAGCGTGGTTGCTTTACTGACGGACTTGCTGAAGAAGCGTAGCAAATTTCAGAAAATAGAGGCGTGTCAACAGGCATTTGACGGCCTGAAGGCTGTGTTAATGACTGCTTCTGTGTTGGCCACCCCAAATTACACAAAACCATTAAACGTGGCTATCGATGCAAGTGATGTGGGCGCAGGTGCTGTGATCTTGCAAAAAAGGTGACAAAGGAATAAAGCGGCCTATTGGATATTTTTCCCAGAAATTGAATGATCACCATAGGAAGTATTCAACGATTGAGAAGGAGACTTTGAGCTTGGTGCTGGCATTGCAACCTTTTCATGTTTATGTTATCAGCAATTCATCTGAAACAATTATATATACTGATCATCATCCATTGACGTTTTTGGAGCGATTCAAGAATAAAAATGCCATTGTTTCGATTGAGTTTATTGTTACAGCCATTACATTTAAGAATTACACGTGTGGCGGGATGGGAAAACATGATAGCCGATGCTTTGTCATGAATGTGATGAAGAGATGCAGGTTTGATGGTGGAAGAGAAAAAAGTAAAATGGACTATTATTATCAATGTATACCTGTTTTGTTTTTGTTTAAAAATGTACCTTTATTGTCAATTGTTCTTATTGGAAAAGCGAAAAGGTGAAAAATGAAACCACCTTTGAAGTTGATGGTTTATTTACATTTCTTGGGTGAGATGTCATGGGAGTGTCCCTTTAAGAATTGTTTTGTCTTATCACATGGCTTCAGTGATGTCATTGAGTGAGTGGAGCTGGGTTGTGGCTCTGAGTTTTACTTTCGCTTTGGTTTGGGGCTGTTTTGTGGCTCTGAGTTTTTTGCTTTCATTTTCACATTTGGCTGCCGTGTTCAGACAGACAAGTATCTTGGAGTCTCTCTCTCTCTACCTTCAGTTTAAAAGCTGTCTCCAGATTACTTGATAACTTAAAAGTGATAACTGTTTTCTGGAAGGAATTCAAACGTACTGTTTTGGTAAAGGCGTTTTCTGGTTTACGGATGTTGTTATTAAATTGAAACAGTCACGGAACATTTCTTAAGGGTTATACATAGAGTACTGTAGCTGTGTGGGGGTTTCTGTTGGTAGTTGACAAAAATGCTTACTGTGTGTGTTTATAAAAATGTTAATTAGATTCGTAGAATAAACTTTGTTTTTGATTAAAAGTGCTTCAGGCCTCTGTTGAATAACACCTGAAAGTTGGCCCTTGTGCTCATCGTAACCAAAATTAATAAACAGTTGTAGGTCAGGTGAACTCCATGATATACTTTGGAGTTTTCTAAACCCTGGCCCATAACAGCAGCTTCTCGGACGACAATCGCCGCTTGACCTCTTGAAATGCCTTCTGCTGCAGGGGGACCCTTGCCACTGGTGTCCTTTCTTCAACAATTGGTGGGCGGGCTAAGCAGCATAGCCAAGTTGGGTATAAATTTCCCATAGCAATTTATGAGCCCTAAGAACAAGCGGAGCTCGGTCAGACTTTGGGGGATGGGAGCTTGCCAGATGGCCCACACTTTGTCTTCCATCGGGTGAAGGCCGTGCCTGCCAACCGGTAACCTTATAAGTGAGCTTGGAGTCATTAAAAACGCACTTCTCTCTGCAGAGGTGGATGCCGGCCTGTTCAAAAAGTCGGAGGACTTCGACCAGGTTCTCCAAATGTTATTTGTCCAAAGTCCCGGTGATGGGTATGCCATCTAGGTACTCGGTCACCCTGGGTAGGCCCTGCAGTATGTATTCCATCACATGTTGGAAAATCGCACAAGCTGAAGATACCCCCGAACGGCAGCCGGGTGTATTCACACTGTGATGAACCTCAGTGAGCTTGGATCTCGTACTAGCTGAAGATACGCATGGTTCATATTGAGTTTTGTGAACATTGTTCCCCCGCTGAGTTTGGCGTATAGGTCTCTATGCGAGGCCGGTACCAAGTAACGGTCAAAGCAAGAAACCCAGTGTCATCTTGCAGTCCCCACACAGCCATACGGACCTGTCAGATATTAACACTGGGACCACACACGCACCCAATCGCCGAAATGGAATCGACGGATGATCCCCAAGCACTCCAAGCGATGCAGGTCTGCATCGACCTTGGGACGTAGTGCATATAGCATCAGGCGTGTGCGGAAATAACGGGGCTGTGCGCTTTCATCCACACTGATTTTGACCACAGCGCCTTTTATCATGGCGAGGCCTTAAGCAGAGACTCCAGGAAATTTTGCCAGCACTCTTTCCGGGCCGTGGGGGTACATGCGTCAGGCGCGTTGCCAATCCAATTATAAATGGCGCAGCCAATTGCGGCCCAGAAAGCTCGGTCCTCCACCGCGGACTACTGCCAAGGGTAAACATGCCGATTGATCCCTATACGCCGCGGTAACATGGTGGTGTCCTCAATGGCCAAATGCTCTCCAGTGTATGTCGTCAACCAGGCATCCGTGTCCCAAAGGTCCAAGGCCTGGAGATCGGTCCGGATCATGGTGAACGTCTGGCGGCTGATTACCGAAACTACCGCTCCTGTGTCGAGCACCATGTCAATGGGGTGTCAATTCACCGTCAAGGCAATCCGGATGGGTGTGACCCTGGATGCTGCAATGCAATGCAACTGCTGGTATGTGTCCCTCTGGTCCCCGACATGATATGCTTGGCCTCTGGGGAGAATGGGAAAGGCACCTTCATGGGCCTGTTTGGAGTCCGGGCCCTGGTCGTGGCACCCAACCCGCAGCCTGCAGCAGCCATCTTAGTGCTCTGGTTCAGGGGAGTCATCTCAGTTGTGCCCGGGTGCATCATCGTGATGCACTTGGGTCCTGTGGTCGCTGCTGCTTCACAGAATCTCATGTCTTTCGGTCCTGGGTGTGGCGAACTTGAGGTGGTCGGTTTGTGGCCGAGGTTCCGGACCGCCAAGCCCTGCAACTCTTGGGCTCCGCGCTCTCCTAGGAAATGTCGATGTTTACTGCTCATAGGAGGGTTAAGTGAGCTTCCGTAGGGAGTTTCCTCTGGATGTCGGCGTCTTGGAGTCCACAGACGAAATGGTCCCAGGGAGATTCAGACAGTGCGGCCCCGAACTCCCATGAGGCGGTGAGCTTCCTCAAGTACACCAAAAAGTCGCCATTGGATTCCCTTTGGGCTTGTGAGGCCGTGTGAAAACAGAACCGGTGGACCATTATCGGGGGCTGTGGTTAAAGTGTGCCTCGACCTGGGCCAGCAAAAGACTTGGCTTCTCCAGTTGGGTGAAGCTTTTGATGAGCGCATAGGTGGGTCCCCCGACTGTGGTCAGTAGGATAACCGTTTGTCGCTCGTCCCCAACAATTGCGTTAGACCAAAACAAATACTGTACCCACTCAACGTACTGAATCCAGTCATTGGTGCCAGCATCAAACTGTTCATGTTTCCTGATGTGCAACATCTCATCATTTGGAGTGGAAGCCTCTTTGAGCCTGGATGAAGTGGGTAGGCGGTATAACGCACAATGGCTGTGGTGGCTCCACTTCGCCCTCATCGCCAGTATGGACTCCAACGGAAGAGATGCAGGAATGCATGGTAGGATAGGAATGAACAACTGGTTTATTACGGTATACACAAAATCACAAAGCTACAACTCCTCTTCCTGAAGGACCACCCTCCCTGACCTGCACCCAGGTCAGAGATTTTTATACTGAGAGGTTCCCCCTTGTTTGGGGAAACCCCGCCCCCGATTATCAGGGGAATTCATATTCTGAGGTGAAACAGGGGAATCGTATAGAGCTCAGTCCTTGGCTCCCAAGGGGGTTGCAACAGTTACAAAGGGATTACAATTCTGACACTTATATTTCAAGACAAATTGTTGGCAAGGGCTTAAGTACATAGAAAGGCCGGGATTTTTTTCTTCAAAGTTGGAATTGAGAGCCGGGGCATTTCCTGATGTTGTGATCCCAACTCCTGCCATACAGTGCCCATCCGTGCTATTTTCATCGTGGGGTGGCAGAGGCAAGCTAGAGTTGGTACTGCTGCCTCCTGAGATAGGGCGGAGATAAGGATGGGCAGATGCAGTGGCGGGCAGGTTAGAAAGCCCGCCTTGGTTTCCTAGGGCATCAACCGAGGTCAATAGCTGCGTGTGAGGAATCCTGAAAGTTCACTCCCCACCCCCACTACCTCACCCATATGACCCCTCCTCATCATTCCATGTTGACAATGTTAAAAATATAGGACCCTTTAAGAATTAACCAGGGCTTGTATCAAAGTGAATTGAGAGACGATGATGCTCATTGAAGCTTTTAATTAAGAGCTAGGTTTTTCACGAGACAGGAGTTACTTCTGGACAGGGGCAGGATCCAGAAGGGAAAAGTGGAAATTAGTATTTCTGCTGACCCCTGGGGAGAGATTTTCTCCGATATTCACAGACGTTGGACAGGAAAAGCAGTGTTGAGGCTGCCGGTGGCAATTGCGGATTTTTCCACCATATAGAGCAGAACCTGGAAGAAAAAAGTAGGCAGGGGTTACATGTCCGCCCCGCCATAAACGCAGTGAATCGATGATCCAGGCACCATTTTTGAAGGCCACCCGAGCGCAATGCAAACAAACCAGGAAAGAATCTTCACCCAGATGCACCCTAACCTCCAGCTGGCACCACCCTAACATCCACCTGGCATCACCCTGGCATTAACTGAAATTACCCTGGCATGACCTTCTCCCCCTGAGTGCTGCGCTCACCTCCAAGCTTCCCGGGGTGTACAGCTCACCAGGTGCACACCTTCTGGGATGAGTTCTGACATCATGCCGCCATGGACGCATTATTTGATGTGGTTGCATGATTCCAGCACATGGGCCCGATAATGAGATGTTAATTTATTGCAATGTTGAGCGTCAGGAAGCAAGGCCTGCCACTCACGGGAGAAGGGGATGATCGCTTCCTGCTTTTTCGTTGACATGAAACGTGACTTTAGCCTTCTCATGATATTTGCTGCTCCTGTTGCCAAACCTGTGCAACTGGAGCAGAAACCTCTGGCTCTAGTATCACAATAAATCAGTTGTGAATCAATAGAATGTCTTCTGCTGTCCAATTTGGGAAATGGAAATTCACCTGTAAAACACGTGCAATGCGCACCCAGCCTCCATACCTCTCACCTCCTCCATGCTTCCCCCTGCACACTGACACAACCCATTCCCCTCACACTCTCCCCTGCCCCTCACTTTTCCAGTGATTCAGTATAACTGTGCCAACAACCCCTGTTGAGCTGAATCCATTTGTTGGGGTCTGAAACTCAGTTAATATTCACAATAGCGATCCATTGCACAGCTGTGTAATCCTTCAGAGCTAGAAGCATTAAAACCGTTGAAGTCTTTGGAAGAGCTTGGTCATTCAACATTTGAAATTGGTAAACTGTTTTCTGAGCTGTCAAAGACCTTCGGCATATTTTCAAGTTTATAAGCAGGGGGCAAATGTTTGAGCTGTGAATCAAAGAAATGTTTAAGACCCAGAGGACCGTCGGCACATTAAAATCTGAACAACAATGCAGATGAACACTTTGTTCTTTTTTTTCAAGTTTTCCAATTAAGGGGCAATTTAGCATCGTCATTCCACCTGCCTTGCACATATTTGGGTTGTGGGGGTGAGACCCAGACAGACATGGACAGAATGTGCAAAATCCACATTGACAGTGACCTGGGGCCGGGACCGAACCCGGGTCTTCAGCGCCGTGAGGCAGCAGTGCTAGCCACTGCACCACCGCACCATCCCTGAACACTTTATCTTGTTGGATAATGTACTATAATGCATCTGAACATTTCCCCCCAGAAATCAGGTTAATCTATTGACCGTTTGCCTACTGAGAAGAATACCCCATCATTAATGTGTGCGTGGGTTTCCTCCCGGTGCTCCGGTTTCCTCCCAAAGTCCAAAGATGTGCAGGTTAGATGGATTGGCCATGATAAATGGCCCTTAGTGTCCAAAATTGCCCTTAGTGTTGGGCGGAGGTGTTGACCTTGGGTAGGGTGCTCTTTCCAAGAGCTGGTGCAGACTCAATGGGCCGAATGGCCTCCTTCTGCACTGTAAATTCTATGATAATCTATGATTAATCTAGGACAAAGGTTCGGCACAACATCATGGGCCGAAGGGCCTGTTCTGTGCTGTATTTTTCTATGTTCTATGTTCTAATCACTATTGAAAACATTTGTAACTTGTCATGCAGCATTAAATTATTACATGAAGTTGTCAACACCATTTGAACTTACCTGTCAAAGGTTCCGAACTCCAGGCTAGGGCTTCCCCGCGGTTCACAAATCCTTTGAGGTGACATGAACTTTCAGAGGTTGGCCTGATGTCATCAAAATTGTGGAGGCGGACTTAACTTTTAAGTAGTGCTCAGTGATCCAATATGTTCAGTGATCCAATATGTTATCTCTTAACCACTGGTATATGGTAAATGACAATCCTCTTCTTCTTTCTGGTCAGTGACATTTGGAGACCAATGAGAAAATTCCTCCATCTGTTTAGGTTGTACAATGAGACTCTACCTTCCTGTATTTACTGGTGATGTGAGCATGCACGATAGCTGTGACTATAGTTTTCATTTATCGTGAAATGAACTTTGTTGTATTTATAGAGCATAAAATGATCAAGGAAAATGTTTAATGATTCTATGGGTCAAGTCGATTTGTGGAAGATTCAGGAGCAGGACTCCTCCTTCATCTGTTATAAGGAAGGATTCCCGTAACTGCCTCCCCGAACAGGCGCCGGAATGTGGCGACTAGGGGCTTTTCACAGTAACTTCATTTGAAGCCTACTTGTGACAATAAGCGATTTTCATTTTCATTTCATTTCATTTCCATGTGCAAAATGCCATGTGACCTGCTGAGCGATTCCAGTTTTTACTATTTTTGATTTAGATTATTAGCTTCTGCAGTATTTGCTTTATGTAAACCTCAAAAATAGTTGATATATAATAACTCTCATCCTTAAACCTCCTTTGTATAATTAATGAACGGCTTTCTTGCTTTGCTCTGTTCATTTTATAGGTTGGATTTACAACTTGCCACCTGGAAGTAAAACTCTCTTTCCGGATTGGTTGCCGAGAAATCATATGATTTTCATTTCCTTGAAAATTAGATTCTGGTAGTTTCTTTAACAGTCTGCTGATCCACAATATCAGCTTGACACCTGGAAGACAAGTTGAACATTTTGTGCCTGATCATCTTGATATGTCTGTAGTTTTATTTGACTTGGCTTTGGTGATAGTGTATATTAGTGAAGTATAGCTGAACAATTATGTTCAGTGTTAACTCAGCATTCAGTTTGTTGTATGATAATTCACTCAGTGATCACATTCAGTTGTATTCAGATATGTCAATTGAACGTAGTTTTCCAATTTATGTTATTTGATTATTTTATTTTCCACAGACAAAAATCATAATTTCAAAGCAAGGCACAATCGAAGTCAACAATAAAATCATGAAATTACCGTATGAAGATGGTAAAGTAATATTTGTATTTAAACTCTTTGAAGTCCAATTGAACTTCCTGCTGTGCACATATAGTAAGCTGATATTTGGGATCTAATTTTGGGTAAAGTCCATTTCTTTATCCATTGGATGCAATGACTGAGCAAAGTACAGATGGGAGAGGATAAATACTTGTTTATGTATTTATACATCTCTGGTGCTCCCTCTAGCGGTTACTTAGCTGTAGTGTATTTACCTTAACCCCTTGGGTATATGCAGCGATGCATATCACTACATCCCCTCTTTTTTTCTTGTTACATATTTTCTGTACTTTGTTAAAGAAAATTGTACAACACAGGTAGATAAATGATGATGTGTACAAGTTGTGATGATATTGATGATTATACAAAGCTAATTAATATTTATGAGTCCAATCTTCATTTAAAAGATTTATGAGTCCAAACTTTATGTATTTGTTAGGTTGAGTTGCTTTCTTCTTCTGTTGTTGAAGTGGTGATGTTGATGTTGTCATTTCTTTGTGAACGTCGTCAGCGTTGTTTTTAAGTAACCAAGAAGTCATCATGAGATGTTCGAATGGTCGAATCACTTTGATGTCTGATTTAGACTGTTTTTTTTTGTATGCTTGTGGTAGCGATTCTGTGGGGCATCTTTGTTGTCTGACCTGGACTTTTTCCTGTGCTTGCGGTATTGATTCTGTATGTCATCTTTCTTGAAAGCTGGTTTGCTTGTTTGTAGTGGAGCAAATGCGAATTTGTGAGATTCGTTGTCATGCCATGGTATGTGTGTACTCTTGCCATTGTTTTGAGCTGTGCTGTTACATTGTTCTTCATGTGCATGCATATCACTACAATTCCCCATCTGGAAAACTCAGAATCAGGAATACAGGATTCAACTCCAAGAGCGCAATTTAACAGGACAAAAACAGAGTTCCGTGTTGGATGTGCATAGTGGAGTGTTTCCCTGTGCCTGCAGCACTGGGAAAGGCCCTGCTATTTAACAACACTTTGCCATTTTTTGGGCCTCGGCAGGGAATGCCCCGTCGAAGCCACACTTACGTCATTTCCTGCACTGGTGAGCTCAGGAAGACGACTTAGGATTGGGGCGCCATTTTTAAATGCCGTCCCGATCTTTGACCCCCTCAGCCACCCCACCGTTGCCTCCAGATGCCTCACTGCACCCAACTTACCAAGGGATTGCCCAACCCCTTGCCTGGGCAATCTCACACCTCAGCACCTTGGCACCGTCGGCCTCGCACGCTGGCAATGCCCCTGTCAGCGTTTATCCTCGTGTCCCCCCAACCGAAAGAGGGAACAGTCCTAGGATCTAACTTCCTCTACGTGAAGCAGGCCAAATACTTGCTTGGCTTAATTCCAAACTCATACAATGTCTGTCTTGCAAACATTAAGCCTTCTGAGTCCATAAGGAATCAAGAGCCACCTTTGTTACATTAACCTCCGAGTAACCAGGAGATTGTCTACCAAGGTGCTCAAATGGCAGCTGAAGCCAGTTCTGCAACAAGCTTAGTAATAAACTCCAGAGAGTAATTTGGAGGTCTGTACACATTCATTATTTAGACAATCTATCCATGCTGGACCACTGGAATGGTACATCCTTCTTTCTGGTCTCTCTCAGATTTGCCATTTTGGCTGCCAAGTTGGGGATGAACTTGCCCACAAAATTTATCATGCTGAGCATCGTCAAAATGCCTTTTCTATCCGTTGGGAGTGGCACCAGCCCTTATCTTGTCTTGATTGGTCTGAACCCCTTGTGCAGACAGCTTGTCCCCCAGGAATGATGTGGAGATGCTGGCATTGGACTGGGGTGGGCACAGTAGGAAGTCTTGCAACACCAGGTTAAAATCCAACAGTTTTTTTTGTAATCACTAGCTTTCGAAGCACAGCTCCTTCATCAGGCGACAACTTAGTGCCATTTCCATGACTTTTTCCCGTACCCCTGAACATTGTTTCTATTCAAGTAATCATCTAATGTCCTCTTGAATACCTTGACTGAACCTGCCTACACCACACTTCCAGGCAGAACCTGAACCACTCATTGTGTGAAAAAGTTTTTTTTCACATCACATTTGTTTCCTTTACAAATCATGTTAAATATGTGCTCTCTCATTTTTGATTCTTTTAAGAGCAGGAACACTTTCTTCCTATTTTTATCGAGCTCCCTCATGATTTTGAACATCGATTTTGAAGTATATCTTTTACACATGCGAGAAGAAGGAGTACTCCAGGTTCTTAAATCTACATGGGTCCACCATGCCCATCCTTTCCATAAACCCTCCCAGCTCCTTCGTTATTCGCAGCCTCCCCATTGACCTGGGGTTCAACCTGTCCACCCTCAGCTCCAGCACACAATTAAAGTCTCCTCCCATGATCAACTGATATGTGGCCAAGTTCAAAATCGCTCCCAGCAGCTCCCTCACGAACCCCACATCACCCCAATTCAGTGCATATACATTCACTTGTGTCCCCTCCAACACCCCACACACCATCACGTATCTCCCACCTAGGTCCCGCATTTCCTTGGCGCTTACAAACCCTGTCTTTTTACTCAACCGAATGGCCACCCCCTGTGACTTTGAGTCAAACCCCGAGTGAAATATCTGACCCACCCATCCCTTTCCCAACCTAACCTGGTCCTTCACCCGGAGGTGCGTCTCCTGCAGAAAGACCACCCTGCCTTCAAACTTCTTAGGTGCGCAAAGACCCGAGATCTCTTCACTGACCCGTTCAGCCCCGAATGTTCCATGTTATGAGCCTTAATGGAGGCTTGTGCCTCCATTCCCCTCTATTGTCTGCCATCCTCCCTGACCTATTCTGTCCCCTTTAATTTCACCTTGAACCGGGCGCCTTCTCCGCCCATGACAACGCTTTTCCTCCAACACTGCCACGTTGCATCTCCCATCAACGTTCAATTCTCCCCCAGTTTATGCTCTTCAATAAAGTCATTGGCCTCCTCTGGGGTTTCAAAATAGCATTCCTGGTCTTCATAAGTCATCCACAGTTTCGCCGGGTACAGCACACCAAACCTGATCTACAGTCTTAGCCCTGTTAAACCCAGCACACCTTTTTGCCAGCTCCGCTCCAATGTCCAGGTATACTCGGACCTTCCCCTCCTATTCACTTCTCCCTGGCCCTCCGCAGGATATTTTCCTTCTCCACAAACATGTGGAGCCTTCCTTACAATCACCGCCCATAGCAGTTCCCCTGTTCTTGGCTTTTGTCTTAGAGACCTGTGCACTCCATCCACCTCTGGGTCCTTGTCTAGTACAACTCCACCACCCGCCCTGCCAGTAGCCTTGAGCCGTATCTCGTGGCACTCATGCCTTCCACACCTTCTGACAGGTCGATGGTGTGTAGGTTCTGCCTTCTAGATCTGTTCTCCTGCTCCTCTACCTTTGCTCTTAAAGACTTGCAAAGGTCCCCCAGGAGCCCCACCTCTGGCTTCAATGTCACCACCCAATTGCTTTGTGGTCAGATATCACCCTCAACATCTCCCAGATCTGCGACCCCTGTGCCTCCAAGCACATCTCAATCCTCTCCATCGAACCCTTCAGAGGAGCAACCGCTCTTTTGATGGCCTCCGATCGGTCTTCCTGTATCTCCTTTCTTTGTTGGCGGAACTCCTCTTTCCAAGGGCCGGTGCAGATAAATGCCATCAGCTGTTCCATCTGTGGTTTTCCAACCTGCACCGAGCCTTCCCCTTCCGCCATCTTTCCAATTGCTACTGCACCACAACTCTCTTCCAATTTCTTGACCAGGTCTTTAACCTTCTTCTGCCGGGTCTGATAACCAGCAGACACCCCACTCCTGGGGGAACTTCTCCTCCACCCCTTGAACTGCACTTTCCCGTCATAATTCCCCCATTTTGAGGTAAAAAGAGCTCAAATCCATGCCTTCAAGCCGGAGCTGCCCAGTATGCAACCACTCGCTCCACCGCTGCTAACGGAAGCCCCGTCTTGCCATCTTCAATGATCTCTGCACATGTACACTCAGGTCCCTCTGCTCCCCCACCACTTTACGGATTTTACTCCTTAATTTTTATTGTCTCTCCGTGTTCTTCCTACCAAAATACACCACCTCACACTTCTTCGCAATGAACTTTATCTTCCACCTGTCTTCCCACTCCACCACCTTGTCTATGCCCTTTTGAACAAAGAACAAAGAAAAATTACAGCACAGGAACAGGCCCCTCAGCCCTCCAAGCCTGCCCCAATCCAGATCTTCTACCTAAAACTGCCGCCTATTTCCTAAGGATCTGTATCCCTCTGCTCCCTGTCTAGATACATCTTAAATTACACTATCATGCCCGCCTCTACCACCTCCGCCGGCAATGCGTTCCAGGCACCCACCACCCTCTGCGTAAAGAACTTTCCACGCATATCTCCAATGTGGCGACCAGAACTGTACACAGTATTCCAAATGTGGCCGAACCAAAGTCTTATATAACTGTAACATGACCTGCCAACTCTTGTACTCAATACCCCTTCTGATGAAGGAAAGCATGCCGTATGCCTTCTTGACCACTCTATAGACCTGCGCAGCCACCTTCAGGGTACAATGGACCTGAACACCCAGATCTCTGTGTACATCAATTTTCCCCAGGGCTTTTTCATTTACCGTATAGTTCGCTCTTGAATTGGATCTTCCAAAATGCATCACCTCGCATTTGCCCGGTTTGAACTCCATCTGCCATTTCTCCGCCCAACTTTCCAATCTATCTATATTCTGCTGTATTATCTGACAGTCCCCTTCACTATCTGCTACTCCACCAATCTTAGTGTCATTTGCAAACTTGCTAATTAGACCACCTATACATTCCCCCAGATCATTTATGTATATCACAAACAACAGTGGTCCCAGTACGGATCCCTGTGGAACACCACTGGTCATAGTTCTCCATTTTGAGAAACTCCCTTCCACTACTACACTCTGTCTCCTGTTGCCCAGCCAGTTCTTCATCCATCTAGCTAGTACACCCTGGACCCCATGAGATTTCACTTTCTCCATCAGTCTACCATGGGGAACCTTATCAAACGCCTTACTGAAGTCCATGTATATGACATCTACAGTCTTTCCCTCATCAATCAACTTTGTCACTCCTTCAAAGAATTCTATTACGTTGGTAAGACATGACCTTCCCTGCACAAAACCATGTTGCCTATCACTGATTAGCCCATTTTCTTCCAAATGGGAATAGATCCTATCCCTCAGTATCTTCTCCAGCAGCTTCCCTACCACTGATGTCAGGCTCACCGGTCTATAATTATCTAAATTATCCCTGCTACCCTTCTTAAATAAGGGGACAACATTAGCAATTCTCCAGTCCTCCGGTACCTCACCCATGTTCAAGGATGCTGCAAAGATATCTGTTAAGGCCCCAGCTATTTCCTCTCTCCCTTCCCTCAGTAACCTGGGATAAATCCCATCCGGACCTGGGGACCTGTCCACCTTAATGCCTTTTAGAATACCCAACACATCCTCCCTCCTTATGCCGACTTTGTCTTTGTTCTTTGCAAACCTTCCTCCAGCCTGAAAAATATCCACTGACAATTACTCTCTGCTTCCTATTGTTTAGCCAATTTTATATCTGTATTGCTTTTGTCCCCTTCACTTCATGAGCTATAGCTTTACTCACAAATCTGTTGCGTGGCATTGTATCGACTGCCATCTGAAAGTCCATGTGCACCACAGCAACAGCATTATGCTCAGTGACCCTTTCTGTTACCTACTCAAAAAAGCTCCAGCAAGTTAGTTAAACACAATTACCCCTTTAGAAATCCATGGGGGCTTGTCATCTGTATGAAGATGCCCAAGAATGTATATTATCACGAATGGTCTTAGCACAGAGTACTCACTTCCAAGATCCAGGCATTAAAAGCACTGTTGGGGAAGCACGGTCAATGTTACCTCCTTCAGTGTGCCCTTAGTTTAGTTTCTCTACTCTCCATTTTCTTCCTTGTACTTATTGGTTGACAGATCTCATTTCATAGCTGGTGTTCCTCTTCTCCAGAAATTAGAATGAAAGAATATGTACTTATCAAGGTTTTCTTCTGCTGCACTTTAATGGACCTGAAATTATGAAAATTCCAGGTCATCCACTTAGTTTTACAATGTACATGACGGATGCTGGAGTATGTTCTTGCTTTCTCTAATCAAAGAGCAAAGAAAGAAAACATTGGAATTACTGGAACAGTTGACTTTCTTTTCTCATTGCTGGAAGTCAGTGGACTGGATTCTCCCAAAATGGGACTATGTCCCAACGCCAGTGTAAAAACGCGGGAGTTTCACTCCCAAGTTTCCAATAAAAAAAGATTAGTCAATTTACTCACCTGCAGGGGGCTAACAGGGACCCAGAGTGATTCACGCAGCTTTGGCTGTGGACAAGGGCCCCCGCACTTACGGTTTTGAGTACGGCGGTGGCCTCCAGCGGCCTCGTCGAGCGCCATGGCGGACTTGGAACGCGGAGGCAGCTCCAAAATGTAGGCCACCCCGATCGCCATGCGCCTGAAGATCCATCCGGCATGACCTGTTCCCCGGCCGCCCATAAGGCCCCCCGCCCCGGTGCCTGTTCCCCTGCCCTTCATCAGGGCAGCCACGGACTGAGTCCGCAGCTGCCACGCGAGGTTCCTGAACGGCGATAGGTGGTTAGAACCATGCTGTCGGGAACTCAGCCGGTTGGGAGCGGAGGATCACTGGGCGGGCCTCTGGCAATGGCCCTCCAGCTGCATGGAGTACTTCGCGAACACGCTGATTCTCGGGTCCCGAAGAATCGCCGGACTGAAGCCGGGCTCAATTTTGGCGTGAAAGTTGATTCTCCGCCCCCACGCCAAACGTGATTTTGGCGCAGGGCTGCGGAGAATCCAGCCCTGTTACTCCTAAAAAGTTTGGGCACTCTCTTGCATGAAAGAATTTCAAAGTTGCCCTGAGATAGCACCTGTCTCTCTTGCAAAAGTGGTAAAAAAAAAGAATTGCAGGAAGAAAACCATTTTTCTAACTCATGTTTGACAGTACCTTTAGCACAGTGAGTAGCACTGTTGCTTCACAGCTCCAGGGTCCCAGCTTTGATTCCTGGCTTGGGTCACTGTCTGTGCGGAGTCTCACATTCTCCCTGTGTCTGCGTGGGTTTTCTCCGGATGCTCCGGTTTCCTCCCACAAATCCCGAAAGACGTGCTGTTAGGTGAATTGGACATTCTGAATTCTCCCTCCTGATGTGTTTGGCGTTCTGGATCACAAACAGGTCACCAACACTTGAAGTGGCGCAACTCTATTTTATTGTAAGGTTAACTATATTAACATACTTGAACTGTGGGTAAATGCAATACCAGCTTTAGCTGTTGACCCTTACCTAGTCCTAACCAGCACTCAGCACATGGTGAATGTCTGTGTTGCAGGCTGTGAGCTCTATGCTCCGAGCTGGCTGCTACTAGAATGAGTGGGAACTCTCCTGTCCCCTGTCTTTATAGTGCATGTGCTCTCACTGGTGATTGGCTGCGATGTTGTGTGTGCTGATTGGTCCCACTGCATGTCCATCGGAGTGTGTGTGTGTCTGCACCATAATATACTGGTGTATATTATGACATCCCCCTTTTATATAAAGAACATGTGCCTGCGTGACAATAAATATCATGTGGTGAATGTACCTGACTATGTGTGTGCATGTTATTTACATGACTATGTACATGAGGCAATCTATTTACACGGGAAGGTGCCTGGTGCAGAGAAATAGGGTGTCACACCAACAACGAAATGAACATTATATACAAACTACTGGAACGATGAAACACGATAACAGAACAAATCAAAGAGTCCAACATTGTAAAACTCATAAGTCAAGTCGCTGAGGTGGGTGACGAATTCTGGTTGACTGCCTCAAGGGTGGGTCAGGAGCCACCGGTTGAGGAACGGCTGGACCATGGCAGAGTGAGGAGGATGCAGAGTATTCGGAATCGGCACATAGTCCAGCTTGGGGACAACAGGAGGGCGTGGCACCAGTGGAGGATCACGTAGCGAGCGTGGAACGAGACGAAGGGCACGCCGATTGCGACGGCGAATGGAACCATCTGGCAGATGAACCAGGAACGAGCGGGGAGACACCTGCCGAAGAACCACAGCAGTTGCAGACCAGAAGATGGATGCGGAAGTTCTCATCCGGCGCCAGAGCAGGGAGATCAGTCGCCCGAGCGTCATGAGCTGCCTTGTGTTGTGCACGAGACTGCTGCATCCGCTGAAGGACCGGAACGTGGTCGAGGTCTGGGACGTGAATGGATGGCACCGTGGTCCTGAGGGTGCGACCCATGAGCAGCTGGGCTGTCGACAGGCCCATGGAGAGTGGGGCCGAATGATAGGCCAGCAAGGCGAGGTAGAAGTCGGATCCTGCATCGGCAGCCTTTCAGAGGAGCCGTTTGACGATGTGGACGCCCTTTTCCACTTTGCCATTGGATTGGGGGTGCAGGGGACTGGATGTCACATGCACAAAGTTGGACCTGCTGGCAAAGTTGGACCATTCCTGGCTCGCGAAGCAGGGGCCATTGTCCGACATCACAGTGAGTGGGATGCCGTGATGAGCAAAGGTCTCCTTGCAGGCACTGATGACCACCGATGATGTGATGTGCAGGCGTATGACCTCCGGGTAGTTCGAAAAATAGTCTACAATCAGAACATAGTCCCTGCCGAGCGCATAGAACAGGTCAACGCCTACCTTAGACCAAGGGGACGTGACCAACTCATGGGGCTGTAGGGTCTCACTTGGTCTCACAAATGGAGTTGAAATCAGCCATGATTGAATGGTGGAGTGGACTCGATGGGCCGAATGGCCTTACTTCCGCTCCTATGTCTTATGGTCTTATGGTTGGGCCGGCTGGAACCGCTAACAGGTGGGGCAGTTGAGCACTGTGTTGGCGATGTCCTCATTGATGCCGGGCCCGTACACAGCCTCTCGGGCCCTCCGTCGGCACTTCTCCACGCCAAGATGGCCCTCGTGTAGCAGTTCCAAAACGGAGCTGGCGCATGCTGTGCGGGATCACGATGCGGTACAGCTTCAGGAGGACACCATCGACTACTGCCAGATCGTCTCTGATATTGTAGAACTGCGGGCATTGGCCCTTGAGCCACTCGTCCGTCATGTGGCGCATGACACGCTGTAGTAGGGGGTCAGTCGCAGTCCCGCGGCGAATGTGGATAAGGCGTTCATCCGTGGCCGGCAGATTGGATGCTGTGAAGGCCACATGGGCGTCAACCTGGCAGACGAACCCCTCTGGGTCACGCGGGGTGTTGACTGCCCTGGACAGAGCGTCGGCTATGATCAGGTCCTTGCCTGAGGTGTACAGGAGCTGGAAATCGTACCGCCGGAGTTTAAGCAGAATGCGTTGGAGGCGAGGGGTCATAGCATTCAGGTCTTTTTGTATAATGTTGACCAGCGGGCGATGGTCGGTCTCGACAGTGAATTGGGGGAGGCCGTACACGTAATCAAGTCTGTCGTCTTCCTGACCAGGTTCTGGAGAGCTGTGGTATGGGAGGCAATGTTGGGGATGAACTTCCCCAGGAAGTTGACCATGCCCAAAAATCAGAGGACCGCCTTCTTATCCGCTGGCTTCTGCATGGCCGTGATGGCTGCCACCTTGTCTGCATCCGGCTGCACACCCAACCGGGAGATGTGGTCCCCTAGGAACTTGAGTTCCGTCTGGCCGAAGGAACATTTGGCTCTGTTGAGGCGAAGGCTTTGGTCCCGTATTCGTTTGAAAACGCACTGGAGGCGACTGAAATACTCCTGCGGGGTGGTGAACCAAATGATGATGTCGTCAACACAGACACGCACACCCTCAATGCCCTCCATCATTTGCTCCATGATCCGGTGGAATACTTCTGATGCCGATATAATCCCAAACGGCATCCTGTTGTAGCAGTATCTGCCAAAAGGGGTATTAAAGGTACACAGCTTTCTGCTGGACCTGTCTAGTTGAATTTGCCAGAATCCTTTCGAGGCATCAAGTTTGGTTAAGCTGTTGGCCCGAGCCATCTCGTACGTGATCTCCTCGCGCTGGTGTATATTATGACACTTCAGTTTACCCGAATAGGTGCCGGACTGTGGCGACCAGGGGCTTTTGACTGTAACTTCATTGCAGTGTTAATATAAGCCTACTTGGTACAATAAAGATTATTGTTAGTACTTTCTGTTGAGTGAAATATAAGTGATCATGTTTCAATTTTATACATTAAATTTTGATGCAGTCTTTTAAATAAGATATTCATTACACATTGAATTTATTGATTATATAATCAATTTTATTTTTGTAGGGAACATTGCAATTTACAGGCAGTCTTCCAGCTACATTCAGGTAAAATCCATATTTGGCCTGGAGATGCAAGTTCAAACCCATCCATTTTTACAGTTGTACATTATTATTGATGAGAGCTTTGCTACAACCACCCACGGTAAGCAGAACTAATTTGCATTGCTGATCTATTAGTGCATGAGTCTGGAAATGATGCTGTTGCATGTTATGAATGTTCTGATATAAGTGCTTAATTTGTGACAGTTAAATTTGTCAGCCTAATGAGGCAGTCAACTCAGAGTGGAAATGGTGACAAGAGGACAGGCCTTCACTGGAGCTCGCATTTGGATTAAGGGCAAGGGTTGAGTAAAACAGAGACAAAATACATAATTCTTGCTTAATGGGGTGAGAGGGTTCACAGGTAGATGTGCTAAGAAGCTGTGATAAGAGATGACGCTGCTTAGTTGGCAGAGCTGGGATGGAATGGGGAGGGAAGAAATTCGTTCCAGTAGGAGGGAGGCATGGATATAAAATCAAAAATGCTACTTTGTCATTTCCCAGTTTTTTGTTGATGAACGATTACTGTGCTATAGTTGAAGTTTCCACCTGGAAGCTTGAAATTTAGTGTTCATGAATTTTTAACTGCGTTTGGCAGTGCCGTAAAATTAATATCTAGTTCATTAAAAGTGGGCACTTGCATGTTTATAGAATTAATCTGCCCTCAGTCCTGATATCTCGTACCCTTGCCGAACTGATTCAAACAAATGCAAGCTGCAAAGGTGGCTCAGTGGTCATGTTTTAATGGTTGGTATATTATTTTATTTTGGGTAACTATTCCAGGTGCAACACCAGAACATACTGATACAGAATGTTGTTGAAGTTGTACAAGACATTGGTACGGCCACACTTGGAATACTGTGTGCAGTTCTGGGCACCCTATTATAGAAAGGATATTATTAAACTAGAAAGAGTGCAGAAAAGATTTACTAGGATGTTACCGGGATTTGATGGTTTGAGTTATAAGGAGAGGCTGGATAGACTGGGACTTTTTTCCCTGGAGCGTAGGAGGCTTAGGGGTGATCTTGTAGAGGTCTATAAAATAATGAGGGGCATAGATAAGGTAGATAGTCAACATCTTTTCCCAAAGGTAGGGGAGTCTAAAACTAGAGGGCATAGGTTTAAGGTGAGAGGGGAGAGATTCAGAAGGGCCCAGAGGGGCAATTTCTTCACTCAGAGGGTAGTGAGTGTCTGGAATGTGCTACCAGAGGTAGTAGTAGAGGCGGGTACAATTGTGTCTTTTAAAAAGCATTTAGATAGTTACATGGGTAAGATGGGTATAGAGGGTTATGGGCCAAGTGCGGGCAACTGGGACTAGCTTAATGGTAAAAACTGGGCGGCATGGACTGGTTGGGCCGAAGGGCCTGTTTCCATGCTGTAAACTTCTATGATTCTATGATTCTACTCAGTAGGGATCCAGGGTTTGAAATGTTGCCCAAGTTGGGAAGTGGAGATTTTGTGCGGGATTGGCAGAAACATTCCATGGTGAGATGGAGCACAGCAGTTGGATACTGTTCTTAGGACTGACATAATGTTTGATGGGATTTGGAGGCACAGGGCAGAAAGATGCAAAATGTGGGGAATGGGATCAAAATGCTGCTGAGTGGCAGTAGGGAAATGAAGGACTAAAGGAAGTGGGGCTGGAGTTTGGGTATACACCATTTATGGCCTTGTTATGGCAAGTCTCTTCTTCCATTTGCCATTTGGCCTTGGGCTGGCCAACTGCTGCTGACAAATAGTGCTGAGTTTCACTGGCCCGATAGGGTTGTGTGTGATAGCAAATTGAATTTTGAAAACAAAAGTGAAATTTGGCATGGTCTGTTGAGTGAGGGAGTGAGTTGGCAGTAAAACAGACCGACAGCAGGATAATATTTTTGAGCCAAAATATGTGACCTGAGAAATTCTTAGAATGATACCAACATTGACAAAACAAACTTAAAAGAAGTTTCAAATCTCTTTTATTCTTCTGTCTAAACATTTGTCTAAACATTGAAAATGGGCACATGAATCAAGATGCGTGAATAATTTGTGGACATTGAAAGTAAAGGAAGCAGTGTGCAACTTGTTGCTCCAGCTCGTTTTAATGACAGTTCCGCCCACTCCTTCGTGCCAGGTTTGAGCGAGGATAACCTGCCATTTTTTAAAAAAATTCTTGGGACGTGGGCATCACTGGCAAGGTATTTGTTGCCCATCTCTAACTGCCCTTAATGTGAGTGACTTGTTCGGCCATTTCAGAGTCAACCACATTGCAGTCTGTCTGGAGTAACATATAGATCAGACCAGGTAAGGAACCACAGATTTCCTTGTCTAATAGACATTAATGAACCAGATGTATTTTTACAACAGTTGATTATAATTTCATGTTCAACATTACCAAGACTAGTGTTCAATTCCAGATTTTATTCGTTGAACCTTAATCCATCAGCTGCTGTGGTGGGATTTGAACCAATCTCTTCAGAGCATTAGCCTGGACATCTGGATTACTAGTCTAACGACATTACCACAATGCCACCAACTCCTTACTTAAAGCCAGTCTGCACCTCTTAAAGAGAGATACATTCAGCAGGTACCGCTAGTTGTTGTGGAAGGGTGTCTGACCTGTAGGGATAGTGAAAATGGTAAAGCGTGTCAGCGACTGCACCTCCAAATTTCCTGTTGGAGTACTTGAGGAGCTGATGCAGGAGGTAGCCAGGAAGGGAGATTCCGTGTATCCACAGGTAGCCCTGAGATCCTTGACACAAGCGTTTATATGGGAAAGGGAGCAGAAAGGCACCAAATTTAATGCAGTTCCAGGACTGCAGGATGTTTAATGACCTCACGTGAGTTGTCAGTATACGTGAAATAATTGTAAAATGCCATATCCTTACAACCCAACCACAAGTCTCACACACTGCTCAATTCACCACACACCCTTCATTCACCGACCAACACGTGATCAATCACAACTTCTATCTCACACACATAGCTTCACCTGAAACTTGTAAACTTAACACTCACATTCAAATCACAAAGCTTACCCATACTTCAACCATTGAACCATGACAGCCACATGACCAAAACACATTGGACAAGAACTCCTGGATGTTCATGCCAATGGCGCACTCCTGGGTTTCCCGGTGGTGTAGGGGGATTCAATGGGAAATCCCATTGACAGGGGCGCGATCAGAAGATCCCACACCGAACAATGGTGTGTCACCTCCTGCCGCTGAGAACCACGCCAGGGGGAAACCAGACAATCTCGCCCATTATAGCACACACATATTACTTTCTCTTGCAAGACAAGGTGGCACACAACTGAACGGAGCAATAGGCTACCAGGGAGACAGGCCTTACTGTGTGCCCTTATGGAGAAGATGGTAGCCACCGTTATTGAAGCAGCCGTCACTGAGGCTGTGACCAGTAGTAGGGCTTAGGTCATCGAAAATAACACCATCCTCGTATACAATCCTCCTACTCATTTCACAATTCCCCTCTTTTCCCACAATCTCTATTGACATGGTAGAAACTGCTGTTTTATTCCAAATATACTCATCAATAGAATACAGTCCATCTCATGCATCACTTGAATCCCCGAATACCGAAACCGCTCTCTTGCCACATTAAACTGCAGCACCCCCAAATTGGCTCCCCACCTTGCCACATTCACCGGAAACATTTTGCTCTTCTCTACATTCAGCTTATATCCGGAGAAGGCCCCAAAACTCTCCAGCAGGTCCGACGCAAACAACAGCAGGTCGTCTGCGTACAACGACACCCGATGCTCCATGCCCCCCTTACAATCCCTCAGCGAAACCTGATGGGCCAACGTCAAGGGCTCAATCACCAACGCAAATAACAATGGTGACAGCGGGCACTCCTACCTTGTTCCCTGTGTAGCCCAAAATACCCTGAGCTCATCTTGTTCGTACGCACACTTGTCACTGGGGACGCATACAAAAGATGCACCCACACCACAAACCTCGGCCCAAACCCAAACCTACCCAAAATTCCGAACGTACCTCCACTTTGAAGGTCAAAGGCCTTCTCTGCATCCATGGATACAATAACCTCTGGCACCCTCCTCCTGACAGAGTCATGACTACATTCAAAAGGCACCTAATCTGGAGAGCTGCCTCCCCTTCACAAAACCTGTTTGATCTTTGGAAACCAATACTGACACACACCCCTCCAACCGAAATGCCAAAACCTTTGCCAATAGCTTCACATCCATGTTCAACAAAGAGATGGGCCTGATGAACCCACACTCCAATAGATCCTTCCCCTTCTTCGGGATCAGCAAAATCGACGCCTGCGACAACATTGCTGGCAACTCCCATCTCTCCACCGCCTCACTGAATATCTCCAACAAGTGGAGTAGGTTTGTGATAGTGAGGGGGGTGTTAGAGGAGGCGCCAGTAGTGTTAGTCAATGTTTATGCGCCTAACTGGGACGATGTGGGGTTTATAAAGAAGTTAGCAGGGGCAATACTGGACTTAGATACGCACCAGTTGATCATGGAAGGGGATTTTAACTGTGTGATGGTGCTGAGGGTGGACAAGGCGTTTTGTGAGAAGCGGAGGGTTGCAATTAATAATTATGTGGAACACAATCAGAACAGGGAGGTGTCGACGTACACATTTTGGGAAGCTTTGAAGGCGGTGATCTGAGGTGAGATTATTTTGTTTAAGGCTCATAGAGGCAAAGTCATTTCCGCGCCAGCTGGCGGGGCACCAAAGGCCTTTCCCGCCAGCTGGCGGGGCGGAAATGAGTCCGGCGCGGGCCTAGCCCCTCAAGGTTAGGGCTCGGCCGCTCAAGATGCGGAGGATTCCGCACCTTTGGGGCGGTGCGATGCCGGACTGATTCGCGCTGTTTTTGGCGCCAGTCGGCGGACATCGCGCCGATTGCGGAGAATTCCGCCCCTGGTTCTGGACACACCCACCATCGGGAACATCCTTCTTTCATCTGCCCTGTCAAGTCCTGTTAGAATTTTGTAGGTTTCTGTGAGATCTTCCTTTATTCCTCTGAACTCCAGTGAATACAATCCTAACCATCGCAGTAATAAATCTGGTAAACCTTCTGTGCACTCCCTCTATAGCAAGAACATTTTCCTCAGATAAGGAGACCAAACCTGCACACAATATCCAGGTGTGGCCTCACCAAGGCAAGACATCCCTGCTCCTGTAATAGAATCCTCTTGCTATGAAGGTCAACATACCATTTGCATTTTTTACTGTCTTCTGTGCCTGCCTGCTTACCTTCAGTGAGTGGTGTACGAGGACACCCTGGCCTCGTTGCACATTCCCCTCTCCTAACTTATCACCATTCAGTTTTTGCTACCAAAGTGGACGTTGCATTTATGCGAATTATCCTGCATCTGCCATTCATTTCCCCACTCACTCAACTGGTCCAAGTCACACTGAAAGATCTCTGCATCCTCCTCACAGCTCACCCTCCCACCCAGCTTTGTGACATCTGTAAATTTGGAGATTACATTTTTTTCCTTCATTTAAATCATGAATGTATATTGTGACGAGATGGGGTCCCAGCATCGATCCTTGTGGTTCCCACGCTTCACTGCATGTCATTTGAAAAACAATCCATTTATTCCTACTCTTTGTACCAGTTTACTATCCATCTCCATTCACTACCCCTAATCACATGCATTTTAATTTTATATGCCCTTCTCTTTTGTGGGAGCCTGTCAAAAGCCTTCTTAAAGACCAAATAAACCATACCCACTGGCTCCCCCTTATCAACTCCATTTGTTCCATCCTCCAATAATTCCAGTAGATTTCATAGATTCATAGTTTTCATAGAATTTACAGTGCAGAAAGAGGCCATTCGGTCCATCGAGTCTGCACCGGCCTCTGGAAAGAGCACCCTATTAAACCCACGTCTCCACCCTGTCCCCGTAATCCAGTAACCCCATCTAACCTTTGGGACACTAAGGGCAATTTAGCATGACCAATCCACCTAACCTACACATCTTTGGACTGTGGGAGGAAACTGGAGCATTCGGAGGAAACCCATGCAGACACGGGGAAAAAGTGCAAACTCCACACAGACAGTCACCCGAGGCCGGAATTGAACCCAGGACCCTGGAACTGTGAGGCAGCAGTGCTAACCACTGTGCCACTGTGCCACCTTCATTTGTTAAGCATGATATCCCTTCCATAAATTAATGCTGATCCTGTCCGATCCTGCCACTGTTTTCCAAGTGCTCTGCTATAAAATCCATGATAGTAGATTCTGGAATTTTCCCCACAAGAAGATAGGAACAGGAATAGGTCATTCAGCCCCTTGAGCCTGTCCTGCCATTCAACGCAGTATCGGGCATTGGGACAAAATGGGGATCGGAGCCGGCTGCCGACCCAAATGCCATCTTCTGACCCCTCACTGGAGGAGTGAACGAGTTCCATGCCAGACGCCAGCAGGAGTATGGAAATAAATGCAAATGGGTCATAATGACCAATTTACATCTATTTAGCGGGCCGGCGCCCTATGCTATTCCCTCCTATGGTTCTCTCATCCTTGTGGCCAGAAATCACGTGAGGCAGCAGTGCTAACTACCATGCCACCGTGCCACCCTAATTTCCACCCCCCACCAGTCCCCCACGAAGGCTCCCTGCCAGCAGAACGGCTCCCCCGCGACTTTTGCGGCGCTGGACTCAGTCTGCAGCCACCACGCGAGATCCTCGAACAGTGTGAGCACATGTGTTTCACGCCGTCGGGGACTTGGCCCATCGGGGGTGGAGCATCGGGGAGGACCTCAGATGACGTCCTGAGGCTGTCCATACGGCGTGTGGTGTACTCCCCGAGTACTCAGTTTTTGAGGGGGCGGAGCATCGCAAAAACGCTGCCGCCCCTGATTCTGGCATAAACTGGATTCTCCAGCCAATCACCGAACGCGATTTCGGAGTCGGAGATCAGAGAATCCCGCCCACTGTCTTTCTCTGTTACTATCTTGAATACTTCGATCAGATCATCTCTTATCCTTTTAAATACTCACGGTAACAGTTCTAATTTGAGAAACTTCCCCTTGTAACTTAATCCGTGTAATCCAGGTATCGTTGTTAAACTACATTGCCCTCCCTCCAAGGCCAAAATATCCTTCGTAAGGTGTGGTGCCCAGAACTGCTCACAGTGCTCCAAGTGGGGTATAACCAGGGTTTTGTACAGCTGCAGCATAACCCCTGTCTCTTTGTGGTCTAATCCTTTAGATAGAAAGGCTAGCATTTTATTAGCCTTTTTGATTATTTTGTGCACTTGTTCCTGGCATTGGACCTATGCACCTCAACCCCCAAGTCTCTTTGGACATCCACTGTACCTAACCTCTTTCCATTTAGAAAGTATTCTGCTCTAACCGTTTTTGGTCCAAAATGGATAACCTCAAACTTGCCGACATTAATTCCATCTGCCATAGTTTTCCCCATTCACCGAGTCTGTCAATCCTTGCAATTCTATGCTGTCAGCTTGGCATCTCCAGTGCTACCTAACTTTGTATCATCCGCAAATTTTATGATTTATGGCATCATCCAAGTCATTAATAACAGTGTGAATAATTGATTCCCCAACACAGATTTCTGTGGTATACCACTAGTCACCAGCTGCCAATATGAGTAATTACCTATTATCCCTACTCTCTGTCACCTGCCACTTTTCACAGTAGGGGCCTTTCACACTAACTTCATTGAAGCCTACTTGTGGCAAGAAGCGATTATTATTATACTCAATCAGTTTCCGAAACCACTACCAACATCAGGCTTACTGGTCTACTGTTTTATCTCTATCTTCCATTTTAAATAGTGTGGTTACTTTAGCTACCCTTCAATCTGTAGTAACTATTCCAGAGTCTATAGAATCTTGAAAGATGACCACCATGGCATCCATTATTTCTAGAACCACTTCCTTAAATACTCTGGGATGTACGTTACTGGGCCCTGGAGATTTATCGGCCTTTAATCCCATCAATTTCCCCAATACCATTTTTCTACTAATAATAATTTCCTTCAGCTTCTCCCTTCGGAACCCCATGTTCCCCAACGTTTCTGCTATGTGTTACGGGTGCCTGGTTAGACTTCAACAAAGGTTAAGATACTGAACGAGACGTGTAACATTTTAAAGTTTTTAAGACCGTGCAGAAATGATAGATTTGTTCTGGGAATAATAATGTAAGAAATGGGGCTTTGTTATTTTATAAACAAAACTTTATTAAAAGAGAAAAAACCACTATTTAACTTTGAAACATCACAGATCTAACACTCACAGATTACATACAGTTTAACTTTAAATGTGAATTCCCATTAAACAACACTTGGCCTGAAACACAATTCTTGCCCCACTTACACCTAGGATGAATGTGCTAAATTGGGGGAAGGCTAATTATAACAATATTAGGCAGGAACTGAAGAACATAGATTAGGGGCGGATGTTTGAGGGCAAATCAACATCTGACATGTGGGAGGCTTTCAAGTGTCAGTTGAAAGGAATTCAGGACCGGCATGTTCCTGTGAGGAAGAAGGATAAATACGGCAATTTTCGGGAACCTTGGATAACGAGAGATATTGTAGGCCTCGTCAAAAAGAAAAAGGAGGCATTTGTCAGGGCTAAAAGGCTGGGAACAGACGAAGCCTGCGTGGAATATAAGGAAAGTAGGAAGGAACTTAAGCAAGGAGTCAGGAGGGCTAGAAGGGGTCACGAAAAGTCATTGGCAAATAGGGTTAAGGAAAATACCAAGGCTTTTTACACGTACATAAAAAGCAAGAGGGTAGCCAGGGAAAGGGTTGGCCCACTGAAGGATAGGCAAGGGAATCTATGTGTGGAGCCAGAGGAAATGGGCGAGGTACTAAATGAATACTTTGCATCAATATTCACCAAAGAGAAGGAATTGGTAGATGTTGAGTCTGGAGAAGGGTGTGTAGATAGCCTGGCCGGTGAGCCTTACTTCAGTGGTAGGGAAATTACTGGAGAGAATTCTTCGAGACAGGATCTACTCCCATTTGGAAGCAAATGGACGTATTAGTGAGAGGCAGCATGGTTTTGTGAAGGGGAGGTCGTGTCTCACTAACTTGATAGAGTTTTTCGAGGAGGTCACTAAGATTTTTTTAAAAAGTATATTTATTAAAGTTTTTTAACACAATTTTTATCCCTTACAAACAATAACCCCCCCCCCACCTCGTAACAAAAAAAACCAAGAAACCGCGCAGAGCAAGATATATACTTGGCAAAATGATATATTTACACAGCTTTGTACACTGGCCCTCACCCGTGCGTGCCAGTTTCCCCAACCCTTCATGTTATCTCTTGCTCATCCACCCTCCCAGGCAGTCCCCCCTTTCCCCCCCGCTCCCCCCCTCCCAGGACGTCCCCTCCACCCCCCCCACCCCCCCCCCCCCCCAAAGTTGCTGCTGCTGCTGACCGACCTTCCTCTAACGCTCCGCGAGATAGTCTAGGAACAGTTGCCACCGCCTGTAGAACCCTTGCGCAGACCCTCTCAAGGCGAACTTAATCCTCTCCAACTGTATGAACCCAGCCATATCAATTATCCAGGCCTCCAGGCTGGGGGGCTTCGCGTCCTTCCACATTAGCAAGATCCTTCTCCGGGCTACTAGGGACACAAAGGCCAGAATGCCGGCCTCTTTCGCCTCCTGCACTCCCGGTTCGTCCACTACTCCAAATATTGCTAGCCCCCAGCTTGGCTTGACCCGGACTTTCACCACCTGAGATATTGCTCCCGCCACTCCTCTCCAGAACCCCTCCAGTGCCGGGCATGACCAAAACATATGGACATGGTTCGCCGGGCTCCCTGAGCACCTTCCACATCTGTCCTCTACCCCAAAGAACCTACTCAACCTCGCCCCCGTCAAGTGCGCTCTGTGGACCACCTTAAATTGTATCAGGCTGAGCCTGGCACACGAGGAGGAGGAATTAACCCTACCTAGGGCATCAGCCCACAGACCTTCCTCGATCTCCTCCCCCAGCTCCTCCTCCCATTTACCCTTCAACTCTTCTACCAGCACTTCCCCCTCTTCTTTCAACTCCTGGCGTATTTCCGACACGTTGCCCTCCCCGACCCATACACCCGAGATCACCCTATCTTGAACTTCTTGTGCCGGGAGCAACGGGAATTCCCTCACCTGTCGCCTCACAAAAGCCCTCACCTGCATATATCTAAAGACATTTCCCGGGGGGGAGGTCACTAAGATGATTGATGCAGGTAGGGCAGTGGATGTTGTCTATATGGACTTCAGTAAGGCCTTTGACAAGGTCCCTCATGGTAGACTAGTACAAAAGGTGAAGTCACACGGGATCAGGGGTGAGCTGGCAAGGTGGATACAGAACTGGCTAGGTCATAGAAGGCAAAGAGTAGCAATGGAAGGATGCTTTTCTAATTGGAGGGCTGTGACCAGTTGTGTTCCATAGGGATCAGTGCTGGGACCTTTGCTTGGAGTATATATAAATGGTTTGGAGGAAAATGTAACTGGTCTGATTAGTAAGTTTGCAGCCGACACAAAGGTTGGTGGAATTGCGGATAGCGATGAGGACTGTCAGAGGATACAGCAGGATTTAGATTGTTTGGAGACTTGGGCAGAGAGATGGCAGATGGAGTTTAATCCGGACAAATGTGAGGTAATGCATTTTGGAAGGTCTAATGCAGGTAGGGAATATACAGTGAATGGTAGAACCCTCAAGAGTATTGAAAGTCAAAGAGATCTAGGAGTACAGGTCCACAGGTCACTGAAAGGGGCAACACAGGTGGAGAAGGTAGTCAAGAAGGAATACGGCATGCTTGCCTTCATTGGCCGGGGCATTGAGTATAAGAATTGGCAAGTCATGTTGCAGCTGTATAGAACCTTAGTTAGGCCACACTTGGAGTATAGTGTTCAATTCTGGTCGCCACACTACCAGAAGGATGTGGAGGCTTTAGAGAGGGTGCAGAAGAGATTTACCAGAATATTGCCTGGTATGGAGGGCATTAGCTATGAGGAGCGGTTGAATAAACTCGGTTTGTTCTCACTGGAACGAAGGAGGTTGAGGGGAGACCTGATAGAGGTCTACAAAATTATGAGGGGCATAGACAGAGTGGATAGTCAGAGGCTTTTCCCCGGGGTAGAGGAGTCAATTACTAGGGGGCATAGGTTTAAGGTGAGAGGGGCAAGGTTTAGAGTAGATGTACGAGGCAAGTTTTTTACGCAGAGGGTAGTGGGTGCCTGGAACACGCTACCGGAGGAGGTGGTGGAAGCAGGGACGATAGTGACATTTAAGGGGCATCTTGACAAATACATGAATAGGATGGGAATAGAAGGATACGGACCCAGGAAGTGTAGAAGATTGTAGTTTAGTCGGGCAGCATGGTCGGCACGGGCTTGGAGGGCTGAAGGGCCTGTTCCTCTGCTGTACATTTCTTTGTTCTTTGTTTGTTCTTTGTTACACAACCTGGCAAAGGTCACCACTTAGATTTTGGAAACAATCTTCCTTCTGTTAGAGACATCTCTTTCAGAATCCTTTGTCAAAACTTTCACACTCTGGCTTTTCCCATGATCTGTTCCATGGCTGGCTGTATATTTTTGCTTGTAGGTTTCCTGACCAGATTGGCCGCCCTCAACATGCTTCTCTGTAACTGTTTTATGACAGCATTTTCATGACTTCCTTCTGTGAGTCTTTGTCATGACCTCTTCCACTGGCTGCCTACCTGCTCCTCTCCCTCTTTGTTCCCAAAAGGATCTTCTCTCTCTTTCTCTCTCTAAGCTCCACCCAGTCCTTCAAAGATTCTCTCCTGAGATGGTGAAACTTCAATCTAATCCCATTCTTTGGCTGATCGCCCATTCCCATCTACACAAAAGTCCGTAACTAGGCCATTCATATGCAACTAGATTTCCATTATTAGACCATTAGGTCCTCAGACTCTGTTAATGCGAGGATGTCTAGTCCTGCAGGAATGTCCTGAAAGACAATGGGTCTTTGCGGAATCACATTCCCGAACAAGGTTATGCTTGAATTGGAGCCTGGGAGCCTTTGTATGGTCAAATCCCTTTTCCTCTGCTGCTAGCAGTTTTCCATTCTACTTAAACCTTTAAATTGTCTGCTTCATTTTTGGACCCCATTTCTGAACCCATATTTCTAATATCCCCCAATTGTGATATCTCCTTGCCGAAAAAAAATTAACCATCAATTTTCACAGCTGGCTTCATTTTTGGAACCTTTTTCAATTTCAAACATTTCTTACGATTACATTCAATTTACATTTGATAGGGTACATATCATTTTTCTAAAGCAAGCAAACATCACATGAATATTGTATTTTCTCCATGTCAAGGCTGTTTCAGGACATCAGCAATCACCTTTTCTTTTGAAAACTTTTGCATTAGTTCTGTCCAAGCAATCCTGGTATTATTAGACCTAAAAATGTTATCAGTGACAGTCTCCATACTATTCCACAACTAAACATCATCAATAATTCAGTTATATTCAGTTAACTGGCTTCACCAGCGGTGTTTTATTTTACTTGATCATAAGACAAATTGTTAATTACTGTTGTTGCATTTTTCAGTTCTTTACATTCATCAATGGTTTTGTGTCACTCACGGCGCCGAGGACTCGGGTTCGATCCCGGCCCCAGGTCAATGTCCATGTGGAGTTGCACATTCTCCCCGTGTCTGCATGGATCTCGCCCCCCACAACCCAAAATGATGTGCAGGGTAGGTGAAATGGGGTCAGGGTGGGCTTCCTGTCCAAGGCCCTGCCCAGTTTAATGTTGCGACCAGATTAGGTGGATGGTGTCCCAGAGGAAATCCAGTCTGTGCAATCTGATGTTTCCCCTGCCTCAGAACCTGCCGGTGAGGATGGGAGTGTCGAATTCTGGCCATGATTTTCACCAATTGATTTGAGTGTTATTTTTGCACCCTGCACCCTGAGGAAGCTGACAACCCTATTAAAGCCATTTGTTTATTGACTTTGCTTGCTGCTCCCTGACAAGTAAGAATGCTCTCAATAAATAGATCCTCAGTGGCCTCTCTTGCAACAGTGGACAACAAACTGTAGGTGTTGCAAATATCTTTAACGTCCACCTAAAAATAACTAGCCTTACAAAAGTCCATCCGTAGGGTCACCTTCACAACTAGCAACGTAGTCCTGGGCTGCCTCAGGTTGTATTTTAGCTGTAGTATGTTGTATATTTTAGTGAGTGAATGAAGCACAGGCATCTGACATTTTGTTCCTTGCTGAGGCCTAGGTAAGAGCATTTCTTCCTGTACTGCGCTGTATCGTTCTATGTTCTATGTTCTATATGGTTTCTTCCTGAGAGCCTCTCTCTCCTCCTTCCTATTCCAGCAACTTGTCTTTCTCTGAATGGCTTCTGCTCATTCTCCAAGTCATGCTGTACTCAAATGAATGCCTTGTTTGGGAGGAACTGACTTCTGCAGAAGGCTGAAGTCACCAAGAACTTCCTCAACACCCAGTAGGCTTTGCAAATTTAAACAACCATTGCAAGCACCAAACACTCCTTAAATTAAAGGAACTGACCACAAAATTCAACCAAAAACTAAACTGTAGGCATTTAATGATCCTTTAAATAGTTCTGGTGATGGGCTTGTGCAAGGTTCAGAGAGGGCATTAGCTGGAACATTTCAGTTCATGAATGGCAATGCTGATGTCAAATCAGCATTACCTGCCCGTTGGCGTTATAATCTGCTGACTCTACATATTGTACAGTTTACTGCACCCATAGTAATACCATTACTCATATGGCACAGCTCAGCCCAAAAGTTGTAAGAGTACAAGCATATAAAAAGATAGATCGCAGTTAAAGTAAAGGTTGGTCCCTTAGCAGCAAAGACAGGAGAAAGTGCCATGGGGAACGAAGAAATGGCAGAGGCATTGAACAAATATTTTGGCCCTGATCTTTCGGTCAGCGTTGATGCTGCGAGCATTAATGTTGTCCGTGAAGATTTTTCCGACCCAAATCTTTTGCTATTTTACTACTGGGACTTCTGTTACTGGTTGAAGCATTGATGGGTCAGAGCTGACATCCACAGTGAAGACCGCCAAGTAACAGGAAAGTTGGACGAAGACAGGATATGCCCCTTTTTTGACAACAGTAGCTATAGTATTCTGGTAAGTTTTTAAACATCTCAATTCATTATGTAAGTGAGTGGGTTAGTGAATGGGAGGGTGGGCAAGTCGGTAAATAGATGAATGAGCGAGTGGGTGGATAAAGGGTGAAGGGTAGGTCATGCCTCACAAACCTTATCGAGTTCTTTGAGAAGGTGGCTGAACAGGTAGACAAGGGTAGAGCAGTTGATGTGGTGAATATGGATTTCAGTAAAGCGTTTGATAAGGTTCCCCATGGTAGGCTATTGCAGAAAATACGGAGGCTGGGGATTGAGGGTGATTTAGAGATGTGGATCAGAAATTGGCTAGCTGAAAGAAGACAGAGGGTGGTGGTTGATGGGAAATGTTCAGAATGGAGTTCAGTTACAAGTGGCGTACCACAAGGATCTGTTCTGGGGCCGTTGCTGTTTGTCATTTTTATCAATGACCTAGAGGAAGGCGCAGAAGGGTGGGTGAGTAAATTTACAGACGACACTAAAGTCGGTGGTGTTGTTGACAGTGTGGAAGGATGTAGCAGGTTACAGAGGGACATAGATAAGCTGCAGAGCTGGGCTGAGAGGTGGCAAATGGAGTTTAATGTAGAAAAGTGTGAGGTGATTCACTTTGGAAGGAATAACAGGAATGCGGAATATTTGGCTAATGGTAAAGTTCTTGGAAGTGTGGATGAGCAGAGGGATCTAGGTGTCCATGTACATAGATCCCTGAAAGTTGCCACCCAGGTTGATAGGGTTGTGAAGAAGGCCTATGGAGTGTTGGCCTTATTGGTAGAGGGATTGAGTTCCGGAGTCAGGAGGTCATGTTGCAGCTGTACAAAACTCTGGTACGGCAGCATTTGGAGTATTGCATACAGTTCTGGTCACCGCATTATAGGAAGGACGTGGAGGCTTTGGAGCGGGTGCAGAGGAGATTTACCAGGATGTTGCCTGGTATGGAGGGAAAATCTTATGAGGAAAGGCTGATGGACTTGAGGTTGTTTTCGTTGGAGAGAAGAAGGTTAAGAGGAGACTTAAATAGAGGCATTCAAAATGATCAGGGGGTTAGATAGGGTGGACAGTGAGAGCCTTCTCCCGCGGATGGAAATGGCTGGCACGAGGGGATATAGCTTTAAACTGAGGGGTAATAGATATAGGACAGAGGTCAGAGGTAGGTTCTTTACGCAAAGAGTGGTGAGGCCATGGAATGCCCTACCTGCAACAGTAGTGAACTCGCCAACATTGAGGGCATTTAAAAGTTTATTGGATAAGCATATGGATGATAATGGCATAGTGTAGGTTAGATGGCTTTTGTTTTGGTGCAACATCGTGGGCCGAAGAGCCTGTACTGCGCTGTATCGTTCTATGTTCTATGTTAAATGGGTGAACGATAGTCGAACCATGTGGGGGGGTAGGTGGGTTGGTCAGGTGGGGTAGCTGGGGGCTGTAGTTGGATTGGGTTGTTAGTCGGCTTGGGGAGTTGGCTTGGGTCAGGGAATAGTCCAGTGGTTGGTGGGGTGTTCCGGTCGTTGGGGTTGGAGGGGTTGTCAGAACAGGGGGAGCAATTGGAGGGGGCAGTGTGGCTCAGTTCAGTGAGATCAGGTATTAAACAGTATAACATTTGCAGGTTAAATGTTGAGGTAATTTGAAGTATATCCTGCGTATCCGGGCCCAAGTCCCTGACACTGAAGGTTCTAAGCAGTGGAAGTTAAAATTCCCGGTTAACTTCACTGCATATATATGAGCCAAGACTTCTGTGGGGTTCTAACCTGGTTTAGATCAGCTGGTTCAGCACAAAGCAGAATAGAAACTGAGACCTTGTAATCTGTGCAAGTTAATAGTTCATCACTTTGGAAGCCATTCGGGAAAGATACATAAATACTTTTCAGTCAAATTAGTAACATCCTGAATTAGACCAAGTGCAATTGTTTAAAGTTGGAAAATAAGTTGGTAGAATGCAAACGTCTTCATTTGTTTACTTACCGTTGTAAAAGTTATGATATCTTTATTATATTATGAATGTAATAATATCTGTTGCTATTATGAATGTTATTCTCTTTCAGGGCTCTGTGGCAATTTTGATGGAGTCTCTCAAAACGATTTCAGGAGCAGTATGGGAATTCAGGAAGGAACGGCTAGTAGTTTTGTAGATTCCTGGAGAGTTACTGAACATTGTCAATCTGCTCAAGATAAAGATTGCGACCCATGCTCATTAAGCCAATCAAACAGTAAGTAGCTAATATCAATGTCAATATGAAAAATAATAAAACTCACACACCCTACAGTGGGTTAACAGCTGTTGCCGAATATTGTGGATTTTACCTGTAACTAATACCTATTTAGCAGTTCAAGTGATGAGCACAGTCAGCATGACTGGTTTTGGATATTTAATTTATACTGAATTGCCTAACTGCGGAGATCCTAACATTATTAACTTTTATGTTCCAGCCCCTATATCCATGATAAAAGGCATGGTGCATCATCAACCTCATACTTTGTCCTTTTTTATTTCAATTAACCTTTTCAAATAATTCCTTGCATTTTTTCTAAGAATCTAAAGGAAAATTGATAAGCTTCTAACAAATACAGCCATCAGGAATTTAGTAAATTTAAACTTTTTGGAAACGTTTTCATACCAATGCAGATTGGTGTATCTTTTAACTGGGGCTCACTGTCCAGCAGTGTATATTTGTTATAACCTGCCTGCTTACCATTGGCTGGGGACTAATGACAATCCCACAATCCTGTGGGAGCATGAGCTTCCCCAATGAGGGGGGCGGAGAAATCATTAGCAGACTCCCTGTATAAATAAAGCTGGCCAGTTTGGAACCAGCAGGGAGAAGTGAGCAGCAAGTGAAGTTGCTGCTGCTGTTGTGTATATATATGTTATTGTAAATAAATGTTATTCCTTTGTATCCTTAAAACTCGTGCTGGATTCTTCGTGGCCCTCACAAAACTGGTGACGAGGGTTAAAGTGAATAGCTGTATACACTGCTGAAGCCACCTCCCTGATTTTTGTTGGAATCAGGTTGGAAGTTGTTTTCTATTACACCATGCCTCTGTAAACGTTTGGATGTTTTTGATGCTGCGCTGGAAAGCTGGAATCAGTACGCACAACGGATGCATTACTATTTCCGGGCAAACAATATCACCTAAAACGAGCGCCAGGTGGTCATATTGCTCACCGCCTGCAGCCTGCATATGTTTGGGGTGATTAGGAGCCTTACGTACCCAGCTGCCCAGGGCACCAAAACGTTTGATGAACTTGTGAATTTAGTGGGGCAACATTTTAACCCAACCCCGTCCACGATAGTCCAACGTTACTGGTTTAATACCACTGAGAGGACCCCAGGAGAATCCCTTGCCGACTTTCTATCCAGGCTATGCAGGATTGCGGAGTACTGTGACTATGGTGAGACCTTGTCAGAAATGTTACGGGACCGTTTGGTTTGCGATATTAACAATGTGGCCACCCAGAGAAAGTTGCTAGCTGAGCCAACATTGACTTTTCAACAGGCCATTCAAATAGTATTGTCCCGAGAGAGCACAGAACGCTGAGTGCAGGAGCTACAGGGAATGGAGGTGCATGCCTTGGGGTGCAACCCCTTCCGTCCGAAAGCTTCCCCCCGCACTCCTGCGGTACCTTGGGCGAGGCGACATCCGGATCGGTGCCAGTGGCCGTCGGACATTCCTCCCCGAAGGGAGCCTTCACCAGAACCAAAGGACGAGCAGCCATGTCCATGTCAGACTTGTAGGCGCCGACCCCGTCGCGGACGCTGGTCCTGGGGGTGCCAGAGGCGCCATCGTTCCGACCGAAACTGGGACCAGCCCAGGGGTCGTACCTTCCATGTGGATGAACCTGCGGGGACTACTCCTGAGGACGTGGAGACGGAGGACGACTGCCTGCAGCTGCATTGTGTGGCAGCTCCCCGTGTGGCCCCATTAAGGTGACAGTACGGGTCAATGGTCACCCGCTTGAGATGGAGTTGGACACTGGCGCAGCGGTTTACGTGATCGCCCAGAGGACATTCGACCACATCAAGCAGGGTATACAGACATTAACCAACACACAGGCCAGGTTGGCCACCTACATGGGGGAACCATTGGACATTGCAGGAACTACGATGACCCCTGTTGTTTATGGACGCCAGGAGGGGCGTTTCCCACATATCGTGGTGCGTGGCCATGGGCCCAGCCTGTTGGGTCGGGACTGGTTGCACCATTTGCGGTTGAAGTGGCAGCACATCCTCCAAACAGTTTCTGGAGGGTTGACTGAGGTGCTAGGATGATACCCAGATGTATTCCAGCCCGGTTTGGGGAAAATAAAAGGGGCTGTAGCCCATATCCAAGTCGAACCAGGAGCCACGCCGCGCTATTTCCGGGCGTGCCCGGTGCTTTACGCCTTGCTCGAGAAGGCAGAAGGGGAGCTCACTCATTTGGAGACTTTGGGTATTATCAGGCCCATCCGTTTAGCTGACTGGGCAGCACCAATTGTACCTGTCATGAAGCCAGATGCCACAGTTCGCTTTTGCAGTGACTATAAACTTGCAGGGAACACGGCTTCCCGACTCGACCGATATCCAATGCCTCGCATAGAGGATCTCTACGCAAAGTTTGCAGGCGGACTATCATTCACAAAATTAGATATGAGTCATGCCTACCTACAGTTGGAGCTGGACCCTGCCTCCCGACCATATGTAACGATTAATGCACACCGAGGCCGAGATGAATATACACGTTTGCCCTTTGGAGTATCCTCTGCATGCGCTATTTTTCAACGCGTTATGGAGGACATTTTGAGAGGTTTACCGCATGTTGCTGTTTACTTAGATGACGTTTTGATCACAAGGATGTCAGAGCAGGAACATTTGGAAAATCTGGAGGCTGTCCTTCGACGCTTTTCGGAGGCTGGAGTCCGTTTTTGTCACACAAAGTGCGTCTTTCAGGCGAAGGAAGTAGTCTACCTGGGTTATCGGGTGGACCGCAAAGGTTTGCACCCCGTCGCTGAGAAGGTGTGCGCGATTCAACAGGCCCCCGCCCCGACTGACATTTCGCATCTTCGTTCTTTTCGCGGCCTCGTAAACTATTACGGGAAGTTCCTCCCCAATCTGGCAACTACGCGGCCCCGTTGCACCTTCTGCTAAAGAAAAATCACACCTGGGTTTGGCGGCGGGAAAAACAACAATTGTCGTCGTCTGGGTTACTAACCCACTATGATCCTGGAAAGCCTTTGCTCGTCACATGTGATTCATCCCCATATGGTGTTGGGGCCGTCCTGTCCCACAAGATGGAGAACCGGGGCCGAGCGGCCAATAGCTTTCGCCTCCCGCACATTGACTGCAGCGGAAAAAAAGTATGCGCAGATCGAGAAGGAGGGCCTGGCAGTGCCTGACGGTGAAACGTTTCCACCAGTACGTGTATGGCTGCCACTTCACTATCGTGACTGATCATAAGCCTCTGCTGCGACTTTTCAGAGAGGATAAGCCAATACCGCCCATTGCTTCCGCACGGATCCAGCGCTGGGGTTTGTTGCTTGCTGTATACGAGTATTCTCTGGAGCACAAACCAGGAACGCAGATAGCGAATGCCGACGCACTGAGCCGATTGCCTTTATCGACCTGCCCCATGTCGACCCCCATGACCGGTGAGGTGGTTGCAACCCTACATTTTATGGACACCTTGCCTGTCACGGCATCACAGATCCGTGAATGGACCCAGATGGAGCCAGTCCTGTCAAAGGTTCGGCACATAGTCCTGTATGGTGGGCAGCATAGATAGCTCCCAGGCAAGTTGCAGGCATTTTCCTCCAAGCTGTCAGAATTCAGCGTGGAAGACGGCATCTTCTTGTGGGGGACGCGTGTGATTGCCCCGGAAAAAGGACAGGAGCTGATACTAAGAGACTTGCACAATGGGCATCCAGGTGTGACCAAAATGAAAATGTTGGCCTGGAGTTATGTCTGGTGGCCAGGCCTCGACACCGACATTGAGAAAGTGGCCCAAAACTGCTCCATTTGCCAGGAGCATCAGAAGCTTCTGCCGGCCACGCCCCTACATCACTGGCAATGGCCAGGGCGGCCTTGGGCGCGTTTGCATGCGGATTTCGCCGGCTCTTTTTAAGGATCCATGTTTCTTCTATTAATCGACGCCCAGTCTAATTGGCTAGAGGTGCTTAAGATGCAGGGGACAACGTCCTGCGCAACAATTGAGAAGATGCGTTTGTCTTTTAGTACGGATGGCCTCCCCGAGGTGCTGGTCACGGATGATGGCACTCTGTTCACAAGTGAGGAGTTTGCGAGGTTCATGAAGATGAATGGCATACGCCATATCCGCACTGCCACTTACCACCCGGCTTCAAATGGGTTGGCGGAGCGCGCAGTGCAGACATTCAAGCGAGGCCTAAAGAAGCAGTCTTCCGGATCAATGGACACGAGACTGGCTCACTTTTTGTTTTCGTATAGGACCACCCCCCATGCGGTGACTGGGGTATCTCCCGCAGAACTCCTAATGGGCCGGTGACTTCGCACCCGCCTTAGCATGGTTTTCCCGGACATTGGCGCAAATGTACGCCGCACACAAGAACGACAGGGACAGGGTTTTTCTCGGCATCGGCCGATTCGGCAGTTTGCGCCCGGTGACCCAGTGTTCGTTCGGAATTTTGCTGGTGGTGCCCAGTGGGACCCTGGCATAATCTTTCGCCAAACGGGCACTATATCTTACCAGGTGCAAGCCCAGGGTTGTCTCCAATGCAAACATGTAGACCACGTTCGGTCCAGAAGACCATCCCCTCAAAAGATTCCCCGCCCCCGGAGCTCATTTCAACAGCCGCAGAGACCAGAGACAAGGGAAGGTAGTCCTCACAATCGTCCACTGGTGCCTCACTCGAAGCCTGCGCAGGTCGTTACAGAACCGAATGGAGATAGAGATGCTGACATGACGGAGGCAGCAGACTCTGACTCCGAGATGGAGACACAGGACACATCAAAGGGGGAATCCTCGGGCCCACGAGCCGTGGATGTACAACCGTTACGCCGTTCATCACGGAAGCGCCGGTCTCCATCTCGTTACACGCTGCCCGATCCAGCGCCTCGTGCAAATGGTGTCTGGCCTGCGGCAAAACTTAGTCCGACGCCCTCCTTCGACAGGGTCGTTGGTGGATTCCTTGGACTTTGGGGGGAGGGATGTTATAACCTGCCTGCTTACCATTGGCTGGGGACTAATGACAATCCCACAATCCTGTGGGAGTATGAGCTTCCCCAATGAGGAGGGCGGAGAAATCATTAGCAGACTCCCTGTATAAATAAAGCTGGCCAGTTTGGAACCAGCAGGAAGGAGTGAGCAGCAAGCGAAGTTGCTGCTGCTGTTGTATATATATGTTATTATGAATAAATGTTATTTCTTTGTATCCTTAAAACTCGTGCTGGATCCTTCGTGGCCCTCAGAAAAATATTCATACAAATAATAAGGTATTTAGGATTTGGGAAACCAAATGCATTGATTACTTATCCCTGGTTGCCTTGAGAAGGTGATGCTGTGCCTTCCTGTTAAACCATTGCTCTTCTAATGGAGTGGTGCTCCTATAATGTTAGGCAATTCCAGGATAGTGAACTAGCAACTGTGAAGAAGTGACAAAGTATGCCCAGGAGGATATATGACTTGAAGAGGAACTTGATGTTCTCATGCTATTTGTTACGTTTGTTTTTCTTGGATATAGAACTCAGTGGTGGGAGACACTGTTGAAATAAGCTTGACATGCTCCTACAATGCATCTTGCACACCATATGTACTGCAGCCTCATTGCATTGGTGATAGTTTTGAATCCAGTGGCATGGGTGCTCACCAAAAAAATAGCTCTGTCCTGAATAATGTTCATGTTTCTAATTATTGAGGGAGACTTTGAAATAATTCAATGATGCATTAAAGATTAGGGGGAGGTGATTTATCCTTTTCATGTTTATTTTATTTATTTTTACATGGGATGTGAGCATTGCTGGCTAGGTATGGTAGAATTTACTGCCCACACCTTATTGCCTTTGTTGAAGGCGTTGATGAGCTGTCTTCTTGAACCGCTTCTGTCCATGTACTGTTGGTGCACCCAAGTGTTATAAGGTTGGGAGTTCCAGGACTTTGAGCCAGTGACAGTGAGGGAACGATGAGGTAGTTTCAAGTCAGGATGTGTGTGACTTGGAGGGGAACATGCAGGTGACCAGCTGAATCTTGCAGAATTAATTATAACATTGCCTATTTCTGGTCTTATGATAGACAGAAGGTTACTAACGAAGTAGCTACTGAAGTTGTGATGAACACACTGGCCTGAGAAACTGTAGTAACATTGATCTGAGAGTCCAATGACCACAATCTTCCTATGAGTCTGGCATGACTCAATCTTGGAAAATTTGCCTTTTGGCCCCTGCTGATATCAGTTTTTCTAGAACGCATTGACTCCATGCTCAAAATACTGCCTTGAAATCAAGGTGTCTTTACAGCAACTGTATCAGGTTAATGGACCATTGGCTCCGATTTTCCTTTTTGAGGAGAATGATACCTATGCCTATTCTTCTGACGTTTTCTTAAAATCTGTAACAGTATTTCTGTTTAATTCTTATTAATCCTTGCACATGACCAATCTACTGTGTTCTGCTCAAGTTGTATTCAGGGATGGGCAGCATGGTGGCACAGTGGTTAGCACTGCTGCCTCACAGCGCCGAGGTCCCAGGTTCTATCCCGGCCCTGGATCACAGTCCGTGTGGAGTTTGCACGTTCTCGCTGTGTTTGCGTGAGTTTTGCCCCCATAACGCAAAGATGTGCAGGGTCGGTGGATTTGCCACGCTAAATTGTCCCTTAAATGGAAGAAATGAATTGGGTACTCTAAATTTTAAAACAAAAGTTGTAGTCAGGGATGTCCAGGTGAGGAGAATCTCCATTGATCTTTGTATTTGTGGTCATGTAACAATACAATTGAACAAAAATCTATTTGTCTTTGCCAGGTGTGTTTGCCGAATCTTATTGTTCCATACTAATGAATAAATCCAGCATTTTTGGAAGGTGTCATTGTAGAGTGGATCCCACAGATTATTATGAGGTAAGGCAAATACCTATTCTGGAAAAGCAGCAATCTTATTCTTCAGTTTACAGAACTTATAAACAGCTTTATAGCTGGTAGTGGGAGATGATACAATCTGCTCCCAGAAAATATCAACATATCTGAGTTTTCTTAAGCACTGCTTTGCAAGAGGGAACATGCAACGTGATTTAGTTTTGCACACTATTCAGTGTAATGCATTGAACTAGTAGGCCTGGATCAAACAAACCAGTGCTCAGGGTCTTCAGTCAACCTAGCACTAATCTTTAAGTTTAGTATAGGTGAATAGATTACTGATAGGCTGCAGTGTTGATACAATGAAAGCCCAGAATTTGGGCTTCTTTGACTGTAAGGGTGCTCACATGGGTATGCCTTGACTATTGTCATGTCAGTGTCATTTTAAGAAAGGTTTTTGTCTTATCACATGGCTTCAGTGATGTCACTGTGTGGGTGGAGCTGGGCTATGTCTCTGGGTTTTACTTTCGCTTTGAGTTTGGACTGGTTTTGAACTGCACAGGTTGAAAGAAGTGTCTCTCTATTTTAATTTTAAAAGCTGTTTCCAGACTACTTGATAACTTAAAAAAGATAATTGCTTTCTGGAAGGAATTCAAACCTGCTGTTTGGAATGGGAACAAGAGCATCCACATCAAGTCTTATACCAGTAAGAATGCCGTGTGCTGGGCCACACCTTTGAAAAGGAGTTTCTGGTTTTACTTGGATTTCGTTAGCGAATTGGAACAGTTAAGGGGGAATTTATTAAGGGTTATACATAGATTACTTGTTTGTAGTTGATAAAAATTCTTACTGTGTGTGTTTATACAAATGTTAACTAAATTCGAAGAATAAACCTTTTTTTTTTGATTAAACGCACCTAAGACCTCTGTTGAATAACACCTGAAAGGCAGGCTCTGTGCTCATTGTAATCAAAATCAATAAATAGTTGTAGGTCAGATGAACGCCATAATATACTCTGGAGTTTTCGAAACCCTGGCCCATAACAATCCTAAATTTTATTTTTTATTTAGAAAGGTGGAGGGCAGCTGCTGAACAGTCACAGAGGCTGCTGATGAACCTTCAACAAAAAAATAATACATTATTAAACAAGAAAAAATTATCTATAGTATTCTACTTCTTCACCCACAACAATACCTTTACATACATATACAGATTCGGAAGGATAACACAATTTTCAAAATCTATCTTGTTCTCTGATATTCAAAGTAAGTACACAGACAATGTATGCCAATAGACAAACTGTGGTCAGATACAACACACTCCCTGAAACCAGAAACAACTTAAATGGATCTCTCATTAACTACTCCCAGATACTTGTCAAATTGTGAGCCAACTAGTCTCATTAGAGCTCTTGGACGGGATTCTCCAATAATGGGCTTAAGTGTTGATGCCATCGTAAAAACTGGAGCGTTTTACGACTGCATCACCGGGCCCTATAGTCCACTGATTCAGTGGTCTGCAAGGGGCAGCACGGGCGCCACGAGAAGCACGGGGGCGTCATTGAAGCCACGCCATGGCCTTAAAAAACGCATCCCCCCCACACAGCCGTCGGAGGGAAGATGGCCGCCCGCCGCGCAGCGCCCAGGTTCCGTGATGCCGATCTGGACACGCTCCTGGACGCCGTGGAGCAGAGGGAGGCACTGTACCCCGGACCCGGCCGCAAGACCCCAGGCAACACTGTTCGGCGTTTATGGCAGGAGGTGGGCAAGGCCGTCAACGCCTTCAGGACAGTAGCCAGGACAGGCGACCAGTGCTGTAAAAAGCTGCACGACCTTCTCAGGGCAGCCAGGGTGAGTACCCCTGGCAGCAACCCCTCTACCCCCCACACAGGTGCCACGGTCCCCCCAGGGGGACGGTACAACCCCCGCCCTGACCCATATGGCTGCACCTACCCATGTCAACCGCATAGGCCGGGTGCCCTGTGCACCTATACCATCATAAACCCAACCACTGGGCCGCATGCGTCAGACCGCCTAACACTGTTGATGTTTGTGCGCCCCCCCCCCCCCCCCCCAAGGAGAAGAACACCCACAACCGCAGGGAGTGGGTGAAAACCAGAGGGGTACACCTGTACTGCACCCCCTCACCACGCAGGAGTAGAGGGCACCAGAGCTCCCTGGCAGACCCGAGGACCAGGTGATTGTCGATGACCCAATCAGAGGTGCGCCACCAAGTGAGACCCCACCCCCTCATCCCACCCCCTCACCCCACCCCCTCACCCGTCCATCTGTCTAACCATACATGCTGCCTTGTGTCTTACAGGAGCAGCCGGCGGTGGTCCCGGCCAATGCGGTGACCCCTACCCTCAGCCAGTGCCAGGGTCGGTGGCCCCCCGGGACCCAAGCACCGACGGGAAGGGCAGCCGTCACATCAGCCCTGCGTCCAACACTGATACCCAGGGCACTGAGACCCAGGGCACTGAGACCCAGGGCACTGAGACCCAGGGCACTGAGACCCAGGGCACTGAGACCCAGGGCACTGAGACCCAGGACACTGAGACCCAGGACACTGAGACCCAGAAGACAGACACATCGCGGATGGACACACAGAGGACGGACACACAGGGGACAGGAGCACAGAGGACAGGAATGCCACACGAGATGACACAGGAGACCCCGGACTTTGCCTCTGATGACGACACAGACTGAGACGTACCGTCACAGCTATCTCCTTCACCCTCCACCATCTCAGAGACTATCACCTCGGTTGGGCAATTTAGTGCAGAGTCTCCTGGGACACTCAATGGTGCGCACCACACAGCTGCTCTGGCACAGCAGGTGGAGGTAGGAACAGCCGAGGCGTCGGGCGGTCGGAGGGCAGCCCGTCCCCAGCAATCAGCTCCCGCCCAGACGGGTCCCGGGTTCCTGGGATTTCCACATCCACCTATAGACCAGATGTAGTCAGAGACCCAGGGACGAGAGAAGGGGATGACGGCTGGTTTCCAGCACCTGCAGACGCAGGTGGAGGAGTTCATCTGCGTGCAGGAGCAGGGAATGGTGCCGGTCATGCTTGGCACCAAGGCCGAAACCGCACGGGTGGCATCTGCGGTGGAGCAATGGGGGCAACGGTGTCGGACATGGGTCAGGTTATGCAAGGCCTGGGGCTTTCTGTGCATGCGGCTTCCATGGGCCAGGACAGGACTGCCCACTCACAGGCAGCCATGAGCCAGAGCCAGCTGCAGATTGCAGCGGCGCTTCTCACCGTGGCCCAGTCTCAGCAGGCCATCGCTGAGAGCATCGGCGCTATAGCCCAGGTGCTGGCCGGCATCGCACAGACCAGACAGGGACGCTAATGTGCAGACCCTGGTCGATACCACAGCGGGCCTCCAGGACTGGCAGCGCCAGGTGGTGGGGGGCCTCGGGGGATGGCTCCGCTTACAACCCCGTCCCATGGAGAAGCCCGGGTTCATCTGGTACCACGAGCGAGGAGGAGGTGCTGGAGTTCGTGCCGGTGTCCTGCAGGGGAGGTCCCGGCACTCCGCGGCACCACGGACTCCCCTCGTACCGTCCCTGGTGCATCTGGTGGGAATTGGGCAGGACGGGCAGCACCACGTCAACTGGGACCCCCGAGGTGCAGCCTGGCCCATCCAGGCCGAGCCACTCCAGGAAACAAGCGCCAAAGGGGACCCTAGTCGCAGGGCAGGAGTCTCGGCACTCCACCTCCACTTCTGCTGTACCATCTGGGGAAACACCGAGAAAATTAAAATCGCTTATTGTCACAAGTAGGCTTCAATGAAGTTACTGTGAAAAGCCCCTAGTCGCCACATTCCGGCGCCTGTTCGGGGAGCCTGGTACGGGAATTGAACCATGCTGCTGGCCTGCCTTGGTCTGCTTTAAAAGCCTGAGATTTAGCCCAGTGTGCTAAACCAGCCCCTGTCGTGATAGGGCCTGTAAGGCCAGAAGGTTAGACACCTTGTAAGTTGGCACAGGTGCAGAGCACAGCTTAGTTATAGGGGCTAGGGCACATGTGTATACTGTTTGTAATTAAACACTGTGTTCCACCGATGAAAGCTGCGTCTGTGCTCTGTCTGATGCGTGTGGGGGTGGGGCAGGAAATGGGTGCCATTGTGGGTGAGGGGTGATGGAACGCTGAGCCTCGGTGGGTGTGACGTGTGCCCCCCCCCCCGTGTGCCTCCCCCCCCCCCCCGCATTTCCCCATCACCCCGCAAGGGGGGGCGCACGGTAGGAGCTCACCAACGGGTGGTAGGGCCGGAAGGGGGGGTGTTGTAGGGGGTGACGGGTCCTGCAGGGGAGCGGCGCGGGAAGGGGCGTCTGTGGTGGAGGATCCAGCGGGCGCCAGATCCCGGAGGGAAACCGTATCTTGCCTGCCGTTGGAGTACTCCACTTAGGCGTAACTGGGGTTGGCCTGGAGCAGTCGGACCTTTTCAACTAGGGGGTCCGTTTTATGGCTCCTCGCGTGCCTCCAGAGAAGAACAGGTCCTGGAGCCATCAGCCAAGGTGGAAGCGAGACCCCGGAGGTAGACTTCCTGGGGAAGAGAAACAATCGGTCGTGAGGGGTCTCATTCGTGGCCGTGCAGAGGAGTGACCTAATGGAGTGTAGGGCACCGGGTAGGACCTCCTGCCAGCGGGTGGTTGGGAGATTTCTCGACCGCAGGGCCAGAAGGACAGCCTTCCACACGGTCGCGTTCTCCCTCTCCACCTGCCCGTTTCCCCATGGGTTATAACTGGTCGTTCTGCTCGAGGTGATGCCTTTGCTGAGCAGATACTGACGCAGTTCATCGCTCATGAACGATGTACCCCGGTCGCTGTGGATATAAGCAGGGAAACCGAACAGGGTGAAGATGCTGTGCAGTGCCTTAATCACCGTGGCTGAGGTCATGTCGGTGCAGGGAATGGCGAATGGGAAACGGGAGAACTCATCGATCACAGTGAGGAAATAGGCATAACGGTTGGTGGACGGGAGGGGCCCCTTGAAGTCCACGCTCAGTCGCTCAAAGGGGCCCGAGGCCTTCACGAGCCAAACCTTGTCTGGCCGATAGAAGTGCGGTTTGCACTCCGCACAGACCTGGCAGGCCCTGACCATGGCCTTGACCTCCTTGGTTGAGTAAGGTAGGTTGCGGGACTTGATGAAATGGACGAGCCGGGTAACCCCCGGGTGGCAGAGGTCATTGTGGATGGCTTGCAGGCGGTCCTCCTGCGCGTTGGCGCATGTGCCGCGGGACAGGGCATCTGGGGGCTCGTTGAGCTCCCCTGGACGATACTTGATATCGTACGAGTAGGTGGAGAGTTCGATCCTCCACCTCAAAATGTTATCGTTTTTTATTTTGCCCCGTTGCGTGTTATCGAACATATAGGCGACCGACCGTTGGTCGGTGACGAGGGTAAACCTCCTACCGGCGAGGTAGTGTCTCCAGCACCGCACAGCCTCCACAATGGCTTGTGCCTCCTTTTCGACTGCAGAGTGTCGAATCTCGGAGGCGGTGAGGGTTCGGGAGAAGAACGCTACTGGTCTGCCTCCTTGATTGAGGGTAGCAGCCAGGGCGATGTCTGATGCATCGCTCTCTACCTGGAAAGGGATGGTTTCGTCCACCGCGTGCATGGCGGCCTTGATGATGTCGGCCTTGATGCGGTTGAAGGCCAATTGAGCCTCAGCCGAGAGGGGAAAAGTGGTGGTCTTTAGGAGTGGGCGGGCTTTGTCCGCATACTTGGGGACCCACTGGGCGTAATAGGAGAAAAGCCCCAAGCACCGTTTGAGGGCCTTGAGGCTGCGGGGGAGAGGGAGTTCCTTAAGGGGGCGCATGCGGTCGGGGTCGGGACCTAGGACCCCGTCTTCCACGACATAGCCGAGGATGGCCAGCCGGGTGGTGTGGAAAACGCATTTGCCCTCGTAAAAGGTCAGGTTAAGGGCTCGGGCGGTCTGGAGGAACTTTTTGAGGTTAGCGTCATGGTCCTGCTGATCATGGCCGCAGATGGTGACATTGTCCAAGTACGGGTATGTAGCCCGCAAACCGTACTGGTCCACCATTTGGTCCATCGCCCTTTGAAAGACGGAGATCCTATTTGTGACACCAAAGGGGACCCTGAGGAAGTGGAAGAGCCGGCCGGCTGCTTCGAAGGCAGTATAGGGGCGGTCTTTTGGTCTGATGGGGAGCTGGTGGTAGGCAGATTTGAGGTCGACCGTGGAAAAGACTCGGTATTGGGCGATCCGATTTACCATTTCCGCGATGCGAGGAAGTGGGTACGCATTAAGCTGCGTGAATCGGTTTATGTTCTGGCTATAATCCATGACCATCCGTTTCTTCTCCCCGGACCGGACTACCACCACTTGCGCTCTCCAAGGGCTGTTGCTAGCCTCGATGACCCCCTCTCCCAGTAAACGCTGGACCTCTGACTTGATAAAAGCCATATCTTGGGCACTGTAGCGCCGGCTCCTGGTGGCGACGGGCTTACAGTCGGGAGTGAGGTTAGCGAATAGCGAGGGGGGTGCGACTTTCAGTGTCGCAAGGCAGCACGCCGTGAGGGGGTGCAAGGGTCCGCCGAACTTCAGTGTCAGGCTTCGGTGGCTGCACTGGAAATCCAGTCCGAGCAGCAGGGGGGCACAGAGGTGAGGGAGGATATAAAATTTGAAACGGGTGTATTTGGCACCCTGGATCAAGAGATCCGCAATACAGTACCCCTTGATTTGTACCGAGTGGGACCCAGATGCGAGGGCTATGGTTTGGGATGTGGGATGGGTGCGTAGGGAGCAGCGCCTTACCGTTTCAGGGTGGATAAAGCTCTCCGTGCTCCCGGAGTCGAAGAGGCATGCAGTGTCGTGCCCGTTGACCTGGACCTGCATCATGGAGTTCTGCAGGTGTTTTGGCCGAGTTTGATCGAGGGTGATCGCACCCAGTCGCTGGTAGTCGGAGTCGTAAAATGGCCGCTGCCGTTGGTCGCACGTGTCGGGTCGAGAAGATGGCCGCCGACCAGATGGCCGCTCCCATGATTCGCACGAGGCTGATGATGCGTCAGAAGAGGACGTGTCGGGTCGGTGCGCAGCAGCATTGCGAGGCCTGCGGGCCTGAGAGCCTGATTTACGGGCCGGCTGTTCTTTGTTTTTCTGGCCCCTGGGTCTGGCCAGGCAGACCCTCGCAAAGTGCCCTATCTTCCCGCAGTCGCTGCAGATCGCGGAACGGGCTGGGCAGCGTGGGCGTGGGTGCTGGCCCTGCCCGCAGAAGTAGCAAGGTGTGCCCCCATGGTGAGCGGGTCGCCGCGTGGCGCAGGCCTGTAATACGGGCGAGTCTGAGGAAGTCCGGGGGGGCTGGCAGAGTCCGCGGGGTACGTACCCAAGTTATGTCGGGCCACCTCCAGCGAGGAGGCGAGCGTTAGCGTCTCCTGGAGGTCTTTTGCCCCATTTCCGAGCAGTCGCTGCCGGATGTAGGTTGAGCGGATGCCGGACACGAAAGAATCTCTGATGTGCAGGTTCATATGGACTTCCCCTGTCACATCCTGATGGTCACAGTCCCTGGCCAGCGCGGTGAGTTTCTCAACAAACTCGTCGAGCAATTCCCCCGAGCGCTGCCGGCAGGTAGAGAGCAGATGCCGGGCGTGCACCTCATTGACGGGTTTGACAAAACGCTTGCGGAGCAACTCAATCGCTTCCTCATAAATCGTCGCCTTTTCGAGCGTGGCGGAGATTCTGTGACTCACCCGGGCGTGGAGTAGACGCAGCTTGCGTGGCCCCAGGATGGGAGTCTCTGCGGAGTCCAGGTAGGCCTCGAAGCACCGCAGCCAGTATTTAAAAATTTCCTTTGCCTCCGGCGTTCGTGCTTCCAGATTGAGCTTCTCTGGTTTTAGGCCTGCGTCCATCCTGAATCTAGTTTAGCCTAATAAATTGAGGTACCCTCAATAATGATGCTTAGAGATTTAAACTGTAAAGAAGGCTTTATTAGGCTAATAACTATGCTACAGATTTGGACGAGAGCTGACTGCTATACAGACCATGAGGCAGGCCTTTATGTATGGCTCCCAGATGGGCGGAGCCAGAGGCGGAGTCCCCAGGGTTCCAAGCCTGGTCTTAAAGGGGACATCACCTTACATGATGATAAGGCAGTAACCGTTCATCACACTCAGTCTTTCAAACAAAGGGTAAAGTTTCACTGGCTCGCTGGAGCGACTGCTTGCAGTCCTCTAATCAGAAGTTGAACTTTCATAGGCAGAACGGCATGGTGATGCAGTGGTTGACACTGTTGCCTCACGGCACCAAAGATTCGAGTCCGGCCCCAGGTTACTGTCCGTGTGGAGTTTTCACATTCTCCCCATGTCTGTGTGGGTCTCATCCTCACAAACCCAAAGATGTGCAGGGTAGATTGGCCATGCTAAATTGTCCCTTAATCGGAAAAAAATGAATTGGGTACTCAAAATTTATTTTTAAAACTTTCATAGCCTGACTAGAGAGACTGCTTGCAGCCTTTTAATAACCAGGCATAAGCTGAAAGGGAGAATCAAAACCTGTGTTCCCCACTCTCCTGAGTGAAAACAGAACTGAACTCAAAATGGAGTCTGCCTTCTTCTTCCAGAATCTTCTGAAGCTCTCTACCAATCAAAACCAAGAACCACTCAAGTCCCAGGATTCTAAAAGTGTTGATTGGCTGCTAGCCAAATCGATCAAAAAGTGACATCACTGGACCGTGCCAAATAGCACACGGAGCGCAGTGGTTAGAACAATTGCTTCACAGCTCCAGGGTCCCAGATTTGATTCCTGGCTTAGGTCACAGTCTGTGCGGAGTCTGCACATTCTCCCCGTATCTGCGTGGGTTTCCTCGGGGTGCTCCGGTTTCCTCCCACAGGTCCCAAAAGTCGTGCTTGTTAGATGATTTGGACATTCTGAATTCTTCCTCAGCGTACCCGAACAGGCGCCGGAGTGTGGCGACTGGGGACTTTTCACAGTAACTTCATTGTAGTGTTAATGGAAGCCTACTTGTGACAATAATAAAGATGATTATTGTTGGACCAGTCCAAATAGCACATTAAACTGGGTTAGTCCAGTTTAAAAGCACAGTCTGCAGAAGTGTAGCAGCCAGCATAATAGAACATAAAGGGGATTACACAGGAAATCAAGATTTAAACAGGGAAAGCCACGTTTAAACAAGATCCTTACACCTGCCTCAATTCAACCAGGCACAGAATAATTGTGCATGGTGATCATTAAGCCTTCAGTTTTTTATCACTGTAATTTTCATCAAGTCCTTTTTAGCTGCTGGATAAGTTCATACACAGCACTAAAGTGCCAAGGAAATGTTGAAAGTGTGATTAGTTTTTATCAGTGTGTATGATGATCGATTGGGTTCTTTGAAGGGCAGGTGATCTGCTTCAACACATTATCATCCAGGTGATGGAGATGAAATTACACATCAGAGTGTTTTCATTTGAAGACGTTTGAATATTCAGATGTTATTTTGTCTTTTAAAAATGTCTTTTATCATATTGACTTATTTTATTTCCTTCAGAGATGTAAGTTTGAAACTTGCAATTATGAGCAAAGCCAAAAGTTCATGTGCAATTCCATTGGAGTTTACGCTCGTGCTTGTGCCATAAAAGGCCTGATATTGATAGATTGGAGAAATGTTGTGGATCATTGCAGTAAGTGTTCAATGATAATTGCTGTATTCTTATTTCACAGCGATTAATAATGCTTAGAATTGTTTTTCATTAATTCTTGGGATGTGAATGCTGTGAGCAAACCCGGGATTTATTGCTTCTTCCTAATTGTCCTTGAGAATATAGTGGTGAAGCCACCTTCCTGACCACAGCAGTCCATGTGGTGTAGACACACCCACACTTCTCTTAGGGAAGGAGTACCAGGATTTTGACCTGGCTACAGTGAAGGAACAGCAATACAGTTCCAAGTCAGAATGTTTTGTGGCTTGGTAGGGAACTTGCAGGTGGTGGTGTTCCATGCATCTGCTGGTCTTGTTCTTCTTGGTGGTAGAGGTCATGGGTTTGCAAGGTGCTGTTATAGCAGTCTTCATGAGTTGCTGCAGTGTTTCTTGTAGATGGTACACACTGCTACCAATATGCACTGGTAGTGGAACTGAAGTGGTGGGTCAAGTAACCTGCTTTGTCCTGGATTCTGTCAAGCTTCTTGAGTATAATCAAATAATTTGTGTTGACATTTCTCAGTTGAAATTAATCTTAACAGTTGATGCATTACAAACTAGGTTAAAGAATTTGCTATTGTATTAAGATCAGAATGAGATACGCAGGCAGTAACATCTAAGTTACATAGATACGTAGAACAGACAGTGCAGAAGGAGGGCATTTGGCCCATCGAGTCTGCACCAACCCACTTAAGCCCTCACGTCCACCCTATCCCCATAATCCAATGACCCCTCCTAACCTTTTTGGATACTAAGGGAAATTTAGCTTGGCCAATCCACCTAACCTGCACGTCTTTGGACTGTGGGAGGAAACCGGAGCACCCGGAGGAAACCCACGCAGATACGGGAAGAACGTGCAGACTCCGCACAGACCGTGACCCAGCTGGGAATCGAACCAGGGACCCTGGTGCTGTGAAGCCACGGTGCTAGCCACGTGTGCTACCATGCTGCCCTTATACTGGCAGCTTACCGTGAAGAGAGAGCTCTGTAGGTGGATGGCACGGTTAGTACTGCTGCCTCACAGCGCCAGGGACATGGGTTTAATTCTGGACTTGGGTGACTGAGTGGAATTTGCACATTCTCTCCTTGTCTGTGTGGGTTTCCTTCAGGTGCTCCGTTTACCTTCCACAGTCAAAAGATGTATTGGTTAGGTGGATTGGCCTTGCTAATATTATCCCTTAGTATCCAAAGATGTGCAATTTAGATAGGGTTACGCGGTTAAGGTGGGGAAATGGGCTTGGGTGGCATGCTGTTTCAGAGGCTGGGTGCAGACTCAATGGGCCGAATGGCTTCCTTCTGCACTGTAGGGATTCTATGGTTCTACGGACTCATTTCTGCGTTTAGAGCTCTGGTCCACATTAGATTGTTCATGGAGAATATGGGATCCTTCTAAAAAATTGAAGACTGTGAGGAAGGCATATAAGGAGGTTAGGACGCTTAAGACTGTTCCAGGACATCTTTCAAACCTGACTTTACACCACTTCGAAGTTCTTTTGCCCATACTGTAAACCTACAGTTGTGTGAAATGGCTTCTCAAAATGTTTTAATACCACTTGGGTCTCATTTATCTGCTGTCAGATTGAGACCTGCCATTTTTGCATCAGTACACAGCGGTTCCTCATTGCCATGAAGCTGTGTTTTTAGATACCTGTACTTTGCTTGAAAATTCTCGAGTTTATTATAATTCTGGAAGAAATTTCTTGGCACAAGAGGAACAATTTGTGCAGGGAAGTCCTACTCACCTACTGTATTTTTGGTAGATCATTTGAAGAGTGACAATAAATTACAAACGAGCTGGAGATTCTCCAGAGACATTTTGAGTTATTTTAGAATTTGTTTTAGTAATTTAAAATCGACAACTGAAATAATTTCAAAACTACCATGTAACCAATCGTAAAAGATTTTACATTGTGCTGTATTGTGGAATGGTTTATGAACTTTGCTTGACTTTTGCTTTCAGAGATGTCCTGCCATGGCCTTCAGGTTTTCAATTACGATTCTAAAGCTTGCAACCGTACCTGCTTTTCACTGTCCAATTCAATCCTGGAATGTACTGAGAGTGGAGTTCCAGTAGATGGTTGCAACTGCCCACTAAATACTTTTCTGGATGATACCAACAAATGTGTTCGTGCATCCAGCTGTCCATGTTTTTTGCAAGATGGTGCAATTGTACCTGCTGGCAAGAGTGTGAACACTTTCGGTCGAACGTGGTGAGTTGAATAATGAATGCATTTTGCATTAGTTCAAGAGACAGCTTTTAAAATGTAAGCCTTCCTCAATCACAAAGAAGTACAAAAATAATAGTGCCATTGTGAGCAAATCAAATGGATAATACCTTGTATAAATTCATGCCTTGATCTATTTCTCTATTTGTCTACATATAAGACCACCTATAAACCATTCCCCATTCAGTTTCCTATCACATGAAAAAGTGTTTGATCAGCATTCGTCATTTTTTAAATCAGATACAAATTGAAACAGCTGTTTCATTTAATTGTGCCATTTGGATTGTGGTTGCGCTTTCGCAGTATGTAGAATGGATTGGCCAAAACATTATTTAAATTCATTCAGTAGTAAGGATCCAAGTATAAAGTAATGACTATGATTGTTCTACTGGTTTGAGGGCTGACAACACATTGAGGTCACTGAAAAGACATGAAGAACAGCAGAAATAAACCCACATTCTTACTACAGGTGTGATATCTAGTGGAATACGTTTGCTGCTGAACAAACTTTCCATGAAAAAGGCACAAATGAAACTGGACATGGAACAGGATAAATTGGAGATTTACAGTTTACCCAATCGGGACATCGTTGCATCCCTTAAAGAAAAGTTAACATCTCTGATCAGCATGTGAAACAAATGTCAATGTCATTAGGTGATAGGGGTTTAAGGGGAAAAAACACAAAATCGATCATTTGCTCAGCCTTCTTGACACAGATTCAAGATCCTGCTGAAAGATGGAAATGTTGTTGATGATGAGCACCCAAAGCTCATTGAAGATATTAGTGAAACATGTGATGCAATCAAAAAGTATGGAAGAATATTTTATGTCTCCCACTATAACAAAACTTTAATGATTTAGAGATATGGAACAAAAACAGACATTCTCTTGTATTTTATTATCAGTCTTTCTACAGTAATATATGGTCAAAGCAAAAGTATAATTATAGATAAATCATGGAAACATGCATAGGAAGTGACCTGGGACAACCAGCTAAATTCTTGACTGACAGAGGGGGTAATTTGCCAATGGTGAGTTTAAAGCCAGATGAACATTGTAGTTACATTGTTAATAGTCCTTTCATCAATTAATTCTGAAAGAAATCAAGCGGTGATCAATGAAATGTTCCATAAGATTTTGTCTGAACAATCAAATTGCAAGCTAACATCTTCCCTAGGTTGGACAATCCATGCAAATAATTTACTTTAAAGGCTTGCAGTCAATGGTCGGAATTAGTTGACTTATGGGAGGAATCCCAAAATACTGTGCAGAATTTTGAGCCTGTGTTAGCTGTCAGTGTAAATGGCAACATGGGCCCAAAATCCTGCGAGACTTGGGAAATGTACTTTTCGCTGGCGAGATCTTGTTTCCCGATTTTCCCCACCCCTCGTCAGTGACGTAATGAGTCTGGGTGGAAACCTCATCACAACACATTTTAATAAATTTAAATATATTTAATGGTATTCCCAGCCATATGACCCCGTACCCCACTGAATATTATACCTCGCCGACATCACGTGAGAAGGAAGTTAGACAAAGGAGAACCAGTGGATGTGATCTATTTAGATTTCCAGAAGGCCTTTGATAAGGCCCCATACAGGAGGCTGTTAAATAAGTTAAGAGCACATGGTGTTAAGGGTAAGATATTGGTATGGATAGAGGATTGGCTGACTGGCAGAAGGCAGAGATTTGTAATGGGCCAGGGTTTAGAGAACCCCAAAGTGTATCATGGAGTTCACCTGACCCACAACTTTTAATAGATTGTGGTATGGGGAGCACACGGGCCACTCTGCAGGTGTGGTACAGCAGAAATGGAAAAGTATTTTTTAAAAGCAAAACAATGGGCGAGATTCTCCACTCCCGCGCCGGTTGGGAGATCCTGCACCGGCTGGTACCTCCAATGTGGGGTGGCCCGCGATCGGTGCCCACCGATCGTCAGGCCGTCCTCTCTGAAGGAGGACCTCCTTCCTTCCGCGGCCCCGCAAGATCCATCCGCCATCTTCTTGCGGGGCGGATTTAGAGAGGACGGCAACCACACATGCGCGGATGACGCCAGTTATGCGGCGCCGGCCGCGTCATCTATGCGGCGCCGCCTTTGCGCGGGCTACAAGGCCTGGCGCGTGTAGATGACGCGGCCCCGATCCTAGCCCATTGTCAGGGCCTGAATCGTTCGGGATCGGGGCCGTTTCGCGCCGTCATGAACCTTGACGGTGTTCACGACGGCGCGGCCACTTCGTCGCGGGAGTGGAGAATCCCGTCCAATGTTTATTCTATGAACTCAAGTTAACCTTTTTAAAACATACAGTGAACATCTTAGCAACCATCAATTCAAATACAACCCCCAAAGAATACAACACTAAGTGATCCTTACTTTCCTTTTAACAGCCATAAGACTTATAAAAGAACTTTTAACAGAAGCACATCAGGTTAAAGTCACTACTGAGAGCAGTTATTAGTTTAAAATCGCCAAAGGATCGATTTACATTCTTTAGATTACAGGTAGAGACTCTAATGCCCTTTCTGGCTGTGACTGCAGCTATCCAGCTCTGAAAACAAATCTAAAACACACCCTGCAGCAAACAGCCTAAAATGAAAAAAAAAGCTAACAGACAGCCCAGCTCCACACCCTCTCTGACATCACTGCAGTAATAAACATCCATTTCTTAAAGGTACTCTCACATGACACCTCCCCCCAAGAAAAAAAAAACCCATCAACTTCAAGATGGTTTCATTTTTCACCTTTTCACTATTCTTTAAGAAAGGCACACGGTGGGGGCAGCACAGTGGCGCAGTGGGTTAGCACTGTGGCCTCACGGCGCTGAGGTCCCAGGTTCGATCCCGGCTCTGGGTCACAGCCTGTGTGGAGTTTGCACATTCTCCCCATGTTTGCGTGGGTTTCGCCCCCACAACCCAAAAGATGTGCAAGCTAGGTGGATTGGCCACACTAAAAATGAATTGGGTACACTAAATTTATATTTAAAAAAAGAAATGCACACAGTAAATATACTTTTTCATTTCAAAAAACAACACACGCAAACAGGTATAATAATATAGTCCATTTTCTTTTCGTTTTTCTTCCTCCAACTGACATCCTTCTCAATTGACAGTCTCTTTGAACAAGAAGGTCTCTGCACGATCGGTCCATTTCTCTATGCCTCGGCATTTCTCTTTTCAGTCAGATACTTTAGTTCACAGAGTCCCTTGCAATTCTCCAACACATGAGCATTGGTTATCACAGCTTTCAGGCAGTCGAATGCCTGTTGAAAGTCCGCTGTCCACTGAAATTTTCAATGTTTCTTCAGCAAGTTCATCAGTGGAGCAACCACGCTACAAAGCTTTTGCACAAATGTTCGAACAAATCCACTCATACATAGAAATCGCATTATTTCCCTTTGTCTTGAGGGTATCGGAAACTCCTCAATAACTGGCGGTTTCACATCCCATGTGACCATTCGACCCTGTAACTTTTTCAGGATGTGGAGATGCCGGCGTTGGACTGGGGTGAGCACAGTAAGAAGTCTTACAACACCAGGTTAAAGTCCAACAGGTTTGTTTCAATGTCACTAGCTTTTGGAGCGCTGCTCTTTCCTCAGGTGAATGAAGAGGTATGTTCCAGAAACATATATATAGACAAATTCAAAGATGCCAAACAATGCTTGGAATGCGACCATTAGCAGGTGATTAAATCTTTACAGATCCCGAGATGGGGTAACCCCAGGTTAAAGAGGTGTGAATTGTATCAAGCCAGGACAGTTGGTAGGATTTCGCAGGCCAGATGGTGGGGGATGAATGTAATGCGACATGAATCCCAGGTCCCGGTTGAGGCCGCACTCATGTGTGCGGAACTTGGCTATAAGTTTCTGCTCGGCGATTCTGCGTTGTCGCGCGTCCTGAAGGCCGCCTTGGAGAACGCTTACCCAGAGATCAGAGGCTGAATGCCCTTGACTGCTGAAGTGTTCCCCGACTGGAAGGGAACATTCCTGCCTGGTGATTGTTGCGCGATGTCCGTTCATTAGTTGTCGCAGCGTCTGCACGGTCTCGCCAATGTACCACGCTTCGGGACATCCTTTCCTGCAGCGTATGAGGAAGACAACGTTGGCTGAGTCGCATGTGTATGTACCACGTACCTTTTTCAGGATGGTAGTGGTGTGCCTCAGGGGTCAGTGTTGGGACCACAACTTTTCACAATATACATTAATGATCTGGAAGAGGAGCTGAGGGTACTATTGCAGATGATAAGTTTGCAGATGATACAAAGATATGCGGAGGAACATGTAGTGTTGAGAAAGCAGGGGGGGGTTACAAAAGGACTTGGAAAGGCTGAGAGAGTGGGCAAAGAAGTGGCAGATGGAATACAATGTAGAAAAGTGTCAGGTTATGCACTTTGGTATCAAGACTGGAGGCATAAACTATTTTCCAAATGCGAAATGGCTTTGCAAATCAGAAGCACAGAGGACTCAGGAGACCTAGTTCAAGATTCTCTTAAGGTTAACGTGCAGGTTCAGTTGGCAGTTAAGAAGGCAAATGCAATGTTAGCATTCATGTCAAGAGGGCTAGAACACAAGGGTAGGATGTGCTTCTGAGGCTGGATAAGACTCTGGTCAGACCCCATTTGGAGTATTGCGAGCAGTTTTGGGCCACGTATTTAAGGAAGGATGTGCTGGCCTTGGAAAGGGTCCAGACGAGGTTCACAAGAATGATCCCTCAAATGAAGAGCTTGTCGTATGAGGAACGGTTGAAGACTCTAGGTCTGTACTCGTTGGAGTGTAGAAGGATGAGGGGGAGATGTTATTGAAACTTACAGGATACTGCGAGGCCTGGATAGAGTGAATGCAGAGAAGATGTTTCCACTTGTAGGATAAACTAGAACCAGAGGACACAATCTCAGACTGAAGGGACGATCCTTTAAAACTGAGATGAGAAGGAATTTCTTCAGTCAGAGGGTGGTGAATTTGTGGAACTCTTTGCCACAGAAGGCTGTGGAGACCAAATCACTGAGTGTCTTTTTGACAGAGATAGATAGGTTCTTGATTTATAAGGGGTCATGGGAAGAAGGCAGGAGAATGGGATGAGAAAATATCAGCCTTAATTGAATGGCGGAGCAGACTCGATGGGCCGAGTGGCCGAATTCTGCTCCTATGTCTTATGGGGTGGACAGGGTGTTTAGTTTTATCACAGATCGGGATGCCCTTTAAAGATGTTGCCCTGATCTCTGTGGAGCCGGCCTTGCTCCACCGTAAAATTGCCATAGCCCCAGATGACCATCGACTGCTTTCCCTTTTGAGGGGGAGAGCTGACTAGTGGTGATTTAGCCTGAGGGTCACCACATGTCTGGCAATGGGCAAGATTGAGAACGTGGAGCCTTCATGAATAACCTCAACCGGTACGGGAAATGAACCCACGCTGTTGGTCTCGCTCTGCATCACAAACCAGCTGTGCAGCCAGCTGAGCTAAACTGCCCCACCACAGTGATGGTGAACACCACGCCCCAGATTTTCTTTTGCACAAGAAGCTGGAGTGAAGGGAAGAGGGACAGGAAAGGTGGAGTGAAGGCAGGTGGGACAGGGAAGGTGGAGTGAAGGCAGGTGGGACAGGGAAGGTGGAGTGAAGGCAGGTGGGACAGGGAAGGTGGAGTGAAGGGAGCAGGGACAGGGAAACGAGTGAAGGGAGGAGGGACAGGGAAGGTGGAGTGAAGGGAGGAGGGACAGGGAAGGTGTAGTGAGGAAGGGGGGCAGGGAGGGTGGAGTGAAGGGAAGAGGGACAGGAAAGGTGGAGTGAAGGCAGGTGGGACAGGGAAGGTGGAGTGAAGGGAGCAAGGACAGGGAAACTGGAGTGAAGGGCGGAGGGACAGGGAAGGTGGAGTGAAGAGGAGGGACAGGGAAGGTCCAATGAGGGAGGGGGGCAGTGAAGGTGGAGTGAAGGGAGGAGGGACAGGGGAGGTGGAATGAAGGGAGGAGGGACGGGGAAGGTGGAGTGAAGGGAGGAGGGACAGGGAAGGTGCAGTGAGGGAGGGGGGCAGGGAAGGTGGAGTAAAGGGAGGAGGGACGGGGAAGGTGGAATGAAGGGAGGAGGGACAGGAAAGGTGGAGTGAAGGGAGGAGGGACAGGGAAGGTGCAGTGAGGAAGGGGGGCAGGGAGGGTGGAGTGAAGGGAGGAGGGATGGGGAAGGTGGAGTGAAGGGAGGAGAGACAGGGAAGGTGGAGTGAAGGGAGCAGGGACAGGGAAACTGGAGTGAAGGGCGGAGGGACAGGGAAGGTGGAGTGAAGAGGAGGGACAGTGAAGGTCCAATGAGGGAGGGGGGCAGTGAAGGTGGAGTGAAGGGAGGAGGGACAGGGGAGGTGGAATGAAGGGAGGAGGGACAGGGAAGGTGCAGTGAGGGAGGGGGGCAGGGAAGGTGGAGTGAAGGGAGGAGGGACGGGGAAGGTGGAATGAAGGGAGGAGGGACAGGGAAGGTGGAGTGAAGGGAGGTGGGACAGGGAAGGTGGAGTGAAGGGACAAGGAAGGTGCAGTGAGGAAGGGGGGCAGGGAAGGTGGAGTGAAGGGAGGAGGGATGGGGAAGGTGGAATGAAGGGAGGAGGGACAGGGAAGCTGGAGTGAAGGGAGGAGGGACAGGGAAGGTGGAGTCAAGGGAGGAGGGACAGGGAAGGTGGAGTGAAGAGAGGTGGGACAGGGAAGGTGGAATGAAGGGAGGAGGGACAGGGAAGCTGGAGTGAAGGGAGGAGGGACAGGGAAGGTGGAGTGAAGGGAGGAGGGACAGGGAAGGTGGAGTCAAGGGAGGAGGGACAGGGAAGGTGGAGTGAAGAGAGGTGGGACAGGGAAGGTAGAATGAAGGGAGGAGGGACAGAGAAGGTGCAGTGAGGGAGGGGGGCAGGGAAGGTGGAGTGAAGGGAGGAGGGACGGGGAAGGTGGAATGAAGGGAGGAGGGACAGAGAAGGTGCAGTGAGGGAGGGGGGCAGGGAAGGTGGAGTGAAGAGAGGAGGGACAGGGAAGGTGGAGTGAAGAGAGGTGGGACAGGGAAGGTGGAGTGAAGAGAGGTGGGACAGGGAAGGTTTGAGTGGCTGTGTGGAGAGGGGTTCCATTTGGAAGGATGGTGGGGAATGAAGAGGTGGGACATGGCGGCAGAGCTGCTGATGGCCAGTCCCCTTCGTTGGAAAATTGGGAAGTGATAAGGCTGTCCCGTGTGCGGCAGCCCTGGAGCACATGTTGAGCGGTCTGCGCTGCCAGGCTGGGCTTCAGGCCTGGTTCTTTCTGGACACCCTCTTCATCCTCCTCGTCAGATGAGGCCTGGTGTTCTTCCTCCTCCTCCATCATGTCGACCCTCTGCTGTGCCGTGTTGTGCAGGTCGCAGCAGTCAGCACAGTGCTTGAGACCCTCTTGGGGCTATATTGGACAGCCCCACCAGAGCAGTCCAATCATTGGAAGCGCATCTTCAGTAAGCTGATGCACCGGTAAATGACGCTCCTGGTTGTACATGGCCATCTTTATAACGGGTTTCCATGTCAGTCTGGAGCTTCCGGATGGGCATCATTAGGTTTGACCTCAGTAGGTAACCTTTATCGCACAATAGAAAAGCTTCCCCTGAGGAAGCGCCTCGAACGTGCCGGCATCCTTAGTGTGCCGGGATGTAAGTGCGTGCACTCTGCCAGGTATCGGGTGTTGACGTGCATAATGTGCAACCGGTTGGTCACACACCAACTACACTTTCAGGGAGTTGGAACCCTTTCCTATTAATGAAGGGCATCTCCTAATGAGCCGGTGTTCGTAGGGTGACATGCGTGCCATTGATCACCCCTTGGACCTGAGGCCTGCCAGCGATGGTGGCGAATACTGCTGCCCGGGCATCCTGGTGTGCCTGTCCAGATTAAAGATTATATAGTCTTCTGTCCTGGCGCGTAGGGCACCCGAAACAGAGGGATGCACTGATGTGTGGATGTTTGCGGGATCCTTAACAGGTCCCCGCTCGATCCGTGTAAAGACCCAGAGGCATAAAGGTTCAGGGCACAGGTGGCACACGGTCTCAGTGGTTAGTATTTGACGGCACAGGCGGTCTGGCAGCTCCTCGAATGAGAGGTGCGTCCTTCGCATTTCCTCCTTGGCCTGTTAAACGGCTGACACCCATGACTCACCCGCTGACCCCCGCTGTTCTGGGGCAGGCTCCTCTTGTGCAGGGTTCTCCCAGAGCAGGCTCTATGCCTCCAACCACCATGCATCTGCAATGGCAACTGTAGGCTGAGAGGGGGGACGGGGGTGGGCGGGGGGGAAACATGGCTATCCTTGCCTATCCAAAGTCAACAGGTTACATAGTCCCAGATGACCAGAGGCCCTCTGAACATTTACAGGATACAGTGAGCAGTCAGCAGAGTGAACAGCTTGGATCCTATAAGAAGCACCAGATGGGTGCGGTTAAATTACATACTGTAGCAGTCTAAGCCAGGCTATCCCGAACCCAAGGGGGGCCCCCAAAGTCCACATACGTAGCACCAAGACGTTTCTTGCTACTCCCCCCAGCCCAGGCAGCCACTCCCAAGAAAGCCTAACCATTTTGGAGAGTTTTGAAACGTTTTCTTACCTTCTCACGCCCCCTCATGATCCATGACGCCCAGTCCCTGGTTGTAAATACTTGCACCAATTCACGCCCGCGTGACTGACTTCCACCTAAGAGTGGTGGAGCATCGCGGAAGGGTGGAGCATTCCGAGTCCAACTCGCTAATTATATTAAAATCCATGCAAATTGGATTTACTGCTGTAAACATGCAAGTTTTAGTAGGACCCGCCAGTGCAGAGTGCAATCTTTGATATTGCCACCAGCGAGGGTCCTGAGCGTGGCGCTGCGATCGGTGACAGGTGCAAGCCCTGATTGTTCAATTTCACGCGATTCTCTGCCTGATCACCATTCGCGCTTCCGGTATCGCGGAACGGAGAATCCTGCTCTATGTATGCTTAATTAGCATCCTTCTCAACTTGTCCTGCCACTTGCAAAGATTTGTGTACATTTAAAATTGTACCATTTCGTTCACTTTGTCTCCCCTCATCCTTCCTACCAAAATGGCCCACTTTACACTTCTGTACATTAAATTTCAGGTTCCATTTCACAAGTGTATGTTCTGCTAAAGTCTGTTACACCAGTCCTGAGCATTTTTAAATCAGTTTTGAGTAAAAGATGCTCCAGACTTTGAAGTGAGTTCAATGTGTTTTATTGAACTATTAGCACAGTTCTCAATGAGTTTGACTCTCTGCTAATCTAAATGTAGTAACTCAGTCTAACTGAACCAGCCTTGCTCTAAGCCACGTGCTGGGGTGTGATGCTAAGGATACACCATGTCTCACTCTGTAGATGTTGGTCTGTGGAAAGAGATGGGATGGGAGTGCCTCGTCCCTTTTATAGTGAGATACCATCCCTGAGTGTCCTGACTGCTCATTGTTCGTGTCCTATTCTATGTGTTCATTAGCTGCATGTTTGCCTATCATGACATTGATGCACAATCAATAACTACTAAAACGAGTTTGTAGTACAACTGAAGGCTTTAATAAGCTAGAACTGTTCCCCAGCAGCTCAGGTACAAGAATGAGGGCTGCTGGGATGGCACGTGTTCTTATACCCCGCCTATCAGGGCGGACCTACTATACCATACAGCCAATGGTAAACCCCTAGGTTTAACCAATGGTACTTCAGCCTCTCAGGTACCGTAATACCTGATAATACCACATTCACCCCCTGTTAAAAAGAGTCCGGCGGGGGTGGTGGCCAGTAACAACAAAATGTAACAACGTGGTATGATCAGATATGGAGGTACCGTGATACCTCCTGGCAGCGAATATTTCCAAGCATGACGGGTATATACATTCAGTAAAATGAAGCAATCAGTCGGTCGGGTGCCCTGGTCATCCTCTGGGATTGTCTGAGCCTCGGTGGTGATTCCGGTGGGGGCCCGGGCGCCTGCGACTCCGGGAGCATGGTTTCGGCCTCCATGGCAGCTTCGTCACCCCTAGACGGCGCTGGTGGGAAAAACGGCTGACCTGGGAAGGGGGCGTCGGTGGTTGGGGGGGCCTCGGCAGGGGCGGCGGGAGGACTGATCCTCCTGTAAGGTGCTGCGGTGAAGGGGAGGGTGGGACTGGTGGATGGGAAGTACGTGGGATTCCGGCGGGCGCCAGGTCCCATAGGGAGACTGTATCTTGTTGGCCATCAGGGAACGCCACGTAGGCGCACTGGGGGCTATCGTGCAGCAGATGGACTCTCTCGACCAACGGGTCCGATTTGTGCGCCCGCATGTGTTTTCGGAGCAGGATGGGTCCAGGTGCTGCCAGCCACGTTGGGGGCAAGGTCCCGGAGGAGGACATCCTGGGGAAGACAAGGAGACGTTCGTGAGGTGTCTGATTGGTGGTCGTACAAAGCAGTGACCGGATGGCGTGGAGGGCCTTCGGGAGGACTTCCTGCCAGCGGGAGACTGAAAGGTTCCTGGACTGTAGGGCCAGTAGGACGGTCTTCCAGACCGTTCTGTTCTCCGTCTCTACCTGTCCGTTTCCCCGGGGGTTGTAACTGGTCGTCCTGCTCGAGGCGATGCCCTTGCTGAGCAGGAATTGACGCAGTTCGTCGCTCATAAGTTTGTCCCTTTCACTGTGTATGAACGCGGGGAAACCGAACAATGCAAAAATGCTATGTAGGGCCTTGATGACGGTGGTTGCGGTCGTGTCGGGGCAGGGGATGGTGAATGGGAATCGGGAGTACTCGTCAATCACGTTCAGGAAGTACATGTTGCGGTCGGTGGAGGGGAGGGGGCCTTTGAAGTCCATGCTGAGGCGTTCAAAGGGACGGGAAGCCTTAATTAGGTGCGCCCTCTCTGGTCGGTAGAAGTGCGGTTTGCACTCCGCGCAGATTTGGTGGCTGTCCTGACCTCCTCGATGGAGTAGGGCAGGTTGCGGGTTTTAACAAAATGGAAAAAGTGAGTGACCCCCGGGAGGCAGAGGTCCTCGTGGAGGGCTCGGAGGCGGTCCATTTGTGCGGTAGCACATGTGCCGCGGGACAGGGCGTCAAGAGGCTCGTTTAGCTTCCCGGGACGATACAAGATCTCGTAGTTGTAGGTGGAGAGTTTGATCCTCCACCGCACTATCTTGTCGTTTTTTACCTTACCCCCCTGTGCATTACCGAACATGAAAGCGACCGACCGTTGGTCAGTGAGGAGAGTGAATCTCCTGCCGGCCAGGTAATGCCTCCAATGTCGCACAGCTTCTACTATGGCCTGGGCCTCCTTTCCGACGGAGGAGTGGCGGATTTCGGAAGCATGGAGGGTACGGGAGAAGAAGGCCACGGGTCTGCCCGCTTGGTTGAGGGTTGCCGCCAGAGCTACGTCGGACGCATCGCTCTCGACCTGGAAGGGGAGGGACTCGTCGATGGCGTGCATCGTGGCCTTTGCAATGTCTGCTTTGATGCGGCTGAAGGCCTGGCGGGCCTCTATCGACAGGGGGAAAGTTGTGGATTGGATCAGGGGGCGGGCTTTGCCTGCGTAGTTGGGGACCCACTGGGCGTAGTAACTGAAAAAGCCTAGGCAGCGCTTCAGGGCCTTGGGGCAGTGGGGGAGCGGGAACTCCACAAGGGGGCACATGCGTTCAGGGTCGGGGCCTATAACTCCATTTCGCATTACGTAACCGAGGATGACTAGGCGGTCGGTGCTAAACACGCATTTATCCTTATTGTATGTTAGGTTAAGGATTTTAGCGGTCTGGAGAAATTTTCAGAGGTTGGTGTCGTGATCCTGCTGGTCGTGGCCGCAGATGGTGACGTTATTAAGATACCGGTACCGGTCAACCATTCGGTCCATCTCGCGCTGGAAGACCGAGACCCCATTAGTGACACCGAAGGGAACCCTTAAGAAGTGATAGAGCCGCCCGTCTGCCTCGAAGGCAGTGTATTTGCGGTCACTAGTACGGAGGGTAGCTGGTGGTAGGCGGACTTGAGGTCCACCGTGGAAAAGACCTTATAATGCACGATCCTGTTTACGAGGTCGGATATGCGGGGGAGAGGGTACGCGTCCAGCTGTGTAAACCTGTTGATGGTCTGACTGTAGTCAGTGACCATCCTATGCTTCGCCCCGGTCTTTAACACCACTACTTGAGCTCTCCAGGGACTGTTGCTAGCTTCAATGACCCCTTCCCTCAGTAACCTTTGGACCTCTGACCTAATAAAGATCCGACCCTGGGCACTGTACCGTCTGCTCCTGGTGGCGACGGGTTTGCAATCCGGGGTGAGGTTCGCAAACGGGGAAGGCGGGTCGACCTTAAGGGTCGCGAGGCTGCAGACAGTAAGGGGGGTTATAGGGCCGCCGAATTGGAAGGTCAGCATTTGCAGGTTACACTGGAAGTCTAAACCCAGGAGTGTAGCCGTGCAGAGGTGGGGAAGAACATAAAGGTGGGAATTTTTGAATTCCCTTCCCTGGACTGTGAGGTTTGCTAAACAGAACCCCTTTATCTCTACAGAGTGAGAACCGGAGGCTAGGGAGATTCTTTGATTAACATGGTGGATAAAGAGGGAACAGCGCCTTACCGTGTCAGGGTGTATAAAGCTCTCCATGCTCCCAGAGTCGATCAGGCAGGACGTCTCGTGGCCATTGAGGAAGACGGTCGTCGTTGCTGTTGAGAGTGTTCGAGGTCGAGTTTGGTCCAGGGTCACCGAGGCCAGACGCAGTAGTTGTGGATTTTGTTCAGGCAGTGCGTGGTCGGCCGAGCTGGGGTCCTGGGGCATCCAAGATGGCGTCTCCCATTGGTTGCACATGGTGGTCGGGAGTGGACAAAATGGCGGCGCCCATCCGTCCAGCGCGGTGTCCGAGGGACAAGATGGCGGTACCCGGGGTCTGCACGTGGACCGCTGGCCGCCCGGGACCCCTGGAGAAGTTCGCTGTGGCGGTCTGGAGTCGCCGCTGGAGACCGCTCGTGCCTGGCAGACCCCCCCAAAAATGGCCCTTTTTGCCACACACCCTGCAGATGGATGTGCGGGCCGGGCAGCGCTGGCGGGGGGGGGGGGGGTTTCCTGCCCGCAAAAGAAGCAGCGGGGTCCATTGGGGTTGGCGGGCCGCCTTACAGCGCGGGGAAGCGGGGAAGGTCTCTAGCGTCCGCTGCAGGATCCGACGCTGCCCAGGGGGCCGCCGCCCGTCGGGCACATAGGATCGGGCGTTCTTGGAGGCAACGTCCATGGACCCTGCAAGGGCCCGTACCTCCCTAAGTCCCAGGGTGTCTTTCTCTAAAAGACGCTGGCGGATTTCTGAAGAGTTCATACCTGCTACAAAGGCGTCCCGGACTAGGAGTTCCATGTACTCACTCGCCGAAACTTGCGGGCAGCCACAGCTTCTGCCCAGCACCAATAGCGCACGGTAGAATTCCTCCAACGATTCCCCGGGGCTTTGTCGTCTTGTTGCAAGCAGGTGACGAGCATAGACCTGATTTACTGGGCGAATATAGTGTCCTTTTAAAAGTTTGATTGCTGCATCAAAATCTTCCGCCTCCTTTATGAGGGTGTAGATCTCTAGGCCTACTCTTGAGTGCAGGATGTGCAGTTTCTGCTCCCCCCGAGGGTGTGTCTTCAGCCGTCTCCAGGTAGCCTTTAAAACACGCCAGCCAGTGCTTAAAAATCGCCGCTGAGTTCGTCGCGTGGGGACTGAGTTGCCGACACTCCGGCTTGATTCGGAGGTTCATTATTTCTACTTAGTTCTAGCTTATTAAATTGATGCACAATCAATAACTACTAAAACAAGGTTGTAGTACAACTGAAGGCTTTAATAAGCTAGAACTGTTCCCCAGCAGCTCAGGTACAGAATGAGGGCTGCTGGGATGGCACGGTTTCTTATACCCCGCCTATCAGGGCGGACCTACTACCATGCAGCCAATGGTAAACCCCTAGGTTTAACCAATGGTACTTCAGCCTCTCAGGTACCGTAGTACCTGATAATACCACAGACATCTCCCCTTTTTTTAATGTTTTGTTGGACTATGTGAATGTATTTACATGTGAATGAATCTGTCTAACGTGACTGACGGAGGACAACAGAACAGAGCAAACAAAACAAACGTTCACAAGTCCAGTCTCTGAGGCTTGCGTCTGATCCTGGTCGACCGCCAGAGAGGTGGCGGAGGGGACGACGTTTCCTTGACAGGCGGTATGGAAGCCTGACTGGTGGCCTCATGGTGCGAGGTATCAGGAGGTGGCAATTCAACATATGGAAATGGAGGAGAAAGTGGTTGCGGGCAGGCAACTTTGCACAGTGCCCGTTGACTCCTTCGCACGATGGAGCCACAGCCATACATACAACATAAGTGCGGGGCGCGACCTGCCGAACAACGACAGCCGGGGCAGACCATCCACCATCCGGTATCTTGATCCTGACAGTGTCTGCCGTGAATAGCATGGCCAGATTGGTGGCATGGGCATCATAGCCCTGCTTTTGACGGTCTCTGAGCTGCTGCATCTTCTGCAGCACCGGGATGAGATCCAGGTTTGGCAGGTGTATGACTGAAAGCGTCGTCCGCAAGTCCCTGTTCATCAGGATGTGAGCCGACGACATGCCAGTGGACAATGGAGTCGTCCTGTATGCGAGCAGTGCAAGGTGTATGTCGGAAGCAGAGTCCACGGCCTTGCAGATGAGCTGTTTCACAATGTGCACCCCTTTCTCGACTTTTCCATTGGACTGCGGATAGTGCGGACTGGAGGTGACATGCTGGAAATTGTATGACCTGATAAACGTGGACCATTCTTGACTGGTAAAGCACGGGCCATTGTCGCTCATAACGGTGATTGGAATGTCATGCCTTGAGAATGTCTCCTTACAGGCTTTGATGACGGTCCAAGAGGTGAGGTCCCGGAGCTTCAGCGCCTCAGGGTAATTCGAGAAATAGTCGATGATCAATCCGTAGTCACGACCATTCGCATGAAAGAGGTCGATGCCAAACTTGGACCACGGAGAGGTCACTATGTCATGCTGTTGGAGCGTCTCCTTGGTCTGCGCTGGCTGGAACCGCTGACAGGTAGCACAGTTCAGGACCATGTTCATGATGTCCTGGCTGATGCCGGGCCAGTAGACAGCTTGCCGGGCTCTGCGTCTGCACTTCTCGACGCCCAGGTGTCCCTCATGAATCTGGCGCAGCACCAAGCTCTGGAGACTGAGCGGAATAACAAACCTGTCCAGCTTGAGGAGGATACCATCAATCACCGTCAGGTCATCCTTCACATTGTAAAATTGTGGGCACTGCCCTTTTTGCCAGCCATTGGTGAGGTCGTAGATGACGCGCTGCAGGAGGGGGTCTTTGGCTGTCTCATCATGGATGAGAACTACCTTCTCATCTGTCGCCGGGGGAGTGCTAGCACTCAGCTGCACCTGTGATTCGATGTGCTGGATGATCTCCAGCGTCTCACTGGGTGAGGTGACGGAGCGGGATCATGCATCAGCGATGATGAGCTCCTTGCCAGGTGTGTACACCAAGTTGAAGTCATACCTCCTAAGTTTTAGCAGGATTCTCTGCAACCGAGGCGTCATGTCGTTCAGGTCCTTGTGGGTGATGTGGACCAGAGGCCAATGATCTGTCTCGACAGTGATTGTCGGCAGCCCGTAGACATAATCATGAAATTTGAGGATGCCGGTGAGAAGACCCAAGCACTCCTACTCAATCTGAGCATATCTGGTTTCAGTGGGCATCATCGCCCTTGATGCGTAAGCTACTGGTGCCCAGGATGATGTGTCACCTCGTTGAAGCAACATCGCACCGATGCCATCCTGACTCGCATCTGTGAATATCTTTGTCTCCCGGTCCGGGTCGAAGAATGCCAGGACTGGTGCAGTGGTGAGCTTGGCTTTCAGCTCCAGCCACTCTGTCTGGTGAGCTGCCTTCCACTCAAAGGCAGTTGACTTTTTCACCAGGTTGCGTAGGGCCGTGGTGTGTGTGACCATGTTTGGAATGAACTTGCCCAGAAAATTGACCATACCCAATAACGGCAGCATCGCCTTTTTGTCCTCAGGGACCTTCATCATCTCGATGGCCTTGATTTTGTCTGTGTCCGGGCGCACACCATGCTGTGAGATCTGGTCGCCTAGGAACTTGAGCGTCGATGTGCCAAAACAACATTTGGACCTGTTTAATTTTAGGCCGTTGGCATGTACGCGGCGGAATACCTTCTGGAGACGGGACACATGTTCTTCAGGGGTCGTGGACCATATGATGATGTCGTCCGCGTACACACGATCTCCTTCAATGCCTTCCATCATCTGCTCCATGATGCGATGGAATATCTCCGATGCCGAGATGATGCCAAATGGCATGCGATTGTCGTAGTATCTGCCAAAAGGCGTGTTGAAGGTGCAGAGCCTTCTGCTGGACTCTTCCAGCTGGATTTGCCAAAATCCCTGTGATGCATCCAATTTGGTGAAGAAGCACCCGTGTTCCATCTCACTCGGAGAACGTGCAGACTCCGTACAGACAGTGACCCGAGCCGGGAATCGAACTTGGGACCCTGGCACTGTGAACCAACATTGCTAACCACTGTGCTACCGTGCCGCTGTTTTTCACTGTTATTTTATTTCTTTCTGCACTAGATCTGCAAAAGTTAGTAATTACCTTTTTCCACAGTCTCCAAGCCAGGCTTGACAACTTTTCTTCCATGCCAGGCAAACGGGACATCCACCACAAAATGTTCAAATGTTCAGTGGGCAGCACGGTAGCATAGTGATTAGCACAATTACTTCACAGCTCCAGGTTCGATTCCCGGCTTGGGTCACTGTCTGTGCGGAGTCTGCACGTTCTCCCCGTGTGTGCGTGGGTTTCCTCCGGGTGCTCCGGTTTCCTCCCACAGTCCAAAGATGTGCAGGTTAGTTGGAGTGGCCATGCCAAATTGCCTTTAGTGTTTAAAATTGCCCTTAGTGTTGGGTGGGATTACTGGGTTATGAGGATCGGGTGGAGGTGTGGGCTGGGTAGGATGCTCTTTCCAAGAGCCGGTGCAGACTCGATGGGCCGAATGGCCTCCTTCTGCACTGTAAATTCTATGAATCTATGAATTACTTTATCATCAGGTCAACTTATGCAACTTGCCATCCTGCCTGATATACTTGATGATCTCATCGTATTTTAAATTAATCTTTATTGCTGTACCATTTCAAAGGAGATCTAATGGCAGGAGTTGGGATTGATCCAGGATCCTGTTTGCAAATTTATGGCTGAACTAGGATGGATATTGGGTGGCATGGTGTGGGTGGCACATTGGCACAGTGGTTAGCACTGCTGCCTCACAACTCCAGGGACCCGGGTTCAATTACTGCCTCGGGTGATTGTCAGTGTGGAGTATGCACTTTCTCTCTGTGTCTGCATGGGTTTCCCCTGGGTGCTCCGGTTTCCTACCACAGTCCAAAGATGTGCAGGTTAGGTGGATTGGCCATGATAAATTGTGTCAAAAAAGTTAGGTGGGGTTACTGGGTTATGAGGATCGGGTGGAGGTGTGGGATTAAGTAAGGTGCTCTTTCCAAGGGCCGGTGCAGACTCGATGGGCCGAATGGCTTCCTTCTGCACTGTAAATTCTCTGATTCTATGATAGCGATTGTATAATTAGTACAACTTGCATTTTATTCTGTTAACTTATTTCTCTTCCTAGCTTTTGTAAAAATGGCAAAATCGAATGTTTTGACGACTCTTTCATCTCAGGAGGTAGGAAACATTTGTTAACTTAGATTCCAATAGAAGAACATATAAAATATGAAAATCTCCACATTGTATATTGAATTCTCGATTTCAACCTTAACTCATCTCTAAATATCTGCCCCAAAGTACTTAAAATGTGGCAAAACTGATTTGTGCTCAAGTAATACAGTAATAATTTTTGACTGAAACAGGCTCTTTGCAAATCTAATCTATTAATTTGACACCGCACAAGATATATTTAATGCATGCCCAGCATGTTATATATTTTACTAATAAAACATTGGATCTTCTTCCTTAGAAATTTGTGACCAACCTAAAATTTACTTCAACTGTGCAAGTGCAAAAGAAGATGAATATGGAGCAGCTTATCAACCAACATGCCAGATGCATGCCACAGAAACTCGGAGTGTGAGTAGATAATTCTGCATGTGTGAAACAAATTAACATCACTAAAAACAAATCATCTGCTCATTATCAGGTTTCTGTCTGTGGGAGTCTGCTTTGCTGCATTTCCGACATTCCACCAGTGTCTGAAAATCCAAATAATTTCATCGGCTATAAAGAAAATGTTCTGAGGTCTTGAAAGCTGACCATTCTCAACAATGTAAAACAATTTACTATTTTTTGCTTCCTATTTTATGTTTATAGCCCTGGTCGCAAAGATAACAATCAACACTTTAAATAGCTGCTCTACTGCCAGGCTATGACTATCTCCTATAAGAGAGGATATAATAATAATAATAATCATAACAATAATAATATAATAGCTTATTGTCACAAGTAGGCTTCAATGAAGTTACTGTGAAATGCCCTAGTCGCCACATTCCATCGCCTGTTTGGGGAGGCCGGTACGGGAATTGAACCCGCGCTGCAGGTCTTGTTCTGCATTACAAGCCAGCTGTTTAGCCCACTGTGCTAAACTAACCCATCTAACCATCGCCCCTCGCCATTCACTAGCATTACCATCGTTGACTCCCCCACAATCAACATCTTGGGGGTTACCATTGATCAGAAACTGAACTGGGCTAGCCATATTAATACTGTGGCTACCAAGGCAGGTCAAAAGCAAGAAATTCTATAGCAAATAATTCACCTCCTGACCTCCCAAAGCCTGTCCACCATCTACAAGGCACAAGTCAGGAGTGTAATGGAATACTCTCCACTTGCCTGGATGAGTGCAGCTCCAACAACACTCAAGAAGCTCCACACCAGACTTCCAGCGGCGGCCATGGAGTGAGTGGTTGCACATTTGATGGCTTCCACCCAAGGTGGATTTTTTCGGCCCTTCCCCACCTGCATCCTGTGGTATTTGAGAGCAACACATGTATGAGTGCCCAAGGAAGGTAATACTCCACTGATGAGGTTGGTGTATGGATCAACGGACAAGAAGTGCCACGAGAAAGAAAGAACAGCTGGAACAGGAAACATAGAATTTACAGTGCAGAAGGAGGCCATTTGGCCCATCGAGTCTGCACCCTATCCCTGTAACCCAGTAACCCCACCTAACATTTTGGACACTAAGGGCAAATTATCATGGCCAATCCATCTAACCTGCACATATTTGGACTGTGGGCAGAAACCGGAGCAGCCGGAGGAAACCCATGCAAATACGTGGAGAACGTGCAGACTCCTCACAGACAGTTACCCAAGTCGGGAATCGAACCTGGGACCCTGGAGCTGTGAAGCAACTGTGCTAACCACTGTGCTACTGTGCTGCCCGCACGTTTTCGGGGTGTGACAGAGGTGAAGATGGTGGAGGGCAAGGGGGCAGTGCTACCCGCCCAGTGGTCGATGGAGCAGCTGGTGGAGGCTTTGAATAATAAATTCCAGCAGCAGAGGAAAGAGGCCTTGGAGGATTTGGCCAAGGTAGTGGAGCCGCTTCGAGCGACAATTGAATGTGTGGAGTAGAGGCAGGAGGCTCAAGGTCTGGTGATCCAGAAGGTGAAGGAGTTGGTGGGGAAGCTTGAGGATTGGCTGGCCTCACTGGAGATGGGGATGGTGATGATCAGCCAGAAACAGCTGAGAGAGAAAGTGGAGGACCTCGAGAACCACTCCAGGAGGCAGAATTTGAGGATTGTCGGGATGTCTGAGGGCATCGAAGGAGCAGAGGCCGCCAAGTGTGTGGTGAGCATGCTGGAGAAGCTTATGGGGAAAGGGGCCTTTGACCGGCTCAGCGAGGTGGATCTGGCGCACAGGACACTGAGGTCGAGGCCGCAGGTGGAGAACGGCGAAAGACAATGGTGGTGAGGCTGCATTGATTTCTGGATAACAAACAAATTCTGAAGTGGGCAAGTCAGACCCAAGAAATGCATCTGGGAAGGGAGTGATCTACCAGGACTTGGATGCGGAGCTGGCGAAGCAGAGGGCCGGATGTAACCGTATAAAGGCGGTCCTCTTTGAGAAGGGGGTGAAGTTTGAGGTTTTGTACTCTACCCTCTTGTGAGTGATGCATCAAAAGCAGGAATTTTGACTCGACGAACGAGACGATGGACTTTATCATACAATCATGCAATCCCTACAGTGCAAAAGGAGGCCATTCAAACTATGGAGTCAGCACCGATCCTTCGAAAGAACACCCTACCTAGGCCCAATCCCTCGCCCTATTCCTGCAACCCCACCCTAAGGGGCAATTTTGGGGACCATGGGCTGGGAGGAGCGTGAAGACATTGATCTTCGGAGAGGAACTTTGTATTTGTTGTGGGGCACATGGAGTGGGCAATTTGGGGTGGGTTTCGATGGGGGAGTGTTGATGGTGAGTGTGCCTTTTGTTTCTTTTTGTCTGTCGGTGGTTGGGAGGATTGGGGGGGAGGGGTGGACTCGAGGGGTAAGGGGAAGTCAGAGGATGGGCAGGGGCCACCATGTTAGCTGGGCGGCTAGTTAACGGGAGTGAAGAGAGGGGTTGCCAGGAGGAAGGTGCAGGGGGAGGGGGGGGGGGGGGGTGGTGCCTGGTTTGTTTGTTGTTATTGTTTGATGGTGGGGAGGGTTGCTGACATGGGTGTGGTGTAGTTGGGAAGGGAGAGATGGTGGCGGACAAATCAGGGCGGCCTTGGAGGGGCGTGTGACGTGGGCCGGCTTAAAAAGGGGTATGGCTGATCGGCAGGGTATGGGGGGCGGGGAGCCCCTGGCCAGGCTGGTCACGTGGAACGTGAGCAGATTTAATGATAAATGTTAGTGGGTTTTCGCCCATCTGAGGAGTCTGAAGGCAGACGTTGCGTTTTTGCAGGAGATGCGCCTGAAGCTGGGGGAATTAGACGAGGCTGAGGAAGGGGTGGGTGGGGTAGGTGTTCCACTCTGAGCTGGACAAGAAGACAAGGGGGGTGGCGGAGTTGGTTAAATGACTCAGAAACTCAGTTCCCTTTCCCAGAGGCTTCTTTTTTAAATCATTATTAGTTCATCCTTTTTGTTGCACATCACTAGACCAGGATCTACAGGCTGGTGGGGCTTTCCTTCCCGCTATCTGAAGAATTGGCAGGGAACACAATCCCATTAATACTGCCTGCCCTGCAGCGATTTCAGACTTCATGAGTATTAATTGTCAGGAGGTACAAGTGTCAGGACCAAGGGAATCACAAGCCCTGTACGCCCCCCCCCCCCCCCCCCCCCCCCCCCCACCACCACATTTTGTCCTTGTAATCTTTGAAATCAGTTGTTATGTTCTCAGGCATTCACTGCTTCTTTTATCCCTTCTGGGTATTGGGCCTCTACCGTATTACCATGTTCTCAATCCACTGCTGTTCCTTTTTTCTCCAACTATGTCTTGGGTCTCTACCTCTCTCTTTGTTTTCCCAGACCTCTGTCTCTTCACTTATCACTGCTGTGCTGTGGGTTCTCCACTGGTCTTGTGCTCTTGGGTCTCATTCAGTCCTCTTAGTCCTGTTATGCTGCTAGGCCTCTGCCATGCAGTCCTTATTCTGAGGTATCCATCAAGGCCCAGGAAGTGTAGAAGATTGTAGTTTAGTCGGGCGGCATGGTCAGCACGGGCTTGGAGGGCCGAAGGGCCTGTTCCTGTGCTGTATATTTCTTTGTTCTTTGTTTTTTGTATCACTTCTCATACTACTGTGTTCTTGGGCCACATTTATACCTGGTGTGGTGTGAGGCTTCTAGCAGTCTCGCTGTGCCCTCAAGTCTCTGCTGCTCTCTCCTGTCCATCAGTCTCTATACGTGTCGAAAGCTTTCTGCTTATAAGACCATAAGACAGAGGAGCAGAATTAGGCCACTCGGCCCATCGAGTCTGCTCCTCCATTCAATCATGGCTGATATTTTTTTCATCCCCATTCTCCTGCCTTCTCCCCATAACCCCTGATCCCCTTATTAATCAAGAACCGATCTATCTCTGTCTTAAAGACACTCAGTGATTTGGCCTCCACAGCCTTCTGCGGCAAAGAGTTCTACAGATTCACCACTCTCTGGCTGAAGAAATTCCTCCTCATCTCTGTTTTAAAGGACCATCCCATTAATCTGAGATTGTGTCTGCTGCTTCTAGTTTTTCCTACAAGTGGAAACATCCTCTCTATGTCCACTCTATCCAGGCCTCCTGTAAGTTTCAGTAAGATCCCCCCTCATCCTTCTAAACTCCAACGAGTACAGACCCAGAGTCCTCAACTGTTCCTCATACGACAAGCTCTTCATTCCAGGGGTCATTCTTGTGAACCTCCTCTGTACCCTTTACAAGGCCAGCACATCTTTCCTTAGATACGGGGCCTAAAACTGCTCACAATACTCCAAATGGGGTCTGACCAGAGCCTTATTTCGCCTCAGAAGTCCATCCCTGGTTTTGTATTCTAGCCCTTTTGACATGAATACTAACATTGCATTTGCCTTCCTAACTGCTGACTGAACCTGCAAGATAGCCTTAAGAGAATCATGAACAAGGACTCCCAAGTCCCTTTCTGCTTCTGATTTCCTAAGCCTCTCCCCATTTAGAAAATAGTCTATGCCTCCATTTCTCCTTCCAAAGTGCATAACCTCACACTTTTCCACATTGTATTTCATCTGTCACTTCATTGCCCACTCTCCTAGCCTGTCCACATCATTCTGCAGCCCGCCTGCTTCCTCAATACTACCTGTCCCTCTACAGATCTTTGTATCATCTGCAAACTTAGCAACAGTGCTTGCAGGGGCTGGTTTAGTACAGTGGGCTAAACAGCTGGCTTGTAATGCAGGATTCTCATACCGGCCTCCCTGAACTGGCACCGGAATGTGGTGACTAGGGGATTTTCACCATAACTTCACTGAAGCCTACTTGTGACAATAAGCGAATATTATTATTATTCAGTTCCTTCTTCCAGATCATTAATGTACATTGTGAAAAGTTGTGGTCCCAGCACCGACCCCTGAGGCAAACCACCAATTACCCTAATGCTGCTCTTTAGATTCTTACTTTACCACATTTTTCAATTAAATGCATGCAGTTCTGATTGTCAATTCACTTCTTCCTCTTTAGTTAGCAACCAAGTGTATCTCTGGCTGCGTCTGCCCATACGGAATGGTGTTGAATGAGAGAGGGCATTGTGTCTATCTTCAAGACTGTCCTTGTGAATTCAGTGGTGTGTACTATCGGCCCTGGAAGACGATAGTGAAAGAATGTCAGAAATGGTAAGGATCCGTATATTGTATTTACATATTGTAAAACTGCCTTAATAGATAAATTAGTTAATTTAATAATGCAGTATTCTCTAAACTGATTATTTTAAAAAACACATGAAAAAATCTAAATTGCCATAAAATGTCATAAAATATCCTAATTTCCTGACAGATTCATCTGCTCAGCAAGGGAGCCCTGCTCAGGGAGGAAGTTCCAGATAAGTGGAATTCCCTCATGTTTACCATGGCTAATTGTGAAAATCTGCAAGGAATTGTTTTCTTTAAGTAGTTTCACAAACGCTCTGTACATAGACTCTCTCACCATCCAGAAGCTGTATCGTTAAACAATACATAATTGCTAATGACGGCACAGCTAATGTGGCTTTGTAGTTATGCCAAATGCAGCAATTTGCCTTCTGGATTTTACACAGGTTTAATCCATTTTCAATCAATTTGGTATGGTGGAAATATCAAATACATTTGAAAACATTTGCAGTTTTATGTAACTAATGCGGTTATTTATAATGTAAGAGCTCAGAAGCATAGGAAAAGAGGTTTGAATATGTTGCAACTATACATAAGAAATTATAATTATTCTTCAAAATCATTTATTCTTTTAGTTCTCTTACCTTTCCATCGAAAAACTCAATAATAATAACAATAATAATAGCTCATTGTCACAAGTAGGCTTCAAAAAGCCCCTAATAACTCATTTGTCCTCCCAGCTAGATGTAAAAAGTCACATGTCACTATTCAAAGAAGAAGCGAGTCCTCCCTGTGCCCTGGCCAAGAATAATCACAAAGTTATAGGCAAGTTGTGGGAGGGATTCATTAGAAATGCACCGGACAGAGAATCTCAGCATGTTTTCAGGAAATGAAGATCACAGCCAACAAACATGGTTGAAGTTTTTGAGAAAAGCCATTGACTGTAGTTAGCTTATTATCTTGATTTTTCCAAAAGGAATGTTCAAACTCACCCACCAGAGTAATCTGTTGGCTTTTCCTTTAACAGAGACGCTCCCACTTTCCATCCACCATCATACACGTCCGCTGACTGAACTTGTTCTTGCATTGAACAACTTCTCCTTTAACTCTGGGATAGGTGGATAATTGATTCTATTAAACCCCCTCCTTTGCTTCTTTCTCTGGGCCATAGATGACTGTATAGGTGTATTTCCTGCTCTCACACTGACTGGAAAATGTTTTCAGTTTGCCTCCAATTTCTACCCATGTTCCATCTTCACATGTGGAGATCTTGTGGCACATTGGTAGTATCCCTACTTCTGAGTCAGAAGTTCAGGGTTTGAGTCCCACTCCAGGACTCGATGCTCATGAAATGTGTGTTTATAATGTGGCTAAACAAGTTGATTATCAATCTGTACATTCTTCCAATATGCCTATGGTAAGAGCAGAAGATTCTCCTGGTCAGCCATGCTTGAATGAGGTAGTGCCCCTCAAGCTATAGCCTCTGTTGACAGGCTGGTGACCTATGTTGACAGGCTGGTGACCTATGTTGACAGGCTGGTGACCTGTGTTGACAGGCTGGTGACCTGTGTTGACAGGCTGGTGACCTGTGTCATCCAGCTTCAACTCATACCTTCCCATCCTCAACTTCTCTGTCTCCATTTCTGGGCAATAATATTAACTGGTATTCACCATAAGTCCACTTACTCCCACAACTATCTTGACTGCATTTCCTTCCAATCACTTTTTTTTCTTTACCCTTTCATGGGATGGGGGTGTCACTGGCAGGACCCATCTCTAATTGTCTTTCAACTGAGTGGCCTGTAGAGAGTAGTTAAGAGTTAATCACATTGCTATGGATATGGAGTCACATATAGACCAGTTGATTTCCTTCCTTAAAGGTGAACCAGATAGGTTTTCACCACAATCAATGGCAGTTGTCATGGTCACTGTAAAATTCCAGTCAAGCGACCACACGGAAGCGATGACTGTAAGAAAAAGCTCAAATTTATTTTACCAACTATAATTTAACTCTTACTACCCGAAGGGTCTCCCGCATCCGACCCACACTTGGGCCAGGTACTCTGGTTCCACGAAGCCCTTGGCTTAAGGGTGTAGCTCCGCCCACTCAGCTAGGGAGATCATACTCGGGTTAGAACACAGGGACTTTGATGTTGCAAACCCTATGGCCTCCAGTTTGGTTCTAATACCCCAATCCCCCCCACCCCCAAGTCCGACACGTCTTCCACCTTGACAGCAGGAGAAGGGAGATCCTTCACCCGCTTTGCTCGTGGCTGTCTCTCGAATGCCGCTGTTCTAGGCCTGGAGCAATGTACTGAACGGGGAAGTGATGTTTCCGGGCTGAATGTCTGGGTGGTTCCACTGTGCTGTGCCCAGCGGTCGCTGCTGGATCCATTTCGACTGCAGTCGGCAAAGTCCACATGTCCGATTCTGGGTCAGATGAGTCGACCTCCCTAATCTCCGAGTTGAGGAGCTCATCTGTCTCACTGGGTATCACTGGCGGCTGCACCGGAGGCTTTGATCTGTCCATGAGGACCTGTAGCGCTTGGCTGCGGAGGGGGTCTACGTGCCTGTTCAATTCTTTTCCTTGTACTCATACGGAGTTCGAGACAGGCCCCGATCACTTTGCTACTGTCGCTGGGAATCACAACGCCCCATCGATGAAATTATGGAATTAGACCACGTCACCTGCTAAAAATTCACCAATGGGTCTGGATTTTCGCATGTTCCTGCCGGTCGCGGACCTTTTCCCCCAATGTTTGGCAGAATGAGGCTCAACAGCCGGTGGGTGGGGGGCACGATAGCACAGTGGTTAGCACTGTTACCTCACAGCTCCAGGGTCCCAGGTTTGATTCCCGGCTTGGGTCACTGTCTGTGCGGAGTCTGCACGTTCTCCCTATGTCTGCGTGAGTTTCCTCCGGGTGCTCCGGTTTCCTCGCACAGTCCATATGCAGGTTAGGTGGATTTACCATGCTAAATTGCCCTTGGTGTCCAAAAAGGTTAGGTGGGCTTGCTGGCTTACAGGGATGGGTGGAGGTGTGGGCTTAGGTCGGGTACTCTTTCCAAGTGCTGGTGTAGACTCAATGGGCCAAATGGCCTCCTTTTGCACTGTTGATTCTATGAACCGATGACCCATTAACAATTCCGAGGACGCCACTTCGGTGGTGGCATGTGGCGTGGTCCTGCAATAGAAAAGGAAAAAGACCAGATGGGTCTCTGGGAACCGGAGGTGGATTTTCACATGCCCAGCTTAAACGTCAGCACTTCCCATTCGGCCAATCTGTTGGATGGGAGGTGGTAAGGTGCAGTCCGTACATGGAGGATCCTGTTTTGCTTCAGAAAGTCGTTGGATCCCATATTTGTAAAAGCTGTGCCGTTATCCAACATTAACACTTTGGGAAGCTCACAGACATTGAAGGTTTGTTGGAGCCGCTCAGTAGTGGCTCATGATGTCATTGTGGTCATGCGGTGGATATCCACTTCGAATCAGCATCCATGATAAGTAGACACATGGCTCCTTGAAATGGTCCTGCGAAATCCACATGGAGGCGGGACCATGGTCAGCCCGGCCACTCCCATGGTGGAATGGAGCTGCAGGGGCAGCTTCTGGTGTTTTTGGCACCGTGTACATTGTTTTGCCAGAGTTTCCGCGTCTATCTCACCATACATTGCTCCGGACCAACATATTAATTTTTGAGACACCCGGGTCTTGTAGGATTGTCCCCTGGCCTCGCTCAGGCATGGCCACCCGGGGCACCACAGCAGGATGCAGTGTACCACACTGAGTTCAGCCATCTTCGTGGTGAATGCATGCAGGTTTTTCGGGAAAGCATGATGTTAGGTCCCGTACAGCATTATGTGGCGGACCCTGACCAACAATGGGTGCATCTGCGTCCACACCTTCACCTGGGCCACCGTAACTGGCAAGGAGTCCTAAAGTGCAAGGCTGCAATTATCTTTGAGAAAGAGTCATTGGACTCGAAACGTTAGCTCTTTTCTCTCCCTACAGGTGCTGCCAGACCTGCTGAGATTTTCCAGCATTTTCTCTTTCGTTGCAATTATCTTGTCTGACGCAACAGGCACAGCATTCTGGTGGGCAACGGGAGGCGGCTGAGGGCATCCGCACGCAGAATCTTTGTTCCTGGATGATGTTCCAACACGTATTCATATGCCAGCAGTGCCCAATGCTGATTGCGGACAGATGCCATCGGGGGGGATTGCCCTTTCCTCCTTAAACAACCCCATCAGGGGCTTGTGGTTCATATAGGCCATAAATGTATATACGTACTGGTGGAATCGCTTCACCCCGAATACCAAACCCTCCTTTTCGATTTGGGCATAGTTCCCCTCTGCCGCCGCGTGGCTGCATGAAGCAAACGCCGTTCAGTTTCATCATCCATCCGATGCACCAGAGCAGTCCCGATGCTGTAAGATGAGTCATCGCAGGTCAACAACAAGGGCTTGGACGTTTCAAAATGTGTCAGGAGATGCAAAGATGAGGGCCATTGCTTCACCTCATCGAAAGCAACCTGTTGTGGCGGGTCCCAAAACCATCGACTGTCTCAAACCAATGTAGTATGTCCTCCAGGTTCTTCATGTGTTCCCGGTCGGACGAACCGGTGATCACCTCATCATCCAGGTAAACTGCGATCTGTAGCAATCCCCAGAAAATATTCTCCATTGCTCACTCTCAACTCACACACTTATGGGCGGCACGGTGGCACAGTGGTCAGCACTGCTGCTTACGGCGCTGAGGACCCGGGTTCGATCCCTGCCCTGGGTCACTGTCTGTGTGGAGTTTGCACATTCTGCCCATGTCTGCATGGATTTCACTCCCGCAACCCAAAGATGTGCAGGTTAGGTGGATTGGTCACATTAAATTGCTCCTCAACTGGAAAAAACCTCACACACTCATTCACCTATTACATATCCACAAGGTGCTCACTGCCCGCTCAGGGACACCACCACTCACTCTCCCATACACATCTTCATCTCCTCTGAAGGTTGTACCCTCATCACCTCACTGCTCCCACTCACCATCCACACATGCCAGGCATCCTTAGCATCGGCCCTGGCATGCGTCCTGCTTACATTCTCTCCATCTGTCTTCAAGCAGGACAAGTTGGCTCACAATAAGTAGGAGCAATGCCAGGCGGCCGGAGGCCTGCAGAGTTGAAAATTCTCTCAGACTCGAGGAAAGAGCCTTCAGCTGGCCGGCAAGGAAGTCGACCTCTCTTGTGCCAATGGTGAGCTGGGTGGCAATAAACCAAGTGAGGATCCAGCATAGCATCATCCATCACACAAAACCAGCATGAGTGATGTCTTCTGGATCTGAAGGACCATGCCATGCACTGATGTAATCTCCCTTCTCTCGCAGGTACAACAGTCGAGCACCCCAGGGTGTCTACCAGCCTGGTTCAAGAAAGCTCTGACACCAGCACGGATGATTTCTCAGTCATGGATATTGAAGAACCATCATAGGTTCCACCCATACCCTCCAGCAGCACAGAGACACACAGCTCAGTGGGACCTAATTTTATACCAGCCTCAGGGGTCACAAACTGGTGAGCACCTCACTCTTTCTGACCACAACAGGCAGGGCAGGGCGTCCAAGGGTTTTGGCTCTCAGAGGAGTGTTGGAGGCCAGGGATCTGCTGAGGTCCAGTCAGATGACGTGCCTCTGGACTTGGACATGCCTCAGTTGTTGGAGCTGCAAAGGCAAAGTCGGGAACATCAGGAGGGGGTGCCAGCTACAGTCCTCTGATTGCAGGTGTCCTGCCACGTTCTGTCTGAAGAGATAGTGCCGACACTCCAACACAACCAAATCAACACAGCGAGGGTGGTGATCGCTGTGGAGACCTTGGTGCAAGACATCTGCCCTGCAGCACTGCAGGACATACATGCGCTCCATGGTGCTGGACATGCGCTCCATGATGCTGGACATGCGCTCCATGGTTCTGGACATGTGCTCCATGGTGCAGGACATGCGCTCCATGATGCAGGACATGCGCTCCATGGTGCAAGACATGTGCTCCATGGTGCTGGACATGCGCTCCATGGTGCAGGACAAGCGCTTCATGGGGCAGGACATGTGCTCCATGGTGAAGGACATGTGCTCCATGGTGCAGGACATGTGCTCCATGGTGCTGGACATGTGCTCCATGGTACAGGACATGTGCTCCATGGTGCAGGATATGCGCTCTATGATGCTGGACATGCGCTCCATGGTGCCGGACATGTGCTCCATGGTGCTGGACATGCACTCCAGAGTGCTGGACATGCGCTCCATGGTGTTGGACATGCGCTCCATGGTGTTGGACATGCACTCCATGGTGCAGGACATGCGCTCCATGGTGCTGGACATGCGCTCCATAGTGCCGGCGATGTGCTCCATGGTGGTGGACATGCGCTCCCTGGTGCTGGATATGTGCTCCATGGTGCTAGACATGCGCTCCATGGTGCTGCACATGTGCTCCATGATGGTGGACATGCGCTCCATGGTGGTGGACATGCGCTCCATGGTGCTGGACATGTGCTCCATGGTGGTGGACTTGCGCTCCATGATGCTGGACATGTGCTGCATGATGGTGGACATGTGCTCCATGGTGCTGGACATGTGCTCCATGGTGCTGGACATGCACTCCATGGTGCTGGATATGTGATCCATGGTTCTGAACATGTGCTCCATGGTGGTGGACATACGCTCCATGGTGGTGGACATGCGCTCCATAGTGGTGGACATGCGCTCCATGGTGCTGCACATGTGCTCCACGGTGGTGGACATGTGCTCCATGGTGCTGGAGATGTGCTCCGTGGTGCTGGACATGCACTCCATGGTGTGATGTTGGGTGCTCTGAGGTACAGACGAACCGACACGGTTGCGATTGGTACAACGCAGTTTTATTCCAACTAGTTATTTACACATCTGTCTTGGTACTCAGCACGTGGTGACCGTGTGAGTGTCTTGTTAATGAGGTCCTGGCCTTGTCCTGTCTCCAGATGGACTGGACAGCAGGTGTCGTGTTTCTTGTCTTATACTGTGTCTGCTCTTGTCTGTGATTGGCTGTCGTGTTATGTGTGCTAATTGGTCTGTTGGTCTGTCTATCATGATGTGTGTGTTGTGATGTGTGTTTGAATATCATGACATCCCCCCTTTTTTACAAGATTATGTGCCTACGTGGTTATAAATATGAAGGTGTCCTGAGTGCAGCTAAAGGTGTGTGTGCGTGATATTTACAGCACGTACATGTGGCGTAGCTATATACAAGGGGCGATGTCAGGTGTGGCATGCTAACGAGGTTGTACCATAACAAAAGAAGAAGAACGTTGAAATGTGGTCCGATCAAACGAGACCTGGAACGATAAAACAGTGACATGTTACAATACAGTGGTTGCTAAAACTTGACGTGTGAACAGTCTCATAAGTCCAGTCTAGTAGGTGGGCGACGAATTCGGGTTGACCGTCAGGGTGGCACTCCATTCATCGGCCGGATTGATGGTGTTGACCCGGTTCACATCAATGACCGCAACCCGGAAGGCGTCTTGGTCATCTGTGTCGTCGGTTTGGATGTCCTGATGTGGAGGCTGAATGGTCCACACGTGTCTGCGAGGTTGTCGGAGATGTGGAAGATCCACCGGTTGAGCCGCTCGACAGTAGACAGCGTAGTGGCCCATCTTGCCACAGCGTAGGCATTGTCGGGTTTTTGCAGGACATTGCCCTTTTAAATGTGCAGCTCCACAGTTGCCGCACGTCATGACGTCATGGCGTTCGTTACGCCACTGCGCATGCGCAGTTCGGTCTTGCGTCGGGCGCGCCTGCGCAGTGCGTCCCTCAATGTTGCCGTAGGTTTTGGCGCGCACAAACGCGGGAGGCCTCAAAAAGCACGCGAAACGGCCGCCCTCGTCCGGGCTGCGGGCCAGGAGAAACTCGATTGCCTGGATGCGTTCGGCCTGGCTTGCCGATTCGATCACTTGGGACCCCCTCCGTGCCGATTCGGTCGCCTGAAATTGGGCATAGCGGCTGGTCGCATTTTCATGCAGGACACAGGCTTCCACTGCAGATGCTAAGGTCAGGCCTTTAATTTTTAGAAGCTGCTGGCATAGGCCACTGGAGGTGACGCCAAAAACGATCTGGTCCCGGATCATGGACTCTGAGGTGGTGCCGTAACCGCAGGACTGCGCGAGTATGCGGAGGTGCATCAGGAAGGACTGAAAGAGCTCATCCTTACCTTGTAGGCGCTGCTGAAAGATATACCTCTCAAAGCTTTCATTGACCTCAACGTTGAAGTGCTGGTCGAGCTTGAGGAGGACCGTGTCATATTTAGATTTGTTCTCGCCTTCCGCGAACACCAAGGAGTTGTATACATCGATGGCGTGCTGACCTGCGGTAGTGAGGAGCATGGCAATCTTTGTTTCGTCCGAGGCGCCCTGTTTTTCGTTGGCTCGCATGAACAGTTCGAATCGCTGTTTGAAGAGCTTCCAGTTGGTGCCCAGGTTCCCAGCGACTTGCAACGGCTGCGGTTTGTTGTGGGTGTCCATGGCTCAGGATGGCAGATTTGCCGGTAAGTATCGATTTACTCACTGGTACCATGTGGTGTTGGGTGCTCTGAGGTACAGACAAACCGACACGGTTGCGATTGGTACAACGCAGTTTTATTCCAACTAGTTATTTACACATCTGTCTTGGTACTCAGCACGTGGTGACCGTGTGAGTGTCTTGTTAATGAGGTCCTGGCCTTGTCCTGTCTCCAGATGGACTGGCCAGCAGGTGTCGTGTTTCTTGCCTTATACTTTGTCTGCTCTTGTCTGTGATTGGCTGTCGTGTTATGTGTGCTAATTGGTCTGTTGGTCTGTCTATCATGATGTGTGTGTTGTGATGTGTGTTTGAATATCATGACACATGGTGCTGCACATGTGCTCCATGGTGGTGGACATGTGCTCCATGGTGCTGCACATGTGCTCCATGGTGGTGGACATGCGCTCCATGGTGCTGAACATGTGCTCCATGGTGGTGGACATGCGCTCCATGGTGCAGGACATGCGCTCCATGGTGGTGGAGATGTGCTCCATGGTGCTGGACATATGCTCCATGGTGGTGGACTTGCACTCCATGGTGCTGGACATGTGCTCCATGGTGGTGGACATGCACTCCATGGTGCTGCACATGTGCTCCATGGTGGTGGACATGCGATCCATGGTGCTGCACATGTGCTCCATGGTGGTGGACATGCGCTCCATGGTGCTGGACATGTGCTCCATGGTGGTGGGCTTGCGCTCCATGGTGCTGGACATGTGCTGCATGGTGGTGGACATGTGCTCCATGATGGTGGACGTGTGCTCCATGGTGATGGATATGTGCTCCATGGTTCTGAACATGCATTCCATGGTGCACGCACTTTTGGGGATCCACATGTCTGAGGATGGCGGGCTTCTTGAGCTCACTGCAGGTACTCCTCTTTCCCAAGGAGTAAGCCAGGAACCATTAAGCACCCATAGGGGGAGGAGCAGCTGGTGCAGAGCCTAGGTCTATCCACCCATAGTAATGTTGGAAGTATGCCGCCCATCTGATTCCCCTCTTCCTGTGACAGCTTCAGCTCCAGCTCCACAGGCCAAGAGGGTGGCACTGCCACAAAGCAGGGTCCTGAAAGCAGGCTGGGACCCTCAAGGTCACTACCCTCTCGAAGATGCTTGCCAAGGTCATCAGAGACAACAGGGCGTGGCAGACAGCAGGCTGTCTTCACCTCAGATGTGGATGTTGCAGATGCAACAAGACGTAGTGACAGGGTTAGAAAGGTTAAGAAAGTCCAGTAAAACAGCTTGGGCAAGGTGTTTAAGTACTTGGAGATAGCATCCACTTCTGAAAATAAACCTTCACTTATTGTGTCCTCTCTATGTCCCCTGCGAGTGATTGAATACATCAGACATGCACGTTTCTTGAAGGACATGAGGGTGTCTCCCCCAATGTTCAGGGGTACTATCACTCATCCCAGTCATTTACAGTGTGTGCTCTCGGCACATGTTGCCCCGCTGCTTGCCCCATATTCTATCAACCACTGAACCTCAAGGGCTCTGATCATCAAGAATGATCTCTCCACACAACATCGCCATGAACTGGTGATTTAGTAAGTGAGCTGTCATCAGCCAGACAGGTGTCAGACATTCACAATAGCTCTTTGAAGATCTGTGCACTGTCCCCACTGCAAGTTATCATCATTCTGCTGCAATGTAGGGACTGTGGGCAACTGCTCCCTCCCCACATCACAAGCCTTACAAGTGAACGTGTGCACTGCCAGCAGTCAGGCAAGAAAGTAATGCTTATAGAAGGAATGTGAAGATGATAGAATGTCCTCAGTGGTTTGCCGCATCGCCGACCATGAATCAGGCAGCAATGATATGTGACACCTTCGGCGGCCTGTACTGCAGGGTTCCACCAGGCCAGTTCAGGCAATGGTACCTCACCTTCAGAATGCCAATGGTCTGCTCCACAAAAGTTGGAGTAGCAGCATGAGCCTTGTTGTACTTGGTCTCAGCTGCCTCTGTGGCCTCCGCACAGGTGTCAACAACCACATACTCAGTCAGTATCCCCTGTCCCCGAGGAGGCATCCCAGCAGCTGCTGTGGAGCCTCTAACATGCCAGGGATCTGAGAATACCTCAGGATGTATGAGTCATCCACACTCCCATGGAACCGAACACACACACACCTGGAGCATTCACTTTGTGTGGTTGCAGACCAACTGAACATTTAGGGAGTGGAAGCCCTTGCGGTTCACATACTGCACTTCTTGATGCCACAGGGACCGAAGAGCCACCGAGTGCAGTTGATGCCACCTTGCACCTGTGGAAAGCCACACATAGAATCTTAGAATCACTACAATGCAGAAGGAGGCCATTCAGCCCATTGAGCCTGCACCAACCCTCTGAATGAGCAGCCTAACTATGCCCACGCCCCCACCCTATCCCCGTAATTTAGTAACCCCATCTAACCTTTTGGACACTAACGGGCAATTTAGCATCGCCAATCCACCTGACCTACACATCTTTGGACTGTGGGAGGAAACTGGAGCACCCGTAGACATTGGGAGAACGTACAAACTCCACACAGACAATGGCCCAAGGCTGGAATTGAAACCGGGTCCCTGGCAGTGCAAACCACTGCGCGGCCGTGCCACCTCTGAGAAAAAACTTGATATAGAGGTGCATGTGGTTCTTTGTCCTTTGTCCTTGTTCACAAAATCAGCTGGTGAAGAATAGAATTGGAGACTACCTATATGTCCATTTAGAAGCATTTATTTATAGGATTATACACCTGTACAAATATGCACCCCTAACCCAACAACTATCTATTTATAGGGGCACAAATGAAACTTCAGTTAGTGCCTATTGCCTGCACACAATTAATATTCAATTAACATCCATGCCCAGTGCCACTAAGCTATTCATAAATGAATAGATTGTTGAGATGTATTGCCAGGAAAAACACAAATTCTATTCTGCATCTGTACAAGATCTTAATCTAACCTCATAACACCTTGTCCACTTTTGATCCCTCACCTGGTGGGAGTTATAGGGACACTGGAACAATTTCATCACTGAAACCCTAGTGGACATCTTTACCCCAATATCAATTCTGAAACATTCAGTTGTCAAATGTGTTAGCGATGACTCCAAGTTAGTACTATCACTGCTGAGTCAGACCCCAAACTCTACTATAGAGACTTAGAGCACATAATCTTGAGGATGTGAAATTAAACCAAGATTCTGTCTGGCCGCTCAGCTGGATGTAAATGACACCACATGGCTCTATTGTAAGAACAGGAAATTCTTGTGTACTTACGAATACTTATCCCTCAAACAAGATCACTAAATTAGATTATTTGGCGGGGGTTGAGGAGGGGAGTACTTCATGAATTTACAGGAGGATTCTGGTAGAGACGATGCATCACTGGGAGGGGGACTATGGTCAAATGGGAGGAAGAGTTGGGAGGGGGAGATGGAGGAGGGGGTGGTGTGAAGCCCTACGGAGGGTGAATACCGCACCATCCGGTGCAAGGCTCGGGCTCATACAGCTAAAAATGGTTCATCGGGCACGCTTAACAAGGGCTAGGATGAGTCGGTTGTTTGAGGGGGTATAGGAAAAGTGCAAGTGGTGTGGGAGGGGCCCAATGAATCATGTACATATATTCTGGGCATGTCTTAAGCTGGCAAGCCTCTGGGGCTCCTTTGTCACAGCACGGTGGGCTAAACTGCTGGCTTGTAATGCAGAACAAGGCCAGCAGCATGGGTTCAATTCCCGTACCGGCCTCCCCAAACAGGCGCCGGAATGTGGCGACTCGGGGCTTTTCACAGTAACTTAATTTAAGAACATAAGAACTAGAAGCAGGAGTAGGCCATCTGGCCCCTCGAGCCTGCTCCACCATTCAATGAGATCATGGCTGATCTTTTGTGGACTCAGCTCCACTTTCCGGCCCGAACACCATCCCTTTATTCTTCAAAAAACTATCTATCTTTATCTTGTAAACATTTAATGAAGGAGCCTCTACTGCTTCACTGGGCAAGGAGTTCCATAGATTCACAACCCTTTGCGTGAAGAAGTTCCTCCTAAACTCAGTCCTAAATCTACTTCCCCTTATTTTGAGGCTATGCCCCCTAGTTCTGCTTTCACCCGCCAGTGGAAACAACCTGCCCGCATCTATCCTATCTATTCCCTTCATAATTTTATATGTTTCTATAAGATCCCTCCTCATCCTTCTAAATTCCAACGAGTACAGTCCCAGTCTACTCAACCTCTCCTCGTAATCCAACCCCTTCAACTCTGGGATTAACCTAGTGAATCTCCTCTGCACACCCTCCAGTGCCAGTACGTCCTTTCTCAAGTAAGGAGACCAAAACTGAACACAATACTCCAGGTGTGGCCTCACTAACACCTTATTCAATTGCAGCAGAACCTCCCTAGTCTTAAACTCCATCCCTCTAGCCATTTGAAGCCTACTTGTGACAATAAGCGATTATTATTATTTTTATTATGTTGGCAATCTTACAAATGGAATTAAAACCTGATCCCCGAGAAGCCATTCTCAGGGTGTTGAACCAGCCGGAGCTTCAGACAAGGGTGGGGCAGATGTCTTAGCCTTCGCCTCTCTGATTGCTCACAGGTGGGTTCTGTTGGAGCGGAGGTCAGCTTCTCCGCCCAGTGCCTTGGTGTGGCTGGGGGATCTTATGCAGTTTTTGTACCTTGAGAAAATGAAATATATATGCTGAGAGGCTCGATTGGGAGGTTTTACATCAACCATTTGTTATGTATTTCACTGTCAGATACTGGGAGGTGGGGGGGGAGGGGAAGAGGGTTGGGGGTGTTTTTTCTTATGGAGTGTTTATTTGTTTTGTATATATAAAAAATGTTCAATAAAAATATATATTTTTTAATGATTTCTCTCAGTACCATTGGAGTACAGTCAGTACAGTATCTTCATACTTCAATGTAGCCCTGAAACTTCAAGAACATATTTATGTTTTCATTGCCATCATGTAACATGATTGATAAGTGTGAAGATCTTCTGGACTCCTTTGTTACAAAGGTTGAGACCAACTGATCAACTGCCTCTTTGTTTGCCTCCTTTCCCCTACCCCAGTGGACCAAATCTCATTCATGGTACCCCCCTGACCTAGCTCTTATATTTTTCTCTGTGTTTCTGACCTGCCTCCCATAATGTCTTCTCCAAGCTCAGCTTGTGCAGGGGAACCACTTCCTGCTCCCTTCACTCTATTGCACTAAGCGACTGTCTCACTGCCGTTCAAATCTGCTGTTATACCCACCTCGATGAAATCAGGGCTTATCATCATCTCCTGTTCCTCACCAGTATTTTTGACTTATCTTGTTGCTGCCTCCCTAATCTGTGTCTATTTTCCCACAACATGACTGAGTTGGAGAAACCTCCAATCAGGTTTCTACTCCTACCTCAGTGCTTAAATGACCATTATCAAAGTCAGAAATGAAATCCTATGCACCTAACTCTGCAGTAAACTACCTCTCCTCATCCTTCTTGACCTATCTATAGCTGTCAACATTGTTCACCCCATCATTCTCCTCAAGTGCCTCTCTACTGTTATCCAGCTGGATGGAACTGTATCACATTATTCCATTCTTATCTATCCATTAGTAGCCAGAGATGTTCCTGCAATGGCTTCTCTTTCCATTCCATCAACAATCTCTTTGGAGTCCCTAAAAGATTTCCCCTTGTCATCCCTCGATGACATCATCTGAAAGTACAACCCCATGTCCACCTATACATGGATACAACTCAGCACAACCTCACCATAACCTTTTTAAAATCCTCCATTTTATCTGATTCGTCAAACTGTAATACTGAAAAAACAGAAATTTCTATCAGCTAATCGCTGGGCAGATCAAAACCATTATTTCCGATCCCTGTCACAAATTTCGCTCTCTCGCCACCAACTCCCAACTGTCTGACAATTCTCTCAGGCGGAACCAGACCTTTTTCAATCTTGGTGCCATATTTAATGCATAGTTAATCTTCTAACCACCTATTCACTTCATCACCAAGGTCCCTAATTCCACCTATGCAATATTGCCTTTCTCCCAGCCTTAACCTACTTTCTGCTGAAACTCTTGCCGCGCCCTGTTATCACTTGACTTTATAAATGCTCCTCCGGGCTAGCCTTCCATCATTCACCCTACATAAAATTAAACTCATCTGAAACTCTGCTGCTGGTATCCTAACTTATTACCAATATCTTCGTCCTCATTGGCTTACTTTGGCTCCCCAGTTCAGCAAAGCCACAGGTTTAAAATTTTCCTTCTTGTTTTCAAATCCTTCCACGGCTTGTTATCTCTTCCACCCTTGAATTCCTTATCTACCCTCCTCCAATTCAGAACTTTTTAATGAGGGTACCGGAATTTTAATCACCCCCACCATTGACAACTGTGTCTTCAGTTTTGTGGATCTTAAACTCTGATTTTCCCTACTTCTTTGTAAATTAAATTTAGAGTACCCAATTTTTCCAATTCAGGGGCAATTCAGCGTGGCCAATCCACCCACTCTGCACATCTTTGGGAAAACCACACAAACACGGGGAGAATGTGTAAACTTCATACAGGCAGTGACCCAGAGCCGGGATCGAACCTGGGACTTTGGCGCCGTGAGACAGCAGTGGTAACCACTGCACCACCGTGCTGCCCTGATACCCTATTTAAACCTTTGCCTTTATGCCTTTCTCTATTTTAAGCTGCTCCTTAAAACCTTCATCTTTGATCAAATGTTTGATCGTCTGTCCTGATAGCTCCTCTGTGGCTTGTCAAATGTTGATGAATAATCCACGTAGAATGCACCATGAGTTATTTTACCATGTTAAAGACACTATAGAAATACAAGTTGTTATTATTTTTCTATTCATTACTAATTAGAAATGGACAGTTACACTATTTTAGTTTTCAGAATTCTTTTTTGTAGCTGAAAAACTCAAGTTAATGTCTCTAGCATTTTTTATTTGACTAGCATCTGCATTCAAGGTAAATGGGAATGTACAGGAGATGCAAAGTGTCCTTCAACCTGTGTAATTCATGGAGAAGGACACATCACTACATTTGATGGAAGACAATATGTATTTGATGGCAATTGTGAATATACTTTGGTTCAGGTAATAACCAAAATGTTCTTTTTATACCTTTTATACTGTGCATTCAGTTATCTGTGTGGACTTGCTCTCATTCTTTGTATCTTAACCAATGTGTGCAATTTGTCTATTTAGGATGCTTGTTCTGTTAATTACAGACAGCCATCTTTCAAAATAGTCTCAGAAAATATTATTTGTGGTAAAACGGGAGTTGTCTGTACTAAGTCCATAAAGATCTACTTTAAGGTAAGGAAATTTAGTGTTGAAATACATTTTCAGTCATTTCAATTCATGCATGTCGCTATTGACAAGTTTTGTGAAGCAACCTTTTTCATGTTTTTTTATTCGTTCATGGGTTACGAGTGTCGTTCGCAAGATCAGCATTTGTTGCCCATTCCTAATTGCTTTCAAGAAGGCAATCAGGTCCTTCATTATTAATGCATGACTTAGACCAGGCCTTTGAGATTGGCCGATTAGAATACGAGTTCCCAGATTAGTGGCTCAATCAGGGAAGCCCTTTCTCTGTCTATAACAGGGAGTGTCAGATCCTCTGCACTCCCAGTGTAGACAGCAAGCTGAATGCACCTGGTTGTTATGCTGTTGGTTTTGTAAATAAAAGGAATTCTGGGGAAGGGACTTCTGCCTCCGCAGACTTATTACAATTAACTGTTGGTTATTTACACTTTTCTACATCATAGAGCCTCATTGTTGATATTGTTCAAAACTGACTAAGACCGGGACTTTCTGCTCTTGCTCATGGCGGGTGTGTTTGGTGGTGTAACTGGAGAATATCAAGGGTAGGCCTAAGCCGCTTTTCCCGGCAGCACAAATGCAGGGCGTGATCATCCTGGCTGTGTTTCTCACTATCCAAAATTGGGAACATCATTATATTCGTATTAGGGTCCCAAGATGGGTTCACAGAGTTGGAAAATTTCTGACTTGCCGAACCTATCTCAGGAGAAATTGCCCTGATTGACAGGATTACCTTACACAATGTGGGTGTGTCCTAGCTCACTGTCCTGGCTACAGTTTGCAGACAAACACAGTGGATGAGGAGTGCTAAGTTGGCTGATCGAAAGGTCCACTTCCATGTTCTGAGACTTTGAATTTGAAGCAGATAAGCCCTCTCACCTTTACTACTCACACCACCCCACCCACTCCGCAATCATATCCATACCAACTCATGCAAAATCATAGCCTCACCCACTGCCTATGGCTTTCCTTGATCTCCATGATGACTAATGCTCCTATCCCCACTCCCATGGCTATTCATACCCTTCATGCAAACTTATGCCCCTCTACCCACCCTCCATGGCCTTTAACAACCTCCATGCTAATATTTGCTAATTCGCCAACTCATATCCCCAGCACATTTCTCCCTTACACTCTCTATTTTAATATATTTAGTATCCACCATGGTGGAGCACATTCTGGAACCAACCAAAGAGTAGATTATGTTCGACTCGGTATCGTGTAATATGACAGAATTAATTAATAACCTCAGAGTGAAGGTACCCCGAGATGACAGCGACCACAATATGATTGAATTTAGTATTTTAAACATAAATAAGAGCAGCTATGCTGATGTGAAAGTTGAGCTTGCTGAAGTAACTGGGATACTATGCTATGACTTAGATTAGTGACAGACATTTCAGGGGATATTTCACAATACTCTGATATTACTAATATAAAGAAGAATTCTGTGTGGAGGACCCACCATCCATGGTTAACTAAACAAGTTAAAGAAAGCATCAAACTTTTGGAATAAGTATGTAACTGTGCAAAGGTGAGTGGCCGGTCTGATGATTAGTCAGAATATATAGAACAGCAGAGAATGACTAAAAGATTAATTAGGAGAAAAAAATTAGAGTATGAGAGGAAGCGAGCTAAACATGTAAAAATGTCGAGCAGGAGTTTCTACAGATATTTTTGAAAAGGCAAAAATTTAAGTGGGTGTGGTTCCTCTGGAGAGTGACAATGGGAAGTTAATAGTAGATGATCAGGAAATGGTGGATGAAACCAGCAAATATTTTGCCTCTATCTTCAATATAGAGGATATGACAAGCATTCAATTCACAGCTGTAAATCAAAGGGTGGAGTGGAAAGGGGAAATTGGTGAAATTACAGCCACTTGGAAATTGTACTGAGCAAACTGATGAAGCTGTCAGCTGACAAGTCTCCGGGTCCCGATGGCCTTTAACCTAGGGTCTTAAAAGAGGTGGTAATGAGGTAGTTGATCTGTTGGTGTTAATTTTCCAAAATTTACTGGATTCTGGAAAGGTTCTGTAGGATCTCTTATTTTCAAGTCCGGTGGTAGTTTGAAATTGAGTTATTGCATAAACATGAGTCGTATGTTCAAATACAAACAAAAGAAATAAAATAAAACAAAAACCCAGCAGGGCATAAGGATGAGAACAGTGAAAAAAAGGATAAAGGAGAGAGAGAGAGAACAATGCACATCAAGAGCTTTTTACCTGCACTTCTGGTACCGCCCCCCTCTCTGCTCCTAATTGGTTTACAAGTTTTGAATTGTGACTTCTGAATGGTGCTCCATATCATCACTCACACTGGTATGCACATTTGCATTTTGATCCTGAAAGGCTGGTGTACCATTTCACTTTTATCACCGCCAAACTGCAAATGTATAATCTGATGTTGACTCAGAACAATACAGGCTTGTATTTCACCCACAGTCACAATATTTTCAAAACTTGGTTTATAATATTTCCCTACTATTCCCCCTTTGATTCTTCGAAAAACTCTCAGAGAATTAATCAATAAAAGCAAGCAAGCAGGAAATATCGCAGAGGAACACATTCACGGGTACCTTTGATCGTCCCTTTGTTTATGAAGCCCCCCCGGCCAGTGGCACTATTCCTGGCCGAGTGAGGCGGCACTGGACACAGTCCGCAACCGCCACGCCGGTTCCCGACCGTTCAGACCACACGTCAATCAAGCTGTCGGTAACTCGGCCCATCGGGGGCGGAGCATCGCGGGAGGGACTTCCGGTGATGCACCAATGCCGGTCCAATGGTGTGCGATGTGCAACACAATTATGTCACTTCCGTGGGAGCGGAGCATGGATGGCTAGCGTCAAACCAGCGCCGGCCCTGATTTGGGCATTGGAATGGATTCTCCGCCCAGTCGCTGATTACAATATCGGCATCAGGCAATGGATATCCCACCCAGAGAATTTAATCACTGCATGCTCGTTTAACGTGAGGTGCGTGAATCCAATCTTCCTTCCCCTGGACTTTAACAGAGTGGTCAGTAGCACTTGATAGGGTCCTTCCCACTTAGCATCCCAAGATTCTTTATGTACTTTCTTCAGGTAAACCCAAACTCCAGGATGATGTTGTGTCCTCCTTCTGGTGGATCTCCCTAGGCCACCCTATTGAGAAGCAGAACTAATAGCATTTGTTAGATTCTGACAATATTCTAATTAGGCATCACTCATCAAGTGACAATGGGCTTTTCACAAATCAATGGATCCTGGCAGTGACATAGGTCTTCCTGTTATAATTTCAAATGGATTCATGACCCATAGTACTATTAGGTGTTGCACTAATCCTGCACAGGACTACTGGTGATATTTGGCAAGTCATTGTTTCAGAGTTCTGTTCATTCATTCCACTTGCCCTGACGATTGTGGGTGATGAGGACAGTGTAAGTCCCAGGTAATGTTTAGTAATCTACAGACCTCTTGGCAGACAGTACCTGTAAAGTGGGTTCCCTGGTTAGAGTCAATGTTGGTGGGAACTCCCCATCAGGGAATGTAATCCTTACACAGGACCTTGACCGTGTAATTGGCTGTGCCCCTTCTAGTTGGAACGGCTTCCGCCAACCTTGAGAACTTATTGACCACCATGAGAACATCGGTGTATCCTTGAAATGGAGGAAGGGTGATATAGTCGACCTGTAAATACTGGAATGGTCCAGCAGGAGCGGGGGGCCTCAGTTGGGACAATACCATGATAGGTCAAGGATTATTTTTCTGGCACATCACACAGCGTTCTGCTACCAACTGGGCGTGTTTGTTAAATCCTCGGATCCCTGGCCCCACCAGCCTTTCTGGAACCATGCTTTTGGTCCAGGACTAGACCCATACTGGCCATTACAGCCTGACATGTGGCTTCCGTGGCTCTCAGGCAACTTCCCCATCCGAGGGCCACTGCATCCAGTTTTCCGGAATGGTACCCAATGGGTCTCTGCTGAGCCAGCTCTGTGTAGACGTCAATCCAATTCTGGTTAAAAGTACAAAATGAAACTCGCTTATTGTCACAAGTAGGCTTCAGTGAAGTTACTGTGAAAAGCCCCTAGCCGCCACATTCCGGCGCCTGTTCGGGGAGGCTGTTACGGGAATTGAACCATGCTTCTGGCCTGCTTTGGTCTGCTTTCAAAGCCAGCGATTTAGCCCTGTGCTAAACAGCCCCTGCTGTACACAAACCCAAAAAGGACCTGAGTTCTTGGATAGTATTGGGCTGTTTGACTGCCCGAATGGCTGTGGTCCTATCCTGGGTAAGTTTTCTCTTTCCTTCCAAAATCTTTTGTCCCAAGTACACAACCTCTTGTTGGGAAATCTGTGCTTTGGCAATGCTGGCTTTATGCCCTCTCAGGTGGAGGTGGTCCAGCATGGTACGTAGGTCTTGTTTGTTTTGTTCTTCCGTGTGGATGGCAACAGAATGTCATCCACGTACAGGATAACAGTGGTGTGCATGGTGGGTAACTCTCTCAAATGGCTTTGTAAGGCCAGGTGAAATACCATAGGGCTGTTGTGAAAACCCTGTGGTAGTCGTGTCCAAGTGTACTTTTGGACGGTGAAGGCGAACCATGGCCAAACCTCAAGTGCCAATGGCAACGACCAAAATCCATTCGCCATATCTATTACCGAGAACTATTTGTGTTCCGGCATTAGAACATTAAAAATGGTGGAGGGGTCGGCTACCAAAGGTGCCCTTTGATCAATGCACTGGTTGGCCTTCTTGTAATTGACAGTCAGACCCCAACTCCAGTTGGGGTACTGGCCGTGGGGGCAGTTAGAGGAACTGTGTTTTTACCAGAACACCTTGCTCCTCTCGTTGTTGGATGACTGGCAAGATGCCAGCAATGGAGATTGGGCTGATGGGGTATTGTTTGGTGCACGGTGGGTCAATCCCAGTAAATGATGCTGGTTCCATCTGGAATCGGCCGCAATCATTCTTATCTTTGGCCCATATTGGGTGTTCTTTCAACTCTTCCTTCTTCAGGCTTCTGATAGACCATGTGATTTGGCCATCTTCAAAATGCAACAAAGTATTCAATTGAGTCAGGACATTCATGCCTAGAAGGGCTTGTCCCACTGGATCTACCCAGTACTCTGTTGATTATTCTTTAGTCTCCTATGTACGTACTGTGTACGTTCCCTTGGCCGTAGAAAAATACTTTTCACTGTACTTCGGTACATGTGACAATGAATATCAATCAATCAATGAATTGGTGTGGTCAACCCGTGTGGGCCCAGTCCAGTGAGTATGGGTTGAATTCTTCTGATTACCAAAACCTGGCCCCCTGCTACGTGGGCAATTTGTATCTTGCCATCTGGAGGTAAAGAGTTTTTGTATCGTCAGGGCAAACATGTTAATTCAGCCCCTGTATCCAGTGACAGTCTATATCTCGATTGCCCACCCTCATAGTTGATGTGTTGGGTGCTCTGGATCCGTGGAACACATACAGGCCACCAACACTTAAAATAGTGCAACACTATTTTATTAAGTTAGAAACTGTTGAACATACTTTCACTGTGGGTTAACACGATGTTAGATTAAACTAAAGACCTATGCCTGTCCTAACCAGTCTATGCACTCAGCACATGATGAGGATCTGTGCTGTAAGCTGTAAGCTCTGTCCTTCTAGGAGGCCGCATCCCGAATGAGCGGGAACTCTGATGCCCCCTGTCTTTATAGTGAGTGTACTCTAACTGGTGATTGGCTGCGGTGTTGTGCGTGTTGATTGGTCTTGCTGTGTCCATCAGTGTGTGTGTGTCTGCACCATGATATACTGGTGTATATTATGACAATAGTGATATACAATCCATCTCCTCGCTGTTGGATCAGTGCCAGGAGAGGTGCTGAGACGTTGAGGGCGGCGTTTTTGCAATCTCCAGCAACTCCTTCTATGGCTGTGGTGTAAGATGCTTGAATCTTTGTACCAGGTTGTCTTCGCCACCAGTGGGCGTGCTTGGATTGTGTGTCCGGCTGTTTTCCTGATGTCCTTTCTGTCATCCCTTTTCTTTGCACCTCCTCGCCCAGTGGTTTTCTTTTTCACAATGAAAACACTTTCCAAGTCGTTTTTCTTGGGTGGTAGCGAGCAGGAATTGCCCCGAACTTCCTGGCGCACGGCCCAGCAACGCAATTCAACGTTGAATGGTCCACTTAACGAGGCCTCACGGGCTTCTCGCCACAAATCAAAGCTCGGCAGCTGATTCACCGGGACCGCCCTCGCCAGTCGCCCGCTAACAAGGTCAAGCAGCACTTAAGATGCACTTGTTCAGCCAGCTCGCAACAATGGCGCCAAGGAGACCAGCCCCAAGATTCAGATATGCAGATCTGGAGAGGCTGCTAGATGCGGTGGAGGCCAGGAGGGATGTCCTGTTCCCCGAGGGTCCTAGAGAGTCAACCACAAGGCAGCCAGTGCCGCCTGGGGTGAGGTGGCGGCAGCTGTCAGCTCGGGGAGTATGACCAGGAGAACTGACCTCCAGTGCCGTAAGAAGGTTAACGACCTACACCCCCCGCCCTCAAGGGAACATCCACTCCCCCTACTCCCCATGTGAACCCCAACCCTCCCTTCATACATCTCCTCCCACCACTGTGAACCACGCATGTGGCTAAAGATACTCCCTCTGTGGCCCGTCAGGAAATGCTCTCACCACTTGATCATCGGGAGAGGGCCCAGACTGGCGGAGGGGTGCCACACTAAAGAATCCTTACCTCCTTCGAGGAGCAGGCCCTGGTGGTGACCGGCATGGCTGAGACAGATCAGTATCCCACGCGGAAGCTGGCGGACGCCGCAGAGGTGAGGAACTACCGAGCTCCACCCAGAGGACCTGTCAAACGTGAGTTGTTATTGCCTCACTGACTGACCCATACCTCCCACTGACCACATGTCCATTCTCCCGCAGCTGTTCCAGCCAATGGCACCGGCTCATCCAGGGCTGCACCCTCTCCTGACACCGAGAAGAATACCTCGGAGAAGAGCTCCGAGGATGTAACCGTAGCCAAGGCACAGCTGTCATCCCCACCCTCCCTTGCGCAGATACATACCTTGGTGGGAAATGTTAGTGGACAGGCTTCAATGCACAATCTGGTGAGCACAGCCCTGCTGCTGATGCACAGCAGGTGGAGGCAGGAATCCCAAGTGAGACAGCAGTCAGAGGGCTGCTGGATCCCAGGACCCAGCTGGGCTCCCAGCCTGATTCTGAGCCTGTGGTATTGAGGTATTCGGAGCTGATTGAGATGATGGGGAACAGCCGGGACATTCAGGGGGAGATGTCAGTGTCACTCCAGCAGATCCATAGATGATTGGAGAAGTACCAGAGGCTACGGGTGTCGGACATGGTGCCGGCAATGCGTGGCACCGAGGCCAACACTGCTAGGGTGCCGACCGCAGTGGAAAGCCTGGTGCATGACGTTGGCACCATTAGGGAAGGTGTCCAAGGCATTGCGCAGTTGATGACGGCCGTGGCTGAGGGTCTCAACAGTATGTCCAACTTGCTGGGGGATGTCACCCAGTACTAGGCCAACCTTAATGAGGTTCTGCGGGACATGTCCCGCTGTCAGATGGGTATGGCGGAGGCGCTGTGGAGCTTGTCCCAGTTGCAGGTGGGTATTGCTGAGGCGCTGCAGAGCATGGCCCAAACACTGAGGTGCATCGCCGAGGGCGAAGACACGATGTTGCGGACTATGGGGAACCACCAGGGCTGGCAGAGCCAGATGATGCCGGGGCTCAAACCAGCTGCCCCTCCGTCCTGAGGTGAACCCCAGTGCCATTTGGGCACCGACTGGGAGGAGGGGGCATGGGTGCCAACCTAGACCCATCCCATGTACTGGCAACGGTGGCCACCAGCTCCCCCGAATTCCAACCCTCAAATGAGGCTGTATCTCGATGTCAGCACACGAGAAAAAGCGGCCACCGACAAGTGGGCCAGAGCGCTCCAGCCTCAGAGCCCCCAGAAGACGTGCGTCAGGGGCATCGAAGGCCCCCAGAGGGGGTGGCACCATCAGGAGAGTGTGGGTTTGTAAAACACATTAAACACGTTCTTGCACCACCATTATGATGCCTCTGTTGCTTTCTTCTGCAATGCAGGCTGACCTCCGAACCCTTTATCCATCTCTTCGGTCAACCCCCTCCCCTCCCTGTAGAACTCACCCACCCTCCGGCCATGGACTTGCCCCTGGAGTTGTGACTCATCCCCTGGGTGTTCGGATGTTGGCTGCTGTGTGTGTGGTGTTACCTCTCGCAGTGTTCAGGCACCATGGTGTGATTGGGATTCTAGGCAATGACTCCCACATGCTACATGGCCCGCCTACCCACAGGAATCCATTTGGGATATGTGAAGTGCTCACTTAACCACGACTGCCAATTCCCGATCAGCAATTGCCTTCACCGCATGCCCAGATGCCTCAGCAGTCGGAGGGGGTTATGGGTGATTGTTGGGGCAGACGGACAGAGACAAGGGTTGCCCCTGGGAATGGGTAAATGATCCAGGGTTTGGCATGGTGGTGCCACGAGCGGTTGCCCGCCAGTTGACCCCCCTCCCCCCAGCGCCCCCATAACCCTCCTATGATGGTCCACCCCTGCAGAGGGTCCCTCCCCCCTGCTGAGGGTCCCTCACCCCCCACCGAGCACTGGGGTGGGAATCCCAGCGCCCGGCCTCTTTGCCTGTGAGCAATGATGGCTACTCACTTCCTCGGCCCCTCACAGAAGCCCTTCCACCAGGTTCCCGTTTTTTAAAAGGAGTACTAATCAACGCCACTGTGAGCACTTGCTGGGGGGGGCCGCTGAGTGACGGGAGGCTGTTGGATATGGGGTCGCTCTCGGTAATTGTATGGAAATTGAGCTTAAGTGGCGATAATTGGTTTCTCGCCACGCTACGGAGGGGAGTGGGTCGGTTGCATCACAAGCTGTTCGGCGCCTGACACGGATCTTGTTTTTGGCCTCTCCCGTTATTCACCGGCTTCATTTCGCTTGAGCGAGAGCACAACAAGGCCGGAAGACCGCGCCCACAATATTTTCAAAACTTGTTTTTTAATATTTCCCTACAGTTTCCATCGGACTGAAAAGTAGCAAATTTAAACTTCCTATTCAAGAAGGGAAGGAGGCAGACAACAGGGAACTGTGTGGGGAAGGGAATAGAATAGGTTATAGCTGGGAACCTAGAGAAACTCAAAGTAATCAGGAAGAGTCAGCATGCTTTTGTGAAAGGGAAATCATGTTTTACTGGAGTTTTTGAAAGAGTAACATGCACTTCGGATAAAGGGGAGCCTGTAGATGTGCTGTTCTCGGATTTCCAGAAGACAGTTGATAAGGTGCCACATCAAAGTTATTGCAGAAAATAAAAGCTCATGGGTCAGGGGGCAACACATTAACATGGATAGAAGATTGACTGGCTGGCAGAAAACAAAGAGAATGCATAAAAGGGTATTTTTCTGAATGGCAAGATGAGTGGAGTCTCATGGGCATCTCTGCTGGGGCCTCAACATTCTACAATTTATATCAATGACTTGGATAAGTGGAGTGAAGACATGGTAACTAAATTTGAAGTTGACACAAAAATAGGTAGCAACGTATGTTGTGAAGAGGACATAATGAGTTTGCAGATAGATATAGATAGGTTGAGTGAATGGGTAAAAATCTTGGAGATGGTGTACATTGTGGGAAAATGTGACGTTTATCACTTTGGCAGGGGGAGTAAAAAAGCAGAGCAATATTTAAATAGAGAACGGCTGCAAAATTCTAAGACACAGTGGGATATAAGTGTGCTCGTGCATGAGTCACAAAACATTCGTATGCAGGAACAACAAGTAATTAAAAAGATTAATGGAATGCTATCCTTTATTGGAGCATAGCGGGGCAGCACGGTAGCATTGTGGTTAGCATTATGGCTTCACAGCGCCAGGGTCCCAGGTTCGATTCCCAGCTTAGTCACTGTTTGTGTGGAATCTGCACATTCTCCCCGTGTCCGCGTGGGTTTCCTCCGGGTGTTCCAGTTTCCTTCCACAAGTCCCGGACGACGTGCTCTTTGGCAATGTGGACGTTCAGAATTCTCCCTCTGTGTACCCGAATAGGTGCCGGAATGTGGCGATTAGGGGCTTTTCATAATAACTTCATTGCAGTGTTAATGTAAGCCTACTAACAATAAAGATTATTATTATTATGATGATTGAATTGAACATAAAAATTAAGGGTTTTATTCCTCAGTTATACTGTGCATTAGTGAGACCTGGGGCGGGATTCTCTGACCCCCTGCCGGGACGGAGAATCGCCGGGGGCTGGCGTGAATCCCGCCCCGCCGGCCGCTGAATTCTCAGGCACCGGATATTCGGCGGGGGTGGGAATCACGCCGTGCCGGTCGGCGAGCCCCCCGAGCGATTCTCCGGCCCACGATGGGCCCAAGTCCCGCTGCTGTCATGCCAGTCCCGCCGGCGTGAATCATACCACCTACCTTACTGGCGGGACTGGTGGCGCGGGCGGGGCTCCGGGGTCCTGGGGGGGGGGTGATCTGGCCCCGGGGGTGCCCCCCGGGTGGCCTGGCCTGCGGTCGGGGCCCACCGATCCGCGGGTGGGCCTGTGCCGTGGAGGCACTCTTTTCCCTTTGCCTTGGCCATAGCCTTCACCATGGCTGACCCGGAAGAGACCCTCCCCCCTGCACATGGGCGGGGATGACATCAGCAGCCGCTGACGCTCACGCGCATGCGTGGACTTCCGCCGGCCGGCGACGTCCTTTCGGCCCCGGCTAGCGTGGCGCCAAAGGCCTTCCACGCCAGTTGGTGGAGCGGAAACCATTCCAGCGCGGGCCTAGCCCCTCACGGCGAGGGCTTGGCCCCTAAAGGTGCGGAGATTTGGGGCGGCACGACGCCGGAGTGGTTCCCGCCACTCCATCCTGCTGGGACCCCCGCCCCGCCGGGTAGGGGTGAATCCAGGCCCATATCTCGAATATTGTGTGCAGTTTTGTCCTCCTTATCTAAGGAAGGATGTAAATGCATTGGAGGCGGTTCAGAGGAGGTTTACTAGATTGACTGGAATTACTGGAATGAGCATGTTGTCTTATGAGGATAGGTAAAATAGCCTAGGCTATGTTTGAGTGAGTGGCGATTTGATTGAAGTATGTAAGATCCTGAATGGTCTTGTAAAGGTGTTGTGGAATGGATGTGAGTTCAGAACGAGGGGATACTGTTTTAAATTCAGTGGGTCGCCCATTTAGGACGGAGTTGAGAAGAACGTATTTCTCTCAGGGTTGTTCGACTTTGGAACACTTTGCCTCAGAAAGTGGTTGGGGGTGGGTCATTGAATATTTTTAAGGTAGAGGTAGATTCTTGTTCGACAAGAGAATTAAAAGTAGATAGAAATTTAGAGCTTGAAACATAAATAGATCAGTCATGGTCTTATCAAAAGGTGGAGCAGGCTCGAGGGCCTACATCTGCTGCTATTTTGTTTGTTCCTCAAGATCCATGATGAGATGAAAGAAAACAAAGTACTAAGTATTTATTATTGGCTTTGTTAAATAAAGAAAAAGCACTGATTGATAAAAGCCACCTCAATACATTTAAATCTTCTCAAATACTTAATCTAAAATAAAATTTGTATTTAAATCCCACACTAAAGACAGTTAGTTCCTCAATAATGTCTTGGAGCTGTCAATCAAACTGTGATTTTACAGCCCCCACCCCTCTACTGTGATAATAATAGGTTGTGAAATCAGTCAAGCAGTAATATTAATATAATGATGGCCCTTAGGGCTATGTCAACAAACAGATATTGAAATTGCAAGCACAGAACCTTTTCAACTCAGATAAAAATTTAAAGAGCAGGGGATTTACATAATTTTTCTATTCACCAGTTTAACAGAGTTTATGCACTTTTTTCCCGAGCATTAACATTTACTTTTAAAAATTATAAGTCACACACTGCAGGTAACAGACCTTGTTCCAGTAAAAACTCAGCACTGAGGTTCAAATGGTCTTAGTTCATGTTTGCCCAATGTATGAATCGTGCCCCTGGTTACGTACCGGCGAAAATAGGATCTGTTGGAAATGGCGTCAGTACTCCTGGATCCATGGTCCCAGCAACATTTTGGATGCGTGCACACTATCTATTCCCCATGAACATCCAAACGTTTCAGGTTGATGGCCTTTCATCAAAACAATGATGGGTGATTGAGCTGAAGAGCTAACTCTTTTCCTGTCTTTATTTTATGTCACCATTGCATTGGTCATTGGTCAGAAATGAGACACTATCAGTTTACAGGATTACAGATGAGCAAATATACATATATTATATACATATATAGTAACTGAGCCGACCAAGCTTTCAAGAACATAGCTGCCAAACTGGGCCTGAAACAGATGGGTGAGAGAACCAACACAAAGAAAACACCTACTTGATCTCATCTTCAACAGTCTTTCACAGATGCACCTGTCTATGACATTATTGGATGGAATGACCACAGTATAGTCCTAGTGGAAACAAAGATATGGGTCTGGATTCTCCGCACCCCGACGCCGAAATCGTGGCCGGCGCAGGGGCGTAGAATCCAGTTTGACTCCGTAATCGGGCCTGGCACCGGTTCAGTGATTCTCCGGGCAGCGGAAATCGGGGTCACCGTGGAGTACGCCACCCCGCCAGGGGGCCATTGCCAGAGGCCCGCTCAGCAACCCTCCGCTCCTTACCAGCCGAGTTCCCGACGATGTGGAACTAACCTGCTGTTGCCGGTCGGGATGCTCGCTTGGCGGCTGCGGACTCAGTCTCGGCCTCGGCGAGACGTGGCGGCTGCGGACTCGGCGCGGTCGATCGGAGGGTGTCTTTCTGTATCGGGGAGTCTGGCTCCACGGTCCGAGTCTGCCATGGACCACGGCGCGAATCTACATTTGCATTCAGAAAGACCTGGATAGCACAGGAGTTTGTACATGAAAAGTAAAAAGTTGCATTTACACCACAAGAATATAAGGCAACCTATATTACAGGAGGTTCACAACATCAGTCGAACACCTATCCTTTTAAACTTCCTGGTGCAACAGTGCACACTGGCTCTGTACTTAACATGAAGTATCGTGGAAGATAGCATGATATTTAGATCAGCATATGGTGGTGCAATCACACACACTGATGGACATGCAGTAGGACCAACCAACACACACACAACATCACAGCCAATCACCAGTGAGAGCACACGCACTATAAAATCAGGGGACACTACAGTTCGCGCTCATCCCAGCAGCAGCCAACTCAGAGCACCGAGCTCAGAGCCTGCCACTCAGATATTCACCGTGTGCTGAGTGCCTCACCCAGATAGTGATAGGACAGGGTCCACAGATTAGCTGGTAATGCCCGTACCCAAGTTAGCAGTGTGCTGTTACAGTTGAGTAGTTAATAAAATTGAGTTACACCATCTCCAGCCATGTTGGATCGTTTGTACATCAGAACACCCAGCACGACAGAAGAAAGAATTTACTTTTGAATAGAATGCCCCAAAACGAGTGCAATCGGACACTCATGTAATTACTTTCAACGTTCAATTACAATTGCATAGCAAGGTACATAATACGAATAGGATGCATAACTATTGTTTGATGATTATCATTGGATTTTTTAATGTGCATTTGCACAAGCAAACAGTGCAGCATTCCCTTAGTATTTCCTTCAAGACCTGGAGTGGGACTTGAGTCCATGATCTAGAAGCACTAGCACTCAGCCAAGGTGATAGATCCTTGCGAGTTGCAGTCACTGTTCCCTTTCACAACAGATTTCTGTGTTGCTTTAATACAGTTTTGTTTTCAGATCCATTCACAGGTATGAGTGGGGGGATAAAAGTGGTAAAATTACTGGATTAGTAATCCAAAGGCCAAACTAATAAATTTAAATTTCCCCACAGTAGTCGGGCAAATTTAAATCAGTTAATTAATCAGTAAACTTTACCAGAATAGTTCTAATGAAAGGTGATCACCCAGAAATGTTAGCACTGGGTGTGATTTAACGGTACAGTTTGCAAGTGTGGCAGCGAGCGGGAACTGCCACGAGCTTTCTGACGCTCGACCTGGCGATGTCGTCACCGGTATCAAACGTTAATTGGTCTACTTAACGAGGCCCCACAGGCATCAAGCCACAAACAATGGTGCTGCCAGCTGATTCGTCAGGACCGCGCCTGCCAGCTCCCCACTAACAAGGGGGAGCAGCATTTAAACCGATCCTGCAGAGCAAACCCCTCACAGCTCGCAGCCATGCCACTGAGGATAGCAGCCTCACAATTCGGGGATGCCAACTTGGTCAGATTGTTGTACGCAGTCAGGACCAGATGGGCGTCCTGTTTCCCTGGTGGTTCGGAGTGGCTGCCACAGGGCAGCGAGTGCCGATTGGGAGGAAGTGGCAGTGGAGGAAGTGGCAGTGACCGTCGGCTTGGGGAGCGTCACTAGGAGGACAGGCACCCAGTGCCGTAAGAAGGTCAATGATCACCACTGGGCTGTGCAGGTGGGTTGGCCCAGGCCCTCTGGCACTGCTCCTGCATGCCAAACCCACTCCCGACGACCATGCACCTGGCACTGCCTCCATCCAGCACCATACCGTGCTCCAGACCACTCATGTCCAGCAGGACCTCCCATGCCACCTCACCTCCAATTCTCCCCCATACTCCGCATCCCCCTCCCATATTCACCATTCCCCCCATACTCCCCATCCTCTTCATTCTCCCATCCTCCCACCCACAGATTCCCCATCGTCCCCATACTCCCCATCCTCTCCATTCTCCCATTCAATCCACCCCCAGACTCTCCATCGCCCCCATACTCCCCATTCCCCATTCCCCCCCATGTTCCCCATCCCCCTGCCATACTCCCCAACCCCCACCATACAGGAGATAGTGGCGCCAGTGCGCGGCACCGAGGCCAACACTGCTAAGGTGGCAACCTTAGTGGAGAGCCTGCTGCATGACATCAGCACCAAGAGTGGAGCTGTCCATGGCATGGCTCAGTCTGTGAGAGCCATGGCAGAGCGCCTCAACAGCATTTCCCAGTCGCTGGGGATCATGTTCCAGTCCCAGGTGGACCTTGATGAGGCGCTGCGGAGCATATCCCAGTCTCAGGTGGATATTGCCGAGGCACACCAGAGCATGTCCCGTTGTTGGGGAGGTGTCCGAGTCACAGGAAGGCATTGCCAGGGTGCTGCAGATATGACCCAGTCACTGAGGAGCATCGCTAAGGGCGTTGACACCTTGCTGCAGACATTGGTGGGGCTGCCAGCACTGGCAGAACCAGTTGATGGATGGGCAGCCAGGACTCAATCCAGCTGCCCCTCCATCCTGAGGCGAACCCCAGGGCCCTGTGAACACCGACCAGGAGGACGGGGCGCTGGAGCCATCTGAAGTGGTGACGGAGACCACCAACTCTTCCGAGTTCCACACCCTGACAATAGCGTGTCACAGAGTCAGCACCCAGAACAGACTGGCACGGCGAGAGGGCCGGATTGTTGTTTTATGGTTGGGGTGTGTGAGGATTGGAATGGGGGTGGAAATGTTTATTATACCATGTTTATGTCGCTGTTATTGTTATTATTATAAAAACTTTCAAATACCTTAATAAATTTTTTTTTTTTTTAAAACAGACAGGCAGGAGTCAGACTATGGCATAGATTGAGGAGCACCTGCGCTCAACTCTCAGCAGGTTATCATCAACCCCCTGCCTTCGACAGTGACCTGCTGACAGTGCCGACACAGTCCCATCACCCTGGAGTGATGTTACACAGACCTTGGGGCGAGGTGGGAATAGGTGAAGGGAGAGGGAAGAGGAAGGGGGTTCGATGACCGATGAGGCCACCTTTAATGTGAAATGGGTGAGGATGAGGGCCTTCCTGGACCTCCGGGTTTGCTGGATCCTTGCCGCTGCCGCCTGTCCTCCATCCTCACTGCCCGATTTCGAAGGTGGCTCCTCACCTCCTCGGGTCCCCGCAGTAGCCATTCCACCAGCTTCACATTTTTAAAAAGATGTACTAATCGACGCCCGCGTGACCACTTGCTGGGAAGGCGGTTAAATCATGGGAGACGGTCAGGTAGGGGGTCATTTCTGTTGATTGTAGGGAATTGGCTTTAAGTGGTGATTATTGGTTTCTTGTCACGCCATGGCGGGATTGTGATTTCACCAAAGGGAGAGGATCGTAAACCTATCGGCGCCCGGTGCGTTCTCCATTGTGGCCTCTCCCACGATCTAATGGCCATGTCACTGTTCCTATTCCAGATTTCCAGAATCTGCAGTACTTTGTTTTATACTAATGGAAAGTTTGCTTTATTAAATATTGTAAAGTCCATCCATCACTACCTTCACAGTGAACAATCTGCCTGTTCTCCTCTTCTTTCAGGATATTCTAATTAAGCTGACTGATGGACAATATCAGATAACACCTCCAAATGCTGCAAGAAGACTCAAAGTGGTCAGCAATCCACTGTATCTGAAATTTGATTTGAGCATCAATGCAAAGCTTGAACTAACTATTATCTGGAACAAGAATATGAATGCTTACATCTCAATTACTAGACTATCAGAGGTAACTCAAACTAAGCTCTTTAAGACGGAACTAATCTGCAGATGTATGAATGAAACTAGTTTCAGGTCAGCTTGTACAACTCAACTGTCAACTCAATCAGTTATTTCAGCACATGGGATAGGAAGGGTAAACCTATCGTCAAATTCATGCTGGCCAAATGTGTTCATCTGTGTGGCGTTTGGTTTTAATTTCAACTGTAATTCTACTGTGCTTAGACAGCGTCATGGCGTGAAGAGTAAATCTAAATTGCAGTGGTTACTTAGCAACTGGGGACCTTTTAAGGTGGGAAAGCCTTATTTTCTTCGTTCAGCTGAATTTGTTTGTAGTGGGGGACAGGTCACTGTGGAGGACACTGGGAAGGGAACACCTCTCAACCCTGCCAGAAGAAAGACTGGACAACACCGGAGCAGCAAAGCGGTAGACTTCCCAAAGAATCAGTTATAGTCCACAAAACCAGGAAATTAGGACACAAAGAATCTCTCAAGAAAACTGAAGTTAAGAGAACAGAGACAAAGGGCCGGGATTCCCCCTTCTGGGGACTAAGTCCCCACGCCGGCGGGAGAACCGGCGCCAACCACTCCGGCATCAACAGCCCCTGAAAGTGCGGAATTCTCCACACTTTCGGGGGCTAGGTGGACGCTGAAAGGGTTGCCGCCGCTCCCGCCGGCACCGCAGGGACGGCATGAGTTCGCGCATGTGCCAAAGGGCCAGCGTGATCTCGCGCATGCGCGGACCGCCAGCGTGGTACCGGCCGGCGTATTTTGGTGCATGCGCGGGGGATTCTCTTCTCTGCGTCGGCCATGGCGGAGCCCCACAAGAGCTGGCGCGGAAGGAAAAAGTGCACCCACGGAACAGGCCCGCAGTGGGCCCCGAATGCAAGCCAGGCCACCGTGGCCCCCCCCCCCGGGGTTGGATCCCCCCGCACCCTTCCGAGGACAGTCCAAGCCATCTTATCCGCCAGGTCCCGCCGGTACGTGAGCTGAGTGATTCACGCCGACAGGACTGGCCAGAAATGGACGGCCGCTCAGCACATCGGGGCCCGGAGAATTGCCGGGGGCGCTGCTGCCAACGGCCCCCGACCGGCATGGCGTGAATCCTGACCCCGCCTGAAAAACGGCGCCGGAGAATACAGCAGCCGGCGTCAGGGCAGCGGGATTTGCGCAGCGCCCCCGGCGTTTCTAGGACCCGGCGGGGGGTCGGAGAATCCCGCCCCAGGTATTGTTCAGAAAAATTCAAGGAAGCCTAAGCAAACGTCTTCTGAGTTAAAGAGGTAACAGATTTAAAGTGGGAAAGCAGACTTCAGCCGGGATTCTCCCCCAACCGGTGGGCGGGCCATACGGTGCCAAAGAGCGGCGTGAAGCACTCCGGCGTCAGGCCGCCCAGAAGTTGCGGAGACCTCCGCACTTCCGGGGGCTAGGCTGGTGCTGGAGTGGTTGGCGCCACGCAAGAGCCTCCGCCGGCCGGCGCAAGCTGGCTCTGAGGGCGGCATGCGCAGAACTGCTGGCGTGATCCCTGCCCATGCGCAGGGGGTTTCTTCACCGCGCTGGCCATGGCGGAGCTTTACAGAGGCTGCGCGGAGGGTAAGAGTGCCCCCACGGCACAGGCCCGCCTGCAGATCAGTGGGCCCCGATCGCGGGCCGGCTGCCATGGCCCCCCCCCCCGGGCCGGATCCCGCCACGCCCCCCCCGAGGACGCCGCAGGCCGTCCTCAGAGCCAGGTCCTGCCGGTATGGACCTTGTGTATTTCACGGCAGCGGGACCGGCCGAAAACGGGCAGCCGTGAGGCCCATCGGGACCCAGAGAATCGCCGGGGGGTGCCACTGCCAACGGCCCCCGACCAGCGCGACGTGATCCTTGCCCCTGCCAAAAAAGTGCCGCCGGAGAAGGCGGCAGCCGACGTCAGAGTAGCGGGGTGGGATTCACGCCGCCCCCCGGCGATTCTCCGACCCGTTGGGGGTTGGAGAATCCCGCCCCAGATGTCAGTCAGAAGTTTGATGCCATTTTAACAGAGTCTGAAAATCAAGAGTTAAAGTAATTGTGAACAATGAATAGCATTTAAAAAGTGCGCAAATCCCGTATTGGCTGCTAAATCCCACGAGAGGCCGAAAACGGGACTTGCACAGGCAGGATTGCGGAACACGATCTTCCTGGGTTCTGCTCGATGATGTGATCAGGTTTACGCCCAAGAGGGTGCAAACCTAATTTGCATGAATTTCAATCCATTCTAATGTACTTAGCGTGGTTAAAGTTGCATCTTCAGCCGTCATAGAACCTTCCCATCCACCAGGAATGATGTCATGCTGGCATCAATTATTATAGGATTTTAAAAATGAGAAGCAGCCACCATGACCTCCGAGAGGGAAGGAGATGAGCACCAGTGTCTCCACCTAGCAGCAGGGAATTCAAGGCAACAGAGTCCACTGGCTAGCTCTGGAGTTTGTTATACGTTTTAGTTACTGTTGTATGAAGAGTCAATAGTCCTGTTCCTTTTCACCAAACACCATTTATTTCATTCCCACAGCCTCTGCACAAAACTCTTAACAACACACCACCTGACACAAGGGCCACCTGAAGCCCCTTTGCATATCAGTGTCAATCATTGGATACTTTAACTAAATGAGACAACTAATTGCAATGTCTCTTAATGCATCTCTTAACCCATTACTTAACAGAGTTTTGGGGGTGGGGACTCAGGGATTTCCAAGATGGAGGTTGCGGCGGGTGTGGGTGCTCTTGAAGTCTTCTGTCTATGTTGTTAAAAGTTCCTAAAGGGCTGTGTCAGTCTGATGATGTCTGGGGGGGGAGGAGGAGGGCATGAGGTCAATGAGATCTCAGAAAGATGCATCCTGAGTGAGAAGGGTGTGTATTAGCTTTGCCTATCCTTGAGGATGCACTTGGTGCAAAGGCTTTGGACTTTTTATTCATTTTGACCTGGACTGGGCCCAGCCAGATGAGAAGGCTCTGGGATTCGGCACCATAGCTGGTCTGCCGCAGGTGCTGGGGCAATCTATCGCATCCTGTGGCATCAGGGAGTCCCTTTCATGAACAGGAAGGGGTTCTACTCCCTCAATGTGCAGCTGGTCTGTGACACCATATGGGATTAATGCACTGTGTGCACAATGTTTTCCAGGGACCGTGCACGATGGTTACTTCCTCCGGCAATCACAGATCCCTCACATTTTCGAGGGTCACCCCAGTCTGCAATAATGGCTTGCAGGGGACAAGTCCTATCCCTTGAGGTTTCGGCTGATGATGCCAGCGCAGAGGCCTGATCTGCAGCAGAGGCCCTGAACAACGAGACTTAAAGCGCCACCCAATCTTTGACAGAGCAGTGCATCGGCCTCCTGAAGATACACTTCTGTTGTCTTGACATGTTCAGTGGAGCCCTCCAATACAGTCCTACAGTCCCCGTGGGTTCTCCCACATCATGGTGGTCTGCTGTGCCCTATATAACCTGGCTCTGCAGCGGGGCAACGCCCTTCATGAGGATGAGGAACCAGAGGATGGAGGCCAGGTGAGGGTACACATTAGCAGGCAGGTTCGGGATACCAGTCTCCCCTGCCAGCTCTGTGCCTGGCATCGCACCCCACCCTCTGCCCCAGCACACCCCACCAAAACCGGCACTGGTGCCCATGCCTGTTCCCCACCATGCCTCCCCCAACCGCAATGCAAGAAGTGTTCGGCTCACGATGCGTACCTCGCCCCGCAGCAGAAGTTGGCGCACAACAGTGGGAAAGGACCCAGATTGACAGCGGTTGCTGGTTCTCAGGATGCTCACTCCCTACGAGGAACCAGCCCTGGAGGTCGCGGGGCGACCAAGGACAGATTGGTCATCAACGTCAACTTTGCCCTACGTCGCACAGGTGAGATCTAGATGACCTATCACACGTGAGTTGTTCATGCCAGCATGATGAGCCTTCCCTCTCACTGACTACATGTCCTTTCTCCCACATGATCTTCAGCTGGTGGTGCCGGCCCATCCCCCGCCCCCCCCCCCCCCCCCCCCCGACCCCCCGGAGAACACTTCAGCGGGGAGCTCCGACAATGCCATCATTGAGGCATCACAGCTATCATCCCCACCCTCCACCAGCGCAGAGACACAACCTTGGTGGGCGAATGTAGTAGACAGGTTTCTGGGGCATGATCTGGTGAGCACCTCACAGTTGCAGATGGACATGAGGTGGCAGTGGGAATGCCCAGAGGAGGCAGTAGTCAGATGTCTACTGCATGCCTGGACCCAGCTAAGTCCCAGTCAGATGCTGAGCCTCTGCATCAGGCTATCCCGGAGCTGATGCAGTCGATAGGGTGCGGCCATAAGATTCAGAGGGGGATGCCAGATATATGCCAGTGGTTCAGTAGCTGATTGGAGGAGTTCCAGAGGCTAAGGGCGCAGGAGATACCGCTGTCAATGCTTGGCGCCGAGGCCAGTACTGACAGGGAGGTGACCACAGTGTAGTCTGGAGCACGACGTCAGCACCGTGAGTGGTGGTGTCCAAGTCAGTGATGACCATGGCTTACTCAGATGGACCTTTCTGAGGCGCTGCACGGCATGTCCCAATCTCAGGTGGGCATTGCTGACGTGCTCCAGACCATTCCCAGTCTCAGGTCGACATTGCTGACGTGCTCCAGACCATGTCCCAGTCTCAGGTGGGCATTGCTGACGTGCTCCAGACCATGTCCCAGTCTCAGGTGGGCATTGCTGACGTGCTCCAGACCATGTCCCAGTCTCAGGTGGACATTGCTGACGTGCTCCAGACCATGTCCCAGTCTCAGGTGGGCATTGCTGACGTGCTCCAGACCATGTCCCAGTCTCAGGTGGGCATTGCTGACGTGTCCAGACCATTCACAGTCTCAGGTGGGCATTGCTGACGTGCTCCAGACCATGTCCCAGTCTCAGGTGGGCATTGCTGACATGCTCCAGACCATGTCCCAGTCTCAGGTGGGCATTGCTGACGTGCTCCAGACCATGTCCCAGTCTCAGGTGGGCATTGCTGACGTGCTCCAGACCATGTCCCAGTCTCAGGTGGGCATTGCTGACGTGCTCCAGACCATGTCCCAGTCTCAGGTGGGCATTGCTGATGTGCTCCAGACCATGTCCCAGTCGCTGAGGACTGTCAACCAGATGCAGGTGGACATTGGTGAGGTGCTGCAGAGCATGGCCCGCTCACACAGGGGTATCACCGAGGGTATCAACACCATGGTGCAGACATTGGGGAGCCACCAAGGCTGGCAGAGTCAGATGATGCAGGGCATCAGGAGCTTAATCTAGCTGCCCCTCCGTCCAAAGGTGACCCCCAGGACCCTAAAGGCACCAATCGGGAGGAGGAAGCACTGGGAGGCCGACCCGGAGTCTCCCGACAGAGAGACGACGGCGATCACTAGTTCTCCCGAGTCCACCCCTGACAACGGCCCATCTCAGGGTCAGCGTGCGGAACAGGGTGGCACGGCGAGGCATCTGCTGCTGGTAAGTTGGCAAGGGATCTCCAGCCCCAGGCCCTCCAGAGGATGCCCAGCAGGCGCATCAAAGGCTCCAAGGCTTGGGAAGAATCAGGTTGCCTCCACCTCTGATGTGTATCCTGGGGGCACACCTACACGTAATGGTAGAGCACAGAGGGCTAAGCATGTACAGGATCACTGAGAGGGCAGGGGGAGTGGGACCATCAGAAGCTAGGGACAGTTGGCGTCACTAGTGTTCTTGTATTAAAACACATTACATCCAAGACTTGTGAAGTCTCCATCATGCTGGCCTGCACCTCGCCTCCCCCACTTGCCCGGGCTCCTTGCTAGCAGACCCCACCCCCACCGAGGCATACCACCTGCAGGTGATGGGTGTGAGCGCATACTCAGCAGACAGGACTCAGACAATGAAATAGATTGAGGAGCACCAGAGTTCGGCTCACAGCAGATTATCATCACCCTCTTGCCTTGTATATTGATGCATTGACAGTGCTGACACAGGCCCATCACCCTGGTGTGATGTAACACAGACCCTGGGAGGGTGGAACAAGATGACAGGAGGGGTGTAAGGGATGCTCGGTTGGGGGGGGGGCGGGGCGGGGGGGGGGGGGGGGTGGGGGTGGGGGGTGGCAGTGGATAGGATGGGATGGGGAGTGAGGTGTGATTGTGGATGGAGCCATTTCCTAAGAGAGGTGTATGAGGGTGAGAGCCTCCCTGGTCCTCCGGGTATGCCGGACACTCATCGCTGGCTGTCCTCTGTCTGGTCCCCCAGGTCCTCCTCGGACTCGTCATCCAGCCCTTCCTGCTCCAGCTCTTCCTCATCCTCCTCCTCCTCGGTGGCCGCATGTTTCTCCTCCTTCACCTCCAGCATGTCGCCCCACTGCCATGGCAGGTTGTGGAGAGCACAGCAGACAACCACAAAGTGGGTGACTCACTGGGGGGCTGGACTGCAGTGCACCAACAGAGTGGTCGAGACATCGGAACCACATTTTCTGCAACCCAATGTGGCTCGGGTGGCCACATGGGCCTCGTTAGATCGGGAACCCCTTATCTCCCTAGAGCCGACCGGTCACCCTGGGGTGTCCCTTGAAGATGCCGGGGATCTCCCAATGCCCCAGGATGCAGCTGCCGTGCACATTCCCTGGGATCCATGCACAGACGGGCATGATCTTCAGGTGGTGGTGGTACGCAAGTTTCATAGATTATCATAGAATTTACAGTGCAGAAGGAGGCCATTCAACCCATCGAGTCTGCACCGGCTCTTGGAAAGAGCACCCTACCCAAGGTCAACATCTCCACCCTATCCCCATAACCCAGTAACCCCACCCAACACTAAGGGCAATTTTGGACACTAAGGGCAATTTATCATGGCCAATCCACCTAACCTCCACATCTTTGGGCTGTGGGAGGAAACCGGAGCACCCGGAGGAAACCCACGCACACACGGGGAGGACGTGCAGACTCCGCACAGACAGTGACCCAAGCCGGGAATCGAACCTGGGACCCTGGAGCTGTGAAACAATTGTGCTATCCACAATGCTACCGTGCTGCGATGTTCAGTGAGTGGAACCCCTTCCTGTTAATGGAGGGCACTCTCGGACCGCACGGTGTGTGCAAGGTGACATGCATGCCATCTATTACTCCTGAACCTGGGACATCCCGGTGATGGCGGAGTATCCTGCTGCCCGGGCATCTTGTTGGACCTTGTCCGGGTAGTGCCTGGACAAACAGGGCATCCGTGACTTCACGGATGCACTTGTGGGTTGGCTGAGAAATGCTGCACAAGTTCCCGCTTGAGCCCTTTAATGATCCTGAGGTGTAAATGTTTAGGGTCATGGTGAACTTGATGCCCACCGGGAGCGTGATGCCAGGTCCGCAAGGACATGGCACAGGTGCCACACCATTGCCTTGTTGAGGTGGAGCCTCCTGCAGCACATGCTGTCCGACATCAGTACAGCGATGCCTGTACACCTTGGTCCATCACCGGGACCCCCTTCTGTGTACCCCCCTGGCTGGATGAGCGGCCAGGTCCTCAGGATGTGGGCCGGGGTCCTGCATATGGGCCGCTGTCTCGGGCCACTGTTGATGCTGTTGTCACCGCGTTCTCCGGCGTCTGGCCACCTGGCCTGCTAGCAGCACCGCAAAGCATTTTCCTCAGGGTCCACAATATCATCCAGACCTGTAAGGATGGTATGAGAGGGTGAGAGACTGACAATCAGATATGACTTGCATCCTGGACCGGCGGTCCTGCAGGCTTCCCCCACCCTCACATTCCCTTTCATCCCTCATGGTGCCATCCAACACGCCCTGCATACATACCCCGACCTGCAGCAGCGGCCCCTGGGCAATGGACCCTTGATACTGTACCCCAGACACCTGCTGGAAATGTTACCTGAACCAGGCGCGGTTCCCTCCCTGATTCTCACATGCACCCTTTTGTCGTCGGGATGTCCCTGATGCCTTGGCCCAGTTCTTGCGTATTAGAATGTTGTCTCCTGAGTCTGTGTTGATGCCTCTGGAGTACAGGCAAAGTGTCCGATTGGGATGCTCGGCAGTAACAACTGCCTGTTTCATGGCACGCCTACCCACGGGAATCCTCTAGGGACGTGTGAAATGCTCACATTACCAGAATTGCCAATTCCCTATCAGCAATAGCTTCAGCTGTGCAGCCAGTAACCACCACGGTCAGTGGGAGTTAAAGTGACCTTCATCAGATTACCACCGACAGGGCTCTGTCACGGGGGTGATCAGTGGGACAGACAGGAAGCAGCTAGAGCTACCCCAATTATGGGTACACATGATCCAGGGGATGGACCCGCGGGCACTGGACCACCAGCTTCCAGCCCAAGAGCACCCCCCCCCCACTGATGGAGGCCCACCCTCCCATCCGAGCCACTGGGGCAGCAGCCCCAGTGCCTACGGGCTGACTGCCCGTTTTGGAGATGGGTAATCACCTTCACTGGCTTCATGTTTTGGTTTTTAAATAGGTATCCCAAACAGCGCCCGCTTAACCGCTCGCTGGGGAGACGATTATATCATTGGTGACAGTTCAATATTAAATTCCCTTTAATAGTATGGAGATTGGATTTAATTGGTGATTATTAGCTTCTCGCCACTCTGCGACGGGATCCAGATCTCGCCAACGGGAGTGGACTGATTAGATCGTAAACCAATCGATGGCTGGCGTGGTTCCTGATTTCAACCTCACCCGTGACCTAAGCGGCCCACTCATTTTCACGTCTGGCGCAATGAGGCCGTAGATTATGCCCAGAAACTTTTCTGTTAGATTGCGCAGACTAACTTGGGTTCAGAGCAGAGTGTATTTGACCACAGCCAATCTGTGTGTTTAAAGGGACATTGTGTTACTGAGGTTGTTGAAGTTTAAGACATACTTTGTAATCAATGTTAATCTGTGTGTTTGTTAAGCGAGGGGAAGTAAAGGAGTATTGTATCATAATCCAATATTTTATCTTTGATAAATGTTGTTAAAATTAATTGGCGGTCCTGTTTCTCCGTTTTTTCAGGTTTTTATTGAAAAAAAGTAAAAGTTACTGTCTTTTGAGCCAGGGTTCCGTTCTTGGATTTTTCTGCCCAGTTATAACACCAACTGGGATCATAACAATATTTTGAAATAATAAGAATCATAAAATGTATGGATTTTTGAAGTAGTCATAAGCGTTCAATAATATCTAATTATTTTGTGTTTGAGGTTTCTTTTCATTATTCACTGGTATCTTTATCATCAGATATTGGGTCAGTTTCCGATCCAAATATCTTGAGATTTTCTTCATTTTTCTATTTAATTCCAGAGATGTATCGTTGAGTTGAGGCAGTCTCTGGAAATGAGCCACTATATATTTTCATAAAATAATTTGTACATCCTCAGATTTGTTTCTGATCCTTGATCAGTATCATTAAGTAATTATGAAATATATGGGTGAAAGTTTATATGATGTTCAGTATTGAATTTTAATTTATTAAGCTCATTGACTAATGTCAATTCTTACGCACATTAGCTGGATTTTAACATTTTAAGAACTGATGTTCTTCCATTTTGTCAGTTTGCAGTGTGTGGCCTGTGTGGAAATTACAATGGTAATGTGGACGACGAATATATAACCCAGAACAAATATTTAGTCTCCAATGTACTGGACTTCGCAAATTCTTGGAAGGAGGATCCAACATGCAGGGATGTGACGGAAGTTGTATTTCCATGTCATAAAAATCCATATCGTTTGGCCAGGGCTGAAAAAATGTGTGCTATAATTAATAGTAAGACATTTGAGCCATGTCACAAACTGGTGAGTACATTTAACAGTCAAGATCTTATTGAAATTCTTCATTGCTATGACAGAAATTAAATAGTTTTAGGGCTGAAATTTGTCAGTTTCTCTCACTTTGCCACTGTAAATCTGACACAAACGCTGTGAAGCCATTGTGCTACCCACTATGCTACCGTGCTGCCCCAAGAGTTTCTTTTGTCCTCTAGGTTTACCCTCGTCATCAATCTTTTTTACCATTCTTTGATGGTCTCCTCTGACCTGTCACTTGTCTTTGCACAAATATGTGTTATTTATTCTTTAAGTTCAATATTGTCTAACCTTTTTATTAACCACAGATGATGGGCCCTCCCCTTGGATTTTTTCCTTCTCAGTGGACTATGTCTATACTGTGCATTCTGGAATATCCTTTAAATATCTACCACTGAACCTGGATTGATCTGTCCCTTAAGCACATTTGCCAGTTCACTTTAGTTATCTCCACTTTCGTGTCCTCATAATTCACCTTATTTAAGTTTAAAATACTAGCCCAGGAAGCACTCTTCTCTCCCTCAAACTGAATGTAAAATTCAATCATATTATGATCGTTGGATAAGTGGAAGAGGAAGAAAAGACTGATGATGAAGCATCACTGTCACTTCATCTAACCCTCTCAGCCACCAGCTCAGATACTTACATTCCATTTACTTAGCATAGGTGGGTTCTGCAAGTGGTGAAGTATCAGGCACAAGTGGCCTGCAGTCTGGGCAAGTGGAGAGGGTAACTCAGTGCCACAAAAGCCTGGAGCCAATGTCAAGGAGGCACGGGAGAGTTCAGCACCAACTGGAGATTGTAACCCATTCTTTCCAGTGTGGAAGAAGTAGTCAACTCCATTATCACATTTGTGGACCCAATAATGAGGCAGACTTTTATGGCTAATGTCTCCGCTTCCATTGAAGAAAAGGCAGAAGCCTGTTGTGTATTCATAGTGCTTTTAGTGTTTCCTCACAAGCAGCCTTGAAGCTGAACAAGGGAACTTCAAGAGAACGATTGCTTCATCTCCCATTTGTGCAGGCAAACATCTCAGCCTGGAGTGTTAACATCTTCGAAATATAGCTCTACATTTTGGTTGAACCTCCGAGGCCTGTAGACTCAATCTTGAATCCACCACATAAAAGCTGGTCATGAGGTAGATGAACAGCATATTTGGGCACCCCGAAAAAGTCGAACACTGTAGGCACCCAAAAAAATAAAATAATTGAAATCATCGCTACATGACAGCTGACAACAGGGGAGCCAAACAATGGTTGCAGCCACCTGAGGAACCTAGAAATCCAAAGGAAACAACCCTGGAGAGAAGCCCACAAAATGCTCCCCCAAAGCAAACTTGGCAGATGTGAGGACCAAGCACCCTGAAAAACAAATTTAGAGCTGGGGTTATTGCAAAACACAAAAGAAAACAGGCTGAGCTTGGGTTGTGCCTTGTTTTGAAAGGAAGCAAGGTAGTGCTAAAAAATTGCATACACACGGGTCCTTCCGTAGAAAAAAATGGCAGGGATTTTTGGCGCCATGGGACTTTTTGATGAGAATACAGAGCAATGGATATCATGGGCGGGATTCTCCGACCCCACGCAGGGTCGGAGAATCGCCGGGGGGGGGCGGAGTGACTCCCGCCCCCGCCGGCCGCCGAATTCTCCGGCACCGAAAATTCAGCGGGGGCGGGAATCGCGCCGCCCCGGTCAGCAGGCCCCCCCCTGGCGATTCTCCAGCCCGCGATGGGCCGAAGTCCCGCTGCTGTCATGCCAGTCCTGCTGACGTGAATCAAACCACCTACCTTACCGGCGGGACTGGCGGCGCGGACGGGCTCCGGGGTCCTTGGTGGGCGGGGGGCGATCTGGCCCCGGGGGCTGCACCCACAGTGGCCTGACCTGCGATCGGGACCCACCGATTCGCGATGGCCGATGCGGAAGTGACCCCCCCCCTTGCGCATGCGCAGGGATGACGTCAGCAGCCGCTGACGGTCCCGCGCATACCCGGACTTCCGCCGACCGGCGGAGTTCCATTCGGCCCCGGCTGGCGTGGCGCCAAAGGCCTTTCCCGCCATCCGGCGGCGCGCCAACCACTCCGGCGTGGACCTAGCCCCTCAAGGTGAGGGCTTGGCCCCTAAAGGTGCGGAGAAATCTGCACCTTTGGGGCAGCCCGACGCCGGAGTGGTTCGCGCCACTCCATCCCGCCGGGACCCCCCGCCCCGCCGGGTAGGGGAGAATCCCGGCTCATATATCGAATGATTTGATTATTTTGTTCAAAGTAACAAGACATCATCAGAGATAAAAATCCCAACATCTTTGAGCATAACGGGGATAAAACATTTAATCTCCTTTGGAGTCTGGTATAGCGGAAAAGCCAGGCACAAAAACATATGAAGAAATAGAGGAAATTTTGCAGGACGACTATTCACCTTCCATCAGTCATCGCAGAAAGGTCTGTGTATCATAGGCACAACCAAGAAGAAGGTGAATCTATTACAAAGTTTTGAGCTATCCTGAAAAGACTCGCTGAACACTGTGAATTCAGGGATATGTTAAACGATACCATCAGAGATAGATTTGTCTTTGGTTTAAGGAGCGAAGCTATTCAAAAGCGGTTGTTAACCGAATGCAACCTTACCTTAAAGAAAGTTTGTGAAGTTTTGTATCCATGAAATTGGCAGTCAAAGAAGCTAAGCTCAACAATTGAATTCAAGTACAAGAATTCACAAGATGTTGGCTGAAACATGAATGCAAACACGGGCTCGCACTTGCCAAATGTGTGCACAAAATAGGCACTTAGCAGCAGATTGTTGGTGCAAAGACATTGTGTGCAGAAATGAAAAATAATAATCTTTATTAGTGGCCCAAGTAGGCTTACATTAACACTGCGATGAAGTTACTGCCTATTCGCCACATTCCGGAGCCTGTTCGGGTACACAGTGGGAGAATTCAGAATGTCTAAATCACCTAACAGCACGTCTTTCGGGACTTGCGGGAGGAAACTGGAACACCCGGAGGAAACCCATGCAGACACAGGGAGAACGTGCTAACTCCGCACAGACAGTGCCCCAAGCCGGGAATCGAACCCGGGTCCCTGGTGCTGTGAAGCAACAGTGCTAATCATTGTGCTACCGTGCCGCCCGCTTGGCAGAAAGGGCCACATTGCATGTGTTTGTTGGGGAAAAAAACAAATTTTAGGCAAAAGTTGCAGGAAGCAAGAGCCAAATAAAACAATTGGCAAGCTGAGTCAAGGAAAAAGTGTCCACGAGGTACAACACGGACGTCAGAAGGAACTCGATTCACAGTCTGAAAATGAACTGTCATTAAATGTACGAGCTATTACAAGAAATCTATATTGGGTCACACCATTACTGGACTTGGAGATGGACATTGGGGCAGCTGTCTCACTCGTGCTAGAAACTACTTAGCAAGGGAATTGCTCTGCAACCCGCGAAGATAATGTTAAAAAAACCACAGTGGAGAAGCGGTTCCATTGAGGGGCTGTATTGATGTAACGGTACAATTAATTGGACAGACAACAGATTTGTTCTTGAACGTGCTGGAAATAATTTTTAAAACATTTTTCCAATTTTGGGCCAATTTAGCATGGCCAATCCACCTACCCTGCACATCTTTTGGGTTGTGGGGGTGAGACCCACACAGCCACAGGAAGAATGTGCAAAATCCACATGGACAGTGACCTAGGGCTGCGGCGACAAGGAGGAAGGCCACCATTGCTGGTTGAATTCTAATATCCATTGTCTGCAGGGGGTGAAAGGTAGATGTGTTAGCATGGTGCATACCCCCGTGCACAATCAGGTCCAACGGACGACAAGGTGGCACGGGTTGCCTCTGGGGACTTGTCCCTCATGTCCCCCCGCCCCATCCTCACACCTCTGGCCCCGTTGGTGCCCAGCAGCATGGGGGTTCTGGCCCTGGTGCCCATCCCTGCTGCCAGGGGTAACATCAGCTGGCACAGCCCTTGACAAGGGTATGCTCCATGGGCCCCATCTGGCACCCCCATAGGGGCTACAGTGGATGTTGCCCTGAGTGGGCCGCCTGTTTTCCTGCCGGCGGGTGGCAGTCGGTTGGGCGCTGGGGGTGTAGCGGAGGGTGGGGTGCACCTATATCGTGGTGTCACTCTGCAGAACCAGGGGCCATGGTGCGTGGTCAGTGGGGTGCGTAGCAAGATGGCTGCTTTGCAGGCCATGGTAATGCCGGTCCGTGCCTGAACACCACCCCAGCCACATTACCCATTACCCCATAACTCTCCCCAACCAACCCCAGCTAGCCTGGCCAGTGTCCGGATCGGCAGCCCACAGTTGCTCCTCTCTGTGTCGTACCTTCTCTATGTCCCTCATCAGCCACAACACCGGTTTCACAATTTTTAAAAGCTTAAGAGACCGATCGGGAATTCGGCCCATCGGAGGCCGGGTATCGTGACTGCCACGGAGAATACTGGGTCGGGCCCGCTAATGATATGCCAATGGCGTGCATTCGCTGTACTTGCATTCTGGAATGCAGTGACACTGCTGTCGTGGCAACGGAGAATTGCGATTTGGCGTGAAACCGGTGCCTGCCATGATTTCGGTGTCAGAACCAATTCTCCACCCAATTGCATTTCCCGAATTTGGCGTCGGCCGACGGAGAATCTCACCTTTTATGTGTGATCTCTGGGTGTCGCTGTCATTGATCTAGATTTTTATAGTTAACCATATACTCTGGATGATGGGGAATGCAAAGTCTGTGTTACGGAGAGGTCAGAGCTGAACCCGAGTAGAGCATCTAATGTTAACTTCTATGACAATTAGTTTGGCCAAGGATTTGTAAGCAATACATAACGAATGATTTAAATTAAATTGGTTGGCATGGGCAAATTAAGAAAATAACATTTTTTTAAGACAATAAAATTAAAAGTTGGCTAAATTGCTGTATACTGGTGCTCTAAGAGTGAACAGAAGATTTGTTATTTGCCTTTATTTTCCATCTTCAAGAATTCCTTCAACATGCTTTGCAATTTTGTTCATTGATTTGTTTCTAGGTCTATCGAATGCCATATTATGACAACTGTGTACGAGATGCATGTGGTTGTGAACTAGTTGGGGATTGTGAGTGCCTCTGTGATGCTGTTGCAGTCTATGCTAAAACATGCATTGATGCTGGAGTCTGCATTGACTGGAGAACCCCTGACTTTTGTCGTAAGTAAATTTTGTTGCTCAGGCTCTCGAAGACATAATCATATTATCAGAAACTAGAATAACCATAGCCCAAATCTTCTGAGTCATTGAGCTGCTATTGAGGTTTGCTGTGTTATCTTGGAAGTTCAGGAGAGTCAATTTATACTGGAATCAGGTACTTCAAATACTTCAGAAATGGCTCCATTGAAAGCTCACTGATGTTCCCTCACGCTCTCCTCCCAGGAGCTATAATCATGCAAACTTGGGCTGTTTGCTCTCTTCCTACTCTAGTTTTTTACACCAGATTTACTTAGAGCTGTTCCTGCAGAAGTAAAGATGCTGGGAGCACAGTAAATCAACTGGGGTGTCAAAGCAATGCAGTATTATGCAAGGGGAGAGCAGCCTATAGTCCTCTGGGACTGTGGCGACATTTATATTTTTGCATAAAAGGAGAGTGTCATCTCACTAAATTTGCTGACAATACAAGGATAGATAAGAATGTAAGTTGTGAAGAGGAAAGAAAAAATCTGCAAACAGATGTAGATAGATTAAATGAGTGGGCAAAATATTGGCAGATGGTGTATAATTTGAGAATCTGCGGTTTTCCACTTTGACAGGAAGAATAGAAAAGCAGAGCATTATTTGAATGGAGAGTGGAATTGCTGTTATACAGAGGGAACTAGATGTCCTTGTACATGAATCACAAATTGTTAGCATGTAGGTACAACAAGTACCTGCAATGAAATCTGCTGTCCTTACTGCTGACTTACTGATGTCCTTACCTCTGCTGAGGCACTGCTGCCTCACAGTGCCAGGGATCCGGATTTGATTCCGACCTTGGGTGACTGTGCGGAGTCTGCACATTCTCCCCCTAGCTTCCTCTGGCTGCTTCAGTTCCCTCACACAGTTCAAAAATGTGCTGGTTAGGTGGATTGATCATACTAAATTGCACCTTTGTGTCCAAAGATGTACAGGTTAACTGGGGTTATGGGGAGTGGGTCAAGGTAGTGTTCTTTTGGAGGGTCAGTGCAGATCTGATGGGTCAAATGGCCTCTTCCTGCACTGTAGGGATTCTATGATTCTATAATAGAGGATGTCATGATATTCAAACACACATATCATGATAGACAGACCAACAGACCAATTAGCACACATAACACGACAGCCAATCACAGACAAGGACAGAGACAGTATATGACAAGAAACACGACACCTGGCGGTCAGTAGATCTGGAGACCGGGACAAGGACAGGACCTGATTAACAACACACTCAGAGAGTCACCACGTGCTGAGTACCAGGACAGATCTGTAAATAACAAGTTGAAATAAAAAAAGTTGTACCAATTGCAACCGTGTTGGTTCATCTGTACCTCAGAGCACCCAACACCACAGAGGAGTCAAGAGTTATGGTGGGGGGAAACAGGCAGGAAAGTGGAATGAAGGTCACAACCATATCAGTCATGGTCTGATTGAGCAGGCTCACAGGGTCCAATGACCTACTCCTGCTCCAATTTCTTAAGCTCTAATGTTCTTCTGAAATGTGCTATATAAATACAAGTTGTTCTTCCTTTTCAAAATTTACCATTATAAATTGACAACAATGTGTCAATAAAACAGCAGATATCACTATTCAGTGTCCAGTTACCATAAGAGCTTCAATTTCAATTCAAACAAAGATATATAAATTAGACAGAGGACTATCAATAGATTGACAATGGAATGCATTTTTTCTTTTTCTATTCAATATAACAGACGATATAACAGTAAAGCAGCTTTTGCGCTCAGAAGAGTTGCCTATGTTGTGTTCTACTGTGTACATACCAGTTTATTCATGAAAGGATTAACATAATTAACTAAAAAATGCCTTTTGATTAAAAGCATGATGAATCAATATTATATTTTTTCAGCAAATAAAGGTAAAGTTAAACAGGCATCGACTGCAAATTTAAAAACAGCTGTCACAGTCATGTAAAAGACATTTCTGAGTGCGCGTTTCACACTCGAGGGATGCCACAATTAGTTTCTGGCTGCCCTGGTGGAAATTCCAGTTAACCTGTAAATGTCTGGATAGAAAAAAACCTTGTTCTGAAAAAGGATCTGCACCCAAAATATTGACAAGTATTTTTTGAAAAATGATACTTTAAAAAGTATTGAGTATGAATCATTGACAATTTATTTCAGCTGTGTACTGTGACTATTTCAACACTCATAAGAAGGATTCTACTGTGGATGGATCTTTTTGGAATGCCAAAAATAGATGGCATTATCAGCCATGTTTGTGCCCTGCCAATATACATATCTTTGGCAAGTTCAATATGGAAGGTAAGAACATTATCGGTTACATAATGATGAATTATTAGCCAGCAGAAGAGATTCTTAGGCCTTTCAGTTTAGAAAGAAAGGCAGTTAGGAGAAGGCCTATTTGAAGTGATATTTTCATTAGTTCTTAAACTTAAAACAATATCAAGTATTTATTGAAGTCATGTACATACAACAATTGGAGTGGTTCATAGAAACCAATGTATATTCTGCATTTATATTCGAATGCTATACTCTAATGGGTTAAATTTTAAAGCACATACAAGTTTGTAGAATGCTACTTGAAAAGTTAAATCTGTTCCTTGTAACTACACATGGCTAAATGTTTCAACAATCTGCAGCAAGTTATCACATCTAAATGTTTTTAAAGGTTGCTACATTTGCGGAGAATATGAATTTTTCCATGAAGAATTAAAACGCTGTGTGTCATGCGGTAAGTCAAGCATCTTCTTACATTTGTTGGTTAAATTATTATGTGGTTCTTAACATTGTTAGAAATAGGGACAGGAGTAAGCCATTTTGACCATCAAGCCTGCTCCAGTAAGATTATGCCTGATCTGATTGTGTCCTTAACTCCATTTTCCTGTCTGCCTCCTTAACCCTTTATTCCTGATTCAATCAGAAATCTGTCTAACTCAGCCTGAAATATATTCAGTGACCCAGCCTCCAATGCTCTCTGTGGAAGAGAATTCTAAAGACCAACAACTTTCTGAGAGAATAACTTTCTCTGCTTCTGTGTTTTAAATGGAAGACCTCTTATTTGTAAATGGCACCAAAGTTCTAGATTCCTCCACAAGATGAAACATCCTCTCAGCATCTAGCCTGTCAACACCCTCAGAATCTTACATGTTTCAGTAAGATCACGTTTCATTCTACTAAACTCCCAATGAGTATAAGCCCAAACTATTCAACCTTTTCTCAAAAGACAACCCCTTCATCCCAGGAATCAACCTCTTGAGCATTCTCTGATCTGCTTCCAATGCAAGTATATCACTTTTAAAGTAAGCATACCCAAACTGCACACAGTATCCAGGTATGGCCTCTCACCTGTAAAGTTATAGCAAGACTCTTCTATATTTATATTCCATTCCCCTTGAAGTAAAGGCCAACATTATATTTGCAGTGTGTAATAAACCCCCACGAGACCCTAGTGAAAGACCCGATTGGTCTCCCCATGGAGTTTGGGAGGCAGAGGTAAACCGGCCAGAAAGGGAACCGTCATCTGCGGATGGTCCCGCCTGGGACTCACCACCGCTTTGCTTTGCCTTATTGAATAAACCTTTCTACTCGATGGGGCTTCTGTGATTGTAATACTGGCAACGAGGAAAAAAGAACTACAAGCGGCGATTCCGGATGTCAAGACCACGGGAGCATCTTAGTACAGAGGGACAAGGTCAGAACACATATAAAAATGCTGCTGTTTGGGAGGATCGATACTTTTGACTTGGGCATAGAAGACTGGGTCCAAAAGAACAAAGAACAAAGAAATGTACAGCACAGGAACAGGCCCTTCGGCCCTCCAAGCCCGTGCCGACCATGCTGCCCGACTAAACTACAATCTTCTACACTTCCTGGGTCCGTATCCCTCTATTCCCATCCTATTCATGTATTTGTCAAAATGCCCCTTAAATGTCACTATCGTCCCTGCTTCCACCACCTCCTCTGGTAGCGAGTTCCAGGCACCCACTACCCTCTGCATAAAAAACTTGCCTCGTACATCTACTCTAAAGCTTGCCCCTCTCACCTTAAACCTATGCCCCCTAGTAATTGACCCCTCTACCCTGGGGAAAAGCCTCTGAATATCCACTCTGTCTATGCCCCTCATAATTTTGTAGACCTCTATCAGGTCTCCCCTCAACCTCCTTCGTTCCAGTGAGAACAAACCAAGTTTATTCAACCGCTCCTCATAGCTAATGCCCTCCATACCAGGCAACATTCTGGTAAATCTCTTCTGCACCCTCTCTAAAGCCTCCACATCCAGTACAATGAGTAAATGCATTACCATTTTAGGGAGAACGCTATTATAGGGGATGACCTCCAGAAGGTGATACCCTGACTGCCTGTAGGGCTCCTACCTTTAGCATCATCAAAAGCTTGACCTACCAAGGCTCCAGATGTTAAAACATTTGACGAACTGGTGACACTCGTGATGGACCATTATGACCCCAAACCATCGATAATTGCCTAGAGTTAGAGGTTGAATACAGCTGGAAGAACCCCATGGAAACAGTCACAGAAATTTTGGAGCCCCCACAGAAGCTGACTGAGCACTGCAATTATGGGCCATCCCTTCTGGAGGTGGTATGGGACCGTCGTTTGTGCAGAATCAACAACATGGTGACCCAACGTAAATTGCTGGCTGAACCATATTTGGACCTGAAAAGAGCCATAGAGATATTTCTCTTCCGTGAAAATGCAGAGAAGGGATTCCAGGAGCTCCAGGGCTCGCTAGAGATGGAGGTGCCAGAGTTGGGCCATTTCGGTGAGAAACGTCTCCTAAAGGAGAGCCTCAGGAATCCAGAGCAACATCAAGGCCAGACCTGTCAGCCAAGGTCCTCTGTAGCCCGGCGAAATGTCTTCCCTGAATCCCAGGAGGTGGACTCACAGCAGTGCTGCACCTGTGGTCGGAAAACCGTGGGGACCAGGAAAGCCAGATCCGCCAACAAGTGCGCCACCCTGATCAGGGGACACGCTCACCTTTACACCAGAAGCAGCCCGACGAGGACGAGTGCATGCAGCTGAACTGCATCGTCGGACCAAGAATAGCTCCCACCAAAGTCACTCCATCTCAAAACTAAACATGAGTCACACATACCTCCAGTTGGAGCGAGATGCGGCATCCAGGAGGTTTATGGCCATCAATACCCACAGGGGTCTTTACGAATATACCAGATATCCACTCGGGCTATTGTCTGCCTGTGTAATTTTTCATAGGGTCAGGGAAAGCATCCTCCAAGGGCTTCCAAGGGTGGCAGTTTACGTGGATGACACCCTGATCACTGGACCCACCAAAAAGGAGCACCTGAACAACTTCGAGGAAGTCCTCAGCTAGTTCTCTGAGGCAGTCGTATGCCTAAAAATTGGCAATTGCATTTTTTAAGCAAAAGAGGTCACATACCTAGTGTACCGGGTTGACAAGGATGGCTTGCACTTGATGGAAGAGAAGGTAAGGGCCATCTAATAGGCTCCCATACCTGAGAACGCGACCGAACTATGGTGGTTCCTTGGACTCATAAATTATTATTGCAAATTCATCCCGAACTTGGCAACCATCCTAGCAAAGCTGCATGCACTGAAAAAACCCCACCAGGACTGGACATGGAAGGTGCTGCAAGAAGAGGCATTTGCCAAGGTGAAGCGACAACTGTCGTCTTCAAGGCTGCTGACACACTGCGACCCTTCCAGCCACTCCTGATCACATGTTATGCCTCCCCATATGGCATGGGGAAGATGTTGTCCCACCGGATAAACGATGGGATGGAGAGGCCAAGAACCTACGCATCAAGGACTTTGGCAAATGCCAAGCTTAGATACGCTTCGATTGAGAGGAAAGGCAGGTCATCATCTTCGTGGTCAATAAATTCAATCAATACGTTTATGAGCGGCGCTTTACAATTATAACATAGTACAAACCATTGCTTGGCCTGTTCACAGAACACAAAGAAATGTTGCCGATAACGTTGGCCTGGATAATGTCGGTGTCACCATTGGCAGCATATGAGTATATGTTTGAATATCACCTGAGCGCGCAAATCGCACAAGAGTATGCTTTGAACTGACTCCCATTGCCGAAATCCCTACGCAGGGGAAAACCTATAGCCTGGAAGCACTGAATGTATGCTCCAGCCAGAAGATCGTCATTCACAATCCAACCGGTGGTTTTGATCCTTAAGCATCCTTGGAGGACAGCCTGCTTCAACAACCTCAACATTGGAAGCAAGAGCACTCATCTTTCATTTCATTTTAATTCCTATTATTTTTACCCCTCCTCCTCCTTCTGTGTGTGTCTGCCTTGTATGTGTCAGGGTAGAGGATGGGGCGGTCATAGGGGGGAGTAGTAGATTAGCTGGCCATTATTTCATTACAATTCTGCATGTGTCAATTCTATTTCTGTTATATTCAAACAGTTGTTGGGTTTAACTTGCAAATCTGGTACCTGTAAGTCATTGGAGTAATCAAGTTCCAAAGATCTCAAAAAATGTATCCTAATTATTGGGTAATTCACTTGTGTTGGGAATCTGGGGCTGTGGGGCGCGGCAAGTTTTGGAACACAAGTCTTCCATACCATCAACGGAATATTGCCAGGACACATCGTCTTTGCAGTATCCAGTGCCTTCAGCCATTTCTTGAGATCACGTGGGGTGAATCGAATTGGCTGAAGACTGGCATCTGTTATGCTGGAGACCTTCTGAGGAAGCCAAGATGGACCATCCACTCGGTACTTCTGGCTGAAGGTTGTTGTGAATGCTTCAACCATGACTTTTGCATGATTTGCTGGGCTCCTCCATCATTGAGGATGAGAATAGTTGCTGTGCTTTCTCCTCCAGTGAGTTGTTTAATTGTCCATCAACATTCACGGTTGGATCTAGCAGGGCTGCAGGGCTTAGATCTAATCCTTTGGTTCTTGAATTGATGATCTCTGTGTGTCGCTTGTTGCTTATGCTGTTTGGCGCATAAGTAGTCCTGTGTTGCAAATACACAGGTTGACACATCATTTTTAGGTATGCCTGGTGCTGCTTCTAACATGCCCCCTTGCACTTTCATTGAACCAGGTTTGATCCATTAGCTTGGTGGAAATGGTAGAGTGGGGGATATGCCAGGCCGTGGGGATACAGATTGTGGTTGAGTACAATTCTACTGCTGCTAATTGCCTGCAATGCCTCATGCTTTCCTAGTCTTAAGTTGCTAGATCTTTTCAAAATCTATCCCATTTAGCACGGTGGTAGTGCCACAAAACATGATGGAAGGTTTCCTCAGTGTGAAGATATGGGACGTGATGGCATAGTGGCATAATCACTCAAATTGCAACTCATTTCTGTGTATCCATGAGATACTGTGGGCCATCAGCAGCAGCAAAATTGTACTCAACCACAGTCTGTAACCTCATGGGCCGGCATATTCCCCACTCTACCATTACCGTCAAGCCTGGGGATTAGGGCAGCACGTGGTACAGTGGTTATCACTGCAGCCTACTGGGCTGAGGACCCGGGTTCGAATCCCAGCCCTGGGTCACTGTCCATGTGGAGTTTCTACATTCTCCCCCTGTCTGCCCACAACCCAAAGATGTGCAGGATAGGTGGATTGGCCACGCTAAATTGCCATTAATTGGAAAAGAATAATTGTGTACACTAAATTTATTTAAAAAAAACAAAGCCTGGGGATCAACCTTGGTTCAATGAAGAGTGCAGGAGGGCATGCCAGGAACAGAACCAGTCGTATCTAAAAATGAGGTGTCAACCTGGTGAAGATAGAACACGGGACTACTTGTATGCAAAATAGTGGAAACAGCAAGTAATAGACAGAGCTAAGCAATCCCAAATGCAACAGATCAGATCTAAGCTCTGCAGTGCTGACATCTCCAGTCGGGAATGGTGGTGGACAATTAAACAGCTCATAGATTTCATAGAATTTACAGTGCAGAAGGAGGCCATTCGGCCCATCGAGTCTGCACCGGCTCTTGGAAAGAGCACCCTACCCAAGCCCACACCACCCTATCCCCATAACCCAGTAACCCCACTCAACCAACACGAAGGGCAATTTTGGACACTAAGGGCAATTTAGCATGGCCAATCCACCTAACCTGCACACCTTTGGACTGTGGGAGGAAACCGGAGCACCCGGAGGAAACACACGCACACACGGGGAGAACGTGCAGACTCCGCACAGACAGTGACCCAGCCGAGAATCGAACCTGGGACCCTGGAGCTGTGAAGCAATTGCGCTAACTACTATGCTACCTCACTGGAGGAGGACCACAAATACCCCTGTCCTCGTTTATAACGAGCCGAGCATGTAAGTGCAAAAGACAAGGCTGAAGAGTTTACAACCAATCCTCAATGATGGCAAATCCCAGTACATCAATGCCAAAGACAGGACTGAAACATTTGCAACCATCTTCATCCAGAAGTGCCGAGTGGAGAATCCATCTCAGCCTCCTCTTGAGGTCCCCAGCACCAGAGGCCAGTCTTCAGCCAATTCGATCCACTCCATGCACTAGCAAGAAGCAACTGAAGCTACTGGATGCAGCAAAGGCCATGATCCTGAAAACATTCCAGCAATAGCACTGAATACTTGTCCTCCAGAACATGCTGCACCCCGAGACAAGCTGCACCCGAAAAGCTACAACACTGGCATTTAACCGGCAATGTGGAAAATTGCTCAGGTCTGCCCTGTACACAAAAAACAGGACAAGTCCAAACTCAGCCAATTACTTCTCCATCAGTCTACTCTCAATGTAAGTAGAAAATATCATCAACAGTTCCATCAAACGGCACTTCCTCATCAATAACCTGCCCATAGATTCTCAGTTTTGGTTTCGCCAGGGTTAATCAGCTCTTAACCTCATTGCAGCCATGGTCCAAACATGGGCAAATACACTGAACTCAAGAGCTAAGTTCAGAGTGAATGCTGTTAAGATCAAGGCCGCATTCAAGTCTGGCATCAGAGCCAAAACTGGAGTCAATCAGAATCGGATGCAATTATACGTGGCACAAAGGAAGATGGTTGGGGTTGACGGAGGTCAATCGTCTCAGTCCTGGGACATCACTGCAGTCATTCCTCAGGATAGCGTCCTCGACCCAATTATCTTCAGTTGCTACATCAATTACCTTCTTTCCATCATAAGTCAAAGTGGGGATGTTCGCTGAAGATTATGCTGTCCAGTCCAGCACCTTTCATGATTCCTCAGATACTGAAGCAGTCTGTGTCCAAATGCAGGAAGATCTGAGGCCAGATTATCCGATTCTGAGGCTAGGTGCGGAGGATCTGATGCGTTTTATGTGGAAAGAATCGTCGCCACCCCCTCACCGATCCTGCGACCGGTGAGGGGCTAGCAGCCGCGCCACGTAAGACTGCTGGCCTCCACAAAATAAACAGAAGAATGGGCGGGTCCATGGCCACGCATTTGTCGCCGCCGACCTGCAGCGGTCGTGCCGTAAAACATGGCGCCGGCCATGCGTGGACCCGACCTGCCAGATAGTGCCCCCCTGACCACCCCCCATCTGTCCCCTCAGCCCTCGCGGATGCCCCCTCAGCCAGCAGCACGGCTCCCACCCAACTGTGGCTGTGCTGGACACAATCTGCAGCCGCCACCCCGGTTCCCGCACTGCTGAGACCATGAGTGACCCGCTCCATCATGAACTCGGTCCATCGGGGGTGGATCATCGGGGGAGGGCCTTCAGGTGACATGCTGAGGCCGTCCCAATGGCATGCAGCACATGCCACGATGACATCATTTCAGAGGGGGCAGAGCATACGAAAACTGCGCCCCGACTTCAGCATCAAAAGGGATTCTCCGCCCGATTGCCGATTACTAAATTGCCGTTGGGGAACGGAGGATCCCGCCAATGGTCAATATTTAAGTTTGGGTTGTTAAGAGGGAAGTAACATTTGTACCACACAAGTGCGAGACAGTAGCCATCAACAGAGAACCTCCCCATGACAATCAATAGCATCACTGACTATTTCTTTCTAAATACTGTGATTTCAAGAGCAGGTCAGAATTTGGAAATTCTCAGGTGATTAACTCACTTCATGACTGCCCAACGCCTGTCCATCATTTAAAAGGAGTGTGATGGAATATTATTCACTTCCTTGAGTAAGTGCAGCTCCAATCAAACTCAAGCAGCTTACATCATCCAGGTCAAAGCCGACTTCTTGATTCGTACCCATTCACGACATTAAACATTCACTCTCTCCATCGCTGATGCACAGTGGTTGTATTGTATGCCATTTACAAGGTGCACTGTCGGAACTCAATAAGGTCCCTTCAATAGCACCTGCAAACCCAGGGTATCTACCACAAAGTACAGGGGGCATCAGATGCATAGGAACATCTTCTCCTGAGCATTCTCTTCCATTCCCCTCTGATTGGGAAATATATCACAGTTTCTTCACTGTTGACCGATCAAAATCCTGGAACTCCCTTCCTTACAGCACTGTTTGTGATATCTGGACCATTGGGCCTGCCGTGGATCAAGAAGGCAGCTCATCAACATCTTCTCAAAAGAAAGTAGAGATGGGCAGGCACTCACATGCTGTGAAAGAATAAAAAATACGAAGGTAATTAAGAAATATGGGAATGCTGTGGATGAGGTCAGTCATAATCTTGTTGAACATGGAGCAAGCTCAAAGGGTGAAATGGCCTTCTCCTGCTCCTATTTCGTATGTTCTTAAGAAATGATTGTGTACATTTGCAATCTCTCCTCAAATCTTGGGTATTATATTGGATTGGTGTTTATCTGGAGTTTCCTGAAACAATGACTGGCACAATTCTAATATGTATGTTCAAATGTTTATCAGGCAGTATTAAGCAGTTAACATTTGGAAAACTTAAATTGTTTTTCATAAGTTTCATAGTTTAAAGTTCTTTGTTTTGAATTCTTTAACTTTTTTTCCCTCAGGAAAACCGTCTTTAATCGCACTGCCAGGTAAGATCACACTACCAGTTGTGATAAGGGAGGATACACTAAACGGGTCAACAAATGAGGCTTTATGGGTAGAGAAATAAAAAAGGGGCAGTGACACTACTGGGAGTATACAACAGATCCCCAGAGAACGAAAGTGGGGTGGAAGATCAAATATGTCGGCAAATTTCTGGGGAACTGAGGGAGAAGAATTTGTGCGGTTTGTTGAGGAAATCTTTTTCCACCAATTAGTGACAAACCCAACAAGAGGAGGTACAATTCTAGACCTAGTCTTGGGAACAAAAAAAAGGGGAAACGGGTGAAATGACAGTTGGCGACCATATCGAGGATCGTGATTGCAATTCAGTTAGATTCAGTGTTACCATGGAAAAGGACAGAGATAAAGCAGGAGTAAAAATTTTGAATTGGGGGAAGGCAAGTTTTGCAGAAATTAGAGGAACTTGGCCGAGATGGACTGGCCAGCACTGCTAGAGGATAAATCAGTGGAAAACAAGTGGGAAGCACTAAAAAGCGAGATCCTAAATGTACAAAGTAGACATTTCCCCTTTAAACGTAAGAGTGACACTGCCAAATCTAGATCCCCTTGGTTGTCGGGAGGAATGCAGGGGAAGATCAAACAGACAAAGTAAGCATACGATAGGAACAAAGAACTAAGCACTGCAAATAGCCTAGGCGAATATTGGAAGTGCAGGGACGAAGTCTAAAAGGAAATAAGGAAATCGTAGAAAGGGCATGAAAAAAGATTAGCAAGTAAAGTTAAAGATTAATAAGGGGATCACGGGTCATGGGGAGAAGGCAGGAGAATAGGAATGAGAAACATATCAGCCATGATTGAATGACAGAGCAGACTCGGTGGGCTGAATGGCCTAATTCTACTCCTATGGTCTAAAACCCAAAGATATTTTACCAATATGTTAATGGTAAAAGGTTAGTTCAGGAAAATGTGGGACCTATCAGAGATGAAGAAGGGAACTTGTGTGTAGGTATAGAGGCTGTGGGAAGGGTTTTAAATGAATTTATTGTCTCCGTGTTTACAAAGTAAATGGATGATGCAGATATAGAAGTTCAGGAGGAACACTGTGAGATATTGGATGGGATAATCATAAAGAGAGAGAAAGTACTCGAAAGGTTGAAATCCTTGAAAGTTGATAAGTCACCAGGACCAGATGGATTGTTCCCGAGGTTGCTGAAGGAGATCAGGGAGAAGACAGCAGATTCTCTGAGGATGGTTTTCCAATCCTCACTAGACACCGGGGAGGAGCCGGAGGACTGAAGAAATACAAACGTGGTTTCATTGTTTCAAAAGGGATCAAAGGAAATGCCAAACAATTATAGGTCGGCCGTCGGCAAATTAGTAGAATCAATGCTGAGAGATAGGATTAACTATCACATAGAAATACATGGTCTAGGCAGGGATAGTCAGCATAGATTTGTTAAAGGAAGGTCTTGCCTCACAAATTTGATTGAATTCTTTGAGGGAGTGACAAGAAGGGTTGATGAAGGTAGTGCAGTGGATGTGGTGTACATGGATCTCAGCAAGACATTTGACAAAGTACCACATTGCAGATTTGTCAAGTGAGTGTCTGCCCATCTCTACTTTCTTTTGAGAAGATGTTGATGAGCTGCCTTCTTGATCCATGGAATACAGGACAGTGTAGCAAACTGGATAAAAAGTTGGCTTAGTAACAGGAAACAAAGAATAATGGTTGATGGCTGCACTTGCAATTGGAAAGTTGTTTCAAGTGATGTTCCACAGGGCTCGATGTTGGCACCCTTATTGTTTGTGATATATGTCAATGATTTGGACATGCATGTGGGGAGCATGATTGGGAAATGTGTAGGCAACAAAGATTGGCCAAGTGGTGCACAGGGCAGAGGATAGCTATAATCGCCAATATACTACAATAATAATAATCTTCTATTGTCACAAGTATGAAGTTACTGTGAAAAGCACCTACAGATGGGTTGGTGGAGTCGGCGGTAAAGTGGCAAATGGAATTTAACATCTTTTTTACGCAGATAGTAGTGGGAGTCTGAATTCATTGCCTGAGTTGGTGGTGGAGGCAGAGACCCTAAAATCTTTTAACAAGTACCTGGATCTGCACCTTGACTGCTCTAAGCTACAGGGATATGGACTGGGGCAGGAAGGTGGGATTGGAAAGGGCACCTGGGTGTCCTCGGGCTGGCATGGACAAGGTGGGCCAAATGGCCTCCTTCTGTGCTGTAACTTTTTTATGATTCTAAGAAACAGTTTTTCCATGCACTAATTAAAAATTTGAATAAAAGTGCGCTTAAGATTTGTGGAAAACAACTTAATTGAACCAACTTGGCTACAGTTAGTGTAAATATAGACTGAAAGCGTGATCTGTTGGCTGTGTTGCACTCGAGAAAGAGGTAGATCCTGGGAAAGGCCTCCCGTGAGATTCCCGGCAACCTTCATTCCTCGCGGGAAATGCTCAAGTCCTGCAAAGCCTCGTGATCAGAATTCCCTCAAATGGGGTGTGACCAACCGGCGTGCACCGAAGTAACCTTTAAACCGACTCAGGCACACTTACTCGTGATCTCCCGGCCTCCCGGCATCAAACGGCCTCCTCAGGCGCCATTCAGTATTGGCCCACACAAACAGACTGGGGAGGTCTCCCAGGCCATTGGAGGCTCCTAGGTGACCAAAGATAGTACTGGGTTGGCCGCCTGATCCTCCCCTGAAACATCAACACCGTGGCACTGCTTGGCTGGTATCTTGGCACTGCCACACTGGCACTGCCAAGGTTCCCAGGTGGCACTGCCATGTTGGCTGGAGCACTGCTAGGGTGGCAGTGCAAGGGTGCCCAGGTGCCAGGGTGGCACTGCCAAGGGTCAGGGCCTGAGGGGGGCCATGCCCATGAAAGGAGGGTGGAGGGAGGGTATGAAGGGGAGGGGTGTGCAGGGCAGGTAAGGATGGGTGATTAGGAGGCTAGGGGTTGATAAGTGGGGACCCTGAAAGGGGGGGGGGGGCTGTAAGTGGGTGTGGGGAGGCATGAAGATATGGCACTCTCCATATTTCTCACAATATGATGGTTCAAGAAGAGATAGGGACACAGACATTGGGTGAGATTCTCCAGTCCCCCAGCCACGTGTTTCTTGGCAGTGCAGCACTCGCTGGCAGCGGGATTCTATACTCCTGCCACATGCCAATGGGATTTTCCAATGTAACCACCCCATGCCGCCGTGAAACCCGCTGGTGGGGATGTGCTGCCAGCAGGAAAAGATGAGTTGCAATGACTGGAAAATTCCAGCTGTTATCCCTGAATGACATGTGCATTCTTTATGGAATTTCTGTGTGAATTGCTACTTCTGTGATGATCATTGTGGAACATCCCTTAAAACGCAGGCACACCTGCATCCCCCCATTCATTATTCTGGGCTGGGACTTCAGAAAGTTCTTGGATCCATGAATTGCGCAAGTTGCATTCGTTGTGACAGCTCCCTGGGAAACAGACTTGTATTGTTCTTCTGTAGTAAGACACCAGTTGTACCGTCATGGATTGAAAGCCTTTTGTGACTTACAAATGCAGCTGGCTGTTCCCAGGGAACTTTTATGCAGCCGATGATACCTTGCCCTCGAGGATATCCAGCGATGACATCGAACACAGCTGACCTTGCAGTCTGGCTGTCTTCATTGATGGTAAAATGGATTAAATCATTAGCATGACGAAAAGGGCATTGATCACATTTATTATTAGATAGTTTTTTTAATTGGATATTGTGTGCAACATGAACTCCACCCATGCAAAATTACCTGTGAGCCTTGTTACCGAATGTGCATTTTTAGCATCCCACAGACAATGGTGCATGTTACATTCAAATCGGAGACTGTACCATCTACCATCCCCTTGTCACCCTCACGCTTGTCCCATCACTCTTGATTCCTTGTGTCCCCCATTACCTGGGACTCTTTTCATTTACCTTTACATTCCATATCTCTCTGTTCTGTGCCTACATTCCAGTGTCCACTCTGACCCTGAAGCCTCCCTTATCATCCTCTGTGCTTTATTTGCTCCCATGACCTACCTCCTGATACCTGACCCTGACTCTTGACTACCCCCATACTGAGTACAACTCCCCCCTTTGATTGAGACTTCTGTTGTCCATTCAGCACCATAAACTTGCTGCTCAAGGCCCACCACTGATAACACTGACTCCGCCCTTTATGCTCTTTATCCATCATTCACTCCCTGATTGACCTACCCATCCCCGCCTCCTTACGGAGCCACCACACCCAAAGCGGCATCTTTAACCATCCCACCAGAGTGGGGGTATCTGAGCTAGCCCATGGTACATAAATCCTGTTATGGTACACCTTCAGGTTGGCTAACCGCCCCTGATGAAACATTGCCAATCCTTGCACCAACTCTTTTCGGACACTTGAAGGACTTGTGGGAGATTAATGACATGGGGCTAAAGATTTTGTTTCTGTCACCCTTCACCATCTGCCCAACTTTCATGCTGTTGAGACAATCAAGACTGCCCGCACAGTGTACCCCAGGCCTTAGACATCCTGACCTATGGCCGATACCTTCGCACCCAAGGCCTCCACCGCGGACGCCACCGGTGTGGTGTTGGCCTGGGTGGTACACATTGTTGGCACTGCCTCCTGATCCTGCAGGCAGTTAGACTCCTCCAACTGCACCTGCAGGCGCTGGTTGGTTGCTGACAGACCCTCATGTAATCCCCGGCTCTGCGCCTGCATTTCCAACATTGATGGACCACCCTTTCCAGAAGCACTAGACCTGTCTGGACTGCAGCTAGTCCCTGGGGTAGGGCTGCCCTTCAACTATCCAGCCCCTCTGAGGTTCCTTCCTCTACCTGATGTACTACTGCATGTGTGTGGTGCGCATCAGATAGTGCCCCAGGAGCCTCTTCACTATAATGCCCAACCGAGTTGGGTGTATCTGGGATGGTGGAGGGGATGCCAGTGACAGCAATGACGAGAAGTCGGTGGCATCCCCGGACATCTGCGGGGTTGCAGCTGTGGAAAAGGAGCCCCGGATGGTCCCGCCACGTCGCCTGATGAGTCGTGGAGTTGCGGCAGCGGGCGAGAGACACCAACTGGTCCCACATTGTCGGGGGTGCTGATTAAATAGGTACCTTTCTCATTCTCTTATGCACCTTATATGGTCCACTGAATTTTGCCTTCAATTTGCCAGGTCAACTAGACCAATACCTCACCCCAACCTGGAAGAGCCTGCCTCTACACCCACAGTTTCATTCGCGCTCCAGAAATGCTCCCGCCCTACCCGCCAGACCCCTGTGAGCCTTGCCGAAAGATGGATGCATAATCCTCTGGTCTGAGAAACTTCTCTTTCACCAATTTTAACGGACCCCGTATCTCATGGCCATAAATTAACTCAGACTAAACACAGTAGATTTGTTTGGGGAATAGTAGGTAATCCAATCCTTTGTCCAAATCCTTTTGGTAGTCATAACAATAGGCCCTAATCATGGTCTTGAGGGTCTGATGGTACCTCTCCAAAGCTTCCTGAGTTTGGGGGTGATAGGTGGTTGATTTTAACGGCTTGATACCCAGCCCACCAATTATGCCCTGTAAATTTTCAACATGAAATTAGAACCCTGATCTGATTCCACCGCCAAGAGTAAGCAATAGTTGGTGAAAATCTGCATCAGTTTTTCCACTACTACCTTAGCGGTAATGGTTTATAAAGGTATAGCTTCTGAGAATCGTGTGATCATATCCATGGCCGTAAGGATGTACTGATGTCCTGCCTTAGTTTTGGGCAATGGACCTACACAATCAACCAATACTCGACTAAACGGTTCGTCAAACACTGGATTGGGTATTAATGGTGCATGTTGGATCAATGCTGGGATTTACCTGGTACCTGATAGGTATGACAGATCCTACAGAAGTGCACTACATCCTTTTCAGCCCACGCCAGGAGAAATGACTGTTGACCGAGGCCTGAGATTTCCATATTCCCAGATGTCCTGCCATTGGTATCTCATGCGCTATCCGCTGGACCTCCTGATGGTACCTGAGCAGTATCACGACCTGGTTAACAACCGTTCAATCCCCATCCAGGGATATATGAGGGTGTCTCCACTTCCTCATCAGAACCCTGTTCCTAAGGTTGTAATACTCCAAAATCCTGCAGCCTCAACTTCTGTAAGAGTTGTTTGTGCCAAATGCTGCATCTCTGTATCGACCTCCTGGGCCTCAACTTAAGCAGTCCTGGGACGGCAGGTGGCGCAGTGGTTAGCACTAGGACTACGGTGCTGAGGACCCGGGTTCGAATCTCGGCCCTGGGTCACTGTCCATATGGAGTTTGCACATTCTCCCTGTGTCTGTGTGGGTTTCACCCCCTCAACCCAAAGATGTGCAGGTTAGGTGGAGTGGCCATGCTAAATTGTACTCTAAATTTATAAAATCAAACGAAAACAGTCCTCCCAAACACCTCAATGGTTGTATCATCTCGGCCACTCTACCTCCAGCTTGCGTGGTGGCATTAATCGCTGGGGTTGACCCTTGTTTAGCCATCGTCCTGGTCACTACACATGAGGGAAAAATCTCTAGGAATTATTCCTGTAACTGTTCCATCCCCTTAATCTCCATCGGACTCTTTATAATCATGGGGGCAGCTGTAACCTTCACTCCTGCCAAATCATTCCCCAACAGTAAGTCAACGCTGCCCACTGGTAACTTCTTAACCACTCTGACAATAACTGGACCCGACACCAACTCACACTCCAATTGCACTTCCTATAATGGAACTGGGATGTAATCTCCACTGATCCAATTCACAAACATCTTAATTTTCATTGAGCTCTCGGGAGGAAAAAACAAATCCTTCTCCAGTCGGAGAGTTTGAGTAGCCCCTGTGTCACTTCAAATTGTTATGGCCTTGGCTACTTCAGTTGAGGAGAATGGGGTGACCTTTCCCCTTCAACACAAAACCGGCATATCTTTCATCGACCTCATTTCTTCCACTTGCTTACACAGAAATGTTAACCTCAGATCTCCTAAGTCCAATAAATGCTTCAGTCTGCATTGTAGTATTCTCCACTTTTGTTCCCTTTTTAGAAGCCCCCTTCCGAACTCCCACAAGTCCCATGAGTTTTCCCTGTAACTTCCAACATGCTGCATAAACATGCCCCACCTTGATGCAATAGTAACATCCAGGCATCCAAGTTTCACCTCTTCCCACAGCAACTTCCTTCCTGGTCTGAGGACAAGATCTCAGGGCCTTCCCAGCCACCCATTCTTTGCCTTGGCTACTACCTTCATCTCACTCTCCCATTTCCTGTCCTTTTCAAAATTATGGGGGTGATGGATCAAAGGTTTAAATTTATGGATTAGCTCCTAATCGTCATCCATAATTGCTGCTTGCCGAACAGTTTGTACCCTCTGGTCTTCAAAATGGGTTCTTATTATAGGAGGTAAGGAGTTCTTAAACTTCTCTAAGAGAATGACCTCTCTCAGAGCCTCAAAATTAGTTTCAACAATATATTAAAATTATCCTGCTTAACCCTCTCAAATTCTGCATAAATCCTTCCTGGCAGTCTCCTTAATTTCCGAAATTTCTGCCTATATGCCTCAGGAACCCATTTGTATGCATCCCCAATAACCTTTTTTACCATCTCATAATCCTTAGACTCCTGCTCTGCAAAGGCATCATAAATTCCTGTGCCCGCCCCGTCAATTTACTCTGCAGGGGTAATGTCCACTTTGCTTTTGGCCGCTCCATTTGGGTTGCTATTTTCTCAAAAGCCCGAAAGAACGTTTCTATTTCCTTCTTTTCGAATTTTGGGAGAGCCAGGGCGAGGGCTCGGAGAATTGCCGGGGGCTGGCGTGAATCCCGCCCCCGCCGGTTGCCAAATTCTCCACCACTGGATATTCGGCGGGGGCTGGAATCGTGCCACGCTGGTTGGCGGGCCCCCCCCCCCGCGATTCTCCGGCCCGAATGGGCCGAAGTCCCGCCGCTAAAATGCCTGTCCCGCCGGCGTAGATTAAACCACCTACCTTACCGGCGGGACAAGGCGGCATGGGCGGGCTCCGGGGTCCTGGGGGGGGCGCGGGGTGATCTGGCCCCGGGGGGTGCCCCCACGGTGGCCTGGCCCGCGATCGGGGCCCACCGATCCGCGGGCGGGCCTGTGCCGTGGGGGCACTCTTTTCCTTCCGCCGTCGTCACGGTCTCCACCATGGCGGAGGCAGAAGAGACTCCCTCCACTGCGCATGCGCGGGAATGCCGTCAGCTGACGCTCCCGCGCATGCGCCGCCCAGAGATGTCATTTCCGCGCCAGCCGGCGGGGCACCAAAGGCCTTTTCCGCCAGCTGGCGGGGCGGAAATTCGTCCGGCGCCGGCCTAGCCCCTTAAGGTTGGGGCTCGGCCCCCAAAGATGCGGAGCATTCCGCACCTTTGGGGCGGCGCGATGCCCGACTGATATGCGCCATTTTGGGCGCCAGTCGGCGGACATCGCGCCGTTTCCGGAGAATTTCGCCCCCTGTATAAATTTAAACATATCACCACTGAGTTCAGTTCTAGGACTAAGCTCCCCTCTGCGTTCTGGCAACTTCCCATTCATTTCCAGTACCATAATCTGGAGATCTCTCTCCCTTTTTTTTTCTTTTTCTCTCCCTCTTTCTCTTTTTTCTCTCTCATTTTCTGTTTCCTCTCTCTTCATTTCCACCTCCATTTTTAAAAATTCCCTTTCATGCACTAACTGCAGCGGAACTCCCTCCAACTCCATTTCCGCACCCAAAGACGTTCCTGATGCTACACTTTCTCATCAGGTTCCCTGTGCTCATAGCACCAACATCAAATTTAAATATTTTGCAATTGCTTCAAATGCCTCCATCTTCGTAACTCTAGTTGGTATAACCAGTTTTCATTTCCCTGCAAACTGGTTTTTGTGGTGCCCCCCCAAATAATCCGGTGTTACGTCTCAGCTGAACCCAGCGGCCACTCGGCCCATCGGGGCCCGGAGAATCGCAGGGAGGGGGGGGCTTTCAACGGCCCCGACCGGCGCGGCGGCGATCCCGCGGGCACCGAGAATTGGCGCCGGAGAATAGGTAAGCCGATGGTGGGGTGCGATTCTCACGTCCCCCCGGGGATTCTCCGACCCGGCGCAGGGTTGGAGAATCCCGGCCCTTGTATTTCTTTATAATTTACGCTGTGACCCAAAATCGCTGTCCAACGCTTTGTATCCCAGACCTGAGCCTCCAATTTATGTTATGATATCCTGGGCTAGGGCACGGTCAATTCCAGCCACCTTGACCCGGAGTTGCAATGTAAGTGAGTTAGCCATTAATTCTTTTAAAGTTTTCGAGATTTTTGGCCTTCGACTGCTCCAATGACGAACAGGCACCAAATTTGTAAGTAAAACACAAAAACTCTTTATTTATAACAAGAAAAGAGTTAAAACATGCAATGAAATTCTGTAATGGCCTGCTAATCTATTACTTTCTAATTACCGTCCAGCCTCTAGCAAACATACAGAAGGTAGTAATCTCAGGATTGCTAACAGTGCCACGAGCCAATCAGAGTAGGAATGTCAGGATAGATAGGATGAATGCGTGATTCGAGAGATGGTGCGAGAGGGAGGGATTCAAATTCCTGGGGCATTGGAACCGGTTCTGAGGGAGGTGGGACCAGTACAAACCGGACGGTCTGCACCTGGGCAGGACTGGAACCGATGTCCTGGGGGGGTGTTTGCTGGAGCTGTTGGGGAGAGTTTAAACTAATGTGGCAGGGGGATGGGAACCGATGCAGGAAGTTGGAAGGTAGTAAAACAGGGACAGAAACAAAAGGCAGTAAGGGGGAAAGTGGAAGGCAGAAAAGCCATAGTCAAAAATCAAAAAGGGAGACAGTACAAGGTACAGTGACTGAGGGGAGCTCAGTGAATAGAACCAGGAATACTAAAAGGAATAAAACTGGAAGTAAAAACATTAAGCGACGCGGCAGGTTGTTACATGAAGATATGGGTTCAACGACAAGGAAAATTAGGAGAAAAGATAAGAGGAAATATAATTTAGGAGAGGTTACTGATCGAGGTGTTGAGATTCAGAACAGAGGTAACAAAAACCAACATAAGTGTACTTTACCTGAATGCCCGTAGTATTCGGAATAAGGTAAATGAGTTGATGGCGCAAATCATCGTGAATGACTATGATTTAGTGGCCATTACTGAAACATGGTTAAAGGATGGTCACGACTGGGAGTTAAATATCCGAGGGTATGAAACTATTCGGAAGGACAGAGTGGATGGTAAGGGAGGTGGTGTAGCCCTGTTAATTAAGGATGACATCCGGGCAATAGTAAGGGATGACATCGGTGCTATGGAGGATAAGGTTGAATCCATTTGGGTGGAAATCAGGAATAGTAAGGTGAAAAAGTCACTGATAGGAGTAGTCTACAGGCCACCAAATAGCAACATTATGGTGGGGCAGGCAATAAACAGAGAAACAACTGATGCATGTAGAAATGGTACAACAGTTATCATGGGGGATTTTAATCTACATGTTGATTGGTTTAACCAGGTCAGTCAAGGCAGCCTTGAGGAGGGGTTTATAGAATGTATCCGTGATAGTTTCCTAGAACAGTATGTAATGGAACTTACGAGGGAACAAGCGGTCCTAGATCTGGTCCTGTGTAATGAGACAGGATTGATTCAGGATCTCATAGTGAGGGATCCTCTCGGAAGGAGCGATCACAATATGGTGGAATTTAAAATACAGATGGAGGGTGAGAAGGTAAAATCAAACACTAGTGTTTTGTGCTTAAACAAAGGAGATTACAATGGGATGAGAGAAGAACTAGCTAAGGTAGACTGGGAGCAAAGACTTTATGGTGAAACAGTTGAGAAACAGTGGAGAACCTTCCAAGCGATTTTTTACAGTGCTCAGCAAAGGTTTATATCATCAAACAGGAAGGCTGGTCGAAGGAGGGAAAATCGACCGTGGATATCTAACGAAATAAGGGAGAGTATCAAATTGAAGGAAAAAGCATACAAAGTAGCAAAGATTAGTGGGAGACTTGAGGACTGGGAAATCTTTCGGGGGCAACAGAAAGCTACTAAAAAAGCTATAAAGAGGAGTAAGATAGATTATGAGAGTAAAGTTGCTCAGAATATAAAAACAGATAGTAAATGCTTCTACAAATATATAAAACAAAAAAGAGTGGCTATGATAAATATAGGTCCTTCAGAGAATGAGAAGGGAGATTTAATAATGGATGATGAGGAAATGGCTGAGGAACTGAACAGGATTTTTGGGTCGTCTTCACAGTGGAAGACACAAATAACATGCCAGTGACTGGTGGAAATGAGGCGATGACAGGTGAGGACCTTGAGAGGATTGTTATCACTAAGGAGGTAGCGATGGGCAAGCTAATGGGGCTAAGGGTAGACAAGTCTCCTGGCCCTGATGGAATGCATCCCAGAGTGCTAAAAGAGATGGCTAGGGAAATTGCAAATGCACTAGTGATAATTTACCAAAATTCACTAGACTCTGGGGTGGTCCCGGCTGATTGGAAATTAGCAAACATGACACCACTGTTTAAAAAAGGAGGTAGGCAGAAAGCGGGTAATTATAGGCCAGTGAGCTTAACTTCGGTAGTAGGGAAGATGCTGGAATCTATCATCAAGGAAGAAATAGTGAGGCATCTGGATGGAAATTGTCCCATTGGGCAGACGCAGCATGGGTTCATAAAGGGCAGGTCGTGCCTAACTAATTTAGTGGAATTGTTTGAGGACATTACCAGTGCCGTAGATAACGGGGAGCCAATGGATGTGGTATATCTGGATTTCCAGAAAGCCTTTGACAAGGTGCCACACAAAAGGTTGCTGCATAAGATAAAGATGCATGGCATTAAGGGGAAAGTAGTAGCATGGATAGAGGATTGGTTAATTAATAGGAAGCAAAGAGTGGGAATGAATGGGTGTTTCTCTGGTTGGCAATCAGTAGCTAGTGGTGTCCCTCAGGGATCAGTGTTGGGCCCACAATTGTTCACAATTTACATAGATGATTTGGAGTTGGGGACCAAGGGCAATGTGTCCAAGTTTGCAGACGACACTAAGATGAGTGGTAAAGCAAAAAGTGCAGAGGATACTGGAAGTCTGCAGAGGGATTTGGATAGGCTACGTGAATGGGCTAGGGTCTGGCAGATGGAATACAATGTTGACAAATGTGAGGTTATCCATTTTGGTAGGAATAACAGCAAAAGGGATTATTATTTAAATGATAAAATATTAAAATATGCTGTGTGCAGAGAGACCTGGGTGTGCTAGTGCATGAGTCGCAAAAAGTTGGTTTACAGGTGCAACAGGTGATTAAGAAGGCAAATGGAATTTTGTCCTTCGTTGCTGGAGGGATGGAGTTTAAGACTAGGGAGGTTATGCTGCAATTGTATAAGGTGTTAGTGAGGCCACACCTGGAGTATTTTGTTCAGTTTTGCTCTCCTTACTTGAGAAAGGACGTACTGGCACTGGAGGGTGTGCAGAGGAGTTTCACGAGGTTAATCCCAGAGCTGAAGGGGTTAGATTACGAGGAGAGGTTGAGTAGACTGGGACTGTACTCGTTGGAATTTAGAAGGATGAGGGGGGGGGATCTTATAGAAACATATAAAATTATGAAGTGAATAGATAGGATAGATGTGGGCAGGTTGTTTCCACTGGCGAGTGAAAGCAGAACTCGGGGGCATTGCCTCAAAATAAGGGGAAGTGGATTTAAGAGTGAGTTTAGGAGGAACTTCTTCACCCAAAGGGTTGTGAATCTATGGAATTCCTTGCCCAGTGAAGCAGTAGAGGCTCCTTCATTAAATGATTTTAAGATAAAGATAGATAGTTTTTTGAAGAATAAAGGGATTAAGGGTTATGGTGTTGGGGCCGGAAAGTGGAGCTGAGTCCACAAAAGATCAGCCATGATCTCATTGAATGGTGGAGCAGGCTCGAGGGGCCAGATGGCCTACTCCTGCTCCTAGTTCTTATGTTCTAAGACAGATGCTCACAGAGGAAGGGAAAGGGGTAAAATGCTGAAGATTAAAGTGGCTGGCAGAGAGATATGTTCCTGTTGCTGATGTGGCAGTCTTTGTAGTTGGCTATCTTCCCAGGATGCTTATTGTTGAAAACCAGCAGTTGGATTGGATCTTCTGGCATGTGCATTCAGTCAGAACGCACAATTATCAGCCTCACTGAGGTAAGGTTAGTATGCTCCAATTATCAGATTTTAAAAGAAGCCTGCCTGGTGCTGGTCTGGATCTTCCTCAGGTTTAGCTGGCTGTGGAGAGACGGAGAAGGTCCTTTTCTTCAGGACCTTAGAAAGGTCATTTGGAAAGAGAGAGAGTGAGAACTGTGGCTCTCAATCCTCCTAATCAACTTCACTCTACAAAACGGAGTGTGTCTCAGTTTGGCAAAACATATCGGGCACCAGCACCAATCATCACCGAGTGTCAGTCAAGTGACGAGAAAACAAAGTAGCTGATTGGCTTCCAGCTAAGTCAATCAAAATATGTCATCACTGGGCCAGACCATAGTACTGGGGATGTACTGAGATCAGACCAAATAGCACCTCTGCCAGGAGTGGTTCAGTAATCATCAAGATACATTTCATTTTCATTTTTTCATGATTCATTTTCATTTTTTCATTTCAAGATACAAAAGTTATAAAAGCCAAGATAACAAAAAAATTAAGGGAATACTCAAGGGAAATCAGGTTTAAATAGGGGGATCCTTACATCAGTTTCCGGATTAATTTTTACTGCTCAATAAACGTCACAAAATATAGTGATCACCACATGGATGTTTACCAGAACTAACCATACTCAAACTGGCTGTACTATGTACTGTGGGACCTCGCGGCCATGACAGATGCCATATAAATGTATGTCCTTCCTTTTAATTAACACTATCTTCTTAGCCCTTGGAGGATATAGAATTCCTGTGTATCAAAGGATGGTTGCACTTCCGATACCTGGCCCAGTGTGCATTCTTGTGAACACAATGATTGTGATGAGCTGAGTGCCTGCGTGACACACCGGTCGGCTGGACTGTCTGAATGGACATCCTGAGATCTCGTGTTGTACTGCCACTGGACAATCTACTTTGAGATTTACCACTGACCTTTGGGAGGGAAATAATTCAATTATTTGTAATGTTTTTTTCATGATTTCACACTTGGATCAGGACCAAATGACAATTTACACCGTTTCTCTGGCCAGTTTCCGTCCAAATTATAACATGGGATCAGTGGTGGGGGGGCAGAAATTCACAGATTTCTTTTGTTTAAAAAAAAATTATTTTCCAATTAAGGGACAATTTAGTGTGGCCAATTCATCGACCCTGCGCATCTTTCGGTTGTGGCGGTGAGACCCACGCAGACACAGGGAGAATGTGCAAACTCCACACGGACGGTGACCCGGGGCTGGGATTGGACCCTCGTTCTCGTGAGGCAGCAGTGCTAACCAATGCACCACCGTGCTGCCCCTGATATTCACAGTTAACAAAATTGACCGTAACAGATTTACAGCTACTGTGATTCATAAATGTACAAGTTTAAGACATTCAACCACTTGAGCCTCTTCCACAAATGTTACTTTCTGTTACTCAAATGTTTGGTCATTCTAACAAGAGGCCATCAGCTGTTTGTACTGTAGAGTTTTGTGACAAAAATAATTTTGTGTTTTTCCTTTCTGTTCTTTAAACATGGATTTGTCAAACAATCTTCATCCTCTTTAATATTGATTCAAATCTTAATTTGTCTTTTCCAGAAAAACCTAATGCTTACTATCCATCAGGTAAAACAAACTGCACCCTAGTCGGTAGCTATCTTTGATTGTGTGATGTTTTAACTCCTGCTCAGGGTTTGTAGTGGTGCCAGCTTTCACTCAGTTTGCAAAAACTTTGCCTCTGAGGCAAGACAAGTTCAAATTTTGATTAGCAGCTGCCACATTCTCTCAGCATTCGTCACTTTCGCACACGACTAGGAAGAGGTACAGAATGTAGACTGGATGAGGAACTTCAGTTTCCAATGTAGAGAATGGCTCAGTAACAGTGCTACTGGATAAATCTTGAGCCACGTATCAGCCCGACTGTGTTTGCAATAGTTGGTGAGAGAACAAGCACAAGTTTAAAAAAAAAAACAACTTGAGCTATTCTCCACTGGTAAACGTAACTGATGCACAATAGACTTTGCAGCGCAAAGCAGGGTATCCATAAGGAACTGTACACCAGCAGCAGCAGAATTTCATTGCATCACAATCTTTAGCCACAGGCCGAGTATATGCCTCATTCTCCTATTAGCAAAGCAATGGATCTACTAGGACTGGGAGATTTAGTCTTTGGATGAGAGGTGGTATTGTACTTAATATTTTGCGAGTTCATTATGTTATTCTGTGAAGCAGGTTTGTGCTCATGTAGGTGTGTGTCTATGTGCGAACATCATTTCATTAAGCTGGGGATTGATTAATCGGGATGGAGAGTTGAAAGAATTGCAGGTGTGAAATTTACATGAGGAGTTAAGTAAGGGTTTATTGTTTTCAATTGTTAAATTTCAAAGTGAAGCAAGAAAACAATTTCAGCTTGCAAAGATTTCATAAGTAAGCAAAGAGAGGCTATTCAGTTTTATTTGACCCAGATGTGGGGGCAACAGGGAGAATATGTAATATTTTATATTCTGAGAAAGTTATGTTTCAAAGATGGGCTAAGGACAATGAAATCAAAGATGAAAGAACAAAACAGGTGCCAGAAGGAGAGATGTTGAGAGCTGAGATGAAGTGGTGATGTGAGATATCCTGGGCTGCCACTGTGTGTTGGGAAAAGAGCTAAAGCAACCATTCCAGCCAAGCCAGAGAAGTTTCCTTTTTGACATTGACTTTGACATTCGACTGCAGTACTGAGAGAGTCCTACACTGTCAAGGATGCTGTCTTGTTGAATGAGATGTTAAGGTGAGACCCGAATGCCTTCCTGGGCCAACATTGAAAGAGCCCCCACATGCTATTACCATATTCTCAGTCTCCTGATTCATGTTAACCTCTCAATGAACATCACAAAAACAGATTGTGGAAACTTGCAGTGCGCAAATTGGTTGTACATGTTCCCGAAATACAAATGCGCTGATACTTCAAAAGCACTTAATCGCCTTTAAGATACCAAGGGACATCTGTTGGTCACGAAAGCTGCCACATAAATGTATGTCGTTCTTTTTAAATAGCACCATCTTCTAAGCACTTGGAGATTGCAAAATTCCTGCCGAGGTAAGGATGATTACACTTCCTATACCTGGCCTAGTGTGCAATATTTGGCCTTATTCAGCCACTGGATAATCTACCGCTGACCCTTGACTGGAAATAAATACATTATTTTTCATGTTTCACAATTGCATCAGGACCAAATGACAGTATTCACTGTTTCTCTGTTAACACTGTCCGTTTCTGCCAAAATTACAAGCAATGAGTAGTGGGAGATCAGAAATTCACAGTCAATAACATTGATCACCACCGCAGATTGGAATCAGTGAGAGATTCTAATAAATGGGTGCTGCGTAAATTGACACATTTTGTTTGCAATTGTGAACAGAATCAATGATAGCTCTGATTGAAATCCATTTGGTTTCAATTTAGCAGCTCCTCTACAAGATTTTTGCATTCCTCAACTTTAGCCTCACAAATGCCACTTTCTGTTACTCAAATATTCAGACATTCTGATAAGGGGGCATCTTCTAATTGAATGACTCAGTATTGTGTCAAAAGTGATTTTGTATTTTTCCTTTCTGCTGTTTAAACATGGCTAAGTCAAACAATCTTCATCCTATTTAATATTGATTCAGGTTTGAACTTGTCTTTTCCAGGAAAACCTAAGGATTACTATCCACCAGGTAGAAAATCGACATGCTTATCCACAACTAACTTTGATTTTGAACATTTTATCTCTTGGCCAGGCTTTTAATATATCAAATTAGACAGTATCAGCTGTTGCTCAGTGTACAAAGGTTTTGCTCCTGAGGCAATTTGTGTTCAAATCACAAAAAGCAAACGTTTTGGGGGAGCTTGTATTCTGAAAGCTCCACTGGGTAGTGGACCCGCACGGGTTATAACATTGCTCCCCTCAACAAATACCTAAGAGTCCTGCGGACACCATGGCGAAGGAGGGTGGCGGACCCTCTTGACGTTTGGTTAGGCGTTGGACGGCGTATATCTCGAGGGCAAACGCCGTCTCCGGTACGAATGTCGTGGCGGCTGATGTTTCAGAGGCTGTGGAATCGAGGCTCCCCATCGTTGATTGCCTGTGTGTCCATCTCTGAGTCCAAGTCAACGACATCAGTCATCTCGGCATCCTGACCCCCCTAGGGTCGCGCAAAGGCCCACAGATGCAGTACAGGAAGACGTCACTGAAGATGAGGTTCTGTCATGTTTTGATTAGGCAGCAGGTGCGATTTTGAGGATGAAGAACTTTCCAAAAAAGCGGTCTCCTGGATTGAAGATGGTCGAGGTGCTTTTTCATAGTACGACCATGGGCTTGCACCTGGGAGGGCACAGGCCCTGTATGGCGGAGAATTATGCCGGAGATCCACTGGGTGCTGTTGATGAAGTTTTGAAGCAACACCAGGTTGCCTGGTGCAAAAGCCTGAAGGTCAACGTCGAGAGGGGCAATGCCCTTGCTGTTCCTGGGCAATGCCCCTGCTGCTCATGGGCAACGACCCTGCTGCTCTTGGCCAACCCCCTGCTGCTCCTCGGCAACACCCCTGCTGCTCCTGGGCAATGCACCTGCTGCTCCTGGCAACGCCCCTGCTGCTCCTGAGCAACGGCCCTGCTGCTCCTGGTTGTGTTGTACTTTCGCACCTACATCTGGAAAGATTATGCTACGGCATCCCCACCTCATCAACATTCATCAGGGGATCCTCCCATCACCATGGAAGTATTGCTGGCATTCCCCCCTCAGTGCCCCCCCCCCCTACCATGTCTGTAAGTTCCCCTCACGGACCACTCTTACCTGCCCCCACCACCACAGATAAATGGAAATCCTCCATGAGGGTCTCACTGTGGTAGTATGTATTAGGGGTCATGTGGGACTGGAAGCCCTAATGTCATTGGCTGACAGATCCCGGGTCCTGGTTGGCCGTTGACCTCTAGCTCCGCCCTGAAGGCGGAGTATAACACTCACAAGGACCCACCACTGGCACTGCCCCTTGGCACTAGTTGGCACAGCCAGGGTGATACTTTAACCTATGCCAGGAGGCAATTACTGGGTACGAAACTCCCCCCTGGGGCTATGTTTACTTTTGCGTCCCCGGAGGGATGCCCTCAACTGATTGCCGTTTTTAAAAAGCTGTGGTGATTATGAATCCGTAGTGAGGGTTATCATGTGGCGGGGAGGCCGAAATTTATGATAATCCAGCAAAATGAGGTTCCCGCCAGTGACGGGTTTACACTTTTGGGGGCCCCATGCTTTCTCTCTCTGCAGGACCCCTACGTCACGCCCCACCATCTGGTGATGTAGTGCCCCGCCCTCAATGACGTCAAGCCAAATGATTCCGAATAAACTTGTCAAAATCCCAATGCATCTGTTCACCCAAAGGGGTCGCAGGTCAGGCTGATTCCAGATGTACCACAGAACTCTTGCTGCAACTATTGTTCGATAGTTTTGAATAGTCACCAAATCCTATTCCATCAATAGGATGCGACTCAATGATCATGGAGAACAGATAAAGCAAACACCATATAAAAACATGCGTGTGGCTGTCTATTGTACATGCAAAGATTTGTGTAATGTGTGTGTTCTTATTGTTTGATTTGGATTGTCACCCCCGGAATAATGCAGTCAAGATGTTTTGAGTTCTCAGAAGTTGATAACTGCTGAGCTCAGCCTGAAGTCATTCTGACATTCATGGTGAAAACTCCTGACTGTGTTGGTGTGGCTGACTGGCCTCTCGGGGAACCGGGTCAGGAGCAAGCCAGCCTGCCCTTCCTCAGCTGAGTGCTGCCAGTACAGGTCCACCACCTAGTGCAGGATCACCTGGTCCTCACCGGGCTGAAAGCGGCGCTGCAGACGGAACATGTTCATCAGCTCAAACTCCTGGAGCATACACTCAGCATGCAGGGAGCTCGCTTAGCCCCCGAGTTGGCCTCCTGCTGCTGGACAAACTTCCTCCGGGCCCACCACAGAGATGAGGCCTGCCGAGCCTCTGAAGAGGACCTGTTAGAGCAGGAGCACTACCAGACATCATGGGCAGGATTCTCCGTTTGCCAATGCCGAAATCGCAAACGTGATTGGGTGGAGAATAGGTTCTGATGCCAAACTCACGCCATGTGTCGATTTGACGTCAAATCGGGATTCTCTGTCATCCCGACAGTGTCAATGCACGTACAGTTTGCATTGTATTGGCGGGCCCGACCCAGTATTCTCCGGGGCCTCCGCGTTCTCCTCTTCCAATGGGCCGATTTCCCGGCAGCGTGGTTTACTTGTGCTTCCAAAAATCACGAACCGGTGTCGTGGCTGCTGAGGGAGAGAAGAGTTGCATATGGAGATAAGCGACAGCGGGCTGCCTGGCCGGGCTGGCTGGGTGGGGGGGAGCCCTGCCAGGGCCAGGGGGGGGGGGGTAAAGGTGGAACAGGCCGAGAGACTGGGGTAACCCCCACCCAGGGCAACACCCACAGTAGCGCCTGCAGGGGCCGAGCTGCATACCACCTAGCGAGGGCAGTGCCAGCCAACGGTAACCCTGGCATCAGGGATGGGCACCAGTGCCAGAGACTCCCATGGTGCTGACCACCGTTGGGACCAAGGATGCGAGGGCAGAGGGACATGCGTGGCCAGAATCTGCGGTGCCAACTGGGGCCAGCCCGGTGGACCTGTTTGGGCATGGGGGGTATGCACCAAGCTAACATGTCGGCCTTTCACCCTCTGCAGACAATAGATATTGGAATTCAACCAGAAATGGTGGCCTTCCTGCTAGTCGCCTCAGCCCTGCAGGATGCCCTACCACTGTACGATGATAAGGAGGAAGCTGCAGCAGTAGAGCGGGCAGCAGCGCAGCATGCCACACAGGGACAGGGGGCCAGCCACACAGGTTGGAGAGCCGGCTGGCCAACAGGCCGAGGATGAGAGGGTGCCAAGGAGGCGCTGCATGAGGTTGCATGTGTACCGGCACCGTCTGTCATTCGAGGACCTGCTGGACTGGGCTTGGCATCGAAGACTCCAGCTGAGCAGAGAGATAGTGCAACATGTCTGCCAGATGATGGCACACCTGGCACCGTGGGGTTATGGGGAAGGGCACCCACTCCCGATGGCCGTCAAGTGACGGTCGCCCTGAACCTCTATGCGACGACGTCCTTCCAGGCCGAGTTGGGACCTGTCTGGGAGCCCTCAGACCTCGGGTACAGGTGCATCCGGAGGCCCTGTACGCCAAGGCGACTCAATATATCCACTTCAATGTGGACTGAGCCCATTAGGATGCCGGGGCAGCGGGTTTTGCCTCCATCACCAGGATGCCCCGTGTCTAGGGGATGATCAACAGGATATGAGCACCTGCAGCTGACAGGCCGCTCTACACAGACCGAAAAGGGTCCCACGTCTTGAATATGAAGCTGATATGGGACCATTGGCTGTGCATCATACACGTCAGCGTCCAATACCCAGGCATCCTGGCACACTTGAATATTCCTGACATGGTTGCTAGGCCCCCCTCCCCGGCTGGGAGGTTGGCTACTTGGTGACAGGGGTTATCCACTGCGGTCGTGGCTGATGATGCCTATCCGGAGGCCACAGACCAACGCAGCGGTCCGCTACAATGATGTCCATGCAGCAACCAGGGGTGGTGATCGAGCAGTGGTTTGGCCTCCTGAAGATGCGGTTCAGGTGTCTGGATCGCTCTGGAGGGGCGCTCCAGTATGATGCTGAGGTGGTCGCCCGCATCGTGGCGGCCTGCTGCATCCTCCACAATATCACACAGCAGAGGGATGATGTGTTGGAGGAGGAGGCGGAACATCAGGCCTGGTCCAACAAGGAGGATGGTGGGAGGACATTGGGCCCATACAGGCACAGGAGGCTGCATGACGTTTGCGCCAGGGCCAACACGCACGTGATGCTCTGATCGCCTCCAGAATTATCTGGTGGGGGGTGGGGGAGGGGGGAAGGGACTGGCCAGGGCACAGGCACCCCATCCCAATGCCACAGCACCACACTCCCCCCACCTGCAAGCCAGCCCCGCTTGTAACACCCTCCGTGATATATACCTGCTACGATACGGGGTGCCGGCCCTGGGTTGGCAGTAGCAGTGGATCTGGTATATGGGATGGAGGATGACGACAATCCACTCTGCGATGAGCTCCAGTGCTCCGTATCGCATGGCAACGTCTGACTCCTACTCACGGTAGTCCTTTTCACCGTCCACCTGGGCGATCCCTGCATGTGAGCTGGCCATTCCATCACATGGTCCCATCAGATCTCTGGAGGTGGAAACGGTTGCAGGGAGGGAGGAGGGTGGGGAGCACGGGCCAGCCATAGGGCCCGCCCTTTGGCCCCCCGACTCCTCCCTCCCCAGTTACCCCCCCCACTCCTGCAAACTAGGTCCCCGTTAGCGCGCGCCTTCTGGGACCGCCGGGTCTGGATGGGCCTGGCTGCTGCTTGGGTGTCGCGGTGGTGTGGTGCCGCCCCTTTCTGCCCGCTGTCCACACGATGCGGTGTCCCGCCAGCTCCCCTGTGGGAGTCACTGACATGGGCCCTGTCACCTCCTCCTCACTTGGGGTGCCCGATGGCCCCCGGGCTATCACTGAGGCTCCCCTGCCACCTGGTGCTGCCAGTTCTGGAGGCCCACTCTGGTCTCAATCATGGTCTGCACGCTCATGGCCATGGACTATCACCGCCTGGGACTGCGCCACGGCGGCCACGTGCGGCACCAGTTTTTCTGTTGTGAAAGTCCATGAATTCTGCATTGGGGTCAACACTGAGGGTGGGGTTCTCCGTCTGCCAATGCCGAAATTGCATTCGGCAGTCGGGTGGAGAATCCTTTTTGACGCCGATATTGGGGGTGATGCCTGTTTCCGCCGCCTCCAAAACGGCGTCATAGGTGAGTACGGTGCAGGCTGTTGGGACGGTCTCAGGATTTCACCTGAAGGCCCTCCCCCGATGCTACGCTCTCGATGGGCCGACTTGCCGACGCCGTGGATCACTTGTGGTCTGAGTTTTCGGGGACCTCGCGTGGTGGCTGCGGGCTGTGTCCTCCCTTACACAGTCGGGGGAGGAGCTGTACCACTGGCGCGGAGGCTGGGGGGACTGGTGGGGGGTGGTCCGGGGGTGGCGAGGGGTGTTACAGGGGGGCACTATCTGGCAGACCGGGTCTGCGCGTGACCGGTGCCATGTTGCATGGCGCGACTGCTGCAGGTTGTTGCCCTGCAGTTGCACGGACCCTGCAATTGTCTGGCCATTTCTGTTGGGAACGCTGGGGAGTATCGGTGCGGAGGCGGCGCCGACTTTTTCATCGTAAGACTAGACACATGCTCCGGACTTGGCCTCAATATCGGAGAATCCAGCCCATAGTTTCAGAAACGGAGAATCCCGCCGCATGTCTCCATGGGAGGGCACAGGGCAATGTTAATCAGACAAGGGTCACAATGCCAACTGTGGGAGTGACATATGGAAGTCATGGACATTGAAAAAGTTCCATTATTCTACAGCATTAAAATTCTTCACGGTAAAGGACCCAACATGTGTATTTTAAAGAATTTCTCTGGTTCAATACTGTTATAACCTGCTTCCTTACCATTGGCTGGGGACTAATGACAATCCCATAATCCTGTGGGAGTATGAGCTACCCCAATGAGGAGGGCGGAGAAATCATTAGCAGACTCCCTGTATAAATAAAGCTGGCCAGTTTGGCACCAGCAGGAAGGAGTAAGCAGCAAACGAGGTTGCTGCTGCTGTTGTATATATATGTTATTGTAAATAAATTTTATTTCTTTGTATCCTTGAAACCCGTGCTGGATTCTTCGTGGCCCTCACTAAACTGGTGACGAGGGTTAAAGTGAATAGCTGTCTACACTGCTGAAGCCACCTCCCTGGATTTTTGTTGGATACAGGTTGGAAGTTGTTTTCTATTACACCATGCCTCTGTACGGACGTTTGGATGTTTTTGATGCTGCGCTGGAAAGCTGGAACCAGTACGCACAACGGATGCGTTACTATTTCCGGGCAAACAATATCACCGAAAACGAGTGCCAGGTGGCCATATTGCTCACCGCCTGCGGCCCGCATACGTTTGGGGTGATTAGGAGCCTTACGTACCCAGCTGCGCCGGACACCAAAACGTTTGATGAACTTGTGAATTTAGTGGGGCAGCATTTTAACCCAACCCCGTCCATGATAGTCCAACGTTACCGGTTTAATACCGCTGAGAGGACCCCAGGAGAATCCCTTGCTGACTTTCTATCCAGGCTACGCAGGATTGCGGAGTACTGTGACTATGGTGAGACCTTGTCAGAAATGTTACGGGACCGTTTGGTTTGCGATATTAACAATGTGGCCACCCAGAGAAAGTTGCTAGCTGAGCCAACATCGACTTTTCAACAGGCCATTCAAATAGTATTGTCCCGAGAGAGCACAGAACGCTGAGTGCAGGAGCTACAGGGAATGGAGGTGCATGCCTTGGGGTGCAACCCCTTCCGTCCGAAAACGTCCCCCCGCACTCCTGCGGTACCTTGAGCGAGACGACGTCCAGATCGACGCCAGTGGCCATCGGAAATTCCTCCCCGAAGGGAGCCTTCTCCAGAACGAATGGATGACGAGCCATGTCCGCGTCAGACTTGTAAGCGCCGACCCCATCGCGGACGGCGGTCCTGGGGGTTCCAACCGAAACTGGGACCAGCCCAGGGGCCGTAACTGGGACCAGCCCAGAGGCCGTACCTTCCATGTGGATGAACCTGCGGCGACTACTCCTGAGGACGTGGAGACGGAGGATGACTGCCTGCAGCTGCATTGTGATGCAGCTCCCTGTGTAGCCCCCTTTAAGGTGACAGTATGGGTCAATGGTCACCCGCTTGAGATGGAGTTAGACACTGGCGCAGCGCTCTCTATGATCGCCCAGAGGACATTCAACCGCATCAAGCAGGGCATACAGACCCTTACATTACTCGACACACAGGCTAGGTTGGCCACCTACACAGGGGAACCAGTGGACATTGCAGGAACTACGATGACCCCTGTTTATGGACGCCAGGAGGGGCGTTTCCCACTTATCGTGGTGCACGGCCATGGGTCCAGCCTGTTGGGTCGGGACTGGTTGTGCCATTTGCAGTTGCAGTGGCAGCACATCCTCCAAACAGTTTCTGGAGGGTTGACTGAGTTGCTAGGACGATACCCAGATGTATTCCAGCCCGGTTTGGGGAAAATAAAAGGGCCGTAGCCCATATCCAAGTTGAACCAGGAGCCACGCCGCGCCATTTCCGGGCGCCTTACGCCTTGCTCGAGAAGGTAGAAGGGGAGCTCACTCGTTTGGAAACTTTGGGTATTATCAGGCCCGTCCGTTTCGCTGACTGGGCAGCAGCAATTGTACCTGTAATGCAGCCAGATGCCACAGTTCACTTGTGCTGCGACTATAAACTTACAGTGAATACGGCTTCCCGACTCGACCGATATCCAATGCCTCGCATAGAGGATCTCTACGCGAAGCTTGCAGGTGGACACTCGTTCACAAAATTAGATATGAGTCACGCCTACCTCCAGTTGGAGCTGGACCCTGCCTCCCGACCATATGTAACGATTAATACACACCGGGGCCTGTATGAATATACGCGACTGCCCTTTGGAGTATCCTCTGCCTGTGCTATTTTTCAATGTGTTATGGAGGGCATTTTGAGAGGTTTACCGCGTGTCGCTGTCTACTTAGATGACGTTTTGATCACAGGGACGTCGGAGCAGGAACATTTGGAAAATCTGGAGGCTGTCCTTAGATGCTGTTCGGAGGCTGCAGTCCGTTTACGTCGCACAAAATGCGTCTTTCAGGCGAAGGAAGTAGTCTACCTGGGTTATCGGGTGGACCGCGAAGGTTTGCACCCCGTCGCAAAGAAGGTGTGCACGATTCAACAGGCCCCCGCCCCGACTGACACTTCGCATCTTCGTTCTTTTCTCGGTCTCGTAAACTATTACGGGAAGTTCCTCCCCAATCTGGTAAGCAGGTTGCATCTGGCCCCGTTGCATCTTCTGCGAAAGAAAAATCACACCTGGGTTTGGGGTCAGCCGCAAGAAACCGCTTTCCGGCAGGTAAAACAACAATTGTCGTCGTCTGGGTTACTAACCCACTATGATCCGGGAAAGCCTTTGCTCGTCACATGTGATGCATCCCCGTATGGTATTGGGGCCGTTTTGTCCCACAAGATGGAGAACCGGCCCCAGCAGCCGATAGCTTTCGCCTCCCTCACATTGACTGCAGCGGAAAAAAGTACGCGCAGATCGAGAAGGAGGGCCTGGCAGTGGTCTTTGCGGTGAAACGTTTCCACCAGTACGTGTATGGCCGCCACTTCACTATCGTGACTGATCATAAGCCTCTGCTGCGACTTTTCAGAGAGGATAAGCCAATACCGCCCATTGCTTCCGCACGGATCCGGCGCTGGACTTTGTTGCTTGCTGCATACGAGTATTCTCTGGAGCACAAACCAGGAACGCAGATAGCGAATGCCGACGCACTGAGCCAATTGCCTTTATCGACCAGCCCCATGTCGACCCCCACGACCGGTGAGGTGGTTGCAACCCTAAATCTTATGGGCACCTTGCCTGTCACGGCATCACAGATCCGTGAGTGGACCCAGACGGAGCCAGTCCTGTCAAAGGTTCGACACATAGTCCTGTATGGTGGGCAGCATAGACAGCTCCCAGGCGAGTTGCGGGCATTTTCCTCCAAGCTATCAGAATTCAGTGTGGAAGACGACATCCTCTTGTGGGGGACGCGTGTGATTGTCCCGGAAAAAGGACAGGAGCTGATGCTAAGAGACTTGCACACTGGGCATCCAGGGGTGACCAAAATGAAAATGTTGGCCGGGAGTTATGTTTGGTGGCCAGGACTCGACGCCGACATTGAGAAGGTGGCCCAAAACTGCTCCATTTGTCAGGAGCATCAGAAGCTTCCGCCGGCCGCGCCCCTACATCACTGGGAATGACCAAGGCGGCCTTGGGCGCCCTTGCATGCGGATTTCACCGGCCCTTTTCAAGGATCCATGTTCCTTTTATTAATCGACGCCCAGTCAAAATGGCTAGAAGTGCATAAGATGCTAGGCACAACGTCCTGCGCAACAATTGAGAAGATGCGTTTGTCTTTTAGTACACATGGCCTCCCCGATGTGCTGTTCACGGATAACGGCACTCCATTCACCAGTGAGGAGTTTGCGAGGTTCATGAAGATGAATGGCATACGCCATATCCGCACTGCCCCATACCACACGGTTTCAAATGGGTTGGCGGACATTCAAATGAGGCCTAAAGAAATAGTCTTCCGGGTCAATGGACACGAGACTGGCTCGCTTTTTGTTTTCGTATAGGACCACCCCCCATGCGGTGTCTGGGGTAGCTCCCGCAGAACTCCTAATGGGCCAGAGACTTCGCATCCACCTTAGTATGGTTTTCCCGGACATTGGCGCGAAAGTACGCTGCACACAAGAACGGCAGGGACAGGGTTTTTCTCGGTATCGGCCGACTCGGCAGTTTGTGCCCGGTGACCCAGTGTTCATTCGCAATTTTGCTGGTGATGCCCAGTGGGTCCCTGGCATAATCTTTCGCCAAATGGGCCCGAAATCTTACCAAGTGCAAACCCAGGGTCGTCTCCAGCGCAAACATGTAGACCACGTTCGGTCCAGAAGACTATCCCTTCCAAAGATTCCCCGCCCCCGGAGCTCATTCCTACAGTCGCAGAGACCAGAGACACTGGAAAGTAGTCCTCACAATCTTCCTCTGGTGCCTCACTCAAAGCCTGCGCAGGTCATTACAGAACCGCGCGGAGATAGAGACGCCGAGATGACAGAGGCAGCAGACTCTGACTCCGAGATAGAGACACAGGACGCATCAGAGGGGGAATCCTCGGGCCCACGGGCCGTGGATGTACAACCGTTACGCCGTTCATCACGGAAGCGCCGGTCTCCGTCTCGTTACACGCCGCCCGATCCAGCGCCTTGTGCAAATGGTGTCCGGCCTGCGGCAAAACGAGTCCGATGCCCTCCTTCGCCAGGGTCTTCGGTGGATTCCTTGGACTTTGGGGGGGAGGGATGTTATAACCTGCCTGCTTACCATTGGCTGGGGACTAATGACAATCCCACAATCCTGTGGGAATATGAGCTTCCCCAATGAGGGGTGCGGAGAAATCACGAGCAGACTCCCTGTATAAATAAAGCTGGCTAGTTTGGAACCAGCAGGAAAGAGTAAGCAGCCAGCGAGGATGCTGCTGTTGTGTATATATATGTTATTGTAAATAACTGTTATTACTTTGTATCCTTGAAACTCATGCTGGATTCTTCGTGGCCCTCACAAAAAATACATTGCTAGTCTGGTTCAGCCAGAGGTTTGAGGCATGTCTTCTTTAAAAATAAAAATGAGATGAAACAAAAATTCACCCTTTATTCCGCCTGAAAGATGGGACCTGCAATTGTTGTTTTATTTTTGAAGTAAAGTTAGTTACATTATAAATAAGGAAACTGGGGCGTCATTCTCCGACCCCCCGCTGAGTCGGAGAATCGGCGGGGGCAGGCGTGAATCCCGCCCCCGCTGGTTGCCGAAGTCTCCGGCACCGGATATTCGATGGGGGTGTGAATCGGGCCGCGCCGGTTGGCGGGCCCCCCCCCGCTGGATTCTCCGGCCCGGATGGGCCGAAATCCCGCCGATAAATTGCCTGTCCCGCCGGCGTGGATTAAACCACGGCGGGACAAGGCGGCGTGGGCAGGCTCCGGGGTCCTGGGGGGGGTGGGCGCGGGGCGATCTGGCCCCGGGGGGTGCCCCCACGGTGGCCTGGCCCGCGTTCGGGGCTCACCGATCCGCGGGCGGGCCTGTGCCATGGGGGCACTCTTTCCCTTCCGCCTCCGCCACGGTCTCCACCATGGCGGAGGCGGAAGAGACTCCCTCCACTGCGCATGCGCGGGAAACTGTCAGCGGCCGCTGACGCTCCCGCGCATGCGCCACCCTGAGATGTAATTTCCACGCCAGCTGGCGGGGCAACAAAGACCGTTTCCGCCAGCTGGCGGGGCGGAAATTCCTCTGGCGCCGGCCTAGCCCCTCAATGTTGGGGCTCGGCCCCCAAAGATGCGGAGCATTCCGCACCGATGTCCGTCTGATTGGCGGTGTTTTGGGCGCCAGTCGGCGGACATCGCGCCGTTTCGGGAGAATTTCACCTCTTATTTCAGATTAAATCCCAGTTGATCAGAAATATTTACCGATGTTTCCATTGCCCGACTACGTCACTTTCACTTGATTTTAAAAACCTGTGTACTTGAAGTACGGGAACTTCAACAATCGATAAATATTATGCAAAATATAAGCTGAAAAAGTTTTAACTTCCAGTTTTAATGAGCAGGAGCTCAAATCTGGATCATTAAAAATTATTTTGCTTTGACACAGAGAGTGCCTGTCTCCTGGCTAAAATGATTACTTTCACCCTTTTCACAAAATGCAGTGTTGGGTCAGATTTAATATTTACACGCGGAATTGTATGTCTTCCTGCTAAACCTACCAGTGGCTGTCCAACCACATACACTGCCACTTTTAAACCAAACACCAATCAACAAATCAGCAACAAATAGATTTTACTCCAAAGCTTCTTGTGAACACTTCACCTGCTTAGAAAATAAACGTCAGAAGAGGAGAGTGGTTACGATCTTTACCTCGTTAGAATATACATATTTTTGAAAAACACACACACCCTCTCTGGACTTGGTCGTTGCAGGGCAACTCTCAGAACAGGGAAGCCCCCTTTTGTTGTCACACACAGCCACCTCTCAGTATGTGCCCCCTCCCCCACCATTGACCAGGGCCCCACATTGCAGCTCCGTGTACTTCCTTGTAAGTCCGCCTCCAGTTCCCGCCCTTTCTTATGATGTCGCCGGTGAGGGGTGGGAAAAATCGGGAAATGCGATCTTTCCGGAGAGGATTTTCTGCCCACGTTGCCGTTCTCTCTGACGGCGATGACAGGCTGGAAATCGCCACCATACAATCGAGCCCAAATCCCAAAGTATTCATTACCACTCCTTGGTAACTACTGCCCCACTGAAAGAAGATGCGTCAGAACTGGCAGTACACTGGTGTAAAGTCGGGAGTGCATAGTCCTGGGAGTCTTCAATAATCTATCTGGACACCTTGAAGTCTCAAGACATTAGGCCAAAAATGTGAACGAAAAGCACACGCTGATTATCAGCTGCTACCCTCCCTCAGCTGATTAATAAATGCTCCCCTTTGTTGACCACCACAAGAAGCAGAGAATATAGACTGATTGGAACACTTCACCATTACCAGGAATGGCTCATTGGCAGAAATATCGGTGGAATCCTTAAGCAGATATCTGCCAGATGGTGTCTGCGGCAGGTGTTGAGAGAATAAGCAAAAAGCCTACTTGAGCTATTCCTCACTGATCTACCTGTTGCTGATACATCTATCCAGGACAGTAATGTTAGGAATGGCCATCGCACAGCACTTGACGAGTAAAATGTCCTGTTTTCACACTGAGGATACCAAGTCTTATATGGCACTTCAGCAATGCTAAATGGAATAGATTCAAAATATATGTTACAGCAAAGAACAGGACACCCACGAGGCATTGTGCATCTTCAGCATCAGCAGAATTGTATTCCATCACAATCTTTCGCTTCAGGCCAAACATTTCCCTCATCCTTCTGTTCCTGGCAAAGGAAGGGATCCACTCTGAACAGGACATTCAGTCCAAACTCTTTCACACCATACAATTTTCTTGTTAAATCTTTGGGGGTTCTGATCATTGGGTTAATTATTTCTCTTGTATACTATTTGTGTAAGAAAACATTTAGGGTGGGATTGAACTAAATGGGAACCAAGTTCCATAGCGTGTCCGTTTAGCTGCTTGTTTCCCGGCACTTGGAGCGTCGAGAAACACAGCACTATAAAATGGCATTCGCATTAGATAGCATGCCGCAGCGGTGAACACGTGGCTGCACATGGCCCAGTTTTGTGCACTGAGGAGCTGCTAAAGTGAGGCTGTCTGCACTCGCAGATCGACATTAAAAAACTGGCGGTACTTACAGAAAAGAGCAGCGGTGTATTCTTGATGTCTTGGTTCATATTGTTGCATAATAAACACCAGAAAAACGGATTATCTGGTCAACATCACATGGCTGTTTATGAGATGTTGCTGTGCTGAAATTGGCTGTACATGGGCGCAATTCTCTGAAATGGAGACAGAGTATTCGCGCCATCGTGAACACCGTCGAGGTTCACGACGGCATGAAACGGCACCTATCCCGACCGATTCAGGGCCCGAAAATGGGCTAGGAGCGGCGCCACATCATTTACGCGCACCAGGCCTTGGCACGCGTAAAGGCGGCGCCGCATACATGACGCGGACGGCGCCGCATAACTGCCGTCACCCGCAGGTGATTGCCGTCCTCTCCGAGTCCGCCCCGCAAGAAGATGTCCGACGGATCTTGCAGGGCTGCGAAAGAAACGAGGTCCTCCTTCAGAGAGGACGGCCCGACGATCGGTGGGCACCGATCGCGGGCCAGACCCTATTTGAGGGCCCCCCCCCCCCGGTGCAGGATCCCCCCTCGCCCCCACGCAGGCCGCCCCCCCCCCAGCGTTCCCGTGCTGTTCCCGCCGGCAGCGACCAGGTGTGGACGGCGCCGGGGGGAACCCGCCGTTTTGGGCAGGCCGCTCGGCCCACCCGGCACTGAGAATCGCAGGGGTACCGGTGAATCGCCATTTTGGCTGTCTCGGGCGATTCACTGGACCGCGCCGCGCAAAATGCGATTGTGCCGATCTGGCCGCTTCCGTCGGACCGGCGTCGTGGGAAAATTTAGCGACCCAGGCGATTCTCCAAACCGGCGCGTGAGCGGAGAATTGCGCCCATGTTTCTGGCAAAATTATTGCCAAGGATCTGTGGTGACACTGTGGAAATTGACGGTGAACAACTCTGACCAAACCCCCAAATTTGAACAGTGAGAGAGCCGACTAAATGTGTGATGTGTGAATTCATATATTTAGTTTGCTATTTTGTTCAGAGTTAATGTTGGGTCAGATTGGCATCCATTTGTCATTAATATAGCAGCTAGTGAGCTTCACAAATATACAATATTAGTGCATTCAGTCAACTAAGCCTGTTCCACAAACTGAAGTTTCCATTGCTTTAATGTTTGGCCATTCGTATCAATGGCCATCAGCTGTTTGTATCCATAGTCAAAAATTATTTTACATTTCTGCTCTTTACACACAAAATAATAAACAATTGCCATCCTCTTCATTGATTTAAATCAGTGAGAGATTTTTATAAAAGTGTGTTGTATGAATTAACAGTTTTAATTAGCTATTTTGATCAGAATCAATTTTGGTGAGATTTGGCTTCAACAGTCTGTGTACAAACATACAAGATTAGCACAGCCACTCACTTGAGACTGACAACCTTCATTTTCTGATGCAGAAATGGTCAGACATTCTGATAAGTGGGATCAGCTCTTTATATTACACAGATTTGTGTATTTGTTTCATTTCTGGTTCACCACAGATATGTCAAAATCTTCAACACTTTTAATATTAATTCAAGTTTTAATCTGTCTTTTCCAGAAAAACCTAAGGACTATTATCCACCAGGTAAAAAAATACACTCCAGTCCGTAATATCTCAGAAAAGCTATCCATCAGGTAAAAAATCTACGTATTTGTGAGTGACTACCATTCATTTCCTGACATGTGAACATCTGCACAAGTTCTTAAGAAATGTACTTCCAGCTGTCACCTGGTTTGCAGGAATTTTGCCCCTGAGGCAATATGAGTTCCAATCCCACTCAAGGACAAACAAGTTAAATTAGATTTTTTTTAAAGCTCAGATGACATTTGCCTTAACACTGGACACAACAAAGCCACACCCAGTATTGTTGACTGCAAAGTTTGCCTCAGTACCATCTGGGGATTGTGCCAAAATTGACAGATCTCTTCAACGGATTAGTCACGCAACAGGAGGGCAGGTCACAGTCGCAGAATCATACCTTGAGGCAATATCCCAAAGTAACCCCTAACCACTCCTGGGTATGTCAGTCCCAAGGGCTGGAAGACCCACCAGAGGTGGCAGCTGTGATTCAAAGGTGTGTGGTCCTGGAAGTCCTCAACAATGTCTCAGGACCCATTGAAGCCTTCTGGCATTACGACAAACAGGGAAAAGGAAATAACCGTCTGGTTATCAGTTACCACCTTCTCTCAGCTGATGGATCTGTGCTCCGCCTCTTTGAACATCACTTCACAGTCACCGAGAATGTCGCCTGGATGGGTACTTCAATGTCCAGTATAAAGAATGGCTTAATAGCAGTGTCCATTATAGAGAATGGCTTATTAGCAGTGTTGATTGCCAAATCCTGAAGGACATGTCTGTCAGACTGTATCTGCAGCAGTTGGCAAGAGAACAACTAGGGGCTGGTTTAGCACAGTGGGCTAAACAGTTGGCTTGTAATGCAGAACAATGCCAGCAACGTGGGTTCAATTCTCGTACTGGCCTCCCCGAACAGGCGCCGGAATGTGGCGACTACGGGCTTTTCACAGTAACTTCATTAAAGCCTACTTGTGACAATAAGTGATTATTATTATTATACAAGTATCAGCAGAAATCCCACTTTGACTATTCCTCACCGACTGCCCTTTTCCTTATACCTCCATCCATGAGTCGCGAGCGAGACTCCCGGAAGGTATGTTGCCTCCCGGGTGCCAGGGCCAGGGCCAGGGATGTCTCGGATTGTGTCTTCAGGATCCTTAAGGGGGAGGGTGAGCAGCCAGAAGTCGTGGTGCACATTGGTACCAACGACATAGGTAGGAAAAGGGGTGTGGAGGTAATAAACAAGTTGAGGGAGTTAGGCTGGAAGTTAAAAGCCAGGACAGACAGAGTTGTCATCTCTGGTTTGTTGCCGGTGCCACGTGATAGCGAGGCTAGGAATAGGGAGAGAGTGCAGTTGAACACGTGGCTGCAGGAATGGTGTAGGAGGGAGGGCTTCAGGTATTTGGATAATTGGAGCGCATTCTGGGGAAGGTGGGACCTGTACAAGCAGGACGGGTTGCATCTGAACCAGAGGGGCACCAATATCCTGGGAGGGAGGTTTGCTCGTACTCTTCGGGAGGGTTTAAACTAATTTGGCAGGGGAATGGGAACCGGATTTGTAGTCCAGCAACTAAGGTAGCCGATATTCAGGACGCCAAAGCGTGTAATGAGGCAGTGGGGAAGGGAACACTGACAAAGGAGAGTACTTGCAGGCACGGAGATGGGTTGAAGTGTGTATACTTCAACGCAAGAAGCATCAGGAATAAGGTGGGTGAACTTAAGGCATGGATCGGTACTTGGGACTACGATGTGGTGGCCATCACGGAAACCTGGATAGAAGAGGGGCAGAAATGGTTGTTGGAGGTCCCTGGTTATAGATGTTTCAATAAGATTAGGGAGGGTGGTAAAAGAGGTGGGGGGGTGGCATTATTAATTAGAGATAGTATAACAGCTGCAGAAAGGCAGTTTGAGGAGTATCACCCTATTGAGGTAGTATGGGTTGAAGTCAGAAATAGGAAAGGAGCAGTCATCTTGTTAGGAGTTTTCTATAGGCCCCCCAATAGTAGCAGAGATGTGGAGGAACAGATTGGGAAACAGATTTTGGAAAGGTGCAGAAGTCATAGGGTAGTAGTCATGGGCGACTTTAACTTCCCAAATATTGAGTGGAAACTCTTTAGATCAAATAGTTTGGATGGGGTGGTGTTTGTGCAGTGTGTCCAGGAAGCTTTTCTAACACAGTATGTAGATTGTCCGACCAGAGGAGGGGCAATATTGGATTTAGTACTGGGTAATGAACCAGGGCAAGTGATGGATTTGTTAGTGGGGGAGCATTTTGGAGATAGTGACCACAATTCTGTGACTTTCACTTTAGCAATGGAGAGGGATAGGTACGTGCAACAGGGCAAGGTTTACAATTGGGGGAAGGGTAAATACGATGTTGTCAGACAAGAATTGAAGTGCATAAGTTGGGAACATAGGCTGGCAGGGAAGGACACAAGTGAAATGTGGAACTTGTTCAAGGAACAGGTGCTACGTGTCCTTGATATGTATGTCCCTGTCAGGCAGGGAAGAGATGGTCGAGTGAGGGAACCATGGTTGACAAGAGAGGTTGAATGTCTTGTTAAGAGGAAAAAGGAGACTTATGTAAGGCTGAGGAAACACGGTTCAGACAGGGCATTGGAGGGATACAAGATAGCCAGGAGGGAACTGAAGAAAGGGATTAGGAAAGCTAAGAGAGGGCATGAACAATCTTTGGCGGGTAGGATCAAGGAAAACCCCAAGGCCTTTTACACATATGTGAGGAATATGAGAATGACTAGAGCGAGGGTAGGTCCGATCAAGGACAGTAGCGGGAGATTGTGTATTGAGTCTGAAGAGATAGGAGAGGTCTTGAACGAGTACCTTTCTTCTGTATTTACAAATGAGAGGGACGATATTATTGGAGAGGACAGTGTGAAACAGATTGGTAAGCTCGAGGAAATACTTGTTAGGAAGGAAGATGTGTTGGGCATTTTGAAAAACTTGAGGATAGACAAGTCCCCCGGGCCTGACGGGATATATCCAAGGATTCTATGGGAAGCAAGAGATGAAATTGCAGAGCCGTTGGCAATGATCTTTTCGTCCTCACTGTCAACAGGGGTGGTACCAGGGGATTGGAGAGTGGCGAATGTCGTGCCCCTATTCAAAAAAGGGACTAGGGATAACCCTGGGAATTACAGGCCAGTTAGTCTTACTTCGGTGGTAGGCAAAGTAATGGAAAGGGTACTGAAGGATAGGATTTCTGAGCATCTGGAAAGACACTGCTTGATTAGGGATAGTCAGCACGGATTTGTGAGGGGTAGGTCTTGCCTTACAAATCTTATTGAATTCTTTGAGGAGGTGACCAAGCATGTGGATGAAGGTAAAGCAGTGGATGTAGTGTACATGGATTTTAGTAAGGCATTTGATAAAGTTCCCCATGGTAGGCTTATGCAGAAAGTAAGGAGGCATGGGATAGTGGGAAATTTGGCCAGTTGGATAACGAACTGGCTAACCGATAGAAGTCAGAGAGTGGTGGTGGATGGCAAATATTCAGCCTGGATCCCAGTTACCAGTGGCGTACCGCAGGGATCAGTTCTGGGTCCTCTGCTGTTTGTGATTTTCATTAATGACTTGGATGAGGGAGTTGAAGGGTGGGTCAGTAAATTTGCAGACGATACAAAGATTGGTGGAGTTGTGGATAGTAAGGAGGGCTGTTGTCGGCTGCAAAGAGACATAGATAGGATGCAGAGCTGGGCTGAGAAGTGGCAGATGGAGTTTAACCCTGAAAAGTGTGAGGTTGTCCATTTTGGAAGGACAAATATGAATGCGGAATACAGGGTTAACGGTAGAGTTCTTGGCAATGTGGAGGAGCAGAGAGATCTTGGGGTCTATGTTCATACATCTTTGAAAGTTGCCACTCAAGTGGATAGAGCTGTGAAGAAGGCCTATGGTGTGCTCGCGTTCATTAACAGAGGGATTGAATTTAAGAGCCGTGAGGTGATGATGCAGCTGTACAAATCTTTGGTAAGGCCACATTTGGAGTACTGTGTACAGTTTTGGTCGCCTCATTTTAGGAAGGATGTGGAAGCTTTGGAAAAGGTGCAAAGAAGATTTACCAGGATGTTGCCTGGAATGGAGAGTAGGTCTTACGAGGAAAGGTTGAGGGTGCTAGGCCTTTTCTCATTAGAACGGAGAAGGATGAGGGGCGACTTGATAGAGGTTTATAAGATGATCAGGGGAATAGATAGAGTAGACAGTCAGAGACTTTTTCCCCGGGTGGAACAAACCATTACAAGGGGACATAAATTTAAGGTGAAAGGTGGAAGACATAGGAGGGATATCAGAGGTAGGTTCTTTACCCAGAGAGTAGTGGGGGCATGGAATGCACTGCCTGTGGAAGTAGTTGAGTCGGAAACATTAGGGACCTTCAAGCAGCTATTGGATAGGTACATGGATTACGGTAAAATGATATAGTGTAGATTTATTTGTTCTCAAGGGCAGCACGGTAGCATTGTGGATAGCACAATTGCTTCACAGCTCCAGGGTCCCAGGTTCGATTCCGGCTTGGGTCACTGTCTGTGCGTAGTCTGCACGTCCTCCCCGTGTCTGCGTGGGTTTCCTCCGGGTGCTCCGGTTTCCTCCCACAGTCCAAAGATGTGCGGGTTAGGTGAATTGGCCAATGATAAATTGCCCTTAATGTCCAAATTGCCCTTGGTGTTGGGTGGAGGTGTTGAGTTTGGGTAGGGTGCTCTTTCCAAGAGCCAGTGCAGACTCAAAGGGCCAAATGGCCTCCTTCTGCACTGTAAATTCAATGATAATCTATGATTAATCTAGGACAAAGGTTCGGCACAACATCGTGGGCCGAAGGGCCTGTTCTGTGCTGTATTTTCTATGTTCTATGTTCTATGTTCTATGACAGTAATGTTAGGAGTGGTCATCGCAATGGCCGGAAAATCTCACCCTTATTCTTTCCCAGCTATTCTTTAAAAGGGTGTGCAACAATCTCCATTCTGTTTCATATTGATTTTTAATTTCTGTCCTTCTTCTCCAGCAGAACCTACTCCGTACTATCAACCAGGTAAAAAAAACATGCTAGTCAGTGTTTAAATATATTTGATCTCCTGATAATTAGATTGCCGTCACAAATGTCCAAAATATCCAGATTTTAACATGTCAGAAATTTTGCCTCTGGGGCAAAGTTTAAAAGGTCATCCAATCCCACTCCAACCATCGAAGCAGATATTCCATTGCAGTATTGAGAGAATGCTAAGGGCAATTTATCATGGCCAATCCACCTAACCTGCACATCTTTGGACTGTGGGAGGAAACCGGAGCACCCGGAGGAAACCCACGCAGACACGGGGAGAACGTGCAAACTCCGCACAGACAGTGACTCAGCGGGGAATCGAACCTGGGACCCTGGCGCTGTGAAGCCACAGTGCTATCCACTTGTGCTACCGTGATAAGCATTTGGAGAAGTGCAGAATTCTTGGATATCAAAGAATCATTACACTTTCTATACCTGGTGGATACAGTTATCGCAATGAGCTGACCTCCTGCATGATACAGATCAGTTGGACTATGTGAATGGACACTGTTTGCAACCTGAGATCAGGCCTTATGCTGTCATTGGATAATATAATGTCCGATGACCTTAAGAAGGGAATTGTTATGTTATTTATATTGGTTTGTTTAAGTTTCACATTTTGATCAGGATCAAATAACACTTTACGCCGTTTCATTAGTAGCATTGCCAGTTTATGCCCAATTTACAGTCAGGGCCCAGTGGCGGGACTCGGAAATTCACGGTCTATAAAAATTGAAACAGTGAGAGATTCTAATAAATGTGTGAATTGATACATTTAGTTTGCTATTTTGTTCAAAGTCAATCTTGGGTAAGATTGGTATCAATTTAGCTTCAACATAGCAGCCAGTGAGCTTCATAAGTGCATAAGATTAATGCAGTCAGTCACTTGAGTCATTCAGATCAGTGGACATCAGCTGTTTGTCCTACAAGCTTTTGTGTCATTTTTTCTGGTGTGTCAGACAATCTTCGTCCTCTTTAATATTGATTCAGGTTTTAATTTCTATTTTCCAGAAAAACCTCAGAAAAACTATCCACCAGGTAAAAAATTATATGTTGGTGAGTGACTACCTTTCATTTCCTGAGATTTTATCTCTGGCCCAGGTTTAAATATGTCCCAACTTTATACGGCCAGCTGTATTTTGACCCTGAGGCAATAAAGTTCAACTCCCACTCCAGAATGAACAAATCAGATAAGTAAAAATAAAACAGACAGGTCATCTGGCATTGGCCTTGGCAATGGGCACAACAAAGCCACACACAGCCTAGTCAATGTTGCAAATGTTGTCTCAATACCATCTGGGGATTTGTGCCAAAATTGACAGAGCTGTTCTAAAGATCAACTACTAAGCAGGCCGACAGTCACTCACAGAATCATACCATCCAGTCATAATCCCAGAGTGCTTTGTCAGCATTCCTGGAAATGTCCTATTACGCTGGCAGGGAGACTCACCGGAGATGGATGCACAGTGGTGTAAAGTCAGGAGGGCATGTTTGTTGGAGTCCTCAACAATTGTCCTGCAACCATTAAAGTCTCCTGGCATTAGATCAAACATGTAGAAGGAAGCCATCCTCTGATAACCAGCTACCAACCTCCTCAGCCAATGAATCAGAGCTCCTCCCCATTGAACACCACTGGGAAGAAGAAAAGAATGGAGACGTCAATGTTCTTTACAGAGAATGCTCAGCTACTATCCAAATCCTGAAGGACATATCTGCCAGGATGTTTCTGAAGGTAGTGAGAGACGAAGCACGAGCGAAAAACCTAGTTCTATTCCTCACCGACCTCCCTGTTGCTGATACCTCTATCCATGATAGTAATGTTAGGAGTGACCATCGCACAGTCCTTGATCAGATAAATGTCCTGACTCTGAGCATATCTTCATCATCTAAAATGGCACTTGCCCAATGGGTTATGTTTGTATGGTATGGATGTACATTATATACGCACAAATGTAGTAATGTAGATACACATGAAATGTTTAACGTTTTTAACTAATGACTGAATGATTATATGTTATATTGGAGGGTGAAACGAAAGACAAAATTCCACTTTTGCTGGATAATGAAGCTTTATTCTATTCTTTTCTTTTGTATTGTATTCTAAATGGAATAGATTTGGTATAAATTTTGAAGTGCAAAGCAGGACATCCATGAGGAAATGCACACCAGAAGCTGCAGCAGAATTGTATTCCACCACAATCTTTAATCACAGACAGAGCATATCTCCTTTTCTCCTATTCTAAGCTTGGCGGGGATCCATTCTGAGTTCAAAATTTAGTCCCTTGAATCAGCTGCACACATGAAATTTATTTTGTTAAACGCCTTGGCAGAACTGATCATTGGGTTTTAAGTCTTTCTATTGTAGAGTATTTCTGCAAGAAAACATTTTAGGTGTTTTGAACAGAAACAATCTTGGTCAGATTGGAATTCATTTGAACTTCAGCATTGCAGCCAGTGAGCTTCACAAATGTACACAATTCGGTGCTTTCAGTCAGTTAAGTCTTGTGCAACGTTCAGTGTCACTTGCTCATATGTTTGGCTATTCTGGTAAGTGGGTATCAGCTATTTGTATTTGACAGGACACTAAAACTTCTCACACAGGAAGGAGAATCTCGGCAGTGAGATCGCGTTCCCTATTTTTCCCCGCCCCTCACCTGTGACGTAACTCATTAAAATCAATGTTCATAAATTTACAAAGACTTAAAGGGTTTCCCCGCCATATGTACCCCCCCCCCCTCACAAAAATAATCTCTTCCTTGGTGATGTGATGCCCCGTCGACACGGTTTACAACAATTAAAACAAGAAAGCAACCGAGGGAAACCCATGGGGGGTGCAAAGGTAAGTATAGCCCCAGGGGGAGTGGGGCATGTCCGAGCAGTGCCAATCTGGCAGTGCCAAAGGCGGGCGATTGTGCAGCCGGCATTGATGATGCTATCTGACTCTGCCCCAGCAACATGACGGCAAAATCCATGCCTCCACCTTTTCTGTGCACAGCGTGCCAGCGGGTCTAGAGAGAAAAATCATTGTGCAGCTGGACTGCACCCTGCTCTGTCCATAAATGTTTGATTTCTCAAATTTAAAAAACGCATCCGACATGGAAATAGCGTGCGATGCCACCGGGCGTGCAGCCCAATGTCATCACAGGTTTGAGCAATATTTTGGTCGGCAGGCACAGACACTGATTGGTATCACGCCTGTCGACAATTATACAGCCACTTGACAGGATTGATTCTCCAATTGCCCACAATATTACATTGTTGATGTAACTTTTAGGTTATCGCAGGGAAATACGGGCAGACAGCCAATCATTTTTGCTTTTTTCTCATTCAAGGGCAGATAAAAGCAGGCTCGATCATAGGCGGGCTAAGAGTCAGGAGATTTTAGAAGTTCTGTGACAAATTGATTTGAAGCATTTTGAGCGTATACTCTGCTTTCTTTGGAGGATTCTGTAGCCACTTAAAATGGCTAACTCCCGATTTAAAATGGTGAACGGCAAAGGCTGATGGGAAAGTCAGCCAACAGGACAAAAACGAGCAGCTGCAGGTTGACTGTGTATTTACCTCCGGAAAGGCCAGACAAGATCGATACCAGCAACCATCAGCATAACAAAACACCAGCCATCTGCATATTAATGAGCAATCCCCGGGAACAATGAGCAACATTTAGACACACAAAGCAAAACCAGACTCTTTGGCGCCAGCAGGAGCCTACACAAAGGGAGGTGAACGACCACCTCAAGACTGCACATCAATCAGGGAACTGCTCCAGCATTGGAGAAAATCGAACCAAGTGATTGGGACAAAGTCCAATCACTTGGGACCAGGTACAGGGTCCGCCCCGAAAGGCGGGAAGCCCCTGGGAACTATAAGAATTGAGCCCCAAGTTCAAGTCGCTCTCTTCCACCTCTCTTCCAGCTCGCTTAACTCTTCAACAGCCGCTCGCTACGAGATAGGTGCTCCTAGCTACCCATCTGTACCAACTTCGAATCCCGCAGGCTCAGAACCCGAACAAAAGGCCATTCGTTTCCCTGACCTGGTGGGCCAGTACCAAGTTAAGTATTGGCCTGTCAGCTGTAGAAGTAGCTTAGACGTAGAAGTTGTACATGAGCAGTGATTACTGTGTATAATAAATGTGCTTTGATTTGGTGACAAAGTTTATCCTTTGAAAAGGTGGCTCACCTGAGCTCAGAGGCAGAGATGTACAATCGCTGCTATGTATCCACAAGGGCAGTGGTGGAGAGGGCCTATGACTTGCTGAAGATGATGTTCTAATGCCTGGACTGATCTGGGGGTGCCCTGCAGTATCCATCAGAGTGAGTGTCGCTCGCCCATCATCGTTGTTTGCTTTGCGCATCACAACTTTTCTCTCTCTAGAGAGGGGCCTCTGGGCCAGGAAGAGGCTGATGCTACTGCTTCTGCCTCAGGGGAGGAAACCGACAACTCAGATGCAGAGCACAGGCAGTCAGAAGGTGAGGATAAAGAGGTTGAAATGAGGAGCCTACAGGGAGGTAGGGACAGCAATGAGGCCTTGATTCAGTGTTTTACGTTGAGGCAGCCATGCCCTGGCTTCTATCTAAGTCTATGGGCACCACTTCCACCCCAAACATCTCACACGTAACCATTCGATTAGACCAATGTGGCATCACGCCTTAGTAATACAGTTTAACATCCCCAATGTCTCTCAACAGTCATTGAGGAGGCTCACACCAATCAATTACACAGGTCACCCATGGCTTGTGAGCCAGTAGTAACTTATGGTGATAATATTAATGTTAAACAAAGCAAAATCATCCAATTAGATCATTTATGAACTCAAGTGACAGGAAAAGAAAATAGAAGCATCCAGTAGAAACCTTCAGTTGCTCACTGTGACGGAAGCTGATATTTGTGGGTCTATGTCTGGCTGAGCCCCCCGCCCCTGCGCCATGCTGACAGCATCTTGTGAAGCATCCTCTAGCTGGCGGGGCTTGATCAGGCACCTCCTGGGATAGTCTTCCTGGTGTGCTCAACGTCATGACTGGGCGCACCTCAGTTGCTGCAGTCTCCGAGGAATGTAGCAGCCGGATGAGCGGCTGCCTTCATCCAGTGCACCTGAGAGGAGGCCCCAGAGATGACAACCAGTTTGTCTATCACTGTCAGGCCTCTTAATGTCCCTGTTCGCCAATGAAGGATGGACAGCCATCTGAGAAACTGGTAGCCTCATCCTTCTCCCACACTGGCTGTTACCTCCTGAGGTCAGTGTGAGGGCTTGCAGGTCTGAATGCATCCCCAGGAATGCCCCATTCTGAAAGTGCCCCCTCTCTCAATCCAAGAGGCTGTGCACCCCGAGCTAAGTGTCAACTCTACGCTCCACAAGGACTCCTCCACGACAGAGACTGTGGCATTCAAATCCTCAGGACGCTCCTCCAGAAATCCTCGACAGGGCATCCACTATTTTCCACCTGACTGACAACTCCAGAAGCTCACAATTTTCTTCAGTCTCATCTTGGTCCTTGTCTCCAACTGTCCTTTGGGCAGTTCCCTGGGCACTCCCTGCCTCCATCCTCTCCTCTAATGAGCATGATGTTCTCTCACCTCTGCAGTACCAACAGCTGATGTGGTAGTATCTGCACTGGTACTTGGTACTGAGAGAGGATGTGCCGCGAGGTGCATCTTCCATTGTTGCCCAATCCAATGTCAATGGAGGGTTTTCAGCCTCCTGGCTGGCTTTGGTGGACAATCGGTCAGAACTATTAGTCATTATTACACAGAGTTAAATTCCACGACATTCTGCCTATTGCAATTGACGTCAATGGCATTACAATGGCTCAGGTTTTGTTGCATTACTGAAGTCTGTATACATAGATACATAGAAGATAGGTGCAGGAGGAGGCCTTTTGGCCCTTCGAGCCTGCTCCGCCATTCATCACAAACATGGCTCATCATCCAACACAATAGTGTCATGTGAGAGTACCTTTAAGACATGGATGTTTAAGCAATGTACCTTTAAGAAAACAGTGATGTCAGAGAGTGGGCGGAGCTGAGGTCAGGTCAGCCATTTTTCAGTTTAGTTTTGCAGTTTGAAAAGAGCTTGGGAGTGTCTGTGTTTGCAGTGAGCTGGATCTCTGCCATGAAAGACTATCTCTGGATCATTTAGGTGATTTAAACTCATAATAGTAAAGCCTTTAACCTGATGTGATTCTGTTTAAAGGTGTTAAGTCTCTTGGAAGTTTGAAGAAACATTTTGAGGAATTATTTACTGTTGCAATATTTTCGGAGTTATATTTGAAGGAAAGGGTGTTAAGGGAGCCAATGTTTATTTAAGATGTTAAGTTGAGTTCATGGAATGAAAGTGTTTTGTGTTTAAAAACCCACGTGTCCATAATTGTAATCCCACACCTAGGGAACAAGCCGTGTGCTAGGAAAAGCAACAAATACATTAAGGGGAGAGGTTGGTTGAACTCCATGATACATTTTGGGGTTCTGAAAATGCCTCGCCCATAACAATAGACTAATCCTGCTTTCTCCCCATAGCCTTTGATCCCATTCTCCCCAAGTGCTATATCCAGACGCCTCTTGAATATATTCAAAGTTTTAGCATCAACTACTTCCTGTGGTAATGAATTCCACAGGCTCACCACTCTTTGTGTGAAGAAATGTCTCCTTATCTGTGTCCAAAATGGTATACCCTGAATCCTCCGGCTGTGATTACTGGTTCTGGACCCACCCATCATTGGTGACATCTCCCTGCATCTACCCTGTCTAGTCATGTTAGAATTTTATAAGTCTCTGTGAGATCGCCCCTCATTCTGAACAGTATGAGGATGAGACCTGAATATATTCCTTTTGCTCTCGGTCTGTCATGGTTTGCCCACTGGGCTCTTACCTTCCTCAGAGACTCCAACCTCTTTGTGACCCTCCCTCCCCGCTCGCACTCAAGCAGCCAACTTATGGCTGGTAAGGACCGCCAAGTCAGGCATCCCACCACCCGTGGCAGATCTCACCTTGCTCCGTTTCTCCTGCAGGTAAGAGCAGAGCTCCTTTGATGTCCCTCCTGGTTGTCCCTGGTTCCACAAGGGGCATACAAGGAGAAATGAGGACTTGCTGCTCACCTAAGCTTTTCTCCTGCCTGCTGTGCTTTCCTGCTGCTTCCAGATCACCCCCGTGAGGCTTAAGAACATTCCCATCCCTTTAGACACCTCACATTTTGATGGCCCCAGGGCTTCAGACCTTCTCTCCAACCTTGAGTCGCATAGGCAGATGTGTGTCTGAGGCTCCCTGAATCCCACACCCTTGTTTGCGATATGGATGGGCACCCGTCCCAATTCCCCCACATAGGACAATGCCCAATCAAAACTCTTGTCGAATGCAGGTGATTGAAATTTTCCTGGCACTGGGTCCACATGTAGAAAACCAGTCATGCCCGCTGACCTCAGCTGTCACTTCTGCTCAGGCCCTCTTGGCGAGGTGGGGTGGCCTCCTCCTTCCAGCCCTCAGCATGACGATGTCCATCCTGGCTGTCCCTGGTTCCACAAGAGGCATACAAGGAGAAATGGTGTCCTTGCTGCTCACCTGAGCCTTTCTCCTACCTGCTGTGCCTCCCTGCTGCTTCCATTAGCTCCCTTGGACTTCTCCATTTTCTTCAGCAGCCTTTGGCGCCTCGTTTAAACTTTGCACTGTGCCGCCATTGGACTTGGTACCCCGTGGCATGCCCACCCCGCAGACCCAATGTGGACGTGATTCAATCTGGCTGCCACTTAAGTGGCCAGCCAATGTAATATCGCAATCTTTAATTGATTTGGGACAGGACCAGGAAACGCAACAATTTCCGGTCTAGCGCATGTGTGATTCTGGCCTTGAACCTTTTAAAATATCTGACCCTATGTCTGCGTGTGACACTGAGCAAAATATGGCTATTCCACAGAAACTGACGGCATTTTTATCTCTGAAGGTGGTTTAACGGCCTCTTGTAGGCAGCAGATACCAAATTCAAACAAAGTATACAAGAGCCATCTACATTTCATAAGCCAGGTGTGGCCAACCAGAGTTATTTTGTCTGCTGGTACAAAGGATCCCTGTGGTGGCTCGAGACAATATACTGGAATCTTCTGGTAACAGCAAATGGTGTTCTATTAATAACAGGCAACGGCAACTTTTTATAGACACAGAACACAGATGGTGAGGTATTGACTCTCCTGCTCTGAGGTCCACTCTGCCGGGCCCTGCTTCCAGGACGCCGCACTTACTCTCTATTGGGTGGGGTTCACGCGCTTCTGCGTGATTGGCCCTGAACTAGTTGCGTTGAACAAAGAACAAAGAACAAATAAGTACAGCACAGGAACAGGCCCTTCGGCCCTCCAAGCCTGCGCCGACTATGCTGCCCGTCTAAACTAAAATCTTCTACACTTCCGGGGTTCGTATCCCTCTATTCCCATCCTATTCATGTATTTGTCAAGATGCCCCTTAAATGTCACTATCGTCTCTGCTTCCACCACCTCCTCCGGCAGCGAGTTCCAGGCACCCACTACTCTCTGTGTAAAAAACTTGCCTCGTACATCTCCTCTAAACCTTGCCCCTTGCACCTTAAACCTATGCCCCCTAATAATTGACCCCTCTACCTTGGGAAAAGGACTCTTACTATCCACTCTGTCAATGCCCCTCATAATTTTATAGACCTCTATCAGGTCGCCCCTCAACCTCCTTGGTTCCAGTGAGAACAAATCAAGTTTATTCAACCTCTCCTCATAGCTAATGCCCTCCATACCAGGCAACATCCTGGTAAATCTCTTCTGCACCCTCTCTAAAGCCTCCACATCCTTCTGATAGTGTGGCGACTAGAATTGAACACTATACTCCAAGTGTGGCCTAACTAAGGTTCTGTACAGCTGCTACGTGACTTGTCAATTTTTATACTCAATGCCCCGGCCAATGAAGGCAAGCATGCCGTATGCCTTCTTGACTACCTTCTCCACCTGTGTTGCCCCTTTCAGTGACCTGTGGACCTGTACAGCAAGATCTCTCTGACTGTCAATACTCTTGAGGGTTCTACCATTCACTGTATATTCCCAACCTGTATTAGACCTTCCAAAATGCATTACCTCACATTTGTCCGGATTAAACTCCATCTGCCATCTCTCCGCCCAAGTCTCCAACCGATCTAAATCCTGCTGTATGCATTGACAGTCCTCATCGCTATCCGCAATTCCACCAACCTTTGTGTCGTCCGCAAACTTACTAATCAGACCAGTTACATTTTCCTCCAAATCATTTATATATACTACGAACAGCAAAGATGCCAGCAATGATCCCTGCAGAACACCACTAGTCACAGCCCTCCAATCAAAAAAGCAACCTTCCATTGCTGCTCTCTGCCTTCTATGACCTAGCCAGTTATGTATCCATCTTGCCAGCTCACCTCTGATCCCGTGTGACTTCACTTTTTGTACCAGTCTGCCATGAGAGACCTTGTCAAAGGCCTTACTGAAGTCCATATAGACAACATCCACTGCCCTACCTGCATCAATCATCTCTGTGACCTCCTCGAAAAACTCCATCAAGTTAGTAAGACACAACCTCCCCTTCACAAAACCGTGCTGCGTCTCGCTAATACAACCCCTTGCTTCCAAATGGGAGTAGATCCTGTCTCAAAGAATTCTCTCCAGTAATTTCCCTACCACTGACTTAAGGCTCACCGGCCTGTAGTTCCCTGGATTATCCTTGCTACCCTTCCTAAACAAAGGAATAACATTGGCTATTCTCCAGTCTTCCGGACATCACCTGAAGACAGTGAGGATCCAAAGATTTCTGTCAAGGCCTCAGCAATTTCCTCTCTTGCCTCCTTCAGTATTCTGGGGTAGATCCCATCAGGCTCTGGGGACTTATCCACCTTAATATTTTTCAAGACACCCAACACCTCGTCTTTTTGGATCTCAATGTGACCCAGGCTATGTACACGCCCTTCTCCCGACTCAACATCCACTAATTCCTTCTCTTTGGTGAATACTGATGCAAAGGATTCATTTAGTACCTCGCCCATTTCCTCTGGCTCCACACATAGATTCCCTCCCCTGTCCTTCAGTGGGCCAACCCCTTCTCTGGCTACCCTCTTGATTTTTATATAGGTGTAAAAAGCCTTGGAATATTCCTTAACCCTATTTGCCAATGACTTTTCGTGATCCCTTTTAGCCCTCCTGACTCCTTGCTTAAGTTCCTTCCTACTTTCCTTATATTCCACACAGGCTTCGTCTGTTCCCAGCCTTCTAGCCCTGACAAATGCCTCCTTTTTCTTTTTGACGAGGCCTACAATATCCCTCGTTACCCAAGGATCGCAAAATTTGCCATGTTTATCCTTCTACCTCACAGGAACATGCTGGCCTGAATTGCTTTCAACTGACATTTGAAAGCCTCCCACATGTCAGATGTTGATTTACCCTCAAACATCCGCCCCCAATCTATGTTCTTTAGTTCCCACCTAATATTGTTATAATTAGCCTTCGCCCAATTTAGCACATTCACCCTAGGACCACTCTTATCCTTGTCCACCAGCACTTAAAACTTACTGAATTGTGGTCACTGTTCCCAAAATTCTCGCCTACTGAAACTTCTACCACCTGGCCGGGCTCATTACCCAATACCAGGTCCAGTACAGCCCCTTCCCTCGTTGGACTGTCTACATATTGTTTTAAAAAGCCCTCCTGGATGCTTCTTACAAACTCTGCCCTGTCCAAGCCCCTAGCACTACGTGAATCCCAGTCAATATTGGGGAAGTTAAAATCTCCCATCACAACAACCCTGTTGCTTTTACTCCTTTCCAAAATCTGTCTACCTATGTGCTCCTCTATCTCCCGCTGGCTGCTGGGAGGCCTGTAGTAAACCCCCAATATTGTGACTGCACCCTTCTTATTCCTGATCTCTGCCCATATAGCCTTGCTGCCCTCTGAGGTGCCCTCCCGCAGTACAGCTGTGATATTCTCCCTAACCAGCAGCGCAACTCCTCCACCCCTTTTACATCCCCCTCTATCCCGCCTGAAACATCTAAATCCTGGAACGTTTAGCTGCCAATCCTGTCCTTCCCTCAACCAGGTCTCTGTCATGGCAACAACATCATAGTTCCAAGTACTAATCCAAGCTCTAAGTTCATCTGCCTTACCTGTTATACTTCTTGCATTAAAACATATGCACTTCAGGCCACCAGTCCAGCTGTTTTCAGCAACATCTCCCTGTCTGCTCTTCCTCAGAGCCATAGTGGCCCTATTTCCTACTTCTCCCTCAATTTTGTCACCCGCAAGGCCCGCCCCCTAAATGTCAATATCAGCAAGCATGTTGACCATTTGAGGAGCTGGGTGGTAACCTCCATTCTGCTCCCACACCCCTCCATCCCTTAAGTCCCTAAATACATTTGACAAGATAAGTGATACACAATTGCTATATACAAGTACAAGAGACATCAGGGGAAAGAGTTCATCAGAGAGTTGGTCTGTCCGGAAACCTCTGAGTACTTGCTGACCTTCTTAGTCCCCCATCTGGCTCCACTGCCTCTGATGTAGTCTTGCTGTCTACAGAAGATGACGGCTGAGGAGACGCCACCTCTTCTGTCGAGCTGCTAGACTCACCAGCTGTTGGCGGGGCGGCCTCTGAAATTCCGGCTCCCTCTGCACTGGAACAGCCACAGGAGCACTGGCAACACTAGTTGCACCCTCCGTTCTGGAATGGGGGTTACTACCACCCCCCCCCCCCCCCAACCACCTCCACCCCCCCACCCCCGCATCCTGCTATCAGGACTATTGGACATGGGTCCAGATTGCGACACAATCCGACTGGCTAACCAAAGTGGGCCCAAGGTGAAATTTTGAACTAGAACCTGATCACCCTCCTGGAATGATCTGTCACCGTTTTGTGAAGTACATTGATATTTTAGGGAGGCCTGACGTTTCTCCATCCTCCCCGCCAAATTTGGAAAAATCAAGTCCAAATGAGTTCTGAGGCAATGCCCATGAAAAGCTCAGTTAGCGTGACGCCCACGGTGGCATTGGGGGTCTTGTTGTAGGACAGCAGGAAATTAGCGAGGCAATGATGCAATGGCTGGTCTGATTGCTTCTTCATACCATTTATAAAAGTCTGTCTGGACCTTCATGCCAACTCGTTGGATGCAAGGTGATATGGGGTTGTTCTGGTGTGTTGAATGCCATTTGTCTGAACGAAGTGTTGGAAATTGTCCCCAGTAAAAGGGGTACTATTATCAGATACAATGGCTTTTGAAAGTCCATGTATGGTGAATACACAGCGTAACAAATCCACTGTAGCCACCGAGGTTGTGGTCCCCATTTCTTGTATATATTAGCGACTTGGAGTGAGCATCCACTGGGACTAAAAACATCCTGCCCAAGAGAGTGTCTGCATAATCAACATGAACTCTGGCCCATGTGCGACCTGGCTACTCCCATGAGTGGAGGTAGGCTGAAGGAGGTAACGATTGTTCAGTCTGGCAGGGCATACATTGCTGTATCACTTATTCGATAACTTTTTAAAAATAAATTTAGAGCACCCAATTCATTTTTTCCAATTAAGGGGCAATTTAGCCGGGTCAAACTTACCTGTGAATACAGTATTATCCTCTGGGGCTCTCGAGTCATCGTTCCACCTCCAGCGAGGAAACCCCTCTTACAAGAGTTACACAGTGTCCACCCAGACAAACAAAAGTGAAGATGTTGGCTCACAGCTATATATGGTGGCCAGGAATTGATAAAGTTATCGAAGAAGTGGGCAACACGGTGGCACAGTGGTTAGCACTGCTGCCTCACGGCACCGAGGTCCCATGTTCGATTCCGGTGGGTTAAATAGCTGAACCTCTTGTTCTTTGTATTCCACTGGTGTACTGGTGGTCCCAACGATTCTCAGGATCTGCCCTGTGTAAGTCAATAGCTTGGCCATCAAGCTACTCAAATTTATTGTCTGGGCCCCTTCTCAAATGTAGTCTGCTCCCCCACAACCATAACCGAGGCCCTGGCGTTGACTTCACTTCTTTGGACTGTGGGACATCTGTTGAACTTGAAATTGTATGGGGGGTGTGATTCAACCAGATGAAAACAGAGTCCGGTTTTGGACGCGTTGAGTTGCGCCTGCAGCGCCAAGAAAGACCCCGCTATTCAATGGCACTTTGTCATTTTTTGGGTTTCGGCAGGGAATGCCCAGTTGGATTGGATTGGATTTGTTTATTGTCACGTGTACCGAGGTACAGTGAAATGTATTTTTCTGCGAACAGCTCAAATAGATCATTTAGTACTCAAAAATAAAATAAAATAAATAGAAAATACATAATAGGGCAACACAAGGTCCACAATGTAAATACATAGACACTGACATCAGGTGAAGCAGACAGGAGTGCAGTATTAATCTGGTCAGTCCATAAGAGGGTCATTTAGGAGTCTGGTGACAGTGGGGAAGAAGCTGTTTTTGAATCTGTTCGTGCGTGTTCTCAGACTTTTGTATCTCCTGCCCGATGGAAGAAGTTGGAAGAGTGAGAAAGCCGGGTGGGAGTGGTCTTTGATTATGCTGCCCGCTTTCCCCGGGCAGCGGGCTTACATAATTTCCTGCACTGACGACTTAGCCATTTGTAAAGGCACCCGATCATTCGACCCACCTCGGCAGCCCCACTACAGCCTCCAGACCCACACACTGCACCAAATCTACCTCTTCGGGGGTCCTCGAGCCTTTCACACCCCACATCCTACGGGCAAGCCACACCGGACCCAACCCCGGCAAGGGCAACCTGGCACCTGGGCACCTTCCAGCCTGGCAGTGCCACCCTGGTGCCCTGGCTGTGCCAGTGTAATCTCATAAGGGTGCCCAGGTGGCAGTGCAATGGTGCCAGGGTGGCAATGCCAAGGTGCCTTGGTGCCAGTTGGAGTACCAGGTGCTGACACCCGGGGGTCTGTAATGGCCTGGGAAATCCCCCTCCCCCGCCCCAGGTGCCGTTACACCTAGTCCACGTTTGTGGAAACCAGTGCTAAGCGAGGTATCCCAAGGCTGGCCCTTAGTTTCCGAGCCCTGGGAGAATCCGACACATGATAAAATGAGTCTACTGGCTGAATTGAATATGCATGTCTGGATCTCGCCCAGTGAGGGCGAGATCCAGATCGTGAATCTTTGAGGCCTCTCGAAGATTCAATGGCCTCCTTGCAGCATGGGGCACAAGTTGTGAGCTCTGGTGCCTCACAACGCCAGTCATGTGTCTGTCTGTGTGGAGTTTGCATGTTCTCCCTGTGTCTGTGTGCGTTTCCTCCTGGTGTTCCGGTTTCCTCACACAGTGAAAAGATGTGTAGACCAGGTGGATTTTCCATGCTAAAATTTCCCTTAGAGTCCAAAGGTGGGGTTATAGGGATGGGGATGTTTAGTGGGCCTAGGTTAGCGTGCTTTTTGGAGGGTTGGTGCAGACTCAATGGGCCAAATGGCGTCCTTCTGCACTGTAGGGATTCCATCATTCTATGATTCTAAGTTGGTGCGACAAGGTCAAGAAATCCCGCCCTATCTTTTGTTTTAATTAACATTATGGACGGAATTCTCCGGTCAGTGCAATCCACTTTTCCTGCTGGCAGCACATCCCCACCAGCGGATTTCACGGCCGTGTTGTGTGGTTACAGTGGGAAATCCCATTTACAGGCAGCAGGAAAATAGAATCCCTTCGCCAGTGATTGGTACACTGCCAAGAAACACGTGGCTGGGGGACTGAGAATCTCGCCCAATTATCTTCTAAGCACTTGGAGAATTCCAAAGATTCATTATACTTCCTGGGCGAAATTCTTCGGAAACGGCGCGATGTCCGCCGACAGGCGCCCAAAACGGCGCAAATCGGTCGGGCATCGCGCCGCCCCAAAGGTGCGGAATGCTCCGCATCTTTGGGGGCCGAGCCCCAACCTTAAGGGGCTAGGTCGGCGCCGGACGAATTTCCGCCCCGCCAGCTGGCGGAAAAGGCCTTTGGTGCCCCGCCAGCTGGCGCGGAAATGACATCTCCGGGCGGCGCATGCGCGGTAGAGTTAGCGGCCGCTGACGGTATTCCCGCGCATGCGCAGTGGAGGGAGTCTCTTCCGCCTCTGCCATGGTGGACACCGTGGCGAAGGTGGAAGCAAAAGAGTGCCCCCACGGCACAGGCCCGCCCGCGGATCGGTGGGCCCCGATCGCGCCGCCTTGTCCCGCCGGTAAGGTAGGTGGTTTAATCTACGCCGGCGGGACAGGCATTTTAGCGGCGGGACTTCAGCCCATCCGAGCCGGAGAATCGCTCGGGGGGGCCCGCCAACCGGCGTGGCGCGATTCCCGCCCCCGCCGAATATCCAGTGCCGGAGACTTCGGCAACCGGCGGGGGCGGGATTCACGCCAGCCCCCAGAGATTCTCCGACCCAGCGGGGGGTCGGAGAATCTCGCCCCCTATCCCTGGCCCAGTGCGCAATCTTGAGCAAACAATTGCTGAAATGAGCTGACCTGAATGACACAGGTCAGCTGGACTGTATGAATGGACACTGTTTGCATCCTGTCCTGTACTGACTCTCTCAAATCCACTCTGACTCGTACAGATCAGTCTTTCCTGTTGTCTAGTATTTGTGCAATAAAATATTTAGGGGCGATTCTCCGATCGCGGGACTAAGTGCCCGTGCCGTCGTGAACACCGTCGCGTTTCACGACGGCGTGAACAGGCCCCCGCATCGACCGATTCAGTGCCAGAAAAGGGGCCAGCAGAGGTGCCGCGAGAAACGCGGTGGGCGTTGCGAAAGACCAGCGGCGTCATCGTGCGACGCCAGGATGGTGCCGCGCTGCGTATGAAGAAGTGCGCGAATCGGCACACAGACACCGAGGCCAGAGATGGCTGAGCCCCGCCGCGCCGCTCCCCGCTTCCGGGACAGCGACCTGGAGGCACTTCTGGAGGCTGTGGAGGAGCGCTGGGCCATCCTCTTCCCCAGACGTGGACATCGGCAGCTGTGCAGCACCGTGAGGCAGGGATGGCGAGAGGTCGGGATGGCCGTCAGCGCTGAGGGGCACATCCCCCGCACGAGAGACCAGTGCAGGAAGAAACTGCACGACCTCACGAGGGCAGTGAGGGTAAGTACCCTGACACTCCCCTGCCCACGCCGGGGGGGGGGGGGGGGGGGATGGGTGCTGGGCCCTCACAATGCACCCGGGACATATGTGGAACCCCCCACCCCACCCTGTGGGCAGGTGCCATGGCATGGGTCCCCACCTAGTGACAATGGTGCTTACATGTGTGGGTCCTGCTAATGACCACCTCATCCTGAGGTTCACCCCCCCCCCGCCCAAGGACAAGACAGCTCACAATCAGAGGGAGTGTGTAAGAACCGGAGGGGGATCACCAGAGCTGCACCCCCTTACCGTCCACGAGCAAAGGGCTCTGGACCATGCTGGGGAAGCCGCCAGCCGGGAGGTAGCGCCGTGCTAGGTCGGAGGCGAAGCACCAAGTGAGAATCCATTATCTGCATGCAGTCCCTCAGCCCATCAGTACCTCCACCCCCCTCACACACCACCCCCTCACACCCCACCGCCTGACACTGCACCACCCCCACAGTCCACACCCTCACACCCCACCGCCTGACACTGCACCACCCCCACAGTCCACACCGTCACACCACACCGCCTGACACTGCACCACCCCCACAGTCCACACCGTCACATCCCACCGCGTGACACTGCACCACCCCCACAGTCCACACCGTCACACCCACCGCCTGACACTGCACCACCCCCACAGTCCACACCGTCACACCCCACCGCGTGACACTGCACCACCCCCACAGCCCACACCGTCACATCCTACCGCCTGACACTGCACCACCCCCACAGTCCACACCCTCACACCCCACCGCCTGACACTGCATCACCCCCACAGTCCACACCCTCACACCCCACCGCCTTACACTGCACCACCCCCACAATCCACAGCGGCACAAGAAGATGACGTAGTTTCTCCGCTCCGGGGAAGTACGTTGGAACTGTCGACAACGTGCCACAGCGAAAAACCGGACCAACCTCCTCAGAAGACAAACATGGGACACAACCGACAGAATACCCTTCGTCGTCCAGTACTTCCCCGGAGCGGAGAAACTACGTCATCTTCTTCACAGCCTTCAACACGTCATTGATGACGATGAACATCTTGCCAAGGTCATCCCCACACCCCCACTACTTGCCTTCAAACAACCGCGCAACCTCAAACGAACCATTGTTTGCAGCAAACTACCCAGTCTTCAGAACAGTGACCACGACACCACACAACCCTGTCATGGCAATCTCTGCAAGACGTGCCAGATCATCGACATGGATACCACTATTACACGTGAGAACACCACCCACCAGGTACGCGGTACATACTCGTGCCACTCGGCCAACGTTGTCTACCTCATACGCTGCAGGAAAGGATGGCCCGAAGCGTGGTACATTGGCGAGACCATGCAGACGCTGCGACAACGAATGAACGGACATCGCGCAACAATCACCAGGCAGGAATGTTCCCTTCCAGTCGGGGAACACTTCAGCAGTCAAGGGCATTCAGCCTCTGATCTCCGGGTAAGCGTTCTCCAAGGCGGCCTTCAGGACCCGCGACAACGCAGAATCGCCAAGCAGAAACTTATAGCCAAGTTCCGCACACATGAGTGCGGCCTCAACCGGGACCTGGGATTCATGTCACATTACATTCATCCCCCACCATCTGGCCTGCAAAATCCTACCAACTGTCCTGGCTTGAGACAATTCACACCTCTTTAACCTGGGGTTACCCCATCTCTGGATCTGTAAAGATTTAATCACCTGCTAATGCTCGCATTCCAAACATTGTCTGGCATCTTTGAATTTGTCTATATATGTGTTTCTGGAACAGACCTTTTCATTCACCTGAGGAAGGAGCAGCGCTCCGAAAGCTAGTGACATTGAAACAAACCTGTTGGACTTTAACCTGGTGTTGTAAGACTTCGTACCATTAATGTTGTTGCATCAAACCTACATGCGTCTGTCCTATGTCCGGTGCCTGGGGGAGGGGATGTGAGGGTGCCCGGTGACGATGGTGTTCGAAAATCATTGCAAGGGTGAGGCCGGGTGTGCTTCCCCCCCCCCCCAAACAAACACCAATCATGCCGTCGTCCTCAGTGCTCGTACGCCCGCTGTCCCACATAAAAATGTGATGGAGTGTCCGTTACGCACAAAGGGGATACCGAGGTGGTGATATTCACATATAGCCATGAGTCAGACATTCAGTAGCGATCTGTCGCTCACAGCTCATCGCAGAGCGGGTTGTCATCATCCAACATGGCACTGATCACACCCGCTTATGGAGGTAAAAGTGTACCGATAGTAACGAGGTGCCGCAGGTGTAGTGTTGCTTGAGAGCGGTGTCGTGTGTGGTAGGATTGTGCGGGAGGTGGGTGAGGGGGTGTTGGATGGTGCCTGCGCGCGCGGTCAACGTTGCGAGTGTCCTGAACAACGATGCCCTCCACCTAGTGTGTGAAATGTGCGGCGATCAACGCCTCGTGTGCTCGCTGTCCCAAACAGTGGCGTCGTGCAGCCTCTCGGCCATATCCCGCACCCCAGTGGTGTCCGTGCCCCACCGCCCTCCCATCCTCACCGTCCTCATCCTCCACCTCCTCCTCCTCATCCTCCACCTCCCCCCCCCTCCTCCTCCCCCTCCTCGTCCTCCACCTCTTTCTCATCCTCATCCTCATGTCCAGAGTCGGTGCTCTCGTCTGGCTCACCTGCTTAGTCCTCCTCCATTACATCGCCCCTCATGTTGGGCGATGTGCAAGACGCAGCAAGCAACAACGATTCTTCCGACCCTGTCGGGGTCATACTGTAGAGCGCTTCCAGAGCGGTCCAGGCACCGGAACCTCATTTTAAGGAGGCCGAAGCACCTCTCCACGACACCCCTGGTTGCTGCATGTGCCTCATTGTAGCGGGTCTCTGCGTTGGTCTGTGGCCTCCATATAGGCGTCATCAGCCACGGCCGCAACGGATAACCCCTGTCGCCCAGCAACCAGCCACTCATCCGAGGGAGGTGACCCTCGAAAATTGCTGGGATGTAGGACTGCGCCAGTATAAAGGCGCTTCCCGGGTACTGGGCGCACACGTGCATTATTCGCATTCCGTGGTCGCATGCCACCTGGATGTTCGTCGAATATGTCTCCTTCCTGTTCAGGAAGACGTCCCTGTTCCGCGTTGGTGCACGCAGGTTGACGTGCACCCATCCACGACGCCCTGTACCATCGGGATCCCGGCCACTGAGGTGAATTGCGCTGCCCTGGCAGCCTGGTGCGCGTGGTCCTCCGGGAAATTGCTGTATCGTCCCGCGATGGCATAAAGGCTGTCGGCAACTGCCCGGATGCGCCGGTGCACCGAGGCCTGACTGATTCCACAAAGGTCCCCGCTCGCCGACTGGAAGGAGCCGGTCGTGAAAAAATTCAGGGCGACCGTCACCTTCACTCTCACTGGGATGGCATGTCCTCCCCCCGCTCCACGTGGTGCCAGGTGCGCCATTCGGTGGCATATATGGCCGACCGTCTCACGGCTCAATCGGAGTCTCCTCCTGCATGCCGCTTCCGTTAACTCCTCGAAGGAAATGCGGTCGCTGTAGACACGGTGACGCATGGGACGCCTCCGCCGCCTTGGCACGACCACCTGCTCGTGCTCATCCCCTGGTGCCCCATCAGGATCGGAATCGTCGCCCTCTTCCTGGTCGATGACATAGAGGTGATTCGCACCCTCCGCCTCCTCTTGGACCTGTCGGGCGTGATGGCCTGCAGTATGAGCGCCTGGCACGGGGCCCTCCGCGGCCACTACCTCTGCTGCACCCGCCTCTGCAGCACCCTCACTGAGCTGCCTGGCTCGCCCGCGACGAATGCCAATCTGCACGGCTGCCGCTGCCGCCGAACATTGATGGCTGCTGCGAATACATCATGAATTTGAAGGAGGGGGGGAGGTTTGGGAGGGAGAGGCAACAAAATTTGTCAGGAGGGCGCTTTGGCACGGAGGCAGCCAGGGGCCTTCCGATGAATGGATGTCCCGGCTGCCTGGTCACGGTTCATTCAGGCACGCACCGTGACACCTGCCCACAGTATCCGTTTACCGCACAGTTCACCCTCATCGCATAGCCCTTCACCATGCCCTCGAATTGGAAGGGTGTCTGCCACGTCACTCCAGCTGGGTGTCTCGGTCTCGTGGGCAACCGTGGAGGGCCCCCCCCAAGCCGATAGGATGGTGGCATCATTTGCCCCACCCCCTCCTCCTTCCCCCTTCTCATTACCCCACCCCCGCCCCCTTCTCCTACCCCATCCCCCTTCCCTGTACTCCTTTCCACAATCCATCCTCCTTTGCCCTGTCGTTGCCCATCCAACTCCCCTCCCCCTCCCCCAACCCCCTTCCCCCCACCCCCTTCAGCCCCCCACCCCCTTCCCCCCAACTTGCTTCACCCCCCAACCCCCTTCCCCCCAAGCCCCTTCACCCCCCAACCCCCTTCACCCCCCATCCCCTTCCCCCAACCCGCTTCACCCCCCAACCCCCTTCACCCCCCCTTCCCCCCAAACCCCTTCACCCCCCCAACCCCCTTCACCCCCCATCCCCTTCCCCCCAACCCCCTTCACCCCCCCCAACCCCCTTCACCCCCCACCCCTTACCCCCTCCCCCCCAACCCCCTTCACCCCCCCCACCCCCTTACCCCCCAACCCCCTTCACCCCCCCAACCCCCCCCCCCCTCATGGGGGATCGCGTCAAACGCTTCGGACAGCCCCCCCCCCCCACCCGCCATCACCGGCCGTGGACGCAACTTCCTGGTTCCTGGGATGGGCCCGCCTACTCACCTGCCTCATCCGCTTTGTCAGCCAGCACGACTGGCTGACGAATTTATTTAGCAGAGGTGAACGGCGACGGCGTGACCTGGAGTCACGCCATCGGAACTTTGGCCCATCCGGGCCGGAGAATAGCGGGGAGCTGGGAGAGTCGCCTCTACTGCCTGCTCAACAGATTCCCCGGCATGCGCGGCGCCGACCTCGATGACGGCGTTCTCGCCAGCTGGGAGAATGGCGGACGGCGTCGGACCGGCGTCGCGCGAAAATCTGGCGTGCACAGCGATTCTCCCAGACGGCGCAGCATCGAAGAATCGCCCCCTTAGTCTTTCCAGTTCATATTGAGAAAGGTTTTTGTACTCTGTCGAGTACTATCAGCTAGGTGAAAAAAAAATGCTCATCTGTAACATATATATTTTGATCTATATATTTCCTGACTAGGGCAGCACGGTAGCACAGTAGGTAGCACTGTTGCTTCACAGCTTCAGGGTCCCAGGTTCAATTCTCGGCTTGGGTCACAGTCTGTGTGCAGTCTGCACATTCTCCCCGTGTCTTCTTGGGTTTTCTCCGTGTGCTCCGGTTTCCTCCCACAAGTCCCGAAAGACATGGGCCGGGATTCTCCCCTACCCGGCGGGGCGGGGGGTCCCGGCGGGATGCAGTGGGGGGGAACCACTCCGGCGTCGGGCCTCCCCAAAGGTGCGGATTTCTCTGCATCTTTAGGGGCCAAGCCCTCACTTGAGGGCTGGCGGGAAAGGCCTTTGGCGCCACGCCAGCCGGGGCCGAAGGGACCTCGGCGGAAGGCAGCGCATGCGAAGGAGCGGCGGCGGCTGCTGACGTCATCCCCGCGCATGTGAAGGGGGGGAGTCACTTCCGCATTAGCCATTGCGGAGGCAATGGCCGAGGCAGAAGGAAAAAATGGTCCCCACGGCACAGGCCCGCCCGCCGATCGGTGGGCCCCGATCGCGGGCCAGGCCACCGCGGGGGCACCCCCCGGGGCCAGATTGCCCCGCGCCCCCCCCCCCCCCCCCCCCAGGACCCCGGAGCCCAGCCGCGCCGCCAGTCCTGCCGGGAAGCGAGGTGGTTTGATTCACGCCGGCGGAACTGGCAAGACAGCAGCGGGACTTCGGCCCATCGCGGGTCGGAGAATCGCCGGGGGGGTGGCCCGCCGGCCGGCGCGATTCCTGATCCCGCTGAATTTTCGGTGCCGGAGAATTCAGTGGCCGGCGGGGGCGGGATTTGGACATTCTGAATTCTCCCTCTGTGCATCCAGCTCTAAGTGTTGATGCCAACGGAGAATCTGTGGACTTTTACAACAGAAAAATCGGCACTGCACCTGGACCGATTCCTCCACCGGTGCCACGTGGAACACACTCAATTTCACTGAAAAATGGTGAGGGATATGCCGGGTCTGTCATTGGTACTCGGGCGGCTGACAAGCTCCAGCCGCACATACACATTACAATCCCCACACACACTTATCCCAGTCAACAAGATGGCACTGGTTGAGGTGGAGAGCGCCCATGCAGCTGATGGGTCATCTGGGGCCACAAGGCACGCAGGGTGGTTACCTGGGGATACACCTATATGACCAGTGGCACCAGGTTCAAAGTGAACTGTGATCTGTGTGTGCAACTGCATGGCTGCCTTGCCAGCTGCGGCAGGGGGGCTCAGTGTCCGTCTACCCTGACCCCACAGGCAACCTCCTGGACTTCGTTCACTACTCTTCCCAGCCCTGGAAAAAGCCCCTCGGCCAACAACACAACTGTCAGCACACTATGGCCATTTTGGGCACTTTCCACAACCCCTCTCTCTCTCCCTCAGCAGCCGCCACACCGTTTGCACGATTTTAAAAAGAACAAATGAACCACGCCGTCAGGATTCGGCCCATCGGATGCGGAGAATCGCAGAGACCCAGGAGAATACCGGATCGGTCCTGCTGATGATATGCAAACGGTGCCTACTGTACGTGTGGGGTGAAACGCCATTTTTGAGGTGATGGGAAACCGTGATTTGGCGTCAAATAGGTGCCGACCAAGATTTTGCTGTCGGAAGCTATTCATCGGCAAATCGCGTTTCCCAATTTTGCCATCAGCTAATGGAGAATTCCGCCCCTGGTGTTGTACTGCCACTGGATAATCTAACATCTACTGACATCTACTGACCTTTGAGAAGGAAATAATTCCACTATTTGGAATGTTTTTTTCATGATTTCGCACTTAGATCTGGAGCAAGTGACAATTTACACCGTTTCTCTGGTAACACTGCCAGCTTAATGGTCATGAAAGATACCACATAAATGTATGTTGTTCTTGCCGTGTTAGGTACACTGGTCTAACACTGGCTGCAACTGGATGCAGCTTAGATCAGAAAGAAACTCCAGACCTTGAAGTTAGTTCAATCAGGTTTATTGAACTAATAGCACAGTTAGCACAGTTCACTGTGAGTTCGACTCTCTGCTAACTTAAGTGTGGTTACTCTGTCTGACTGAACCAGACTAGCTCTTAGCCACGTGGTGGAGGTGTGAGATTGTAACAATCCCTTGACTGACTCTCTAGATGTTCATCAGTGGAAAGAAGCAGAGTGTGAGTGCCTCGTGTCTTTTATAGATCTCACCCCTGAGTGTCCTACCTGCTTATTGGTCATGTCCTGTTCTCTGTGTCCATTAGCTGCTTGTCTGTATATCATTATGTGTGTGTCTGCATATCATGACAGTTCTTTTTAATTCACACTACCTGCTAAGCACGAGGAGATTACAAAAATTCTGGCTATGAAAGGATCATTACGCTTCCTATACCTGGCCCAATGTGCAATATTATGCACACAGCTACTGAAATGAACTGATCTCCTGCATGCTGCAGGTCAGCTGGACTAAGTGGGCACGGTTTCTACCTGAGATTTGGCCTTATTCTGCCACTGGATAATCTACTGGCCACTAACTCTGGAGAGGCAAATAATTACATTACTTTTCATGTTTTTTTCATGCTTTCACACTTTGATTAGGAGCAAATGACAGTTTATGCCGTTTCTCTGGTAAAACTGCCAGTTTCTGCCCAAATTACGACATGGAATCAGTGGTGGGAGAGCAGAAATTCACAGTCAACAACATTGACCAGAACCACAGATTTACAGCTGCTGGGCTTCATAAATGTACAAGTTTAGCACATTCTGCCACTCGAGCCTGTTCCACAAACGTTAACTTTCTGTCACTCAAATGTTTGGCCATTCTAATCAGGAGGTATCAGCTGTTTGTACTACAGAGTTTTGTGACAAAAATGAAGTTGTATTTTAAATTTTTGTTCTTTCAAAATGGATTTGTCAAACAATCTTCATCCTCTTTAATATTAATACAAGTTTTAATTTGTCTTTTCCAGAAAAATCTAAGGCCTATTATCTACCAGGTAAAAAACTGCAGCCGAGTCTGTAACTGACTTTGATTTTGGGACAATTTAACTCCTGACAAGGTTTTAACTTTGTCCAACTTTGACAGTGCCACCTTTCACTCTGTTTGCAAAGTCTTTGCCTCTGATGCAAATCCAACTCCAAGACAAACAATTTAAATATGTTTTAAAAATCAGAACATCTGGTGTTGGCTCAGCAATGGACACATCAAAGCCACACCATGCTCAGCCAATGAGCAAAGTTCGCCTCACCGTTATCAGGGGATTTGTGCCAAAATTGACAGAGCTCTTCCAACAGGCTGGTCGCGCAACAGGATGGCATAGTCACACTGAAAGAATCATACAATCCCATTAATATCCAAGAGAGCTCCATCATCATTCCTGGATATGTCCTGTTTCAGGGGCATGAAAACTCATCAGAGGTGGAAGCACAGTGGTTAAAGTGAGGAGAGTGTGCTCCTTGGCGTCCTCAACAATATCTCTCAAAGTTTCATGCCATTAGGTCAAATGTGGAGAAGGTAACCACACGGTTACCACATTAAAGTCTCAAATTTAAGTGACTTCACGTTGCCCTTCTCCCCTACTTTTCCTATTGTAAGAAATTTCATTTTTATTGTTTTTTTCTGCCTTCTTAAATATACAAATTCCTTCCTGATGTATAATCCTAATGTAATACAAACAACAAAATATGTTAATAATAAACATCAAAACTGTAGAAAGGGGAATAATTAAAACATCACCTCCAGACCAATCCAACCTAACCATAATATAGGGTCATAGATCATAGAATTTACAGTGCAGAAGTAGGCCATTCGGCCCATCGAGTCCGCACCAGCCCATGGAAAGATCACCCTATCTAACATATCCACCCTATCCCCGTAACCTAGTAACCCCATCTAACCTTTTTTTGGGGACATTAAGGGCAATTTAGCATGGCCAATCCACCTAACCTGCACATTTTTGGACTGTGGAAGGAAACCGGAGCACCCAGAAGAAACCCACGCAGACAAGGGGAGAACGTGCAGACTCCGCACAGACATTGACCCAAGCTGGGAATCGAACCTGGTACCCTGGAGCTGTGAAGCTACTATGCTAACCACTGTGCTACCGTATCAGAATCCCAAAGTAAGATTTAATCCAGTCCCAGGCTTTCAGCCCTTCCGAATGCCTCTGCTGTCGCTGCCGAATCAAAAAATAAGGTCCTTGGACTTGTATGTTACTCGTAACATCACCGGGTTGACCATTCCGAATCGTATATCACTCTTTTTGAGTGAAGTCCCATGCCATCAGGTCAAACATGTAGAAGGAAACCTCACTCTGATTAGCATTTATCACATTCTCTCAACGCTCTTTTTGAACACGACTAGAAAGAGACACAGAATGTAGACTGGATGACGAATTTCAGTTTCCAATATAGAGAATGGCTCAGTAACAGTGCTATTGGATAAATCCTGAGCCACATATCAACCCAACTGTATCTGCAGCAATTGGTGAGAGAACAAGCACGAGTAATAAAAAGCAACTTGAGCTTTTCGCCACTGGTAAATGTAATAGATGCAAAATAGATTATGCAGCGCAAAGCAGGGTATCCATAAGGAACCATACACCAGCAGCAGCGGAATATTATTGCATCACTATCTTTAACCACAGGCCGAGTACATGCCTCATTCTCCTATTGCTAGCAAAGCAATGGATCTCCAAGGAGTGGGAGATTTAGTCCTTGGATTAGAGATGGTATTACATTTAATAGTTTGGGAGTTTGTTATGTTATTATGTGAAGGAGGCTTGTGTTCATGTAAGTGTGTGTCTGTGTGTGAACATATTTTAATTAAGCTGGGGATTGATTGTTCGGGGTGGAGAGTTGAAAGGATTGTAGGTGTGAAATCTGCATGAGGAGTTAAGTAAGGGTTTATTGTTTTCAGTTGTTAAATTTCAAGGTGAACAGACATTTACAACTTGCAAAGGTTACAAAGTAAGCAAGGAGAGGTTATTCAATTATATTGCACCCAAAAGTGGAGTCAATAGGAAATATAAATGATTAATACTAATCGCTTATTGTCACAAGTAGGCTTCAATGAAGTTACTGTGAAAAGCCCCTAGTTGCCACATTCCGGCACCTGTTCGGGGAGGCCAGTACGGGAACTGAACCCGCGCTGCCGGCATTGTTCTGCATTGCAAGCCAGCTATTTAACCCACTGTGCTAAACCAGCCTCTTTCCATATGATTTCCATACTCTGGGAAAGTTTAAGAGTCAAAGATGGGCTCAGGATAATGGAATTCAAATGAAAGAAGCAAAAATATGACTAAAGGAGAGAGAGATGTTGAGAGTTAGCAGGAGTGGTGAGATAAGATCTGGGGTGCCACAGTGAATGGTAGAACCCTCAAGAGTATTGAAAGTCAAAGAGATCTAGGAGTACAGGTCCACAGGTCATTGAAAGGGGCAACACAGGTGGAGAAGGTAGTCAAGAAGGCATATGGCATGCTTGCCTTCATTGGCCGGGGCATTGAGTATAAGAATTGGCAAGTCATGTTGCAGCTGTATAGAACCTTAGTTAGGCCACACTTGGAGTATAGTGTTCAATTCTGGTCGCCACACTACCAGAAGGATGTGGAGGCTTTAGAGAGGGTGCAGAAGAGATTTACCAGAATGTTGCCTGGTATGGAGGGCATAAGCTATGAGGAGCGATTGAGTAAACTCGGTTTGTTCTCACTGGAACGAAGGAGGTTGAGGGGCGACCTGATAGAGGTATACAAAATTATGAGGGGCATAGACAGAGTGGATAGTCAGAGGCTTTTCCCCAGGGTAGAGGGGTCAATTACTAGGGGGCATAGGTTTAAGGTGAGAGGGGCAAGGTTTAGAGTAGATGTACGAGGCAAGTTTTTTACGCAGAGGGTAGTGGGTGCCTGGAACTCGCTACCGGAGGAGGTGGTGGAAGCAGGGACGATAGGGACATTTAAGGGGCATCTTGACAAATATATGAATAGGATGGGAATAGAAGGATACGGACCCAGGAAGTGTAGAAGATTGTAGTTTAGTCGGGCAGTATGGTCAGCACGGGCTTGGAGGGCCGAAGGGCCTGTTCCTGTGCTGTACATTTCTTTGTTCTTTGTTCTTTGTGTTGGGAAAAGAGCTGAAGCAACCATTCCAGCCAAGCCCGAAATATTCTGTTTTTCAGAAAGCAGGGTTTGGTTTTGGAGTTTCTTGAATTTCCACATCAGAGTGAGAGAAAGTCAGCCCCCTGTGATATATGTTTCCAGCAGCAACAGCAGGTTTGCCTTGCGATAATATTGGTGGAATTTCTTACGGTTAAATCGAAATCAGGCATTATTGCAGAAAGGAAATTTCCTTGCCTCTGACAAACTAAGAAGTTTTTTACAGGATGCTTTGTCAGACTAATTTTAACTATGTAAATGTAGTATTGTGTGTTAAAGAGTTGTGATATCTGGGCCAAGTTTATTTGTATGGCAATTACCATCTGTTGGATAATAATAGCCCCTTAAACCTGATCCACACACTGCAATCTCTCTTGTTAACATTGGCAGCAGTGATCAGTGGGGTTTAAGTCATTCTACTGCGTAGTCTTTGTGTAAGAATATTACTTAGTCTTTGCCAGTTATTCTTTCAGCATGTGCGTGTGCAACAATTGTCATTCTGTTCAATATTGAGAAATGTTTTTCTTCTTCTTATACAGCAGAAGCTTTTCCACACTATCAACCAGGTAAAACTACGCAGTATTTATATATATATATTGGGTGGGATACACCTGGCCCAATGTGCAATATTAAATTCACAGTTATTGAAAAGAGCTGACACAGGTCAGCTGGACTGTAAGTGGGCACGGTTTCTCCCTGTGATTTGACCTTATTCTGCCACTGGATAATCTACTGTCCACTGACTATTGAGAGAGAAATAAATACATCAATTTTCTTGTTATTTTCATGATTTCACACTTGCATCAGGATCAAATGACAGTATTCACTGTTTCTCTGTTAACACTGTCAGTTTCTGCAAAAATTACAAGCAATGAGTAGTGGGAGATCTGGGGCGTCATTCTCCGACCCCCCAGAGGGTCGGAGAATGGCCGTTGGCCGCCTTGAATCCCGCCCCCGCCCCCGCCGAAGTCTCCGAAGGGAGAAAAGTCGGCGGGGCGTTAATGGCGCCGCTGCCGCGGAGAATGTCACGGGTCTGCGCAAGGCAGCCGATTTTCGGCCTGCCGATATTCTCCCTTCCGGATGGGCCGAAGTCCCGTCGACGTGATGACCGTTCACGTCGACGTGAATCAAACCTCCTTTTCATCGGCGTGACCCGGTGCTCCAGGCTCATGCCGACCAGCGTGGAGGTGAGTGACGGCCTGGGGGGTTGGCTCTGGGCAGGCGATGGCGTGGCCACAGTCTGAATGCGTGAGGAGAGGTGTGTCTCGGGTTGTGTGTGTGTGTGTGCGGCGGGGGGGGGTGGTTAGAGTAGGCTGGGCTCCGGGGGAGTGCCGGGAGGGGGTCCGGGCCGGGGAGGGGGATGGGGGGGGTCCGTGCCGGGGTGGAGGTTGGGGGGGGGGTCCGTGCTGGGGTGGAGGTTAGGGGGGGGGGGTCCGTGCCGGGGTGGAGGTTGGGAGGGGTTCCGTGCCGGGGTGGAGGTTGGGGGGGGGGGTCCGTGCCGGGGTGGAGGTTGGGGGGGGGTCCGTGCAGGGGTGGAGGTTGGGGGGGGGGTCCGTGCCGGGGTGGAGGTTGGGGGGGGGTCCGTGCCGGGGTGGAGGTTGGGGGGGGGGTCTGTGCCGTGCTGGGGTGGAGGTTGGGGGGGGGGTCCGTGCCGTGCCGGGGTGGAGGTTGGGGGGGGGGGTCCGTGCCGGGGTGGAGGTTGGGGGGGGTCCGTGCGGGGTGGAGGTTGGGGGGGGGTCCGTGCTGGGGTGGAGGTTGGGGGGGGGTCCGTGCTGGGGTGGAGGTTGGGGGGGGGGGGGTGTCCGTGCCGGGGTGGAGCTTGGGGGGGGGTCCGTGCTGGGGTGGAGGTTGGGGGGGGGGTCCGTGTGGGGTGGAGGTTGGGGGTTAGGGGGGGGTCTGTGCCGAGGAGGGGGATGGGAGGGCAAGTGAGTTGGTCCACCTGGCCAGGTGCCAGCGTCCAACAGTTGGACCCATGCGGTCCATGCCATCTGGCTGGGGGGAGGAGGGGATATGGGCAATGATGACATGTCGTCGTTCCCCTCCCCCCTCCCACCAGGCCGTCATGTTTTCAGATCATCCAGCGATGTTGGCCGCCGTGGTGGCAGCCGCTCATGTCTATGTTGCCCTGGATGAGGAGGAGGAGGAGGAGCGTGCCAGAGAGGCGGCGCAGGCTGCCGCAGAGGGGCAGGCGGCAGCCGCCCAGGCTGGAGGGACACCTGACCGACAGGACGAGGAGGGGGAGGGGGACGTCGCGGCCCCACGGCAACGGAGGCACCCGAGGGCGCCCCGTGTGTACCGGCCCCGGCAGTCATACCAGGACCTCACGGACCGGGAATGCAGGTGGAGACTCCGGATGAGCCGGGAAACCGTGGCACACATCTGCCACCTGCTGGCACACCTGTCACTGCGTGGCACTGGCGGGGGACACCCTCGCCCCGTGTCCGTCAAGGTTACGGTGGCCCTGAACTTTTATGCAACGGGGTCATTCCAGGCACCGAGTGGGGACCTGTCCGGCATAATCGCAGACATCGGTGCATCGGTGCATCCGGGCAGTGACAGATGCCCTATATGCCATGGCGCACCGCTACATCCGCTTCCCCGTGGACCGGGCAGCCAAGATGCCCGGGCCGTGGGCTTCTCTGCCGTGGCCGGGTTCCCCATGGTCCAGGGCGCGATCGATGGGCTGCACGTCGCCGTGCGGCCACCAGCAGATAACAGGGCTGTGTTCACTAATAGGAAGGGGACCTATTCGATGAACGTACAGGTGGTCTGCGACCACCGCATGATGATCCTGCACGTCTGCGCCCGTCACCCAGGCAGTGTACACGACTCATTCGTGTTGTCACGGTCATCCATCCCCGGCATGTACGAGGGACGCCATCCCCGGCTGAGGGGCTGGTTGCTGGGCGACAGGGGCTACCCATTGCGATCGTGGCTGATGACGCCTATACGGAGGCCACGCAATGAGGCGGAGAACCGCTACAATGATGCCCATGTAGCGACAAGGGGAGTGATCGAGAGGTGCTTTGGCGTGCTGAAGATGCGTTTCAGGTGCCTGGACCTCTCTGGGGGCGCCCTCCAGTATCGGTCAGATAGGGTCGGCCGCATCATAGTGGTGTGCTGCGTCCTGCACAACATAGCCCAGCAGAGGGGCGATGTGCCGCAGGCAGAGGAGGGCGGAGTGGAGGAGCAGCAGGAAGAGGCGCAGTCCTCCCCAGATGAGGGGGATGGGGGCAATGGTCAGGACAGACGGGGTAGACACAGGCGGGTGGCTGTACACCGTTACCGGCTGGCCCAGCAGGCACGGGACAGACTGATAGACGCCCGCTTCACTGACTAGATGGGCGTGGGAATCGGGTCGTATGGCCACAGACCGCACACCATGGCAACAGCCGACCACCCACCCCCCCCCACCCATCCACCCACCCAGCACCCTCACCCCCCTCCCCAACCCCACCCACCCCACCCGCATGCACAACACCCCCCCCCCATTGCCGATCCACCTGCGGCACAACGGGCCGGGCTCACACAGTTGCGGGTGGACGCGTGTCTATCGCAGGCCATGGAGGATGATGACAACCCGCCCTGCGATGAGCTCCTGGCTCTACATCGTTTGACTATGTCTGACCCATGGCCACAGTACCACCATCCACCCGGACCATCCCTGCATGCGGCTGTGACACTGCAGCGCACGGTCCCGTCCTCTGCCCGGGGGATGTTGATGGCGGCCCAGGGGGAAGGGGGCAGACTCACCTGGGGCTGAGGTAAGACCACCCCTCACACACACACTTGCGCTCAACGTACATGACACCCCCGCACACTTTGGACAGAGCACAAAGGCAGCTTCGGTAGGTGTAACATTGACTTTAATAACCAAAGGAGTTCATGCACGTGCCCTAGCCCCTAAAACTCATCTGTGCCCTGCACCCGTGCCAACTTACTCAGTGTCTAATTGTTTGGCCTTACGGGCCCTTTGACTACGTCTACGTGGTTCCCCAGACGGTACAGCAGAACTGGAGGTGGACTCCTGTGATTCCTGCCCTCTGACACTGGATCCCTTTGGCGGCCGTTTCCTGGGGCGTCCTGGCCTAGATGGGCCAGGCTGCGGCCCGGGTGACTGGGATGGCGAGCTGCCAGCCTGTCCTGCCCGTTGCCCACCCGATGCACCTGGGACGGAAGGGGGGGAGTCCGAGGTGTCGCGGTGTACCGGGACCTCCCCTACAGAGGGAGCCGGGACGGACCACACCACCTCCTCCTCCCTCGGGGTGCCCGATGGCCCCCAGGCCTCTACGTGGGTGGGGGATGCGAACGGACTGGCCATCCGACGCCCCCCCGACATCTGGCGCTGCCAGTCCTGGAGGCCCGTGCTGGTATCGACAGGGGTCTGCAGGTTTGCAGCCATGGAGCCCAGGGGGTTGGCAAACCCTGTCTGTGACAGTGCGACGCCGGCTCGCACATGGCCACTGGCGCCGATGCCCTCAGCGATGGCCTGCAGAGACTGGGCCATGGCCTGCTGAGACAGGGCCATGGCCTGCAGTGACTGGGCCATGGCCTGCTGAGACTGGGCTATGGTGTTGAGCGCCTCTGCCATCTGGCGCTGGCACTGGCTCATGGCCTCCTGTGAGAGGGCAGCCATGTCCTGGGCCACAGACGCCGCCTGCACGGAAAGCCCCAGGCCTCGCAAACCGTTCCCCATGTCTGACACCGTCGCACCCATTGCCTCCACCGCGGACGCCACCCGTGCGGTGTCAGCCTAGGTGGCACGCATGATCGGCACCACTCCCAGCTCCTGGACGCGGGTGGACTCCTCCACCTGCGACCGCAGCCGCCGCAAGCCGCCGGTCACCCTCTTCGCTCGTCTCCGGGTCGGTGGTTGCATCGGATCTATGTGTGGGTGTGGTAACTGCAGGAACCCGGGATCCAACTGGGCGGCAGATGTTCGCTTGGCCTGGGCTGCCCTCCGACCGCCCGGTCCCTCTGCTGCTCCTACCTCCACCTGCTGTACCGGGACGGCTGTGTTGTGCGCACCAGTGAGTGTACCAGACGCCTCATCACTAAAGTGCCCAACCGTGGTGAGTGTTTCTGCGATGGTGAAGGGTGTTGGTGACAGCAGTGGCGTTGCGTCGTGCTCTTCGTCCCACTCTGAGTCCATGGCACTTTGGGGTGGGGGTTCGTCTCCACCCATCCACTCTGAGTCACTGTCCGGTATTTCGTCTTCCTGGGTAGTGCTGTCCCGGGTAGGGGTGTCCTGGGTAGTGCTGTCCCGGGTAGGGGTGTCCCGGGTAGGGGTGTCCTGGGTAGTGGTGTCCTGGGTAGTGGTGTCCTGGGTAGTGGTGTCCTGGGTAGTGGTGTCCTGGCTCGGATGTGACGGGGGCCTGTGGCTGCCCCCCTCGTCGCTGGGTGGTCGCTCCCGCACGTGACGGGGGTGTCGTCTCCCTGTTGCTCCAGGTCTCTCCGTCTCCCGTGGTCTCCGAGGGGCATCCTGCGGGCGTCGCATGCTGGAGGGTGCGGGTCTCTCCGTCTCCCGTGGTCTCCGAGGGGCATCCTGCGGGCGTCGCATGCTGGAGGGTCCGGGTCTCTCCGTCTCCCGTGTTCTCCGAGGGACATCCTGCGGGCGTCGCATGCTGGAGGGTGCGGGTCTCTCCGTCTCCCGTGGTCTCCGAGGGGCATCCTGCGGGCGGTCTGCATCTGCGGGGATGGGTGCCTGGACGTTTGGTCCTGCGATACACAATGAAGCATGCATGGTTAGACATCAGGCAGTGATCAGGTGATACGGGGGAGGGGGATATAGGGGAGGGGGGATATGGGGACGGGCTGTCGGTTGCTCACTCGCTAGTACGCCCCCGACCTCTGCATCAGCAACCTCCCGGTCCTCAGGTCCGCCAGCCAGTTCCAGGGCCCTTTCCTCGTGTACGGTCAGTGGCCTCTCATCAGCGGGCCCTCCTCCAGTCCTCACATGCTCCCTATTGTTGTGTGCGCGCTTCTCCTGTGGGTGGGGGGGCAGGGGTAAAAGGCAACAGTGTTAGGCAGGTATATGAATGCACGCCATCGGTTGCACGTGCATTGCAGAGGTTAAGGTTAGGGCTGGATTCACTTGGGGATATGGGGGAGGGGGGATATGGGGATATGGGGGAGGGGGGAATATGGGGGAGGGGGGATATGGGGGAGGGGGGATATGGGGGAGGGGGGTATATGGGGAGGGGGATATGGGGGGGGATATGGGGGAGGGGGGATATGGGGGAGGGGGGATATGGGGGAGGGGGGGATATGGGGAGGCTCACCCTGCCTGCTCTGACGAGGTCGTTCACCTTCCTGTGGCACTGGGTGCCTGTCCGTGGTGTCAGGGCCACAGCGGTGACGGCCTCTGCCACTTTCCTCCACAGGCGCCGGCTGTGGCATGGGGCAACTCTGCGGCCGTGCCCGGGATACAGGGCGTCCCTCCTCTGCTCCACCGCGTCCAGGAGCGCCTCCACATCGCGTGACTTGAACCTCGGGGCTGAGCGACGGCCAGCCATCCAGTCGGGTGTTGCGGTCGGGTGTTCCGGTTGGGTGGGGGGGAGCAGCGCGGCCTTATGAGCCGTCACGCCGTGCAGCGCGTATGACGCTGCACGGCGTGAACCACTGCGCAAGCGCGAATCCCGTTACGTCGCTGCTAGCCCATTTCGGGCCGGAGACTATCGACCCATTTTTCCGACGTGACGCAAGTCGGATTTGCGCCGTTTTTTGCGCCAATCGGCGGACTTTCCGCCGATAACGGAGAATTTCGCCCCTGGGGCGAGATTCTCCGATGCCCGCCGGGTCGGAGAATCGCCGGGGGCTGGCGTGAATCCCGCCCCCGTCGGTTGCCGAAGTCTCCGGCACCGGATATTCGGCGGGGGCGGGAATCACGCCGCGCCGGTTGGCGGGCCCCCCCCCCCCGCTCGATTCTCCGGCCCGGATGGGCCGAAGTCCCGCCGCTAAAATGCCTGTCCCGCCAGCGTAAATTAAACCACCTACCTTACCAGCGGGACAAGGCGGCGCGGGCGGGCTCCGTGGTCCTGGGGGGGGCGCCGGGCGATCTGGCCCCGGGGGGGGTGCCCCCACGGTGGCCTGGCCCGCGATCTGGGCCCACCGATCCGCGGGCGGGCCTGTGCCGTGGGGGCACTCTTTCCCTTCCGCCTCTGCCACGGTCTCCACCATGGCGGAGACGGAAGAGACTCCCTCCACTGCGCATGCGCGGGAATGCCGTCAGCGGCCGCTGACGCTCCCGCACATGCGCCGCCCGGAGATGTCATTTCTGCACCAGCTGGCGGGGCACCAAAGGCCTTTTCCGCCAGCTGGCGGGCCGGAAATTCATCCGGCGCCAACCTAGCCCCTTAAGGTTGGGGCTCGGCCCCCAAAGATGCGGAGCATTCCGCACGTTTGGGGCGGCGCGATGCCCGTCTGATTTGCGCCGTTTTGGGCGCCAGTCGGCGGACATCGCGTCGTTTCCGGAGAATTTCGCCCCAGAAATTCACAGTCAATAACATTGATCATCACTGCAGATTTGAATCAGTGAAAGATTCTAATATATGGGTGCTGTGTAAATTGACACATTTTGTTTGCAATTGTGAACTGAATAAATGTTAGCCCAGATTGACATCCATTTGGTTTCAATTTAACATCTCCTGTGCTTCATAAATGTACAAGATTAGTGCATTCATCCACTTTAGCCTGTTCCACAAATGTCACTTTCTGTTACTCAAATATTCAGACATTCTGATAAGGGGGCCGCTTCTAATTGAATGACTCAGTATTGTGTTAAAAGTGATTTTGTATTTTTCCTTTCTGCTGTTTAAACATGGATAAGTCAAACAATCTTCATCCTCTTTAATATTGATTCAGGTTTGAACTTGTCTTTTCCAGGAAAATCTAAGGATTACTATCCACCAGGTAGAAAATCTCCATGCTTATCCACAACTAACTTTGATTTTGTGACATTTGAACTCTTGCCCAGGCTTTTAATATATCAAATTTGACAGTATCAGCTGTTGCTCAGTGTACAAACATTCTTCTACATTGTCCTTTACAGTCCTACTGCCCATGAAAGGAGCAATCAGCTTGCTCTCCCTCAAAGACGCCCGGGATCTGTGAGTGTCGGAGAATGTAGTTAGCGTGGACACTCTCAGGGAAACCTGCACACAACTACATAGTGCGCATTGCATGGACTTGCACAATCTGCACCTTGAGGGGGTGAAATTCCTTGCGGTTCAAAAAGTGTGCCCCATGCTACCATAGGGAATATAGAGACATGTGTATGCAGTCTATGAAACCCTGCACTTAGAGCTGGCCAGCCATGTGAGTGAAGCCCATTCCCCTGGTGTCCTCGCTCATCTGTTCTGGTCAAGGTTGATGGAATGCAGAGCCCTCGCAAATGGCACATTGGTCACCTTCCTTATACACGTATTCAGCGGCAGACTAGGATATGCTGCACAGGCCACATGTGCAGCCCTAAAATGAGCCATGCCACAGGAAATGGGTGACTTCCCAGCCCATGTGGCACCAAGTCCTGCATCATCTGCCACAGGTGACCCACTGTCCCTTGAGACAGATGCAATCGACCCCAGCACGGGAGATGCATCACCTGGCACTGGATATCCGTCACCTGGAGATATCATGCTCTCCATTGCTACACCTGTGCCTGGTCGTGTCTCCTCGGAGCCACCTCCATGTGTGGCCCTGCCCACATTAACTCAGTGGGCCCTGCCACCTCCTCCTCTGCAGTCCACTGGTCCTGTCCACATACAGCCGCACATTAACATCGTCTCTGCTAGTCCACTGCTACCAATAGCATTGTCAGCTCCACTGGCTCCATGATCCTCACACTCCAAGAACTGAAAAGGACAAAACAGATCTGTGCGCAATGAGGAAGGAGTTCTGTCAATGCCGTGACCCATTGCCGTACATCTGTGCACATTCCCTATGTGAACGCCTTTCCAGTGAGCTTCACTCCCCACTCTGTCACACAATGACCATGTCGCCACCCAATTTCACATGATAGATGGGCATATACTTTGGAAAGCCTGAGTGGCCTGCAGAACCTCGCAAGGGTGAGGACTGAGGGCACATTATACATTGACTTGACCTGTGTGCTGACTTCCCAGGGATATGAGATGCTGCTACCAAACTAGGCATTTCAGGGCTGACTGCTGAACTCAGTAACTGTGGCCTCTTGTATTGGGAGCTGAATCGGTGTCACCTCTCTCTTGTGGAGAGATAACTGCCAGCCAGGGAGTTCAGTGCTTGGGGGCTCAGCTCCCAAAGGGTTAGCTAATGAGAGCCAATCGATGGCAGAATCATCCATTACAATACTGATTTAGTGGGCATCATTGACTCATCAAGGAAGGGCCATGAATGTTATTAGGGATGTGACCTTCTTCTGGGGCAGCCGAGTCTCCCCTGACTAATTTGAAGACACCAAATTGCATGAAACTTAATCCTTAAATTTAACATTCATTCCCACAACTCCCCTGGGTAGTGGATCATATAAGCCTTTCACCTTGAACAGCCAACCACCAATGATAACTTCACAAAGAGCCTGGATTCCAGGGGCTGATTTCTCCGCAGCCCCGCGCCAAAATCGCCTTTGGCGTGGGGGGGTGGAATAATCAAGTTTCACGCCGAAATCGGGCCCTGTGCCGGTCCAGTGATTCTCTGGGACCCGGGAATCAGCGTGATCGCGAAGTACTCCGCGCAGCTAGAGGGCCATTGCCAGAGGCCTGCCCAGCGATCCTCCGCTCCCAACCGGTCGAGTTCCCGATGGCGTTTTTCTAACCACCTATTGTCGTTTGGGTACCTGGCATGGCGGCTGCGGACTCAGTCCGTGGCTGCGCTGGTGGGGGGCGGGGGGACAGGTCGGGCCAGTCAGATGCAAGGGCACACGGCTGATCGGGGGCTCTACATTTTCGAAGCTGCCTCCGTGGTCCGAGTCTGCCATGGCGCTTGGCCCGGCCGCTGGAGGCCGACGCCGTGCACATGTGCAGGCTCGAACCGGAAGTGCGGGGGCCCGTATCCGCAGCTAAAGCTGCCTGAATCACTCCGGGTCCCTACTAGCCCCCCGGAAGGTGAGTGAATCAGATTTTTTTTTTTTTTGAGGAAACTCCAGAGTGAAACGCCAGCGTTTTTAGGCTGACATGGGGACATAGTCCCATTTTGGATGAATTCAGCCCCAGGTCTATTGGCAGAGCCCTTCCGTCTGACAGTAAGGAGTAAGTGTGACTGGCCTCTGTGTCAGGGCCATCTCACCCTGATGGAGCTAATCACCACCCATGTCAGAGTCTCCAGATTGCCAATCCAACCTGGCATATCTTCATGATCCCACTTTCGGACCTTGCAGTTGGTCCCTGTGCTGAGCCTGTGGTTCTGCAGATTCCACCCACTTTCAGCTGTACTCCAGAATGGTGATCCCTTCCAGGAACCATCGCTTAAACTCCAACAACCTGATAAGCACAATGTCCACACCAAATGCAGTAATTCATAAAGACCACAATAACAGAGGCCTGCGAGCAAAACCACCCCCTCTCCTCCAACTGCTGGAATTCAACCATTCCCTTAGCTGCCCTCCCTGAGACTGACTTAGCTAGTTTCCCAACATTCTCTCAAGTGCTCCCTCTCCATTGGACTCCCTGGTGCGTACGGACGACCTGGACGTACATAGCACCTAGAACATACAGTGCAGAAGGAGGCCATTCGGCCCATCGAGTCTGCACCGACCCACTTAAGCCCTCACTTCCACCCTATCCCCGTAACCCAATCACCCCTCCTAACCTTTTTGCACACTAAGGACAATTTAGCATGGCCAATCCACCTAGCCTGTACGTCTTTGGACTTTGGAGGAAACCGGAGCACCCGGAGGAAACCCACGCAGACACGGGGAGAACCTGCAGACTCCACACAGACAGTAACCCAGCGGGGAATCGAAACTGCGACGGTATCTCCTTTGGAGGTGAGATCGGCAGGCTCACGATTTTGTAGAGCTGTTGTAAATCCTTGCGGCATAGATTGAATCTTCAATGAGGGTGGAAGTCCCGGCAGTACAGCTCGCTAATGATTTTACAATTTATTAAAATGAGGTTCCTGACCTTTCTGGGCTGGAATCTCATGACATCACAGGCGATGAGCGTGGAAAATCAAGAAATAGGATCTCACTGGCAAGAATTTCCCGACTGTTACCAACCTAGTTGGTGTCATAACTGGACAGGAAGATTCAGGAATTGAACCCTGGCTCAATAGACCGGGCGAGATTCTCCGGGAATTGGCGGGGCGGGCAGAAACGGCGCAGTGGAGCGCAGGGAACCACTCCGGCGTTGTGCCGCCCCAAAGGTGCGGATTCCTCCGGACCTTCAGGGGCTAGGCCGGTGCCGGAGCGGTTTGCGCCCCGCCGGCTGGCGTGGAAGGCCATTGGCGCCGCGGCAGCCGGGGCCGAAGGGACTCCGCCGGCCGGCGCGGGTCCGCGCATGCGTGGGAGCACAGCATCTGCTGACGTCATCCCCGCGCATGCGCACAGGGAGTCACTTCCACTTCCGGTGCAGAAGGAATAGAGTGCCCCCACGGCACAGGCCCGTCCGCGGATCGGTGGGCCTCGACCGAACACCAAGCCACCGTGGGGGCACATCCCGGAGTCAGGTCCCCCCCCGACCCCCCAATAACCCTGGTGATCGCCCACGCCGCCAAGTCCCGCCAGGTAAGGGACCAACTCCAATTTACGCCGGCGGGACTGGCTTCAGGTGGGGGGGACTTCGGCCCATCACGGGCCGGAGAATTCGGGCGGCCCCGGGGCCCATTGAGTCGAGCCGGACCCCGCCATTGTCCGAGGCGGGCGGCGCGACTCATGCCACGCCGGTTTTTGGGGGATGGGAGCATTCGGAGACCGGCGGGGGCGGGATTCACGCCGACCCCCGGCGTTTCTCCGACCCGGCGGGGGTCGGAGAATCCCGCCCCGTATCTACTTTTTCTTGAAAAACATTGAGGAACAGTCACATGACCGCTAATTAATTTTAACAACAAGGAAAAAATCAAACATAAAACGTTTGATTATCATACAATGCTCCATACTCCCCCATACCTTCATAAATAGAGACAGATTTTAAGGTTACCGAAAGAGAAAATGCTGGAAAATCTCAGCAAGTCTGGCAGCATCTGTAGGGAGAGGAAAGAGCTAACGTTTTGAGTCCGATGACTCTTTGTCAAAGCTAACAGACAGAGAAAGTGGGAGATATTTATACCACAGAAACCCAGGGAAACCGGGTGCTAATGGCAACAGAAACCAAGGGGAAAGAGTGTTAATGGCAGTCCCCAGAGAGGACAAAAGATGTGAAAGGTCAAACAGCAGGGAAACTAACATCAGAGGGTGAACTGTAGATGTGGGGGAGGGGAAGGGGGAAGCAAAGACGAGAAAGGTGAAGGAAAGGTGGATAAGATTGGGGAGGTGGATTTTAAAGTTAACATGTGTTACAAAGCTACAATGACCTCAGTAACACAAGGTCCCTTTAAATGCACAAGCTGGCTGTGGTAAAACGCACACTCTGCTCTGAACCCAGGGAATGTCTGTGGATTCCTTCTCAAATTCCCCCCCCCCACCCCCCCCCCCCCCCCCACCCGCCCCTGGATGGTTGTCACATGAGAATTTCCAAACTCCACTCCCAAAAAAGACAAACTGCAAAATCTTCTTTCACAACAGCGGTTTGCATTACAAATTTTCCAAACTATTCTTTCAAACAAAACTTCCACTCCACATTTAACACAGAATTCAGCATCCAGATTTTACATCCCCCCTTCAGGATTTTCTGTCTTGACTGTTGCACAAACTCTTCACAATTGCTTAAACTGTCGATTCCAGACTGTATTAAGATGGCACCAAACCTTTGATTTAGCTCTGAAGTCTGCTTTTCCACTTTAAATCTGGTTACTGCTGGCTCTTTCACTCTTTGTCTGCTTTTCCCTTGAATTTGCTTCTTAGTCTCTGTTTTTTTAACTTCCTGAGATATTCTTTCTGTTCCACTTCCCTGGTTGTCTAGACTTATCTGATTCTTTGGAAAGTCTACCTTTTGCAGCCCCCTTGTCCTGTCCAGCTTTCTTCTGGCAGTGTTGAGGGATGTTCATTCCCCGGTTTCCTATCTGCAGCAGCTTTGCCTTCCAGTTAAACAAAGGACAAAAGCCGTCTTACCTTAAAAGGATCCACAGTTGCTGAGTATTGATTTTATGCTACTGCCGCCTTATTTACTGTTCACACCATCTTCCCCTCTAAGCACAATAAAAGGGCAGTTGGAACTCGTTTGTCCAGCATAAGTGTAACTCCAGGTTTCCCCGTCTTAACACACAAACATTAAAAAAAACTATGCCTTTTTCTATTATTTACCAATACAAATATAAATCCCTTAAAACGGCCTTTGTTTTCCTCACACGACTAACACTAGCCAAGAGTTTTCCTTGTGATTCATATTGGTTGCCTTTAATTCCACACTTAATCAAATGCTGCCTTAATGTCAAGGGCAATCACTCTCACCTTGCTTGTGTCATAAGAAGGCATATGACCTCGAGTTTGGGCCAGTCTAGAGATGGGTAGCAATGTATAAGTTCTCTCCATACCACTTGTGAATATGTACATAGTTAAGCATTGTTTAATAAGATTTTCTTGTCACTGCGAAAATACTGTTGCATGGCGTCCAAGCTGTATCCTTCAAGTATAGGAACTACTGAATATATCTGGGTACCAGCAGTAGGATCCATCACATCTGTTAGACATGAAAGGTGCCAGATTCATGTATTTCTTTCTTTTCATTGCTACTTTCTCATAAGCGCTTGGAGAGTGCACAATTCCTGGATATTACACTTCCCATATCTGGCCCTGTGTGTATCCCTGTGTGCATAATTATTGAAATGAGTTGACCTGCTGGATGACACAGATCAGCTGGACTGTGTAGATGGCCGTTGCATCCTGAGATTGGCACTATCCTGCCATTGGATAGCTACCGTCCATTGATCCTTGAGAGGGAAACAATGACATTATTTGTATTGGTTTGTCTAATTTTCACACTTGGGTCAGATCCAAATGGCAGTTTCTGCTGTTTGTCTGTTGGCACTGCTAGTGCCTGACAGTATTACAGCAAGGGATTAATGGCAGGACAGCAAACATTTGCAGTCAGTAACATTGACCATAACCCGAGATTTGAATCTCTGTTTCCAATAAATGTGTGATGTATAAATTGATATATTTAGCTTGTCATTGTGATGAATGTAGGAATTTCTGATACACAATTATATGTATTTGGTACGCCTGGGCTAGAGTGCGTTTGATTACTGCAATCATGTTTTTAATAGAAATCCTAGTTTGAAAGGTTGGCAACCTGGGGTGCAATTAAAGCATCGTAAAAAGCTTGGGCAAATTATTTTTTTTTTTGCTCGGGGATTCCCAGTGGCGTTAATTAGATTTCAGCTTGGTAAGATTTCATTACTCTGTGAGGCTAATGTATCAGGCGTTTTGTAGGAAAAGCAGGTCAATTGTTTCTATGACTCTTTTTTCTTTATTCGATCATGGGATGTGGGCACCGCTGGCTGGGTCAGCATTTATTGCCCAACCCTGAGGGCATTTAAAAGTCAACTACATGCTGTGGATCTGGAGTCACATGTAGACCATACTAGGTAAGGATGCTAGATTTCCTGTCCCAAAAGGGCATTAGGGAACCCAATTAGGGGTTTTAACAATAAGTGGCAGTGATTTCATGGTGATCATAATTCCAGACTTAATTCCAGATTTTTATTGAATTCAAATTCCACCATCTGTCCTGGTGGGATTCAAACCCAGGTCCATAGAGCATTACCCTGGATCTCTGGATTACTAATCCAGCAACAATACCACTACGGCACTGCAGTTTCAGATGTAGCTGTGACCACAGGCCAGGGAGTTTGCCCCCCTGCTGTTCAGTTAAAAGAGACTAACAGTCTTTAAAGCAGTGTAGACTTGTCTGAGAACAAGGGGGAGTTGAAACAAGCTGAGAAATAGCTTCTGAAGACATACAGCCAGAGTTTCTGAATGGATTTGACAGGAATCCACAGAGATCAGTCCACCATCTTTAAAGGACACCCCCATTAGAAGTGAACATCAACCCCATCCCCCAGGCTCCCACATCACCACCACGGGGTATCACCTCCCTCCCCCTCCGGACAATCAGCGTGGGGTACCCCATTGCAGAAATATAGCCGGTGTTCCCCCCACCCACCTCAGTGCCTGCTGCCCCCCCCCCCCCCGTGCCTGAAATTCCTCACTCACTGCACGCCCTTCCCTGCCCCCCACCACACATAAATGGAAACCAACCCTTGGGCATCCCACAAAGGCCCACCAATGGCACTGCCAAACTTGCATTTTCAACCTGTGCCGGGGCATCGCCCAAGCAGTCCTTTACCACCAGAGGCTGTACTTAACTTTGCACCCTCAGAGGGCTCCTCTCGACTGATACCCATTTTGAAAAGCTGTTGTAAACCTCACCGACATGACTGAATATTTAGTGAGAGTGGTCCTGTGGCAGTAAGGCTTGTTAATTGTGTTAAAATTTATGAGAATCCATTAAAATGGGGTTCTTACGCTTTCAGAGTGTGAACCTTGTGATGTCATCAGCAAGGGCAGGGAAAATCGGGAGACGGGATTTTCCGGAGAGAATTTTGTTGCCCAATTCTCTCTGAATTTTCTCTCTGACGGCGATCGAAGGCGAATCGCCCCCGTGCTTTCCAGCCAAAACCCCATAGTATTCCATTGCCACTCCTAGCTATTTACTGCCCCACTGATGGAAGGTGCATCAGAGCTGATAGCACAGGAATGTAATCATGAGGGCATAGTCCAGGGAGCCTCAGTGATGTATCTGGACCTCTTGAAGTCTCAAGTCATCAGGTCAAAAATGTTAACGAAAACTGCATGCTGATTAGCAGCTAACACCCTCCTCAGCTGATGAACCAATGCTCCTCTTCATTGAATACCACTGAGAAGAAGCAGAGAATGTTTGGGGCACTTCTCAGCCTATTACCAGGAATGGCTCATTGGCAGAAGTATCGGCCGAATCCTGAAGTAGACATCTGCCAGACTGTGTGTAGCACAATCAATTACTCACGAGACGAGATGAGAAGGAGTCGAACGATGGCTTTATTACGCAGACTTGTTCCACAGCAGCACAGTTACAGAATGCGGCTGCTGGGAGAGCCCGGGCTCTTATACTCCGCCTTGCTGGGTGGAGCCAGCAGGCGGCTGATTCAATTGGGATCCAGTATCTATCTACCAATAGCCTCTCGGCATCCCGGGGTACCTTAATACTCCTAATGCATACCACTACATTCACCCCTTGTTAAAAAAGAACCCGGCGGGGTAGTGGGCCGTATGGTGGTAGGGGTTTCCAGAGTCGGTACCTAGGATGCCGCTAACACGGCAGCTATGCTCCGATACTAACTTCTTACAATGCCGCTTTTACTGAGCAACCAAACCAAACCCAAAAGATTATTTACAGAGGCGTTTCGTGCTTCATTATACAGATTCGATGAGTCGAATGGGTGCCATGGTCGTCCTCGCTGATCGTCTTAGCCCCGGTGGTGATGCAGGCGCAGGTTCCAGCCTCGTCTCACTTCAGTATCACAATTCGGGTCCGGGGGAAGGATCAATCCACCCTGGAAGGGGGCGGCTGTGGGGTGCGCCGGTGGGAGGGAGGGGGCGATCGGTGTTGGGGGGTTGTGCGTGGCTCCAGAGGGGGTCACTGGTGTTGGGGGGGTGTGCGGGGCTCGGGCGGGTGCCAGGTCCCGCAGGGAGACCGCGTCCTGTCGGCCGTCGGGGTACGCCACGTTGGCTTATTGAGGGTTCGCATGCAGGAGATGAACCCTCTCGACCAACGGGTCCGATTTGTGCGCCCGCACATGCTTTCGGAGCAGGATGGGTCCCGGGGCTGCCAGCCAGGTCGGAAGTGACGTTCCGGAGGAGGACTTCCTAGGGAAGACAAGGAGGCGTTCGTGAGGTGTTTGATTTGTTGTTGCACTACAGCAGCGACCGGATGGAATGGAGAGTGTCCGGGAGGACTTCCTGCCAGCGGGAAACTGGGAGACTTCTGGACCGTAGGTTCAGTTGGACGGACTCCCAGACCGTTCTGTTCTCCCTCTCTACCTGACCGTTCGCCCGGGGGTTGTAACTGGTCATCCTGCTCGAGGCGATGCCCTTGCTGAGCAGAAATTGACGCAGTTCGTTGCTCATGAAGGAGGACTCCCTATTGCTATGTATGTAGGCGGGGAAACCGAACAGTGTAAAGATGGTGCCTAGGGCTCTAATGACCGTGGCCGCGGTCATGTCGGGACAGGGGATGGTGAATGGGAACCGGGAGTATTCGTCAATCACGTTCAGGAAGTATGTGTTGCGATCGGTGGAGGGGGGGGGGCCTTTGAAGTCCAGGCTGAGGCGCTCAAAGGGACGGGAAGCCTTTATCAGGTGCACTTGATCTGGCCGGTAGAAATGCGGCTTGCACTCTGCGCAGATTTGGCAGTTCCTGGTGGCGGTCCTGACCTCCTCGATGGAGTAGGGCAGGTTACGGGTCTTCACGAAGTGATAGAACCGAGTGACCCCCGGGTTGCAGAGGTCCTCGTGGAGGGTTCGGAGACGGTCCACTTGTGCGTTGGCACAAGTGGACCGTAAGGCATCGGAAGGCTCGTTCAGCATTCCGGGATGATACAAGATCTCATAGTTATAGGTGGAGAGACCGATCCTCCACCTCAAGATCTTGTCGTTCTTGATCTTGCCCCGCTGTGCATTATTGAACATGAAGGCAACCGACCGTTGGTCAGTGAGGAGAGTGAATCTCCTACCGGCTAGGTAAAGCCTCCAATGCCGCACAGCTTTTACTATGGCTTGGGCCTCCTTCTCCACTGAGGAGTGGCGGATTTCTGAAGCGTGGAGGGTACGTGAAAAAAAGATCACGGGTCTGCCCGCTTGGTTGAGGGTGGCCGCCAGAGCTACGTCGGACGCGTCACTCTCGACTTGGAAGGGGAGGGACTCGTCGATTGCGTGCATCGTGGTCTTTGCGATATCCGCTTTGATGCGGCTGAAGGCCTGGCGGGCCTCTGTCGACAGGGGGAAAACCGTGGACTGGATTAGCGGACGGGCCTTGTCCGTGTAGTTGGGGACCCACTGGGCGTAATAAGAGAAGAAGCCCAGGCAGCGTTTCAGGGCCTTGGAGCAGTGAGTGAGGGGGAACTCCATGAGTGGGCGCATGCGTTCAGGGTCGGGGCCTATCACTCCATTTCGCACTACGTAGCCAAGGATGGCTAGACGGTCGGTGCTAAACACGCATTTCTCCCTGTTGTATGTGAGATTCAGGGCGCTTGCGGTCTGGAGGAATTTGCGGAGGTTGGCGTCGTGGTCCTGCTGGTCGTGGCCGCAGATGGTGACGTTGTCGAGATACGGGGACAGGGCCCGCAAACCGTACCGATCAAACATTCAGTCCATCTCCCGTTGGAAGACCGAGACCCCCTTAGTGATGCCGAATGGAACCCTTAAAAAATGGTAGAGCCGCCCGTCTGCTTCGAAGGCAATGTATTTTCGGTCGCTCGGGCGGATGGGGAGCTGGTGGTAGGCGGACTTAAGGTCCACCGTGGAAAAGACCTTGTACTGTGCAATCTGATTGACCATGTCGGATATGGAGGGGAGAGGGTACGCAACCAGCTGCGTGTACCGATTGATGGTTTGACTATCATCTACAACCATCCTCTGCTTCTCCCCGGTCTTTACAACAACCACCTGGGCTCTCCAGGGACTATTGCAGGCCTGAATTATGCCTTCCCTCAGCAGCTGCTGGACTTCTGACCGGATAAAAGATCGGTCCTGGGCACTGTACCGTCTGCTCCCAGTGGCGACTGGTTTGCAATCCGGGGTGAGGCTCGCGAACAGGGAAGGCGGATCGACCTTGAGGGTCGCGAGGCTGCAGATAGTGAGTGGGGATATAGGACCGCCGAATTTAAACGTTAAGCTCTGGAGATTGCACTGAAAATCCAAACCCTGGAGTGTGGCAGCGCAGAGGTGGGGAAGGACGTACAGCCGGTAGTTTTTGAACTCCCTCCCCTGCACCGTGAGATTCGCGATGCAGAACCCTTTTGTTTCTACCGAATGGGACCTCGCCGCCAGAAAATTGTTTTGATTACTGGGGTGGATCGGAAGGGAACAGCGTCTTACCGTATCAGGATGTATAAAACTCTCCGTGCTCCCAGAGCCGATCAGGAAGGGCGTCTCGTACCCGTTTACGAATATCGTTGTTGATGCCATCTGGAGCGTTCGGGGCTGCGACTGGTCCAGGGTCACCGAAGCCAGTCATAATTGTTGCACCAGGGAATTTTCTTCAGGCCCCGTGCGGCCATCCATCCCGGGGCAGTTGCAATTTCTCCCCAGTATCAACAGTGCATTGTAGAATTCATCCAGCGATTCCCCGGGGATCTGCCGTCTCGTCGCGAGCTGGTGGCGTGCGTAGACCTGGTTGACGGGCCGAACGTAGATTCCAATCAGCATCCCGATGGCCGTCGGGAAATCCTCCGCATCATCTATAAGCGTGTGGATATCAGGGCTCACCCTGGCATGCAGGACCTGGATTTTCTGTTCCTCTGTAGGTATGCCAGGGGCTGTTCAGAGATATCCCTGGAAACACGCTAACCAATGTTTAAACGTGGCCGCTGCGTTTGCCGCGTGGGGGCTGATTCGCAGACACTCCGGCATGATTCGGAGCTCCATGTCCTTAAAAGTCTGCTTAATAAATTGTAGCACAATCAATCACTCAAGAGACAATATGAGAAGGAGTCGAACGATGGCTTTATTAGGCAGACTTGTTCCCCAGCAGCACAGTTACAGAATGCGGCTGCTGGGAGAACCCGGGCTCTTATACTCCGCCTTGCTGGGTGGAGCCAGCAGGCGGCTGATCCAATCGGGATCCAGTATCTATCTACCAATAGCCCCTCAGCATCCCGGGGTACCTTAATACCCCTAATACATACCACCACACTGTGTCAGCGGCAGGTGTTGAGAGAATAAGTACAAGTGAAAAGTCTACTTGAGCTATTCTTCACTGATTTTCCTGTTGCTGATACATCTATCTAGGACAGTTATGTTAGAATTGACTATCGCACAGGCCTTGATGAGTAAAATGTCCTGTTTTCACACTGAGGATACCGTACAAAGTCTTATGTGGCACTTCGCCAATGCTAAATGGAATATGCAAAATATATTTTGCGTGCAGAACAGGACACCCATGAGGCACTGTGCATCTTCAGCATCAGCAGAATTGTAGTCCATCACAATCTTTAGCCTCAGGCCAAGCATATCCCTCATTCTCCTGTTCCCGGTGTTATGGGCCAGAGCTTAGAATCTCCAAAGTGTATTATGATATTCACCTGACCTAATCTTTATGCTGCATTTGGCCAGGATGTGCACAAAAGCCTTTGTTTGAGTTGTGATTCATCAGACTTTCTGGGTGCTTTAATCAAAACAATGTTTACAAAGACAACACAACAGCTACAGTAATCTATGTATATAGCACTTAATGAATTCCCCCTTAGCTGATCCAATTCAATAACAAAATCCAATAAACCAAAACCCCTTTCAAGCATGTGGCCCAGCACCCTGTATTCTCACTTGACTGGGACTGGTCCTTTCCCTGAACTTCGGAGCCAGTTTCAACCGGCAGTTTCAAATTCCTTCCGGAAAACAACTCTATCTTTAAAGTTACCAAGGCAGTTTGCCACACGCAGTGTGCTTTTCACTGGAACAGTTATTAAAATGAAAACAGAGAAAAACAGGGAAAACACTTCTTCTTCCTTCTGCAGTCCAAAGCAACCAAATGAAAACTGAAACAATAAAATAACCCTTTCACCTGATAACCACAGCCCAGTCCACCCACAAAATGACATCACTGTAGCTGTGCTACAAGTCACATGATAGGAGACCAAACATTTCTTAAAGGGACATTCAATGACACCGGCAATGGAAGAGATCCATCCTGAACAGGACATTCAGCCCATCAAACCTGTTCCACACCCTCCAATTTTTCTTGTTAAACCTTTGGCAGTACTGATCATTAGGTTTTAAGTCTTTCCATTGTATACTATTTGTGTAAGAAGTTGTCTTTCCAAGCTCTACTTTAAACGTGTGTGTGTGCAACAATCTCCATCCTGTTCAATATGGGCTAAAGCTTTTTTGTTCTTATCCAGCAGAACCTACTCAATATTATCAACCAGATAAGAAACCATGCCAATGGGAGTTAAAATGTATTTGATCTTCTAACTACCGAATTCCTGCCCCAATTTCCAGTCTGCCTATAGTTTAGCATGTCAGCTGTGGATCAGTTGACAGAAATCTTGCTTCCAAGGCAAAGTTTCTAATTTCAGGTCTCACTCTATCATTAGAGTGCAACCGTCTAACCTGTCATTCCATTGCAGTGGTGAGAGAATGCTGCACTGTCGGAGGTGCTGCCTGTTGAATGAGTTGTGAAAGTGAGGCCCTGTCTGTCCTCGCTGGTCAACGCTAAAGAACCTTGCTACTTATAGAAAAGAGCAGCGGTGTTATTCTTGGTGTCTTGTTTCATATTATTGCTCAATAAACATCAGAAAAACCGATAACCTGGTCAATATCACATGGCTGTTTATGAGATGCTGCTGTGCTGAAATTGGCTGTACATTTTCTAAAATTACAAAACTGCAGATGCTTCAACCGCAGTTAATTGGCATGAAAGCACTGTGGGACACCCATTGATCAAGAAAGAGGCCACATAAATGGATATCTCTCTTTTTAATTCACACTATCTTCTAACACTTGGAGAGCTGCAGCAGACCTGGTTATATCTGGTCTAGTGTGCATTTTCTTTCACAATTATTGAAATGAGCTGATCTGCCTGACAGGTCAGCTGGACTTGTAAATAGACACTGATTTCATCACTGGATAACCTACGATCCACTTATCCTTGAAAGGGAAATAATTACATTATTTGTATTGGTTTTATTATGATCCCAGTGCAGACCCTAACATTGGCTAGGATACTGGACCGAAGCCCCAATGTTGTAGTTTATGTTAAGACTGTGCGAAAAGAATGATTCTCTCCAGGAGTGACTGCATGAAAAAAAATAGGGCTTTATAAATAAAACTTTATTATGAATACAATATTAAACTTTCTAACTGCAACACCGAAAAGAATAATTTACCCCTGAACATTACGATACAATTTCCCATTAAACAACAATAAAAGAAACATACATCCCCCAATCCACCTTAAAAATCAGCAGGGCATAGAGTAATACATTCTTTGTAGGACAGATGCCCAAATCTGGGGTCCAACCCTGTTAGAAACCCTGCAGATTCTGGCTGAATGTCTTCAAGTAGCTGCTTCAACTAGTTTGTTTCAGCCTTTTCCTAGTCGTCAGACAAGACTGCTCTGCTTTAAAATACTGGGAAAGAATTGTGGACTCAGAGTCAGGCAAATCAGAATTCAGTTCCTCTCTGTCTCACACTTCTCCAAACTCACTGCCGATCTGTCTTTCTGGGCTCCACCCAGTAATGACCTCAGCTCTCCAAGTTGAAAAACAAATGATCTCTGCAGGCTGCAAAAAACACTCCCCAGGGACCCCCCTCACCACCCCCTCAACCCATATTCCTCTGGTCAATTTCATCTGCTGCTTCCTAGAAGCAAAATAAAATTCTTTTTCAAAACCATGACCACTGCAGCCAAACACATTATACCTCCAGGCTTTTAACTCTTAACTTGTCCCATATTTAGAAGCCAAGATCCTAAAATCCTCCAATCATTACAGTTTTTCCCAGTTTCACACTTGGGTCAGGATCAAATGTCAGTTTATGCTGTTTCTCTGGTAACACTATCAGTTTCTGCCAAAATATGGCAAGGAATCTGTGGTGGCACCATGGATGTATATGGTGAATAACACTGACCAAAACCCGAAATTTGAAATACCCCCCACCCCCGCCAACTCATATTCCTGAAGTAACATGGGGTAACCAATCAATAGTTTCCGGGCAGGTTATAACAATAGTCAAAAATTATTTTGTGTTTTACATTCCTGTCTGTTCTTTACACACAGATATGACAAACAATTGCCATCCTCTTCATTGATTTAAATCAGTGAGAGATTTTTATAAATGTGTGGTGTATGAATTGTCCTTTTTCATTTGCTATTTCGGTCAAAATCAATGTTGGTGAGATTGGCATCCTTTTGCTTCAGCATGGCAGCCAGTGTACAACATACAATATTCGTGCAGTTAGTCACTCGAGCCTTTTCTACAACATTCAGTTTCTGTTGCAGAAATGTTCAGACATTTTGATAAGCTGAGATATACTATGTAGATTTGTGTAATTTTTTTATTCTCTGGTTCAATATAGATATGTCAAAATCTTCATATATTTCAATTTTCATTCAAGTTTTAATTTGTCTTTTCCAGAAAAATCTAAGGACTACTATCCACCAGGTAAAAAAAAAACACTTCAATCCTTAAATATCTTTGACGTTCTGACATTTGAATCTTGCTCAGGTTTTTAATGCTTCCATAGCTTATACTGCCCACTGTCACATCGGTTTTCAAGAATTTTGCCCCTGAGGCAATATGAGTTCTAATCCCACTCAAAGACAAACAAGTCAAATAAGATTTTTAAAAGCTCAGATGAAATTGTCTTTGACACTGGCCACAACAAAGCCACACCAGGCCTATTTGACTCTGCAAAGATCGCCTTAATGCCAACTGGGGTTTGGTGCCAAAATAGACAGATTATGAATGCAATGGAATGACACAATCACATGCACAGAATCATACCTTGAGGCAGTATCCCAAAGTAGCCTCTAACCACTCCTGGGTTTATAATACTAATAATAATAATCGCTTATTGTCACAAGTAGGCTTCAATGAAGTTACTGTGAAAAGCCCCTTTTCCAGAAAAACATCAGAAAAAGTATCCAGCAGGTAAAAAAATGACATGTTATTGAGTACCTTCAATTTCCTGACTCCTGCCCAGGCTTTTAATAATAATAATAATATTTATTGTCACAAGTAGGCTTACATTAACACTGCAATTAAGTTACTGTGAAAAGCCCCGAGTCGCCACATTCCGGTGCCTGTTCAGGTACACTGAGGGAGAATTCAGAATGTCCAATTCACCTAACAGCATGTCTTGCAGACACAGCGAGAATGTGCAGACTCCATACAGACAGTGACCCAAGCCGGGAATCAAACTTGGGACTCTGGAGCTATGAAGCACCAGTGCTAACCACTGTGCTACCATGCTGCCCATATGCCCCAACTTTATACTGCCAGCTGTCACAGTTGAGAGGAATTTTGCCGCTGAGGCAATATAATTTCAACTCCCACTCCAGGACGAACAAATAAAATAAGTAAAAATAAAACAGACAGGTCATCTGGCATTGATTTGGCAATGGACACAACAAAGCCACACACAGCCCAGTCAATTTTGTAAAGGTTGTCTCAATACCATCTGGGGATTGTGCCAAAATTGACAGAGCTGTTCTAAAGATCAGCTACATGACAGGCTGACAGTCACACTCACAGAATTATATCATCCAGTCATAATCCCAGAGTGCTCCATCGGCAATCCTGGAAGTGTTCGCTTGCACTGGCAGGGAGACTCACCTGAGATGGATGCACAGTGTTGGAAAGTCAGGAGGGCATTTTCATTGGCGTCCTCAACAAAGTCTCTGCAATCAATGAAATCTAGTGTCATCAGGCCAGACGCATACCATCCTCTGATTACCAGCTACCAACCTCTCTCAGCCGATGAATCAGAGCTCCTCCCCATTGAACACCACTGGGAAGAAGCAGAAAATGCAGACTGGATGGATACTTCAATGTTCATTATAGAGAATGGATCAGTAATAGAGATACTAACCAAATCCTGAAGGAGATATCTGGCAAGCTGTGTCTGCAGGTAGTGAAAGATGAAGCACGAGCGAAAAACCTAGTTCTATTCCTCACCGACCTCCCTGTTGCTGATACCTCTATCCACGATAGTAATGTTAGGTGTGACCATCGCACAGCCCTTGATGAGATAAATGTCCTGACTCTGAGCATATCTTCATCATCTTATATGACTCTTCCGCAACACTAAATGGAATAGAATTGGTATAAATTCCGCCGTGTCAAACAAGACACCAGTGAGGCACTGTACACCAGCAGCAGCACAATTGCATTCCATCATAATCTTTGACCCAGCCAAGTATATCTCTCATTCTCCTATTCTCAGCTTGGCGGGAATCCATTCTGAGTTGGACACTCAAGCCTTTGAATCTGTTGCATGGCAGGGAAGAGTTAATGTCCCCTAACTTATGTCAAAATTAGGGCTTTGATTGTTTAATAGACTGCACTATATAAAGGGGATACAGGTGGCACAGGTATGTTGTTGGAGAAGTGATTACTGAACGCAATAACCTTGGCGTCGAAGAAGTCAAGACTTGCTACCTTGTCCTACCTCTGTTGTAGAGATACCACCCAAGCGGAACATTGAACACGTGACATTTTTCTTGTATAACGTCTTAGCAGTACTGATCATTGGGTTTTATGTCTTTCTATTGTCAGGGAGGCCAAGGTGGATGTCCATTGCATGACACACCACTATCCAGCTGCCAGGGTGTACAGGCAGCAAACCAACTACCTTCACATGAACGAGGTCCAGTGCAGCAAGGCGCTACGACTTTCAAGGGAAGTCGTCATTGCCACGTGCCAGATGATTGGGTCAGAGGTAGCCTCCAATTGTGTGGGTGGACATCCATTGCACATAGCTCTTAAGGTCACTATCACAGTTAATATTTAACCTTCCGGATCTTTCCAGCACTCTGGATTATCTTTCCAGAGTATTTCTGTCACATCTGTGTCAAGCTGGTGACTGGCTCTCTCTTCAGGTGGGCGAGAACATTCATTTCAAGGCAGATCAAGTCAGCCAGACTGAGCGGGCCAGAGGCTTTGTTGCAACTGCAGGGTTTCCCCAGATCCAGGATGCCATTGATTGCATGCATGTGTCAAACGGAAAGAGCTTCACTCCATGAATGTTCAGAGAGGTTATGACCACAGGACCCAGTTTCTCCAGGTCTGTGCAAGGTACTGTGACAGCTCCCACAATGCCTACATTCTGTGTCACTGACAAGTGCCAAGGCTGATCACAGTTCCAGCTCACCTCGATTATGGCTTGATTGGTGACAGGGGTTATCTTTTGAAAAGGTGGTTAATGGCACTTCTCAGGCACCTGAGGACAGAAGCCGAGGAGAGGTACAATCGCTGCCATGTATCCACAAGGGGTGTGGTGGAGAGGACCCTTGATTAGCTGAAGCTGAGGTTCTGATGCCAGGACTGATCTGGGGGTGCCCTGCAGTATCCGCCAGAGTGCCATTATCTGCTGTGCCCTTCACAATTTTGCTCTCTCTCTCTTGAGGGGAAAACTACTGGACCAAGAAAATGCTGATGCTGCTGCACCTGCCCCAAATGGGGAAAACAATAACAACTTAGATGAACTTAAGTAACCAGCCAGCATAATGCTGCAATGTTTAATTGATTTTGATCAGGGTCAGCAATTGCAGCCGTTTCCGCTCCAGCCCATGTGCAATTCCGGCCCTGGACACTGATCTTTTAGAATTGTTGTAGTTATGTTGTGTGTGACCCTGAGTGAAAGAACTACATGGATATTTCACAGAAACTTACACTTTGTTATCTCTGATGATATACCCTCTCTGGACAGCAGAGACCAAATTCAAAGCATGTATACAAAGGCCACCTACATTTCATAAGCCAGGCCTGGCCAACCAGAGCCCATTTGTCAGATTGCACAAAGGACCTCAAAAAAACCTGCTCAAGACTTATTAATTGAAGCATTAACAGACATACGCCTTTTGTGAAGCACAATGTGAAGAGATAGGAATTGTGTGGTATGAACCTCTAGCTTGTGGAACCAGTAATATTGCCTTGTGGAGCTGCAAAACTCAGTCTGCCATTTTTTCATCTCTAAACAGCACCGCAGCAAAGAAGCTCTGAGCAGGCTGAATATCTGGCCCCAAGTCCGCAGATTGAAATTAAATATCTGTAACAACTCCTACAAGCCTGACTTCATCTTTGCGTGCCTATCTCATTGTGGAGGTCAACTCTGCTGGAAAAGTGAATTCTCCAGCATCAAATCAGTCTGCTGACCTCTGTGAAGGAGTATGTCTTTAGACTTTGATTCTGGACACACATGAAAGAATAATTTATTTCTTTGGTAGTCTTTGTGCTAGAAACCTTTATTCCTCTTTCCCTCTTTACTGTATGAGTGCACAGGGGGCTACACAGTGACCCCCCTCCTGTGTTTTAAGTGTGTACAAATAAACTAACCTCTGAGTTCAGCATATCTTAAGTTTGCTTTGGGGTTATTAATAGAAAATTGGACCGGAACTAAACTGAGGGTTTGGAAAACAAGGCAAAACTTATAAAGAGGGAAGCAGATCAAAACTTTCTGTTCCTGGAGGATGGTGTGAGGTAAAACCAGGGCTGTTTCGATTAACTCCCCATCCTGTCCAAAACAATGCCACGCGATTTTGTATCAAAAATTATGTTTCTCTACTTTCTGTTTAAACACGGATATGTCAAACAATCTTCATCCATTTTAATATTAATTCAAGTTTTAATTTGTCTTTTCCAGAAAAACCTGAGGACCATTATCCACCAGGTAAAAAAATACACACTAATCAGTTACCTTGGGCGCGATTTAACTAAATGGGAACAAAGTCCCTCAGCAAGCGCGTTTAGCTGCTTGTTTCCTGGACCTCACGGCGCCGAGAAACAATCCGCTATTTAACCCGTCTCCCGGTTCAATAGTGGGCCTCAGCAGGTAATGCATGGCAGAGGCGGCACATAGCCCCGTTTTCTGCACTGAGGAACTCCACTCGCCAGAACTCCTCGGTGTAGCAAGAGATCAGGGGCGTCATTCTCCGACACCCCAGCGGGTCGGAGACATGGCCGTTGGCCGCCGTGAATCCCGCCCCCGCCGGTTGCCGAAAGTCTTCCGAAGGGAGAAAATATGGCGGGGCGTTAATGGCGCCGCAGACGTCGGAGAATGGCACGGGTCTGCGCAAGGCAGCCGATTTTCGGCCTGCCGATATTCTCCCTTCTGGATTGGCCGAAGATCCCGTCGACGTGATGACCGTTCACGTCGACGTAAATCAAACCTCCTTTTCATTGGCGTGAACCTGCGCTCCAGGTTCACGCCGACCAGCGTGGAGGTGAGTGACGGCCTGGGGGGATGGCCGCTGGGCAGGTGATGCCGTGGCCGCAGTCTGAATGTGTGGGGAGAGGTGTGTCTAGGGTTGTGTGTGTGTGTGGTGCGGCGGGGGGGGGGGGTGGTTAGAGTGGGCTGGGCTCCGGGGGGAGTGCCGGGAGGGGGGTCCGTGCCGGGGAGGAGGATGGGAGGTCCGTGCCGGAGAGGGGGATGGGGGGGTCCATGCCGGGGGAGGGGGATGGGGGGGTCCGTGCTGGGAGGAGGATGGGAGGTCCTTGCCGAGGAGGAGGATGGAGGTCCGTGCTGGGGAGGAGGATGGGAGGTCCGTGCCGGGGAGGGGCATGGGGGGATCCCGTGCCGGGGAGGAGGATGGGGGGTCCATGCCAGGGGAGGGGGATGGGGGGGTCCGTGCCGGGGGAGGGGGATGGGGGGTCCGTGCCGGGGAGGGGGATGCGAGGGCAAGTGAGTTGGTCCACCTGGCCAGGTGCCAGCCTCCCACAGTTGGACCCATGCGGTCCATGCCACCTGGCTGGGGGGAAGGAGGGGGTATGGGCAATGATGACATGTCGTCGTTCCCCCCCCCCCCCCCCCCCCCCCCCCCCCCCCCAACCAGGCAGTCATGTTTTCCCGATCAGCCAGCGATGTTGGCCGCCGTGGCGGCAGCCGCGAATGTCTATGTTGCCCTGGATGAGGAGGAGGAGCGTGCCAGAGAGGCGCCAAGAGGCTGCCGCAGGCTGCCGCAGAGGGGCAGGCGGCAGCCGCCCAGGCTGGAGGGACACAATGACCGACAGGACGAGGATGGAGAGGAGGACGTCGCGGCCCCACGGCAACGGAGGCACCCGAGGGCGCCCCGTGGTGTACCGGGCCCCGGCAGTCATACCAGGACCTCACGGACCGGGAATGCAGGAGGCGACTCCGGATGAGGCGGGAAACCGTGGCACACATCTGCAACCTGATGGCACACCTGTCACCGCGTGGCACTGGCGGGGGACACCCCCTCTCCCCGTGTCCGTCAAGGTTACGGCCGGCCCTGAACTTTTATGCAACGGGGTCATTCCAGGCACCGAGTGGGGACCTGTCCGGCATATCGCAGACATCGGTGCATCCGGGCAGTGACAGATGCCCTATATGCCATGGTGCACCGCTACATCCGCTTCCCGTGGACCAGGCCAGCCAAGATGCCGGGCCGTGGGCTTCTCTGTCGTGGCCGGGTTCCCCATGTTCCAGGGCACGATTGATGGGATGCACGTCGCCGTGCGGCCACCTGCAGATAACAGGGCCGTGTTCACCAATAGGAAGGAGACCTATTCGATGAACATACAGGTGGTCTGCGACCACCCGCATGATGATCCTGCACGTCTGCGCCCGTTACCCAGGCAGTGTACATGACTCATACGTGTTGTCGCGGTCATCCATGCCCGGCATGGACGAGGGACGCCATCCCCGGCTGAGGGGCTGGTTGCTGGGCGACAGGGGCTACCCATTGCGATCGTGGCTGATTGACGCCTATACGGAACCCACGCAATGAGGCGGAGAACCGCTACAATGATGCCCATGTAGCGACAAGGGGAGTGATAGAGAGGTGCTTTGGCGTGCTGAAGATGCGTTTCAGGTGCTGGACCTCTCTGGGGGCGCCCTCCAGTATCGGTCAGATAGGGTCGGCCGCATCATTGTGGTGTGCTGCGTCCTGCACAACATAGCCCAACAGAGGGGCGATGTGCCGCAGGCAGAGGAGGGCGGAGTGGAGGAGCAGCAGGAAGAGGCGCAGTCCTCCCCAGATGAGGGGGATGGGGGCAATGGTCAGGGCAGACGGGGTAGACACAGGCGGGTGGCTGTCAACCCGTTACCGGACACGGGACAGACTGATAGCCACCCGCTTCACTGACTAGATGGGCGTGGGAATCGGGTAGTACGGCCACAGACCGCACACCATGGCAACAGCCGACCACCCACACCCCCCACCCATACCACCCACCCAGCACCCTCACCCCCCTCCCCAACCCCACCCACCCCACCCGCATTCACACCACCCCCCCCATTGCCGATCCACCATGCGGCACAACGGGCCGGGCTCACACAGTTGCGGGTGGAACGCGTGTCTATTGCAGGCCATGGAGGATGATGACAACCCGCCCTGCGGTGAGCTCCTGGCTCCACATCGTTGGACTATGTCTGACCCATGGCCACAGTACCACCATCCACCCGGACCATCCCTGCATGCGGCTGTGATACTGCCAGCGCACGGTCCCGTCCTCTGCCCGGGGGGATGTTGATGGCGGCCCAGGGGGAAGGGCGCAGACTCACCTGGGGCTGAGGTAAGACCACCCCTCACACACACACTTGCCGCTCAACGTACTTGACACCCCCGCACGCTTTGGACAGAGCACAAAGGCAGCTTCTGTAGGTGTAACATTGACTTTAATAACCAAAGGAGTTCATGCACGTGCCCTAGCCCCTAAAACTCATCTGTGCCCTGTACCCAACTTACTCCGTGTCTAATTGTTTGGCCTTACGGGCCCTTTGACTACGTCTACATGGTTCCCCAGACGGTACAGCAGAACTGGAGGTGGACTCCTTTGATTCCTGCCCTCTGACACAGGATCCTTTGGCGGCCATTTCCTGGGGGCGTCCTGGCCTAGATGGGCCAGGCTGCGGCCCGGGCGACTGGGATGGCGAGCTGCCAGCCTGTCCTGCCCGTTGCCCACCCGATGCACCTGGGACGGAAGGGGCGGAGTCCAAGGTGTCGCGGTGTTTCCTGGACCTCCCCTACAGGGGGAGCCGGGACGGACCACACCACCTCCTCCTCCCTCGGGGTGCCCCGATGGCCCCCAGGCCTCTACATGGGTGGGGGGATGCGAACGGACTGGCCATCCGACGCCCCCCCGACATCTGGCGCTGCCAGTCCTGGAGGCCCGTGCTGGTATCGACAGGGGTCTACAGGGTTTGCAGCCATGGAGCCCAGGGGGTTGGGCAAACCCTGTCTGTGACTGTGCGACGCTGGCTCGGCACATGGCCACTGGCGCCGAGTGCCCTCAGCGATGGCCTGCAGAGACTGGGCCATGGCCT